>NC_091834.1:73060110-74286170 GCF_037783145.1 Equus przewalskii
GGTGACTGTTTGCAATGATATCTAATTAGTACTGACTGGATGTTGGGTTCAAAGAAAGAAGTGGATCCCAGGTCAAAGACAGAACTGTAAAAATAGAAAAGTCAAAAAGATAAAAAGAGGTAGTTTTTTTTTATTACATTTTATATTTAAGAAAGTTCTAAATATTTGCCCCTGTTTTTACAGACACATCCACTTCAGCTAACACGAGTTATAAACTTCAGTTCTGGAAACTCTCAGGTATTCCTCAATACTACCAAGTCATCAGTTGTCAGAGCAGGCCATTCATTCAGCCAATACGAAATTACCCAGTACTTACTATGTTGCAGGCACTTTGCTCTGCTTTGATTGTCTTGTCCTTGAGTAGCACACAGTCCATTGGGGAAGAGAAGCAGTTAGCAAAGCCTTCTAGCGCAATGTGGAAAGTCTACAATAGAGACAGGAATAAAGTGTCGTGGCTACATTAAGGAAGAGAATACTAACCCTGCCTGAGGGAGCCCAGAAGGTCTTCACTGAGGGTATAACATATGCACCAGTCCTTGAAGGATGAGCAGTAGTTTACTGCGCAGAGAATCTCATAAAAACAAAACAAAACAAAGGCTTTCTATACATTGAAAGTGCAGCACCAAAATTATGGAAGCATAAAAGACTATCGCATGTTTGGAGATGTGTAAGTGATCTCGTGCAGCTCAAGTATGATATACATAGTGCAGAATCTTGGAGAAAGCCTGGAAAATTCAGTTGGGGCCAGATCATAGAGGGCTTTGTGTGCTGTACTAAGGAGGGAATTTTTAAAATCCCTGTAAAAAGTAAAGAGTTAAACAAAGATTTTAGAGTAGGGTGTGATGATTAGATTTTTATATTAAAAAAAACCCAGCCATATTATGGAGAAAGAATTGAATGTAAAAATAGCCAGAAGCAGAGAGCTCAATAAAGTGCTATTATGGAGTTAAACCAAGAGAAGATGAGATTACTAACTAATACAAATGAATGTCAATATTCCAATCTCAATCCATGTAAACCAGGACTCATGGTAGGTTTACCCTTCAAAGGAAGGGTGTATAGAGTAAGGAAACGAGAAGTCTGAACACTGATTCTTGGTAATTTCAAAACATTTCGGTACAACTGAGGAAGAAGAGAATTGAAGAAGCACTTGAAGGGCCATTTAAAGAAAAAAAAAGAAAGTGAAAATAAATGTCACAGTGACCAAGGAAAAAAGCATCTTTGAGAAGGAGAAAGCAGTAAATAACATTGAAGACGGAGATCAAGTTAAATTAAAACTAAAAATATTCACTGTATTTTCCTAGAATGAGTTTTTTTTGATAATCATTTTCCAGAGTGCTTTTTGGGGGGTAGTCAAAAGGAAGTCATTTCTCAGAGGGTCGAAGAGTCAACGGGAAGTAACAAGCAGAAGCTTAACGCAGAGACCACCCTTTCAAGATGCTTTGAAGGCATGGGTAGCAGAATGGTAATGACTGACGGGGCATCTGGACCTAAGGGAAGTGCATTTTTAATGTGGAAGAGACATGGATATGTCTGTAGGACAAAGTGAAAGAAAATGGAAGGGGGTGTTGAAAATACAAAAGAAAATATAATTTATTTTTAAAACTTCTTGAAGAAATGAAGATTCTTGGTGTGTGTAGGCAGGGAATCAAGAGTAAATGTAAAGGCCTGGAAGTCAGTCAATCAGCTTCTAGCACTGGCTTTGCCAGTATTTGTGATCCGGCCTTTGGTGGATTACCAAACCTTGTGGGACCTCAGTTTCTTTATTCTTAAAATCAGTAATTCTACTAGCTTGTCTTTAAGTGGCCTATTCATTCAGAAATTATATAGCAGGCTATCCATCTGTTTTTTAAAAAATCAGTCACAGTTGATTTTTCACCAGTTTCTTAAGGTTCTTGAGGACCTCATAAATATTGTCAGGTCCCATTTTAAAAATATCCTACATGGCCTTTAAAACCTATGCTCCTTGAATTTTTTCAATTTTTCTCATTTTATATTTTGAAGCTATATTATTAGCAATATAAAGGTTTTAAATTGTTATATCTTCCTGGTAAATTGAATCTTTTATTATTATTTATTGCTTCTCTTTGTTGCTAGCAATGCCTTTTTACCTAAAGTCTACATTGTGGGATAACAATACAGGATACTAATTTTCTTTTTGTTAGTAACTATTCGTTAATATTCTTTTGGTTACTTTTGTGTGTGTGTGTGTGTGTGAGGAAGACTGGCCCTGAGCTAACACCTGTTGCCAATCTTCCTCTTTTTGCTTTACGAAGATTGTCACTGAGCTAACATCTGTGCCAATCTTTCTTCATTTTATGTGGGATGCCGCCACAGCATGACTTGATGAGTGGTGCTAGGTCCATGTATGGGATATAAACCAGTGAACCCTGGGCTGCCGAAGCGGAGTGTGCACTATACCAACCACTACACCACTGGACCAGCCACAGTTACTATTCATACAGTTGTATCTTTTAATTTGTTCTGATACTTCTCTTTTCATTTCAGTCCATTTATATTTATTCCATTTATATTTATTATAATAATTAATTTATATTTATATAAACATATTTATATAAATATATAGTTCATTTATATTTATTATTATAATAAATTTGAAATGGTTTATACCCTTTTATGTTGGGCTTTCTATTTTCTTTTTTTCTATATGCCATTTTTCTTTCTTATTTTTTTTTACACTGATATAGAGTATTTTTGTTATTGTTGTTTGCTTGCTTGTTTGTCCCCGCCTTACCAGCCCTGATATATTTCCATTCTATTAGTTTGGAAGTTACACACTCTACCTCTATTCTATTAGTAGTTACCCCAAAATGTTAGCATCCATATTTAACTTCACATGTCCACAGTTAAGGAATATCTACTCTCTCTTCCTAAACATTATGAAGACATTAGATTGTTTTATCTCCAAACATATTTTTATCCAGAATTCTAATTCTAATATTTTTTTTCTTCCCCAAATCCCCCCAGTACATAGTTGTATATTTTAGTTGTGAGTCCTTCCAGTTGTGGCATGTGGGATGCCACCTCAGCATGGGCTGACGAGCAGTGCCATGTCCGCGCCCAGGATCCAAACCAGTGAAACCCTGGGCTGCCGAAATGGAGTGCATGACCTTAACCACTCGGCCACAGGGCCAGCCCCTAATTCTAATATTTAATATTTGCAAGTTAGATATTGTTAGTTTTGTTTTATGCCATCAAATTTTGTTGGTATTAACCTTATGCTTACTATTTTCCCTGATTACCATTTCTCTATCACTCTGGGTCTTTCCTTCATAAAGATTTTTAATTTCTTCATGAAGCTCATCCTCTAGTTCTTTTTTTTTTTTTTTAAAGATTTTATTTTTTCCTTTTTCTCCCCAAAGCCCCCCAGTACATAGTTGTATATTCTTCGTTGTGGGTCCTTCTAGTTGTGGCATGTGGGACGCTGCCTCAGCGTGGTTTGGTGAGCAGTGCCACGTCCGCGCCCAGGATTCGAACCAACGAAACACTGGGCCGCCTGCAGCGGAGCACACAAACTTAACCGCTCGGCCATGGGGCCAGCCCCCTCTAGTTCTTTAGAGAGATCTATTGGTAGTAAGCTCTCTCAATTTTCCTTATCCAAAAAAAGTATTTTACCCTTATTCTTGAAAAGTAATTTTACAGGATATATAATTCTATATTGGAAATTAGATTTTCTCAGAATTTTGAAGATATTATTCCACAGTTTTATGACTTCCATTGCTGGTCTACTGAAATGTCAGATATTAGTCTAATTGTTGCTCCTTTGTAATCAATCTTTGTTCTCAGTCAATATTTCTTGTCATTATAGTGAGTCATGGTGGGGATGCCTTTTGATTTCTCCTTCTTATAATGGTTGGTCTTCAAATATGGTAATTTCATAGTCATTATTATCTCATTGAATATTTCCTTTCTCTAATTCATTCTATTCTTTACTTATGGAACTCAAATTATGTACATATTATAACTTCTAACTCTATTCTTCATGTCTTCTAGCACATCTTTTGTATTTCCCACTTCTTTATTTCTTTATTTTGGTTTCAGGACAATTTCTCCAGTTCTATCTTCCAGTTTACTAATTCTCTCTTTGCTTGTGACTAATCTGCTGTTTAATTTTCCCAATGTTTTTAATTTCAGTTTTTACATTTTTATTTTTATAGCTTTCTTTTACAATAGTGCCTTGATAGTTGTGATAATGTCTTGCTCTTTAGTTACATTTTTCAGCTCTCTTTTATTTCTTTAAACATTGACTAATTTTCTATTTTATATATGATAACTTCAATATTTGCAGGTTTTGTTGGTCTGATATTACTGTTATTGGCTCTACTAAATCTAATTCATGGTGCTTGTTTCTTTTTGTATGTGCTTTATGATTTTTTCCCTTAGTCTGAGTTCATTTTCTTTATATGTCTGGGTTTTTGTTTGTTCTAACAGATGCCTAGGGGTGCAACCAACATAAAACAACCTTTAATTAAATTATAAGCTTATATTTTTGATGATACAAAGATAATGTAAATTAAGAATCCAAGCCCATGCTAATTGGAATTCTCAGTTCTCAGAATATAATTACCAATCCCTTGTGGACTAAGTCTATCTCTTGACTGATCAATCAATTGACAGAAAGTTATTTTAAATTTTAAGATTACCCACCAATTGTATCTCAGTGTTATAGGCTTATATAGAGATTTAAAGTCTGACTTCTTATCTCACAGAGGTCCTAGTCTTTGCTTTCAGTCCTCCTCCCATGGGTCATTCAAACCAAAGTTTTAGGCTGCTGAAGATTGGGGAGTATTCCACAGCAGCCACAGGCCCTGGTACTGGTTTACTGGTTTACCTCCCTGGATTTGTAATTTCTCAATATTTTTGGCCTCTAATAATTTTCTTTGCTCTCTTGAAACCTCAGGTTGGCTTGATGGCTCATATCATTGTCTCCTTTTCTGTAAAAATCTGTTTTATTTTTGCTCCTTATAAAAATAAGACTTTACAAATACGTTAGTTTCTCCCACCATCTAAATCAGAGGTCAGCAAACTATGGCTTGTGGGTCAAATACAGCCTACTGTCTATTTTTGTAAATGAAATTTTATAGGAAAACGGCCATGATGATTCATTTATGTATTTCTATGGCTACTTTTGTGCTATAACATCAGAGTTGAGTAGTTGCCACAAAGACCATTTGACCCAAGAGAGCTTAAAATATTTACTGTCTGCCTTTTACAGAGGTTTTCTGACCCCTGAACTAAATCATCAGCAACTAATTTATCTTATAACAAATATCTTGAACTTAAAAAAACAGCAAAGTATTATTTAATCTGGGCATTCATTTACTTAATGTAAGAATGTGTTCAATATAGGTTTTTAACATCACTGCAGCAGACTAAACTTCTGTGATGGTGTGAGCTATATATCTAAAAGGTTTTAGTAGCAGATCCATCATAGAAATATACTTAATAAATGCCTTTGATGATGATGATGGTCATGACGATATCTTGAATTCCTATAATTTTCTAAGCCATGACAGATATAAGAACAGATATCATTTTAGAGAGTTAAATGTACTTGTCAAGTCATTTTGGAATGTGGTAAATCACCTTAATTGGGTACGTTTTGCCTCCAGGAATCTTAACTGCTTATGTTCTCTGACACTCTTACTGATAAAACTCATTGCCATAGATTAAAGCCATGAATGTTACTCACTTTCTAACATTATAGCTTTTATTACAGGGGAATATCTTTATTATTTGTATAATATCCCATGTTCTTCCACAAAAGAAAAAAATACACATTTGCATAGAAACAATGCAATATTCCAGTGACAGCTCTTCACTACCTATTTTTAGAATGTGGATAGCCTTAATTGTTCTGGTCCACACAGAAAAACAGATAATGATATACACTTTTAAAAAAGTTGTTCTTGAAAATGCTTTTGAAAGAAGATGGAGATGCAGCCTGCAAAAGTAAAAGAAATGGCCGATTAAAAAATATTGTCATAAGGGAAAAAGAGAAACATGTTAGAAAATATTATTCCTGCGATAAAGAATAGAGAACTTGGTGAGAGAAGCCAGAAGGAGTGAATGAATAAATGGTATTTGCTAGATAGAAGGAAGTGCCAAGTAAAATGTATATAGAATACTTTAAAATGTCCCTGATGGAGGGATAGTGTACTACATATAAGGGACAGCTGGCATTTGCTCAAACACATGAGTGACATACCCCAGAGAAAGAAGGGAAGTGCTGGGCGTAATGGCAGCTAGTGTAGAGAGCAGGGACAGCAGGTTTTCGCAGAGCAGTGTTGTCCATGGCTGGTAGTGATCTGCAGAAAATGTAAGTGAACAGTTTTGACAGAGCAGCATGTGAAAGGGAATAAACTAACTAGAATATCTGGCTGCCATGCAACTGACTAAGGAAAAATTGTATGGGTACAAAATCAAGCTGTAATCTCTTTGGAAACCAGGCGGCAAATCTGAGAAAGGAAAAGAAGAAATATATTCTGAGACAGAAGCGAGCAGCATAACATTTCAATTCAATAGATTTGTATGACAATCTTGCATTTGTGTTTGGAAAAAAAGTGTGATAGAATGCTAATGAATAACTTACAAAAACTTAGAATGTGCAAAACTTTGTCATTTGCTTATTTCGCTGTTTAAACTATTTTCTCCTATTGGTGTGGCTGTTCTTAAATAAAGAAGATGTTCTGAAAGAGCCCCACACATAGAGCACATGGGGAGAGAGAGGAGCAGTGGAAGTGATTCTGATTGTGCGGATCAAGGTTCTAGTTCAAATAGAGCACAGACCACTGAAAACACACCACACTGAATGTATGCATAGTGGTCCCACATAAATAGATTTCCTAATGTTAACAGAAATATGTCAGAGGTCTGCTTTGCAAATGTTAAATGCCACATCAAGGTCAATATTGCTAAGAATATCCATGAATGCTGTTTTAAAGTGCCACTATAAAGCAAAGAAAGTGAAATAGCTCTGGGGTTATTCATAATAGCCTTAGGACTTGGATTCCATGGACAAGAAACATGAGATTTTCCCCCAAGAAATCACTATTTTAGGAATCTCATTTCTGTCCCAAACTCACCTATGTATATTGACCGTCAAACCTGGACACAAGGCCTATCTGTTTTAAATGGCCATTTCTAAGTGGTACGGAATGTTTGAAATATAATATCTTTGTTAGATCTGTTTGTGATTTGACGTTCTTATAATATATCTTATTACAGAGGCTATTATTTTCATAAATCTCATAAAACAATGAATAAATATTTGTTAGGAGGGATTAATAGATGACATCAAAATGACTCAACAGAGAGTATTTATAAAAACTATGGCAAGATGCACATGGAAGAGGCTCTCAGAAGTGCTGACAATACTACTAAGGCAGATTACCTTAAAAGAAAACACATATGGTTCCGTTTTATGCCTCTTGCTCAACTAAATCTGTTTAGAGGCACAAGCTTGCAACCTGCTGAGTGAATCCTATTTTATCCACATGTGGATTACAGAACTAAAGAGGAGACAGTTAAAATCATTATTCAGTTACTTTTTTATAATTCAAGATGAAAAACATGAGCAAATATTTGGGTCTCCCTTTTCCTCCTACGGGTTTAGGCCCCAGAATTAACTTCTTTTCCTTCAGTGAACTACTCGTTGACACTCCTGCCTCCCCAATCTCTGTGACCTTCAGGCCTCTAAAAATCAGTCTCATTTTGTTTTACCGTAGGACATCTCTAAATTGGGAAAGAGGACATTTTGTGTGCAGACAAATGCAACAATAGCCAATTATCACTTCACTTTCTATCTACATCAGCATACTCTAATTTCGTCCATTCTAAAACAAATAACTCAGCCCCACTTCTCACTCCGGTTACTGTCCTATCTTCTCTCTCCTTCACAGTCAAACTTTTTGAATGTGTTATTTACCCTCGCTATCTCTATTAACTTCGCTACCCATCTTTCCTTAAAATACTCCAATCTAGCTTTTTCCCAAAACTATTTTGAAAAATAACTTTGATTTAGTCCTCAATAACTTTTAAATTTTTGTCATCTCAATCTCTTAATGTCTCAATTTTACTCAATACTGCTGCTTATTCCCTTGCTCCTGATATATTTCCCTAGCTCCTGTGACATAATTTCTTTTGTTTGTTTTACTTATACCAAAGTAAAGGTACTCTTTCAGCTCATCATTTAAGCTTAAAGGGTGGGATTTCTTAAAGCTCTAACCTAGGCTCTGCTATCTACTAACCCTGCATTCTTTTCAATGGTATCCTGACCATTATTCTGGCTTCAATTACCATCCATAGTAACACAATTTATGCATCTTAGGCTAGGCTTCTCTGAGCTATAGACCAATATAGACCTCTGCCTATTGACATCTCCTCCTCCATGTCTCAAAAGAAACTTCAGGCAGAATGGATCTAAAAGCAACCCACGCATCATGGACCACCTCCTCCATCCCAATGTATGGCATCACCCTCCTTTCAGTTGTGCAAACCAGAAACATGGGAGTAAATCTTGACTCCTCCTGTCTCCAAATCCATATCCAAAGAATCTTCAAGGTTTTTCAACTTTATCTCCTATATGTCTCGTGAATCCATCCATTTCTCTCCGGCTTCACTACCATTACTCAATCCTGGTTGTGTCACCTACCCTAGCTCAAAAATCTCTCTTGAATTCTGCCTGTTTTTCTCAAGACTCATCATCTTCTGTCATTAACGTGAACTACTGGGACAAGCACCTAACAAGACTCATTGCCACCAATTTTCCTCTAGTTAAGAGAATCATCTACAATGCTGTCAGAGTTAACTTCCTCAAAAAACTTTTTTAATTTTTACAAAAGATAAGAAAATTATTGCCTAATTAAGATATGTGTTTGATCCCTCCTACCAATAGGAAAACTTCAAATTCCTATCTTAGCTGTGACTTCCACAATTTATTCCCAACCTAGGTCTAATCCCATTTCAGAATATTCCCAAACTTCATCAATGCTATTTACGAGCCATAATGAAGTTCTTTGTCACCTTTCCTTGGGCTTGCCTAGTCTTTTTATGATTCTTCAGGCTTTTATACTTGATTATTTCTTTGTCTTGTATACTCCTCTTTATTCTTCCAGAAACAAGTCAAATATCACTTGAAGCTGTCTTTGCCTCAGGTAGAATTCTTTGTTAGTCTTCTGTGCTTCTCTACCTCTTGATCCATATATCTGTTTTAGTATGTACCACACTGTATTTTCAATTATCTGTTTTTATGTGTACCCTCCCAGGAAGACTGAGTTTCATGATAGCAAGGGTTGTTTTAGTCACTTTTAAGTGCTTACTACACATAATAAATGCTTAAGAAAAGTTTTAAACAGAAGTATCAGAATATTTACAAATTCATAGCACACAAGTAAAGGTATAGAGCATATTTAAGTAGGAATATTGTTATTTATATATATATGTATAAGCCCTGGCTAAATTAAAACCAAGATCACATGGTGGGGAAATATAAAGAGAGGCCAAAACAAACACCATGGAGGAAAGGCAGGTTTAGGGGGTGATTAGCTTTAGACACCAAATTAGCACAAAGAGAAAGGATGATTTGAGCATAGTATATTGGGAGTTACTCAGTGGTAAAAAAGGAAAGCTAGTATATATACATACTTGTTAAGGTACAGCATCTCAGTCATGGCATTTTACATACTTTGATCACTCAACGTATTGACCCTGCCCTCCTTTCCTTTGACATCACACTTCCCAGGTTTTTGACCTGCCGAGGTCATGGATATCACTGGCTTCCTGGCCTCTACTTTGATTTTATGATTGCTGGCTTGTCAGCTTGCTGCCAAGAACTGAGAGTCTACATTATTTGATTGCTGCCTTATCCTGGGGTCTTCTGGACCCTTGGCTAAATCCTGATTTACAGCCCATTCCAGTGGGCAATATTTTGGGGTGGCCACTTTTGAAAGTCCAGATCTATACCCTTCTGAACCCTTTACCTGGTTCCAGGTGACTTTAGTCAAGTGCTTCCACTGTTTCAGATCTCTAAGGTCCAGGGCACAGAATCCTTAGTGTCCTTTCATTTTTTTTTAATACCTGTGGGTCTCCAATACTTCCTCCAGAGCCCAAGTGCCTCTTTCAGGCATATTAAACTGCTTGAATATCTCTTAATGCTCCATATTCTTTTCTTTCTCACATCTTCACTTCTTTTCTGCACACACTTTTCCTCTGCCTGAAATACTCTTCCTTCTTCCTCTTTCTTAGAATTGAAGCATCAATTTAGCTTCCTGCATCTCTAGAAACTTTCCATGATTTTGAAAATTAGGTTAGATGCCCTTTTATATATGACCAGAGTAGCTGGTATGTCTTCACATCATAGCACATATTACATGACTGTGTAATTGGCTATTTACTTATCTGTATCCTTTCCTAGATTATAAATGGAAGAATGAGTACTATACGCCTTAATTGTAGTTGTCTTCCCAATACTTATAACCATCCCTGGCACTTAGTAGGAGTGCAATAAATGTGTGTTGAACGATTACCTAGCATCTGTCAGAGAACACCTTTGTCCATAATACTGTATTTTGTTAGGGACCTGTCATTTCTCCCTGCTTGTGCTAACAAGTACAAGGCCACATGCTGAGCAGGAAGAGGCCAGACATAATCTCATTCTGTTCTCTACATTTCATTATTGGGGCTGCTCTCTTACAAAACCAGACATCTCAGTCATGGCATTTTACATACTTTGATCACTCAAGTTACTGACCCTGCCCTCCTTTCCTTTGACATCACAATTCCCAGATTTTTGACCTGCCAAGGTCATGGATATCACTGGTTTCCTGGCCTCTGCTTTGATTTTGTGGTTGCTGGCTTGTCAGCCAAGAACTGAGAATCTACATTATTTGATTGCTGCCTTAACCTGGGGCCTTACAGATCCTTGGATAAATCCTGATTTATAGCAACCTTAGGAAACTTCATTCCCAGTTTCATGATCTCAGACTCAGGTCTCAGTCCAGCTTCCTGTTGGTTCCAGTCCCTTGTCCAACTAAATCTGACCTAGGTTCTCTTGCAGAAATGACTCAAAAAACTGGTACCTATATATAATTAAGAAAATCTGGACTATATCAAAGGCTGAAGGGTGGCTTAAAATAAACATCTAAAGTAAAAAGTGTTAATAAGATGCTTATTAGTCTTCCATTAACATGTAAAATAGAACTAGAGCACATTAATATTTTGTTTTTCTACATATGATCTTATGAGAGACAAAAACACTTATTGTCAGAATTATATGAGTGTTAACAAAGGAAAGTATTACTAGTTTAATGATGAATATTTGATTAAGTTATTATTAGTAGTAGATTAAGTATATGTTCTAGTTGGTTTGGTATGAGTCTGTAGGTGGGATATGTGACACCTATATGGAGGCATGTGTCCAGTGCGAAGGATGGTAGGTATTTTGTCCTGAGATTATGTACTCAAGTTTGCGAGCCCCAGTTGAAGCTGCTAAAAGGCTTACAAGTCAGCAAGGCATTGGCAAAATATATCTGGAGCCAGGAATAATCATGATAAATAAGAAGATATCATTCAAGATCAGAACAGAAACTGAGAGAAAGTCCCCAACCAACATCTAATAAAAGACAATGTTAATGTCCACTGAGAGAATTTCTACTCCCATAAGTAGAGTAACGAGAGTTTGTGCATTGGTCCTGTGAGGGGAGTTCTAAGAGAATACAACAGACAATAATATACAAGACTGGAGAGGAGTACACACATTTGGTATTTCATGACAGGGGCAGTGAGAGAGAAAATAAATTGTTTGCATAGATCCTTTGCCTTAGGATTACAATTGCCTGTAGCAAGATTATAAAGCTGGCTCCCTTGCCAAGGAAAACAAATAGGAAAAAAAGGCTTTTTTATATTTCTTTTTTCCTGACAAAGCATTTCTACCATCATTGTTTTTTTTCTTTATACATTATCTTAACCTTTGGAGACACTGACTCCCTGGGAAAGTGGCCTGTGCTGTCTTCAACTTATGGTTAATTTTTATATTTCTTTTTGTCATGAAGAAATTTAGGGCTATGTCAAAAAAATTAGATAGCACATACTGAAGATGCATTGACATCTAGAATTTACAAAGTTGTAATACTTAGGAAGTGTTCAATAATGATATTGCTTTGGAAAAATTATATTGTGATACTTTGGATGCCCCATTAAAATATATAAATATGAAATAAGTTTAATTGGTTATGCTAAACACTACTGCAGAAATTACCCAAAGCAGAAGAGTTCATCCAAAATCTGTTATTGTAAAGTAGGTGATAGGTGGGCATTAACTCCCCATGCCTCCATGTCAGTATGAATTGATGGCTCACAAATTGCATTTTAGGTATAATTGTTTGGCCATAATATAGATTTTCTTTGAACCAAAGTATTAAGCACAGGATAAAGTCAGTCAGTACATGATTTCACAAGAAGGGCACTATTTCTGAGAGCCTTAAACTTCATATCCATTTGCATTTATAATTTCAGTGGTGCTTTTGGTACCTTCATGAAAAGACCTTTGTAAATACGTAAATTTGAACTTCTTAGTATAAAAATTATGTGTTTTTTCTTACTAAGTCATATAGCTTTTCACTATAACCATATACTATAATCATATAGTATAAAAAAGACACTGACCTTTGACAGTGCTCAGAGTGCCAAATTAAGGTTGGGATTCCAATATCATTTTTTATATTTGCCCCTACTGCCAATGTATGCAAGAGAAGGACTTGAGCTTAATAAAAAATTTTTCCAACACCACCTTTTGTTTTTTTCTCCCCCAATCCCCCCAGTACACAGTTGTATATTGTAGTTGTGAGTCCTTCTAGTTGTGTCATGTGGGACGCCACCTCAGCATGGCCTGATGAGCCGTGCCATGTCCGCGCCCAGGATCCGAACCGGAAAAACCCTGGGCCGCGGAAGTGGAGTGGGCGAACTTACCCACTCCGCCACAGATCAACCCCTAAACACCACCTCTTTATATTCTCTTATTTCCAAAACTTCGACAGAAAACGAATGAATGAGTGAATGAATGAATGAATACATACATACATACATACATACACACATACAATTAGAGCCCTTAAATGAATCACCTCCTTGTTGTGAGTTCCTTTGGGAAACACTCTGTGGACTTCTGAGGACTAATCACCCTCTCCAAAGTATACACATGCACAATTTCCCTACCCCAAAACACGTACGCACACACACACACACATATATATATATACACCCTACTGTCCTATTTTTTTTCACAATTATTCAATCAGGAGTCTTTATGTATTTTTTATCATTTTATTTGTGTTCATTTTTCCCAGTCAGCCAAATAACCCTACTGAATTCTTCAAGATCTCTATTATCAAATGCATTTAGAAATTCAATAGAACACTTACAGCAAATTTTTATAAATATATATGTACAGTAGAACACGTGTAGCTACTTCTGTAAATACATATCAAAGCATATATACACCCACACCAGCATAGAAATAGTAGAGCTAATTAACATTGGTATTTATTTAGAAAATTTCTACAAAACGTACAAAGATAGAGACTTCTGAAGTAACAATCACCTTTAAAATTAGTTAAGTTTATGCTGAATGAGTATACACTCAAGGCAAGGTTTTTGCAGCTGTAATTAGTAAATTATTGAGGATATAATCCACTTTCCAGAGTTAATATAGGCATTTTTAGTGACAGAGAATTGAAGCTCTTTCAAGGAAGTAACATATAGAAATTAAAGTAGGAGCTATAAATACTATAATCCAGAAACAATTAAACATATAATAATTAAGACTAAGTACAGTCCATATATATGGACTATATATATATATATGAGTATGTAACTTGAAACACTGACAAAACCTTCTTTTCAAGTATTAAACTCTACTTAAAGTAGCCTATGATAAAAATAAATGAGTTACTGCATTTCTATTTGTCCTGGCAATGGAAAAGTTGTACAAGAATTGAGAGAGTTAACGGAAAATTAATAATAAAGAAGAAGGGCAAAGAATGATGCAAATAGTGTGTTGGATGAGATATATATATAGGGACATAGACATTTATATAGTCAAGAGAGGAGAAGATTGAAGGGGATTTGATCACAGTCTATAAATACCTTACAAGTATCTGTATCAGTGAAAGAATGTGATTATTCAAAGCATCAGACGATGGAAGGACAAGGAGCACTGATCTGAAACTAAAGAAAAAACTGTTTCAGCCTTATATTATATTAAGAAATACTTTGCAATAGCAAGAGGATTTGGCATTAGAAATAAAAATCAAGGACAATACATAAAGTGTAGAGAAGGCCTGAAAATGATGTGCCTATGAGTACAGAGAATAAATCAGAAACGATGAAGGGAAGAATGGGAAACAGGGAAGTTCACAGGCTCAGAAGATACCCTTGTTCGGGATGTGTGAAATGTGTTAGCTGCTGATCTTTTTGTTATGTGTGATTCTCCTGCAAGTCTGATCCTAGGAAACCATTCCAAAACTTGGAAAGCAGTTCAAATAAATTAAGAATGTTAGCCTATACTGTGACCAACTATTCTACTATACTCTGACACGCAATAATTTCCAGTTATTGGTTATATTCCTGTGTTTAATAAAGAGCAATGCATTTAAGTGCTGATAGCTGGAGTTTATCATAAGAGATTTATATACATTTCTTGACACATATAGGGAGATCTACACGTTGCATACACTTTAAAATTGCTTTAATCATACAGGTTCATACCCTCTTCTAAAGAAAATGTTAAATAATAGTACAATCATAATAAAGAGATCACGAAAAACAAATATATTTCTTTCTATAATACTTTTCCATCTTAGAGAAAAGGAAAACCCAGTAGTAAACTATATATTTCCTTTTCTTAAAAAGATAATAGTATAGAAATAAATGTTAATTCTCTAATTAAATAATGAAAAAATCATTGTTGCTTTCAGACTACTTTCAGTCATTTGTTTTTTTCATTGTTCAAACTTCGGATTTTACCTGCTTCCTCTATTCTTTCTTCTTATGAGTGGACCTTCTATTGCCTATCAAAAGCTCTGGACTTTTTTAGTTTTAAAAGAGATGCTTTAAGGAGTAACAAAATGCCTGCTGCTCCCTTGGCCTATGGTGTAGTCAAAGATGAATGAGGGGATTATTGCAAACAACAAGGCGCTTAGCTGAAGTCAAATGAAAGAAATTTGCTGTGGACCCAATTCATTAATTCTCTTACATTAAAACAGACAGAAAAGGAAATAAGAAATTAAAAGTTTTATAGTCACTTTTTATGTATTAAGAACTGAACTAAGTAGATTTAAGAGTATGAGAAAGTTCTAGCTACAGATGATTTTGATCCAATCCAGGTGTTCATCCTGGTTTGTTTTCAGTTCCCTAGTTTCCTCTACACATTTTACTTTACAATGATCAATATTTTGCACGTGGAGAAAGTGGAGCTTTATCACAGGTGAAGACTGGTTATGTAGAAAGTTTTGATAGGGCAAGGAATCTTGAGGATGCTAGTCCTTATACTGTTGACAAGATTGACTATGTTTAAAGGCTGCGCAGGAAAGTAAGCGAAACCAGAAAGGATGATGTCCTTGGAGAAACTCAGAATATTTAATAAGACCACATGATAAGGAAAAAGCAGATTCGGGAGAAATTAAAAATTGGAGAAGATGGAAATCACAGAGATAACAGTCAGAAGGAAGGTTTTAGAAATTCAAAATTATAGAATTTATAATCTGAATCAGAATGGAGTGGTCACTGGTTGCCATCATGGAGTGGAGATGCAGGTGACTGTCAGCAGGGAAGCCCCAAGTTCTTCACTGGTGAAATAAAGTATTTTAATAAATGATACCTTAGAGTTATGTGGATGTTCTTATATACTTTAAGAATTGTAAACAAAACAGAATATATTGTAATAATTTAAGTGTCCAAGTGGAGTTATTTCATCTGAATTTATCTTAAGAGCATTAAAGCTCAAGTTAACCAAATTAAATGTAATTCATTCTTCTGTCAAATATTCTTCTGCAGCACGTGATTAGAACAACACTTGATTATGAATTTCACTGTCTTGGGCTTAACACCAAAACATGTAACAAATGTTTAAAAATGAATAAAAGAGCTAGAATCTAAAAAAGGATTCAGAATTTGTAATCTTACTATTTTAGCTCTATGACTTCTTTTTTACTCCTACTAAAAAATATATATATATATTGCTTTGATGACTGATGAAACAGCACAACTGCAAATTCCTTCTCTTTCTTCCTCCTTTCTTCCATCTGTCCCCCCCATTTCTCTTAATCATCTAATTTGAAATGTTACTTAATAAGTTTAAATCAATTATGTGTCCCACACTTAAGACTGGCCTATAATATTATTTCTTAAATCACATATTTTAGAAGACTTCAGTGCCTAACTAATGGAATTCTTGAAAAACCTATCAAAGTGTTTCAGAACATAAGAAATATATCAATCGGACAGAAACAGTTCTTCATTATGCTTTACACACAATTTTGCTCAACTGCTTATTTTAATTAGAGCAGAACTCTAGCTTCTGCTCATTGGTTTAGCAGGAGCAATAAAATGAAGTTTATTTAATTTTCTAAAATAAGTAAAGCAGAGTAAAGTTAATTAAAAGTTAATTACAGAATAATGAATCATCTACCCTCGCTGTGCTGGTGTTGCCCAGATGATTAGATGCTGTCCTTCCTGAATACATTTCCATTCCCATAAGCTGGCTATTCGCTTTGCTCAATATAGGGATCTTCATTTGTGTACTTAAAAAGTTCATGTTGCTTTTTTCTAAAGGTGTCTTTTTCAGGAAATACACACAGACATAGAGGTCCGTACACACACCTTCCCAGTTTCTCTCCTTTTATATGCTTTCCTCGGGCATAATTTTCATTTAGACTTCTGATTGCCTTTTAAATTTGACAGAATATACCTATAAAATTCGTTAGTAATTGTTTCATTTCCCAGCATGGCATGTGTAGTTAACCTTGAAAGACAGATTGGGCGTTAACTGTAGTGAACCCAACCTTTGCCAGTATCACAAAGGTCATGGATCTGTTCTCCCTGGTCCTGTGTCTTCAAATAGAAGGTTTTGTACATATTGGAATTAGAATGCTTTTACTGCTCATTAATTCATCATTAAAGTGATGTTAACTAATCATTCTCTATAAGGTTCTGGTGTACAGATTTTCTGGCATGAACTGCTGTAGCTTGGCTCCCAGCCACTTACAACTTGCTCAAAACAACAGCGTTCATGCTTTTGGTAGATTTAAATCTTTTTGTAAAATTTTATTGTTAAGTAGCTGGTCTTATAAATTTTCATTGGGAATATAGTATGGCTTATACTGAGAGTATCTTAATTTTTATGAATGGATATATGTATGGAAATATTTGAATTTGAACTTCACAGGAGACTTCTTGTAGTATAAGAAATAATGTATAGTGAATATTACGTCCACACCTCAATCATGTGTCTTGCATGTTGACATCATAAATACTGAGGCATTATAACAAATACTGTTACTTAAAATAGGGAAATAAAGCAAATTAGGGTGAGTTGGGGTATTTAAATTGATACAACTCATTTGCTTTAGCTTTTTTTAGTCATTGATTATGTGTCCAGTCTATGTAAGAAGGTACAGACTATTGGTTTTGCAAAATTATATGAGATTCAACGGTACGAGTGTGTTATAAGTAGCAACTGAATTCCTGAATCCTTCTTTAAAAGTATATTCTATATTCCACATCCATAATTTTTCAATCTTCAGCTAAGGGATACACATAGAGCCATTTATTTGCCCCACATGGTAATCAGATGTTAAAAAAGAAGAAAACAGGTGAAAAAGATCTGAAAATAAAGTTTCCAGAGTATCTTTTAAACAGGGACTATGAGAAGTTGGAAGAGAGGGGGCAATCCTGTTTCACAACTTCTTTCTTGCTGTTGTGTTCACTGTTATCTTCACCATTCTAACACTTTCCCTCATTCTTCTTGTAAGATGTTTTTCCCTGTCTTTATATTTTAGTTATATGCGCAACTTCTTCATTATAATATTCTAATTTCCTGGTTCTCAATTTTCCAAACTTTAAAATGATGAGCATAGACACTCAGAAACTGCTTCAGTTTAGACATGCTGACTTCTATTTCAACTATCATTTTCGAATGTTGATTCAAAACTTCATATTCATATCCAACTTGCAAACACAGATATTAGCTGTTCTTTTTACTTGCCTATGAAAAATACGCCAAATTAGAAAAGTGTCATTTTGTAAGGGGGGCTGTTCATCATTTTTTTCTTGATATTACACTGTTTTAATGGTAATGCTATTTAGATCCATTGGTTCAGATGTCTCTCTGCCTGAAATTCTTGGTAGAGAAAAATAAAATAATTCAACCTATGCTTTAAAGTGAATTATTGGCAGTTTACCATAACTGAATAGAAGTAAATAGTGTCCACTGAATAATGGAAATTCTGTCTTTTAGCTTTTTGGTTAGAAAGGCAGATGGTCAAATGGATGCTAAATGTGCTGAGTTTTTATAAATGGCTTCCTATTGTCTTCGTTGCTGGAGTAGAGCTGGGTTTAAAAGTGTGTCTTTCTCCACAAAGACAAGTCTGTGATTAAACACGCCAATCTTAACATCCACAAAACATTTCTATGAGAACACAATGGAAAAATTGTTATATATCGTAAAGCATTCTGCATATATAAGGATCTATTTTTTTGTAGTATTACCTTTTATTATTACAAGCAATTTTTACATATATTTACAGTTCAAGTTTTATTACTTGTATGGGATTACTCCAGTTAATGAATAAACAAACATCCAGTTGATATATCAAGATCATCCAGTTAGTTTATACATTTAACACAAAATATGACTGGCACGTAGTGATACTATCAAACACTTAATTTCTCCTCATTGAACCACATGTCTCACCTATTTGGATAATAATACAGTATACAAATATGTTCATGAGAATTTTTAATACACTCAGCCAGTTATTTTCTAGTGTTTTTGAACACTTATTTACTGAACCAGAAGTTTAAACATTCTAAGAAGGGTAAAAATGGCAGTAACAAGTGTGGAAACAATGAGAAACCATAGATGAAATAATAATGCAACAAGTGCTCATATAAATAATGGGCCAGAGTGTGTTTCAAAAAATATATATATACATGTATTAAATAAATAAAATGTGTTAATATTACATTAATAATAATTAAGATGTACTACAACAGCTAGTTTACAGTAATTATTAACCATATAGAGTGAGGGAAGCAAGTAGATAAGTAACTGAATTCTAACCCAATTAGGATGGTGGGGCAGAATGTGTTTCATGTGTACGTAACACAAATGAATAATGGGAGACCAACAGACATAATATGTTTGTTAACATTTTTTTCTCTGCTTCACAGAAACTTACTGCTCAATATGCTGTAAGAAAACAAAAATTATGCAGAATTAGTCTCAAATGTCTTTAACTTTGCCAGCCAAATTAATCTCTGAAGGAAAATACAAATTCATAAACCATTGCCGATCTGTGAATGTTGTTTAGGGACGTGTAACACAGTAACACACTGAACAGACCGACAAAGCGGTTCTTCTCCAATATAGTATTTGCAGACAGAAAAAACTTTTGCTGGATTCATTACCCAATATTGACATCCCTGCTTTTAGAACCCAAATAAGAATCTGTACTGCCTTTTTCCAGGCATGATGATCTCCAACTCTGCGATCAGAGGGGCATGGCATGAGCACTTCTAAAAGGGAAATGGCAAACCGATGACAATTATAAGAAGAGCATGTTGCTACAAGTTGGTATACTTTCTAACCACCATCTCTTACTTCGCTTAATGTCACTCACTCCCCTCTAGTCTCGTTGGTTTCCTCTCTACCCCTTAAACACACCCGTCATGGCCCTTGTGGCTGTTTCTTCTTTGTGGAACACTCACTTCCTGGATATGTGTATGTTCCCTCCTTTACCTCCTTCAGATCTTTGCTCAAATGTCAGCCTCTCAGTGAGACCTTCCTTGATGCCCTGCTTAAAACTGCAATCCCTCCTCAGCCCTTCCTATGGTCCTTCCCTGCTTTACTTTCTCCGTAGTGTGTATCACCATCTAAGATACTACATAATTTACCTATTTGTTTTATTTATTGCCTATCTCTAACCACTAGGATCTAAGCTCCCTGCAGACTGGGGTTTTTATCTCTTTTGTTTAGTGATGTATCCCCAGTTCTATAACACTGCCTGGTACTTATGAGAACTCAGTAAAACTTTTTTTTTTTTTTTTTTTTTTTGCTGAGGAAGATTCACCCTGAGCTAACATCCATGCCAATCTTCCTCTAGTTTGTATGTGGGACACCGCCACAGCATGGCTGATGACAAGTGGTGTAGGTTCACACCTGGGAACTGAATCTGGGCTGCCAAAGCGGAGCATGTTGAACTTAACCACAAGGCCATGGGAACGGCACCAAACCATTTTTTTTTTTTGAATAAATGGATGTGAATCATTAAAATATCTCATTGAAGGAAAAAGGAGAAATTCCTTCTCCCAAAAGAATAGCATGAATATAAAATATTCCTCTTACTATTAGTCTAAGTACTACAATTTGAAGCCAGCTAAGCCAAGCTCCTAGGTCATTTCTGAGTCTATCATTGACTCAGCCAGATACATTTTTCTCTATTTGCAGACCTTATAATCTCTTCTGCTCCAGTTCCATTCATCCTACACATCAAATACTACTCTGGTTGCCAACTAGAGCTCATCACTCACCTTCATAGTATTAAGACAATGGAGAAGAATTCAAGTGGGCATCCTTCCCTTTGATGATAAAATTAAAACACTAGCCTGTGTTTACCCGGCTGGCCACATCCCACACTTCTTCCATTCCCACACTCCTTAAACACCAGGGAACAGAAAAGAAGCAGGACAATTTTAAGTTTAATATTAATTAAAATGATTAACAAGCCCAAGAATTTCCTACAATAATTCTTCAAGTTTTATGTCGACAGATCCATACTGAAGGCAATTAAAGTCACATACCCTAACAAAACCTAGCCAAAGAAATTCTTAAACATTTCCTTTTTCATTCAAGTATGAAATTATTTATAGGCATTAGTTGACCCACAAAAAATGATCAAATGTGAAAAAAAATAGAGTTTACTAGTTTTATAAGCAGCTACCGCCACTTGCAATCTAGCAGATTAGATGAGTTGGAGACCTTAGCTCTGTTCCATATAACAGACAGGTGTCCGCATCACAGGAAAAGCCACTGCTCTTGAAACATTTTGAAAGGCTCAGCAGAAACCAAAAGGCAGACTGACCTTCAGATTAAATTAGACATTGGGATAAAAAATGTGAACCATATCATATAGGAGCATATTACCTTCTTGTTGCAAATAACAGATCAAAAATTACTAGATCAGAAGAAATTAGGCCTATATTTTTAAAAAGAGACGATGACATATATTTCCATTTCTGAAAGGAAATCCATTCAAATTAAAAATAACTTTAACTATTTTACCTTGCATTTTCATGTACCAATCAAAATACAGAATAACCCCCAATATTAAAAGTTATAGAGAATAATCTAATAAGTCTATGCCTTCTTAATGCTTTCACTATGCCAAAACAATGAACTTCGAAATTAATCCTGTGGAAGTAAATGAATCAGCTTTGCTTACCATTTTAAAGACATAAATATCAGTCACTTGAGAGGCAGTGTCCAATATTGGTTAAGGATACGGTCATTGGAGCCATTTTCCCTGGGTTTAGATCATGCTTCTGCTAACTGAAAGCTCTGTGACCTTGAGAGAGTTACTTAACATCTCTGTTCCTCAATATACTCTCTCAAGTGACAACAGCAATAGTACTTAATTCATAGACTTGATTGAGGATTAAATGATATAAAGCAAGGAGGGCTTGTGCTGATGTCTGGGAAATAGCAACTGTTCAGTGAATAAATTTTAGTTTTAGCCAGATAGAGTAGCAGGCAGAGGGGCAGGGCTCAGCATATCCTGGAAGTTGCCACAGATTACATTTCTTACTAAAAGGAGAGGAGGAAATCCATGTTTTTCTTAAAAGAACTTCCAGGAAGTAAGTACAGAGGTGATCTTAGGCCAGGTGTTGAGGGTTAAGGAGCCCAAATTACCCAGGATCATGGAGCCTCTATGCAACATCCTCCTCCAAACCCTACAGGTCTGTCAGGGTAATGGATTATGGAGATAAAAGAAAAGCATTTTTAAAAATTATCCCTTAACCATGACTTTACAGGTTTTTATGTATGGATCACCTTATCCAAAATTTAGCTCAGGTTAACTTCACATCTCCTTTTAAAAATATATACATTCATTCTATATACTTACAAGCAAAGTTTTCAAATAAAATGAGAAAATTGCCACTGTTTTTTATAGACCTCAGAGTCATATAGATGTCAACTCAATTGTTACACACCAATTGACTTAATAGGAAATTTTACTTAAAACATATATGCATAAAGGTTGAGAAGTCAGCACTGTCCACATGAAGATTTTCTCTTTCGTTTTATTACGTAAATTAAATTACAGAATACACATGACAACGTGACACTAGTGAACCTGGTAAAGTCCCTTTTGTCCCTTTTAGTGGCGCTCACACAACTGTTCAACAAATACCACCAACTCTGTAAATATTTACGTTCTTATCATAATTGTGGAAAAGTTAACAATGCCAAAGTGGCTAAATTAATTTTCATTTAAGATATTTGAAGTTTTTAATTAAAGGCTCCATACTTCCAATTTGACATCTCATACTTAGCTGCAGATATAAACTTATTTATAGACATACAAAGTACACTGCCTATTTATAGGCGTTTCTATATATTTGGTATATATTGAATGAAGGTCAAGGATAAAACCGCAAATGAGGTTTATGGGAGTGTTGTAAAGGTTCATGATTGTCATTGTGTGGGAAAGTATAATTTTCTTAAGAGAAATGATGACATATACATAATAAGGTCCCTGTCCGTGTCATGACAGCTCAAGAGCATGCCATCGTTACCACCTATGTCACACCGCAGGTGTGCCTGCTATATGGGTGACAGCCGCTGACTTCTCTGATCAACACATAATTATCTCTGAATAAAAATGCACGTTGAAGTTAGCTGGACATAACGGATTGAAGACCTGGGGCAAAATTATCTTTATCATGGCACACAGCACCACCTGGGGGTAGGAGAGGGCTAGAGAGAGGTGTTGGCAATGATGCAACCTTGAGAAGCCTGCTGTGGTGTGGGTACTTCTGGGGTGTTCATGTTTATCTGGCGTGTCTTCTTTTGGATAGAAGAGGTCACTCGGCTAATGGTTAGGATGCTCCTGGCAGAGAAAGGTCCCGCTGATCAGTGCTATTCTCCACTGATCTAACTGTATATCTCTCCCTCAGCATCTGGATAGTTTCCATTTGCAGAGTCCCCTTCCCCCATAAGATAATAAATATCATATCACAAGGATGGCAGTGCTCCTTCATGGAACACTGACTGTTTATTAGAGGCAAAAAAGTTTAAGAGAAATGCTAACAATGTTCATTAATGGCCCGCATCCAGGTTTAATGAGGCATGTCAATATGCGGACTGGGCAACATCAGTGGCATAATAGTGGTGGTAAATGGGAGTAATTGTATCCAATTGTACGGCACAGCTTCCAGGAATGAGCCCGAACTGCCAACTGACAATGACAGAGCAATTATGGGAAGGCAAGCGAGCTGTGTCAAATTAGCACTTGGTGAGAACTCATTTTTCAGAGCTGTGCTTGCTCTACACCACCACAAGTGATAGCTACTTTATTGTGAGTGATAGGAAGACCAGCACTTAGACTGATGTTCTGATTTGTCAATAGCTGTATTTGAAAGCTTAGTGTCACAAATATATAGAGATATTCAGGGAGAGAGGCACACTGCTCATGATCCGAAGGATAAGAACGTTGCCGAGAAGGTCATCTGTCAGTGTGAGCTGTCAGAGAGAGATCACACTCTATGAAAAGGGAACATTCAGCCGACTTAAGTAATTACCTTTGACTGAGATTTGAAGATGTCTTCTTTTGTTGGCCTACATTGACTGCATAATTTATAATTTACTGCAATCAGCAAAGAGCCAGGAATTGTAACTAAGAAAATTCTTATTTTATTTCCCATAATTACTTTTCTCTCTCTCCTTCTCTCTTTTTAACTCCTTTAGCACTTTAGAAGTGTAAGTGGGAAACTGATGAAATTGATTTTTTTCTTTCTTTCTTAACTGACTCAGTCTCGAGTACATCAGAAACAATATATTTACTTCCGACTGTTGTCTCACAGGGCCACAGCTCTCTACCATCACCCTATAAAAGGGAGAAAATACCCCGTCATCCTTGATGTATTTTTTCTTGCTTTGTGGGATTACTAGTTAAAGAGGATAAAGGAATAATTCAATTTTGTTTCTCTAGTGCAGAAGAATAAGACAGAAAAAAACAGATTTGGAGTACTGAGCACTGAAACTGTAATTCACATCCTTAGATAGTCATCAGTTTGATTGAGTTGTCAGAACTATAAAAAGATAAGTATTACAGCAAATATTTCAGAATTATGGATTAATAGAATTTTCAATTCTTGTTGTATTTCCCCGCCCTGGGACACATCGCAAGATCAATGTTTGTAAAATAATTCCTTTGCCTTTAATAACCATATGAAAAAAAATATTTTGTGACCCCTTATATTCTGGAGTGAAATAAGCACTAAAATTTTATTTTTCGTATTTCTAGAAAAAGTGATTACTTAATTTTGTTAGCTAAAATATAATAAGGAGTTGTTAGTGTAGATTTTGATTTTTTTAATTCTCTGGATTAAAAGAACAACCTCTAAAGAAATATTAAATTTCTATTATTTGGCATTATCAAATTCTTGCTGCTTTGGTTTTCTTTTTCTAATAGTGACAAATTGATTAATGAATTGTAACTAAAAATTACCAAGATTAGCCTGCCTTCTGGCAAACACTGTTGTTTAATTCTACGTGTATTGATTTACTGTAGAGATATTGACAAAAGAATTAATTTAAGTACTTTAAATCAATATTACTTTAGTGGAAATGCCTCCTTTTGGGTATAAAAAATACTCCTAGAACACTCTTATATGGTGTCAAATTACTGTCACATAATAAACATTCATTTCTTCCCATCTTAAAGTCTGCATAGGTTCCCATTGCTCTTTTTTTTTCCCCAAGACCCATCAAGCACTCATATTTGAAATCACTAATTGTGGGTTTCTGGGTGTTTGCTAATGTATTTAATGTTTCCTCTACACTAACAATTTTGCTAAAAAATATTTATTTTCCATGGTTTACCATTTACTACCTGAGATTATTTTAAATCATGTACTTGATGTATGTGAAACACAGTTTTTAATTATTTTTAAAAATATCTCAGAATTCTTTGGACCATTCAGTTTCCTCGTTGTAGAAAGCTGTTTAATTCATGATGCCTTGAGTACAGGCCCGTCATCTATTCTATAGTGACTGTGCCACTTAATAATGGAATAGTGCATCAAAGTGGCACTTAGGTCTCAAATTGTTATGTATGACTGTCAAAGCGGTAAGAAAAAAAGAATTAAAAAAGGAGGGGGGGTAGAAAAACCCTTGATTTGTCTTTACTACTGAAACGTGAATTTGTCAGCCAGGTTCGGAAATCACAACATCATTGCATCCCCAGCGAGATGTTGAAAACTTGACAGGTACATATTTTTTCAACTACAAGCACTTCTATAATGTAAACTAAATACACAAATCTTATTTTATTTTATTTTATTTTTTGATCTTGACAGATAGTTGTTGCCAATGGGATTTAACGTTCAGGTTCAAGTTGTCAAGAGAAATAACCAATAAGCAATCCAAGGAGTCACCATACAGATATTCACAGGCAAAAAGCCAGGCCTCTGTGATACACTGAGAGAGTACCTGAGAGTATATCAACCAAATCAGAACCACGGGCACTTAATCTTCCCCCGAATGGCAAGTAAAGCCCATCACAGCCTTTCTCGAGGGGACAAACTGTAACTTGTTTGGGAGTCACCAAAGCTTTTGATCATCATTGTTCTTTTTACTTCATCATTTAAAGAGAGTTTGCTTTGGTCTGGCATTTTTTCATTTATCACTGCTTATTCTCAGAAAGAATAAAAGTGTAAACCATGATCCAGTATTGGAATTCTGTCATTCTAAGTATTCTTAAAATCTCCCTAAATACCCATATATCCAGAACAATCTACTTCTGAGTTTGATTCAGAGCATAGCCTGTACATACAATTTCTCTGGGTGTATTTTGTGCACACTGTAAGTCCCCTGACAAACAATATTAATATCCACAATGAAGCTCAATGTGTGGTGATTATTTACCTGCTGGCAGCTTAACTATACTACCAAAAACTTTATAGGTATGCCCGGATGTTTTGTGTAGAGAGAAGGGAGAAGACCTGCAGTTGTAGTGCTATTTCCTAGAAATTAGGATTTGCAACTGGTTGTCACCCACTGCTCTATATAGATCAGTCTTACACAATTGCATTCAACCATTTGCCTGGAGCAAATGATACTTTTGACAGGTGAGTGGAATTTTGCAAAGCTAGGCAACGCTACACAAACCACATATGAATAACTCTGAAAACTACAACTCCCATCGTGCCTTGCAATTGAATATTAAATAATCATGATCTCGTCAAAAGTAATGTTTCGTGGTTTTTTTGAAGTTTTTTTTATTGTGGTAAGAATACTTAACATGAGATCCACTCTCTTAACAGGTTTTTTTTGAGTGTACATATGGCAATATTATCTCCATGCACAATTATTACCTATAGGCACTATCTTATTGTACAGCAGATTTTTAGACATTATTCATCTTGCATAATGGAAATTTTATGCCCATTGATTAGCAATTTCCCTTTATCCCCTCCTCCTAGCCCCTGACAACCACCATACTGTTTTTTGCTTCTAGGAGTTTGACTATTTTAGATACCTCACATAACTGAAATCATGTAGTATTTGTCCTTCTGTGACTGGCTTATTTCACTGGGCATAATGTCCTTCACTGTCAACCATGTTGTTGCATATTACAGGATTTTTTTTCTTTTTTAAGGATGAAAAATATTCCATTGCATGTATATATCATATTTTTTTATCCATTCATCCACTGATGGACATTCAGGTTGTTTCCATATCTTGACTATTGTGAATAGTACTGCAATGAATATGGGAGTGCTAATATCTCTGTGAGATCAAGATTTCAATTCTTTTGTATAAATATCCAAAGGTGGGATTGCAGGATCATATATGGCAGTTCTATTTTTAAAGTTTTTGAGGAATCTTCATACTGTTTTCCATAGTGCAGCACCATTTTGCATTCCCACCAACAGTGTATAAGTGTTTCAGTTTTTCCACATCCTTGCCAACACTTGTCTTTTGTCTTTTTTAATAGCCATTCTAACAGGTGTGAGGTGATGTCTCACTGTGGTTTTTATTTTCATTTCTCTGATGATTAGTGATATTAAGAATCTTTTCACATAACTGTTGGCTATTTGTATATCTTCTCTGAAGAAATGTCTATGGAGTTTCTTTGAACATTTTCTAATGGGTTATTTGTTATTTTGCTATTGAGTTGTATGAGTTCTTTATATATTTTGGCTAATAACTCCTTATCAGATTATATGACTTGCAGATATTTTCTCCCATTCCATAGGTTGTCTTTTCATTCTGATGATTGTTTCTTTTGCTGTACAGAAGCTTTTCAGTTTGATGTAGTCCCATACCACAGATGTTCAATAAATTGAAGCTGTATTGACTTGCTTGACTATTTCATTTCTGCATGTGCTTGCCTTCTCTCCCTCACAACGCCCAAGGTTGTTGTGACAAAGAACAGTGGTGTTCATACGACTGTAACCTTGTTTTGCTCATCAGCAGAGACAAAACCAAATTATAGACTGCTTGATTTAATGACTGATTGATTCCTTTCCTGATGTAGTCCCACCTGTCTACTTTTGCTTTTGTTGCCTGAGCTTTCAGTGTTATATCCAAGAATCACTTCCAAGACCAATGTCAAGAAGCTTTTCCTCTGTGTTTTCTTCCTGGAGTTTTACAGTTTCAGGTCTTAAATTTAAATCTTTAACCAATTTTGAGTTTATTTTTGCACATGGAGTGAGATAAGCGTCCACTTTCATTATTTTGCATGTGGACATCCACTTTTTCCAGCACCATTTCTTGAAGAAACTATCCTTTCCTAATGCATTGTCAAAAGATTAATATGGGCCTTTTTGAATCAGATCTCAACTCGCAGAAAAAGAATCAACATGACAGTCTTAGAAATGAATCTTAGTATAATTCAGCTCTTCAAATTATCCCAGAAGTTTCTATGTTCTCTTACCCTTTTAGGAAGTAAAAATTAGTATGCTCCTGAAACTGTTTTCAAAAGACTAATGTAACTTTGAGTCATTTTAGTATTTATGCTTTCAAACGTACACTGATATACTCATCTTTGATTTTTTTCTCTTTCCCTTATTGTTCATATGTAATTTATCAGCAACTCATTCTACGCCACTTTCAAAATCTCTCCAGGAATCTTTCCAGCTCCATCACCTGGATCACCATAATAACGCTTTAACCAGTCTCCCTGCGTTCACTAATGCCGCTTCTGCAATTTGTTCTCCACGTGAGCTGGAGGGATTGTTTTAAAATAAAAATCAGCCACGATCATTTCAGCTGCTCCCATTATGCTTATGTGAAAATACCATCATAGGTCCTAACTGACTTGATGCTTACAGTAGAAAGATTAAATCACTTTAAAATTCTTGATAGTCCCTGCTTTTTCAGCTCCTTACTATTACGTGGCTGCTTTCTGTCGGATCCACAGTTCCACCAAACTAACTTCTCCTGCAATCCTCAATGTCAGTATTCCTCCTTTGAGGAAGATTTTACTTCCTTCTCCAACAATGTACACGAGCCCCCCGCAATGTATTGTTAGCACAGTGCCATATGTGTGCCTCTATCACAGCGTCTGTTATACTAAATTGAATTTTCTATTTGGGTGCCTCTCTCCCCAAAAGAATATGGTAATCTTGAGAACTGCCACTGAGTTTTATTCATAGTGTTTTCTTCTGAGACTGGCAGAATATTTGGCATTGCAGACACAATAAAATTGGCTGAATGAATGAATGAATGAATGAATCTTTCCCTGAGGCAGGAGCCATTATATTACATTTAACTGAGTAGAATTATAACATCTAAATTCAAGACGTATTTATATTACCTTGAGGAAAAAACTTTGGTTCTTGGCTTATCACTTAAAAATGGGGAAATGCCATTTGCATCACATCCCTCATAGAGTCTCATAAAGTTGTTTGATGGTTAAATAAGACATTACAGAAAATCAAGTGCCTACTGCTCAGCAAGCCTTCAGTATATGTTTGCTTCATGTTGCTGCCTTCTCCCTTTTTTAACTGAACTCCTCTATTTAAAACTACATTTTCTATTAACTTATTGAGGAAGAATGGAACCGCTCATAGGACGATCATTGTGAAAAGAGTAGAGGACAGGAGGAAAGATATTTATTTAGTATTTAGTCTAAACATGACATAGCTGTGATTTTTTCTTATCCTATACATTTTAAATCAAATAAGTCTGATTTGTCCATATGTTTACAATAATCATGGCACTCAATTTTGACTGTTTCCTTAAAAGGCTTTAGTATTTGCTAATAAATGTAAGGTAGGGGCATTTCACTTGGCCACTTGAAATCTGAATAGCTCAAGGTTATAGGACCCAGAGAGGTAATGGGATGAGATTTGTGGTATAGCAGGCAGCTTTCTAACATACTGTCATAAATGAACTGAATGAAATACTACTGGCTGTCTTCTTCTAAAAAAGAATCTTTCAGCTGATACTTATTTCAAAAAAGTTACAGACTTCTGAATATCCTATACATTAATGTATAAAGGTTTATAAGGGAAATCATGTGAACTAATCATTCTCACAAAGAAAATCCATGTTTATTTATCTGATAGTTTAAAGAAAATGACTCTACATTTTATTTGGGCAAATAAAAAGATAAGGAAATGATTTTCATTGAAAAGTGATATTTATACAATCTACAGAAATACGTTAATATCAAAACTATATTCTCAAAATCAGTCACTATAAGAAATTATAGTATGTTTGATCAACTGATGCCCAGTCTGGAAATTCTGCTTTTCTAACTCTATATACAACTTGCAAGATGTTTCAAGATTTGCAGTGCTATAAAATCTTAATGTATATGTATTTAACAAAAAATTGCACAGAATGCAAACCAGGTTAACAAGCGAGTATTTATGGCATTGTTTTTCTTGGTTTTCCTTGCAGGATTTACAATCACATATTAACCCAGTTCCTTAGGCACTGTTTCTTAAAATTGGAATGACTGTACAGAATATGGAAAACAGATTAGCATATTCAGAAATTAGCAGGTTATTTGGTCCTGTCAGATTAGCATAATCTGTAATACTATGGAATGTATTACTATAATGTAATACTATGGAAAAGTTTTCCTCACATCTTCCAACCTTCACCATTTCCATCTAGAAGGAATGTTGAACTAGGCAAAGCCACAAGTGAAAAAGTCCCTATAGATTTTTAATCCTACTAAGCTTCAGCAAAACCTTCTCTGGTTCAGAAGGTACATGAAATTAAGAAGCAATAATAATACATGGCTTGACTTATTTTTGTTTTATCTTTGATCTGGAAGACACAATTAGTCTGTCTGGTAACTGTGAAATAAATCAAATCTAGTGTGTTCACCACTTGAAGCCTAAAGTCAGTGCTTTAAAACAAACAAAAACCACAAATGTTAACAATGTTTTCCTTTTAATTCTGATACCAGTTTATTCATGGCTCTTGGAGATTAATCTCTGGGATGACAATGTCTGATGTGCCAATTTGACATCAGAGGAAGATTGAAACCAAAAGCAGGTGAACACCTATTATTTTTAAATGGTGTAATTTTTACTCAGGTAAGTTTTCCAACGTATTTAAGAGTTGACCTCTATCATGATTTTTTTCAAGAGCAAAGAGAAAATATCACAAAAATAGAAAATAAAGCTAGCCTTCATAAAGTAGAGCATGGACTTTTCAAACAGCAATTCTCTCACTTCCCTATGAACATCAATGGCATTGCAAACCAGACATATAACAAAAAAAGAGAAATACAATATACCCTGAAAGTAGAAAACAAGGTCAGAGGTGACCTTTAGCTAAAAGACTTTCTTTAGGCGACAGAGACAGCAAATCAAGCTTATGCTTTTTTTCTGTTCAAATCCTCATAAAAAAGCCTAATACCTCAGGTTTTTATTTTTAATTTTCCTTCCATGGAGTGCTATATTAACACTTTCCTGCATTGGTATTTGAAAACATATTATACATAAACCAGCAATGAAAAAGACTATTAATTAAATAAAAGGAAGAAAAGAAGGAAGAACAGAGGGCAAGAGGGCTAAAAGGAGGGAGAGAGGACAGAAGAGGGAAAGGGAAGGAGACAGAAGGGAAAAAACAAAAAAAGGAGAGGGAGGGACGTGGGTAGAGAGAGACAAGATAGAGAGAGGAAGAAGAAAAGGAAAAGGAAGGAAGAGAAGAAAAATTGGAGGGAGGGAAAGACATGTTTTATGTCAATCTGGTAAATCTGATTTGGGTAAGCAAGTCTATTAACAGAGAAATCTAAAAATGCTTCATGGCATAAGGCCACTCTAAATAATCTTACCAGGTATAGAGACCAAATTTCCATATTTTTTCTCTTTCATCTACTTCATGATTTTGAAATTTATTATTCTTTTGTCCCTTTTATTAGATAATTCTGTCTCTTTCTCCTCCTAAGCTAAGACATCATCTTATGATAGTGATATGTGGTAATATTATTGGGTTTTTTTGTCTAGTCTTAAGGAATGGGCCAAAAGCAAAGTGGAATCACTAGGATAATAATCTATTTCAGTGCCCTGAATTAACCTTATTCAAAGCTTACCTCCAAAGGGTAGCTTGTTGTTTTATGGAAATAAATGTACTTATTCATAATCAATAATTGTGTAAATATTTTACAGTTAATCAAGAGTAATAGAGAGAGAATATAAAGCTTCTTAACTTTGATCTGTTAAGCTAATAAATAATAAATTATTTCAATCATTTGTGAGATTATTATTCACCTATGCAACTGCATCTGATTTTCACTGATTTTATTCTATTCTAAAATGTTACTAGCCAATAACAAAGGTATCTATTGTGTAGTAGCAATCTTTGTGGTGAGCATTTATTTGTATCTAAGAAATAGAGTGAAGGGATTGTGACAAAATTCATAGTAGGGGGAGGGGAGCAAATGGTTCTATTTGTAAAGAAGAGGGACACGGAACGCTGTACAACAATTCTTCCTGAAACATCTGAAAATTGATCTCAGTTTGAGCTGAAGTCCTTCCCAGCCTCACCTCAACAAAGTGCCCAAATGACTTTTTAAAAGGGTACAGCTCAAACCAGGGGAGAATGAGGGAAAGGGCAGGTTTGAAACTTACAGTGTTTCTATAATCAATACTCTGCTCCTGAACAAAAGTGTAAAGAGGCGCACAAATGTACTAAACCGCATTTCAAAAATGACATCGTAATTGCTGGCACTGCCCAGCCTACCCTGGCCTCAGCATTGCCAGGTTTTAAATTTATTTCAAACTGTTCTTCCCAAGTCTGCCTAATTTTTTTTTTGTCCAAATAGCAGCAACTCGCAGTTAGTGAACAAAGCTTCAGGATTTTTTTTACTTACAGCTAAATTTAACTTTACCCATCCAATAAAAAAGAAATAAGGGAACCTTTATTATCTCCCTGGATTTCTGGGTATGATACCACATCATAGAGAAGTGGTTATTAGAGACAATGGCCTACCAAGGTGAAGTTTGTAATAAAGCCTATTATGTGGTTTCACCATTGACACTAATGGAATGTAACAGTGATTTAGAATGATTTAATGGTTCCCAGGTTGTGCTCTAATAGTGCTCTTTATATTACGATGTATATCACAAAACCTAATGTGGCTGTTGTGATATATTGACAGTATTCATGCTGTTTCATTTTTTTAGGGGAATTTTAAAAACTGTCAAAGGGGAAAATTAATAGGCTGCAACTGCTTTATTTTCAAGGGGTTCTGTTTTTTAAATGTATGTGCATAAATTTCCATTTGGTGCCACTCTTAGGCTAATAAATTCATTTGCATTTTTATTCTGAGGTAATAAAGAAGTGTGCATGTGTGTACGTTTCTGTGTGTGTGTGTATTTACGCATTGTATAGCTATACATATATATTTGTGTTTGAAATCCAACTTGCAGAAGACTGCACTGTCATTTTACGATATGTTTACAAAATGGTTCTATTAGATTAAAATGCACCTGAAAGAATATTACAAAAGAAATCATAATTTTATTATGTAAGATAAAATTATCTAGTTTGAATGTGAAACAAAAGGCTAGGATTTTAGTTCTAGCTCACTAACAACAAAAACCAAAACCCTTGGTTAGCTGTCATGTGAGCTCTTGGATTTCTGAGTAAAAGAAGAATAGAATTATTTGAAAAAGCAGAAGTGAGGCAGCAACTGTGCTCTTGTAGCCTGTGAGCATCATGATGCCTGATCTTTAAGTATTGACGCATATTTTGAACTTAAATAGAAGGTGGACAACATTGCAACATTTAAGCCTATTATTTGTTGAAAGTTGTAGAGCTGGAGAGTTGCAGATGAAAGGGAAAGAGGCAGGGCTTTCAAGAGCCTCCATATTCCACCTCTCAACATTTTGATCACTACTTCTTAATATCTGTTCAGTCTGTTCTCTTTCTTTGGAATGTTCTAAGTTCCCCATTTCCAGATAGTAGGCATTTCTTAAGAAATCTAAAAGACTTTCTATAAATCTTACTTAAGTTGTGAGATCATCGTCTTCCTTTCCAGCCCACAGCAATTTTCACGACTCTGATCTCCTTTTACAGTCAGTGAATAGCCAGTTCAGTCATTTGCTGTTTCATAAGTATATTTTAAGTAAACACATGATAAGAATTCAGCATATACTTTCTAGTTATTCGATGGATTGATGTAATCACATACAACTTCACCCAACGCTACTGCTATCCACCCAGACCATGCCTTCTTGTGGAAAAGGAGGCTACCTTACTATATTGGTTGGGTATGAGACCTTCAGACACTGGATTACTTCAACAAAAAATAACAACTTGAGCAGGACAAGAGCTTTTTTCTTAGAGGAAATATACTCCCAAACGCCATAATTAATTTACTATAAACTTGTACAACATAGAAAAAATATTACTTTTAATTCTTAATTGAGGTACTTAATTTTCATGTTGTTGTTGACATTGTATCTTAAATGTAATCACAGTTATATGTGAAGACATATATAACTTTTATTTTGAATCCCTCCCTCCACCTGTAGAAAGATCACCAGCTATGCAGACATCATATACACACAGGTATATATGCCCCTATGTATATAGGTTGATTTCTGGTGGGTCAGGAGCATTAACTACAAGAGAAACAGTGTGTTTTCATTTAATACATACAGAAAAACATATTTATACAAATACATGTATTAACTTCAGGGCATTTTAAAACTATAACATTTGTAAGTGTATGGCATTCAATAATGAGCTACTTATAAATTGGACTTATCTTTAATTTTTCATTTGAAACCTAAAAGTTAGTGTATCCAACTGGCCATCTTAAGACCTCTTTGTCAAATTTGGCAAATAAAAAAAGTAAATAGAAAAGGAAAATGAAAAGAAAATTTTAATAAATGAAAAGACATCCTATTCTTGGCTGGGAACACTCAATATTGCAAAGATACCAATTTTCCCCAATGTTAATGTATAATATAAATTTAATATTACATGAATTTTGGTAAGAAGTCAACAAAATGATACTAAAGTTCATCCAGAAAAGTTAATGTAAAAAAGAATCTAGGAATATTTTGAAAGAAAAAGAAACTACTATCAAAACACATGAAAAAACAAATTTCATTATAATAGTTCATAATTAGCATCAGAACAGACAGAAAAATTTAACAAAGCAGAGTGTCCAGAAATAAGTTTAAGTATACAATGAATTTAGTGAATGACAAATGTACAATTCAAATCAGTAGAGAATAGATGTATTAATTGAGAAATGGTATTTGGACAACTAGCTAGCCATTTGGGGAATAAAAAATGGAACAATAAATAATTGCAGCATTTTTTACTCCAAAATAAATCCCCAGTAGATCAAAGATTTAAGTGTAAAAATTGAAACCATAAGAAACCTAGAAGAGATCATCAGCTAATTAAAAAATAACAATAATTTGTGGTGATTTGAGTAGAGAAGGCCATCACAAGTATACATAAAACCCTAAAACCATACAGAAAAAAGATCAATAAATTTGGCTGAAGAAAAATGAAAAACTTTTGCATCACTAAAAAAGTATAAATCAGAGGGCAAACTAGAGAAAATAGTTGCCATAGACAGAAATCTTAGTAAATCCGTAACAATTTTTGGAAATCAAAAAAATAATCAACCCAATAAAAAACTGATCAAAGGACAGGCATATATATCACAAAAAAAACGGCAAAAATGGTAAAAACTAAACATAGAACTATACTCAAAGTCAGTCATACAAAAGAAATGCATCACAGTAATAATGTGATTTTTTTCACTTGTTTGATACTTCCCAATGCTGTCAAAAGTGTGAGGAAATATGCATTCTCTATTGTTGATGATATTAGTGCAATTTTTTAAGGCCATTTGCAAATTTACCAATATTACCCAATAAACATGAAAATGTGCTTATCTTCATCAGTAATCATGGAAACACAAATTAAAACCAGATACCATTATATGCATCAAAGAATGGCTAAAATTAATAAGAGGCTTAACAACATCAATTATCAGTAGGGTATGAAACAGCTGAAACTCTCTTATACTGTTGGTGGAGGAATAAGTTGGTACAACTAGTTTGGAAAACTGGCATATTTTCTCGATTTGAACATATGCATAATTTATGACCCAGCAATTCAACTTCTAATTAAACACACAACTGAAAAACTTGCATATGTGCACTGTGTTTAGAACCGCATTATTTGTAATATCCCCAAACTGGAAACCCAAATGTTTTCATTGGACATAGAATGGATAAATTAACCAAGTGGTCATAAAATGAACACTGTATAATGATAAAAATGGCCCAACTACTGATATACACAACTACAATGAAGGATCTCTCAAATATAATGTTAAGTGAAAGAGGTCAGATACAAAATCGATTCCATGTATTTAAAGTATAAAAACCAAACAAAATGTAACTTTAAAGTTAGAAGTCAGAATAGTGCTTACCTTTGTGGGAGAAGAAGAAAAAAAGGTGGCAGTAGCAATTGTCAATGGTTCGAAGGTTGCTTTTGGATTGCTGTCAATTTTGTATTTCATGACCTGCCTGGTGGTTATTCAGATGCTCACTTGTGCTTATTCTTTGAGCCTTATATTTATGTTTTATGCAAATGATCTGAATGTGCATTATACTTTACAATAAAAAGTTTGAAGAACAAGACAGGGCAGGTTAAAGAAAAGAGAAAGAATAAAGAGATACTATTCATAGTTTTTAATAATCAAAAAAAATGTTTTTGAGTATTATGTTGTCATAATGACCCTTAATAATAATAATAGCTTCTAGGCCAGTATTTTAAGAATAGAAATGTAAATATTGATATAACTAGTTAGTAGAGTAATCATCCATTGATTTTAACCATTTGGTACAATTCTGCCATTAAATGTGGAGTTACGAAATTCACAGAAAATGATACTTACTTTTTCATACACTTAAGTTTTCTGCCATCTTATCCTCATATTTTAATTTAAAAAATGGAAGAAACCATGATAAATATAAATAGGTTAAACATTTTGATGGCTAATAAGCTTAAGGGCTTTTTACATCTTTGTACCTTGGTAAGATTATCTTCACTCTCTAGGAGTTGTGCTGGATGTTAATCTCTGAAGAAAATTCCAGGCCTGAGGAGAATAGGGATGTTTTGTAGACCCATTTAACCAGTTCAGTGTTTATTAAACTCCTGCTATATTCTGATTACAATAAGACACAGTTTTTGATCCCATGACCTTAGAGATCAATTTACTAAGAGAAGAGCCCACATAAAGATCACTTTGCTTGCACTGCACCACATGGTTGACCTTTGAAGTCTTACCTTTCCTTAAAATGAAAAATAGAATTTCAATTTGGAAGAGCATAGGCTAGCTTTCCTCACATGTGGGAATTATAGCATCATTGCTCCTCTTACGGAAAAGATGCAGTCTTGCTGGGAGAGCATAGGCCTCTGAGCCAGAAAGAACTTGTTTCAAATACAGTGCTGGCTTTGTAACAAGGTGACTTTTCTGAGCCTCAGTAAAGACAGCTTAACAAATGAAAATGAGTATCTCAGAATCCTGCGCCCATTAATTGGAGGTATTTAGACTGACTGGCTAGCTGTAGGTGCTTAATAAACTTTAGTTACTTCTCCCCCTTCAACTGTGTGCTATAGTTATTTGTCTAGCATCTCATCTCCCATATTGGTCTGTAAGCTTTTTGAAATTAGGGATCACATCTTATTCTTCTTTATACCCCTTATAGAGCTTGGCATAATGCCACGTACAGAGCTGAAATTCCATATTTACTGAAGGAATGAAATTTTTTCAACCACATATTGACTATGAGAAATGAAGATAAGATATATGTGCTTAATTCTGCTGAAGCTAAAGAAGAACCTACTCAACCCAAATCGAATGATTCTTTACTCACATTCATCTAGAGAAGACTAAATGTATGTTTAACAACTGTCATTAAGAACATGAGGTTATTATACAAAGACTAAGAAGTGACTCTCTGATTTTCGTAAGGAGATAGAAGAAAAAAGTTTCAACTCATTGAAGAAGGCTATAATACAACGTGTAGCTATAAAGACCGATTTTTTGTTTTGCTTGCAGAATCAAGTTATTACTTTAGAGTCATAATGCTTTTTGCAGATATACATGATGCTGAATTTTGGAATTCTGTATAAAATATATCCTCATCTGAAATAGCTTAGCTCTTTGATGCCAGGACATAGAAGGTGTAGACAAATTAACGTCCATGTCCTTTGAAGCCCTATGATTCTTTGACCTATTTGGTTTTCCCTTCTATTTCACCTCTTAGGAAAGCTTTGAAAACTTTAAACAGATAATTAGACAACTAGAGAAAGAACTCTAAAGCTATCCAACCATTCTTCTTATTCCAGAATGGTACATCATAATGAAGAGTACCAATGTTCTAGGTGACAAAGGTCACATATATATAAGATAGGTAATAATCATACCATTATGTGTTAATAGCACACTATATCCCATCCTACTGTATTTGAACTTCCTGTGAAAACAATAGCCTGTGGTGAAACAGCTTGTCATGGATACTAATGAAAAATTGCCCAAGATATCCTGATGGGAATCCTCCTACATTCACTCTGCCCCCGAGGTCTGGGAATTCACTGAACACAAAAGTAAGACTTTCCTCTGTCTCTTATATTCTACCAAAAATGTTACACAAATTCAGAATATCTCAAGTGGGAAAAGTAGGTAACATGTGCAGAATGGTTTTAGAATAAATCATGCATTGCTTAATTATTTTAGAATGCTGAAGGACAAGAGGACGTGATGGAGGGGGAAAGTCATTTGTTTTTGACATCTATGTTATTTCAAACTTACAAGCAAATAGATGTTCACTTTTGTTTCTCATTTTGTATAGCACCTTCCCTGTAGAGAGCTGGGCAGATCCCTACAGAACAGAAAATAGGCAAAATTTCTCCCCTATGTAACTTGAATGTTCTCTGAAAATAATAGTGTATTATCATCATCGGAGCTTTCTCTTTCCAAAGATTCCATATAGTAGGTTTGGAAAAGTAAACGGAGGAATGACTGAGAAATACAAAGACTCTTTGTAAGATAATAAAATAAGATTTGAATAATTATTATCTCATTTTGATTTTGCAACTATAGGGACTCTATATGGGGCAATTTTTAGTGCCTTAATTAGCAAAATCAAAATAACAAAAAATGGCAATTTCCTGTACTCTCTCTTAGGTTTTTTTCATTTGCAGCCTGTAGCAATAATTATATTTTCCAAATGCAAAACACCTCATTTAAAATGCAAGCTTCCCAGAAGTTGGCCAACTCTTACTGGCTCAAAGTGACAGAAACAAGTGAATCTTTTTTTCTGACATCTTCCCCTGTTAAAACTCCTTTTGGCATGCTTACTGAATATGAATCAGCCACCATGTAAATAAGTTTCTGTGTCAATATTTTGTATTGTAAAATATTTTGCCCATTGGAGTAAAAGAACAAGGGTTTGCAAATCAGATTACCAACACACTTCTAATTTATATCTTGCAAGGATAGCCTTTAAGCCACAGTTGACCTCTTATTTTTTATATATATATATTAGCTGGAAACAATTCATCAAATAAGATACTCCCTTTCCTTTCAAATCCACTTGTATTACTAAAAGGTTGAGTAAAGACCTCTGGGGAACAAGGGCAATTTTTGACATGGGTCTCAACAGATTAAACTATGCAGGGACAATATAGAATACATTGGAGCAATAACATTATCACATCATAGGCTGATTGAGAGGCATTTCCTTGCATTTCTGTCCTTTTACCATAAGCCAATAGTAGCCACAGGCATTTGACTGGAGAGCCTGGAGGATTGACAGGCCTGGCAGTCATTACACGCTGGATTGAATACTAGATTACTCCAAAGTGGCTGAGGGTCAGGGATCAGTGTGTTCCCTTTTGGCACTAAATGACTTTAATATCCTTACTGTATTAGTCAATTACTTTAAAGCTGCTGCTCTCTGAGCTCTCTCTGCCCCCCTGCAGTTTACTATGGACATTTGAATTGCTCCCATACTTAACCCCCACATCTGCTTTTAGCTGTCAAAAGAACAGTGCTATCAGTGGAGCTATTGACAATATGAAAAGAACTGAGATACTTGCTGGAGGTGTCAAGTGCCTCTTTCTTTTGGCTGCTTAGTTTAAAAAAATAAAAAAACTAAACTCAGTTATAAAGGTGGTCCTCAGAGAAAAGGAATTCAGAGTCTTTTAATCTATTGGCATGTAAAGTGACCAACAGGAAAAAAAATGGAGGAGTTGATTTTTTTTTACCACTTACTTCCATAAACCATGCACCATCCATGTGGGTTTTCATTAATTTTGGTGAACACACACTTTGTACGTAACTGTGAAAGAGTGTGCACCTGAGTGAGGACCTATATCAAAGCCTTTATTTCTATTTCACAACGGTTCCGGTGATAGTGGAGAATTATGCTGCAATTCTCAATTTATTGGTGCAACACAGTGAAGAATTTTATATCACAGCCACTGAACTTTAAAAGGGCTGGTGTGGCTTGGTGTTAAACCAACATGTCTGGATTAAATATGAACTAAGCTGATTTGAAATTTAAAACTACTTGAAAGTCATGCCTTCAGTGTTCCAGAAAAAGTGATATGATTCCCACACAAGAGCACAGCTGCTGAGTGGGCCCTGACGTTCTCGTGTGTTTACGTGTGTACAGAATCTGCTTGCTCGTGAGTGTCACTGGGAGCGTGTGTAAGTCACAGTGCTACAGTGATAATAAAGAACACCACAGGAAATTGCTAAAAGATTCTTAAAAGCTATTTCATATAGAAATTTTTTAAAAAGGACAAGACAGATACTTACAGAAAGGTTAACACATTGCCACTAGCTTACTTATATCAGAATCTGAGAAAGTCACTGAATTCTTATTAAAGGGCCTCCTTTCAGTAAGATCTGATTATTTGATCAAAAAATACTCCTTACATATTTTGCTTAAGTTTCCATTATTGATTTTGACTTTTGTGTATACTGTTATATATACATGTAAGCAATTCTTCACAACATACAATTTAAGCAAAAGCTTTATTTTTCTAAAACAAAGATTAAATTAACAAACAATGAAAACTTTTTACACTTGCTTCTAAAAATCTGAACCTATAAGCTATGATTTCAGGGACCATCCACCTCTCTTACTTTGAAAAGATTCTTCTCAGATATGAAAACATACCACAAATACAATGTCAGCAGAAATATGCTATAGCCAATCCGAGTCAAAAATCGTAAAGAAATTGTAAGCTTAGATTGCGCCAGTCATTAGAAACGACAGTTTTTGTCATCACAGTGGCATTTCCAAGGCAATTTTATGGGCTAACAGTAGAAAATCATAAGATTTGGCACTGTTCTAAATTATTTGCTAATCCTAAAGATTTTGATTTAATTGTTGAAAACAACATCGATCTGATTCTAAAGATTTAAAATATACCTTCAAACTTTGAAATAACACAGAACGGTTTCCAAATCTTATAATTTCAAGCCATTTTTCCTTTTAATTAGAATGTAGTTTTTTCATTAGTCTAGCTTTTATGAGTATAGAATCTAATAAGTAAACATGGAGTAAACTACATATTCTTGGGACTTTAAAAGCTGATACGACTCCTACCATAAGAAAGTAGACAGACCAGAAGACAATATATATTTCCTTTCAGTGGACATCTATTAAAAATATAAAGATCATTGCCTTGGGAAATAAATTTCATGATTTTGCTCATTTAAAATTTAGTCAGCAAAGGACCTTTAAAAACTTAATACCTCTTGGCAATCATGCGTCATTAGCACTTTCTATTCATTTATATTTTGTTGTGTTTGGGGAATTGCGTATTCTGGGGAAGAAAGGTAGTCTGAGAAGAAAGTGATTGAGTGAGCCCCCTTGATGGTTGGGATGACAGAAGGTGAAGGACAGTAGCTGCAGCTGACAACTTCTTTAATATGAATCACTTATAAATATTTACAATTCCTAATTCAACAACAACTCAATGGGTAGCACACAATCAGAAGCGTTTGATGATTTGCTTGGAATCCTGATCATTAATGTTTTAATAAGAGTGCGTTTCTATCAGGAAGTGTTTTTAACCAATTCATTTGGAAAAGTCTAGTCTTCCTATGTCTCATCTTCATTTCTAATAAATAGATAACTTCCTCTTGTAGTTTACTCATCACATTTTATTTTTGTAAGAAACATATAGTTAGCATTACCAAAGATTAACTTCCTCTTCCACTCTGTCATGACATTTAGGTGGATTCATTTAAATTATATTTTCACTGGAATATATTACAAAGTAAATGGAGTATGTTTTTGCAACAACATACACTAGTTATCTTTTAAACATAAGAATGACCATCATTGCAAAACCTGCAAAGTAAAATACTATGAATTGTCTTATGAAATACAAAAATCTACAGCAATCTGTTAGCGTAGCATCTAATTTTCATTTTCACACCTTTCATTATTGCTTCCCTAACATAACCAAGAGGCTTTAAATGACCAATGGGAGTGGATACTCCTTTCTTTCTGACCCAGTGAGTAATGAGGCAGACAACCCCCTAGCCCATTAGGCCTTCCTTGTTGAGTGGGAGTGCAGTTAGCTGGCATAGCGCAGAAAAAGGGTCATATCGCTTATGACAGCGAAAAATAAAACGTAGAATTATAATCTATGCACTGTAATAACTTTACTCAGGAATTACATAGAAAATTAACTAATAGCCAGGGTCTTTAAGGATTTCCTCTCTGTTGTAGTACAAAATGTGAATATTTTAGCGTAGTACATCATTCAATATTTTCTGATTTTAGAAAGAAGAACGTTATAATTTCTGAAACAGAGAAAATAGTCACTAGAGGGTAATTGGTTTTAAAAACAGACTCCCTCCAAGCAGTGACAAAAGTTTACTTTATAAGTAGCATAAATAAGGATGGGAGAGCTTTTTGAAAATGTGATCTCTTCTTTAACAACTATGTCTGAATGCTTCCCTGATTTTCTTAGAAAATGTCTGTGCATGCATGTGTGTGTGCGTGCGTGCGTGTGTGTGTGCACATGTTTAGTAATTCTGGTATAAAGGAATTGACAGTTGTTTAGGGAAGTATCATTAGAATCATTTAAAATATCTACTTTCCTTTGAAGGTACTTCCTACCTCAAAAATAAAAAACTCCTCAGAACCTGCTTGTCATGTATCGTACTTCAGTATGTAAACAACTTACTAACTGGCTTTCCATGAGAGCAGGGCTCATAATTTTCAGTCTGAAAATGACATATACAAATAAAGGAACTAAAGCATGGAAAGTAACATATTTTGGTCTTGTGACTAATGGTAACCTGGTGCTATTGAATTACTGAACTGTGTCTGAGAACTAATGAGAAAATTTTCCCAGGGGAATCTTTATCCAGTGCACTTGGAGAGCACCTCGGGGACCTATTCCGAGTCTGTCACCTTCCCCGTCTCATTGACACTCCACTTCTTTACCACCATTACACTGTGCAACCATTTCACTTCACACCTCACGATTAGAATATTAAAAGGAGAGAATACTATACGACTTGTTCCAGATAGCAGAGTTGTTTTTGACACTTAGAATAAAAATTGTCACCAGAATATCACAAAGACATGAGAGTCTCCAACTGAGTAGAACATTCTAAAGCTTAAAGCTATTTTATTCCACAGCTAATGAAAACTTTCAAGAAACCTCTTAATGGCACATAAGTCATTTACTCAGAGTTACTTAAGGGCTGCATAATTTTAACCAAAAAGAATAATTGTACTTTTAAAGGTAGAAAAAATGAATCTGCCATAGAAATTTAGCTTGGGTCACTATGATATTGATCTTTTGTTGGTTATTGTTTGGTTTGATCTTATGTATACTTGGATAAAAGGTATGTTCCTAGACAGAGGGTGGCATTCTTGCATTGGGCAGTGCTGAAGATCAACACTGTTACCACAGAGGTCTTACTGTAGTGACTAAGGACCGTGTTATTACTTCTAGAACTAATAGTGACACACTTTGTGGGATACGCCTACTTTCCGACACAAAGGAACTAAGAAAGGGGAAAGATGAGACCACTTAAAAATGTATTCCACTATTACAATGCTTTACATACACACACACACATATATACTTATACATATATATATTTGTTTTAGCAATGGATTATTAATTAAAGGATTCTCTTCTGATAACTGGGAGTTTTTATCAGAAGCAAAATCCCTGCCACTAAAAAGACAAAATTAATGTTGATCTGTTCTTTTATCCTTTTAAAAGGCATGATGACTGCCTCTGTGGTTAGGCTTTGCTATACCCCTGCAGTGGAGTAAGCATTATTACTTCCATTGCTGAGGTCAGGCTCTTAAATTAAGACCATGGCACATTCCTGCAAAAGACCCCCGTGCACATTTTGGATTGGAATTTATTAGTTCTACCAATGACCTTAGCAGTTAGCTGTGTATTTTGCAAAATATACTTTGCATAATAAATAAAATCCTCTTATTAATATTACTGCTACATTTATTTTTGCCCAAAATTAGACAATCTCCACTCTTAAGAATATACAAATTCATATACTCACATGGCCAAATGTACACAAATATTATTGGAGATAAAATTCTACAGAACAATCATCTTCCAAAGCCACAAATATTATTGGAGATAAAATTCTACAGAACAATCATCTTCCAAAGCCATTCTCCTTCCATAACAAAGTCTCTTTTTCCCATAGCTTATGATATTTCATTATAGGAACTTGTTTGGGCTAGACAAGAATGTAGTCCTGCTTTGTTCACTCAGGTTTCCACTATGAACATGCATGGGATTTGGTATTTTTTAAATTTTCATTCTACATCGACCTGCTATGTGGGTATTTCCCTGTAAGAACCTTATTGCAGAGCACAAGGGGATTAAAGCTAATTCTAAAGTTCCCTGGTTTCCTTTAGAACACCCTTAGAAAGATTTATCACTCTGCCAAAAGTAGGACTGAAAATGTTTCAGGTTCAGGAGTCAGTGGAAAGTTTAAATGCTTGGAATCCATTTGTAATAGTGGGTATTTTGGATGGAATTATCTGTGGCAAACTATCCACTTGAGGGAAGACTTGGGAAAAGTATTCATGTAAGTTTATCAGTCCAATACGGTAAGTCCAGGGAAAAGGAAAGGGATGCACTGTAATCAGCATCCTGGTGTCATTCATGCTTTCAGTGTTCACTGAACATCTATGTTTTTGCTACCTCTGATCCATTTTATGTCATGGAATAAGACTTGATCTTATTCCTCTGTCTCATGGATCTTTCTTTCCATTGCAAAAAAACAAAAGAGCTGAATTCTGGCTCTTGTCCTCTGCTATGAATTAAAAAAAAATATTCGTTTGATATAAATATAGGTCTGTTACTATGTCTGTTAATTCAATGTGATAGAATCAAGAGAAAGAAGGCTAGAAAGCTCTAATTTCCTGTATAAAATTTGTATTTAGGTTCTCAAGTATTAAAGTGATATTTGCCTGGAGAGTTGACTTTAGAACGCTTTCCCACACAGGTGTCTTGAGCTTAAGCAGATGAAACCCTGTGACTCTCGAGTAGTAATGATTCAAAATATAATTCACATGAGGGAGTTAAACACACACTCATAATAAGCCTACATAAGCCGTCCATTACAAGGGTTTCCTTCATTTTCTATGCCAGAGTCACAAAATAACTTCAAACTTTGTCCCAGAGATGAAATCAAAAGTCCACCTCACACATGAAAAGGACATCTCTACGGATTTAAACCAAGACCTGATTATTCAGGAGCAGCTTATTTGGCTCGTGGCTAAGTCAAAGTTTGCTACTTCTGGGCATGTTTGACTATAGGGAACTCGCCCTCATTTTCATCCCCTAGCCTGTTCTGAAGGATGTAAAAAACACACAACTTCATTTTTACTCATGTGGTTTTGAATGGGCTCTTATTTGACTCATCTTCTTTAGAAGTGGAAAAAAATAAGAAAGCTTCTGCATGTGCAGGGATTTGGGGATTTCTTCTCTTTCTTCTCTTTTCTACTTCTTTTTCCCCTTGACAGAATTTCTGGTCTTTAGGCATTTGTAAGGTCTCTGCTTCATTCTTTCAAACTAAATGCTGATATATGGGCGGGGAGATGGGGGATACAGGAAACAGGAAATGGTTTCCTATCCATAAGACAACTTCGAACCTTGGGGACTGCAGGTCACCACCTTGGGCAGAACCCTTCAGCTGAAAGTGTCTCAACACAGCTTAGGCTGACACAGAAGGGCAGCGTTCAAGGGGATGGGCCCTTTTTGATGCCAGTCATTGAGGTACACAAGCCTATCCTGGCACATGGCTCTACCTTGCATATTCTTTTAACTTACTGCACCTGAACCGCCTCCAGTCCATTTAAGATTTTAATTTTGGCACTAAACTAGCCATACGAATGAGAACTTTTAGGGTAAACAACAAACAAACAAAATGCACTCATCTCACCCAAGATCCAGATCAAGTCAGATGAACCACTCTCTTCAAAGGGAACAGAGCGAGAGAATTCCAGCGTTATGGAGCTCAGCAGAGTCAACTAGGAATGACTGCAAAATGGTTTCTAAAAGGATAAAATGAATGTGCCGGCAGAAAAGGTGTGTGAAAACTTTGAAAGCACTTTTGACTCAGGATTGAATTCATGCAAAAAGAGCCAATTTGAACTTCATTTATCAATCAGTTCAATTCATAGTAAGATAATATTATAAAAGGGAAGGTCATGTTTTTCATTGCTAAAGTTTTCTACATTAGTACGTTTGGTACTTTATTTTCAGTGTCAAAGAACCCAGCTGACAGTTTGAATCAGAGTCAATTTATTTCAGCAAATATCATAAATTGCTATCTGGTTTATATTTCTGTTGTTTTGATAATCCATGGCTGAACTGATTTCCCGAACTATACTCCTATAACTTGAAAGCGTCATTTGAGAACAGAGGGATTTTATTTTCTCATGATCTTATGCAGTTGAAGAAAAAATTTCTTTGAGGTATTTTTGGAGAGATTTCCTTTTGGCTATGTCTATACAACGTCTAAATAAACAGTGAAAAGTTGAAAAGTTCAGTCAATTCCCTTTGTTATTGGCTTTCTAGACACCAAATAAGAGTTTAACTCAAAACGATATACTAACTTCTTCAATTAAAGTAACCTGTCAATTTACTCCAATTAGTCAAAACCTATGTGCACGTTGTTAAAGTCTTTGCTACTCCAAGAGTATAGCAAATTTACGCAGTTAAAGCCTCTGTATGAAATCTGAGCTCAGTACTACACAGGCCTCAGTCCAGTGTTTTTCACCTTTTTGATTTTCTTAGTTTTCTCCATAAAGTTCTAATACAAAATATAAAAATGGAGAGTAATTGGAACTTTCCCCCCACTCATTTTCCATGGAAGTCTAGATTTTGGGCGTTTTTCTGTTGGCAAATCACCAAATTTAGGAACTAATTGCTGAGAAATGCAGATAGATGAGAAACAATCTCTGCTTTCAAAAAGCTTTGCACTGAGGCCAGCCCTGTGGTGTAGTGATTGGGTTTGGCATGCTCTGCTTCGGCGGCCCAGGTTCATGGGTTCACGGCCCAGTCACGAACCTGTGCTTCTCATCAGCCATGCTGTGGCAGCGACCCACATACAACACAGAGGATGAATCGCACAGATGTTTGTTCAGGGCTCATCTTCCTAAAGCAAAAAAAAAAAAAAAAAAAGAGGAAAACTGGCTACAGATGCTAGCTCAGGGTGAATCTTCCTCAGAAAAAAAAGAAAAAAAAACAGCTTTGCATTAGTGGGGGTAGATTGCCTCCAATTGACTTATGGAGTGTATGGAGGAATGAGCACTAGAGCCCAGATTTAAGGGATGAGATTTAAAATTTAGAGGAAGGGTATTTAGACTAAAGGAACAAGATGAGTAAAATATTAACTTCCATGAGCGTGAGGGTGAGTGAGTTTGTGTCCTAATGTAGATTGTGTGGAGAGATACAATATTTCAAAGGCTTGAAGGGGACAACACACAATGATTAAAGCTGAAATTATTTACCTTGCTGGGAAGCAAGATATTTTATAATCTTTGGTTTAAAGCTAGCAGTGTGTGGCTAGTCAATTTAATTTGACTCTCAGGTATAGTGAAGTGTTTGTGTGCTATAAATCACTCATTGGGAATTAAATTTATCTGGCACATTATGGTGAAAAATTTTTAAGAAATGCCATAGCTGCAAAAAATTACATGTGTTAAAACTTAGTTGTTTTATATCTAAAGGGAGAAAATTTTCATTCCACCAAATATAGGTGTAGGTACATTACCCATTACTCTTTTGACAGTAAAGATCAGAAAATGGATTTTCCACAGCTAAGGACTTCAGGGAGGAATCATTAAGGGATCTCACTATTCTCAAGGTGTTTTCCAATTCTCTGCGGCTCTGCTGGTGTTCTGGGAGCATTTGGCTGGACACACTGAAACTCTGTTTTGGCAATGCAAAGGCACAGTGCTTCCTGGATTCAGTCCACTTCTGAGAGTCAATGAGGAGAACCAAGGCACTTAATTTCAATCGTGGAACATTAGCTAAATTGTGAAGTCTTTGTCTATATGATTCTGGGCATGTAGTCATAGACAAAGATGAAACTGAATCCTTCTCCAAAAGTCCATCAAAGCATTTCTTTCATCCATGTGTGCTGCTTTGTTGAGAAGAAGATTCCAACCACAAGGATCATAGTACATACACTCTCTGCCAAACCATTTTGAGTAAGCAGCATCCAGCTCACGGGACTCAATGCTAAATTAATACTGAAGTTCCTCAAATTCATCATAATTGTTTTTAGATTTCAAGTTGCATTCTTTGGAACCTTCAATGAATTGGAGGGCTCTAGTGATGGGATTCCAAATACACTACTGTAGAAGCATCGCATCCTTCCAAGAGAGGGTACAAACTGTCCATCTTGTATGGGGACCCAGTTGTACGGTTAGACTCGTAGAGAGTGCCGCACCAGGGACACAGGGTTGAAGCCACCTTCCGGGGAATACTAGAAGTTTCTATATGTTGGCTCTCACTTTTCCATATTTGTTTTGTTTGTTTTTCAAATGTTTTTGGTAAGGACTTAAGAGCTTGGGTATTCACATACAAGAAACTAAAGTGTGACTTTTAAAAATCCCTTTTCTTAAAAGATACTTGACCCCCTGCCATAAGGATTTCCCACTTGCCCCTGTCCACAAGCTTCAATCTCCAATCACAGTGCTTCCCTCCTCATTCTCTTCTTTGCTTCAAATTTTTTCTATCCTGATTCATACCTTATATATATATATATAAAAATATATATATCACATTATGTATATGTTTTATATATATATATATATATATATATATATATATATATATATATACCCTTCAACACAGATACAGTTTTAAACAGAGAAGTTAAAAGAACTTTGTGTTTTGCTGTTCCAGTCTGGATAATGACTACTTACGATATTCTCATTCCTTTTCAAATGGGTCCTTCAAACTCATTTCCTATCAACATAGTCTTCAAATATGTTTTGCTGATTTACCCCAAGAAGAACTGTAAAAAACTATGTACCACTTGGCAATTTTTAAGCTTTCATCTAAAACTTTTCATAATTTTCATAAGCTTAAGTAGTTATAAATTATGCAATTTCTAGCATATTCTAAATATCACAGTTTAAACAGCTTAAATCAATTTAAATTTGGAACAGAATAATTTATATTAGAAGTAAATTAAGAGAAGCACATTGGGAATGATGGGAAAAGAATGTCTGAAAAATCTGCTCCTCCACTGGCAAAAATTATCCAAATCAACTTTTCAGAACCATGCAAATTTAACCAAAGGCTTGCAACAATCCAAGGAGCAATTATCAAGAAAAACAGCTGAATTTCGATAAGAACAGAGAGCTCTGTGTCATTTTAATTTTCCCTATCACATTCTCCCCTCCCCAGGTCCACAGCACTCTTGAAAACCAGCAGCTTCAATTATGGTGGCTGTAAAAATTAGCAACCTGGTAGCCACTGGAAAAGACAGATGGGTTTGAAGATCCTCAAAAGCCCTATTCCAAGAACAATTTGGAAGCTCCCTGAAAACCTCCATTCTCAAGGTCGACCTTATTTGATCCGACTCGGAGCTTGCTCTGTGTGAACAGTCATATTCCCAGAGCATTTCTTGAAAGTAATCACTGGTAATTACTTAACTTTAAAGCAGCCTGAGCTGGGATACTAGCTACTAAGAGGCTGACCAAAAATCTTAAAAGGAAAATCTGGGGGATGATATTTCCATAAGTGACTCTCTAAAGCTCTGATATATTCCTGAGAATCTAGGACGCCAAGCACATGTACAGAGCTGTGCACACCTTAAGGAAAGGCTGAGAACACCCTAATTGCTCACCATTAGATCTTGAGGCTCTCCATGAGCAGGAATAGAAGGCTAATGCAGAGTTGTAGACCGCCTGCTGGAGCATTGAAGTATGCCGTCAAACACACAGACAACCACTGGGCAAAGGCTGGGAGGATGATTAATTCAAGACATGTAAGATAATCTCTGTCTCATCATTAACTGACCACTAAGCTTACTGAGCAGAGATTTCAATGCCTGCACACAACCAAAAATACAGACTTCACAAACCTAGTCCAGTTAAGTCACTAAACAACAAACAAGGGTGCCAAGCAAATTCAGTGAGGAAAGAACACTCTTTGACAACTGGTGCTGAGCAACTGGATATCCACACGCAAAAGAATGAAATTATACCCCTAAATCACACAATATGCAAAAATTAACTCAAAATTTATCATTGACCTAAATGTAAACACTAACATTCTAAACTTAAGAGTAAATCTTAAGGTTTGGCAATGTTTTCTTAGATATGACACCAAAAAACACAGGTGACCAAAAGAAGAGATAAATTAGATTTCACCAGTTTCTTCACTTGTAAATAATAATAATAATAATAATAATGACTGATTATCTCAACCAATAAGATACTGTAAGTCTTAAAAACGCATGCATGCATATACATATATTACTTAACACAATGTCTACCCCAGAGTAAAGCACTTAAGAAAAGTTATATATTGTTTTTCAAATTTCTTAATTGAATTTACAAAATATTTTGGGGAATAGTTTTAGATTCAGTATGTTTCTACTTCAGGAAAACAATTATTGAAGTGTTCTTTTTCTTCTTTCCAAATCCTTATAGAGTTGTTTCAAACAAGTTTGGAACATATCTTCATCTTAAAATCATTTATAGGTTTTATATATTTTCATTGCTTTGTGAATGAGAAAATTTGCTATTGTATTGACTAAACTTTTATAGCAATATATTGCAAACATACTGATTTTCATAACTGATCACATTACTGATCCTCCTTATTAGGTCTAACACTTTTAATCAATTATTCTGAGTTTTCTAACCAATTTGTGTGATTTCTAGCAATGATAATTTTATCTCATTTCCAATATTAACATCTCATTTTTTTCCTTCCTGTATTGCATTCTTTAGAACTTTCAGAACCATCCTGAATAATAGTGATAATGGACATCTTCATGTTGTCTGGTTTCTAATTTTAATAAAAATGTATTCAATGTTTCAAAATCAAGTAAAATGCTGGTTATTGTTGGAGTAAATTTTATCATAGAATTTTTTGCTTTTAGTTTGTGCCAATTTTTTTTAGAAAGGGATATTGTATTTCATGAAATCTTTTTCTGAAATATGACAAAATTATGATATTTCTTTTTCAGAATTATTGACTCAATGATTTACTGAAATTGATATCTCTATTTTGATCCATCCTTGCCTTCTTGGAAAAAAAACATTACAACATAAGTACTGAAACCAGACTCCCTATGTTTCCACACTGGCTCTGAAACTTATTAACTATATAATTTAGGGCCCATTAACCTCAGTTTCTTCATCTATAAAAAGGGGATAATGTCACATTTCTCATGGGATTGTTTTGAAACTTAAAGTGTTAATATATATCATGGTGGTTTATTTTTAATATTCTTTTGGGTATTCTCTGAAATTATTTAGTAACATTTGTATCTAGATTTGGAAGTGCATTATACCACATATTTTTGCATACTTCCCTGGCCAAGTTTTGGAATCATTTCAAGAGATTCTTGCATTCTTTCAAGTTTTCAAAGTTATTAGCAATAAGCTGTATTTAGTGATCCACTAATTTTAATCCCACCCATACGTATTGTTCTAGGTTCAGCCTTATCTTTAATTCTCCTTATGAGATTTTTTGTTTTCCTTTCTTTTTGTTTTAGCTGTATTAATTTCTATTGCCACTGTAACAAATCACCACAAGATTAGTGCCTTAAAGCAATACGATGTTATTATATAAAAACATGATTTTCATAAATTACATAATCTGTTATGTTTTATTATATACAATATATACTTTATTTTATGTACTATACATATGCATGTATATGAGATATAATTATATCAGAAGTCTAAAATGCGTCCACAGGGCTGTGCTCTTTTTGCAGAGGGCTCCAGGGGAGATCCCTTTCCTTGCCTTTCCCACTTCATAAGGCTGCTCCTATTCCTTAGCTCATGGCCCCTTCCTCCATCTTCAAAGCCAGCAGTGTAACATCTTTTCTCCTCTCTAACCTCTTTTTCAGTCCTTACATCTCTCTGACTCTCCTGCCTCCCTCTTACTGGGAATCTTGGGATCACATTGGGTCCACCTGGACAATTCAGGATAATCCCCCTTTCCAGATCCTTAACTTAATCACTTCTCCAAAGTCATTTTTACCACATAAGATAATATATTCACAGGTCTAGGGGTTAGGATGTGACATCTTCCGGAAGCCTACTGGATTGGCTATATTACAGATTTGCATATTTTGATTTTCTTCAAAGAACATTATCTTGGAGAAATTATTTTTTTTTTCATTATTTATTTTATATTTTTCGGCTTTTTCAACCCTGGTTACTTTCGTTTGTCCAACTGTTTAAGTTAATACTTATTTTTTTTCTTATTTTTAAATTTAAATTCTCTTTAAATTGTTTTAAATTTTAAATTCTCTGAATTTTTCTCCGATTACAGTTTTGGATGCACACTATACATTTTGTTTTGTGATACTCCCATTATTGTCATTTTAACAATTGATTGTTTCAGGCTTGACATTCTCCTTAATCTTAGCATTACTCAGGTGAGAACATTTTTTCTTTTTTTTATTTGCTGAGGAAGATTAGCCCTGAGCTAACATCCACACCAATCTTCCGCTATTTTTTAGTATGTGGGCCACCAGCACAGCATGGCCGATAACAGTGCAGTGTAGGTCCATGCCTGGGAACCAAACCCAGGCCACCAAAGCAGAGTGTGCTGAACTTAACCACTATGTCACCAGGCCTGGCCCTGAGAATTGTTTTTTAATTGCATGTGACATTTTAAATTTGTACTTTCTTATTAATCATTGGTTTTATTGCATTGTGTTACGCATTTTGAATTTTTTTAGGTTTTATTTGCAGCCTAATTAGTGACCAGTTTATATAAATTCAATATTTACTTTTTGGTATGATATAGAATGTAATATCTAGATATTAATTAGCATATTAATTTTATTTTATATCCAGTGTAAGGTTATTTATCTTTGCCTAATTCATAGGCTTTTAAAAGTCCATTATACTGCCATGCATTAGGAAATACGGCCATACTATAGGAACACTGAGATGTTGTTTTCAGAGAAGTTTTTAATATTTTAGATAAAAATTGCAATAAATATAAAAATAGAAGAAAATAAAGTGTACAATTGTGGACAATAAAAATTTATTGCTTGTATGCTTACCTCACCGACTTTTTGCACATGTGCACACCAAAGCACATTTAGGGAAAGTAAAGCTTAAATTTAAAAGAGTAAATAATTATTCTTTTTAAAACTACACCTATTTAATCTGTCTTGCTTTCTATCTATCTTCTGAAAAAGCTTTTGACTTTGCCTATCCATAGTGGCATTAGAAACACCAAACAGTGACACTTACGGCATTACGTATTATAAAATATGAGGAAGTTACTTAACAACAGATAACTGCTATAACCACTATCCCAGCAAAAGCCCAATGTTGGTTTTAGCTAGCTTTTCTTTAACCTCTGGACTGCAGCAGAGAGCTGATACTGAAACCATGTCTGCAAGTTCTAAACTAAATGAGTTTGATGGTGTCAGCTTAACTGGAGCCAAAACAAGCCTACAGTATATGTTTATAGTCTCTGTTTTATACATGTCTGGAGCAGAGGAACCATTGAAGTTGAATTACTTCTCACCCCTGGAGAGGGTAGTCCTTCAATGTCATGACGAGGTCACTGACAGGTCATCATGGAGGAGCCAGCTTCTGGGTATCAGAGTACAGTTTCTAAAACCTGTCAATTCTTCACTTTCACAAAAAACAAATTGCAAAAATATTTTTGGAAGAAAAGGAACACACACATATATTTGTGCACATTTACATGTTCAAGTTTAAAATACTTATCTTCAATGTGTGTATGGAAAATTGTGAATTGTACCTGAGAGCTATTATTGTATTTTGAAGCAATTTTTACTTTGAATTCTATGGAACATTACTAAACATACGAAAATTTTCCTTACATATCAATGTCAAAAAAATCACAGCATTGCCTAGGTTAACAGTGAGCTTGACTGATGGGTGCCAGAAGTTGGTGAATCATGTGTGAGGAATATAATTCCCAGTTCAAAGGAACAGAACATTTTTCAAATCTTTCAGCATACATAAAGGACATTTATTTTTATATAAATTGGTCAATAATTTTAAATTTCATTTCTTATCTGCCTCTACTTTTTTAAGCAGAATGATATTACAAATGTTGATTTTCTTTAAATGTACATATTATAAAGGCAAATTACTCAAAGGGTGTTCTATCCTAATTATTAGAAATTTCATCTTAATGTTCAAGATGCTGGTATGTGTAAATAATAAGTACGTGATCTAATGGTCCACTTTCAGTATTGATCAACTTATCCATGTGATGTCTTGTTGCTGTTGCTATACTGACCTCTGCAGGCTCTAAAGTTGGGAACAATTGTTTACTTTGTGTATAGCGCTGCCAGCCGTGGTAGAGTAAACTGAAGGAGTTTGTAGTCACAAAGGACTTGCACATGTCAAGTTACTGATGAGGTAAGATTTCTTTTTATTCTGCCTTTGATAGAGAACTTTGTGTGTGTGTGTGTGTACATATATATATATATATATATGTTTTGAAGAATGATTTCAAAAGTAGTACTGGTCATTTTCAGTTACTAGAGAACTTTCTTGCCCAACATTTAAGTTGAAAAATCTCCCTTTAAAATTAACACTTAAAAAAATCCTTTTACCTTTAATAGAGGAGATTATTGACGAGTCAGTAGGTGCAACCATTTATGTGAAAAAAATTTTCCTTTGCAAATAAACTATATGTTGATCCTGATTTTATCAGATGCAATTTGGTTCTATTTTTCCACGTGTTTCTACTTAATCAGCACTTTCACTTGTAAGTTAGGGCACCGCTCACAGACCTACTGAAGCTCAAATAAGATCGTCTATAAATCCTGATATAAATATTACAAATAGGAAATGTATCTTCACTGAACTCATTTTATCGGGTAAAACTGTCTGTTCTTTCTAGCTTAAGTCTTCTTACTCTTCTGTAGTTTGTTTCCAACATTTGGTCATGCCCAACTATAACTTTCCAATTAGTCTCTGACACTTCTTTTATACATATATATATCATTTGTAACTCAGGGTCCAGTCTGGTAGACTTGCACAGCAGTGCCCCAAACTTTATTTATGTTAGCAACAAAAGCATGTTAACTGTGGCTCTGTGTATGCCTATTTGTGATTTCACAAATGACAAAATACAGAATACTTAAAAATTTGGTCCTGGAAATGTATTTTGTCTGGTTTATGTTTTCCTTTGCTTTCTTTGCATTTACTGATTGTAGTAACTATTTCATCCATTTCGTCTAGCTACCTAAACTATTTTCTTACATAGATATAGGGAATATTCAAGCAGTTTTCAGCTCTCCATAAAGTAGTGAAGTCATTTATGAAATTAACTTTCACAAATGAATCTTTGAAATTGACTTGGGCTATGTTCTGTCAACTTTTCTCCATTTACAAAACTACTGATGACAGTGATTCTGAAGTAGCTCATCTCATTCTAGCTGTTGACAACTGAGGCCTGTGTCCTAGAATTTAAACAGTCCAAGACTTTCATTATAAGCCACTGTCATTGGAAACACCTATTGTTGTTAATCGTATTTTGATTAGTTCAGACAAAAAATGCACTTGTACATGAAACATACAGAAAAAAACAGGGCAAAAAAGTATCCTTAATATATTACCCTTACGAATTTTTGGAAGAATAATTGGAAAATTTTTAATATTGACTAGGTTTTGGAGAATCTTAAAGGATTACTGTTAACGTTTTGTATGTGTTCCAGTTATCTTTTTTGATAAGGCCATATCTTATAGAGATACGCACTGAACTGTTTCCTGATGGAACTATATAATGTCTGGAATTTGCTTCAAAACATTCCAGTGGTGGTGCTGGGGTGGTGCAAGGAGTGGTTGGTAGAAATACAGATGAAACAACATTATTTTCAATAATCTGGGGGTGAATAATTGGAAGTTCACTATACTATTCTCCCTACTTTTTATGGGTTATTTTTTCCAATAAAAACTTGACAATAACAGTAATTAATTCATATCTTTTTTCACAATTATTCAACTAAACCATCATCTCAAACCTGGGTCCCTGAGGTTCTTCTTTATCCGTATTTTTCTAATACAAAAGGCTATGCACAGTAGATCTGGCCAGTTGTACATTCACCAAGGACACTACCTACCCTTTCTTCTACTTATAATGCAGCATTTGATTTCCCAAATACACTGCTCTATTCTATACCATGCTGTTTCATGCCTAAAAAACTTTGCCTGTATTATTCCACCCACTACATGTGTCTACTCTTCTCCCTGTTCCTTCGAAATTGAAGTCAGATATCTCTTCTAGAAAATCTTTCATTTAGCTAAAATCTCAAAAAAAAATAGCTACAGAGTTACACATTACATCCTCCTTCTGTTACAGCTCTACTTTGCACTTTTTTTATTGTATACTTAATTACACATTGTATTTTTATAAGTTTATACGCATCTTACCAAGTAGTTAAGATTTCATTGAATGCATATAATGCACAAATCTTATTTATAATTACGTTTTATGTGCCTACTCTTGTTTATTCTCCCCTTCATCATTCTTACCTGTTTTATAATCCTGTTATAATGTTACAATGGACTTTTTAAGGAAATCAAATTATTTTTGGTACACTTTGGAGCAAGCATAAATGAGCAAACAAATAATCTTCCTCACTAATTGTGAAACTTTTCAGGACCACTAATGCCTCTTGTTGACTTTTGTATATGCAGAAATAAACCGGTGTTCAACTGAACTGAAAAAACAAACAAAGAAAATTAAAAAGAATAGTTGGTAATGTGTTTACTGCAGAAGGAGAAGGAGCAGTGAGGGGATTGCTGGAATTACCCAGTTTGTAAAATACTCTAAAATAAATTTCCAAAACTTAATTTTCCATTTTTTAATGCATAAATTGGTACTTTTTGTTACATGGAAGTAGATGTACTTTGTTAATTTGGAGCCTAGTTATTGTCACCATTCATCAACTATTTGTTACAATTACGTAGTATTCTTTTTGTTGTTGTTTTGCTTTAGGAAAACAGCTATTTAATGGTTACAGTGGTAGACCAGAGTACACATTTCTTCACAGGTTCGTTTGTTTGTTTTTTGACAAATCACAAATTATCATGAGGATACATTTGTTCACATGCTAACTTACAAACACATTTACAAAGCTAGGTACAGTTTTCATCTTAAACAATTAAGTATTCTTTCAATTATTATGGGAAATTAATAATCAACATATAAAAAGTAATAGGAAAGCTGAAGATATAATTCTGCTCTTAAGTGTTTTTATATAATTTCAATTCCCTTTAAATAATATTCCTGGATTATGAACAATTATAACTGTGGGCTATAAAATCTAACCAACTTCATTAAAATTCATAAATTTCCAGAATAGGACAATGCCATATGCAAATATTTTTAATACAGTAGATCTTTACAGTAGTATTCTGTCTAAAATTCAGTAGAGCTATTAGATCACATTTAGTGTGTAAATTGTCACAGACACACTTGCATAAATACCAATTGGAACAGACAGAAACTTAGTTGTTTTAGGAAAGAATGGAGATATTACTGTAATCCTCCTGTCCGTGAAATTTACTTTTATACTAACAGTTTTTAACATGACTATAAATAGAAGCAAAGGGTTGACTTTATCACCCGATGAGTTCAAGGCACCTTAGGACTAATACAACTGAAGACTGATTAAAACATGTGTGTCCATCAGCTGCCCATTCTCTCCCTCACCACTGCTACATAGGGACTGTGCTGTGGCTTTCAGATCAGTATTCAACAAAGGAAAACAGAAACTCCAGTATAAGAGATCATTTGGCAAATTCAAGTTTCTCTCTCAAAGCCTGCTTCCAACTCCTTCTGCAACATTATCAGGAAAAGGTATATGGGTGAGACCAGAGGGTCCCCTTGAATGCTCTCCTTCCCTCCTAAACTGGTTAGGAGTGGTGGGTAATAACAATAATAAGGACAATCATAACATTTATTCCCAGCTTATTGTTGCCAGACGCTCTGCTAAATTCAAGCTTCATAATCATTTGACGGAAATAATTTGCGTGATTTCAGATTGCAAGGCTTTATCTGAAGCTTTGCCTCTTGACTTAGTCATAATATTGTTTGGATTAATAACCTGGAGCTGGGCAATAAACAAAATAATTTGTTTTAATTTTCTAGGACAAATAACAGTTTCAGACAGGATAATATTCTTCTTCCACATTGAATCCAAAACTTAAGCCAAGACATTTTGAGGGTTAAAGCATTCTTTAATAATTTCTTTAAATTTTTATATCTGAGATGAGGTATGATTTTATAATCACAACCCCAGATGTGCAAAATTATATTATTCTTTATTTCTCTATAACTTAGCTGAGGGCCCTCCATTTTTACATAATCTTGTCATTTTAAAGTACATTCAGCTACTTTCGGTTTAAAGTTGACATTTCAAGATCATGTCACCTTTTCCCATTTTTCATCCTATCTCTGCATGATCAATCCAAATTTAAGGAGGTTGGGAGGAGCTAACTTGTCCATCATCATCCTCCAATTTCTTTAACTTATACAATTCCCATAAAGGCATTCATTTTTGGCACCCAGTCCTTCTGCATCCACACTCTCCAGTCATCAGGGTCTTGAATTCTCTTTCTTTAAATCCCAGTCCAAAACTCCTTTAAGTTCATTGGCCAATGTGCTACTTCTATGGTCCTTCCACACCTCATGAGTGGCCTAGAACCTCTAATATAACCTCCTGTGTATGGAATTGAATCCAAGAGATTTTGCATGCCTACCTAAGGCCAATCTAAAAGAGTAAAAAGAAACAGGTAAAGTTAATTGATAATATATTGTATTTAACTCATATCTTCAAATACTAATAGAAAATTGACCTCAATTTTGAAAAAAAATTCCAGAGCCAATAGAAGCTTTATGAAATCCCAAAGAAATTTTGTTTTTAGTAATTTTTTTTGAGGAAGATTGTCTTGGAGCTAACATCTGTACCAATCTTCCTCTATTTTATGTGGGATGCCACCACAGCATGGCTTGATTAGTGGTGCTAGGTCTGTGCCTGGGATCCGAACCTGCAAAACCAAGGCCTGTGAAACAGAGCCCACAAACTTAACCACTACACCACTGGGCAAGCCCCTGTTTTTAGTAATTTTTATTCCAGCTTTAAGGATGGCTTTTATAAAGCTTGATAGACTTTTTTTAAAAAAAATGCATGCTTTGGTAATTTATTAGGATCTCAATCACTCCTTCTATCCACCACCCACTAAAAAAAGAAAAAAATCCTGTATTGTACTTCATCTAGAGATAGTGTGAGCTACTCATACATGGATGCAGTTAAAACCTCAAGAGATTATATCCTGAGGTCTTTATAAAGGCAATATGACTGTTAGGGATAAAATTAAGAAGTAATATTTATAAAGATTACGTTAACCTTACTGTGTGATGTTTGACTAATGTCCAGTATAGCCTACCACCTTGAACTTTTTTAGAAGTAAATAAGTAATTTTTATTTTATAATTATATTGCTTTAGATTCACGTGATAAGTTAAACTTCTTACAATTCTATTTATTCTATTTATGCTGAATCTGATTAGCCCACTTTTCAGGCTAACGCTAGATAGCAAGCTACTGTTGAGCAAGTTATCATTCTATTATAACTAGTTAACGGTATGGACAGCATACCAACAGAAGCAACTTCTCTGTTCCGTTTATAAGGTGTAGTGGGGGTCATCCTCAACCTATCTCCCTACCAATATGACCACCACTGCCACCATCTACACAGTGAACCACCTGTGTTAAAGGACCAGAATCTAAGGCATGTCATTTACTGTAAACGCAATGTACTTCTTTGTCCAATAAGAGATTAGAGCGTCATCCTGCTGATTCAACCTTAATGGAAATTTTATCCTACCAACACATGTAACTACTTAATTCTTTACCTTATTTCAACTAGGGTCAGAACAGCTTTACTAAATGATCAAATTTCTCTATGCTTTGGTCTAAAGTGTAAAAAAAAAAAAAAAAAGATGGTCAAATAGCATACATCCAAAGTATTTTAAAATGTTGATAACTGTGCTTTAGAAACTGGATAATTTTATAAGTGAAAGGCTCTGTATTACTAAAACTTAAAACATCTTTATTAGGGAAGAAAATTTGCTGTTATACCCATTAGACTACATAAGTCAGCACAATATGCCTGTTTTCTTAGCTGATTTGAAACAATTCAGTTGTGTCAGATGGAAAGGTCATAAAAGAGTTTCAAATTCTGAGTGAATGTGTGATTGGTGAATTAAAAGAAAAAAGTGTGAGACTGACATTCACAATATGTTTTCACATTTATATTTTTGTCTTTTCCTAGTTCCTTTTTTCTGTTTCTTGTGCTTTATGACACAATGCAGAGTGGCAGGAAAAATGTCTATGAATCACAAGTCATGTGTTCTACCCACACCATTAACTAGTTGTCAAATTTGTGATAAGCCTATTAACTTCTTTGAGCTTCACTTCTCTTTGTGTTTAATTTAAAACATTAATAATATGTGTATTCCTTTAATATAATATACTTCACATCTTTGAGCTCTTGAATAAAAGGAAAGGACTATATTGAAAGAGTAGCCTCCAGGTTTAGAAGAATGGTCAGACAGTTCCTGGACCCAGTATCCACATCACAGGAGCAGATAAATAATAATCCTGATTTGTTAGTTGACTGAGTTAAATTACAGATTCAGCTCAGTAGAATGGTTCTCAACTTATAAAGACACAACTTGTGTACTCCCAGAAACTAAGGGATTCGGAAGATACTTGAACATTTATCTTAGATACCGCAATAAAGACTATATCTCAATAAATACTGTTGTTTCATATAAGAAGGAGAAATTATAAAAGACATATTTGAAGTCAAATAGTTTCAGTTACATGCTACTTAGCCAATGGGCCCTTTTTTTTCAGCTATAAATCTAGAAAAAAAAGCATTATCTGTCCAAATTTGTGTTTGATGAAACTTGAATCCATCTCATCTCTCTAATTTTACAGGGGAAACTCCTCCCTTCCCAACTAGAATAACATAAAAAAAGCAGTGTCAGGGGCTGGCCCCGTGGTCGAGTGGTTAAGTTCGCGCGCTCTGCTGCAGGCGGCCCAGTGTTTCGTTGGTTCAAATCCTGGGCGCGGACATGGCACTGCTCATCAAACCACGCTGAGGCAGCATCCCACATTCCACAACTAGGTGGACCCACAACGAAGAATATACAACTATGTAACGGCGGGGGGCTTTGGGGAGAAAAAGGAAAAAAAAAAAATTCTTAAAAAAAAAAAAAGCAGTGTCAAAGGATAAGAGGAGAAGCAGCAGTGGAACTGGTTTGGGCTAAAACAAAATAGTGGAAAACAGGACATCTCACTTAGGTGAGAGTTAGATTGGGTAGAGGTTGAGAAAAAAAAGCTCTACATAAAAGCTTGCCTAGAAGTTACTAGGTGTCAGGCACTGTTCTAAGCACTTTGCATATTAATTAATTAATTCTCACACTCAGTAAGATAGGTTGGATTACTATCCCCCATGAGGCACAGAGGCACAGAAGGGTTAAGAACTGTGCTACAAAACATCAATTTTTTTATCGGTTGCTCATTCCAAAACTACTGTATGTATCCTTTCAAACGTTTTTCACTTTTTTCTTCTTGTATCCCCATAGCAGCTTCTTCTTATTATTTATAACACAAAGTTTTATAAATCATTGTATTTTAATTCTCCATATTTTACATATATATACATTCTTCTTAGAATTTCAGAGCTATTTTCTATTGAGTCACAAGTCTTTGTTCCATTGCAATCATATGGATTGAAGTCATTTTAATGAACCTTGATCTCTAACTTCTAAAATGGACATCACATTTATAAGAATTTATGGCAAGAATCAGACTGGTGTAGAATGTCGTAATTAGGTGTATAATAAGAGCATCACAATTTGCAATGCATCCTACAGAGGAATAGCCGCCTACTATGATTTAACTAGGGTTGGGCAAATGTGTAGCCCTCAGTGCCATTTATGAATTAATCAGGTGCACAAGCACCTCTTAGGAGCCTTCACACCGAGTGAGGAAATCTCCTAAGGGACATCATATTAAAACAGCCCTACAAAACTCATTAGTAGAAACTACATCTTCCTATTTTTAATTTAAATATATAATAGAAAAAGAAACAATCTCTTTCAATCTATCACTGGACCTGAATTAAGGTCATTGTAATGCAGAAATTACTAAAGTTTTTTGTTTAGTTTCTGAATAAATGCATATTTTATATCCATGCAATTTCAGAACTAAAAGAACTGTGAAAAAAAGGCATTTTTGATGTAACTAATAGTGTATCTAAACATATATACCTTACAAACTTGCAAACAGAGGCACACATGAATGCTTTAATTCATCCTGAAGGCAACACAAAATATATGTGGTTAAAACGATCCCCTTGCTTAATTCAAGCCAATGCCAATATCATTGACTTAACTATTATCAGCTTTGAAATTGAACCAAAAATAAGGCAAAGTTGTAAAAAGTCACTCTTTTTTTTTAGCCTAGCTATTACAGAAATACTTCTTAATGCTTTCAGGCAGAGCAGGTAATATAAAATTTCCAATACTGACTTCAACTTGAGACAAGGATACACTTTAGGAGTTATTAGCACTCTGTAAAGTGTGTTACGTCTGACATTCATGATGTCACATTATTAAATAGATACTGGTACATACTGATTTTCTTATAAAACTTAATAATGATAATGACCTTTCCTTTAGGAATTGTGTTTCCATGCTGAAAACACACGTAGATATATAGAACTTGATGCCAGACACAGACTGTAGCAGGTTGTTGAGTTTTTATAAAGAGAGAAGTTAAAACACATTTTTCACTTTGGGCTTTGAATATTGGTGCGCCATCACGGCCATCAAATGTATATATTTCGGTTCATAGTGAATATAATTAGTGTTACACTCAATTTATTACCTGATTCATTGTTCTTATGCCCCATTGCATCATTCCACTGTAGTGATTTGCACACCAGAGAATCCTATTAATGGAAGAGCAGCTGATGGTACACATTTTTTTTATGTCACTTTGTTCTATTTAAAAAGCAATATTCAGCCAAATTTTTATGACCACACAGAGGTTAGTGACTTATAGATATGATGCCACAATCCTTAACCTTATTCACAATCCAAGATTAAAGCTTATTTCAATGACACAATTAACAATTTGGTGGTCCAATTAGTATTGTTTTCTCCAACTGCAGAAATTCTGACAATCAAAAACTAATCATATCATTAAATATTTCACTTAATTTTAAATGTGTGAAACAGCTATTAATGGCCACCATATATTTTGGGCCCTGATGTAGTGAATTGTTTTGTGATACATTAAGTTGTATGTTCAAGGCACAAAGGAAGGAAATCAATTGTAAAATATTCATATTTGTGCATATCAAGAATAGGGAGAAAATTTAACAGTCTCTTTGCAATCAAAAACATTTTCTCAGTATTGTAAAGTTTAGGCTCCTCTCTAAGCCTGTAATATTGCCCTGTGCTATATAACTAATATTTTACCTTAACTCCAATCACTCGCACAAGTTGATTATATAATTAGCAATCAAAAATAGACATCCACGTATAAATCATCTTGAAATTGTCTTAAATTTTGTAAACATAAGACAGATATCATATAATAATTCCTATTTTGTAAATGAGGAAAGCTAAGCACAGAGAGGTTAAGTTACGTGTCCAAGGTCACAGGGATAGTAACTGGTAGAACAAGAACTTGAACCCAAGATACTGACTCTAGAATCCATGTGCTTAATCCCTACATTGTTCTGCCTTAATTTTAAGACTTAAGTCTTAAAAATGATATGAAAATTGAGTCCAACTAGCTCTGAACAGAACTCAAATCTTGGCTCTTGTTTATCACCTCTATTAATTCCCACAACCTCTTGAAGCCTGTTTTCCATTAACTGTAATGTTTTCAGTCCTACTAGTGTGTTTGTGCAGACATTCTGTACAGCATGAAATGTTGTGCAGACATATGCTATAATTTGAATGTCCATCCCTTTCCTAGATGCTGGGATCATCCTCTATCATTAGCGAAATTCACTTTCAAATATATTTTAAAACTGTGTTGACTCAGTCTTAGTTAGCTTGTGCATGGAAAGCCTACTCAACTGACAAGCAAATGAGAAAGTTAAAATTTATTTCTCCTTCCACATGAGCCATAATAATAGATTGGGAGGGAGAGGCATTTAAATATAGGAATATTGTCAGAAGATATATCTCTAAAGTGAGACATTGGGCTTACCTGGAAATTAAAGAGTAAAATATGTTTTCATCTTGCCCAATAAGGGCCCAAACATTTGGCACTTTGAGAGAGCCATGGGGGTGAGTGTGCTATGGACAAGGATCCTTGGTTTATAGTGTTTGCTGAAGACTAATAAGCTGTGTTACCTTAAAAGTGGACCATTTACCAACTCTAAGCCTCAGTTACCTCATCTGTAAAAGAATGCTATTGTAATCAAAAGAAGGGATTTTTAAACTTCTCTCTTTAGAAATTCGGGAGTCCACGGCATAACGCAGAGGCCTCTGAGAGAGGTAACCAAAGGTAGCATGGGCAAAGATCTAGGCCTTCTGCCTCATTTCAGTAACATCAATTTGCTACCTGTTTCGAGATTCCCCATATGATTTCTTGCGGAAAAAAAAGAACAGTGGGGGAATGGTAATTCTGTTTAAAAAATCAAAACCACTGTTTCTACATGATCTCTAAGTTTCATTCACAGTTTAAAAATGCCATATTTTTTTTCAACATTGGAATAATCATCTCATATCTGAAGAGTTATAAATCATCTCACCTAGTTACGTATTTACTTAAACACTTATATGATGATTCCCATGTGCCTGGTTCTATTTCGACCACTTTATAAATATTAATCAATCTACTCCTCATAACAACCTTGTAAGACAGATATGTATCATATAATGATCCCTATTTTGCAAATGAGGAAACTAAGGCACAGAGAGGCTAAGTTATGTGTCCAAGGTCACAGGATTAGTAACTGGTAGAACTGGGACTTGAACCCAGGCTACTGGCTCTAGAATCCATGTGCTTAATCCCTACATTGTTCTGCCTCTCATATATTTCAGATGTATTAGTCATATATTAATGATATAAATGTGGATTGCTGATTAACATTCTTTAACAAGTCTTTAATGATCAAAAAGTCTAAGAGCTTTTTATCTCTTCCCAACAATGGTAAAATTTGACTTTTCTAATATAAAATAATGGCACAAGACCTTTGTAGAACTGTCAACTACAAGAACATATTCATCATTCAGTTTGACACTCTCATGGTCAGATTAACATAAATGAGTAACTATTTATATGAATCACTTTTAGAGAAGATTTCTACTGGAAGAATGGGTTAGGAGCTGCTGTTATCAACCACAAACTATTCTTGGTAATTAACCCAAGGCATACTTTCCATTAGCACAAATAATGAGATTCACTGGTAATAAGTAATGCTTATTAATTACTATTCCAATTTCTCAATTCAAATTTACCATATTTGATTCTTAAGGCATTTTATAGTATATGCTTATGATCTGTAGGTGGGCTGTCTATATACAAATATAAATATGGAAGTAGATGAATTGATACAAAATGATGAACCATCCTCTTACTAGTAAAATATATATATGTATTTTGTCTTTTGACTACTTGTTTACTAATGGACTGATAAATAAATGTAAAGTACTCATGAAACTGAGGTTTACCAAATTTGCTGACAACGTTGAAGATTATACTTTGTGGAATATGGGTATATTGCTTAAAAATAGATGTTGAGTTTTGATACTCTCAATTCTTTAGTAAGTGAAAACAGAGAAACATCTAATTCCATTGTTTTAAAAAAACTAGAGATAAACTATAGAAATATTATTTTGAGAGGCCTTTTTAAATTGTGTATCTCTTAGGAGACATAATATCCTGTAGCAGATATTGAACGTTGCCAATTATTTTTAAAAATAGAGGTTTCCTCAATTGTAATATTAATACATGTTAGGAGAATATACTCACAAAGTGTGTCCTTTATTACTCTTCTCACAATTTTTTTTAACTTTTTTGACAAATTGTGGCAAAATGTAAGCTTAGAATTTTAAGATTAATGAATTTATTATCCATTAATTTTTTTCATTGAATCACTTAATCCATAAAATACTTTGAGTTGGTTAAGTGAGGAAGGTACATAAACTTTCACTTAGTTTGAAATTTGGTACAGCAACTCTTGATTATTTAGGATGGACCCAGAGATGTGGAAAGGAAGGCTGAACAACTCCAATGAGTAAATTAAGTAAAAATATTAAAATTATTGGTTATGACTAGATGTTGACTATTGATGATTTAATTATCCATACTATACTTGCTTTGTTATTACTAAGGAATAGCAAGAATTTTTTATGATATCATATATATTGGTGAATATTCACACAATAAAGAAGAGAGAGATATCTTAGAAGAGAGCATGTTAACATACATTTTGTAATTTTCTTACACTGTTATCATAAGTTGTTAAGCGTTAATTAATTATTCTGACATTTCAGGAAACTCTTCTACTTCATCTTTATAAAGAACATTTTTAAGTTAACATATAACACATTTAAAAGTTATGTTAATAAGGAGAACACACACCATCAAAGCATTTAATAATAATGTTATATTTTAAAGTCTCTACTAAAAAGATAACCTCTTATCTCTGGATCTTTCTTCCAGGATGACTTGTTTCAATTATTTGCTTACTCATTAATTCTTTTATTCATTTCCATTTTTTCCCCAAGAGGTTTCAAGACTCTTTACAAAAAGGATAAATCAAACAAAAGTAATATGGTAGAAATAAAAGGAGGAAACCAGGGCTAAAAACAGAAAAGCAAGCATTCCAACATCAAGGATCAATACTGTTGCTGTAACTGAGCATAAAAGCTGCATTAAGTTTCCTGGCAGGCAAGGTAAAAAGTACAAAGGAGCAAGTTACAAATCTCTCGGAGAAAGGAAAATATACCTATGATTTTCTCCTGAAAAACAAAGCTTTTCCTAGTGATAACCTACAAGAGAAGTGATGCACGTGAGGCAGTGTTTTGCAAATTGTAAGTCAGTCCATGAAATAACTTCACTGGGTCCTCACTAGAATTCGTTAAATTGAAATACAATACAGTTGATTTTTGTCATTCGCAGTGGTTATGTTCTATAGAAACCCTACAAACACTGATTCAGCAAATAATATATCACCACCTCTCGGAGAAACACAAGATTAGATACCTACAAGGCTCTGGCACATTCCCCTAAACCTATCAATACATAACCTTGTTTTATGTGTGTTTCTGTTTAAAGACACCTTATTGAATACATATTGTTGATTCATTAGCATTGACCTCATAGCCAACAGCACTGTAACTCATGCCTGAACTAAGTTTATCTAATACACACATTTTGTCAGTAAGGCACATCGCAGCCTTCTTGTGCTTAGGAGCACTAGACAGTGATTCCGTACTATGCTGGGGGCCATTTAAAACAGAAAAATCACCAAAAAAAAGCACAAAAATGCAAAAATCTTTTACAGTATGAAAGTTCAAACAAAAAGGCAGTGCATCTCGCCCTGTTTGACCTCAAGTGCCTATCTGGTGACTCAAATTTTTCACCATGCTGCACATACACATGTCCACAAATGACTATGAATGTACTATGATTATTGACTTTAGGTGTACAAATTTTTCGGGTTAGGCAAATTTGCAAAGACAGAATCTACTAATAATGAAACTTGATTGTATATTAGAAAAGAATGCAGATGAATAAAGTAGAAAAAATATTAGAGCCCATCCCAGGCAGTAAGAATAAGCATTATTTCATGGAAGATTTTTCAGAGATAATATAGATACAGATGTATACATAAAAATGCATATTATAGATGCACCAAATCACAATGAAAAAATCCTTACTATTGAACTTTTTTTACATTTAGAAATCACTGGAATAGAGGATATGCAGTGATTCAATGGACAATTCAATAGCAAATTCTGAAACAACTCATTGACTAAGTTTTTTGGAGTTACTTATAAAGACCCATTAGGAAACATTTCAAGAATCCCTAGGTCTCTTCTAGGGTAGTGACAGTGGAAAGAAAAGAACAAGGCAGATGTGAGACTAGTGATGAAACAGAAGAGCGCTTGTTAACTGCCTGAATGTGGAGTGGAGGAAGAGTGAAGAAGAGACAGGGATAATTCAGAAAGGGAAATCCAAGCTACCCAAGAATCATAGTTCCACTTTGGAAGAAAGGAAACACATAAGTTAGAGCCAGGTTCTTTTCTTGTTGTTGTTTTAAGGAAAAGATATTAAGAAAATGAAAAAAATGAAGCAAAAGGTTAAGAAAGGATTAAATTAACACAGTTAAAATATTTTGATTTCTTTCACTGCCTACTAAAAGAGCAAATAAAAATTAAATAATAAATAATGTAACTTAAAAACATTCTAAATATTCTGATGGAAAACATTATTACTATAAAATGCCTAGCATGTTGCAATGACCTAAAGAGAGGTGAGTTACCTGTATAAAGAGGTACGCCAACCATGTCAAGGGTCATTCCAGGGTGGGGGGTTATATCACAAAAAAAAAAATCATGTCAGAGTTTAAAACAAGAGATAAAAATATTATTTCTCTTTTTCAGCTCAGAAGAAGTGAGGTACCGTGAGGAATGTTGAGAAAACTACAGAAATAAAATGGAGATAACCTGAGGCAATGGAGATCAACTTGCAGTTATACAATTAACGAATCATCCATCTGTCCAAGGTCAAATCATATTGTTGCCTTCCTCAGAATACCCCAAGATGTTTTTAGAAATTATAAACCTTCAATGTAAGAAATTCTACCAGAATCAATGCATTTCTTTTATTTTATTTTTTTAAATTTTTTTTTTGAGGAAGATTAGCCCTGAGCTAACTGCTGCCAATCCTCCTCTTTTTGCTGAGGAAGACTGGCCCTGAGCTAACATCCATGCCCACCTACCTCTACTTCATATGTGGGATGCCTACCACAGCATGGCTTGCCAAGCGGTGCCATGTCTGCACCTGGGATCCAAACTGGCAAACCCCAGGCCACTGAAGTGGAACGTATACACGTAACCACTGTGCCACCGGGTCAGCCCCAGTGCATTTCTTTTCTTCCTTTCCTTTTTATTCCTTTATTTTTTCCTTCCTTCCTCCAAGACCAATTTGCTAATAGAAAATGGACAAAGTGTTGTAAGAACAAAAACATGTCGCTTTTCAGTGTCTAAATTCCCCATATGTGTTATTTCATCATTCAACAACACGTTTTGGATTTGCTACGGGTGACCAGGGGTTCTCATTATCTATTATTTTCCCTTAGTTATTATGAGATTTCTGTCTACTAGGTGTCCCTTGGCATTGGTGTCTAACTTGCCTCAAAAAAGTGAACACACTCCCTCTGCCCACCAAAACCAACTTGATGACAAATGTCTAATGGGTACAACTACAGTTCTCCTGTTAAGACTTCCATGCATTTTTCGGATGTAAATACCAATCTCACATAGTTTCAGTTCGAAAGGCTCTTAAAATTTCCTAGAGTTTTGGTTTCAGTTAAACATACCCAAAACATGTTTCGTACAACAGCAATAATATGGTGTTTAAAGCTAAATTATGAAACTATTACTAATCTAGAGCTACTGAATGTAAAAAGGTGCTGTGGAGATAATATTAATAAGATTTTAAAATGTTTTCTCTTGGGATAAAGAACTTTATTTTATCAAATAAGGTAAACACAAAAATTCTGGGTTTACTGAGATTCACCATGAGTGTGAATTTTAGATCTATTAAAAAAGCAATTTGTTCACTTGCTTATGATAATTTAAGAAAATACATGTATAAACTTACTTTAACATTTCAAAATCTGCATGAGAATTTTGTGACATACTGAATCATAGTAACAATATCCCTTGTTTTTACCTTTTATAACTTTGACTATCAATCTTCACCATGTTATTAAAAACAAAAGATCTTATTTTCATATCACTAAAGAAAATCTATTGTTTCCATTCCATATTAAAAATATTTTCAAATTTTATACCTCACTTTGTTGAAAATTCAGTTAAGCAAAGGGGAATTTAAACAAAAATAAACCATCTTCCAATACAGAAATAAAGGGGGGTTTCATTATTCATTTTTTCCTGTGCTCACGTCAGCCTTAACCAGTGCCCAACTCCCTCCCCACCATGACCCCAACCTTCTGCCCCCACCTCTAAGTACTAAGATTGGCTTTGTCTGTTCTTAACATTGAAATAGTGCCTTAATATTATTAGACAGATTTATTTAATAAAAACCACATTATTTCTAAAAGGCATTCACCCTCTCAGAAGTTTAAATAATCTGCCAGAAATTTACCCTAGCACTGACCCTGCTTTCTTTAGTAGAATACAAGCTTTCAATAAAACACTCTGACAATCAACAGCTAAAAGCTGTTTGTCTCACCTGAATATATAATAACAATGATAAGTATCCTTTTACTACTCTATATGGACATATTTAGATAAGCACATAGACTTTTGGGGTTGTCGGTTAGTACAAAACTACATATTCCAAATGCTCCTTACATTCAAATCCAGCTAGTTAGGGTTTGTTTGGATCTTTGAGAATGTGCTTGAAAATTTGAATGTATTTGTGAGCTTACTTCACATATTATATGCAGTTAAACTTTAATACCAACTGGCTTTTCCCCTCTACATAGCCACTCTCCAACTGCTGCTCGTCAGCAGGGGCTCTGAATATCCAGACTCATGTTAACAGTGGCCTTTAAAAGGATGTGATTTCTACCCCATTCAGCTACAGAAAAGCCCAGATTGTATGTCAAACCAAAAGCTTCTTTGGAGGTGATCCTTTATTCCCTACCTTTACTACTTACCAGCACAAGTAATCAATCTAAAAGGGAACTGGATATCCAACTTTAGATTTGGAACCAAAATGTGAGTGTTCGTTTCAACAAAGTGTATGTACGCTTGTATTCCCGAGAAATGCAGGAATGGGTGGGTGGGCACTTATGAAATCTCCTTCTAAGAAATCCTATGAAACTAAGAGATGGTTTAATTTGTTTCCCTCCAGAGAATGGATTATCCAATATCTAAGTTTCTCCTGGGCATATGTTTAGTTCATGAACTTAGTCTTATATTTGATGTCAAGGTGGCTTAAAATGGCATTGCATCCTTGCCCATTTGTTGAAGGCCTACCAACCTTTCAGGACTCAGCACAAACATTTGCTTTGAAACTTTCACTGACTCCGCCAAGCACATTTAGGTATTCCTCTATAATTCTCTGCTTTCAGAGAAGTGTTTCCTAAACTTCAATATTTATCTTTGTGGTCATGCACAGCATCTGGTATATATCTTTGAACATATTGGGCACACAAAACAGAACTGTTTACTAACTGTTTTAAAATGGCAATCTGCACTCATTGAAATGTAAATCCTATTCTATGCCACCCCTCTAGGAAATGTCACTTATCACCCAAGCCAAAATGGCTTCTTTCTTCTCTACATTCTTCGTTACACGTCCAACTCATTTGTTGTTCCCACTGTTCTATATTGTAGTTCTCTCTGCCCTCATAATTTTTACCAACAAGAATGAAAATTTCTGAAAGGCTAGAATAGTCTAGCACAGTCCAGAGTCTAGTGTATTACACGTAGTAATGGTTCAGTGCACTGAGTAAAGAGTCAACCAAAATTTCTTAAGTAAATTCTAGCTATACTGACCTGATAGCAGGTGGCTTTATTTATTTTTTTAAACTTAATCTGGTATCAGCCTGATGTCTTTACTATCCTTGACTACTAGTGACCAGCTAAGTTCATCAATGATCAAAACAATCTTCATCCAGGGGAAAATCTTTCTTCCAACTCACATCTTCTCTAAAAAGTCATAATGTCCCTACTGTGTTCATTTAATAGGTGCTTCCAATGTGAAGTTGAAGGTATGCCTTGCTTCCAGATGTCAAAACTTTAATAAACTAGCCAAAACTTTAAAACAGAAAAACAGGGAAATATAGGTTGTGGTTTATTTTGGAAGAATTGCTATTAGCCTGACTACAAGGCTAATCTTCAAACACGACACTAGAGAAAAGGTCAGCAGCCTGAACTCAAACAGGAATGGTTGTTAATAGATGAATGCAATGATGAGGGCTCTCGGGGGTGGGTCAGCTCAGTGACTTTTGACCACCTCAAAAACACAAGCTGTGAAAACACAAGCATTCCTTCATTTTACTTATCATTTCGATCCTAAGCTCCGATTCACTTTTTTCAAAACTTATTTTGGAGCCAACAGCGATTGGTAAGTGAAAGGCTACCTGGGGCTGATTGTCATCAGCAGCAGGGCCCCGCATCGAGGAGAATTATTGCCCTTGTTCACAAGAGTATGTTTATAATACATCTGAAATTGCCTGGCAGAGGGTCTTTGAGGAGACTGTGGAGCAAGGGTGGAAAGAGATAAGAACATAGCTTGAAAAAGACACTTTCGTGATTTAGAAAGTTCTTTGGGGGAATATTTTCCCTCTCTATTCAGTCTTTCCATTCTTTATCAACTCAGTTTTATTTAGTATCTGTGTATGAAGTTTAATACTTGCTTTCTAATTTTTTTCTATCCAAACAACGGTGTGCAAGGCCTAGATGGTTCTTAGCAGATCACATACTCTGTGTTTAATACTCATTTAGTCACCTAAGAACAACTTGCCTTTAGACACCTGAACTTCATTTGCTAGCCCTTAGCAAGTCATTGCCTGCCCAGGCCTGAGGAGTGAGACAGTGTAGCAGGCTAGAGCAGACCTGGGTTGCTGTTCCTCAACTAACTGTGTGACCTTGGGAGGGACACTTATCATCTCTGAGTTAAAGTCATAGTACTGGAAAAGAACTGGGAGAGATGAGTGTGACAAGTATTAAAATGCAAGTGCCACAAATTACATTTCACAACTAGTCTCACCAGAGAGCATCTTCACAATAGACAAATTTTTGACTCTCATGATGTGGACACTTACAAATGATTCTGTAGGAAAATCCTGTGGTTTTACTTAACAAAAGTGAAGATTGCATATCATTCAACATATCATCACAAAGCTCTTTCTATTTGAAGGGGCCAAAGTCTAGATATAACTTGTAACCCCACTGAATTCTATGCCTGAGAACAAAGGGTAATTTCTACTCAGCAATCCTCAGTGGGTATGTAAATGTACGCTGCTGAAATATTCAGAAGCTGATACCAACACAAAGTGAAGTGTAATAATCTAAATGTGCAATTGCTTCCCCCTGCTACTAATTACTTGCTTTAGGCTTTTTTCACCAATATTTTGTCTCCTTGCCTTTCCTGTACAGACTGAATGGCCACCCAACTATATAGGATCACTACAATTTCTAACCACAACTTTCAAGTATTTTTATTTTATTGGCTTGGTTGCTGCCCTAGCTGTGACCAGTTAGCAGAGCTGGTTGAAGTGCAAAATGGCCAAAGTCCCAATTTGTGTGGGCTAAGTTACTCTTTGTTCCATAAAAATAGAAATCACTCTGACAACGAGGAAAACATTCATTGTTTAAAAGGGAGATGAAAACTAGGGCACCTCAGAAGGTTTGTTCACCCAAAGACTAACAGGTAGTGTCCTATTTTCATATAATGATAGCTCACAGGTAGCTGCCATCCTCTTAAATAAAACTCTTAACGTAATGTGTGAATTTGTATTTTGTTTATACTTTCTTAGTCCCTTGAGAAAATGTCCCCTTCCTTAAGAATGGAGTCCCAAGAGAACTTCTGCTGTGTGTCCCAGAGCATGCCCTCTCATTCAGCATGTGGCACATTCAGCACTTTGCTCATCTCTAGTCTCCATCAGCCACAGCCTGCCACCTCTATCTAGCAGCCTAACTGCTACTGATTTGCTAAAGATTTGGAGGACACAAAACGAAACTGAATTGTCTCGTCTTCAATGCAGTGAAGCTTGAAATAATTTCACTTTGCATGAAGTAATTCTTTCCATTGTTAATTACAGCCACTCTGCCTTTATCCCTGTTTCCTCAGAAGGACTCAGACTTGCTGATTAAACTGAAAGGCAAATCCAAAGGACATTTAAATGCTTACTCAGAGACAGTCTCTCCTTCTGGACACAAAGGACTTGTGTCTGGCAAAAGCTGGCTGGCTGGCTTTCCCTTCCATCAGGACAAGTTCTGTCCTTAAGAGGCTCTTCAAGCTCTCTGGAAAATTAGTTCCTGATAGACCCACTCCTCTAACACTAATTTAATAGGCATAAATCTAGAGGTTGATTCAGCTTATGCTTGAGCCATATTTGGAGCCATCAATCATTAACCTTAGGATAACTGAGAATAATTTTCCTGTTAACTATTTTATAGGGCTTTCAATATTGTTATTATATCAAAATAATCCTTTTTCAGATGACTCCCACTACATAAAGTGACGGTAGGAGATGTGGATACGGAGATGTATGAAAAACCCAGAGCTGCCACCCCAACTTCTTTCCCCTACAACCACCTGCTCTTTCAACTCAAGGGAAAGTGGACTAAGTCATTCTCGTCATAGAATCACATTCTCTAAATCATGCACGAGTGTCAGGAATTAGAAGAACTAAAAGAATAAATAAAATTTGGGGAGGCATCTAAATATTATTATTAATTTATAATTTTTACTAAAATGAAGCAGCAGAATAATACCTACTAATATTATTAGTAATACTTACCATGTTTGCAACCATGCTAAACACATTACATACTTTTTCTCGTTTAATCCTAACAACTAACAATTGATAGATGCTATTATTATCCTCATCTTATAGTAGAGAAAAGTGAGTCTTAGGTAAATAATTAATCCAAAATCAATCAAATAGTAAATGGAATAGCTAGGACTTGGATACAGGCCCCTATCCTCTCCAAAGTTTTTTATCTCTATTCTCTATTGTCATTTTCATTCATTCATTTATTCTTTTTTTGCTCAAAAAATGTTTATCAAACATCTTCTAAGTGGAGGGTTGTAGAATTGATGTTATAAAGTATACCAGAAAGTATAAGAGATAGCTTTTGTCTTTAAAGAATTTATAGTTATTTAGAGGTCATAGAGCGTTTAAAGGACTCAGAGTGTGTAACAAGTATATCTGAATAACTATATAATTATCCTGGGTTGCACAAATTTTTTTTTCCACTTTCCAGATACTAACATCTTGGAAGAGATCTGGAAGGGCTGGCAAAGATCCCACCAAAAAAGTATCATTCTGAGCATAGGTGCAAAGGGGGACTTGTGGGGAATTAATCCAGAATCAAATTGTGCCTGCCTGGAATGGCTGGATAAGTGCTCAACATTTCATGGAGCAGCCTCAGTTTTCCAGAAGAGAAATTCAGTATTTAATAACTTTAGCTAAAATATAAAGTAATTCAAACTTAGACTATTCTGTCTTTGTGAGGACATTGATGGGTGTGATTTAGGAGACAGGATGGTGTCAGAGAAAGAATATAAACTGTGGAGTCAAAAAGATCTGTTTGAATCCTGGCTCATCCGTGTTCTAAGCAAAATACTTAAATTCTCTGAAACTTCTCAGATCAGTAAACTAGAGATGATAATAATGGTATCCATCTTACAGGACTCTTGTAAAATAATAAATATAGTATATGAAACACTTTACATGAGGGAGATAATCAGTACATGGTATAGCTTTTACCGTTGCTTAACCTACACACTCTTATCATCAGGAATATCAGTATATATAGGTAGGTGCCCTCGTCTTCCCTCCCTACTGTGGTGAATTCCTCCTAAAACTGCATACTCAATCAAATAAAAACAACTTTAAAAAAAATTTTTTTTATTGTGGTAACATGATTTACAACATTATATAAACTTCAGGTGTACATCATTATATTTCGATTTCTGTGTAGATTACATCATGTTCACCACCCAAAGTTTAATTATAATCCATCACCACACACACATGCCTAAAAACCTCTTTTGCCCTCCACCCTCCCCCTTTCCCCTCTGGTAACCACCAATCCAATCTCTGTCTCTATGTGATTGAAAAACAACTTTTTTATGATAAAATAAAATAGAATTAATTCTAGGGTACAGGAGGTATTATTCCTCCCTGATGAACTTTTCAAACTCAAACTCAACTCCAAAACACCTCATTATCATATTCAGAAAATAGATTGTTTTCTTTTTCTTTTTTAAAATCAGGTTTATTGAGGTATAATTTAAAGTACAGTAAAATTTACCTTTTTTATTGTATAAGTCTATAAATCTTAACAAACACATATAGTCATGTAACCACCACCAAAATCAAAATATAAACAGTTTCATCACCCCTTGAATTTCCTCATGCCTGTTTTTGGTCGATCCCTCACCACACCCAAAGCCCCTGGCAATTCTGATATGTTTTTTGTGCCCATACTTTCACCTTCCCAGAATGTCATAACAGAATCATCACGTATTACAAGGCAGTCTTTCGAATTTGGCTTCTTTCACTAAGCACAATGCATTGAGATTCATCCAGGCGGCTATATGTATCAGTAGCTCTCTCCTTCTTCTTTATGATATTTCGTTGTATGGATGCAACAGAGTTTGTCCAGTTGAAGGACACTTTGATTTTTACAGTGTGGGGCAATTATGAATAAAGCCACTATAAACTTTCACTTACAAGTATTTATGTGAATATAAGTTTTCATTTCTCTTAGGTAAATATCTAAGATTAAAATTGCCAGACTGTGTAGTAAAGGTAGGCTTAACTTTACGAGGAACTGCCAAACTGTTTTCCATAGTAACTCTACAATTTTGCATCTGCACCAGCAATATATGAGAATCTCAGTTGTTTCACATCCCCAATAGCACTTTTTAAAAACAGGCATTCTAATAGGTGCACAGTGGTATCTCATGATGGTTTTAATTTCCATTTCACAAATGATACACAGTGTAAGTCTGACTGCTTAATGCCCCTGCCTCACCTGTTGTGAAATGTTTTCCACATCACACCTTTATGCCTTACCATAACTTAAGGTAATGGAAAATATATTAAGATCATGTAAACCTTTGTTAGATAAACAATATCCCACTGCAGTACTCAACTATTCAGTTGCACCTCAATACATGTGTGTATGATGTTGCTACAAAATTTTGCCATTAATTCTACATTGCCACGTAGTTTTCCTCTAATTTGTTTTTCATCTGGGAACATTATGTTTTCCCAACTTGACTTGAATCTTCAAAAAGACAGTGAATTAATGATATCTAGCTTAAATTTACATTATACTAAGAACCTTATTCCACAAGTGCTTGTGGAATGAATTGATAGCATTTAAGTCACAGCTTTCTCCTGTCCTTCTCCAAGCTAAATGTCACCAGTTGCTGAGGGTCAAAACTGAACAGAAAAGAAGACAGAGAAGGAAGTGTTAAGGGCATGAAAATATTTGATAGCCTAGTGGGGCTTGGATAGAACACTAAAGAAAGTTGAAGAGAAAGTGCAAAGTGAAGTATTACACAAAAAAAATAAAAGAGTCACAGGCAAAAGTAAGGAGCATTAGAAAATAAGCAAAGGGAATATTGAAAAATATAAGAAAAAGAAATAATTCATCATATAACAGGGTAGATCTGAAGAACAGAAATATATGCCAAAAATACCTGCACAGAAATACATCTATTTTGTTGATAATACTTAATCCTTTTGGTCTATAAGTTAAATATTTTTAAGTTAAATCAACCCTTCTGATTGAGACGTAGAATGGTGGAGGAGTAATATATTATTGGATACATTTCTGGGGATAATGTTTAAACAGACCTTTTTTTCCTATTAACAAACCTCCTGAACTTTTATTAAAATTGAAAACATTAATATAGACTCTAAAACAGTCAAGATACTATCACGTGAGTAACTCTGGGGAGAATATGGAGGGAACATAGTGTTTCCCTGGTGACCGGCATCCTGGTACTGTGGCTTTAAATACTACTGAACACTGACAAGAACTCAACCACTACTCCAAACTCTGTGTATTCAACTGTTCACTCACTATTTCCACTGGAATATTTGATAGCATCTCAAATTCTGTCATGGTCAAAACAGAATTATTTATGTGCTCTTCACATATGCTCTAACTCCAGTTTCCTCCAACTGAGTAAATGGCAACTCCATTCTTCCATGTGAAAAAACCTTAGAGTCATTCTTCACTCCTTTTTCTTACATGCCACTCTAATCCATCAACAAATTCAAATAACTGAACCTTCAAAATACACCGAGAATCCTACCACTTCTTACCACAGTAGTCAAAGCTACTGTCTTCTCTTATCTAAATTATTGTAACAACCCCCTATCTGGTCTCCATATTTCACCTCTTGTTTCTCTGGGCTTAGCTCTTATCAAGCCCTGCCTGGCTCATTCTTTTCTAGCCACACTGCCTTCCTTTCTCTCTTGGAACATGCCAAGCAAGCTCCTTCCATACGGCCTTGGTACTTTTTCTTCACTCTCTCTAAAATTTCCTCCCCCAGATATATACACACTTCTGTCCATACTTTCTTTCAATCTCTGCTCAAGGGGCATCTTTCTTCTCAGAAAGGACTTCCTGACCATTTAGCAGAAACAGCACTCTCCTCCATTTTTCTCCATCCAAATTATTCTGATTTACTTTTCTTAAGAGCGCTTGCCACCACCTAACATTTTATATGTTTGTTTGTTTACCATTTGTTTATTTTATCACCATTTGGATTCCCCCAGTAGACCCTAAGCTCTGTGAGGAATCTAGCCTACTTTGCTCACTATTGAATGCCCAATGTCTAGAAGAATGAGTGGTTCATAGAATGTGGCAATATGTATTTGTTTAATCAATGAATGAATGATTTAGGAGCCTGAAGTCAGGTCACATCAAGTGAGCATATGAACTCAGCACTTTGATTCCAGATCAGTGCTCTTACCCACTTTGTTTTACTGATCCTGAGAGAGCTATTGCAAGGATTAAAAGACATAATTTGGGTCAACTTTCCATCACAGCATTTGATACATGGTAATTACTGAATAAATTACAAATATAGTTTTATTTCCAAGACTTTTTCAACTTCAACCCCTCAATGGTTGGTAATAGATGAAATCTGTCAATAGTCATTGGTTGTTTAAACATCCAACTTGAAATCTACTTGATATTTGGCATAGCAGAGGATAAGGATGTGAATGTCCCTAAAATTTGAGTAAAATGGGGCTTCTGCCACATTATACGCAATTCCACAATATACATATAATGTCCCTCCCTGACTCTGTGGCCAACTTGACTTCTCTTCTAAAATTCTGAATAAAAAGAGGGCAGAGCATGAGAGAGTAAAAGTATAGGACACACCAAGATAAAGTACAGCTAGAATATCCCATATACCCCATATATAGATAGAATATAGATAGAATGTACCACGCATAGGCTGCAATCATTTGAACAAGCAACCTTCTGATTCCCTTGGCCTAACCTGAAGATTAAACAAAATTATATGCCCAGAGCCACAGCAACGATGTCTTCAGCTCTGCCTCCTGCTTCAGCATCTCACTTCTTTCCTCATCCACACTATTGAGTATTTACTGAGGTCTAGTCAAAGTCAGCAGCAGATGGACATCTGGAACTTTGTGGAAATATTAACAATATGTAGGTTTTAATGCATAAGGAATTTTTTGAAAAACTAAATTTATGTTGCACTAGTACTGATCCACAACCTTCAAAATCCCAAATTAAAGCAGTGGGCCTCCATGTGTGTGCAGAACCTCTAAGTGTAGTATGAGTAATCTACTGGGTAGACAAGAAGAAAATACTAGAACTGCTATGTATTTTTATCTTTGTCTAACAAAAAGGAAAAAAAATGAGTTTCAGGGATAATTAATCCATGGTTTTAGGGTAGTAGTGTCCATAATTTATAAATAAATATACACATATTGGGGTGTAAGGTAAAATTATTTTACTGATCGCAGGATCATAACAGATTCGACCATATTAATTTTCTTTTTTCTGAGGAACAGATTACCACCAATTTAACAGCCTAAAACAACAGATAATTATCAGTTTTCATGGGTTCTGAGGACTTGTATGTTTTAGCTATGACCTCATTTGAAGTCTCGACTAGAGAAGAATCTGCTTGCAAGCTCATTCAAGGCTGTTGGAAGAATTTTTTTCCTTGCAGTTACACGACTGAAGCTCTCCCGTCTTAGAAACCTTCCCGCCATGTGGCCCTCTCATAGGCAGTTCACAATATGGCTGCTTGCTTCTTCACAGCCAACAGGAGAATCTCTCTGGCTCTAGTCTACGAATGCAAAGTCTTGTATAACAAAATGTAATCACATGAGTGACATTCTAATGTTTAGAAGCAAGTTAGAAGCTCCGTCTGCACTCAAGGTGAGAGGATTACACAACAGTATGGCTCATTGGGGGTTACCTTAGGGTGTGTCTTCAAAAGAGACCATTCTTCAAAAGGAAATCTAAAGGGCTTTTTACCTTCAAAACATTAGGATTAGTTTTAACTTTTAAAAATTCTAGCTAAAATACACCTTTTCTCCTGGAAAGTTTATTGTATAAGCCCAGCTCAACTCTGGTCACTGCCTACACTGGATTTCTTCAACAAGTATGTCTTCAGCTCAAACTGTATTAAGTTATACTGGTTAATGGATGCTAACAAGTGTGTTTATGAAGTTTGGGTCTCTCTAACAGATATACACCTCACAGATATGAACGTCTATTTCTCTTATAAATACTAATATTGCTATAATAATATTGTCATAGAGGGCAACATTTTTCATCCTCCCTTCCTGTGTTCACTAACATTCTCCAAGTCTGGAAATGGAAATTCCACATCTTGCATAAGACAAAATGGAGACAGAGGGGTAATGTAATGTGGTTGAAACACAAAGCAGTAGTCACTGACAGAGAAAGGATTAGACCTTAACGTTTGCAATCCTTTATTCTTTGTTCATTCCATTAGGTCACAGTGTTTCCAATTAACTAGGAGAAATCTTTAAAGGAAGAAATGATCTTCAAAATAGAAATGAAAGCCTTAAGAATGCAGTCAGCACTAAAAGTTTCCAATAAACCATCTGGATGAATAATTCCATCTGGAGAGGTGGGGCTTTTTTCATTTTTAAATTCTCAGGGCAGGTCATTAGACCACTTACCTTTGTATAACTGTGCATTAAAGAGTCTAACTCCTCTGGATCAGAATTCTCAAGAGAATGGGAAATCAAGTTCAGTTTACAAGTCAGTTCTATGCAGTTGTTTAAACCTCGAAAACAATTCCTTCAAGTTGATTCATTATTTGTTTTCAATCTAGTCTCAACAAGTAAAAAAATAAATTTTAGGTTATATATTAATGCAATTTGATCTGTAATTAATCCAATATAACTGAATTTATTTGGCAACAAAAGCAAATGAATTAATTCTATCCCATCAATTTCTTGACTTTTTTCCTTCATATAGTTGGAGGGGAAAACCCTGATTAAAAAATAATAAGCTGTATGCCACAGATAAGCAGGGCTTGTAGCATGCCAAGACAAAAAAGGCAAGAGCAATTTATTGAATATGGTCCTTTTCCAGGACAAAAATAGATGAGTGCAAATGCTATGAGAATGTATTTCTGAGGCTTCAATAAAACGTCCACATTACTCAAGAAAAACAGTAAAATTGGTCCTAGCAGTGTCTTTTCGAATACCATATCCACTCAGGCAAGGGAAACAAAAGAAAAAATAAACAAATGCGACTACATCAGACTAAAAAGCTTCTGCATAGCAAAGGAAACCATTTACAAAATGAAAAGACAACCCACCAACAGGGAGAAAATATTTGTAAATCATATACCTGACAAGGAGTTAATTTCAAAATATATAAAGAACTCATACAACTCAACAACAAAAAAAATGAACAACCTGATCAAAAAATGGGCAGAGGATATGAACAGACGTTTTTCCAAAGCAGATATACAGATGGCCAACAGGCACATGAAAAGATGTTCAACATCACTAACTATTAGAGAAATGCAAATAAAAACTACAATGAGACATCACCTCACATCTGTTAAAATGGCTATAATTAACAAGACAAGAAATAACAAGTGTTAGAGAGGATGTGGAGAGGAGGGTACCCTCATACACCACTGGTGGGAGTGCAAACTGGTGCAGCCACTAAGGAAAACAGTATGGAGATTTCTCAAAAAAATTAAAAATAGAAATACCATACGATCTAGCTAATCTACTACTGGGTATTTACCCACAGAACATGAAATCACTAATTCAAAAAGCTATATGCACCCCCATGTTCATTGCAGCATTATTCACAATAGCCAAGACTTGGAAGCAACCCAAGTGCCAATCAAAAGAAGAATGGATAGAGAAAATGTGGTGTGTGTGTATATATACATATAATGGAATACTACTTGGCCATAAAAAAGCAAAATTGTGCCATTTGCAACAACATGGGTGGACCTTGAGGTGTTATGCTAAGCAATATAAGTCACACAGGGAAAGACAAATACTGTATGATTTCCCTCAGATGTGGAAGATAAAAAAACAAACACGTAGATAAGGAGAACAGATTGGCAGTTACCAGACACAAAGGGGATACAGGGAGAGCAAAAGGGGTAAAGGGGCACATATGTATGGTAATGGATAAAAAACAGACTATTGGTAGTGAATACGATGCAGTCTACACAGAAGCTGAAATATAATAAAGGACACCTGAAATTTACACAATGTTATAAATCAATATGACCTCAATAAAATAATTTTTTAAAAAAATTCTATCATTGCCTCTGTAGCAGATTTTCCTAGGTCCTCAGTCATTGAGCTCTCATATCCACAAACATCTGCCTCTACTCCTAGTAGTTTCTCTCTGTGGTACGCAAAGAGCATGATGCAGGCTAGGCTGTGGGGATACAGGGATAACACAAATACTAGTAGATGCTGATCAATGAGAAAACAGTAAAATCCTTTACCTTCTTTCTCTTGTGTAGACAACAACAATACAAAGATAATGGCTATATTAGCTTTTGTTACAGGCAAATCTCTGACCTGCTGTTGCCACATTTGGGTCTGTTTTAAAACTTTTCGTCATTTCAATTCATATATAGCAAAGAATAAAAAGGAAGTTTGCCATTTCTCATTTGATCAGTTACCTAAGAACAAAGTGAATTTCTTCAGTATCGTAAGGTGCACATGGTGAGCACTAAGAGATCTTTTCAGGAAAACAGAGTGTTGGTTAAGTCCTTTGTTATATTATGAGCACATTTTAAATCAGTAAAAATGATCTTTAATCCTGATTTAACATAATTTCTAATAAATTCAAACATATATTTGCTCCTCATTGAATTTTAATGTCAGTATTTTGTAAATGAAATGCCACTATTTTTCTAATTGGTTCACAGCCAATTTTTTTAATCATCAACTCTATGATACATTTTGGGAGTTCAGCGTGGGGAGTACACACACATTGCATTCTGTCGGGTTTTTTTAAGTCCTCCTTAATGAATTCTTAATTACATTATTCAAAAGATCCATTATTCAGCATTCATCTCACTACTAAATGAAAGTCTTTACCTGACATGTGAATGAAATGAGTCTAAATGCTTTCTATGCCACCTAGGGATTCTGAATAGACTTTTAGCTTCATGACAGCAATGGGCTTCATTTCTGTTTTAAATTTGTATGGATTGTTTTTAGAGATGGGTAGCTATGTAATAGTCTACCAATCTGAGCAGCATTTGACTTCCACTGTGTTGTCAGGCTTACCTTGGGCCAGAAAAACTGCAAGCAAGGTCAAGTGAGTGCTGAAAGTGGAAGAAATGCCATATGAGATTGATTTAACCCATATAAAGATTTTAGATGAATACATGCATCACCTACAACACTGACTAACTTCAGATGAGGAGAGTGAAATTCCTAAGAGCTCCTTGTAAACTTTCCCCCTGTCATTTCTCATCAGGAAAAAAAGTGCTAAGTAGTAGCAAGAGGAATTCAGAGACCCTTCAACAGATAACAAGGTCCTTTTTTTTTTTTTTTTTTTTAACACACTCCCATTGCTTTCATAGGACTAATGCATAATGCTGGAGGTAAGAAAAAGTCTCAGCTTTATGTGCCTCTTACAGTCATATCTAAAAACGAGCCATAGTTACTAGTCTACTTGTCAAGCAATCCCCATATCTCCAAATGATACCCCCAGAAGGTATCTACCAAGAAGGTAAGCTGAATTATGCAACACTTCTGAGTGGGCTCTAGAACTCTCCCTGGTTTTACAGAATATAAGCAAATCTGCTGGAAATTGTACATTTAGGGAAAGCAAAATTCATATTCTAAAGAATCAAAAGCAACAAATTCAGACTCTTCACTCTCACTCTGCCCCCAGCTTTGGAAAAGAATTAGCAAGAGTATCTAACAAGACAAGTTTATTTGACTGGGTCTGATTTTGTTTTGATTTTCTAGTAAGAAACATAGCTGAAGACACTGTTGCTCGCTTTGCTAGGCTTGGGGTGTGTCTGTGTGAACGTGGGTACAAGTGCAAGCCCTATGTCACATTCAGCTCCGCATAGCTGATTGACTAAATGACTTCATACTCTTGCATCTAACATTGAGTCAACAAAAATATTAACGAAATCTTTTGGATCCCTAAGTCCATCTGAAAATATCATTCTTAGAGAAAGCGTAAGTTAATAGTTTATGATTCAGGGCTCTCTTTGAAGATAGGAGGAAATATATCTAGGCAGAAAAGCAATACATTTCTCTTGCAGGATTGTTTTTATAATAACCACCATTGTAGCCAAGCCTGGAGAACAAATTGTTCTGCAATTGCTGCACAGAGTGAAGAATCTACATGGAGGAGAAATTTCTGTATAAAATTACTCCAAATACAGAAGGGTTGCTATATCTTCAGGGGAAAATGTATTTTAATGTTGTCATACTAACATTAACTGAATATCTTGAAAATCAGTGATAAATATACACATTTTTAAAGTCAATGTCTACACAGTTTTAAAGAATACAGAAAATCCATGATAAGATAAAGGATATGTCAAAGAAAGGGAAAATCATTAATTCAGTAGATGCCCTAAGTGGAGAAGATTTACTTCTTTCTCATTTCAATTAAAATCAAAATTTAAGATTTTGATTAAGATAATCAAAGTTTAAGATTACTGCATCAGTGGAGGGTTCAATCTTAAAATATATTTCTGAAGGGCCAGAGGTGACACTAAAGGTGTGACCTCAGGCTCAATCCCTGTCTGATTGGGAAGAGGAGCGAATGGTTAAGATCTCCTTGAGAATCAGCCTCATTGTGTACACTTCTTACCGGAACAGAACGCCCACTTTAAACTAGTCAGGCATTAGTTAATGAAACACTTGGTATTTTCTAGAAAGAATGGAATACCTCCTAGCTGCAAGAAAAGAAAGAAAAAAATCCATCCTTTAGAATACATATGAAATATCAGAGGAAAGCCCACATTAATCTTCTCCTCTGACGGGGAATGGGTGTGAGTGCAGCTCACGGGGCCTGCAGCCTCCCATCTCTACTCCATGAGTTGCACCAACTGGACGTCCTCTGCTGAGGACCCCAGTCCACTCTAGCTCCTGGGGTTAGGAACTCTCAGAGCAAAGAGCTAAGTCAACATAAGACTTGAGTAAAGCTAGAAAACTTGAAAATTTATCAAATGAGTCTAATCAAAACAAACAAATTTACGTAAGGATGAAAATAGCAAGTAATTTAATACAGCATTTGGGTACTCTCAGCTCCTGAGTCAATGAGATAAAGATTGGCACAAATGTTATTTTCAAAGTTGATGCTGCGTATGTTAGAAAATAAGTTCCACGGTAAAAAATGTGATTCTCTGTCATGAGAATGATGGGTTTCAGGGCAGCAGCCCCAGAATACGCCCCTTCGGCACACAGATTATTTTGAGCTGAAGACATTCAAGGCCCAAAAGACTCAGAAAGAGCTTTTTACCTCACTTTAAACTGCCTAAAATAATTTAGATAGACAGCCTGGTCCAGGAAGAGACCTACCACCAGATATAACTACAAAGAGTATGGGCTAGGTATGGTAATCTGGGGGGAGCTCAGCAGAGCCTGTCTGTTCAAATTCCTTTCTGTGTCCCATTGTCTCTTCATGGCATGACAAACATTGTTTACCAAACATTTGCTCTTCTCATCTTTCTATGAATTGTCTTCCTTCCCTTTGAAGCCCCAGACCTCTACTCCTTTCTCCTTGCCTCAGGATAGCATATAAGCCATATAAGCCTCAACTGCCTGACCGTTTTTGAAACTTTCATGTCTATGTGAGACTCCCACATGTACAAAATTAAATTTGTTTTTCTCCTGTTAATCTGTTTTACATCAATTTAATTAATAGACCAGCCAAAAGAACCTGGAAGGGTAGAGGAAAATTTTTCCTCCCCTACAAGAGCCTCTTTCATTTTACAGAAGAAAACAGATCAGACTTCTCTCCCAGGGAGGGCATGTCCCCACAGCCTGGCTAGACTGTTTTATGTCTTGCTGCCCCCATTCCAATGCAGGTGGAAATAGACTTTAAAATAAAAGAAGCAGACAAAGAACTTGCCAAGCTTCCACCCACGATATATGCAGGTTTGCAGAAAATAAAAGGTGTGTTTAGGGGGGAAAATTGAGACTGTTTAAGTTAAGAGTGCTGAGGGAATGAGTAACCCCTGGCTTGGTGTCTGGCTCTACACAATTATTTTTTCATCTGTAGTGTAAAAATCCATATTTGTCTCTGCTACTGCCAGGAAAAAATATCCTAGTGAAGCTTATGAATAATATTTAAAAGTGAAAGAAGCAACAACTATTTAATTATCTTGTTTCTTCTTATAGTTATAAAGGCCAATGTTACTTAAAATGCCAAAAGCTCCTTCCTTGCTTTCCCTCAGAGCCACTGTAAACATCAACTATTGTTTACCAGATGTAACTTATTACTTTGGAAATGTCATTCTATTATATTTAAACGAGGTAATTTGCAATTCCCTGTACCATTCATCGGTGTCTCTTTCTGAGCCCCTTTAAAAAGGAAATTCATGAAATAACACATGTGTTTTTATATGATAAATTCATTTATTTTAACCAATCTATGCTGCACTTTAACTTTTTGATTGTTTACCCTTTAAGTATCTATCAGATAGAGTAACTGCACTGTAGAATATTTTAACTTTCTATACTAATAATGATAAATAGGATTAAGAAAGAAAATGAGACTCCTTTGATAAAGGGCATTCCTTCACAATATGATTGTTTCCTTCCCTTAAAAATAACAGCCATTTCCTGTTTGTCCCTTTTCTTTTCAATTAAATAATTCTTACCGTTTCAAATGGAGAAAGGTTTCTTTCCTTTCTTTCTTTTTTTTTTTTTGCCACTAGCAAACCAGCATTTGAACTTCCTCCTAATTTGATAACACTGGCCTATAACATGCTAGTGTACAGCAAACTAATATCAAAGCCTGCTTCCTATTTTTGGTGGCAATTATTCTGAATTAACATATTCTTATATTTAAGGACAGTTAAAAAATTATCTCAAACAAGCTAAATATTTAATTAAATGATTTTCCAGATTATTTCTCAGCCCCAACCCCACCACTCTGTGTAGCATGAGGGGTATTTACAATCCTTTAAGAATTTCTGCTACTTTTTTTGAAGTTTTTGTGAAATCATAATGTAGGAGTGTGAGTTTCTCGCAGTCATTAATGTGTTACAGCAGATGTACACTAGAGGCGACCCTTATAGTTTAAACTTAGAATTACTGATAGCTATAAAAGCCCTGTTTCAAAACCACCTAACCTTCTTAGCTGGTTAGAAGAGCATGATCCTCTCAGTTATTAGACCTTTGAAGTGAAACACAGACACTCAGCCCTTCTGCCTGTGTTTAAATTCTCTTTGACTATAGACAAAACCACAGGGCAGTGAGGGCTCAGCCCCATCTGTGTGGTGAGCAGCGAATTACTTTACTTGAACTTTGCTCCAATCAGGACATTTTAGGGCTTATAAATCTTGAATCCATCTAAGTTCACCTTAAATTAGCCTTGCAAAAACACACTCCAAACTCCAGTTGCCAGCCTGGTGGCTTTTGGCCAGATGCCACTCAGCAGCTGAAACACTGATTAATTGTCATCTCCTCTTTCTCTTCTTTTGTCTTAGACACAATATTTAAGGGAAAAACAAGAATATGAAAGCTAATACAATGTGAAGAACAACTATAGTTGAATAACGGTGCTGTTAGCAGGTACATTTTATATTTAAAATACACGTGTTGAAAACAGAGGGCTAGGCAGCCTAGCTGTGGATGCAATAATGCTATCTACTGCTCAAGAAATCTGGGGCTGGGCCAGGGGCTTGGCTGAGCCATGCCAAGATACAACAGATTTTTCAATTTTCCAGCAAATAGAAACAAAATACTTGTTTCAGAAGGTGTACTCAACAAACACTTCCCAATGTGTTTTTGATTTGTGGTCAGAATGTTTTTACTGCTGGTGCCCTGCACTTTTGAGACATTTATTTCCTAAAAGAAAGATTCCTTTCTATAAACCTCAACTGTCTGTTTTTCAAAGCAATTTAAAATCAAACACACAAATAAAATTCTTAACATATGGAAACCTTCATACAGGGCCTTACGTATTCAGAGTTAAAATTGTTTTATAAATTGTAATGCTTTGCAGATGAAAACACAGAGAGGATGACTGTTTTTAGCACTAATGCTTTTTGACAGCGTTAAACCTTGTTTTAGTAATTGACATCAAAATGTTTGGTGGTTTTAAATGGACCATTAATAAAAATGGCATGTTCTAAGTTTTTTAGAAATTGCGCTTAATACTGTGAAGTGGGATAAAATTGCAAATGTAATACTGTGTTTTTATTATTTAAAAAAAAATCCTTATAACAAAACAACCCTCTTTCTCCCATTATGTCTCTAGAGGAACTTCTGAAGCTCAAAGAGAGAAAAGACTTCGTCTTCATCCATCCTCCGAATCTCTACAGAAATGGATCTTTTGCTGGTTCCAGTTTGGAAAAAAGACAAAATAACAAAACAAACAAAACAAATTGGCATCTTCTGCCACGAGGACTCTAGAAGGCTGCTGAATCCAATCGGATCCCATGGAACCATGAAAATATAATCAAAGGTCTGCACCATGAACTGGGAAGTATATATCAGAAGATATGAATTTTAGCACCACCTCTGTCACAAATCATGTTGCATCCAGAAAACCACTCAAACTTCTCTGAGCCTCAACAAATTTATCTGCAAACTGAGAATGGTAATACTTACTCTGCCAAAGTAGAAAGACTACTGGGACAAGCTCATAAAATACTGTATGTGGAAAATCTTTGTAATGAAAGGCTAAATTATTCAGTTTCATTTAATTCAACAAGCATCCACTAAGTATCTATTATTTCTCATCCACAATGTATGGGAAAGAAGAAGTGGATATGAACATTATGGATATTATCCTTGTGAAAATTTTAAAGAATGAACTGAATGAAAGTAGACAATGGGATGAAGTTGTGGCTAAAGAGCCATTTGGTTCAGAGAGAAGAATTTGAGAATGGAAATGAGGGTAGAAATTATCACAGTGTGTTTCTGGAACTTCAAACGAGCCAGCATTGCAAAATGAGGATGAGCTGTTAAACAGGAACAAATATGTCTGGGCTTATACTATGTAAAGGAACACTGTAAAAGGTTATTATTCATTTGTTCATTCAACTAATATTTATTGAGGGCCTGACATGAGACAAGAACTGCATTATTCAGTCAGTAAACAGAGGTGAAATAGAGAGACCTATAGGACAGGCCCTAACTTCATTGTACTCATAGTCTAGAGTTAGAGACCTTGGACCTGACTAAGCAGGACACTGGCAAGTTGCAATTCACATTTCATAGAGACCACACCGCCAACAGTGTAGGGGGTGGGTTCTAGGGGATGAGAAGTGGAGATTTATGTTAGTTCGTAGGCCTTTCTTTCCACTGCCTCTGGATCCCCCGCTGACCCCTTCCTGCTTGGTTCCTAAGCCTTTGAATATGTTAATAAGAATAATGAGGAGACAAATCTGCCATAGTGGATGTGATGAAGACAACAAAGAGGATTTACCAGCGAAATGAGCAGAACGATTAGGTAGTTCTATAGGAGGCAGGGAGAAGCGGAGGAGCTCAGAACCGCCAGGTTATATTTTGAGAAGTTTAAGCTAGAAATGGAGATACTGGGAAGGAAGAAATTTGAGGACGAGTAGCTGTCACCTATGGAAAGAATATTGAAGTATAAGAGATGAAAAAGAAATATTTAAATATTACAAAGAAGTGCAAAAAGTGGCCCTCATTATTTTTGAAATTTCACCAGAAAAACAAAGGAACGTGGTAGAGACAACGTTGAGGTTGGAACTGCAGTTTGGGGGAGAATGGACAGCTCAGGAATTACTGCTTCAGGCTGAGACCCAGACAAAGGTGTTCACTAAAATGAAAAAGAAGTATAAAAAATGTCCTTGGGAATTTACATCAGTCAATAAATACTGAGGTACTTTAGAGATACAAACAGAGATCCAACTCTCAAGGAGCCTGTGTATTAATAGGACTGGGAGACGTAACATGTTTATAAAAATACAAAATCCTTTCAAGTACTATTAAGTAACCAAAACAGAAAAATATGGAGTCTTCTCTAGCTAAAGTAGTTGGAGAAGACTTCTCTAAAGATATGCTTTCTGAATTAAGTGTTGAACGAACCAGGAGGAGACAACAGCAAAATATCCCACATAGACGAGCAAGAGGACACAAGGCTGAGAGAGGAAAATGTTGGGATACTGAATACTCAGGAACACAAAGAAGGTGCCAATAAAAATATCTGGGATGCAAGAATTTAGTTAGGAAAACTTTGTTGCTCATGCAGTTTGCAAACCGGGGAGATGCAGCCTCCGAAACATAGAAAGTACGCTCGGGGCAGAATGTGGGAGGGCAGGCTTATGAAGGCAAAAACCGTAGACCACAGGGATTGTTTTGAAAGCCCTCTGATTCGTTGGTTCCCCTACAGATACTGACGTTCTAAAATCAGCTGTATCAGGCTTCTGGCCAGGCGTCAGGAAGGAACACTCAGGTTCAGGTACAAGTTGTGGTTTTTCTGAGAACAGAGTACGTGACTGCACCTCAGTCCTGGCATGGCCACTTGACTCTGTTTTTGTTTTAGGTCCTGGTTAGCCACACAGAATCCAGTTTGTCTTTCTCTTTTAGTGGCCCTCTACCTTTTGTTATAATTCTACAAAGGCTTGTGTGGCCAGAATGTATTGAATAAGAGAGATAATAGAAGGAAATGAGGTCAAAGATACAGGCAACAGCCAGACAGCACAATCTCAAAGGCCACAGAAAAGAGTCTGGATTTACTTCTGGCTATAAGGTGAATCACTGGAAGCTTTTAGGTGAGAAATGACATCTATTTTATGTTTTAGAAACATAGCTCTTGCTGCTATGTGGATAAGCTTGTGGTGGTAGTGGTTGGGGTGGAGGGTAGGGGTTGTGAAGACAGAATAAACTGTTAGGAGGCCATCTGGGCAGTACAAGCTGCTGGTGGCTTGGGGGAGGAACATATGTTTGATGGGAGTGGGAAGGTATGAGATAGGAAATCAAGAGTTCTGTGTTGGCCATGATAAACTTATATGCCTGTTAGACATGTAAATGAGGAGATGAGAACTAAAGCGAAAGGTCTGTGAGAGAGATATAAACTTGAACATCATCAGCACAGAGATGTTATTTGAAGCCAAGACTGTAGACAGAGAAAAGAGAAGGTAAAGAGCAGAGCCTTGAGCAACTCTAACATTTAGAAGTCTGGTGTAGAAAGAGAAACAAGGGAAGGAAATCGATAATGTATTAAGTGTAAAATAGATAGATAATGTATTAAGTGTAAAAGAGTGGTCAAATAGTTAATAAACTGGTGAGAGGTCAATAAAAATAAAAACAAAAAAATTATCATTAGTTTGGCAAGATGAAGAAAATTGGTGACCTTAATAAAACTCATTCAATATTGTGATGAGGGTGACTGAAGAGTTCTGAGTGAATGGTAGAAGTAGTGACATTGAATATAGGCTCCTCGCCTGCCATTCTCTCAATAAAAGGTGTTTTACTCCATTCTAAGGGGAAATTCTTCCAGTCATGTGCCCTAGATGCCATCTCCTCTTATCTTCCCTTGGACTCTGCTCCTGTAGTATTCCCCTTTCACTCCTGGAACCTCACTCCTCATTGTTGTAACTAAACCTTCCTATCAGCATAATACGGCTTAATTTTCACCAATCTGACAATATTTTCCTAAATCCTACCTCCCCATTCCAGCCATTGCCCAAATTTTCTGCTTTCCTTCATACCCAAATTAGAAGCTGAAAATTGCTTTTTAAGCTACAACACATTTATTAAGAAATTAGAGTTATCCTTAGAAGGAGGACAGAAACATGATCCCCTGGAGACTCTGTATCCACCTGGGGGTCAGATAGGTTGCAGAATAACTGTAATAGATTAACTGTTACTATAAACATGGAATCAGGAATTCACAGGGATCGCCATGCCAGAGATCAAAGAAAAAACAATTTACTTCATGATGAGAACATATCGCTGAAATTTTGTGGGAATGGCAGGCATCAGAGGCAGAGGAATACTGACACCTGAAGGGCGCATCCAAAGGACCCAGGACTGGAGATTACTCACGGACACAAGGCCACCAGGATCTCCATTTTGGTGGCAGATTGTCCTGTGGTAATTATAAATCAGGGTAGAGAATGTCTGAAACTCCTGTGTTAAATTCCTAACCATGCACTAATCAACAAGGAAAATGCTTCACCTTTTTTAAAAAATCAGTTTTGAAGGACAACCACAGTGGCCCATACACCAGGGAATCAGAACAGTCTGGAGCATGTCCTTCTGCAAAGATTTGCAGTAAACAATTGAACAGTCTATTTTACTCTTAAAATCGAGCTAGCCCTAGTTTTCTCACTATTGGGAAAGTTCATTAATCAGCAGTAAGGAGGAAAAAAGACAGAGTTGCCCTCAAGAATGGAAATGGAATCCACGCAGTGTTTCAGGTATGCTTCAGCCTCTTGAAATAAGTCCCTGAGCAGGAGAATTTGCAGTAGGTATAGATAGGCAAGTGTCTTGGTCCTTTCAGGTGGCTATAACAAAGTACTACCAACTGAATGGGCTCATAAGCAGTAGAAATTCAGTTCTCTCGTTCTGGAGACTGGAAGTGTAAGATCAGGGTGCCAGCATGGTTGGGTTCTGATGAGAACCATCTTCCAAATTTGCAGACTCTTGACTTCTTGTATCCTCACATGGTGGAAAGAAAGCAAGAAAGCTCTCTGGAGTCCTTTTATAAGGGCACTCATTCCATTCATGAGGGCTCCACATTCTTTACCCAATTACTCCCAAAGGCCCAACCTCCTAAAACCGTCATTGGGGGTTAAGATTTCAACATACGAATTTGAGGATACAAACATTCAGTCCACTGCATCGGATTTTCCATTATCCACCAGGAAAACCCCCCAAAACAAACTACATCAATTTTGGAGAATAAGCCTAGCAATTTCCTTCTAGTGTGGCAGGGTAGGTCACAAGCAGGATGTCAATGACCATGAATCTAACTCTGGCCCTTGCCGACATGAGAAAGCCCATAGAGATGGCCCATATTTACATCAGTTGTGGCAGAGGCACATTGCATGCCTGACTGAACCTTTAGAAAAAAATAACTTAATGAATCAGCCATAATCTTATCCCTCAGAAACCTAATAAATCAAAACACTGGCATGTTAGCTGACTGGTGTACTAAGAAGAATTTGGAAGAATACAACCAGGTAGATGTAGGCAGTACCACCACAGACACCAAAACTAATGCAATTTGACCTAATAGAAGGGAGTAGGCAGGATTTGTGTGGGGAATGAAAGGAAGCTGATGGTTGAGGAATGACATGAGCTTCCAAGTAGCAGGAAGAGGTATGTGGCCCTTCATTAGTTCCCTAGAAGAAAATGTAGGAGCCTTAACAAACTAATACCTTCCTTGCTCTTCACGACTTCCCTATTTCTTCTTTTCTTCTCCAACTTCTAAGGAAGCGTTTGTGTCTTTCTGCACAGCACCATGGCTTTCTGACAGACAACGAGGATAACTCGGGAAAAAGACTGTCTCAGTAAAAGAGCTAGTTAAAGGGTTTATATTGGAAAAAAGGGGAAATCACAATCAGGAGAAAAGGATATACTAGAATTGAGCTTTGCACAGGGATGAAGTGTTTGGGAGAAGCAGCTGTCATCCACACGGAGGGTGGAGCACAGAGGCAGAGATGGGGTGGGGAGGCTTAAGTGCAACTGCAGTTTATTAGCAACGTACTTCCTCCCTCTGGGTATTTTCTAAGAGACAGTTTGGATTAGAGATTAGAATTTCTTTTGCTTCTGGTTTTTCTTTGGACTGCTGTTTCTTCAAATGTGATTTCTTGTGGGGGTTAAGGGTCCAACTTTATTTGGATTATATCCTTGATAATCCAAACAAGATAAAATAAGAGCATAAACTAGGCTGTGGCCTTTGTGATTTTGAGAGTGGGACAGAATGAAGAAATATTTAGAATATATAATCAACTGGATAATTGCCTTGGACATTAAAGGGAGAAGAGGAAGAAATAGTCTAGGATGTTTACCACCTTAGGTGATTAGTTCAGTGAGAATGCCAACAACTATGGGAGCTAGAGAAAAAAACAATAACCTATGCTGAAGATAACCAATGGGCAATGGGATATCAATGTTTGAAGCTCATGGCAGAGTTAGAGCCAGAGATAAACTCGTGGGAAGACATGAGACTCTCTAAGGCAGATAAATCAGTCAGGATCCCAATAGGAATTCAAAGGCATCCTGAGATTAACTGGCCAATTGTTCATTGAAAATCTAAAATGTTTGCCACAAATGATGTTCTTCAGATAATGTAGCAGTGCCAACATGCAGGGAAAGAATCAATTAATATCATGAATTGTAGCTGCTACACTCTTCACTTCTGTAGCAGGTCACAAGTTCTAAGCAACTCTACTATGATTCTGTATTCTCGCTGCCCTCTGCCAGCCCCTTCAGCTAGACAGGGTTTGGATCTGGTGGAATAAGTCATATCTTTATTCTTATAGATTCTGAGCCATTGGCGCCACGTCTTCCTCGGCTTAGCACAATTTTTTAATGCTCTCAGGCGAAAATGTAAGTATCAACTGGTACCCCAGTGATTCTCCTGAGTTCTGAACATGGTCCCTTTTCCTCTATTCTGTGACAATACACTAATTTCCTCCTGATTGTGATAAATCACCCAGGGCAGTAGAGTGAGCTTCACGTTCTTTACCTGATGGTTCAGCAGCACGAGAAGCCCAAAATGTTCAGGGAGTAGTCTCAGCTTTCAATTTATTGAAAACATGTTGATGCTTCCTTGTGAAGCATAGCTTTCTTAGGCACTATGACTTTCAAATTCATTGAACCATACTCTTAGGGGCAGAAAGGAAAAATTCTTCTAGTGTATAATTAAGAGTAATTGCAAGAGGAGCCACTCCTACTTCTATGCCTTAACTCTCAGATTACACACCCCATGTATGGAGCCCATAATGGCGTTGGCTGCTGGTTTAAGGCATACATCTCATCACTTAGAAATATCATTCTCCTCTCACAACGCGTTTTCTCTTTATTTGCACTACAACTGAGGCTTTAGCAGGCCATTTCACTGTTCTGTCAAGCCAGCTGCTTCTGGATGAGGTATGTGGTAAAGATTAGTGAATTCTGCAGTTGTGGGCTCACTGTCGTGAAATGTGATCCTAGTCAGACAAGATACATATGGAAAAAAAATGACAGTCGATAAGTCACTCTACAAATTCATGAACAATGCTGCTTGTGGAAGCATTGCAGGCCGTGAAGGCAAATTCCCACCAAGAATAAGTTGGACACTCAGCAGTGGCAGTAGCCAAATGAGCCTTGCCAGAAAACCCACGTGGAACCTCTATTCCTGGTGCTATAGTCATTTTAAACACAATACATTGAGTAAGCATGAAGCATCTAAAGAAAGGTGACTGTTATCCACTAGGTAGGTCATCTTATCTAACTAATTATTGGGAGCCTCTTCCACAATGGACTACCTCTGCTGAGCATTACATGAAATACAAATATTGCCACACTGTACCTTTCCACATACCCATCCCCCGCATCTTTTTTCAATTTTTCATTTAAAATTTTTTTCTTTCAAAGTCCCTGATAGCCAAGTAACTTATTAGCCACTACCAACACTGCCAGTGTCGACCTGTTCCTCAAGCCATCTCTCCTTCCACGTGGAGTGGACAACTAGATGGACAGAACTAGGATGTCTTCACCCTGAGTGTGAATGTAGTACAATATCCACCCATTTCCTTCCATCTTTCTTGCTCTGGAAAATGGTGTCCCTGTGCATCAGAATTAGCAGGATGCCCATTATCCAGTCTCCTGAGACTAATATTACAAATAATATATTAAAACATTAGACATCTCTAAGCCAGTCATGGAATTATGTTTTTCTTGCCAGGATAAGTAATGAAATTTTAGCTGAGACTTCAAAGAATTATGCTTAGGAACTTCTTGGAAGTGAGTCCTTCTCCTACAAAGTTCTGTGTAGAAGGAACAGATCTTTTCTACCTCTGAATATTGTTGTGTGCATGTGACATCTGAATTTAAAGCAAACACTTTGGGAAAAAGAGGGACATTAGCTTAAGAGTACAAGCTGACAACCTGAGGGTGGCACAGCGGAAAGAATCTGGTTCCTTGATAACGCTGTTGAGCCAACGAGTTAACCGAGTTAACCGTCCTTGGAACTGCTTTGCCTCTGGACTCGTTTGCAAGATAACTGATTCAAAAATTTGGAAATGACTGAATGAAAGAGGTAGGGCAAGGGCAGCGAGGATCTCACCTTTCCAATCTAGAAGTTTGGGAAACTTGAAGAGGCAGAGAAGGGAAAGATAATTAGGCATAAAATTAATAAAATTGGAGCCACTCGTTGAGTGCTTTCCAAAAGATAAAGGAGTCAAGGGGCACAAATGTAGGACTATGGGTAGCTCCTTCCACCCAAGTCTGTTGTTTAAAGTTCTCATGAAGAGGCCATTAAAACTGAGAACGGTGGAGTTGGGCAGAAAGGCTGAGAATTCTCTAAATGTAAAAACAACTCTAGGCTTTTTGCTATCACTACATCGGCATCATCAGGGAGTTTATTAGAATCACAGAATCTCAAGCTCCACCCGGTTCTACTTAACCAGAATCTGTATTTTAACAAGATTCTCAAGTGATTCATAAGCACATGAAAATTTGAGAAACATTTTGCAAGACAAAATTTTGGGATGTACTTATTAGCACATGAAATTGACCAGAAGAAAACAGACTGAAAGCTTATTAAGTTCTTAAGGGAAATGTATTCCCATTGGGTTTTCTATTACTTGCTGCTTAAGGCAAACTCATTGATACAGAAGGGATAGTTTTTGAATGGTAGAGGCTTAAACATATTTATAACCTCTTTTTTTAGTATAATAAATATATTTGGATTATAAAGTACGGAAACTATAAGGAGCATTAGCATTTGAATTCTGACCATCGTAATTCTGTAAGATGAGGAAACAAGTGTAGAGGCTTTGAAACATACAATGTTTAAATAACTGTTTAAGACAATAAAGTAAATATCACATGAAAGCGGACATGATTAAAGAACAAATGAAAGCAATTCAGTGTTATAGCCAGGCACTATCTATGCACTAGGGATAAAATTATGAATGGCATAAACCTCGCCTTAAGGAAACACACAGTCTAAATCAAGCGTAAGCCAGGTCTCAGATCGAAATGAGTAGGACCAAACAAAGGATATGCTTTTGACAGTTTTTGGCATGTACATCTCCAAACAATAAGTAGAAGCCTCAGCACCACAAATTTCCTTTAAGGTGCCAGGCCTTCTCTATTTTCCATGCATGTGGTTCAAATTAAGCTACACCATTGCTCCAGGGTAGAAGCATGAGATATAGGTCTGACCAATCAGAACATGTACAATATATTATAGTATTATTTCCAGCTATCATCTCCACCCTACTCCCAACTCCCACAAGAAGAGTATACATGCCATAGTACTTGAGGGGTTGTCCTGCTCGTGGAATATAGTGGAGTGGAAGAAATCACTATCCAGAGTTGTAAGTCTGAGAAACTAGAAAAATGGTTCCATCTGTAGTGATAGAAATGTCAGTAAGTGACGAGCATTTGGGAAGGAAGACGAAGAATTCAATTTTAGATAATGAGATTTAATTTAAAATAATACTTATTATTTCTTTTTTATTAGAAAAGTAATGTCTGGTTTTATAGATAATTTTGAATATAGGGAAAGAAGGAAGGAAGACATTTAAAATAACCCTGTTAACATTTTGATTCACTTCCTTCCAAGCTTTTTTCCCCTCTCACACATAAATATATAAAACCAAAGTGGGATTAGATTTTATACACATTCTTGGATCCTGCTGTTTTCATTTAAGATTATGAGTATTCTGATGTAAAAAATAAAATAAAAAAATTAAAAACTTGACTATAGGACTTATAATGTCTACATATACATATATTTTTTTAAAATTTATGTGACTTCACTTACTGACAGATTTCTAACTATTTTTATAATTACAAATGTAACTCTAATAAGAATACTTACATTGAAACCTGGATAGACCTCTAATAATTTCTTAGGATGAAATTCTAGAAATGGAATTATCAAGCCACAGAATATGAACTACTTTAAGGCAATGTAGAGATGCACAGTGATTTCCCAAGAAGCTTCTTCATGTAAAATGTCAACAAGAACATAGACGGTAATTCCTTATTCTCTCACACTAAATATTTTCACGAAAATGACATATATACACAGACACACGTGTGTGCATCAAATTGTTAAAAGAAACTGGGACACTCCATTAAATAGTCTCTAACATCAGAGCATAAGGGTAAGCTTTCTGTCAGGAGGCACAAGCAGAAAATCAGCCTGAGGCGTTTTCTTCCTGGACCAGGCGGTACTTGTAAGCAGCCGGCCAGCATGGTGAGGTTTTGTAATGAGTAAGAAAACAGAAAAAAATTACTCAATATATGTAGAGAAAATGTAGCCAGAAAAGGGGACATTGCTTTGAATACTTAAAGTAACCTTTCTCTCAGAAAAAAATTTACTCTTAAACCTAGGAGATAAAATATTCTTACGCAATTCTCAAGAGGCTATTACATCTACTAAACTATAGCATGCAGTTTGTGAAAAAGAAAGAACCTGAGTTTCGTGTAGACAGAGATTTTAAAACACACAACGACGATTTGCTCAATTAAAAACTATACTGGAAGGACTGAGCCTCAACATGTCGGACAGAGCACAAAGTCAAATTAATGAGATTAAACCCCAAGATAGCAATTTCAGATGGACAAGGAAACAAAAATCAAGACAATAAATCGTAGGAGCCCCTCACCAATCACTTGCCGCGCGGTTTCCGCTCCACAGTCCCATGGACGCCGAGCCCGCGGCGGGAGATGCCGGGCACCTACGGGCCGGGCCCGGGCTCCCATCACGGCGGCTCTCTGGGCTTCCTGTTTGCGGCCCTGGGCTGCCCTGCTTATCCTTGCGGCCGCGGTCTATGAAGGCCGAGTGGGCAAGTTTGGAGACAGCAGTATGTTGGGAAGTTCAAGTTTGCCTCCTTGGAATTTTCCCTTGGATCCAAAAGTTCACTGTGGCTACAAAGAAGAATGAGATTGGAGCATTAAGTACTCGGACTGGGAGATCTTGTGGTGCATGTTGACAAGGGCACGGCAGAAGGGACTGTGCACACAATGCTACATGACCCAGAGGATGCAATCACCGCGTCCAGTGGAGGCTGAATCATGCGTTCCTGGGAGACTAACATCAGCATCAGGGGCCTGAACTGGGAGATTGCCCTGGACAGTGCCAGTTTCCAGGCTCTTGGACTACAGGCCTGAAGGAGTCAGTGAGGTGCATTGCGGTTCTGAAAAAGACCACTCTTGCCCTCCATCACCCCTCCTGCGGGCACCTGGAGTTAAAAAAAAGAAAAGGGGGGAAAAAGGAAAGAAAATAAAAGAAGAGGGAGACAGAGAAGAGAAAAAGTATTAGGGTCTCAGAGAACAGATCTAGATGATCCAATATTTATATAATAGGAATCTTAGATATGAATAAACCAATAAAACAGCCCCTCCAGATCAAGAGGGCTCACTGGGAACCAGGAAAACCTTTATCAAACTTCACAGTTAAATGCATGGCGTGATCCTGGATTGGATATTGAATTAGAAAAAAAAGTTGTAAAGGGCATTTTTTTTGTAAAATTAGCCTTTGAACTAAATGTTAGGTAATATTATTATATCAATATAAAATTGTCTGCATTTGATAATTTTATTGTGGACATGTGAAAAGTCCTTATTTTTAGAAGACGTGTACTGATATATTTAGGAGTGAAATATCATGATATCTAACTTCCAAATGATTCAGAAAAAATAAACAATAGAGACAGCACACAAATGTGGCAGCATGTCAACTGACGAATTTAGCTGAAAGACATAAGGTTGTTTTCTGTAGTATTCTTGCAACTTTCTGTAGGTTAAAACTTTTTAAGATATTTTTAAAACATAAAAAATAATTCAAAGATAAAACTGGGATACCAAGTGAAATATTTAACTCTAAATGATAAAGAAAAAAGTTCTATAGATATCCAGGAAGAAAACAAGCAAACAAAAGGAAACTCATAAAGATTAGCATCTTCAGTATACAAGCAAGAAAAAAATGGAGCAAGATCGAAGAATGTCATGTTAAGTAAACATACAGAAACTTGGAAAATGTATCCTTCTGCAGGTGGAGGTAGGAATGTTTCCAGCCAAGTAAGAAATAAATGCATACAAAACAAGTCAAGTTTAAGAGAGTCAAATTATGGGGGAAAATACTTTTAAAAGAAAAGATAACTTTATATAAAACACGGTAAGAATCTATTGGTCTAGTCTGATTTTCTAATTCAGCTTGGTTCGGTATAATTAATATTTCTTGAAAACTACCTTTCCTTCCATATTTTAATTTTTGCTTAGAATCCATATCTGGTGCTATATCCCTCAAAGCATTCCCATTTTTTGTATTTTGGTTTTGTCTCTTTCTTTAATCTGTGAGAGATTCCTTAATTCTTGTTTTTTTTCAGATACTCCTATCTCCAGGATATGCTGAATAAAACTGGTAATGGGGGCACCATTATATTTTTCTGAACATCAAACATAATTTTACAATGTTGGAACATTAAATATAGTGTTTAAGATAAAGTTTAAGAGCCTTTGCTTTTTCAGTTGTAGGGGGTCCCTCTGTGAAATGAATGTTCAAGTCTATTACTCATTTTTCTACTGAATTGTTTACCTTGTTCTTGTTCATTTCTAGGGGTTATTTAAATATTCTGGATACTAATCATTTCTCAGTGATATGGATTGGAAATATCTTCTCCCTGTGGTAGTTTGTCTTTTTACTCTCTTGCTTGTATAATCTGATGAAAATAATGAGAATTTTAATGTAGTTTATCTTCGTCTTTTAGTTTATGTTTTATACTTTTTATATCTTGCTTAAGCAATGCTTCCATAGCCAAGATCATCAGTTATTTTGCCCTATTGCCATAATTTTCATAGATTTGCCACTTAGATTTAACTGTTTAATCCAGTTGAAATCTATTTGCATATATCAGTGAGGTAATGATCAAATTTTATTCTTTCCAAATAAATAACCAATTGTCACAGAATCATTTATTGAAAACTAATTCTTTCCCCATTGATCTAAAAGGTCATTTTGCAATATTAAAACATTAAAATGCTAACATTTAACATTAAGTGCAGTTTCCTGTAGTTAATCTGGTAAATATTCTTTATCAGAGTTAAGGAAATTTTCTTCTGTTTCTAGGTTACAACAGATCTATCATGAAGTACTTTATTAAATACTTATTTTGGATCTCTTCAGGTTAACATATGGTTTTTCTCCTCTTAACTTTTAATGCGATCAATTGCAAAAATTGGTTTTTTAGGATACGGAAAGCAACCTTGCATTACTTGCCCAGATTCAACTTTGCCTTGCTCTCTCTATCTCTGTCTTTCTTTCTCTTTCCCATTCCTCTCTACTTCCTTCTGTTTGGTTACACATTTTGGATTTAATGCTTGATACTTTGTCTAGCAGTTTTGCATCTATGTTTACATGTGAAATTGGCTTATAATTTCCTTTCTCATCTTCATTGGGCTTTGCTATCAAAGTTAAATAACCTTCATAAAATGAATTAAGAAATATATATATATATTTTTAATATTCCTGGAAGAATTTGTGTAAAATTATTACATAAATTCATTGAATGTTTGGAAGAACTTAGTAAAATCGTTTAGGCTGACATTTTCCTTCTGGGAAAATTTTAAACTAAAAATGTAATCCTGTTAAAGGCTATAAAATTTTTCACATATCCATTTCTATCTGTTCTTTTATCCAGGCTCATCATTTACTTTGATGAGTTATATTTGTATAGAAATTTGTCCATCTAAGTTTTCAAATTTCTTGTCATAAATGTATTTCTATTATTTTTATTATCTTTTTATCACCCTATTTTTTGTATGTATGTCCCTTTTTATATTACTATTAATTTTACTTTTATATTACTATTAATTTTATATTACTATTATTTTACTTTTCCCTTTTTATCGAGGGATTTTCCAGAGCTTTTGAACTTTGAAAATTTTTGTGGGAAAAAAAGCAATATATGGCTTGGTTGATACTTTTTATGTTTCTTTGGTTTCATTAATTTTTCTCCTATCTTTATTTTTTTCCTTCTTTCAGCTTACTTTAGGTTTATACTGCTCTTCCTTCTCTAACTTAAGTGGATAATTTGCTCCTTAATTATCAGCCTTTTTTCTTTTCTAATTTAAGCATTTTAAAGCTATGTTCCTCTAATTACTGCTTACTTGCATTCTATAAGTTTTGATTAGTATTTTCATTATTATTCTTTTTCTAAATATTTTCTAATTTCCATTCTGATAGTGCCTTTGATGTATAATTTATTTAGATATGCAATTTTTAATTTCATAGCATATTGGAGCTATTAAGTTATGTTTTCAGCACATACAAAAGCTAGTTTCTATGCCTGTTTCACATTCTAGTTTTCTGTCTTCCCTCAGTTTTTGGCCTGATATTTCTTTTCTGCCTTGCCAGCTCACTGAAACACCCAAGACAACTCTTCAAAATATTTTTTATCCAGAATTTTAGGTTGTTTTCAGAGGGATGGTCAACCAGATTGTACATTTCTCATTTTGTGGTCAGTAGATACTTTACAATTTTTATGTTATTTTCTGTGTTAGATGTGTATTTTGCGATAAGGTACTGGCACAGTTTGCTTAGTACTGTTGCTTTATTTTATAACTATCCCAAGAAAATAAGACATAAAGAAAATAAGAAAAATTTAGAAAATTTTCATTGTCTAATTAATGACAGATATTTTTAGGATATTGTATTTGATTGGTGATTCTAACGACTTGTTAGCTTTAAACAAAGATCATCCATTGTAGTAGAAAAATAAATTTCCACAAAAAATAAACCTGTTTAAATATAAAATCTTTACAAGGAATGTAGGTTTTGAGGCTACAGAAAATGGATTTTTAAAAGCAGTTGGTATTGTTTTTAAGAGTGATGGCATGCTTAATATTAAAAACATCCATTTTAAATTAAAAAATATGAATGCAGCAAGAAAAATAAGAAATATTGAAATATTAATTTTTAATTTAAAATAACATTCAGAAAAGTGACAAAATATTTACATTAATGACACTCAAGTGTGAAGAAAATATTTTGAAGAATCAATATTCTGATATTATATAAGCCTATTTTATGATATAATAAATTCCAACTGTACCAGATAGAACATACCTAATGAAACACAATTCAAGAGAGTGTCTAATCTGAAAACGTCATCAGTAGTACCTCACATTTCCAAATTATGGATATCAGGATCTTTAATGTCAGAAGCACTCTTTATGACATAAAATAAAATATCCAAGTAAGATAAAAAAAAATACCAAAAACAAACTGTGCCGTGTTAACTGTAGAACTTTTACTGGAAGAGAGTTTGCACACTTCTTAAATTTTCCTGTCGTAGGCAGAATGATGGTCCCCCAAAGATGTCCAGGATGGACCCTAATCCGTGGAGCCTGTGACTATGTTAGGTTACATGGCAAAGATGAATTAAGATTACAAATGGAATTAAGGTTGTTAATCAACTGACTGTAAAAAAGAGAGATCATCCTGGATTATCTGGATGGAGCCATTGTAATAATTGAGGCCCTGAAAACATGGAAGAGAAAATCAGAAAAGGGGCCAGAGTCAGAGGATGACTTGAAAATGCTAAACGGCTGGCTTTGAAGATGGCGAAAAGGGCCAGGAGCCAAGGAATGCTGGTGGCCTCTGGAATGTGGAAAAGTGAGAGAAATAGAGCTCCCCTATTGCCTCCAGAAGGAATGCAGCCTTGCTGACATCTTGATTTTAGCCATTTCTGACTTCTGACCTCCCTAACTATGTAACAATTAGTTTGCATTGTTTAAGACACTAAAGTTTGTGATACATTTTTACAGCAGCAATAGGAAACTGATATAATTTAACTTCTTCAAATGTATTAAGATATCTTGTATTAAGAAATCTTAAGATATCTGAGAAGGTTATCATTAAAGACTTTAAAATTGGTAAATTTGTGCATACTGGAGGCATCAACTTTCTTCATTCCTAACAAATTTACTTGAAGTTCGATATTATTTTTATACTTGATCCGCAAATTACTACCTAGGCTATGTTTCCATATGAAAATCTACTCAGGAAGATATAAGTTTTCAAGCTAATTCTTATGGGAACATCTTCAACGGGTTGCTGCTGGTTAAACTGGACAGGAGCCTCTGAAAACAAGGTAAGAACAGTTCATCTAAAAAGCTATAATTTGGAGATTTCACTGTGGAAATTGTTGTCACCAATAATTCAAATAACACTTTTTTAATAATTAAAAAACTTCCCTTAATTTGACATTTCTGAGCCAGACACTTTACTATCCTGCCAGGTTAATGCTTTGAGAGGTCAAGAGATTATTTTAGAAAAGAGAGTAAACTGCTCAAAATTGTGTTTTAGGAAAATAAGAAGTAGCAATGTAGGAAACAGTTTGGACTTCCAGCCAAGATGACTCTGTAAGTTCATGCTTTTGGGTAACTCTATGGTTCCAGTCATATACTGATGACATATAAAGTGAAAAAAAAAGAATAGAGACGTAACTTGGCACAAAAATAAGATAATCTTCCCCGTAGATCACACAAACCAAGGCAGAAGCAATTAGCCTGCTGAAGTCAAGGTCCAGAGAAAGCAGAGGTAGCTGGGATTCAGCTCATGTGGAGAAGTGGGATAGAAATGCTTCCTATTTGGTAGGAGAATTCCTTGAAAACAGAGGATAGTGTGGATTCCAAGATGCTGATGATACAGGAACTGAAACTGTGCCTTATTTAAAGCTTCAAACCTAGAGAAATAGGTGAAAATACACACAGCATCACAAGGAAACTGAGAAAAATGGTCTGGGGAGTGGTATGCAAGAGCCCCAGTGGTACCTTGGTGCAGAAGGCATTTCAGGATTTGCTTATAAATTTGGAATCACAGTAAATGAAAAACCGTTAGACAGAGATAATGAGGAAAGAAAGAGAGTGAAAGGAAATGGAGAGGGTGGGAGATGAAGAAGAGGAAAGGGAGAGAGGGAAGGAGAAGAAGAAGTGGTAGTGGAGGGGGAGAAAGGACGAAAAAGGCTAGAGGAGAGAAGAGAGAAAGAGAGAGAGAAAGGGACACAGATGGTACAAAAACATTAGAAAGATAGCCAAAAGCATACAACCAAAGGTCAATTCATCCTAAACGAGATTAAAATAATAGAACAACATGAAAAGCATGTTTTTTTACATTTATTTTTATTGAAGTAATGTTGCTTTATAACGTTTACAACATAATTTAAATTTTAAATTAAAGGATGTTTTTTAGTTACTAAAATTTATAAAGTTCAGGTGTGCATCATTATATTTTGACTTCTGTATAGACTGCATCATGCTCATCACCAGAAGTCTAGTTTCCATCCGTCACTGCGTAAATGGCCCCTATGCCCCTTTTATCCTTCCCTCACCCCCCTTCCCTTCTGGTAACCACTAATCTGCTCTCCGTATCTATGTGTTTGTTTGTTGTTGTTTTATCTTCCATGTATGAGTGAAATCATAGGTATTCGTCTGTCTCCATCTGACTTATTTTGCTTAGTATGATACCCTCAAGGTCCATCCATGTTGTCACAAGTGGCAAGATTTCATCTTTTTTATGGCTGACTAGTATTCCATTATATATATACCACATCTTCTTTATCCATTCATATGTCAATGGGCACTTAGGTTGTTTCCAAGTCTTGGCTACTGTAAACAATGTTGTAACAAACATCAAGTGTATATATTTCAAAAAGCATGTTTAAAAAAATAAGTTTAGGATGCTAAAAATCTCATGAATATCCATGCAAAAATAATTAGCACAAGGCTATGAAAAGAGAAAATTGGAAACAAAGAAGAAAGAATATTGTAAGACGTGGAGAATAGATCAAGAGCCTCCAATAAGTAACTAACAGGTATTCCAGAATTATAAAGTGGTCCTGGGACTGATGGTGCCCCCAGAAGGCTAGCAAAAGCAGGTTCAAATATTTCTGGAGAAGCCTATCTCCATCTCCATTCTCTCTGCACTACCACAGATAAAATTTCAAGGAAAATAAGCTTTTAGTCAAAATCTACAAAACAAACAAGGAAATAAGATACCATGAGCAGGAGGGAGCAGAAACAAAGATGCAACTGAATAAAATTCCAAGTCTTCAGGTATAGGAGTGACTGAGAAACAGAGTATAAGCAAGTTTAATGTGCTTAAATATATAAAAGGTATTGGAAATATGAACAAAGATTAAGAGACAAGAAAATTATCTAGGAAGGAAACAAATTGAACTTCTAGAGAGGAAAAAACATATAATTATTTAAATGAAAAAATTAATGGGCAGGATTAACAGCAATTTAGGCACAGATAGATAAAAAGAAAATTAGTAAATGGAAAATACAGATGAAGAAATTACCCAGAATATGGCACAGAGAGTCAGAAGTAGAAATATTAAAGAATGGTTAAGAGACACAAAAGATAAAGTGAGAAATAGGTATATATTTATAAATATAAATAAATATAATAAATTAAATATTATGTATAAATTGGTATATACATGTAATATACTATATATGCATAATAATATATGTGTAGTATATAAATGTAATATATATGTAATATACCAATTTAGAGATGGAGATAGCCCAACGAATTCCAAGGAGAGTAAACTTAAAAACATAACGTTATAATTCATCATAGTGAAATGGCAGAAACTAATGACACAAAGAAAATCACCTAGAGAGAAAAGATAGATTATCTTCAGAGGAATGGCAAATAAAACTATACAGAACAATTTATATTAAAGTCTTGGGAAAACGTATGTCTCCCAAACACGAATGAAATAAACTGGTTTAGTAATTTTTATACCAGACAAAATAGAATTTGGAGAAAAAGCAGGTATACAATGTCAGCACATAATAATAATAAAAAATCCATTGGGAGTTACAATAATCTCAAAACTATATAGAACTTACAAAGTGGATTTAAGAACAGATTGGAGAGGGGCCGAGCCTCTCTGGTTGGATTCACGTGACCCACTTCAGTGGCCTGGGGTCCATGGTTTCGGATCCCAGGCATGGACCTACACACTGCTCATTGGGCCATGCTGTGGCAGCATTCCACGTACAAACTAGAGGAAGATTGGCACAGATGTTGCCCCAGGGACAATCTTCCTAAGGCAAAAATAGGAAGATTGGCAATGGATGTTAGTTCAGGGACAATCTTCCTCACCAAAAAAAAGAGAATAGATTGGAGAAGGAAAAGTGTTAAGTTTGATGAGGAAGATAAGGAAAGAAGATTGTCAGTTGAATGTGGTATTATGGAATTCAATGATGATCTTCAAGAGAGCAGTGTTAGTGACTGATTAAAGAATGAAGCCAGGGGTCAGCCCTGTTGCCTAGTGGTTAAGTTCAGTGGGCTCTGCTTTAGCCACCTCAGTTCAGTTCCTGGGTGCAGAGCTACATCACTCGTCTATCAGAGGCCATGCTGTGGTGGTGACCCATATACAAAACAGAGGAAGATCAGCACAGATGTTAGCTCAGGGCAAACGTTCCTCAGCAAAAAAAAAAAAACAAAATGAGTGAACTGGATTGCAATAGGAGGAAGAATGAAGGAGAGGTAAGAAAGTGGAAACTTCAGAATTGTGTCTGGGATGTGAGACAGAAAGCTATTACAGAAGCCAGAGGGGTACATGGGGCTAAGAGGTGTATTTTTCTTTAACTTGAACATCTTTTCAACAAATGCTTAGGTTTTGTGATTTTTGCTTAGCAATATGAAACATTATAATGTACTTTTCTTTCTTTGTCCTTTTCTCCTCTGTCCACACAGCTGGAGGAATCAGAAAAAGAAGCTCTTTGGGGTCAAGCCCTTGGGTCATGTGCCAGCTTGTCAGTATGTGTGCAAGAGAAAAAGTCAAGAGGCTGTTGGAGAACCACACCCACATGCATGACCTCCTACTGCCCGACGATGCCATCTAGCAAAGGAGCTCCATCAGTGTCCTGGGAGCCAAGCAACCAGATAAGCAACTTGTCTTTCAAGGGAAGTGATGGTGAAGAAGTAAGTGAGAGGTTGTTATGGGCTAATTGTGCCCCTTCAAAATTCATACATTGAAGTCCTAACCCCCAGAACCTCAGAATGTCACTGTATTTGGAGATAGAGTCTTCAAAGAGGTAAGTTAAAATGAGGTCATTAGTGGGGGCCCTGATCCAACATGACTGGTGTCCTTATAAGAAGATGAGATTAGGACACCAACACAGAGGGAAGACCGTGTGAAGACACAGGGAGACGATGCTCATCTGCAAGGCAAGCAGAGAAACCTCAGAAGAAACCAACCCTGCCGACACCCTATCTGAGATTTCTATCCCTCGGAATTGTAAGAAAATAAATTTCTGTTGTTTAGGCTTCCCACTCTGTGGTCCTTTGCTGTGAAAGCCCTAGCAAACGAACACAGAGGGAAGGGACGAAAGGATGGAATCCTGGACTCAGCCCTACCTCAATGCCCCAAACTTATTGTTTTTATTTTTAAAATTTAAGATGTAATAGGACATTGTAGTCAAGCTCATGGTCAGGCCAGAGATCAGAATCAGAGATTCAGATCAGTAGATCAGAGAGGTTGGTCCTAAAGGTCCCAGATGGAAGTAAGCACAAAGTGACACTCGCCACCATGCTGAACAATTATCCCTTGTTCTATTTCTCATTCTTGAATTGTGTTTAAATAGGTTGTGCCACTCAATGCACCAGGAATGGAGTTTGTAATGCCCAGGTGACAATGTAGCCGAAATAATAAAACCCTAACAATTTTTAAGTTCTCGTGTTGACGAACAATAGCCCCATTCCATTGTTAAGAACCCACATAAAATGCTCGTCCTCAAAGAAATTTCAGTCCACGTAGTGAAAACTCTCCCTTCTTGTTGTCACAGAGAAATATAAAATATTGTGTAAGTAAAAGCAATTAGAAAAATAAAGTCAAAATCCAAAAAGCTGTATCATTGTTTATTTGCTTAGAAATATTAAAGTCTAAAATATAAACTTCCCTTTAACAAAAGCCTTGTGAGATTTCCAATAGTTTCACATACATTTGGGGATAGGATTAAAATTAAAATAAATGAAAATAACTTAGTAAACTGTCCCAGGCTTTGGAATTAAATCTCACGTGTTTGGGGCCAGCCCAGTGACACAGCGGTTAAGTGTGCACGTTCTGCTTCTCTGCGGCCCAGGGTTCGCCAGTTCGGATCCCGGGTGTGGACATGGCACTGCTTGGCACACCATGCTGTGGTAGGCATCCCACAAATAAAGTAGAGGAAGATGGGCACGGATGTTAGCTCAGGGTCAGGCTTCCTCAGCAGAAAGAGGAGGACTGGCAGTAGTTAGCTCAGGGCTAATCTTCCTCAAAATAAAATAAAAAATCTCATGTGTTAGAATCCTGAACATGTGAGCTATTAATGGTGTAATATTTTGTGAAATACTTTAGTTCTCTGGCTTTCGGTGTTTTCATGTGCAAATAAGAATAATGCAAAGCATCCATGATGTTCAAAAGATCAAATAAGATAGTTTGTGAGAAACTATTTTGTTAACCATAAGGCATGCTGTTAGGAATATCATTCTGCTATTATTATTTTATATTTACCTTTGAGTAAGTAAAAAAGCAGCCTTAGGGAATTTTTCTTTCTGAAATAGTTTGATAAAACCTCTCTCGTATAGAATCTAGAGTGTCATCTAGAATCTTATGAATTGGTCACTGTTAACTTTTGTCACATTATATTCTGAACATAGCTTGCTACCAAAATGTCATGAAACCCAATTTTCTCCATTTCCAGTGCCTCAGACTGTCCGTGTATTACTTCTTGCTGTATATTTTTTAAGTAGATAATAGGAAGCAATGGCCATCTTGCCTTGCTGCAGCCAGAATTGTACTGTTACAGATAGATGCTTCTGACACCCATCCCTCACAGGCCAATGCAAGGGAGCCCTGAAGATCAACCTTCCTCTCAAGGTGTGTGTCAAATGAAACACTGCAACAGGCCAATGGAACATAAAATGTCCTTTTGTGTTTTTTGAGGAAGATTGGTCCTGAACTAACATCTGTTGCCAATCTTCCTCTTTTTTCCTTTTTTCTCCCCAAAGCCCCAGTACATAGTTGGATATCCTAGTTGCAAGTCATTCCAATTCTATGTGGGATGCTGCCACAGTATGGCTTGATGAGTGGTGTGTAGGTCTGTGCCCAAGATCTGAACCAGCAAACCCTGAGTCGCCGAAGTGGAATGTGCACTTAGCCACGAAGCCACACGGCCAGCCCCGAAATGTCCATTTTTAAAAAGAACCCAAAAATTTATCTTTGAATCCAAGAATGTGTGACAGTATGTTATAGATTGGAGGGGGGGATTTTAAAGTTGAAGCTCCAAGTACCCCCTCAAATTTGAAGCCTCTTATTCTTTTGACGGTCAAGCAGATGTGGTATACTACTTCTCTGGAACTTAATGATCTAGCTTTTCTACCCTTTAATATTTATGATGCTATATAAAGGCTGTATGTACTTGACATTTCCAGGGCCATTTTTTGCAAATGGTCTTAACCCAGCCTCTAAATTTGCAAGCACAAATTATTTGGGCAAATATTTCTGGTAGTTAGATGAAAATGCTGTGTTTGAGGATATCATTTGATACACACAATTTTAGAGGCCATCCTGGAAGAAAGCAAAGTAGTCTCCCTAAAAAAATCCTTGAAAACCAGGAAATATAGTCATATTCATAAAGTTTTTATCTAAAAAAGGAAAAAGTAGGATAGAACTGAGAAACAGTTTATAGTACACATCAGATGACGTCAAATCTCCACTCGTGTCATTATTATTTGCAATTAGCTTCATAAAAGCAGAGAGGTAGCATATACTTTTCTATTTTATTCCTGGGGATTTGACTCATCTCATCTCTCCGCTTACAGATAATACAGTAAAATACCAAAAATTAACTAAGAGATTACAGGCATCAAATAAGTAGAAGGGGATGCTTGCTTCCTCCCAGGTGCCTGAATGGAGGGCTCAGGGGACACTTTTCCATGATCAACTGGCCAAGGTTCTATTTGTCTCTATCAATGCACCCATTTCAACATCAGCTTAATATAGTCACCAGGCTTCTTTCCAAATTCTACTAATAAAATCAATATAAAATGGAATTTTCCAATCTACATTTAATTTAATTGCGGTTTTCCTTTATTTGTGTTCTTAAAAAATCTTTTCTAAATCTCCATAAGCAATCTGCCCAAAGTGTAAGTGCCTGATTGATTGACAGATTATTTTATAACTAGTACTTATTATTCCTTTTTATTAAGAGCTGAGTGGCTTTTAGAGTAAAAACAATAGGGTGAAAAAAAGGTCTTTGATTCACTTATTTCAAAGAGAAAATTGGAGTGAAAAGAGTTATAAAGTCAATGATTTTGACAGTATGTGCATTTCTTGCATTGTATATTAATTGACAGTCAGAAATTGTAACAGGTGGACATACAATGCAAAAGGGAAAAGGGAAAGATGTAGTGAGGAATTTTAAAGGTGCCATGCAGTAAATGGTAACTGAGCCTCCCTTGGTTCTTATATAAGGGAGTTTTTAACTACAAAACTAAAATAAATAGTATGTGGGGATTATGACTTCAGTGTATATTTTATGAGATTACGAATTAGTTTATATGTAAAAGGCAGGTGCTGCCTTCTCCTTTATAATGTTTTTATTTTTCCTTTAAGGATAGTTGGATATTTTTTGAAACGAAAATAAAATGAGTGACTTTTCCAAAATTTTGTTGATATTCTTTGTCATATGATTATTTTCTATATTCCACATATAGCTTTCCTAGATTGCTTCATGTTTTATTTACCCTCAGTTGATATATGAAAAAAGAGGGGCTGGCCCAGTGGGATAGTGGTTGAGTTCACGCACTCCACTTTGGCAGCCAGGAGTTCGTGGGTTCAGGTCCCAGGTGCAGACCTAGCACACGCTCGTCAAGCCATGCTGTAGCTGCATCCCATATAAAATAGACAAAGACTGGCACAGACATTAGATCAGTGACAATCTTCCTTAAGCAAAAAGAGGACAATTGGCAACAGATGTTAGCTCAGGGCCAATCTTCTTCAGAATTAAAAAAAAAAAAAACAGTTTGGTAAGATTCTTATTTTAATCCCCCATGGACCCAGCAAAACCTATCAGCTGCATTCTCTTCTTATTGGGCTAACTTTAAACAATTACATAGTATCTAAGAAGATAGAAACTTGGTATAACTTCTGATGAAAATAAACAAGACAAAAATTTAGCCAGTTTGAGCAAGATAGGCTTCTGGGTTAAACAAACTTTTCAAAAATCAATCCTTTGAAAAAATTTCAATTACCTGATACAGATAGTAAACTAGAACTAAACAATCAGATATATCTGGGCCATTGGTTTATGATGCTTCATGTATTTGATATATCTATCTGAAGCTTGCTAATCAGCAATGTATGAAACATAAGAGAGATGAATAAACTAAATACATTACCCTGCTATTTGCAGATCATTTGCATTTCTTGGTCATGCATCACCATGGCCACTACTCCAAGAAGGCTATTCAAATAGCAAGACCTTCACACGAATGATCACTTCTTATATAGTGATGGCTGGAGAAAAGCTTGCTGCAATTGCTGTTCATTATGCTCTAGTCTCATAAATGAGTTTTAAGAAATTCCTCAGGCAAGTGGGGTAGCTCATCGTAACAAGCGGGGTCTAAATTCCATGTCACCACATATGGCAAACTCTCCACAGGTGCAAAATGACATCCATGACCAAATTGAGCCAGTAGGCAAGAATAGGAAGTCAATAAGTACAGCTGAGTATTATTTATTTTTTAGAGTTGTTCAAAGAGTTATTTTTAAGCTCGTGCTGCAAGTGTCTTTAAAATGCTTTTTTTGAGGGGAATGTGTGATTAATTTTAGCCTTGGGAGACCGATTTAGAGCTCCAGATTTAGGTGATACTGCTGAGCTCTTGAAATTGACTGAGGGAAGTTGTTGAATGTTTGGCCTAGAAACAGAAACATGTTACATAAAGAGAGGCCACAGCGCTGAGGCAGCAACGCGGGAGGCAAAACCAAAGCGAGTGCGCACCTCAGGAGTTCAGTACACGTGGGAGGAAAAGGCAGAGTAAATTATGCACTTAAACCAAAACCGGGTTAATGAATGAAAGAGTGATTGATGAATAAAAGCGGGGACGAAATTCACATTAGTCTATTAGCAAGTGAGGGAGGGAAATATGATTCGTCCTAGGAAGTAGTTGTATAAAAGTATGATTTCTTGCTTGATTTTTTTTTTTTTTTTTTGTGAGGAAGATTAGCCCTGAGCTAACATCTGCCACCAATCCTCCTCTTTTCACTGAGGAAGACTGGCCCTGAGCTAACATCCGTGCCCATCTTCCTCTACTTTACATGTGGGACACCTACCACAGCATGGTGTGCCAAGCGGTGCCGTGTCCACACCCGGATCTGAACTGTCAAGCCCCTGCCTCCGAGAATCGGAAGTGCGAACTTAACCACTGCGCCACTGGGCCGGCCCCCATGCTTGATTTTTAAATGGAACTCATTTAGAGTAGGCAACTCTTGACTGCTCCCTGGCTGCCACTATTCCTTTGCTCAGTGTTTGCCCTGTCAACCAAAGTTTCTAGGCATTCACCTATTCTGGATGCCAGTCACCAACATGCCTCCGTTGTTCTAGCCACATTCCTATTTGTCTTTGATGCCTCTTGCTCCCTTGTGCTTAGCTCTCCTTTTCCTTCTAAGGCATCTTGTTGGTTCATATTCCTTTTTTTCTTTTCCTTATCAATAGCTGCGTTCAGCCCTTATTCTGGGTGCTATGATGGCCATTTCATGGTGAACTTATTTCTTTGGTTTGAAAGATCACCCTGTTAAAATTGGGTAGAGTGGACATACATTCAGTTATTAGGGGAATTTTTCCCAATAATTTCACACGCTGTTCCAAAATAGTCTTTTAGAAGGATTATACTTTCCCTTTTCTTGATTTTTGTATATCTAGGAAAAATTAAACAAAAGACAGTTAAATAAAAGGAGGTAAATGTAGAGCGACTGAAGTTGCCGTTCACTGCTGATGGTACAGACTGTAAAATGGCACCACTACTTTGGAAAACTGTTTGACAGGATTTAATAAATTTTAATATATGCCTACTCTATGATACAGCAACCGCACTGCTAGGTATATATCCCAAAGGAATGAGTGCTTATGTCCACAAAGAAAGATTTGTGCAAGAATGTTCATAGAAGCTATCCACATCCTAGGCAAAAAACCGGTAACAATCTAAATGTCCACCAATAGGAGAGTGAATAAACAAACCACAGATACACACAATACAGAGGAATCTCAAAACAACTATACTCAGTGAAAGAAGCCAGATATAAATGAGTACATAATGTATGTTTCCACTTGTGCGAAGTTTAGGAATAGGCATAAATTAATCAATGTGATAGAAATGAGGATAGAGCCCACTCCTGAAGGCAGATTATTACCTGGGAAAAAGTAAGAAGGTATCTTCTGGGGAATGAAAATATACTAGTCTGCTCTGAGTGATGGTAACTTGAGTGCAAATATACACTGAAATTTTCCAAGCTTTGACTTAAGATTTATGTATTTTACTGTATGGAAAATACACCTTATTTGAAAAGAAAAAGGAAAGGAGTAAAAGAAGATATGGTAAAAAGAACACAGATTTAGGAATAACACAGACCTGGATTCGGAATCATAGCTCTCATTGAATAATTCTATGATTTTGAACAACTTATTTAATCTCTTTGGACTTCAATTTCCTTATCTGTAAAGTAAGGAAATATCACCTACCTCATAGATATTAACCACATTAAATTATTTAATGGCAGTCAATCAATAAATATTAGTTCCTTTCATGTCCCCTTCTTCCTTGTTTTGACTAACTATTAGCAGCAGCATGATTCCTAACTAGTATTCTTTTTACTATGCCACCAAATAGATTGGTATGCACATTTAGTTTGAAGAGCACTGCTTCTGAAGATTCCCAGTGTATATCAGCACATTCAAGGCTCTGATAAGTTATAGTGAAATGATAGTGTAGGGAAATCTGTTTAGCACTGCTTGAAACTACATCTTCCAATCTTATTAGATCAAAGAACTGACCCTTAAAACATATTTTTGGGGGGAAAGGAGGAAGAGATAACTATTACCCCACCACAAGATTTAGTTCTAAAGAAAACACCTTGAGAAATATGCATGTAGCACATCTCCCCAGTTCTGAATAAAATTTTTGGGTATCCCCTGGCACATTCTGGAAATGTTGAGTTTAGGGTAAGTCTGCAGGGTACAACTACAACTCTTAGAGCCAATTAATTTGTCACTTTGACCCTATTAATACATATGTGCTTGGATAAATAACCTAAGTAAGTGATCCTCAAATGTGAATGAAGGGCATATCAGAATCCCCTGGTGAGTTTGTAAAAATATGCATTGATGTATCGCTGAGATTCTTCTTGGGAGAAACAGGAAAGGCAATATAATCTATAGGAACTTTTGAAAACACTGTTCCTGGTCCCCACCCCACATTCTGTGCATTGTGGAAGATATCTTCTAGTGATTACAATGTGCACCCCAACCCAGGTGAAAACTCTTGGTTTAAATAAATATTCCTTAACTCTGGTTGCACACTGGCATCACTCAAGCTTACAAACACCAGTTCCCAAGGTCTACCTCTAAGGACTAATTTAACTGGCCTGGGATTAGACTTGGGCATTGGCATGTTTTAAAGCTTTCCTGGGGACATTAATGTCTAACATGAGCTAAGAACCACTAGTCTAAGAAAAATAACAGTGTTCCCTTGACCCCATTGCAAAAAATGCCCATCATTTTGTTCTTAAGTAAAAAAAATAAAGTGATTTCATTGGTGGGTATTAGTCAAAAGAATGTCTATGCTGAAATTTCTGATTTAGGGGCCCTTGTCTCTAGATGGAGTACCAATGAACATCAAAGTGGTATTTCAGAAAGCAGAAGTCAGGGAGTTGGTTGAGAATTGCTGCTCCGGCTCATTACGATAATATGAGGATCTGGGCAGTTTGCACGCTGCCCTCCATCCATATTCATTCAGAGCTTGAAAACTGGATATTACATACCAGCAATTTGTAGACATCTGGGTATAGAAAAACCTCTAAAAGCCTTTTTTCATTGTCTTCAAAAATAATCATTTTATAATTTAACTTCATTTGAACAATTTTTAAGTAAGTGCGGTTACCAGAGAACTAGTTTTTCCCAAGTCACCTAATTCATACTAAGCAAAGGTCATAGCAAGGCTTTTAAAAATAGGCATCATCCTTCTTTCTGAGAAATAATCCATCATTAACAAAAATGTTTTTAAAGCTTCCATCATCTAATACCTTTAAGACTTCATTTCAATATTTATTATAAATTAAAAGTGGTACTCAATTAAATGTGTAAGTAGTGAGTGATAAAAAAAAATAGGAATGCGTTATCTAAATTATAGCTTTTCAAGGGCATATTTCTTGTTTACTTGGCAACCTTGTGCATAAATATCCCACTTTTTTACCATTTGGGAAAAAAAGAGACTCATAGGTATAGATGAGAGTTTCTGTGAAAAAAGAAATATCTATTTACTTAAAATGTACCAATACTACCCAGTGGGGCAGGAAAAGCTTGAATAAGCCTCCTCGGAGATGACTTAATGTGAGTTTCTTAAACTATCCCTCCAAACTGTGTTGGCATGAACCTATTGGAAATCTGGGCATTGGCGTTTTGTGCAAAGAAAGGGTATGTCTTTACCTTGCTTAACTGGATTATTAAAACATACATGCACATGTAAAATTCCTCTAATTGTCAAACGATAGATAATAAATATTTATTGAAGTATGTAGTATAATGTTTTTTTAGTAATGGTAAGTATAAATTGAGACAGTCAGTTCTTTTATCAATTGAAGGCATCATAGCATTGCTATTGATAGAATTTTCTGGACTTTACCTTATATAATTTAAACGGTACTGGTCACCAAACCTTTACAAGGTTTAATTGCCCTTTAGGGGAACAGTGTGGAGCAATTATATGAATGATACCAGAGCTCAACGATTAAGTTATGTGAAAAGACTGGGAAAGTTGAGCAAATTCTCAGTGGAAAAGAAAAGACTTCATGTAACCCAATTGAAGTTTTAAAAATTATAAGGTGGATTGATAAAATTGATCCAAGCAAACTCTTTATGCTTCAAGACCAGAGAAGTGAGTAGATATGATCTGAAAATTAGAAAGTTGGGAACAAGGAAAGAAAGAAGAGGCAAAACTCTTTTGCTCAAAGGATAATAAGCATATGGAATAAATTACTATAAAGGGCCCCTGAAGCAAGGAGCATCATTGAATACAGGAGGGAATGAAATGAATTTCTAAATGAAAAGGGAAGTTAGAGAAGAACAGGAAGAAAATAGGCTAATGGAAATAAGGGAAACTTTAAAAAGCGGGTGTGATGAGCAGAGAAATCTTTCATTGGGATCCCTTCACTTCTTTCTCATAGTGCTGTTAAATGGCTTTTGGCATAGCCTGTAATCTAAAATAATGTCATAGCGTGGTGCTCCATGCTGTCACACTTAACCAAATGCAACATGGCATTTAACATTCGTCTATCTTCGGGGACGTCTAAATACAAATCTATGTAATGTAATTCTACTCTGCAAATAGATGATTTGGGAACACTACTCACCTTTGTGACCAATGAAGTTCAACTTTTCTACGGATGCTGCGTATTCAAGGAATTTTTCCTTAGTCTGTTGCTTTAAAAAATAAATTAAATATTGCCCATAAGCACCTATAATCTAGTGCATGTCTTAATAATAGATGAGATGATTTTCAACAGGACTTGCACAAAATATGAAGGCATATTAACCATTTGTAAACTGTTCATAATGGAACTGATTGTCTCTCCTTGAGCACACTGTCTTCCATTATATCTGAAAAGAACCCCCTGCCTTCTTAGCTAGAAGCATGAATCTTTTTTTAGGAATGTGTGCTGAGGCTGAATTCAGGATTTCAAATGATGGATGATTTGAAACATTAATATGTAAGGTATTGCTAGCTAATTATTCAGCGATTACTTCAGTGACTTAGATGGGGAATACGTTACCTTTGGGAGTCAGGATTCTGCTTTCAAGTGGAGCTAACTAAAGTATTATTATTAGAAGTTATATAGTACATGTTACTGCTAATTCTCTCCCAAAATGTATAGGCACACAGCTTCCTGGTCTAAAATATAATGTGCTTCATATAGGAATAGTCATCAAGTGCTTAGAAAGTATCTACTTGGTTAAAACAGACAAGAAAAGAGCTTTTTCTTTAATTTAGGCTTAATTATGAATTTTACATATGGCTTTCATAGGTATAGTTTTTTTCCAGACACTTGGACAAGACTCTCCTTCATCATTTTCTAAATACCAACAAAAAGCACCAGAAAACACAGAGCGGCGCAATGGTTTATTAATGACTAACCCAGAACTTTTCGAACTGCTGAATCGTAAGGGGGCATTTCCAAATGGAAAAGTTCATCAATAACTCATTAAGATCATTTTCAAAGTTTGTTGGCCTGAATGTCTGACTTTAAGATTCCGGTCAGACATGGGACACGCCATTATTCGCAGGCAGGGTTTGTGTAAAATAAATTAATAACAGATCACAATCTGCCAAAATGCCCAAAGCAGATTACAGTTTTAAGAATTAGAATCTAAGATGCCACAGTGAGTTGATCAAGCGAGGTTGACAGGTAAATGGGGAAGACAGGCTCCATTAGACTCCTAGATTTGGGCATGAATTCTCTAACCTATAAAAGAGTGACTGGCAACTGGCACAGAGAGTGAATTAGGTCTAACCATCTAGCACTTCATTCTGGGGCAGAATTGACAAAATCGTGGAGCTGGTCTCCCTACTCCCATTCATCCTTCCTTGAGTCTCACCTCACCCCAAGCCAAGCCAATGAAAGACCTTGCTAAATAATCAGGGCGTTCTTTCCCACAGAATTAACAAACTTTCTTAAAACTATCCTCCCAGGAGATCCTCACTGTCTTATTAGATTTGGCAGTGGAGATGAAACCTATTTGACAACCCTTGCACAGGTCTTTACATAGATATGAACTCAGAATGGGGCCTGAAAAGAATGTCTATGGAAAGTATCAGGGCAACTTCGAGCAACAGAACAGGCCACTTTCTTACAAAAACGGTCTTTCCTTTCTCATCTATTTCGTAATGAACAATAACGGGTGTGGAGGGAAAAGATGTTTTGTGTCAGAGGGCACCAAAAGTTAGTAAGACATGTTTGTTTTGTGGAGACATAACCTCAGAATGGATTTTTGTTTTCTCAGTTGGGGCTTTTTGGCTTCACTTTCTGAAAAGTTAGATATAGACTAGTAGGCAGGTAAGTAGCTGGGGGGACATATGTTTACATAAGAAGATAATAGCACTGATTCATTTCGGATGACAATGCTTTGAGATATTTTGTTTTGCAAGCTGATTGTGTGTTAGAGAAATACATAGACAACAATACCACGGAGAAACATTTGTCCTGTGTTTGAATTTTAGGGACACAAGATTTACAGTGTATAGTTACAGCAACACATACTAGTATATTGTGGATGCTGAGATTAATTTTCAATATGCAGTCTCCCTTGGGATATTTATATTCTTCCAATCAGCATGGAACTGTCCATCAAAATTAACATTATAAATTTTTTTTTAACTTGGCACTGCAAGTGTTTCAGGGCTTTCTTTAAAGAGCTCTAGACAGATTAGCAATCTTCCTGTAAAAATGACCTCTGTCATTTTCCCCAGTGCTGGCTAGTTATTTCAATTCTGTTGAATTCAGAGGAGGAGAGGTGTTTCCCCTGTTATGCTCCCTCTCCCTTTTAGACGATTTTAGAACCATTTGTTTAGGGTATAGAACTTATGGCTATTTCAAGAAAGTACTGATATTTACTTGAATGCAACTGTTTAGGGTATAGAACTTATGGCTATTTCAAGAAAGTACTGATATTTACTTGAATGCAACGTACATTGTGGTTTAAAGTTTATTTCTAAATTAGATGAGAGCAAAATAGTTTCCAAAAGGGAAAACACATTTTTTCCCACAAATTGCTTGTATTATTTTTGAACCCTGCTAAGCATTTTTAATAGATATGTGCCCTTAGTTCATCTTTTGCATGCTAACAATTTAATCTGAATACCAATATAGACACAAAATAAACGATTGTTTCCTGCCAGAGGTATCTGCAGAAGAAATCTTGGAGTAAAACATTGTCTTTGCAGCTCATTGTGTCTCTAATTAGAGTGGAAGGAGGCAGAAGCTTGCTGGTGTCAGTCTGTGTTTAGCATGCCCTGGAGCCTCAAACTCCTGTGGGTATCAAAGTGCACTAATTAAATGAGGGGTCCACAATACGGCACTAAACATCAGAGTGCGAGAAAGAGTCCAGTGTCCTCAGTGCCTTTGAGAATCCGTGGCCCACGCTAATTACCCATTGTTGAATTGACTTTCCATTCTGTGAGGAATGAATGGCTCCACTCTCCCTCCTCCCTCCACCCCCTCCCCCTTTCTATTTTACCATCTTTGCTTTGGCTGCCTAATTAATCTTATGGAAATCTCCCGAAGCCAGATTCCAGCAAGGTTGCCCCGATGTTTATAATTTGATTTGTGATGATAAAAGTGAAGGCACCCGGTGATGGAACAGTGTCATTTTCAACACTCTTGAGAATCGAAGAGGCTATCAATCTTTCCCACGTGCACGGCAAACTGATATCCTAGAAAATTAACTTCAATTAATAACAGAAATCCCCAGACACATGGGAAAGTGGAGCTGCTTTGAAAGAGAACCTTCAAAGATGTCTCTGGACTGTCTTTTATATGCACACCCTTTTTTATATGAGATCCTCAGTGAGAAAATACATATATGTGTGTGTGTGTTTGTCCTTTTTTTTCAATGTTAATTTCTGGAAGATATGGTATCATTCATATCTAGTGTAGAAAGAATTTAACCAAAGTTCTCTAAGTTTAATAACAAAGCATTCTTGTCTTTAAGCTCCAACATTTAGTATCATTTTTTTCTTTTGACTTGATGAGCAACGCAATTTGAAACATCACTTGAAAACTTTTCTCCTCATCCATAAAGACTTTATGTGGGAAATCAACATCTTAAATTCAATAACAAAGTATTAATGTGTGTCAAACATCCATAAACAGATGAAACTCACTGAAATGTATGGCAGGAAACTGTTCCACAGAACTTTTCCAATATATTAATAGCTGGATTGAATAAGGAATAGAAACCTCCTTTCCACAAAGTTTTAATATCAAATATTACTTGATTCAACATTAGTTTCTCTCCGTATGTCCAATTATATGTTCCAATTATGGATTGTACATTAAAAAAGAAAGAAAGGGCAATTATTCTTGGATAGCACTATTTCAGTTTATTGATTAAAAGATTTAAAACGTTCATAATATTTAATCACAACAACTAGGATGAATGCACCATCCAGAATAATCTCATAGATAAATGCCTAATTCCTTCTCTACTCCCCCCGCCCTCTTCCTCTTCTGCTTCCTTTTCTGTTTATATTTCTACTTATTTTATTTCTTTTTAAAAGCTTTTACATTATTAAAGCATAATTATCAAAATATTAAAATAAACACAATTCTCACTAACAAATAGTGAATACCTGTCAATATTTTATTTAGCTTATTAATAAGAGAAAGAGCAGGATGGCAAAGGTAGTTTAAAAAAGATGAGAGGAACTAGGCTTGTATACAGCCATTGAAACAAAAATGGTGAAATAAGATTAGGAAATTACAAAATTGATTAATCCTATGGCTTAATGAATATGTAACCTTTAGAGTTAAATTTTCTCCCAGACAGAAAAGAAAATTACCACATCTTAGTTTCCTGAAAGTTGACTTTTAACATTTCAGAGTTGTAAAATGCTCTAGTCAAGTGTGGATTCTAAATAAAACAAAGTTACATTCCTCAAGAAAATCAGACGATCCTCAGCCTCAGGCAATCTTGTTAGATAATTCTCTAGCATGACATTAAGGAAACACAATTATTTTTCTGTTTTATTTCCAAAGTTTTGGATAATTCTCTTTGACAAGGTGAATACACTCACCAGTTTTGCAATTAAAATGGAGGACCAGGTTAATGCTGTTTTCACAAGTCAAAAGCAAGAAGACATGGAGATTCTAAATCGAACCAAAAAAACCCAAAAAACAAAAATCAAACACTTAAGTCCTTGTTTTAGTAACAAGATTGGGTGAGTTTGTAGAATTTCAAGTTCTTCTTGGAATTATTGCCACATGATCAAATTCATTTTGTATCATTTCTTGTTCCTTCAAGTCAACAACAAACATGGGAATCTATGGAATGAGCAGACATAGGAATCTCATGGAATCAATATGTTTTGTTTTTGTACCATTCTGCCTTGATCATTTGCGTATCCTGTAGGTTGGAGGAACTTTACTAGCTAGGACGACTTGTTTAAAAAGGTGGAATTGCAATCTAAGTGAAACCCCACATATTAAAGTAGACAAATGACATATCATGTAAGTTTTCACTTGTCAAAGTTAATAGTCTGAAATCTCTAGCAAGCAATTAAAAATTACTTTTTCAAAAGGAAAGGAGTAATATCAAGCTTACTGTTTTTAGTTCCATGTATGAACTGCGTGTCTCTTAAGTCATAGCTGAATGCTGAATTTGGTATCAGGACTGACCATTTGTATAGCTTTTCATAAAAAAGTCTTATGTGCCAGAAGTCTGGAAATTCATTGACAAGTAAAGACATTCTTTATTATAATTTACTTATACTCAAGTTGTCTTTGGCGTGTATAACATCAGCAACGATGATTTTCAGAAATGACTTAAACTAACCCTTAATTTACTTCTTAGAAAATACAAGTCATTTTTTTGAGATATGCTTTCATTCTGAACAGACAGAAACATTATTTCCAGCATATTTTTATCATACATCATTCAATTATAAAACACTACTTAATCTGACACTATATAGTATGCTCATAATTACAAATAGGATTTTTTTTCCCTATGAAATAAACATCTTCTCATTATGATTGGTTTTAATAAAGTAGAAAGACCCGAGACTGAGAATAAACCAGAAGTATCATGCAGATTCACGAATACTATTAACTTGATTATGCAAACTCTGCTCATGGACACCCTGACACAGAAAGAGACAATGAAATATAAGTGTTTATATACGTATTGTTATGATTAGTACAAACTTTATCTGAGCAATTGTATTGTGAAAGTCTAAAGGTGATATTTAAATTATCAAAGCTTTATACCAAACAGCAAGAATGTGAGAACCAGAATTCAAGATGAATGTCAAAAGGATGCTTACTCTGAGGGCTATTAGGTCTTGCGATGCCTACCATGTGCTAAGAAAAAAACTTCCTTATGTACAGGGCGATGTTTTAAAACATCTTCACAAACCTACAACTTAAGTCATCTAGGATTTTTTACTATTTTTTTTTTAAGATTGATGTTTTGGGCTGCACTCATACTCCCCAAAAGCCAGTTAAAAGTAGGATATATATTTTCACCAAATATTAAAAAAATCATGCAAACATTAATTCAGTTTTTGCAGAACTGTGTAAAAATTCTCACCCCACAGATAGGGCTGTATTATTTTACGGTATCTCCAGGTTAGTACTAAAAGGATCGTTGCCAGATCCAGTGGGTTTCCCATTTTGCCAGCACTGGGCTACCTCCACATAGCATGATTAGCTCTCATCTTAGAAATTGTTTAACACATTTCACGTTACATAAAAAGGAACTGGATGATGTAATAAATGTTTTATATTCAATAAGATAATCATCATATTTCATACATTCATTCTTACAGAGTGCCTGTTTCCATCCTTCAGAAATGACCTGCAAGTAGCCTAGCAATCATGTTAACTCTATATGGGCTTTATTCTTTGCTCAGTTAATCACACATTCAATTTACCTATCTTCCTGCCCATGTGCATTATAATGCAAATCAATTCAAGTAGAGATGTGAGAGCTTAGGAAGCCTGGCCTGGCAAGCAAGCTTCCTTTATTTCTTGCCTTAGAGCTAGCCAAGCTCCAGAGATGAAGATGAGCTTAATTAGAATTATAGAAGGATTTAAAAGTCAGTTAAAAAAATAGAAAACTATTCAAGCTGAATATTCAATTCGCAACAAAGTAGAAGAAAGTCTTAGTTTCCTATGTCCAAACATCTCGAACCTGAAAAGGTCAGAGGACAGTTGTTAAGGGAAAGCAGTTCTTGGCATTCACTGCAGCCTTCCCCTAGGAAGAAAGGTACTAAACAAGTTCCAGGCCATTGCCACATGGCAGTCAGGCTGGTGAACAGCGGGCAATGTTCACCTCTCTCACAGTTGCAGTTCTGTTTCCTTCAGGCCCAAGGTAACCCAGGGCTGTGACACACAACACTACAGGTTCTAAAGGCCCTGGAGTACCAGGAGATACAAGCACAGGTGCAGCAGAGTCAGACAATTTTAGATCTAGCTAAAGAAAACAACTTCTAATCTGACAATGTTGAAATTTACTCAAGCCCTGTGCTCCTGGAAAGTAGTGAAGGATAAGAAATCCCGTCACTCTTTTGTGTTCTGGAGACTTAAATAGGACTCAGTGATGCCCTCCCACCTTGTTTACCTGTAACAAGGCCAGACACAGACCCTCCAAATTCCAATTTTTGTTCAAAAATGATTAGCTTGTTCCCATGAATCAATCAGGACAAAATGCTGGTTAATCAAACTTTGGTTAAGTTTCTCTCCTCTCAGGGCCCTGAATTTTGGCCCACTCTCCTCCTGAGCCAGCATACAACTCCCCACGAGAACAGGCTGGCCTCGTGGAAAAACATTCTCTGATCCCCTCTCAGATCCTGCCACTCTTTCATCCCACTTCCCCACACCCAGTGGTTTACCCCTCTCCACACAAAAGAAACTCCTTTTGTCAAATTCTTGAGATGCTTGTGGGTCTTACTGTCACTGTGTTCTCCCTATTGTAATAGTCCCTTTCCCTCCTCTTGCCATAATCATTTGGAATAAAGTCTTTCCTTAGTCCTGGATTTGTTTTTCATTTGACAAACCTTATCAATGTCCAGGGGTTTTGGAAAACTTTAGGTCTGCTTGTCACTCAGGGATTGGATTTTCCTAGATTCCCAGCGGTAAACCCCTAAAACATCCTCTAGATCCGTGTTTCTAAAAATTGCACACACATTTCTGTAGGGTATGCTTTTTGTGGCCAACCCTTCTAAAGAATCGGTTTCATCAGTGATTTGGCAGGAGGGAGGGATTTTTTTGTGTGTTTTCCTTTTCACAAACGCAAAATCTACAGAATCCTAATCATGTAGGTCAGTCTTAAGAATTTCGGTAAAAAATTTTAAAATTCTAAAATATTCTGTATGAATGGTCTGTCATGGTGGAAACCAATGATATAAGTATTGTAGTCACATCAAAGTAGGGCAGCATCAAAATGGAGGCAAATTCTACCAGGCTGATGTAAACTTCTCAAGATCTTCCTCAGCAGAGGAGCTGGAAGCTGGACCAGTCTGAGCAGTTGGTCTTTGATGACGGGGTAACTTGAGTTTGGGCTTGAGTTTGTAACTTTATAAACCACTCATTTTATTCATTTGTTGTGTTTCCACCCATAGATGCACACACACACACACACACAATCATTGTCTCCCATAAATTAGTTTAACTTTGGCCACGATTGTTCTGAAAACACAGGAATACAGTATCGAAGGCTCCATATATTTTTAACAGTACCAATAATTTTGTTTATATAAATGTACTTACATTGCTCTTTACTTACCCTATAAAAGGTGTGATTATGCCTAAGTTAAATTTCCAACAGTGAACACATATGAATTCATAAAAACAGACAGAATATATGTTACGCTCAGTTTATTAAAATATAAAAAAGAATAAGAGAAATTTAAAACAACTGAAAATCTAGGGTCATATCAGATCAGATGCTTTCTCTCTCATCTCCCAAAAATGAACTTGGCAATGCAGATGAGGCTAAATTACCCAGATAATAATTTTAATTTGTCAATAGAAAAGAGTTGCTTCCATTTAAAAAGGTGCAGGGTGCACTTAGACTCCTATTTAACATATGTATTTTATCATCTAGAGGCTAACAGGATGTAACTTTGGTATTTTTCGTGCAAAACCATCCTGAACACTAACTACATGGAAGCATTCCTCTTTTAAAGGATTTTCAAGTTTGGAAGAAAAATCACTATAATATTTTATGACAACAAAGAGGAAGCTTGTTGGGAGAAATGACATTGCAGCACAAAGATGCAGATAAAGCATTGCTTGACAACCTACAGGGAGAGAGTTTTAAGGATACATACTTAGGAGACTGGGAGGTACCTGCCGCAGCTGAGGAAGAGCAAGGAGGGCAGGGGGAAAAGGCATGCCCTTGAGACTCAGACCCCCTGTGCAGCGCAAAGATCTATGTTAGAAGATTAGGAAATGTCTCCCTCTCCCCTCACCCTACCACCAAGCTAATAGGACTTCAGTAACAATAACAGTAGAGCGCAGCTGGGAGGACCACGAGAAGCAGAATTTTTCTGAGGATCAGTACAAAAGGAAACACCAAAGACAAGCAGGGAGACAAAAATAAGACGACAGAGTGATGGCAGGAATTTGAAGCCTTTGGTGCCCAGAGTTACAAGAAACATCAAATACGCCACAATCGTTGGCCAGATTAACATAAATCTTCACACCAAACACCTATTTACCTTAGCTTCTGCTGCCTTATACAAAGTCTTTTGCTTTCCACAAAAAATTACATGGTATGCCAAAAGACAAGAAAAAACACAAGCTGAAGGGACAAAGCAATCATCAGAACCATGCTCAGATATGACATAGATGTTAAAATTAAAAATTTGAAGAGTTTATTTGAGCAAAAATCACTTCAAATAGGGAAGTGCCAAACCAAAAGTGGTTAGGATCGCTCCACAGATGGGTTCAGGAAGAGAAAAGGCAGAAGCAAAGCAAGGAAATTATTTAATTGACTGTGTTTGCCTTATTTGGAAAAGCCTCCTTAATTTAATTAATTTAACAGAAAAAAAGTAGAGAATAAGCAAGACTAGCTGGGCAATGTCAATAAGCCACAAGAAAGAGTCAAAAGTAAATGCCAGAAATCATAAATACAGAAGGAGAAGTGGAGAATGCCTTGGATAGCCACAACAGAGACTCAACACAGATGAGGAAACAATGAGCACGCATTAAGACAGGTCAGGAGGTCTTACCCAAACTGAAGCACAAAGAGAAAAACAACAAAAATGAAAACAAGCGAACATGCCTTCAAAAACTGGTACAATACCAAATGTTGTAACGTTAGCACAATCGGAGTACCAGAAGAAGATGGCAGAGAGAACAGGGCAGAAGAAATATTTGAAGAAGTGTAGCTGAAGACTTTCCAATGCAAGGGGTGCTAACTCAATCTAACTTGAAGGTTTCATCATCTAGGTTTTCGGCAGTTGCTTGGAAAGCTACATGCCACACCTTCTGGTGTGGAAGGGAAACCTAGCCTATGTGAGGTGCTGACCAAGAGAAAGAAGGACGTGGTCAGGAAAATCTGAGAATGTGCTCAAGGTTTGCATCTCCAAATACTTAACTAATTTTTTTAAAAAAACCATTGATCATGCATCTGTGAGATGTAAGTTTTTAGTAAGGAAGGAATTGACTAGAAAAATGTAAGTACTGTCAAGAACTGTGAAGGGTCTAAGATTTGGCTCTATTTGCAAGTTAACCAGTTAGGCTGCCACAGTTTCACAGATGGTAGCAGAAGACACAGACCCCTGAATCACAGAAAAAAGATGTTATTACTCAAGGCACACAAGCAGCATGAGCATCATCATAGGTGTATCAGCTTCCTTTGCCTCCCAAATCTCACGGAAGTGAAGGAAACACATCCAAGAGGATGCTGCATCTGCAGAGGGTTTGTGTTACAGCTGAGGAATCCTGACTTTAGGAGATCACAACCTTTTATAACAGTCTGCAAGGAAATGTGCCTGACCTTTTCCCAGAGTGTGGCATTATCTTTATTATAATGGACTGTAGACAAATCTACCCTTTGCTCTGATAGACACTATCTCTATTCTTTCAAGGTTGTTTATTTTACAAACATTTTGGAAAATACATTCCAGAACAAAGGCTGTCAGTGGCTCTGCTCACAAGTTGTGCATAAAAATGAGAGACCTCTGGAGAATTGTCTCCCAACCGGGATCTATGTGTGCAAGAGATCAGATAAGTGGTAGGTCATAATCTAAAAGAAGGACATGGACCACTCTAAGGGCGCCAGTACCTTGATTCAAAGCGTTTTCATACTCACTCTTAGTGTGTTTAATGGAAAAGAGGTGTTGGTAGAAATAATTTTTAAAAAGTAGTTTAAATAGACATATTTATAAGTGGTTTTAATGAAATGAGAGTGACTTTGAAAGATTGTTTTAGAATTTTAGAAGTTAGAATTTCTTCATGGGGAAAAAAGAGGATGATGTGAAAAAAATCCCTTGGTAAGGTGAGTGTGTTTATTGTTTTCTTTACTCAATGAAGACTGTCTTTTAACGTCGCTTCTTTCACAGTTTTTAAGGCTAACCACTCTCAGTGCACAGCTAAATAGGAGAAAAAACTCGAGTTTTATGTTCATAATTCAAATAAGAGCACATTTTGTCAGTTGATCGAATAGAGTTTACCATGCAGATTGAGTCATTTAAAATCCTAGTTAATTTTTGTGGGATAAAAATTACAATATTTACAACAACAACAAAAAAACCTCAGCAGTCATTATTCTTCATGGAAGATGTCCTTTGGTCACTAGGGTATTAGAAACTCCTAATATGAGCAACTTAATCTAGCAATAAAAATCTAGATACCCAAATGTCCACCAATAGTAACTTGAAATAATGCCACGTGTCCCTTTGGACGCCAGCCCTGGTGGTCTAGTGGTTAAGATTCGGTGCTCTCACCACGGTAGCCTGGGATTCGTTTCCCAGTCAGGGAACCATATCACCTGTCTGTCAGTTGTCATACTGTGGTGGCTGCATGTTGCTGTGATGCTGAAAGCTATGCCACTGGTATTTCAAATAATACCAGCAGGGTCACCCATGGTGGACAGGCTTCAGTGGAGCTTCCAGACTAAGACAGACTAGGAAGAAGGACCTGGACACTCACTTCCGAAAAAATTGGCTACGAACACCCTGCGTATAGCAGTGGAACATTGTCTGATACAGCACCAGAAGATGACAGGATGGCACAAAAAGACTGGGTAGGATTCTACTCTGTTGTACACAGGGGCTCTAGGAGTCAAAATTGACTTGACTGCATGAACAAAAATTCCTTTGGAGGCTCTCTTCTCAGTAATGCCCATTATTGTGGTACACATCCACACACTGGTGGGAAGTCGGGTTCCCCATGTGTTTGATACCAAAACAAAGAAAAGAAATTGCCTGGATGCTGTATCTGATATATAATGTTAATTATCCATTTTCCAAAGTAAGAGCTTCCACTCTTTAAAATCTGTTGAAATCTGAAATTTTTTAACCACAGCAAAAATGGTTTGAAGTCATATTCAGACATACTACTTATCAAGGAAAGACTGTAAAAATTAAAACACTGACAATATCGCATTCAAATAAAAGTATAAATGGTGACAGCTGAGCAAACAATCAATATATATTTAGCAAGAACTAGCAGGTTGTGGGTACAATGCAAGGAGCTGAAGACAAAATTTACACTAAAAAATTTATCATGTATGAAAGTTTCACTTAGTATCACTGAGATGCACTTTCCTGATCTGTAGAGCTCAAAACTAGAAAAATTGGTGTTATGCTTCTTCCACATCTAAGATTCTTTGCATCATGTACCTGCTTGGCCTGAGTTTATGCGCCATATTAGTCCTTCCAAACTATATGAAGTCATCAGCATTTGTATCTAGTATGCTTTCGCCTGCCGCATTCTTCTCCCAGTCCCTTCTCTCTGATCCCCAGGGCCAACGTGCTGTCTAGGTTATCCGTATTTCCTCAACCCTCTACAAGTCTCAGGACATTTCAGTTTCTGGACCTTTCTCATACTCACTTGCTTATTAAAATTTTAAATTTCCCTATATGTTGAATATTTTGTTTTCTATTGGCCAAAGTGATGAAAGATTATGAGGAAAATTAGTCCCGCTGTAAGTTTTAATATCTAATATGGGATTTATATATTGCATTTCCCAGGGGAATTTTTATTTTAACAATGAATTCTTGGAAATGTACTTTCTAACTTCAAAGGAATATGAGACATTTTATCCATTATTATCATTTATCCGAACATAGAGGAAATTTATAACATGCCCAATAGAACAACGTAAAGAAAAGATGTGTGTGGTTTTTATAATGCAGGATCGAGTCATCCTGACATGATGATTTCTCCCACTAAGTAGACTTTGCTGGGAGCTGGCATTCATTTTATTTTATTTATTTATTTATTTATTGAGGAAGATTAGCCCTGAGCTAACTGCTGCCAATCCTCCTCATTTCACTGAGGAAGACTGGCCCTGAGCTAACATCCGTGCCCACCTTCCTCTACTTTATATGTGGAATGCCTACCACAGAATGGCTTTTGCCAAGCAGTGCCATGTCCACACCAGGGATCCGCACCAGTGAGCCCCGGGCCGCCAAAGCGCTACGTACGCAGTTAACTACTGAGCCACTGGGCCGGCCCCTGGCATTCATTTTAAGAAGTGGAATGAATCCTATTTAATTACAGGTAACAATAAATCCAGGCAATGTGCTAGTAGTAGAAAAAAAGCATGGAATTTGAAAAATAACATCAACAAACACCATTCACTATCAGTTTGTCTTAAATCTTATTTGTTTTCACCCTTCTCCTTCCATTTCTCTCATCAGTAATATTTATAAAGGAATAATATTTGACCTATTATGTGAATCAAATATGATTATCTGGTACACCATGCAAAAGTCCATGGACGTGAAGAAGTGGATATTACTAAGGGGAAGAAATTTGGAAGATGAAAACACAGAGTATGGTAAAAAATAATAATAATAATAATAAAAAAGACAAGAAAATGCTATAGGGAAGTAAAAAAAAAAGAGGTGTTCCAAATTTATTTTCCCTAAAATAAAACAGTAGGGAAGCTCCACATTCTCATTCTAACTTCTCATTTTGGTGGTTCTTAACCAAAGGTGTCCCTCAGCATCACTTGGCAGTTTTTCTAAAATGCATACCCTGGTGAAACCCAGCCATGGCACATCATGAGTATTAACTCAAGAGTTGCTGCAGTATATGTATCTTCAGGCGTACCTGTTCTGTGCTGTATTCACGTGCCATGAGACTAGAGCAGTATTGGCAGCAACGTGGAATTTCAGTGAGGAACATTCCTAGCAAACTTTGAATCTGCTTCCCAAGAATTAAATATGGTTCAAGTCACAATATATGTCAAAGGCCTGAGTGACTAACAGGCCATGAGTTATACACAGGGATTGGTGCTTCATTAAATAGAGTACAATAAATTTTAAAAATATATTTTTCAAATCTGGTTCCACTCCCTCCATCCAAACTAAATTTTTCATTGAAATATTGTTCCTACTGTGAAAAACTTTGCTCTCAGGAATCATATCATGTGGGATATTAACTTCTTGTGGTTGCCATTTACTAAGCCGCTCAATTGCAGAAACTGTCACTTTACTGTCCAATGATCGTGGCTCTTCCTATTCAGCATACAGTTGATAGTTTACTTCCAGAATGTGAATTGTTCACCTTTTGTCTCCAGCAGCTAGAGCTGTTAAATTTTCCATTATAATCTAAACCTAAAGGACCAATTTTTAAGAAATTCTTAATATCCCAAAGCACCTTGCTTCTTTAGACATGAATATTAAATAGGGTGAAAGCTTAAAACCCTTGATGGCAAGTCCCGTCAAGAGAGGCCACATGAGGACAGTCAAAATACAACTAGCCAACTCACATTCTATTGTGGGATTAATTAGCTGTGAGCTACAGAGTCAGCGTTGTAGTAAAGGTACTTTTCCATAGAGCTTTTGTCACATGCGTCTGCCAGGTCCATTTATTTTTTTCTCACTCTCAAGCCATAGTCTGAAGAAAAAGCAGCTGGACGTGCTGGAAGGAGCAGGAGACAGAGGAGGAGGGTTCTGGATGATCCCACTCTCTTTACATTACACTTTGCCCAAACAGCGACTGACTAGCTACTTCCTCTGAGAAAGTCTCTTTTTCCAGATTGACACCATTAGAGGAAGCTATTCTTAACCCCCGGATCAAGTAAGCTGGCTAAAAATGAAAGAGAAATCTTTTAAGTTAGAAAATTTTATATCATTGTCAGTTTGGTAGAAAGGAAAAAGAAAAAAAAACACTCTCCATCTAGCAGAGAGAAAAAAACTCCTTTTCAAACTCGTATGATCTTTTTTCAGTATGTTGCTCAGAATTGACGAAAGGGCCCATTTCTTGACTAACGCCATGATTTTCACTGAGATTTATATTCAAGGACACCTGAAGATTACACATAAACCCTGACACTATTGTAGGCTACATCCTATTGCATGAACTATAAAAAACGATGATTGCAGATGCATCAGAGGGCTAATTGGAAAGTCTTTTTACCCCTCTGCCCGGCCTGCTACTCCTGGTCTCAGTTGCTTTCTTTGGCGGCATGTCTTCCCTTTTTGTTCTAGACCTTTCTATAGTTTATAGAATTTTTAAACGCATTTTCTCCCAAATAAAACAATGTAATAAAAATGAGATGATTGAAGAACTATGTGTTTTGCTGAGCCACCAACTAGCATTATTATTTTTTAATTGGCACATTTCTATTTATATCAGACCATGCCAATTAGACTGATCGCACCATGTTTCAAAGCTTTTGGTAATACTATTTAATAGTTAAAACTTTTTCTTCTTTGGTTAAGAGATTGAAATTTATGGCTTTCGGGTTCCGGAAAACTCTACATGTTCTGATTTTGTTTGTTATAGAGTAGATTATTTCCCAGAAGTTTTTAAATATTGTCTGACTCATAAATGACTATACTAAGTACAGATTTTGTGGGGTTTTGTCATACCCTACTCAATTCATCTTTAAAAGCCACCTAGTTTCAAAAAACTACAGTGATGAGAATATATGATTAATTATGAGTTCCACTGACAAAGAATCAAGCCAAGCTACACTGTCATTTAATTGAGTGTAGTATGATAGCTAAGTTATGGGCATCATGTAACATAAAATTATTGATTAAAATGCAATCACAATGATTGTGAAAACTGCCTTTTGCTTTTTGAAGTAATATCTTTTACTAAGACTAATGTGTTTAACTACTGGCATTAAAAGCTATCAGCTATTCTGTGAATATATGTACATTAACCCATTTTTCTCTGTTGTACATGAATCACCATTATCTTCAAAATGCTCTCTTCCTCTGGTCTTTTGAAAGCATCTCAGGCTCTAATAATGAAGTGAATACTTCACTTTTGTGAAAGGAAGATTCAGAAACAACGTAAAGTCAGAAAGAAAAGAAGTTGGTCTGTACAGAATTGAGACAGTCCAATTTGCCAAATAAAAAACACAAGAGGCATTTAAAGGAAACAAAAAGGCAAGGTGGGCAAGTGCACACTAATTCATTGTTCAAAAAGGGACATATTTTCTCCTCATTATCGTATATACAAAAATAATGAAATATCCTCTGACAGCAGCAATGCAAAAGTCAGTGATAATGTTTTCATTATGGTAGTGGTAACTTGCAGGAAATGCTCAAGGTTTCATTTAATTTGAGGACTAGAGTTAGACAGCAATCCTTTTATTTTTTGTTATCTCAACGTGCAAAGTATGTGCTTTTTCTGAGTGTGGGACATGTTGCCACTGTCTATGCACACTGCAGTAGGACCAAAGGTCAACTTTTCTTCCAAGGTCTCTAATTGTAGGCAGATGTCTAGCCCTAAGGCATAGATATGACTACACACATTTTTTTAATTAATATAATTAATTTGATATTTTATTTGATCAGTTTTATTTATGGGAGTTAAAAAAAGCGTAAATTAAGACATACAAACCTCCTTAATATCTGGCTTTAAAAATGGAACCATAGGATTCCAAGGCTTATGAGTTAATATCTATGTGGAGGATTTGTAAAAGCTCTAGGATTGTATTTTACTGTTACGTGTCAGAAATATATTTTTGCTTTTATAAGCTTATATACTGAGATCAGGAGCCAAGAATCATCAAAATCACATCTACCAGGTTTTGTCTATAAAATCGATAACCTATAAAACATATGACCAATTCTTTCTTAAATATTCTCAAGTTTGCCAATATTCTTGATCTATCTGTCAGAAAGTAACATTCTTGACTATCTGTGACTATGGGATTATATGTGTCACAGAACAAGATCAGGCCATTTTCTTGAGAGAAAATTATAGGCATAGTGTAACACCTGAAGCATAGCTCCCATTTCTTATAGAGGGATTGTCATACCTAATTAAACAAAATGTTTGTCATGGTAGGGTTGTAAGTTTTTTAAACTTTTTTTTTGAAAGAAGCAGAGTCTCACTGAACCTATGTAAATAACTGCAGTCAGGAAAAGTATAGGAACTCGGTAAAGACACTTGGTATAAGATTTAACTATTGTTGGGGCTGGCTGGGTGATGCAGTGGTTAAGTTCACATGCTCCACTTTGGCAGCCTGGGGTTCGTGCATTCAGATCCCAGGCGTGGACCTACACACCACTCATCAAGCCATGCTGTGGTGCATCCCAGATACAAAATACAGGAAGATTGCCACAGCTGTTAGGTAAGGACAACCTTCCTCAAGCAAAAAGAGGAAGATTGGCAACAGATGTTAGCTCAGGGACAATCTTCCTTGCCAAAAAAAAAAAAAAAGGGATTTAACTATTGTTTTAAGTAATCCTGTAGACAGGACCCATTGATATGTCTTTGTTTCTTTTTGAGGTAATACACACACAATAAAGTGCTAAAAGCACTCTAATATTGTGTACATAATATGAATTTTTATGGAAGTATACCACATAACCACCACTCAAATCAAGATGTGGACTATATCTAGCTCTTCAAAATTTCTCTCATGTTTTTTCCCAGTTAAGTCCTCCACCTAGAGGCAACGAGTGTTTTGACTTCTATTACTGTGAGTTAGGTTTGCATGTTCTTGAGCTTAATATATGTAGATACATGGAGTGTAGGCATAAAATTGTTCCTGATTTCTCTCTATTATCCTTTTATTGTCTGTAGACTCTTCAATGTCTCCTTTTTATAGCTTTATCAAAATTTTTAAAAATCTTTTCCAGGAACCAACTTTCAGATGTAACAAGTTTCCCCGTTATTTTCTCCTTCATCGATGCCTTGTCGTATTCTTTCTTTCTTTCTACTTTTTAAAAATTTTTTTAATTTGCTTTTCTCTTCCAGGCTTTTTGGGCTGAGATATTAGACAACTGATTTCAAAATCTTTATTCTTTCCAAATTATCTAAAATTACAACATTCCCTCTTAGCTCTGCTTTAGCTGCACACCACAGACTTTCATATGTTGTGTTCTTCATTTTCATCTCTATCGGATTATAGTCTACTTTTCTAAGTGATTCTTTTTAATCAATTCAACATTTAGATGTGTGTAGCTTAATTTCCAGATATTCAGGGATTTTCAGATATCTTGTTACTAATGTCTAACTTAATTCAGTTGTGGTCAGAGAACACATATCTGAAAAATGCGTGGGTGAATATTCTTTGCAGGTGAGAGATACAGATGAGAAACAGAATAATTGAAATGAACCCAGTGCTTTCAACAGGGTGACAAGAGTGACTGATGCTAAGTAGTGGCATTTGTTTCTTCTGCCTTCTTTTGTTTCTGATTTCAGTTCTTTGAAATTTATTGAGACTTGTTTCATGGCCAGCACGTGGTATAGCTTGCTGATTATTCTACATGCCCTTGAAAAAATATTTATTTTGAAGTTGATTTGTGTAGCATTCTCTAAATGTCATTTGGTTAAGTTTGTTAATGTATTTGTTAAAACCTTCTATACTCTTTTTTTTTTTTTAAGATTTTATTTTATTTTATTTTTTTCCCCTAAAGCCCCCCGGTACATAGTTGTATATTCTTTGTTGTGGGTCCTTCTAGCTGTGGCATGTGGGACACTGCCTCAGCGTGGCTTGATGACCAGTGCCATGTCCTCGCCCAGGATTCGAACCAACGAAACACTGGGCCACCTGCAGCGGAGCGTGCGAACTTAACCACTCGGCCACGGGGCCAGCCCCAAAACCTTCTATACTCTTAATGACATTTTTTTCTCACATGTTTTGTAAATTACTGAGAATGGAGTGTTAAATTCTCCGAGTATGATTTTTGGGCTTATCTATTTCCCTTTTTATATCTGACAATCGGTGCTTCCATCTTACTCTTTGTTTACTGTTTTCTTCATCTTATTTGTTTCTCTTTTCCGTTTCTCTTTTCCTACTTCCTTTTGTATTAATTTAAACTGTTTTAGTATTTATCTCTTATTTTGGATTTTTAGCAATAAGTCTGTTTTGTTGCTTTTAGTCTCTGGGGATAATAATGAACATCTTAATGTATTACAGTCTAACTTGAATTATGTTTATCCTAATTCACATTTAATATAAGAAACTTACAATACCCCTGGGAATCCTTATGTTATAAACTCCACCGTACACTGCTAGTATTTTACTTTAGAGAGTCAATATCCTTTTAAAAAATTAAGAAAAAGCTTTTATATATACTCACATATTTCTGGTACTCTTATTCTTTCTTGTGGATCAAGGTTTCTGCCTGGTGGTAGTTCCCTTGACCCTGTAGAATTTCCACGGTGTCATCAAGGTATTAGAGCAACGTAATGCCTTGTGGTAAGGTGAGAAGGCCATGGCGCCTGTGTACTAATTTATGGAAAGAGCCAAAGAGCTGCCATAACCCTTCAGTAAGACAGAGAAGATGTACTTCAGTCCCATCAGGTAAATTCGAACTGCTGCTGACGTTGTTTTCTCATTGATAGACAGAAAAATGCATTTTCTGTCAAAATTACTAGAGGCACACCAGCGGCAAAGGGCAATATTGATTTACCTCCACTAAAGAACCCACACCTGAAACAGCAGCTACATTCAGAATTACCATCTGATCAAGCTTAACGATAATCCACTGCCATTCTCTATGATTCATCCAGATGTATTAAATATGATGATAGACATTAATACCCCTGGATTTTCCAGGTCTTTGAGGGCAGTACTAATATCTCTAATTTATCCAAGGATGCTATTGTTTTGGTTAACTATTGTTTTCATTTACTATTTCAGCATGATGAAGAAGCTCCAGCAGTTTCTACTTCCTATGATGAAGGTTCTGACTCTATGGGTCAAGGAGTCAGTGTGGGGCTTCTACCAATTTCTAATTGTACCTATTTCAATCTTACACTCAAGGGTGCAAAAAGTAACCACAGAGTGGTGTCAAAGACCCACTGAAACAACTTTGAGATAAGCACAAAGCAAAACTCCATTTTTCATCTGACCCCCCCACTCTGACCAGTGATGTTCTTTGTCTCCAAGGATTAATGCTAGTTCAGAGCCAATGTCCCATAATCCTGAAAGGTCTGGGTACTTTCCTTTACTCAGTGCTCAGTTACTCTGGTAAATAGCTGCAGGTAGGAGAAGATTTATGGTAATATATATATTTATAGGATCTTCCCCCAGTGGTATCTACTTTACCAGTAATGGGAATTGCATGGGGAATGTAACTCTCTTTCATGAAACTTAGGTCAAGGTTTTTTCACCAAACCTAAAGTTATATTTATTAAAAAGACCAAGAAGTGCCTCAGTGTACTTTTCATCTACTTCAGTCTTAGAGACCCCATGATTCATTAGCCACTAGCAAAGATCCCCATGGATGAAACAATTCTCACTCCTGTTCCAAAATTGTGTCTGTCGTAGTAACTCTGCCTTCATTGTCTTTGGCAGTCAAACACTACCATAAGGATTTCATAATTCCTGTTGAAATGGGGGAGGAGAGGATAGGTAGAGGGTGAATGAGTAGATTGTACATGATTCATCTATTCCAACACCCCTATCGCCCCAGGTATTGGTTTCCTTCTTGTAGATAATATCAAGGAGTGTTCATTTCATCTAGTATAGACCACAGTTGAATTCTACTTTTAGTTAACCAACTAAGGAATCACTCTTAACTGCTAAAGCTAGCACATTGAATCTAGAATCTTTGGTAAATGACTCCGAGTGATAAATTTTGACTTATCTAAAAATGTGTTATTTTTCTCGATGGTCTATCTATCAGTGAAGACCCCACATACATATTCCCCAGGTTTTTGCCAATACAATTTAGCTCAGATTCGAATTCTGTTGACATGTAAGTTTTCTATTCTTGGTTTTACTTTGTAAATGGCTCCCTGGGACATGCTGAGATCTGGCTCTGGCTAGAAGATTGAAGGTTATGGGGCATAGTAATGGTAGAGGATAAGGGTAATGAGCAATAACTCTCAGTGAAGTTATTTTAGGATCTCCAAACATGGTAAATCAGCCTTCAGACTGCAAGGTGGGGCTGCTTCTGCTCAGTGCAGTTTGGGGTTGGGATACTCAACCATCTGAATCTTTCCACATGTCACTACTCCAATTCTGAGAGCCTTGTATTTTTTTTTTTCTCCAAATTGAAGCCCTACCTTAAGATAAAAAAGTATGGCTGTAATTCAATCTATATCGTAGATTCTCCAACTTGTAGAATCAGATTCTGTGCATAAATTTGTGATACAAGAAATGAAATGTTCTTTTCCTCTGACGTTGCTCTCAGCTGAGAACATAGAACCCTGAGCTTGTCATGTTCTTCCTTTAGCTCTCAAGCACAGTTAAACACAGTCAGGCTATCCAAAGTTTTTGTGTTTTTCACACACATCATTCTGTGATGTGGCAGTTGCCATGTGGTCTGCCAAAGTCGTGCCTTTAACAGACACTTTATGCCAGCCGGACATTTCTTCCTAAGGAAACGTTCTGCCATGGTAGACAAAGACTACTAGTATTCTATACTTTGCTTGTAACCAGATCCTCATGCCTTCAAATCCAATTAGGTCAAATGACCCATTTCAAACTCTACTGATCTTCTTTCTAAAAGTCTCTTGCCTCTAACATAACAAATATTATATCAATCAGAATTGAGTTGCAAAAATCAGAAAACAACTTATTTTTTTAAATCTTAAGGAATTTACGAGAAATTAGGAATTTACAAAATTGATGAAAGTGTTAGAAGAATCTAGGCTAGATCTCCAGGAATTATTACTTGAAAAACACCACAGGATGGATCAAACCAAGAAACTTTTACCTGTGACACAGTCTGTAAGTTGAACCAGCTTGAAGATGTCACTGCGTCAGTTGCAATTCGTGAAACAGAAAGCTGCCCCAGTCTGTTTCTACTAGGAGGACAATACCTTAGATGTGATTAATGGATTCATTTGGAAGTTGCCACCAGAATTTTAGACTCCAGAGTTAGACTACATTTGCTGCATTTCTACGAGAGAATAGGATTTCTTTGTTCCAGCTACCTCACCTCAGTTGAAAATCCACATCAGTATGAAAGCACATACTTTGTAAAATCTAAATCAGAAACCAGTCTGCATGGAATTCTGGGAAATATAGCATTTATCGTTACAGGCTCTATTGCACAGAAGGATACACTAGATGTTGAGCAAGCTGATCTAGCATATTTGGCAAAGTACCTTTCTGTTGTCCTCAGTGTTTGAACTGAGGATCACACCCTTCTTGAAACATCATCCTGTCTTGTGTTCTATGCTACTACTATTTCAGCTTTCCTCTCACCTCTGAAATACGTCCTTTTCTTCTCCACTGCTGTGCTATTTTCCTCTGTTTACCCCTAAATAATGGAAGTTTCACAGACGTCCATCTCAGTGGACCATTTCTTCTCTTTCTCCAGATAATTTCATTAATTTATCACAATTCCGTATGTCCAGCTCAGTAGACTATTGGAGCTTTAGTTTAGCACATCTAATCATCTGCCAGTTATCTCCAACTGCATGTCTCTTCAAGGTCCCTAAATTTGCTGTACAAAAGTGAGCTTTTGAATCTTCCCCTATTATACCCATCTTATTTAAAGCTATTCTACTTCGTGGTTATTACATTACAACAACTAGACCTTCTTTCAGTTTCAAAACGGATCAAGCTCTTTTCCATCTCAGGGCCTTTTCCTATACTGTCCTGGATTTTTGCATGGCTGGTTCATTTATGTCTTTTTCGTCTCATCTAAACTTTCATTTTCTCTTTGAAGTCAAAGAAGAGTCTAGCCAATTTAACTAAATGAGTAACTCCATTCTCTAACTCAGAAACTTTTGACTGCATTCATTTCCCTTATTTTGAGATTTTTACTTGTTTACAATGTGCCTCCCCCATTCTACTGCAAGGAATGGGTAACAAATTGATCCATTGTGTTCAATACTACAAACCTGGTACCAAACATAGCATGTGGAACACAGTTGAATTTTAATATTTGTTGGATAAATGAAAAACAATGAGAATAGAAAAGGTAAAGATTTCTCTAAACACCAAGTCTATCTTCTTCAAAGTAATACATTATTATAAAGTAAAAATGAAAATATTTGCTGCTTTTCCTTAAAAAAAGAACATTCATCCAATTTTCAAATGAGTCTTTCTAATAGTCTTTCTTCTCTTCCTACTTTATTCATTTTACATGCCAGGGCAGCCTATGCATCTCTATTCCTACCTGAGTCTAGGAGATTTATTTTATTGTCAGAATTATAGTTTTTACAATTGGATGTTTCTTCCTATGTATCTTTGTTCATCAAATCAATGCTATTAAAAAATTCTATCTGAACATGGAATTGTCAAAAACTGTGAAGGGTGTACGTATTCTCTCTACTTGCAAGGAGCAAGTTAGCCTGCCACAATTTCATAGGTGTTGGCAAAAGAACAAGACAACTGAGTTAGAGACAAAGAACAGGTTATTACTTACAGCTCTAGCAGTAGCCAGAATATCATCATTTTCTTATTCTGGTTTTCGAAGCCCAAATTCCCATAGGGCAATGCAATGAGGCCTGTGGATGCCTGCAGATGTAGTGGGTTACAGGAAAGAGAACCTGAACTCAGTAAACCTGATCTAAAATGGGCAATAAACAAGTTGCCTGACTTTTACCACAGAGGGAGACATTAGATATGCTGGATAGTAAACAAACCTGCCATTTTCTCCAGAGGGAGGCATTATCTCTGTCTTCCAAGGCTGCTCTGTGTACAAGCATCCTTGATAAGATTATTTGTGCTTCTGCTTCAAGATGTGAAGAAATGTGAGACGTATGGAGAATCATAAAACATTTAGTAATTATTGTAGGTAATTCTCTCATTAAACTGTAAAGTATAAACCATTCATTCATTCATCAAAATGTATTTATTGAGGATCTATTATGTTCCAGACATATAACCATAAAAAAAAGAGACAGCCTCTGGCTTTATAGAACTTCCATTCTTTCATGGAATGTAGATATAACAAATATGTAACACAATACAATATGGCATGATAAGATATATATATTGGTGCGATGTAACGTAACATAATAAAACAGAGTATCAGGTAGTGTGATAATTAAATTTGCCCCTGGATCCATTTTCTTCCTAAGGATATCAGGGATACTATTTTTTTTAATAGAAAAGATTCTTTCCAAGGCAAAGAAAATTCTAAAACTATACCTCCATTGTTGATCCTATGTGATTTACTCCCTTCTTTAAAAAACTGACATTTATAAATATTATTTCATATTTCATTAATTAAACTATTTTGTAGTAAACTTAAAGCACATTAGTGAGTTGTAACGTCAAACGACTAAGTGGAAAATAAATATGAAAAATCTAAAGTAAATTAATAATGTACCTCATTCCTTGTGAGCTTTAAACAGTTAATAATGCCTGACTGCCTCATGTCAGAGTGCAGCCTCCTTTGCAAGGCTGGGCTGGTCATACCACCCACACGCTTTTGATCATTACCTAGATATGCAGTGGTCATGTCAGAAGATAATTGCCCACGTTACCTTCTTCATTTTTCTTGTTAAAGAGAGATTTTTAAAATGAGCTCAATATATCAGCCTTTTTAACGGAATTATTAATAATACGTACACTCTCATTTATTATTTGGTCATTTTTTCCCGAGCTCTTCTTTCCCTGTGAAATCTGTAAAGCCTCTGGAAGATGTTAGAAGTCATTTTGCTCTCACTTCACCTTGTTGACGCTTTTACCTAAAATGACAACAAATAGAAGTCCTTACAGTTTATTCTTTCTTAGTTATTCTGGCCTGAAGTTGACCTCATTTGCCAAATATATTTATTTGAATTTTTAGCGTTATATTTTGACCACAAGCTGAATGAGATAAGACTATTTTAATGGGTAAATATGAAAAATGTGAAATAAAATCAGCAAAGCATAAGGATCAACAAAAACATGCAGTGATGTAAGTGGAAAGTTGGCTGTAAGTTCTTAGAAGCAAAATTCAAGAAGGAAATATGAACTTTTTAAAAAAATCAATTTCATTATATTCCCCAAACAGTCATTTTTTTCCTGGTGCTAAAGTCTAAAAGAAATTTCCCCTTTAAATCATTATACAGGAACATTGAATAATATAAGTATGTAATTTTCACCAGTTACTTAACTTTCCTGCCTCATGTCCCTCACCTGCAAAATGGCTTACATGTTGTATATCTTGTATATCTTCCAAGGTTGGTGAGATAATGAATTACAAAACTGATTTTTTATTCAAGAAATATTTACCAAGTTGCTTGGTATTTCAGGCACAGTTCTAGGTACTGAAGATAAGCAGTGAACCAAAAATCAGTGTCTGCCATCATGAATTTATGTTCAACAGGAAAATGGAGAAAACAAGCAAATGAAAAGATCACAGCATGCCAGATAAAGGTAAGTGCTTTGGAGAAAAGTAGTGTGAGCTAAGGGCAAGATGGAAAGGTGTGAATTTTGAATAAGCTGCTCAGGCAAAAACTCTAAGAAGGTGGCATTTGACCAGAGATTTGAATGAAGTAAGGGAGAGAGCCACATAAAGATCTAGAGAAAGAGGATTTCTGCAACAGAGAATGGAAAGAACAATGTCCTTGAAGTAAGAATGAAAACAGTAGATTTGGGCAATGGTGATAACGCTAGTTGGCCAAAAGAGAATAAATGAAGAGAAGAATGGACTAGAAGAAGTGATCAGAGACGTAGGCTGGGACTAAATAACGTAGACTCATTTTGTCTATGGTAAGGAGTTTGGATTTTATTCTGAATGGAATGGAAACCATTGGTGGAATTTGAGCTCTGATATGACTTCATTTCCTTTTTTAAAACAGGTCACTAGGATGGATTTGTTGGGAACTGACTGCAGCAGAGCAAGCATAGACCTGTGGAATATTGCTAATTACCTATTAGAGTAGCTCAAGAGACTTAGCCCAGGAAGGTTGCCTAAGATTGTGGGATGGCGTTGAGTTTATGCTAAATTTTGAGTTTAAATGTGAGATCTGATGCTAATGGAGCAGATGTGGTGTATGATGGAGAGAGGATTCAAGTATGACTCCATGGAGAATCAGGTTTCCAGAAGGAAATCCACAGTTCTAGTTTAGACATTTTAACTTAGGCATAGCCATTATTCATTCAATTGGAAATGGCATGAAGGCAGTTGAATATACCAATCTGGACCTCAGGGAAGATTCAGGGCTATAGGTGGCACCTAAAGCCATAGGATTATTTATATCAGCTAATGAGTAAACATACATAAATAAAAGGATGAAGAACTTAGCATTGGGGCACTTCAACATTTAGCCTTGGGGCACAGGACAGAAAGAAGATGAGAAGCCTGAAAATGTGACCGGAAACTAGTATTCAGTATAATAAAAGGGAGTTTTATTTATAAAACCAAGGGAGTTAGGCATCCTAGAAGATGTGAAAAAACTTGTATCAGGAACAAAGAAGTGGCCATTGATGAATGTCAAGTGCTTTTGAGATTAAATAAATAAAGGCTAAGAACAGATCTTTGATTTGGTAGGATGGGAACCATTGGTGACCTTGATAGTAAAACGGTGAGGTTGAAAGCCTGAGTGAAGTAAGAGCAGGAGAACATGAGAGGTGAGGAAATGGAGACACCAAGTACACACAACTCTGATGAGTTTTGCTGGAAAGATCTTCACACTTCATTTACACTCTCATAGGTTTATCTACATGCCTTTTCCCAGACGCCCTTGTTCCTAATCTTCTAATCTTTCTCCTTCCCAGTCCCTGAACAACCACAGCCTGTGAATCTCTATATATACCCATCTCGATCGCTTCACTTTCCATACAAAGCAGATAACCAGGAGCATCATCCCTAAAGCTCAGCCCGTTGGGAGGAGTTCCCCTCACCACTGTCTCTCAAGGTCACCCCTGAGTTGAGCAGCGGTCTCTTCATAAATTAACCATGAACTTTTTCCTCTTCTATCAACTGGTCACATGGGACCCTCTGCAGCCATAGGTATGAGCAATAGGTATGAACAAGAGGCACAGGTACAACATGGATGGATGACATGACAGTCTACCCTTTGGCCCCGCTTTCACCTAATGTACCACTTCCATGTTACAATAATTGCTTGGCCCACTAAACCTTATGCTTTGGGAAGCCTAACAGAGCCCAGTTCGTGATGGTCAGCTCTGGCTGCAATTCAATTCATGTAACATGATGGGATACTCGTCCTCTACTGGAGCCCAGGAGCATGCCAGCTGCTATTTTTTGAGTGGTGTATAATTTTCTGCTAAAGATGTCATGGTTTTGCTCCAGAAATCAAGGGGTCTATATTATGATTATCCTCCTGGGGGCTTGCTATAAATTCCACATGACCTCTTTATCTGCCCCGGATATATCTAAAACCAAAGTCTGTAATCCCCAACTCAGAGGCTGCTTCTTGAAGAGCCCAGTTGCAACAGGTCTCTAATGTCTTTCATCTTTTAAGCAAATTTTAAAATAATAGATATGCTACAACAAAACCGTTATACTTTTACATGATAAAGACTAGACAAGAAGTTGAGAGAACTTATTGAGTCAAATATAAAGTTCATATAATGCACCTAACTATAAACTAGTATTGACCTGCTGTCCTTTATCAGAAAGATTCCACCACGGAGCCTTCATCAATATTTAGTGTTTTAGGGGTCTGAGTACATAGTTATCCTGACTAATGACAATGAAGAACAATAATAAATAGTGAGGGTATACTCAGTTTAGGAGCACGACAGTCAGTTTTCAGAAATTTTTTTCCCATTAATTGCTGAGAAATAACCTAAAATATGGCAACTTGTGATTTGGAATTGAATCAGCCTTTCCATTTCTTTTTGTATTATTTTTTTTTCCTGCTTTTTTCTCCCCAAATTCCCCCAGCACATAGTTGTATATTTTAGTTGTGGGTCCTTCCAGTTGTGGCATGTGGGATGCCACCTCAACGTGGCCTAATGAGCAGTGCCATGTCCGCACTCAGGATCTGAAGCCTGGGCTGCCGAAGCGGAGCACATGGACTTAACCGCTCCGCCACGGGGCAGGCCCCCAGTCTTTCCATTTTTAGATTGCATAATCTCAAATCTAGAATCTGTCTGTCTGGTCAATGCAGAAAGAGAGTTCTAGAGGTTGGTCCCTCAACCTTGACATGGTTCATATATTTTCTTGATGGAAAACTACCCATCTTTAATTACATCTCAAGTCAATTTATTTAACATAATACTATTTTGCTGTAAAATTCATGCAACACAGAAGAAACATTTACAGAATAAAAGACAGTAGCTGGATGTTTAGTTATATTATCTCTAGAAAATATTGTAACTCCAACACACAGTTTTCAAGTCCAAAGTTTCCAGAAGAAAGGATGTTACATGAGCCCTAAACTGTAGAGCTGAACCTGTGAAGTCTCCCAGTTCAAGATAAAGAAAAATATTTCACTTCCAGTTAATCAGCAGATCATTGACAGTAAAATAGCTAATAATACGTTGAGCCCTAAAATTGGATTTCTTTATCTGCTACACCAACCAATGTTTATCAAAATATGCTATAAGAGAAGGTGAAAATACATTGGTCAGGGTCAAATTCAATCCTATCCCTATGCCACCCTCTATAAACAAAACAACTCTGCTTTTGTCCACTTCATATTGTAGGCTCTTAAAAAAGCGTACCTTTGGAAGATGATCTTGGAGAGCAAAGGTACAGCTTGCATACCTTGCCCTAAGCCTGTTGCACTGTATGTACAGCTGAGTTGATCTGTGCTAAAGCTGTAAATTTCTATAAACCTATTCTCCAAGGCCAAAAACCTGTATTAAAGATTTGAGAGTTATAATCAATATCTCTATGTTAGTTTACCCTCTTTATATTAATGAGAGTTTTTAGTGGAGCAAAAGAAGGGGCATCCAGAAGGTGAGTTTTGTATACACAAAAGACTATTCAGAATTTTGGTTTGGGAACTAAGAGCTATTATTCAATTTAATAAAGCTACACATTCAAAACTCCAGTTTTCCCCTAATCTTTAAGTTCAACTTGCAAATTTTAATATTGTATTTGTAATTGTGCAGATTTTAATAAACATTTTTAAAAGGTCTTTGAATAATGTTTGGTTTTCATTACACACAGATATATATAGACATATGTATCACATATTACACATACATATGCAAAAATATACACAAATAGATATATTTATATATGTATATTTGTATATGTATACATCTATATAGACGTGTATACATATTTATCTTCTGACATGTTTTAAATGGTTTTTATAAATTTAAATATTCTTTTTTATTTTTAAATACTTTAACTCAATTAATAAAACAGATCTTCCCAAATACTAAAATGATTTTATTATTCTAAAAATTAAACATAAAAATGTAGTGAACTCTAGATTTTCTTGGAAGTTCTAGTTCTGTAAAGAAACACAGTAAGATTTCTATTTAAAATTATTTCTAAATCAATTGCTCAATTACACATTTTAAGTTAAATTTATAAGGTTTTACTTTAAACAACAAGATTCTCTTAGATATCAGAGTAATAAAATGTCAGTCATACACAAATTCCTTCCTAACAAAATATTTACATTATGGTTTTCACTTCCTTTCATGGTAGATTCTGTGACGTGTTGCTGTGGCAGATTATATGATCCAATATTGGTCACAGCAATATTTCTGGTCATACCATCAAGTGGCAGGGTCTATTTCCCTACCTCCTAAACCTGGGCAAGATTTTGCCATTGCCTCAAAAAACAGAATGCAGAGGAAGTGGTTCTGCCACCATGTTGTGAAGAAGCCCAGGCCACAAAGAGAGGCTGACAGCCCAATCTCAGGTCTTGCCTGACAGCCAGCATCAACCACCATACATGCAAATGAGCAAGTCTTCAAATAATTTCAGCCCCCAGCCGTTAAGCTATTGCAATTGATTGTGTGGGACAGAAAAGAGTTATCGCCACTGAGCCCTTCCCAAATTGCAAATTTGTGAGCAGAATGCAATTTTCACTGTTTTAAACCACTAAATTTGGGGGAGGTTTGTTAAGCAGCAGTATATAACTAATCCAGTTGCTCAGAAATCCCATTTAAGACTGTGGCACCCATTTCTCCAGCTGGTGGGAGTATGGGCAGCTGATGTCAGCGAAGTAACTTTCTGAAAATTGCCCTCAGCTAAAGAAGTTTGCCACACAATGCCCTAGGTAACTTGCCCTCCTGGAGTTCTCTCACATTAAATGACAGTTAATGTAGGAGTGTTAACTAACATCCTCTTGTCCTAAACGCCATCAAAGTGGAAGAATTTGAATTGCTCTCTCAGTTCCTGAGCTCTCTGTGAGATCCTATGAGACCTCCTTGGGATGCATCACACATCAACTCCTCTCTTTTCCCAGTGTGACTTTCTTCATTCCCCAAAAAGTGTTGATTCTGAGAGCACTCTCCAAAAGAGTTCCTATTCACAAGTCTCCATCGCAGGCTCCCTTTCCCTGGAATCCAACCTAAGATGCTTTTTTATATTTAATTGAAAATCTTCGCAGAGTTAAAAGGTGCACTCTCACTAGTGAAGACATCTCTCTAAGCTTTTGAATGGGAGGCTGACTAGATTCTTGTTGGCTATCCTGGTGTGATATACTGAGCCCTATTTATATTCACTGTGTCAATTACTCAAGGAGTAGTAGTAGATAGTACTACTCAAAGGAGATGATTATGATTCATTAGTCACAGGAGACCATCATGTAGTCCCATTCCTTTGATTCAGTATTCAGAGAAGCCTACAAAACCTATGCAGGTACATCATTCATGGTCCAATCAAGAGACAGTAACCATAGAGTTTATTTAAATTTAATAAAAAGAATTTTAACTAGTAGAAGGTGGATAAAGGGTAAAAGAAGACTCAGAAGAAGCAGATACAAGAAATCAACTACTGCCTCTAAGTTGAAGGAGTGTGGACAATAAAACAAAAACAAAGCCAAACCAAACAAACAGAAAAATGAAAGACTAGGAAAACCCTGCCCTCAAGGTTGGGATTCTGTTCTCTTCCAATAGTTCAAACAGGGAGACTCCTGGTGACAAAGAAACTTCCCAGAGGTTGTGAAGGGGAGTTAGGCTGTAGAAGTGGCCTGCAGTTGCTGGAGCTGCTCAGAAGTAACCACCGATGGGGATATCATGACCAAAGGGCACAGCTGGATTGCTTCTGCAGGAGGCTCCTGGGCTCTCTCATTGACTAATAACAATGGAAGACCAGAACCCTAAAGGAGGTGTCTTCCTCTGTTATAGGCCCGTAGTATCTCTCCAGTGCCCTCTACTGATAATGCCTACCAATTTTGCCACTTGGAAGTATGTTAACAGTGTTTAGTTTCCTCATCATAAAGCAAGAGAAAGAGATGGGTTTGGAGCTGAAAGAAAATAATTGATTACTGACACACCAGGTTAATCACTTGATTGGATTCTGCATTTCTTTTGCTTTTTATACCTGCCTAACCAAAAGCTTAAAGACCTTTGAACTTTATAGAATTCTGCACAATTTCAAATGCTCAGCACCAAACAATCTCAACTGCATTTATAATGCTACCTGATTGAATTTTGGTTACCTCACATGTCTGTATATCTGATTTTTGCACTTTATGAAATCAATTTATGGTCATGCTGCATGGTACAGTTTCTGTTACCTCAATTAACAGGGAATTTATTTCAAGGAAGTACATGATAATAATTACTACAGGAATAGGAATCTTAGCCATGTGAGCAGTCTTCTTTATATGTGAGAAAAAGAGTCATGTAGTTATTTAGTTGTTTCTAAAACCAGAACACACTTCACGTGGCAAAAGAACCCAACGTTGAACTAGTGGACGTACTACCTCATTGCCGCCTCAGCGGTAAGGTTGTAACTGATTCTTTCACAAAGTGGTCTCTCAGCTGATCTCTATGTTTTCTTCTGTACCTACCGACCAAGTACCTTACTTTTCCTCTGTAATGATATTTCAAACTTCACAGCATATTCTAATTTAGGATTTATTCTTAACCATAGCTTTTCCCTTCTAGCATGTGCATGTGCCTTTTCTTTGTAGGTTCTTTAGCTTCTGTTTCTGCTACTATATGTTGATGTTTTCCCCATAGCTCCAGTTCACATAAAAAATAGACTCTGATTAGTTTAGTCTAGTAATATCTCTTCTTGAAAGTGACTAAATTTCAAGCTACCTCCTAAGTCCCTGGTCACCCTACAGATTGGTTCTCATTGAGTTAATGGTCAAACCATGATCCAATCAGCTGTAATCAGTGGTGTGAGTTCATGTAGTAGAGAATATGGTCACCATCTCTATGTTAGAAATAAATAGAGTTGCTTTTCTCAGCAAAGTGCTGTCCACATGAAAGGGATATATTTGAATGGTGGACCAGACCAGAGACTTTGAAAGGCTTTCCCTAGTACAACACTCAATCTAAAAATCCTGATTAATGGGAGTTCCCCAAAGAAGTTCCAGTCAATGGTTCCCAACAGTGACTTTTATCACTTTCTGTCAGCACCACGAGTTGCTTCTGTTGACTGTGCTGACTAACAATGATAGGGTCTCCCATGGGTTTCTCTTTTTGACGGTGCCCTGTGTGCCTTGCCAACAGCTTGCAAGCCTCTTGGAGAAGGAAGAGTTCACAGTTGCTCTCTCAGCATAACTCACAACTGAGGCACTGCTGAGGAACAGCTTTTTTAAGGTTATTTTTTATAGCCACCTAATATTACAACTGGAATTGAGCCATCTCTCTGAAGCCTCCTTGGTTCATAGTCAGCTCACTGTCACAAAGTACAATATGCCCTTTTAGGGGGAGGGTTTTGTGATATGGAGCCCCTCCACACACGCAAATTATGAGGAATGAAATTTGGAGTGATGGGAGGAACATAGTGATTTAACTTAAATCCTACTACTGTGAATTTGGATTTGGCTTTAATTTTACTTTTGCATAAACTATCGATAGAAAGAGGCAAATTAAACATAGATGCTTGGAGTTTGAAGGGCCCCTTTGGATTCATGGTCAACACCCGTCATTTTACAGATAAAGGGAAAAAAAGCCAAAAAAAGGTTCAGAGGGTTATTTTCTTTGTCAATAGATAAATTGAGATTAGAACCCAGGCTACTGGAAACTAAATCCAGTCCTCTTTCTAGATACCATGCTGCCCCCTAGCGTTATCCAGATTCATAAGAACTAGTGATTTCATTCATAAGAATGAATTTCAATTAAAGATCTATTTGCAAACCAAGAATGCATGAGGTAATTTAAAGTGTTCCAAAGAATATCTGATAGAAAATTCCATTTCACAGTATTTTGCCATTTGCTAGTATAACTGTGCATACTTAAAAATATGTTTGCCTTATCTTCTAAAATAATTCTTCTAAGATCAAATTAAGGCCCTAACAAGTAAAGAATAAAGTTGTGGAGTGGAGTGAGGGTGAGGAGGCAGGCTCACTTAAAACAATAATAATAATAACAACACTACAATTAATACTCAGTCTTTCTCAATAGATCCGTGAGTCCCTTTTCTGTAGCTATAGGTGGGGTTAATTGGTGTCCTGAGGCATCTTAGGGGTCTGTGAGAAAAATCACAAAATAAAAGGAATTAAAGAACTGCTTTTGTAATGGGAAGAATTAAACATTGTGAAAAATAAGAGAAAAAGTAAGCCAAATTAGAGTATCGTAGTCAGTTTTGCCATATATTTCCATTGATCTCCCTTCCAAAAAAGAACAGATATTTATAAAGAGAACAAAACAAATCAAATAGAAATAAGCAAACAAAACATACTGACTTCATACATTATAGGAAGAAAAAAATTAAAAAGTGTGTAACAGATATATCAGGGTGAAGACAGAAACAAAAGAGAAAATAGGGCAACTAACAAATGAGAGGAAGCAAAGAATTAATTATTACACTAAGAAGGCTGATATATTGAGCTCATTTAAAAAATGTCTTTAAAAAAGAATGAAGAAGAAAAATTTAAGTAAGGGGGAAGTAAGGAAGACAATGAAAATTGCTAATAAAAATGTTGAGAAGGGAAATGTGGAAGATATTGTAAAGTAGAGAATAGTGATTTAGAGGATCGTAGATAGGGTTATAGGATCTTTATAAAGAAAATACTTTGACCAATACACAGTCAAACATATGAGGCACTGTCTTGGATTAAATATATTTAATTGAATTAACTGTGAAATTCTAAAAACATGGAAATCACACTTTAAAATATGTATTATTAAAGAAGGATCTCACTGGAGATGCAGAATCAGTACACTGGTCTCTATTGTCTTCCTTTTATTCTTACCTCCGAGTTGCTATCTGATCATCTTTCAAGAGATCTCTGGCATAAAATAGCAGTTGACCAGCACTCCCCAATGCAACTCATTCCAGCCCTATCACTAAATACCCAGGAAGACCAGAAAATAATGAAAACTTACAACACCAAAAACTAGTACTGATTAACAAACTACTGCGAGAAATGTTGAGAAATACCTGGCTAGACTTTGTGGCATAACTACCTTATGAAGTGGAGTTCATGTATTTAAACGATGGGAATATGTTTTATGCTTCTGCATTGTCTAATCCTTGAATCATGGGCTGTACCAATGCCAGAGCTTTCCATCCACTTCATTCTTCATGAGGAAGATGGCCACACCACCATTCTGTGCCCCATCCCCATTCCTCTTTTACATTCATTCGGAAATGACAAGTCTTGAGAAACCACAGAGCAAGAATGAATGAGGAGAATAGAGTAGAATTACAGTTAGAGGGCATTTAGTTCCCCATAAGCAAAGTATTGTTGGTGGAACCAGAAACTGAAAAAATCTTAGTGTCCTACATCTTGGGAGTTGTATCTATTCACTTAAACTATTGGTTTAAATTACCAGAGGACCAGGAAATGAAAGTAGAAAATTCTACATCAATATATCAGTGCTACACAAGATAGGTAACTTCCAAATACTGAGAAATTAGGCTGAGCGCTTTGAACTTGAATCTTTATTAATGAAGAAAGAAATATAACCATTACTCAAGAAAATAGTGACTGAAACCAAGACATCAACAGGAAACTAAGGATGCGCAACCAATCTTAAAATACACTTTAATGCTGCATTAGTAGACTGAAAAGAAAAATCATATGATCATCTCAATAGATGCAGAAGCATGGCCACAGACGCTGGGCAGCCATGGAGCATATCTTACAGCCTGCCCAGGCAGGGAACCAAGCCAGCAACACTGCCCAACTGTTGAGCATAGTCCCTGGCCCCACATAACCAGGGAGCCTGAACATGGACTCTGAGCAACCTCAGAGGCTGGCTTATAACCCCACCCAGCAGCAGAGGCCAGCATACAGCCCTACCTGATTGCTGAACACAGCCTGCGACCTCATTCAGTCAGGACGCCCAGACAGTGACTCTACCCAATCACAAAGCACAGTATTACTGCACAAAATTGGGGTTCTCTGCACAATGTGCATAAGCAAGCCAATTAATTATGGCATCAGCCTTTGGGGGAGAAATCAGCTTTCATTCTGCCAGATTGATCTGCAAGGAGATGGGACATATGGCCTCAGATTTGTCTCCCCCATTCAGGATTTGGGACAAAATTTAAGAAATTAGGGAGAACAGTCTAGCATGCAGAAACTCTCACGGGGCAGGTTTTGGTTGGTGAGCTTCAAGCATTTATGGTAAGGTTTTAAACATTTATGACAGGGTTCTAAACATTTATGATGGGGTTCTAAACATTTTTGCATGAGGTGGGGGAGGAATTTTAACACCGGATCTTCCTGAATGAGGGACCCCTTGTTTCTGATACAAGTCAGACTTTCAAGTTCTGGTCGTGTCCTGGTCTTTAGGTTCCATGGGAAGAAGAATCTTTGGTTCCGAGGTCATTTTGGGTCATGATTTTTTCTTTTGCACGTGCCCTGGCTATGCGACTTTGCAGTTTTTCTGAGAGACAAACCTTAATTACTTTGTTAATAAGAGACAGAGTCTGTTCAAACTGGCTCTAAATGGGCCCCCGTGGTTACATTAGCCTGAACACAAATCGAATTCAGCATCTCATTAAAAGAATCATACAAGATGATCAAGTGGGGTTCGTCCCTGGGACACAAGGATAGTACAAATTACAAATTAATAAACGTGATATATCATATTAATAGTATGAAAGATAAAAATAGTATGATTATCTCAATAGATGCAGAAAAAGCATTTAACAAAATTCAACATCCATTCATGATAAAAACTCTCAACAAATTAGGATCAGAAGGAACCTCAACATAATAAAGGCCATATATGACAAGCCCACAGCTAACATCATACTCAATGGTGAAAGGTTGAAAGCTTTTCCTCTAAGATCAAGAACAAGACAAGGGTGCCCATGCTTACAACTCCTGTTCAAAAAAGTACTGAAAGTCCTAGCTAGAGCAATCAGGCAACAAAAAGAAACAAAAGGTATCCAAATTAGAAATGAAAAAGTAATATTGTCTCTGTTTGCAGATGATATGATCTTACATATAGAAAACCCTAAAAACTCTGCCAAAAAACTGTTAGAACTAATAAACAAATTTAGCAAAATTATAGGATACAAAATCAGCATGCAAAATTCAGTTGTATTTCTATACACTAACAATAAGCTATCTGAAAAAGAAATAAAGAAAACAACCCCCTTTATAATAGCAACAAAACAATAAAATAATTAAGAAAAATTATACGCAATATATTGTAATTAAGAAAGACCTCTACATTGCAAACTATAAGAAATTGATGAAAGAAATTGAGGAAGACACAAATAAATGGAAAGATGCCTTGTGTTCATAAATTGGAAGAATTAATATTGTTAAAATATCATACTACCCAAAGCCTTCTATGGATTCAATGCAATCCTTATCAAGATTCCAGTAATATTTTTTACATAGAAAAAAATCCTGAAATTCATATTCATAAAATTCACAAAACCCCAAATAGCCAAAGGAATCTTCAAAGAGAAGAACAAGTTGGAGGCATCACATTTTCTGATTTCAATCTGGATTACAAGGGTATAATAATAAAAACAGTATTGTAGTGGCATAAGAAGGGACACATAGACAAATGACACAGAACTGAGAACCCCAAAATAAACCCATGCACATACAGTCGTGCAATATTTGACAAGGAAGACAAGAATGCTCAATAGGGAAAAGATTGTGTTTTCAATAAATGGTGTTGGGGAAACAATAACCACATGAAAAAAGAATGAAACTGGACCCTTTTCTAACACAATTTACAAAAAAGATTTAAATGTAAGACCTGAAACTATAAAACTCCTAGAAGAAAACAGAGAGAAAAAGATCCTTGATGTTGGTCTTGGCAATGATTTTTTGGATATGACACCAAAAGCTCAAGCAACAGAAGCAAAAATAAAGTGGAACTATATCAAACTAAAAAGCTTCTGAACAGCAAAATAAATGATCAATAAAATGAAAAGTAACCTATGGAACAGAGGAAAATAGTTGCAAATCATATATCTGATAAGGGGTTAATATCCAAAATATATAAGGAACTCGTACAACTCAAGAGCAAAAAACCAAATAATCTGATTAAGAAATGGGCAAAGGATCTGAGTTGACGTTTTCCTAAAGAAGATATACAAACGTCCAACAGGTACATGAAAATGTGCTCAACAGTGAAATGCAAGTCAAAACCACAATGAGACATCATTTCACACCTGTTAGAATGGTTATTACCAAAAAGACAAGAGATAAGCGCTGGCAAGGATGGGGAGAAAAGGGAACCTCTGTGCAGTATTGGTGGGAATGTAAATTGGTACATCCATTATGGAAAACATTATGGATTTTTCTCAAAAAATTAAAATTAGAACTACCATATGATTCAGCAAACATACTTTTGGGTATATATCTGAAGGAAATGAAATCACTATCTCAAAGACATATCCAGATCCCCCTGGTCACTGCAACATTATCTACAGTGGCCAACCTAAACTTAGGTTGATGAGAACAACCTAAGTGTCCATCTACAGATGACTAGATCAAGAAAATGTAGGATATATGTATAAAGGAATATTATTTCAAGAAAATGTAGGATATATATGCACAATGGACTTTTACTCAACCATAAAAGGAAGAAAATTCTGCCATTTATGTCACTTGAATCAAACTTGAGGGCATTATGCTGAGCAAAATAAGTCAGAGAAAGACAAATATTGTATGATCTCCCTTGTACGTGGAATCTAAAAAAAAACCAAGCTCATATAAACAGAGTAGATTGGTGGTTGCCAGGGGTGGAGGATGGGGTAGGGAAAATGGGTGAAGGTGGTTAAAGATACACACTTCTAGATACAAGATGACTATGTTCTGGGGATGTAACGTACACCATATAACTATGGTTAACAATAGTCTATTGTATACTTGAAAGTTGCTGAGAGTATATCTTGAAAGTTCTCACCACACACACACAAAAATGGTGACTATGTGAGGTGATAGACGTGTTAACTGATCTTATCGTGGTCATCAGTTTACAATATGTACATATTTGAAGTTCTGTTGTACACTTTAAATATACGTAATGTTATATGTCAATCATATCTCAATAAAGCTGGAAAAAAGTAAAAAGAGGGAAGCTTATAAAAAATTATCACTCTCAAGGTCCTTTTGAAACAATACAAGAAGCATTCTCTATAAAAATTTCTAGTTAGGTTCTTAAGTGAAACATTCAATACTTTTAATGAAAATCTAAGTGAAATATGGTAGATAAAAAAGAGGTAAGGAGTTAGGATGTTGAAAATTTTGGAAGTCATCACTGAATTTATTAGTGTGTGAGATGTGTGTGTGTGGGTGAGTGTGCATATGCAGGAATAGCAGAAAGGGGAAATTTGAAGTAGGAAAAAATGGAGAATAATGTATATTTACTGAGCCAGAGTCTTTCTTAGGACACATTCTCTAGCTGTCAGTCTTTCTCATTCAAGAAATAAGGGTTGGGGCAAATTAGATGATGGATCGGTTTCATAACACCTGTGCATCAGAAAACACAGTGATTATCTACTACTACTCAGGATCTGTTTCTCTTCTGAGGGCAGAATCATTGTTCTTCTGGGAAATACTTGGCCCATCCCTGAGTCCAACCTTGTGTTTTGAATGGGACATGACATGGTCTTACAGCCTTCATACCCCAAAGCGGAAATGAACACCTGACATAAGCTAGGCCAGTAGAGCCCTTCTCTGAATTTTTTACTTTGGACCATAGATAATCTAGTCAGTAATTTCTAGATGTGTGAGAAGTGTAACTTTGGAGTGGCTCATTACCATGTTCCCAAACACCAGAAAGTCAGTTTGTGCCCAAGGAAGATAAGGCCAACATGAAGAGAGAAACAAAGACGATGAATGACTGACTGTCCTGGGGGTTAGCCCTGCACTTTCTCAGATTTGGTTATAAAAGATATCCTAGTGCCTTGCTAATATATTTTTTGTTGCATTTACACATATTCAAATGGGTTTCTCATACTTACAAACGAGAGCTCTGGTGAATACAGTGTAATAGTAGAATGTATGTTTTCAACAGTCAGACCAATTCCACTGAAACAATATAATGATCAGTGAATAATTGGTGTGGTCAATTTAGACTGGAATGACAGTCTAAACTGTGTGATCAGAGAGGAAAAAACACCTAGTAGGTTTATTAATTTAATGGAAGGAAAGGCAAGATGGGATCCTTTTTAGGGACAGTATTTCTCAAAATGCAGCCATCAATCTGCATCAGAATCATTTAGAGTTATGCTAAAGTGCACATTCCTGGGCTCCAGCCTGGATGGAGGACATCAGAATCTCTGGGGAGTGAGAGGGACCTCCTCAAACAACATCCCAAGTGATTATAATGTGGGTTAGAGGTTGAGAGCCACTGCCTTAGAGGAACGGTTGTCATTACTAAGATGCTGATAAAACGCAGGTTTGAGAGGCAATGCATGCATCTGAAGCACCCGGTCGTGTAGAGTGCAGAAAAACAAGATTGGAGAAAAATGCAGACAGTATTTTGCTATTACTATTGTGTTACAACACTTGGAAATGAAGAAAGTGCAGACAAAAGCAGAGGATCTCAGAACTACATATCAATAATAAAGTAGACTAAAAGTTTTTTATAAACGGAAAATGTTGATGAGGTTTTCTTATACATAACAAAGATGACTTCTGCATTCATTTGTTGCTGGTAGACAAATGTGTTTTATGCCACTGCAAATAGCCACCATATGCATGAAAAATGAAAAATCCATTTGAATCAATGAATTAGTGACCTATTGTAAAACAACCACCCAAAAAATGTCTGTTCAATTTCCCCTCAACCATGTCAAATAAATTTGTCACTGAAATGGTGATTTCAGATTCCATTAAGACTGCCCATCTGATTCAACCAAATTTTCTCACCTCAGAAATGAACTCATAATTTTATGGCTTCTGCTGATTTGAAGGATCTTAAATCAGAGACCCAAATCCAGACAATTTTCAGAGGAAAACTGTTTGTTCTGAGTAAATTCTAAAGCAAATGAATAAATGATCAAATGAAGAGCCATCACACGTATGATCATTTGCTCAGTGTAGTTCGTTTTGTATCTAGCCAGCAAGCACCTGTTTTTTACAAGAAATGCAGGAGTTAAATGCCTCTGAGAAGAACAGCCACAATCTAACCATCTTGTCAAATCCATTCCCTGGAACCTCAGGGGTAGAGCCTTCCTACCTGCTTCAGGGAGGCCGCATCAGCCTTTCTTTCCATTCCTCAATCTTCCACTGTCAGGCCATGTTGGTAATTGGTTTTTAATTGGTTCATTTACCCGAATGATTTATAGTGCCTCAGGTAGACAAGATTTAATGACACCCATTATAGTGCTTTAGATTATCTCACAAATAGATATGCTGTTGTCCTTCAAGACTGAAGATCCATGCATATGAGTATTATCACTCACATATCTCTAATGTAAAAAAAGTCCAGTGCCTAGCTAACAGTGATAAAAATAATAGTTTATCAAGCATGAACTATGCTTGTCCTTTCTATGCATTATCTCATTTAACAGGCATTTGCATAAGAACAGAAATAAGCAGAAACAATGTCCAAAGGGTTGCATTTGTTTTGAACAGAGACTGTTTACAACTGTTTGTCCTTAATTTTTCAGGTGATCGATTCCTTTGCTCAGACTAGTCCTTCCGCTTTGAGCAGTAATAATGTACTGGGAAAATCACTAGAGAGACTACATCAGAAATCTAGATTCATTCTTGATTCTGGTAATAATTGTGAGACCTTAACCCAGTTACTAAACCTTTGGGTTTACACCAGCTCTTGCAGTTCTGAAATAATGTGGCTCGCTACATATTCCTATTTCTCATTTTGATTGATTAGCTGCTTGGGGTGCTGTCAAATCTTCTATAGTATAACCTATGCTTGTACTTCAGTGTTCTCTTAAAATATAATTTCTGCCTAAATTGTTTAAAAACATTCGACTCATCATTCAGTTACTTAAGAATTACGTACTGTCACACAAATGCCTCATCCAAGTAAGGATACCTTCTCAGGAAATACATTGGCTGTGGGGCTGAAAGAGCAAGCGAAAATAGCAAGTGCATAGCTATAGAGTTATGAGAAAACTTAGGTAACTTCCAACAATAAACAGACTAATTTTTCTACTTCATTATGTCATATCTTTTAAGCAAATATCCTAGGAACATAGTAAAATATTTTTAATTGCAATTAATCATAATTAATTTGCATATACACACTATCATATATGTGAATGAAGAGACATTGATATTTAGGAATGGATTCTAATGTTGTTTACATAAAAAATTGAAATGGACTCTTCTGATTGAGTTTGATAAATTTAAAGAGGTACATTTTAGTTAGGATTGGGGCTTCATTAAAGTATAAAGAGTTGTACAGAAATCATAAAAGAAATAATTGGGCCTGGCGTAAACTGTCTTGCCTTAGCAAGACATAATCTTTGGCAAACCTAAACCTTTTCACAGAAATAATTTTTCTTACTTGGATTAAAATATTTTTAGTATTGATTTTATTCTTATGGTAATTAACAGACTTTTGTTGAATATCCACTCCTTCAACATATGCAATTTGTTAGGACAATGTTGCATTTTTCCAATATTTTCTCAGAGTGTCCCAAGTTTAGGGAAGCAGATTTACAAAGGTTTACTAAAGTATGTTGTGTCACAATTCTGGATTAGTGCAGGCATATTTAGACATGATCAGATCTTTACTTGTGCATAACATGTGCATGTCTTGATGCTTCAAATAAGTTCAACTCAGTCGTATAAGAATGTAGCTGGAAGGAAAATAAAGTGGAGCAGGCAGAGGGTAGTGTTTACCTCAGAATTTATCTGACCTAGGGAAGAGAAAAGTATTTGTTGTAAATGCATTATTTTTTGTACCCGGATGACGGGCATGCAGAAGCTGAAAGCTCTGTTGACTGGAAAGAATTTAGCAGAGGCAGACCTTTTATGTATTTAAAGATATCTGTACACATTTCTCTTCCTTATTTGAGCTCTGTGCTGTCCAATAAATGCAGTAGCCAATAGCCACTTGTGGCTACCAAACCCTTGAAATATGCTTAGCTTGAATTGAGAGGTACTGTAAATGTAAAATATACACCAGATTCTGAAGACAAAGAATGGACATTATACCATTAATAATTTTTATATGGGTCACATGTTGAAATCCTAAATTTTAGATGCATTGGGTTAAATAAATATATTATTAAACATCATTTGTTTCTTTTTACTTTTTTAAATGTAGCTTTCAAAAATTAAAATTATATGTGTGGGTCGAAGTATGTTTCTATTGGACAGTGCTGATCTAGATTAACACTGTATTGTCTCCGACAATCATTGGGATATGTGTATGTGTGGTTTTATGTGACTGTTATCTGCCAAATGATTAAGAATGACACATGGCTTTGAGTTGACCCAGACCAGGGGTGGTCAAACCTCCCCGGATGGTCTTGCTGAAACCGTTCATTGCCTTCAACCTCACCACCATCCTCTTCCCCACCCCTAATCACCACGGTATCATTCTAAACTTAATAATTTAGCCTTTGGGAAAATAAGCAACACATCACATCACATCTACTACTACATGCCAGGCATAGGTCTCAACCCTTTGCAACTATCAGTTCCTTTAATTCTCATAGCAGTTCTATGAAGTAGGTTTTGTTATAAGCCTCATTTTACAGATGAGGAAACTGAGGTAGGGAAAAGCTAATACACTTGTCCCAAAGTCACACAGCTAGTGAAAAGTAAAAATGAGGCAGTCCAGAGCCAGAGTCTGAATCTGAGCAAACATTTTTTACTCTGTCGTTTTCATTAACCAATATCCCATATATTCCATCCCTACTCCATCCCAATTGCTGAGTTCGTCACACTTCTGGTACTCCCAGATCCCTCTTTTTTTCTCAGAAATTTCGCAATTTCTTCTTTTTCGTGTGGAGCAATTTAACATTCTCGGCCCTGCTCTATAGAATCCTGGCCTTCCCACACATGTTCTTAGGTTCATCGTTTTAAAACCAAATGGCAAAAGGGGAAACATTTTTTAAGGAAAAAAAACCCTATTCTCTTAAAAGATAACAGCATCTGTAGATGCTTGTGAATTTAAATAACATTTTCTCCCCATTACACTTGCAACGACTTAGTGTAAGAAATGTTGATATCATTATGCAAATTAGGAAACTGAGTCACAGAATGTAAATAACATTCCTAAGTTCACACAGCCATCAAGGGGCAGAAAAGGGATTCCTACCAGGCAGTCCACAGCTTACTATACTAGTAGTTCTGCATATCTACACATATCACTTGAGGTTCTTCTGAGGCTCTGTCCTGGGGCCTCACGTCTTACGGGAGCTCTCATGTCAATTAAGTGAGCTGGCCATAGTTCTGCCTGCTGTACACGAGCTATCACCAAACTGCTAGGATGTCTGAGCCAGCCACCCTTTCTGAGAGCTCAGCATTGTGTTGTCCACTAACTTTGAGAACACCCCTCCTCCAACCACCTATGTTATTGTCTTTCTCCAGATTGTGGGAAAGGAATCTGTAGTCATGTTTTTGTGAGCAAAAATAGTGTCTTTGGCCAAAAACCCATGTATCTTAGGAAAAAAGAAAAACTCTTTATAATTGTTATCACCACGTAGATAAATGGAAAATGAAGGTCAGGGAGTGTTAGTTTCCCTCTGCTAAAGAAGGAAATAATAAATGCTTTCCAGACATAGGAAGATGGAAAAATTGAAGCTATTAGAAAAGAAATTATTAGTGGATCAAAAATAGTTAAAAGAAATGTGAGTGTTCAGAACTTGACTGGAGAGAAAACTAATCAGCCAATGAAACCCTTTGAGTTAATAATGAATGTCTCATCTCAACTTGAAACAGATCTGTCTGCTCTATTGGAAACATATAATATCAAAGGAGAGGAAAGCTGTCCCATAAAGGCATGGTAGCATTTGAACATCAATTTGACAGGTAGTGTAATTTTCTTACTAAGGACCGTGAATATCATATTGAAGCCTACTACAGAAATACTACTCAAATTCTTCTCATAAGTCATCTGAATAGGAAAAGTTTCAGCAGAAGTCAGAGAAGATATAGGGAAAAAGGCTGAGGTTGATGAATTTCACTTATGACCAAAAAACCATGACCTTGACTTATTTCCATTTAATACTAATCTATTATCTCTAAACCAGGAACAAGTGGAACTGAAATCAGTCAGAAGCCAGAGTTATTTCTGCTCCAGATTTACTCTAAGTAGTGCTATGTCATCTGAATACATTTGTATGCAAGTGACAAGACTCAGAGAATGTTCAGTTCTGATCTGTGCTTTTTCTACTATTTTAAGTACCAGAGAAAGATGATAGTGATTTGAACTCCTGTGTTTCCAGCATATAGCACATGGCATGCATGTAGAAGATTAGAAAAACATTTTATTAACCTTCTTTCAGTGTTATCTTCTGTAATACATTCAGAAGGTAGCTTTTTATTACCCATGTAGGAAAAAGTTTTGAGAAATGTCAAGCTCAAATTTCAATTGTTTTAAAATATGTTTTTCCCTAGGCCCAGAATCCTGTCACTGTGCAGAGTGTGAAAAAGCTTTGACTAGTTATGTGGTTTCATTTCAACATGATTTACCAGAATAAAAGAAACATAACAGAAACTATGATGAAATCCCAACCCCCCTGCCCCCACCAGCGACCTCTAGATTCAGGATTGGTTACAGCCAAGTCATCAAACTTCTTTAAATATTTTCTGAATGGCCTTCAACTCCTGGGTAAAACTTTATTCTGGTGTGACTAACATATGAATGTACTATATGGAACTAAAGACCATTGTTGATTTTCATATACAATTAGACAGACTGCAAGTTCACAAAGAGAATCACTTAGCCATCAACTAGGGCCGTAGGTTATTAATTAAGTATCATGGGTTTTTTTTTTAAGAGCGAATATTTTAAAATTAGACTATACATTGAAATCTGCATTTCTACCCTCCCTTGAAAACATTGAAGATATGACAACTAGGGACCCACACTTCCTCATGGCAATAGTTTGCAAGATCCAAGTGTCTGAAGCTCTTTTAAATCTCTAGTTCTTCACAACTCTATCCTCCCCAAGCAACCAATTGGCCAAGCATCTCTAATTTCATTTACCTAACGAACTACTGTAAACTGTTGCAATCTTGGCCTAAAGAGTCTGGATCCAGGGGCTGGCCCCGTGGCCGAGTGGTTGGGTTTGCGCGCTCCGCTGCAGGCGGACCAGTGTTTTGTTGGTTCGGGTCCTGGGCATGGACATGGCACTGCTCGTTGGGCCACGCTGGGGCGGTGTCCCACGTTCCACGGTTGGAGGGACCCACAGCGAAGAATGTGCAACCATGTACGGGGGGGCTTTGGGGAGAAAAAGGAAATAAAATAAAATCTTTAAAAAAAAAAAGGACAAAGAGTCTGGATCCATGAAAATGCCCCCACAGAGCAAAAGTGATTAAGTGCAACCTTCATGAGTGTGTTCTCTGCTCCTGCTCCCACAATGCCGAACACTGCTGCAGAAAAGGAGAGTTATGAAAACTGGTGCTACTGCTGAGTTTATAGTTTCCCGCCTCCACAGGGTCCAGCAATGTTTTTGCTTTCTCTAGAAAAGTCCCTTTCACACTTTCTAGAAAATCTATCCTAAAGTGTACTCTATTCTTTAATTCTCTTCTCCCATGTTCCAGTCTTTACTGAGAAAATAAAGTCCATGGAAGAACTCACTCAAATTACTGTCCTCCTACTGCTATACTTTCCTATTTCACCTCTGTCACTTCACTGCTGTGTGATCTTGGGCAAACTTTTGAAGATTTTTTTAGCTTCTAATTTCTTACCAGTCGTTGGAGCTCCTATGTCTATCTCCAAGTGTGACAAATATTAAATCAGATTAGTGACATAATAATCAGTAAATGAGCACAGTGACTAACCAAGAAATATGTTTTCCTTCATGGTGCCTTCTCTGAACTTGCTTCAGAGGATGGAGGCATCTGATCCCAACCACCTTGACTCTTTCTAAACTTTTCTTCCCAAGTAATCTGTCTTTTTTGATCTGTCACCAACTTGAACTCCTGAAATTTTGGTTATCCATAGGATTCAGTCTTTGATTCTTTTCTAATCTCATTCTACATGTTCTCCCAAGATTAGCCCAGCCATCCGCATGGATTCTAAACTGCTTCCTGTATGCTGATATCTCCATGTCTATATATCAAAATTCTTTTTTCATGCTGTGGTCATCAGCTTCTCACACTCCCATTCATCTTCCATTCTTCGGCCTAAGTAAGATTCCCCAAAAGGTAAGACTGATCTTGCCAAAAAAAATCTCTTTTAGTTTTGGGCTAACATACAGGATAAATTCCAAGTTTTTAAGATCACCATACAAAGATCTTTACAAGAGGCACATAACCCATTTTCTGCATCATTTCTTATCACTTTGCCATCTCACACTCTGTGCTGTACTGAATTTCTCACCTTTTCCCTGGTTATTTCAGTCCTCTTTTCAACTCTGCCTTTCACATGCTGTTCCTTCTTCCAGGTACATAATTCCTCCCCTTGCCCCCTGATATGAATAATCTCACTCTTTCTTTAACATCTAGGTCAAAACATACCTCTTTATGGAGACTTCTCCCTCTCCACAATTAATGTAGTTGCCCAGGCCTTTGGGTTCCCAAAGAAATGATCAGTTTACTTACATCACAATACTGCCCCCCTTCTCTCCCAGACCCAAAATAAATAGACCCACAGGCTAGTTTTGAGATTTACTAAGGGTAGGAGTGGTGTTTCATATGTGAATCTTAAAGTCGTGGTACAGTACCTACCGTATGGTGGGACAAGATAGCGATAATTTAATTCAACGAAATTTTATTTTGTCTTGACTTCATCGTGTTACTTCTCTCAATTCCCGCAACAAACAACATGAGTTAGGAATTATTAATTAAAGCAGAGAAAAATGAGTTTCAGTGAAGTTACGGGTTAAAGTTTATAAGTGGTTGAACTGGAACATCAATCTCCAAACTCCAAGCTTTATCTGATATATACATCTTATAGATTCTTCAGTAAATGTTTGTTGAATTAGTGACTGATTCAATAAACCAGTATAGAGGGTCAGGTAAATCTTTGCCAATTTTCACATAGTTAACTATTAGGAGAGGATGCATATAATACTCTTCAAAAGTTTTAGATATTTTAGCATTAATTCATCACTACATCTAATTAAATTCATTATTCTTTACTCTACCAAATTAAATATGCCATGTCCCAGATATTACTTTCCAAAAAGTATGTGAAGTTTACCCATGGAACAACATATTTCATCCTATTTCTTCAATAACATACAAAGTTTCATCTGTACATGTTTAATATACTATGAAACTAAATATGAAATAATCCAATTTTAAAATTAATGCCAAGTAACATAAAGGCTTTTGATTGTTGTTCTGTGTGTCTCTTAAGATTATTGTTATAAGCTTAATTAAGTTTTAATTATTTTGTTGTAAAACGGGGTCATTGAGAATCCAAGCAATTATTAAAAATACTTTATGGGGGTTGCTTTTAACAAGAGAAACTCCATTAATGTACTATAGAATATCAAATGTGTTTTTGGTAATCATTTCATATTTTACTTAGTTACCCACATATTCCATTTTTAGCTGCATTATGAAATGCTAACGTACCATTAATTAATAATACATATTTATTGAAATTTAGTGACTTAAAAACCTACCTAGCTTTATATTTGTGTTGTCTTTTGGGACACATATTCCAGACCTAACGTCACATCAAGCTATAAATAGTGGGAATAAGATCATGTAGCCAGCCTAACTCTTTTATGGCAGAAAACGAAATCCAGAAGGTACACACATCCTTTGTCCAACATGACCAAATCAGGAAGATGATCAAGGACTAGAACTCAGTCTTTAGACTCTTAACCCAGTAAATAATTTTTCTACTACATTTAAAGTCTATTTTCAAGATTGTAACGATACAACAACAATTTGATAAAGATAGTTTACTCTGCCCTAGACAAGGGAGCCATAGTCTGTGTTCCTTTCTAAAGTTACTTACTAGCCTTTACTATGCTAATGCCACATATACATCTATAAATTGATTTGTTTAGTCAAATCTACTTAACTAATTAATTTGGCTAATTAAATGACTAAGTTCCTGGTTAACAAGAGTAGCTAGCAAATTCATGTTAAAATAACTAATCAAACTGGTTGTTTGTTTATAAATAAACACATTTACTGGGTGAGGAAGTATTTTGTTCTTCATTCAATTGATTTGGTGCAGATTCAGCTTCTGAAAGAGGCCGTAGCCACTTGTTAAGGGTGTTGTAATAAACTCAAGACAATCTTTTTACACGACATCAAATGACCACTTTGATTCAATTTTCATCTTTCTCCTAGTAACTCTGGCATCATGTTTCCAAAGAAGACAGTGTGTTCTGGATTTCCTTTGTTCGTTTCTGGAAGTCATCACGAGGTGGGAGAGTTGGTATTGTTTGCCATCTGGGAACTCAGGACTGGAGGAGACAGAGGGAAATTGGGGCAATAACTCACAAGAAAAAGTAAACAGACAAAGAACAGATACAAAAAGGGTGAGAGAAAAAGTAAGAAAAGAGAATTTGGTGTATCACCGTTATATAATTTTAATAAAAATTTCACTCAGCTTTGCTGCTTTGCTCCAAACTTAGAAACAGTTTCAGCAACTGAAAGATAATCTTGCTCCCATTTAAATGTTGATCCAATTTTATCTGCATTAAAAGTGGCTATCATAAGAAGAAGTCGATGCCAAAACAAACATATGTGTTACAGAAACTAAACATATTGCTTCTAGCTAGTGCTTTACTGCTGAAAAATGTCCAGAAATTGTTAACAGTGAGTCGTCAATTCTCTATGCTCCTCTAAGGGGCTGCAGCTCCCCACTTTATTTCAAGTGCTCACTTCTCTGGAGACTATGTGACAAATGAGGTTGGGGTGGATGAGAAGTGATTTAGCCACCACTAAAGATTATTTTCTCTGCTGCATCCAAATTGTCTCAAATAATTTTTTCCTAGGAAATAATTTGGGTTTATTTTATACAGAGGAGGAAATTCTGAAAAAAAAAAAAAAGAGAGGAGAAAAAAGAAGCACATGTCAAAAGATAAAATAGTGCAGCAGAAGGATTCATTGCCTAGGTAACTTTTTTCTTCTCTCATTTTACTTTGCGATAAGTTCTCAATGGACTGATTCATTTAAGCTATGATTTTTATTCATATTTTTAAGCTGTTGGGCCTGATGTTGAAATCTCCCTTGTCACCAGTTAGACTTACTAGTTTTAATGATTTGGGTTTTAAATGAAGGTCATTATATAATATCCTGCATTGCATGCAGATTATAAAGTTCCTGCCGGCTTTGCCTTTTAATTAAATTATTCTTTCAAGTGGAATATAGGAGTAGAAAAGTCCATCTTATTTTTATATTGAAGGGACTCTATAGCCAAACTTTTATGCTTTATTACTAATGAATATTTAAAATAATGTTCTTGAATAAACGTTGATTGGGTCTAAGAGAATTATTTGTTTAATACATCTTTTCCCCCACCCCAATTCAATCACCCACATTCTACAGATAATGTAATCCAACATATTACTCTCTCTGTCTCTCTCTCTCTCTCTGTATATATAGAGAGATAGATAGATCTCTCTATATATACATAATCTATATATATATATCTCTCTCTATAGAGAGAGAAAGAGAGAGAGAGAGATATCTATATCTCTCCTCTATCTTGTCCTTGATTTTCAGGCATTTCCAGCACACAGCTAAACAAAAAAAGAATCAAGAAAGATAAGACTTAATAATGAACCCATTGATTAACACTCCAGAAAAAGTGACTAACCAAAAGTGAGGGAAAAAGGAAGAGATAAGTTTACTAGAAGGAGCAGAGTGACGGGAGAAGCTCTGTGGGGAAAGGTCCACTGCTCTGGGTTAGGAAGACTGTCATATTCCATCCAGCAATTCAGCTCTCTAAGATGGGCATCCGCCATGAAGGGAGAAGGGGAGAAAGTCACTGACTCTGGTTGGAAGGAGAGCCCCTCCAGTATCTGGAGCAGAATCTGCTGGTCAGCGTGCTAAGGCATGGAGTGCAACACTGACAGCCGACTTACCAGGGGCATGAAATATTTCTGGGCCATGACAACAACATTCCCAATCCAGATTTGATTATAACTGTTAGCACCACCTCAGCAGACTGGGAGACCAAGAAGCCATGTATGAAATAGAAGAAATTTACAATTCTTGGGAAAGAAAGTGAACGTAAAAAGTCAGACAATGAATTGTGATACCAGGAATAATCTATCCAGGAAGTCACATTTCAGGGCCAAAGAGTTAAAAATCACCCTGAATAGACCCATTGTCTTAGAAAAGTTGAAGGAAGACTAAAAGGAGAGTTAGAAAAGTGAATTTCTGGAGGAAAGAAAGTACAGCAGGAAAAATTGGTCGTTTTCTTTCTTATCTGTTGCCACCTTGAACTGTCTGATAAATGTTGACCAGAAATGTCAGTAGATGACATCTGAATGCTTTTAAAATCTTCCATTTCTGAAAGTTAGTGCTCTTACCTCTCTGGATGGTCTCTGCTATCTGGAATAATAAACAGTTGTTGGGTGGCACCAATAAGTCAGTGGCCTGATTAGACTATCAACTTGCAACGTCCCTGCATGCAACTTTCTTAACTAACACTATCTGCTGAACTGCAGATTGACAATCTGGGCTTCAGTCTAGAAATTGGGAACCTCTGCATCCACTTGATGACTAATGATGCAGGGCCCCTTGTTTATTTGCTTCCTCTGAAACCTGATCCTGTTTTTCGGTGCTCCTTTCTAGGTCTGATATAGAACTAATTGTTGGCAGATGTGGCAAGTATTTTGAGCCAAGATATGGTATTTGTTTGCACTGTCTGAGTTTTCAGTCTTAACCAATGTCAGGTCATTGCAGCTGGTTTCTATCAAGGCTCTGTATACCATAGACCATCCACCTGACAAAACAAGGTTTGCTCATGTGACCCTCATTTGGAAGCTTTAAATATGAGAATTCCACCAAAGTACTAGAGAAATTTTGTTGGAAATTCCTAATCAAATTAATGAATGGCTTAATTTAATTTTTATTTACATGTAAATGACTACCTTGTAATATGAAGGTAAAATGTGTCCTTTCAAAACAATTCAGTAAGATTTATGGTTTTAGCTCATCATGAATTTTAATTTTAGGCTTAAAAATTATATTAAATCCTTACCCTCTATATAGGCATCCCTCTTAAAATGAAGCTTACAAACCACTTTTCAGCCTTAGTGAAAAAAAGTGATCTCACAGTCAAAAGTACGGTAAACAGCATGAGTTGGATCCAGCACACTCATTTTGTATTAACATTCCTTTCTTTACTGACAAGGCCTTCACTTTCGCCTGACATGCCAGAATCAGTACGGTGAATTATTTTCATGACCTTCCTCGTTGTTTTAAATAAATAGAAGATTAGCATTTCAGCCACCCTGTTTACATTAAACTACAAATTCCATAAGCCACAGTAGTGTTTGTGTTTTCAACTTTCATGCATTTTTTTCCATGGGTGCATGAGTTCATTTGATTTGTTTCAACTACCCAAAATATTTTAAGAGTACCGCACTGTGGAGAAGTATTTATTTGAAGTAGCTGTGGATAATTTGCAAACTGTCTGATAATACAGTGGTCTTTACTAATGAAACAGAAAGGCTTTTATTCTGTAGTCTCCCTGACACTGCGGGAAATAAAATCTCAGAGACCTAAGATTTTATTAAGATCTTAGTTTTGGGTTATATCTACTCCTTGGGTTGTAGTGCATCTAACATAATGTGATTCAAAGGCAATTTTATCTGTTTTTATGCCATCTACGCAGTTACAAGATACTTTACAGTGCTGTGGAATAAAAGTTGTCTGAATCTGAGAGCCTTACTAAACAATACATAAAAATGGTATATGGTTAGAAAAGCACAAAGTAAAAGGAATCTCACTTTCAGTATTGGAAAATGTTGAAAATAAATTTATCTGGGAAAGTTTAAAATATCATACACTACCATACGTAAGGTGATCATGAAATAAGGCAACTCCCCACTTTTCCAACGAGAAGATTCAATTAAAGATTTTTTTCCGTCAATTTGAACATGCAGATACTTAGGGATGCACATGAGGTAGTCAAATGTCTACTTGTGATATTTACAATAATTACCTTCCTGGGGCTGCCCGGTGGCGCAGAGGTTAAGTGCGCACGTTCCGCTTCGGCGGCCTGGGGTTCGCCAGTTCGGATCCTGGGTGCAGACATGGCACTGCTTGGCAAGCCATGCTGTGGTAGGCGTCCCACGTATAAGGTAGAGGAAGATGGGCACGGATGTTAGCTCAGGGCCAGTCTTCCAAAGCAAAAAGAGGAGTATGGGCAGCAGATGCTAGCTCAGGGCTAATCTTCCTGGAAAAAAAAATACTTAAAAAAATAAAATAAAATAACCTTCTTTACACATATTTAAAATTTTATATTATATAAAATATTTCATGATTTTTTTTTCAATTCTTCACTTACGTATTTGCCCTCAGTCTCAGAAAGTTTTAGTTTTTTAAAAATTTTTCCGGTGAATATAATTTTCATATTCACCTAAGATTTCTTGCATTATAGCACTCTTTTCATTCTTAAGTGAATAGTCTCTGGTAAGTATATCCCAAAAGACAAGAACTCCTGAGCTTAGTGTTAGGACATATTTTTCATTGTTGTTTTGATCTCCAAACCATAAAATAAAACATCATTTTTTAACTGAATCCAATACTTATTGAGAAATAAGACTCTATTAAATTCCTTTTTCTTCTTTTATAACAATCCTATCAGGTCATGCAAAGCTAGCATTGATCTTAAAGCTAATAAAGCAACATGTTAAACAGAACGCTGATGTTCAAAATAAGGTAACTGGGAAAGCATCTATATTGTGAGATATTTTGTAAGGGGCCGAATGTAAATCAACTAATTCTTCCCTTTTAAAAGATAATAGGGAGATAGGAATCTCTTCTTATATTCAGCAATGCACAGTAGCTTCTTCTTCCAAATCATTTAATTATCTAAGTACTATTTTAGCTGCCTAATTACTGCCAAGATGAGTTACTTCAAATTTTGTTTAAATATATGTTTATTAAATAGGCAACACATTCTTATATTCAATACTCAAAAGATCTTGAAGATAGATAGTGAAAAGTCTGCCTGTTACTCCACCTACCCCTTATCCAGTTCCCTGTCCCAGAAACAGCCAACGTGATCAATGTTTGTGTATCATTTCAGAGGTATTTTATGTACATATGAACCAGTATGTATATATAATTTTCTGTCCTTTTAAATACAAATTGTCACAGTCTCTGCATATTAGTGTATATCTTACTTTTTTACATAAAATTGTATTTTGGAAATAATTCCATTTTATAGCTTGTTGCTAATATCTTGCTCTCACAGATGATACCGCAACTAAAAATGAGACAACAATCTTCTACATATGTCATTTTGCAGATAAGTGTGTATACCCATGGCATAAATTCTTGGGGGTGGAAATCCTGTGTTGGCAAGTAAGAACATTTGAAAATTTGGTAGAAAGTGACATAATTCCTTCCCAATAAAGGTTTTCCCCAGTAAACATTCCCATCAACAATTTTAGTGCCTTTCCTCTCTCCATAGTAGAGTTAAAAAGGATTAAATGGTAGCAGTTATGTTATTAATAAAATTAAATATAGTTAAATCATAAAGGTGAAATTGGAATAAGGTAACCAGAAAAGAAAACACTACTTCTTTGAATATTTAATAGTTAAGAAATAGCTGGAAATTATAAGACAGCCATGAGATTGTCAAGGGGTTCTATGAGCATTGGCCAATAGGCTTCTGGTCAACAGTTTACATATAGGGGGAAACATTACTTTGGAAATTCGAGTCAGAAAGTGACTGAAGTATCACAAGTAGATAACCAGCACTCCCCAGACTTCAAATCTTACTTAATCATTCAGTATAATTTTAGAGTTTTCAGGTAGGCGACGTCATGCGTTTTCATTGATACAATCTCTGAAAGGCTTATCAAAGCAATATTTAAGTGACTAAAAATGTAAAGTGGCTAATAGCACGAAAAAATTGGAAATATCACTAATTAGAATATTATTTACATCATCAGTTTGTTATAATTCCTACTGCTAAAGGTATCCCGTTTGATTTTCTACAAGTGTTTTAGTTTTTCTTAATATTATAGTTTAATAGTACAGCTCACATATAATTACATCCTGATAACCGCAATCAAGTGATAGAAACTTACATAGCTACTTATTGTTTTGCTTTCTTTTCAAGGTAAACATAAATTAAAATCCAAACAAGTTTCTAATAATTCTTCCTACTGTGCATATTACTTTAGCTCTATGTTGAACAATAATGTTTATATATATTTGCTGATTCAATGAATAAATTTAAACTAGCAGTTGATCAGTTAAATCTGTCATCATACACAAACTATAAGAGTTTAAGATGTTTCTCTAGTCAAGATGGTCTATCTGTATGGAGACAGTGAGTAAAAGGGGGTAAATATACTGCTCATTTGTTGAACAAATAAGCAGTTAATTGACATTCATCTTTTATCCAGTTGGGGTAATAAAGATACTATTTCAAAACACGTACACTTTGAAATCAGATCTTCTTGTTACAATAGTAATAAATGGTCATTGCAGATACTTTAAGAAACACAGACACAAGCAAGAAAGTATAGATCCTGAGCAACCCCACTCAACACATTCACTGCTGAGCAGTCTGTGGATATCATGGTATATCTCTAGTCCTCCACTGTTTACTTGGCTCAAAGAGCCTTTGGTCCTGTTCCTGGTCTGCTAAGTAAATGGTGCATCAAGGTCCCTGACAAGTGCAATGGAACCTCCAACTTACCAACTTCCACTGCCACTTGCTATGGCTCCGTCTTAGCTCTCAGCAACAAAGACTTACTATCTGAAATCTCAAACTGCACCCTTTCTCTTCCAGGTATTCACTCTGAACCTTGTAGGTCCTTCCCACTAGTGAGAGGGATCTGAACTTGTACCCAGAACATCTAAGTGGGCTATGGGCTATATCTTTCCTTCTGGCCCAGGACCAATGGTGGCTGGTCCTCCTGACCTACTCCCTGGTTCTGACTCTATTCCAATTGTCTGCTGGGGCTGTTGCTTCTGCAGTTGTTCCTCAGGCCCTTGCCAGATCCTTTAAGTTCTGGCTCTGGATCTTATCTTTGAAATCCTTCATATAACCTTAGATGGACTTTGTTCTGTGACCTGTTCACTCATGTAATGTTGAGACTTCTTGCCACTGCCTAGAAATCACACTGATATGACCCAATGAGTGATTTTGGGTTGGCAAGACTCTTCAATGTCAGCCCACTTTGAACTTGAATTTTTCTCCATTAATTTTAACTTGTGGTTTGAACTGTCCCGACACCTTGTGTCTGTTGGATTCCCCCAATGCCTGGTTGTAATAATCTCAGGCAATCTCTTTCTTCTATCCCTGATTTCCTATTTTATCTCTTTTAGACAAATTCTGCTTATTATTTTTTTCTTTTGTCAGTAGCCTCTGCATAGCCATACACAGCTAAAAATGCAGTTTCTACCTCTGGTTGCCTGGCTAAGTCTTAACCTAACCCACTGCTTCTGACTGTGTAATTGCAACACTCACAATAGACCTTGGCTATGCCCCTCACATCAACTCTGACTTGGCCAAAACTTTCTGTGCATTCAGGGTAGCAGAGACGTATTCAGAGTCCTGGCTGTCTATATTTGGAAGTGATTTAACCTACTGATGGCAATGCATATTGGAAGGAAAATAAAATTCTGTCAAAAATCTGAGGGTTTTTTTAGACTCACATTTTGTTCTGAAAATTTCTTAGTTTAAGTTTTTTCAAATTAATAACTCTCTTAGCCAACCATATTATCTTAATGCAGCAGAAGTCATAGCTGCCAGATGTGAAACAGTGATGTGAAACAAAGTTCTGTAGAAACATCAAACATTTTGATTATTTTTCATAAATGTGTAGAGAATGTAAGGCTTAGACTTTAAGAAACAAAATGTAGAGATGTTTCTATAGCAATCAATAGAAATTAAGAATTCTCAACCTTTTTCTTTCCCCTTCTCTTTGATGAAATTTTGCTGGGTTAGAAGTTCCACTATGAATAAGAAGACATTCTGAGCATTCAGAGGACTGACCTGCTAGATCATTTTTTCCTTTGCTGTTTGGTCCAGGGGCCATAAAAAATTGATGTTCTCTTCTCAGGTAACATGCTTATTTTTATCTACATGAAACTCATTGATCTCCTTCCAATTTGGTGTTAGCCTCTTCATTCCACTATCATTCCCGAGGTAACGAATGATATTTTCATAGGCATGGCTCGTAATCAATATAGACAAGCTCTGCTCATTGATCTGAGGAAGACCTTTGATCTGGAAAATCACCAATTATGGCTATTTAAAGTAGATTCAATTGGATTAGGTAGAACAGAAAAGAACTGGTATCTCTAGTATTCTTTAAGTTTTAAAACCTAGAAAGATAAAGTTAAATATAAGGCCTCTTAAAGAATAAGGGTTAATTTTCATTCTTTCAATTTTAAATGAAGATTTTCCTGCACATTCTACTTTATTTCTGAATTTTTTATGTCTGTGTAATGTGATACCCTTATAAGGGACATCCCAGGTACAAGGTAATTGACGATCTGCAGTGAGTTTCTGACAACCTTCAAATCCTAATTAATAAAAATAGATTCAGCTTAAATATTGATATGCTAAGCATTAGTCTTATTTTAACCGAAAAAGGTGGACTCCTGGTCCCAGCAAATTAAGTCTTTAATGGTATGCAGGCTACCTGGTTGATTGATCTATTACATTTTTGAGTGGAATTTCTAGTTACTGTTATTTTCAGGCTATGACCAAATTTGAATTAGAAATGAGAATGTGGATTGTTTCTTGCCTACGTGAGACTAATTATTCCCCAGAGTACAATCTATATTACTTAATGTGAAATGGTCTATACTGCTTCTGAAGACTATGAATCATGAAATATACTGGAGAAAAAAGGTAGAGAGCCCAACTATGTTTTTCTCCTATCTTTTCTCTGTATCCAAAGAGTCCTGAATTTTAGCAGATTTATAGTCCTAAAAACTGTTTGATTTGTGGTTTACAGTGCAGGTTATGGAGTAGAGAAACCTGGATTCAGATCCCAACTCAACTCAATTCCCTACTATGCAAATAGAAAGTTTATTTAATTTCATTTTCTCTAGTTTCCTTGTGAATAATAATAGTACCTACCTCATAGGTTGCAAGGCTTAAAGAAATTAGTAATAAATAACAACAACAATACTTAATACTTATAATTCTTATTTGCTCAGCAATGACTATGAGATAAGTAATGTTCTAAACACTTCAAACTATTTAGTCCTTGCAACAACCCCAGAAATTACCTACTCTTTCTCTCCCCATTTTGTAGATAAGGAGCTAACCATAGAGAGTTTAAAGTTATCCTCCAGAAGCCAGAAGCTAGTAAATTATAGAGTGAATATTCAACCACAAATAGCCTCATTTCAGAGCCTGCCCTCCTAATCATTCCTAGGCTCATGCCAAACATTTAACATAGAAACTGACACATAGTAAGCCTTAGTAAGTTATATTGAATGCTAACAAATGTAAACAATAAATTCGTCATAATTCCAGGATCTATTCCAACTTTTAGATGTAAAGAAAAGTATCATACCTGGCCTCAAAACAATAGCTTATTTCTGTAGGTTTACAACCCTGCAGAATAGTCCAAAGCCTTCTCTCCTTTCAGTGCTTACCTCAGGCCAATTGGTAAGGTAGGTACTTTGCCTCTGATGCTCTTACCTATCTCCATCAGCATCCACCTCTTCTGTAGCTTCTTTCTCCCCTAAACACCTACCTTCTTTCTAATCTTTGCTTTAGCTACAGATCAGATAATTTTTGATAAAGTGTTAGGGGGCATCCATTCATTTTTATCCCCAGCATTCATTCAACTTCTTTTGGAAACCTTGACTAAACTTCCTTCTGCGAGAATATCTTCTCACCCTCTTACTTTGTTGGCTTGTCTAGTTGGGTTGACTACCCTCCAGGTTCCTGGCATGACTACGTGACATGTCAGAGCAGACACATTACCTAGGACAACGAGAGATTCGGGGATGGATATGTGAGCTAGTCACAGCTGATTGGGTTTGCTGGAATATCCACAAACAAATCAATTTGTTTTTGTTTTTATTGGCCTTAAAGTTCTGACCTCGTAACATCTGGAGCTTCTATGCCATGTGCAACCATCAGAGAGGAGGTGACTTTGTGAGCTTGAAGGCAATACAGAAAAAGTAGAACTAGATGAACTGGGTCCTGGTGGTATCATTTAAGCCTTCGCCTCAAGCTGTACTTAGTGTCATTTCTCCTATAGACATTTCCGTTACGTAATCCAATAAGTTCTTTTGCTTAAGCCAGTTGGGTTAAGATTTCTTTCACTTACAGCTGAAGGAGTTTTGCTTGAGACAGTTTATTTATGCTTTAATAGAATATTCTTTAAGACTCAAAAGGATGAAATTATAATATTTGTGTATTAGTACCAGGTTTAGATAGTTTTGTTGGGGTGCATGTGGGAGTCCTATAGGATAATTGTATAGATAATGATAGTAGCTAATGAAATCATGGGTTCCTTTCTCCATCTTTCTTCTGCTCAGAAACGTTTTCAAGAATTTCTCCATACCAATAAGTAATCCCAGGGGCTTCTATACGGCTTCTTGTTGTTGTTCCCTTACGAGTTCAAGTGGTAGTAAAAGAAACATAGTTTTATCCTTGGAGATTTTACATCTTGCTCACTCCCAGGGCTGACACTTTTAAATGAATATCTCTCAATTATATCAAATGTCCCTCTTGATGCTACAGGTTACCCATTATCTAGAAAACTTCATGCCTTTAAGCCCAGACAGTTTTCTTCCTGGCTATACTCCTTGGGCCTAGAACACAGGATTATTTAGAAATTCTGCAGCTACTTTAGGACACATATGGGCACATGCAGAAAGACAATAAAGTCAAGAGTCCCATAATAGAAGGTCAAAGATCTTGGTGTTGCTAGTCAAATCAAAGAGAAAAGAAAGCTATACAAAATGCAACAATGATGTGTTTTGCAAATGGCAAAAAGTCAGAGTTCCGCCAGAGCTGTTTGGTATCACCCCTTCAAAGACCCTCTCAGTGTCTCATTCCCACTTCTCTCCTCTTACATATCACACTTATTAGATCACTATCTTTGGTCTCCCTAACATAATGAAATTTACAGTGTATTGCCACATATACGCCCAACAGTGACCCACAGGTACACAGGCAAGTTACTGACTTTAAAGGGAAATCTCAGCCATCTGGGCATATACAGAAGCTACACAATGACTCGAAGTCATTATATAGGAAGATAACCAAAAGTAAGATGGAAATTATATAGACAAAGTAAAAAATTGCTTCATACCTAGAGAATGCTGAGCAAAAGGACCAGCTCCTGAGAGGCTAGCTCCCAGATAGCGCTTTCTACTAGAAATGTGCAATTATAATAGATTATTTTAAATTAAGGTTAAGATTAGGGTTCGGGTTAGGGTTAGTGCTATTCTTCATCTCAGACCTGCAGATCTTTCAAACAGTATGCTCAAATATTTACCTTGATGTACAATTCCCTTACCAACTTTGGCCTAAGCTATTTACCAGCACCATGAATATTTCCATATACCAACCTTTCTCACACCATATACTAGCCAACATGTTTTTGTCATTTCCACACGTGTTTACACAACTCCAAGCTTTCCCCTGTTATGCCTTACACAGTTGGTGGTTTTCTTGACAGTTATAACCTCCTGCGTCCTTGTTAACAGAACCCTGATTAGTTCAGAAGCCAGGCAGGCATATGCTTCACTTGAGGTTGTGCCTTCTCAGGTCCCAGTGAGAAAAATACATTGATTACAACGGTGTCTTCACGGGACAGGTTTTGCAAGATGATTTCAGTTTGTCCTTGCCTGCATAACCTCCACCTCTTTCTCTGATCATCCCAGAGATTTCAAGAGCCATCCATTCTCGATTGCTTTCTCTTAAATCTGCTAGAGTTGATTTCCATCGTGTACAACTAAGAACCTTCTGTGATACAGAGAGATTAGTTATTTTTTAGTGTTTTCTAATTTTTTGTTTTGACGAAGATTAGCTCTGAGCTAACATCTGCTGCCAATCCTCCTCTTTTTTCTGAGGAAGAGTGGCCCTGAGCTAACATCCGTGCCCATCTTCCTCTATTTTACATGTGAGATGCCTACCACAGCATGGCTTGACAAGCAGTTCATAGGTCCACACCCAGGATCTGAATGGGCGAACCCCAGGTCACCAAAGCGGAGTGTATGAATTTAACTTCTGGGCCACTGGGCCGGCTCCTTTTAATTGTTTTTTTATTATTAAGCAGTTGGATTACTATTATTTTTGCAGCTAAATAAAGTTTCCAAGTTTATCAACTAATATCTCAACAAGTACAAGTCTCTAGTATCTACAAGGCGCATGCTGTTGCATGACCAAGAATCAAAGACAGAATTCCTGTTGTGAAAACAAACTTTCTAGTTTCGGTAGCATAAAAACATAGAGTGATTACTAATTTCTCTACACAGATTTACTTACATGATAGTATCTTAGGCAGAAATCCTAATATACTTCCTGATACTATGGAAGAGTTATTTATCATCACCTTCTTTCAAAGTCTCGTCTAACTAAGACTAAATGCTCCTGGTTATAATATATCTTTAATGAGTTCTTTTATTTTATTCTAATTTTGAGACACTGCGCTCCCTGACTTAACCTAGGGCTAAAATTGAATATGGAAATCCCATTGTGGTTTCTGGTTCATCAAAAAAACACACGGCACTCCCCCAAAAGGCTCATTTCTCTAAGTTTATACCAGAGAAGTGAGTGAATCCAGGATAAGTAATGCTTTCTGGTCTCTTTTAATTATTAGAATGCTGAGTCTAGGTTTGACGATGACATTGCACAGCTGATGCAACAGCAGAGGTCTAAGGGCCAGGACTTACGGCAGCAGTGAAGAAGACAGCACTTGCCATGCTCTTCACACTATCAATCGCACTGCTCTTTTCCTCGAGCCTCACAATTCTAGCTCTTCTTGTTAACACACCCTTTCCTGACACAGAGATGCTCTATCTGTCTTATCTTATTCTTTCTCTATATTGTAACTCAGTTGCCCTGGTCATGTGGCTTGGAAGTCATGCGATATAGTGACCTTTCACCACTTTGTCCAGAGGCTTTTGTCTGGTATTTTCTGACAAAAGATGCAGCTGGATAAATCAGTTAACTACCTTCATTGGATTCAACTCACTGTTTGTGCTGTAAAAATGTTTTTCTAGAACATATTTCTTCAAATTCAGAACTATACATTTCTTGCAGATGGGGAGCTCTTTTTGAAATTTGTATGAGCCTTATTTTCTCTAAAAGAAATAGTGCTTGGGACCACCTTGTCCCTATTCTTTCCCTTTATGGGTTGCTGCAATTTCAGAAGTGTTACTTACAGTTGCAAATTAGGATGCATATTAATCTTCTCAAGAGGGCTACAATTTCTAGTCAAATGTTTATAGTTAATAATATAATAGTAATTATTATTAATAAAACTGAGGTACAGAATTTCCTCCTTCACTGTCACTTTTTTCTAAGATAAGTTCTTTTATTATTTATTACCCAGGAAAAGGCCAGGAAAAATGGTAAATACAGTAATGTGAAATGAAGAAAAGATCTTGCCTTCTTTTAGAGATACATTGATTTAAAATGCATCATTGACAATATCACCATTATTCAAAGTACTGTACTTTATTCAGGTGGCAGGTACTATTTGCAAATGCAGAGCTCATTAGAAAGGGCTTCTTTTTTTTTCTTTCAGTCCCACAAAACTCTTCTATGCCATTAAAACAATGAATTAGAAAAATTATGAAAAGCAGCCTGAAGCCGCCTCTTTTGTGCTTTAACATACGGTACTTCTATTGAGGGTTTCAAATGGAATTTCTTCATATGTCAGATACATGGGGTTGGACTAGCCTCATTTCGAGAGGTTATATATTCCTCATCACTCTTCCGCCCATATTTCCGAATCCTTTAACTGGTACATTGCATAGACTATATTGGATGGTATCTGATCAAAGTAGTTCTAATTCATAACTTTCAGTTTCTTTCTCATATTCCGGCTGGTTTCACGATGAGCTTCTATATTCATCGTAGGCCATTCTGATTAAGGTTAAAAAAAAGGATTTTTGCCTTCCTCCTTGTGCTGTTTATTCATGTAAATTTAATGAAAATAAAAGAGATAAAGAGATGAGTTCCTTGAAATGAAGTAGTTATGATGTTAGAAGGCATACATTTATAAAATATTTCTTCTGATTCTAAGAAATTCCTCTATAAAAGTTTAAATATAATTTATAGCTTATACATATAATCAACGCACACGCATAGTAAAGGTATAAGAATTATGTATCATATACTTACCTTAGAGAAGTAAAAAACAAAATAATGCATCCTTATTTAACATTTTAATGAAAAAGATAAAGGTGTAATTTATTACTTCATTACATAAAAATGGTGTTATCCAGTACAGAGGTTGCAGAGTAAGGCCCATAGGCTTGCTACCTGTTTTTGTAAATGCCGTCTTACTGAACACAGCTGTGCCCATTTGTTCACACATTGTCTATGGCTGAATTCTGTTGCAATGGCAGAATTGAGTAGTTACAACAGAGACCATAAGGTCTGCAAACCTCAAAATATTTACTATCTGTCCATTTAAAGAAAAATTTTGCTGACCTCTGACTTAGTACGTATAAAGGTAAATCAATATTCCCCAAATTTAGAAGTTGAATGTGGTTGTTTTCATATTTTCTAAGGGTAAATAACAAATGTATATTTTTTTTCAGATAACCAGGCATGAGACTCTGGAACTAGAGACAACATGTAAAACAAAGGAACATTATATCTCAAAATGCTCAACGTCCCTGGTATAACCTATACCACTTGAGATATATTATAGAAAACTTTCTATTAGACACTGAAGGAGCTATTCATCATTTCTACAAAAGATCTTCCTTCAGACAATAGAAAGCACACAGTGTCAGCCATTACACCAAGAACCCTATTTTAACGTAAAATGGCAACAAGACCTGTGCAAGCTAATGGGAGGTGTACAGTCTGCTCTTTCACAAAACTGTTGTTCACCGGAGGGATGAATCCAGAGAACCAAGGAAAATTGGGGACATTTTTCAGTTAGCCTGCTGTTTCCCTTCAGATCTTGCTTTTGTTCTGTTTTCATCCCATGATGTTTGGTTTTGTTTTTATTTTTAATTCAAGAGTTGTATATAGCACCATTAAAATAATCTTTTAGTATTTAGCTTTCCTGCAAATAACTTCCTCACTCCTTGAGAAACCAGCTCCATTCACTATGATTTTATGTTTGCTTTTCTATCACTAATCATTTGAAATATAATCACTCACTATTTCCATCTCTTTTCATGCAATGTTTTGGACTACATTGTTTGGAATTGTTCAGATATGTTTTCATCCTAATTGCCATTGATCTTTATATGGGCTACTTAATAGCTGTTAATGAACACAGTTGCTCTTTTTTTAAAAAAAAAATCTTCCTTCTGTTAGGCGTCTATGTCTCCAATGAGAGCATGAAATTTGCAAAATATGATATTGCTATTTTTAATATGTAACAGTCTGCCATGGTTAAAGATCTAATCTCTATGTTTCTTTGACCTCATGACCTTTTACCTCAACTTTGAGTCTGTGTTCCATTTAAAAATGTAAATATTATTAGTGCATATAGGAAAGATCATCTCTGTTTGAAAATTGCATATAAATAACTCCAGAGGACTGGAAAAAAGCCTAAGCTAGAATCATTGCATGAGGATTAGGTCTGTATTACATTAACTGCAGAAAGAGGGAATTTCACGTATTAACATATAGAGAACTAGTGAGGAGGTTTGAGCTAAAATTTATAAACAACACAGAAGTGAGGCAGTCAATGAAGCTCACGTTGAAAGATCTCTTCTCCACTATTGTCTCTCTGAATTTTAAGTATCCTACTAGTTGTTAAGTATCAATACAGCCAAGTGATTAAAACAAAATGAAGTTTCTGCTTATGCTTTGGAATACTGAGAAAGCTGATGACTTGAGTCCAAGGGTCTAATTTCCATCCTGTTATATGTCTCCTGAAATGACCAAAGGAATATAAAAATAGACACTAATCTGCATCAGTTAAAGGACCAGAGAAGGGTTATCATTTCCATTGTCAGAAATAGCAACGCACTTCTGCTAGATTTAGTGCAGACGAAATGACAAGGCACTGAAGGCTGGTTCAAAATTCCCCTCTGGAGAAAGCAGTTCAGACTCTCAGGAAGCAATCAGAGGATGGGCTGGCAGACCCCTGACACCTTTTTAATTGGAAGCATGAACATTAGAGGCAAAGAGAGTCTGTGGGGCAGATGGGGAGCTTAAATTTGGGATCACTTTTACTGCTATAGATGAAGAGTATTTTGTTACAGATGAAGGGTATTTTCAACCAGTTGTTTGAGGGAGGCTCTGGCATTTCCTTGTTTTCCCAACAGAAATAATGACAATGCTTAATAGTTTACAGAGTGTAATATGTGCCAGATACTCTTCTAAATGCTTAGCATGAATTATCACACTTAATGCTCCTATTGACCCAGGAAGTAGGCACACTTATTAGATCAATTTCACAGGTAAGTAAACTAAAGCGCAGAAAGCTCAAGTGACTTATCTAAGCTCAAATAATAAGTGAAGCAACCAAGATTTACACTCTGGCAATGTGACTCGAGATGACACTCTCAGATACAATTCTATATGGCCTCCTAGAAAGTCAACAGTGCCACCAGTTATCTTGGCTCCTCAACAATACACAGGGAACTCCAGTGGGCACAGTATGGCTAGTTTTGCCAAATGCACCAAATAAAAATATAGGATGTCCAGGAACATTTGTATTTCAGATAAACAATGAAAAGAAATTTTACTGCAATTGCGTTAATCCATGCAATTTAGTACATACTTAAACTAAAATGTATTTATTCTTTATCTGAAATTGAAATTTAACTGGGCATTCTGTATCTTATCTGTCAACCCTAGGCGTGGCTCCTTCATGATAAGGAGGCTGCCGTGCCAGCAGGAGGCACAGGAACAGCTTCACAATATACTGGGCGCAGATGTTGGGCAGAGACCAGAGCACTTCCTCCTGGTGCACCAGCTTCTCCAAATACAGAAGAAACTGCGTAAAGAACTACTTCTTCTGCTGGGAAAGTTCTGTATTTGAGCCTGCCCTTTGCTTCTCTCAGGAAGCTGGGTTTCTACATTGCTAATGTAAATTTGCATTTACCAGCCCTCCAGCTGAATATCTTAATGCAGAATTCTGAGAACAACTGAGAAAATAAGGTGGGAACACAAAACGAGAAGTGATGTTTATGGGCAGACTTCCAGCTGGATTTATCTTTCTTCTTCCAAAAATAAGTGAATAAATAAAAACCCAAGTGAACATTGTGAAGAGATTCTGCCATATGAAAGAAAGCATCCATTAGGAAGCATCTATTTTTATTTTAAAAAATCTAAAGAAAGTAGAAGTAAATGTTTGACAGTGTCCATTTTGGACTATCAAAAATTCAATAAAACCATGTATTAATTGATCACCTACTACGGACATGACATGCTTTGGTGACATGGACTGAAACATAGGCCCAGCTGTCAAAGGAAGTTTTGTAAAATAGATTCTAGTAAAGGAAATTAATGTCAGGTACTGACAAGTGTTATGGAATGAATCAATCGGTCAATCAATTCATCAATTAACCTGTAGAACCACTGGAATGGAGAAAGAGTGACTATGTAGGAAGGATGAATTGGCATTCTATCTCCATTCCAAACACCTCTGCTGTGTCTAGATAGCTGAAAACAAGATTTCCCCAACTGTTTTCAGTTTAAATTCTGGCGATGATTTAGGCTTCACCAATTGAATGGCACTAGGTAAGATTTAAAGGCAAAAATGTGACAGTTGCCTCAATTCTACTGCAGGGAAGTCCGTAATAGATTGGTTTTTTTTTTAGGCAGCAGCATTAGCAGGCACCCTCGTCTCTGGATAATATCTTTGCAGATGTTGAGAGGCAAGGGGTGCTACATTCATTTTCTTCAGGCCTTCCAACAGTTCTATGAGCCACTTAAGACCCTGTAATAAATTCCTTTGGCTTTAACTATATTCAATGCTACTCTATTCTCCATGCTCTTCCATGATGGATGCAGTCACTGGTACAGGAAACACTCTCAGAAAATGAGAATACATGATTCGTTTCCTGAAATAGTTTCATTTGAAGGCAGCAATGATCTTTTTAGCCTTAGAAAGTAGACACGTAGTGGCAAAGAGTTACTTTAATTATCACCATCATCAAGGAAAAACATGAGTCTCTGCTGCTGGTTATGGGCACTCAGTAACCTACAGCACGACTGCCAGGGCAGCCCAGGCAGCAATTGGGACAGGTTGATTACTTTGGATTCCTCCTATATGGAAGAGGAATTGAGTGTACTGACTAGTGAGGGTGCTGGGTTATGTTGGATACAGATTTGACTTCGCTGCCTATTTTGTAAAGCAGCATTTTTGGACTTACTGAATGGTTTATTTTTTTTAATCATGGTATTACCATACAACACAACTCCTAACTGATCATGAAATTCATTATATGGAGGAAATAGGAGAGAAAATGGACTGACTTCCAAGGAATTAATTATTCTTAGCATGTACTCAGAAACAACGGGCCTTTTGTAAAGACAGAAAAGACTAGTGCTATAAGTCAATACCTGGCTAGAATAGAATGTTCCCGTACAGAACGGTACATGCTTTCAGCCAGCAAATGATGTGTAGTTCTTTTCCTCTCATACTTGGAACACGCTGGTCTAGGCACTAACAGGTGGAAGTACTAATGGATTCTGCTTTAGTACATTTGATGACCCACTCACAATATTTTTGTTTCTCACTTCTGTGACTTTGGTGGCTTACAGGTCTTGGTATAGAAGAGATGGATGCTTCCACCATGAACATGTCACTGGTTCTTTGAATTGAAAGTTGAGACTGCCACCTTTCATATTGGGCTACTCATGCCACTGACAGAAAGGGGATTATTGTGTTTTCTGGGGTGATTGATCCTGATTAGTAAGGGGAAATAAGGTTACGGCTATTGTGTGTGACAGGGAGAAGAATATCTAAAACTCAGAAACCTTCTAGAACACATCCTGGCTCTGCTGTGTCCTGTTATAAAACTTAATGGAATAGCACACAGGATCAATAAAGGCTCAGACACTTCAGGTGTGAAGGTTTGGATCTCTCCACCAGGTAAAACTCCCAGCTCATTTTATATGTTGCCCAAGGAGAAACAGACCTGGGGAAGAGTTTTGAGAGACAGGAAGTTATAGACAACAATTACGATCTCGTGCTCAATTGCGGAAATAAGAACTAAAATAGCTACTCATATTGTCTTCCTTATGCATTTATATCTATTGCACTTTTGCTAAACAATTTTATTTCCTCATTTTCTCCTGTCAGTTTACACAGGGCATGTTGGTGTTAGTTTACTTTGCAATTTTGTCCATAAGTTAAAGAATATCAAGATGAGACTACAATTGAACATGAGAAATGAATATCACCAACCTGTGGGTGTGGTAACTAGTGGGATTTCAGGCCTCCTTTTTTAGAAAGAAGGTGAAAGCATTTTCACTGTACATTGAAAGCTGCTTTGTTGCAGGATGTATTTTCCTATTCTATTGCTGTCATCTGAAAAGTTACAATTGGACAGAAGGACTTGTTCGAAGTTGAGTGTCCAAAGCAGTAGATTGAGATAGATATGGTGGCTTGGTACTCAACATCCATCTAAATTCCTCTCAAAGTGGCTTCTGATATTGCAGATGCTAGAAAACTAAAAGCCACATTTTTTTTCCAGACTCTACTATCGCTAAGGTTCCGGATGTGAATAAAGTTCCACCACTCAGATACACTCTAATGAGATTTAAAAAAGGGAAGTGAAACAAAAGGCTTTTCTATTTCTACTGGCAATCACAGTCAAAGAGGTGCTTTCTTTTCTGCTGCACCACTGGCAGAGGTCTCACTGTCTGGTCACCAGATTCGTGGAAATCAAGGCAAGATGTGTAGCATCTGTTTTGCTATACATGTTGCAATAGGTATAGCACTGATATCAAGACAATTTCCTGATAGTGGTGACTTACTGATGATCACAGTGGCTTCTGGATTGTTGTAGTGGGAGCATGGTTCTGGAGCCTACAGCAGCCATGTTCTACTTTGGAAGTTGGCTTTCTGATCAAAAAGGAAACATCTCCCATGGTGACCTGGTTCTGCAATGTGGCTATAGGAGTCATTCCTGAAATCTCTACCTACAGTTTGTATCTTCAGATATTCTGGCAATTCTGTAAAGCCAGGCATTCTGTAATGCATCCATTTCAACTAAAATTAGGTAGAGTGAATTCTGTTTTGTATGACAGAAGTCTAAGCACACAAAAGGCTTGACTACAGAGATGTAGATGAGAAGCAAGGAGGCATAAGAACAGGCTGAAAAAAGACGTGCAGAGAAAATTAGGAATACAAGATTAAAAATGAAATGTAAAAATTTGTTTTCATTAAGTGCAGTAAAAATTAGAAAAGACACTGCAGGAAACGGAATAGGGATGTGACAGAAAAACTTAAGAAGCTGTCCTAAAAACAGGGAAAAGACCAATACAGGAAAACAACAAAACAATGCGTAGACTTTGACGTCAGGAGATATTACATATATGGATATTAGGTATTACATAAAGAGAAATCATAACTAAAGATAGACAGTAATTACCATAACTGGAAAGAGAGAGGACAGACAAAAGAATAGTAAATTTAACTCGGAAAACTATAGACCTGGGGGTATAGAACACAAGGTCTCCTCCAGAGGTTCAGGTAAAATTTCCTGATGACATGTTTGTATTTAAAAATGAATAAACACTATGCAAGCATCCAAGCTCAAACAAAAACGATCTCCCAAACACCCCAAAAGGAATAAACCCTAGTTTACATAAGAAGACAGAAAAAAGTCTTTTGCTCTACAACATCCAGTAACAACACAGGAAGAGATAATGTATACAAAACTCTGAGGGAAAATTTTTTATGATCTGAGAACTATGAACCTAGCCAAATTGTGTGATGTCAATAAAAGGAGCTCATGCTAGGTAAGAACTCAGAGAGCATGCCACCCACAGACCCTTCCTGAAAGCAATCGTTCGATAAGCAATGGCGGTCAACCAAGATGAATCAAAGTAAATAAATGAAGACTATGGTAGGTGTAACATAAAGGATGGGGTAATAAGCATCAAAACTCTGGTTACAAAATAGAAATTAAAGTTATAAAGGCCTCTTGAAAGTAAAGATAAATAATGTAAAATTACAGCTTAATTGTAGTAAATTTGGCTTTTATGTGTCCACAGAGTATTTGTTAAATGGATCATATATTAGAATACAAAGTTGGGCTCAATACATTCCAAGAAAACACCCTTTATTAGACCACACTGCCATATATTAAAAACTAACTACTTTGACTTGAAAAGAGAGGAAATACTGCTAAATAACTCCTTGTACAGAGAGAAAATTAAAAGTTAAATTATATAATATTCAGGGGAAAAAAGAAAACATTGCAAACTAAAACATATGTGGCCAATAATATGAGTAGAAGTAAATTCATCTCTTAAAAAGCTTTAATTATTTAGCAAGAAGAATAAAATAAATAAACTGAAATTTTTTTTCCCACAGGTTACATGAAATAAAATCAAAGCTAAGGAAAGCAGAAGAGTTGAGCTAAAAAGTATAAAAGCAAAAATTATAAATTCACAAATGAAAAAACAGTAGAACTGCTGCCCATGAGTTGGCTTTAAAAATAAAGCACATATTCACAATAAAATATGCTTATTTTAATCAAAGAAGATGACATGATAGAATAAGAATGTGTAAGTCACAAATCTAGAGATTGGAAAGACAAAAACTTATGAAGTATCATCCTATTCCAACAAATGTGGCAGTTTCTAAACGAAATGATTTTCAAGTAAAGAACTGTCAAAAATTACACAAAAAGAATATCTGAACAAATAAAGAGCTATGAAAAAGTAAAAAAAGAAATGTTAATACCTCTAGCAATGTTGACATAAAGCTTCATGACTGAATTTTCTGTAATTTTCAGGGAATTGACCACAAATTCCAAAGCTGCATTAATTATTCAAAAAAAGCACTGTAAAATGGAAACATACCAATTCACTGACCAACCTAGCATACTCTTGATATCAAAACCTGAGAAAGCACATTTAACAGGAACTATGGACTAATCCAATTTGTGAATAGAAATATGCAAATCCTAATAGAATTAAGCAGTGCCTTGTCAAGTATTTTATCAACTTTTTCAGGTACTTATTAAATACACTTATTGACAAATATTTATCAATTATTATCTTTCTATGTATGTATGTAAGATACAAATACCTTTTTTTGTGATCTAAGAATCTTTTCTATGACCAAAATGTAAATAACTTATTAAGTATGAATCGTCTATTTTAAAAGCAATTTATTTAAAAAGCCGTATTAAAGCTTTTTTATTTAATCTACTTAAAAAACAATCTCTAGTCACTATACTCAACACTAAAATAAAATTGGAAAGATATATAAACTATGACAAAAAAATTTTCGAGCTTTAATAAATTGTATTCCAAAAAATTGGAATAAATGGAAAGATAAACCATATTCCTGGGTAAAAAGACACACAACTGGAAAAATTATAGTCTTCCGTAAATTAATTAATTAAACTTAAAATTAAAATATCAATTTTCATGTGGGATTCTAACATTTTGTCAAGAAAAATCAAGTAAAACTATACAAGATTTTTAAATGAAGACTAATAAAGGGTATAAAGTGCATTGTGGGCAGAATATGTATGAATGTAAGACATCAATATATATTACAGATGAAGTATAAGCTTTTTACAAAACCAAGCGTTAAGCGGGTGGAGAAACAAGCAGCATCACACACTGTGAATTGGTGCAACATTTTTGAGGACTATCTGGTAAAAATATATATTTAAAAATTGCATATTTATCACAGAAATTTTATGACTAGAATTAAAGTACATACTTATTATATCACCAATAATAATATACTTATTATTACACCAATACATGTGTATACAGAGTTGCTCATTACTGTATCATTAGTAACGACAAAATTATAGGGGAATAAGTAATACAAAGTAAATATAAGTAGAATTGCAAAGGAAATAAGTAATAGTAAATACATTTGTAGGGAATTGTTTAAATAAATTCTACTTTATCCATACAAAGGAGTATAACATAGCCATTTTAAAAATTAAGCTGAACTATCTGTGCTGATGAGAAAAAAATCTTTGCTATTCATTATGAAGTGGAACCTACCATTAGTTTGAATAGTTCACTTTGTGGATTCCTTAGGGTTTTTTAAATGCAAGATCATGTCATCCGCAAATAGAAATAATATGACTTCTTCCTTTCTAATCTTGATGCCCTTTTTTCATTCTTTTTGTTGCTGAGTTGTTCTGGCTAGAATCATCAGTGCAACATGGAATACAAGTGGCCAAAGCAGATAGCGTTCAGTCTTTAACCATTAACTGTGGGTCTTGTAGACGGCCTTTATCAGGTTGAGGAAGATCCCTTCCATTTCTAGTCTATTAAATGTTTTTACCACGAAAGGGTTTTGGATTTTGTCAAATGCTTCATTCTGCATCGGTCAAGAAGATCTTGTGTTTTTTTATTAATATAGTGCATTGCATAAATTGATTCTCAAATGTTAAACCAACCATGCATTCCCAAGACAAATTCCACATAATTGTGGTATATAATCTTTTTTATATATTGCTGTATTCAATATTCCGGTATGTTGTTGAGAAATTTTTCATCTATATTCATAAGATATTTTGGTCTGGAGTTTTATTTTCTTGTGATGTTCTTGTATTGTTTTGGTAACACAATAATATGGTCTTCATAAAATGATTTGGGAAGTCCCTTCTATTTCATTTTTTAGAAGAGTTTGTAGGTGATTAGTATTAATTATTTAAATATTTGGTAGCATTCTAAAGGAAAGCCTTCTGGATCTGGGTTTTCTTTGTGAAAATTTTTTAAAATTGCTAATCCAGTCCCAATTACTTCTTTTAAATAATTCAGATTTTCCTATTTCTTCTTGAGTCCGTTTTTATAGATTGTGCCTTTCTAGGAATTTGTCCATTTTATCATTTTGCCTAATTTGTAGGACTACACTTGTTTATTATATTCCCTTAATGTAATTTTTTATTTCTTTTAAAGTCACTAGGGATGACTATGTCTCTTTCACTTCTGATTTTAATAATTTGAGTCTTCTCTCTATTTTTCTTGGTCAGTCTAGCTGAAGATTTGCCAATTTTTTTCATATTCTTAAAGAACAAACTCCTGGTTTTATTCATTTCTTCTATTGCTTTTCTATTCTATATTTCATTTATTTCTGCTCTAACATTTATTATTTCCTTCTTTTTGGTTGCTTTGAGTTCAGTTTGTCCTTTTTCTGATTTTTTAAGGTGGAAGGTAAGATTTTTGGTTTGAGCATCACTCTACCAATCGGTTTTTTCTACAGAGGTTCCCACCTCTTCCATGGCATTCTCCTCATTCTCTAAAATTCCACAGTCCCGGGCTGCTGCACACACAGCAACTCTGCTGTGGCCCCCAGAGTTGGCACCACACGTTCAGTGCCGTGCCCAGTGTTGCTTTGTAAGAGTTACCTAATCCTCGTGAGGTTGCAAAGCCTCTCCAATTCTAGGTGAGCTCTTATGGTCAGGAAGCATCTGCCTCGGCTTGCTGCACACCCAACAGTGCACAGGAATGCTGTCACACTTTCTTACTTAAAGGCACATTAAGACATAGCACAAGACAATACATTGCTTACCCTATTAGCAACTGCTTTTCTTTTTTATGCATGAAGAAATTTTTCTCCCACATAGCATTAAAAATAATTCTCTTATTATCATAGTACCAAGTCTGACTGAGTTCTTGAAAAGTCAGAGTTATAACACGGTTAAGAAGGACTAATTAGGTCTGATTCACAATCTCAGTGACCACTGAAAAATACTCATGAAAGAATGTGACAAGAAATATGCCCATCTCCAAACGGAATAACTAATCTTATAATACTCATTTTTCATTTATTCTTATTTATTTCAATGGGGAGTACATATTTAATAATTTCTTTTTATTGGACAGATTTATATGTTCTTAAGTTCCTTACATCTTAAATAAGTCACAAAATTTCTGGTTTCATAGATAAGCTTACAGATTTTATGGAAAATGGACATTTATCTTCAAAATAAATTTTCCTCTGTATTTCCTGGGATCAGCACCTATTGCAAGCAAAGCCATGGATTATTAGGAATACTTGAAAACAAGAACTGATATAGAAGCTTTTCTGTTAAAAGAATACATTGTTATAAAAATTTATATCTATAACTACACATTTATATCTTTAAATATTGTCCTTATTTATTATAAAAATTTAAATCTCAGTGACTTTTAATGGCAAAAAATAAGGAGCTGCTTGGGCACGTTCATTTATTTTTACTATAACAGACTGGAATATTGAGGTCAATGTATACACAGAAGTATTTTTGAATATACACAAAAGTATTTCATCATTGAGATGAAACAAAAACAAATCAAAATCATTCCAAATCCAGATTATTTCCTCCACAGTTACTAATATCTTGAACTTTCTAATTATCTTGACTTTTTTTACTAATACCATCAAATATCATACAGACACGGCAGTCTCTTAGTAATTTCCTACAAAGAGCGTCACTATGCGCCACACTTTATAAATCAATTTCCTACTGGGCAGGAAAGAGATGTATTTCTGCTTTCTTTGCCCCCCCAACAAGTACCTATTTTAAGGCTTTCTTTAAAAGTTACATAAAAATCTTTGGCGTCTTATATGGACAAATAAAGCACTAACATTTCTTATCAGGTTTATCAAAACCATGTTTTTAAACGAAGTTCTAACGATGATTTTTATAGCAATGATTTTGTAGCATTAATTTATTTAAGTAAACATATGAGGTTTTAGCTGATGGAAATATCAGAAGGTAAGAAAGGGCTAATAGCAAAAGTAAGGTTAAAGAACTTTACATAGACCAATTTACTGACTTTTTAAAAGTGATGACATTAAGTAGTGTGGGACTTATAAAATAGCAAGACTTTTTCAAAAGAAACAGTTTCAACATGCTGTTAAGCTAAAAAGAAAACTTCATGTGCATATAATAAATAACCAACAATCTATTTGACCTCAAAATGCCCTCCTCCCTACCTCTTGATCTAGCTGTGTGTCTTGCGTGCACAGTTCATCACAAGAGGCGAAAGATAAGAGATAATAAGCGACAGCGAAAATCTATCACAAGAGAACACTTCTTCTTAGAAGCATCTTAGAAGAATCTTCTAAGAATCTTTTCTTTCAAAGAAGAAAAAACATTCAAAATATACCACAAGATTTTGGTATCTAAGTATGCCAGCTACCTTTAGACATTAATAGAAGAAAAAGGGATGTGAACTCTAATTATGAAATTATTACCTATTTATAAATTATTAGCTATATCTTCCAAAGCCGCATTTTAAAAATACTATACTACTTATCATTATTATTGATAATTTAAGAAACATAGAATTAAATGACTCAAATGGAGATCTAGCTTTTTATATTGCATTTATTTGAAGAAAAACGCCACCCACAAAGGTATGCAAACTGAGATCAAAGGCATTAATGTCTGAGGAAATAATCTGGTGTGAATTTAGGGACATGCGGTAGGTAAAATATTTCTAAAGTGTCAACGGTACATCTTTGTACTACTTTATTTAACAGTTTAGTGGCCATTATAATGTTTTGAGAACAGTGTGGAAAGAGTGAACAGAGTGGGGAAAAATTATGTAAAGAGGTAAAGAAAGCATAAGAATGCTTAGGACCTCAAGTTGAAAGAAGAATATAGAAGAGGAATCTGAGGTCCTTGAAAACAAATGTTGCTCCTTCCATCTCTAGACTGACTGTCTCCTTCCTTCTCCTTCAAGAACTCATCTACGCCCTTCTTGGCATTGCACATGTCAATTTACCTTCAAAAAATGTGGTTTATCTCAACATACATGGAATAACAACCACAGGCATACTCTCTCACATGCATGAGTTGTCAACCAATCACACTTTGGAATTTTTTTTTCTGCTTTATTTCCCCCAACCCCCCCGCCCCCCCCCCCCCCCACCTCTGGACACAGTATATCTTAGTTGCAGGTCCTTCTAGTTGTGGGATATGGGACGCCGCCTCAACGAGGCCCGATGAGCGGTGCCATGTCCGCGCCCAGGGTCTGAATCCTGGGCTGCTGCAGCGCAGCGCGAGAACTCAACCACTCTGCCACGGAGCCAGCCCCTGAAATTTTGACTTGAAAATTAAGAAAGAGAAGACTAACCAAAAAGACATTTTCTGATACTACGTCCACAGGGAACGAAAAGCAGAGGAGCAGTATAAACAGTAATACAAACAAGCAATTTTAATGAAAACTTTTTTACAGGAATTGACCTATAAAACTCCCACTGTTAGATAACATTTAGTGACTATGCTTGATTTTTTAATTCAATTTTATTATTATTATTTGTGTATTTGAAACCAACATATTCCTTTCCATTCTTTTTTTTCTTTTCCGGATATTTTTTTCTTCATTTATGAAACTTTCTAGGACACAAAATGCTACTTGTAAATAATTCCGGCTTGGCAAGCACTCATTTTCACTCGCGGATTACATACTGTTCTAATTAGGCACACTAAACATGCTACTCAATATGTAGACATGTTTCAACTCATGATGACAGCTGAAGTATGATTCACTATGCTGACTGCTCAAGGCATTTAGACTGGTTCAATATTTATATTTATTTATGTCAAAATTTTGTTGTAAACAAAGCAGTGGAAATGATGTAACAGATGGCTACTGACAAAGAGTTTTTTAAAACTACTCACTTGTGCTTTAAAGGAAAAAATCACACAAATATGTCAAAGTCCTATGAAAATAAAGTAGGCTCTTTTAAAAGTAAAATAAAGCCAACGACATTGCATTATATGTTTCCTGTGCCATTTTAGTTATCCGCCAAACTGCAAGAACTGTCAACAAGATGGTTTGAACGTGGTTTGAACATTATTCAGAAAAATAATCTTTCTCCATTAAGAAAAAGTCCTTAAAAGAAAGAGAAGCCAAATTCTTCTTTTAAGTTCACCCAATTTGGAGCTAAATCCTGGTCCCTGTTGCTGCTCCATGCGCAAACTTCTGCCTGATTGAATCGGTGAACAGTCAATGCACAGGCAGGATAACGTGCTATTTCACCTTAACAACCAGCTGTAAATCACTCCATCAAGGGAAACACTTGTTAAAAGCTTAATGGTCAGAGAAAAAAACACGCAAATTTCCAAAAGGAAAACAAGAACCTATTTCTGGGTTTATTTCATAAATTGCACCCACACCCTGACTGGCCGCACAGGAAGAAGGTGCAGCTTATTGCTTAGGCAATAAACCGAATCTTCTCAGTGGAGGGAGAACACACTGTTGATCCATATCTTCTTGGCATTTTTATCTCCCGTCAGAGATTACTACAATCTATAATTTAATACTGAGAAGAGATACCTGAATAGTTCTATTCCCAAGGTGGACTAAAAGAAGAAAAAAGAATCTATGTATACATATGAATTAAGAAGCACATCCTTTAAAAATCACTAAAACGAATTTACATTGTCTTCTAAATGGTTTTCATTGACCTCATGAAACTCATCCAGGATTTAAAATGGAAGTGGGAACAAAAGTTAAGCAAATAACTTTCTAAAATGTCACAGGAGAATGAAAGAGAAAGGGATTTAAAAAAGGATTAAAAGACAGAGGGAGAAATAATGAAAAAGGGGAAGAAATGAGAAAAGCTTTTGGGGGGTTTCTAGGTTTTTTCCCTCACTCCAAAATATGTTAAAAGTAAAGCCCTCCAATTTTTAAGACTGCATAGAAGTCTGAACCAATCTGATTGAAGCCAATTGCATTTCTTTATAATTTCCGAGTAACTAATAGAATAAACACATTATTTTTACCTAAAGGATCAGTAAGAAAAAAAAGTGTAATGTGACTTTTTAAAGTTTGGAAAGTGCTTATAATACTTTTTTTTTCCCATCGTATGTTCAATGTCAATAATTTGTCTGAATAAAAGTAATTTGATAAACACACAGGAATATAGTTATCAACTACCCTGCTCATGTAGAGATGTAGAAAACAGATCTCATAAAGATGCACTAACATATTCTTTTCAAGGAAAAAGCAAGCTTTGTTCCTTCACTTCTACTTTCTCCTGTAGAGATTTTCAGCTTCCATATTTCAATGATAACTTATTTTATCATCCCTTTTTCAAAATTGTACTTTGAAATGCACAAGTTTGACTATGGACTAATTTCAGTGACAAACTGCCTTAGAAAGAAAAAAGAAAAATTACAACTTACATAGAACCCTCTTCATTGCTCTAATTTGGTTAATTTTGTTGTTGGTCCGATTGGGTGTGGCTGCTTGGGTCCATCTATCCTCTTATTAATTAGAATATTCTGAATTAAATAAAAATAATAAGAACTGCCTGAAACCAGAGATAATAGTTCATAAGTTAGGAACAGAAACATGAAGGAAACATACCTGTAGGGGCATAGTGTCCTCTGATAGATAAAAAACCCTCCTGCATTGAATGCCTATCCTGAAAAACCATCTTTCTTAAAGATAGCCTTATTTTACATTCCACTAAAATGAGCCAATTAATATTCGAAAATGTTTTTCCATAATAAAATGATATTAATATGTCCTCAGCTCTCCAAGCTTTTAGAATCTATCTCTGTGGTGTTACTCTCTGTTTATAATGATACCAAGTGGCTCTTTGTTTGCTTGTTTGTTTTTAAACAATTGGGTCTTTTTCTCAACTAGCAGAATAATCCAGTTAAAAAGAGGTCCTACAGTAGTCACTTAACCTCTTTGAAAGTCTCTTCAACTTTAAAATGAAAAAATTGGTCTCTAAGACTCCTTCCCGAACTAAAAATCCCAAGAGCCTGTCGTGCCTGTGCTGTTACTTCAGCCATTTGAACAGCTCACATCACCTGCATGCGCCTTTTTCGAGGGTGTGGGGGGTGCTGTCAGGGACACAAAGAGATCAGAACTTTGTAAAAACATCTACTCCATCTAGTCACTCAAGTTTAAAAATATGCCAGTCAATCTAATATTCAATTTCACTGACTTTTGTTGTTGTTAATTGACCAGTAATTCAGTTAAAGTAGTTGAAACAGTTGAATGTGTAGATTTAGCTCCAGTCACCAAATATACGGATACATCTGAATTGGTGTTGAAAGAAAACATGTACTTAACTGCTTAGTAAATTACAGTTAGAAGAAGAGGTATCGGGTAAACTCTTTGGGTAATAGAATAAAATTTCAGTAATGTAAATATGCATTATCTATTTTCTGCTTCCATTACGGTATCCTTTCTGATTCTCAGAACTGTTGCCTGACAGGTCTGTGTTCTCCTGGCCAGGTGGTGGTACATTTTTCAGCTTGTCAAATTTCCTCGCGCCCTTTTTCATTATACAGTATTGCTCTGTGCTTAGCTACTGTATCCGTTCATGCAGACATACTCTCCCTTCAGTATAACACTAAAATTGATTTGCTAGGCGCCTCTTTGCTTCTTCACATTTCACATCTTCCCATTGAATTTCTTGTGTCAGGAGCACAGCCCTGTCTTTTTACTTCTATCCTCGGAAATCCGAACAGTCTTTGGGTTTTCTGAATATTTAAATGTCTTTGTGACTGATATCATGTGTTTCATTCTATAGTACTTTGTTCAAAGCAATTTTGTATTATTCTTTGAGAGTATTCAGTGCTTGTTTTCATTTTGGATTCTTTCCATTTTAACGTTATTGAAACTTACCGGTCCTTTTGCATGAGTTAATGGCAAGAGACATTTTTGGAGTAAAAAGCAAAGTTCCTAATTAATATCTCCCCCAGAAAACATATATTAAAAACAAAAAGCTCCATAGCATAATATGGTTTTGTTTGAAATTAATACTTTATTTTCTATAAAAGAAAGATGAAAGGAAACAGCAAAAACTAAATACCCCTACACAAATAAGAAAATATGTTTCTTTTCTTGTAAAAGTGGGAGAAACAAATGTAAAATGGTTCAGGCTTGCGATTATAGGATCTAAGTTGGCACCAGATCTTGCTGTTCTCCTGAGAATTCAAAGCTTGACTGTTTAGTGCTCGTTGATAAGGCGTATTTATTGTAGCATATCGTTTTAGCTGGTCAAATGTTGAGACTTTTGGAAGCAGAGGTGAAAGTTCAAACTTCTTTACTAAAGTGTAGCCATTGTGTAATAAAATACCCAAGATGATTCATTCAGTCAACCTAATATCTACTCATCAAGGAGGAGAACAAGCTAAGGAGGTATTATATCTTTCTCTAGCATAACATGTTAAGCGCAGCATTCCAATCTAAAAGGTAGAATTGTTCCTTTGAGTAAAATAATTAATGATCCCAACAAAAGGAAAGCTGTTACGAGAGAGACCTCTAGTGGAAAAAGATGCAAGCGCCTTCGAGAGGGGTTTTATTGTTTATGCTTCATCCGAAAAACGGAACTTGCACATGCTGTTTAAAGCAGCGTCCACATAACAGCAAACTGAATTCCTCTATAACGCTTAGTTCATGCGATTTGTTTAAGCAAATAATAAATTCAGAGCGGAGCCAACAAAGTGCTTGAGGGAGACTTAACTTCTTAGACATGAGATTTCAAAAAACAAGTTACAGGTATCTAAGAAGAAAGACAGGAAGATTTGTAAAAGAGGGCAACCAGAATTTGGAGGCACTGCCGAATCTAGCGAATATCGCCTTATTTGTTGAATCAGTACTTTAATTGTAGGTCATTTTGGGGCATATAAAAATATCAAAGCACTTCCTATGTATGGAGGGTGATACAGGGATTGGGGGCCTTTTCCACTTTTAAACAAACCATAACATTTTATAATGAAACCTATTAAAATATTAACTAAAGGTTATTTTTTAAGAGAAACAGCAAAGTTTGGTGTTATGCAGAGTAGGGTACCCAAGCAGAGGTTATTTCAAGAATATTGTTGCCTCTAGTATAGAGTATTTCGTTGGACTAATGCTCCTTAGCTTTAAGATTATTTTTCCTCTGTTCTTCATACAATTGCATTTAATTCACCCTCTGATATATAACTAATTTTAACTACTTATTAAAATTTTCCACTTTAAACATTAATGACAAATATGAAAATTAGATCGTGTTTTCTGGTTAGAGATTTAGCAGTAAATCTCAGAGAAATCTGAGTCTACTCACTGTGTTTACCAACTAGGTAGTAATATAACTTCTAATTTAAATTAGAACATCCGCTTCAGTTCAGAGAAATGCCGTGACCCAGAGCTACATAATTTAAGAAAGTGCTCCAGGCGTAAGGAAGAAAGAGCAAGAAGTTGATAATCCAAAGGTGTAGTATTAACTCAGGAGTGAAATATGGTCACAATTTTTAAGGAAAGTATTATAGCTGTGGGAAGCAGTTGCTTATAGTAACAATTTCTGAAATTCTTTTCTACAATAATGTAATAATTGTGGTATACACCTTTTAAAAACTTACCCACAATAGAGCTTCAGTTTTTGTTATTGTTCCAAAGTATCGTGTAAATTTAGGAAAGGAGTATTTTGGGAGGTTATTTTTATTTTCTGTCTTAGCCCCTAGTTTTCCTATTCATTTTTAATTCTGCCGATTGTCTTTAATAAAAGGCTCTTCAATTTCTCCTCACGATGATGAAATTTTTGAGCCTATTTGTAAGGCAGGTTATTCACAGTGCTTTCATTCCTCAAACTAATATATGTTAGTTGTTGCTGAAGAGGATCTATCTTTCCACCACTTAAATGAGAATTGACAGTGGTATGTGTATGGGGGTTGGGGGACAGTGGATAGAGAGTGTCACACAAATTTTATTTCTCTGACTTTGTTTCCACTTTAGAACAGAATTTCTTCAGAGAATGAAAAAGTAGCTTCAAATTTTAGAGGCTTTGAATGAGATTTAAAAAAAATAATTATAATGGCTAAAAGAAATTATCCAAAGATAGAAAAGCTTAAAGCAGCATATTTGTCTGGCCTCCTTTCTGATTCTTTCTTCTTTAAAAGAAAACTATCACATTCTTAGGTTGCCATGTGTTCTTTAAATAAAACTGCACCTTTCAGTTTATTTCTCCTAACAACGTTGAACCCTGTCTCTGCTGGCGTGCGCACCTCTTGAATGGTTTCCTTGCACTCTTGCAGATCTTAATAGGTCTCACCACTCATGCGCCAGAAAAAAAGTAATTTCCATAAGCACCTTAGGACGTGAGAGAGAGTGAAGGTGGAAACAAAAGTCTTCAGAGTGTGCCAGAAATCTCTCTAGAAAAGGAAAAGTCACAAGTCAGTCTACCCAAGGAGCTGAAATGCAAACGGTTCCTCACTCACCACCTGGTGCCTTGTTTGAGAGCCTCATTCACACACACACGTACGTTAGCAACAGAAAAGAACTCCGCAAATGCAATTTCATTCTTATTTTAAGTATGCTGCAGACCCCTATCTTAATTATTAATAATTGTAAACAGACTATTGCCCTTTTTGCTTCTCTTTTGGGTGCAAACAATGGGGAAAAAATAAAGAAAAGAAGAAGGAAAATCAGAGTCCTTTCTGCACTAAAAGTGTGCATTATTTTTCATTTCGCTTTTTAGTTCAGGGCTAGGATTTTATGCACGCTTCTTTCAGGCTGCAACAAATTAGTTCAAAATTTATCATTTCCCACCATTCAATGTCATCCTCACCCTTATACCCATTCCAATAGCATGAACCACCAAGTCAGCACAAGATATGCTATGACAAAGAAGCATTCTAGCAAAAAACAGCCACCACTGGAACAGCGCTCAATTGACCTGAGCATCCTCATTTCTGCAGCACTGGATTATTGTCTCTGCTCTGCCGCTAAATAGGTCACCATAGTAGGTCCCTAAGTCTTCTGTGCTTTGGTTTCTCTATCCACAACATGAAGATATCACTGTTTCTCATAATCAAATGTTGATGTAAAGATAAAGTGCTTTGAAGAAATACAAATACAAAGTAACATAATGCATCTGAAAATGAAGGAAGCAGCTGTAGGATACTGTTAGGAGAATTCCTCTGCTTAACAGAATTGATGGCTATACTTGAAATCCCCCTGGCTTATATCCTGTGCCCATTGCTTTGGGACCCCACTATAGTCACACAAATGATTGACGCTGAATTGTGGGACAGACTCAGCCAAACCCTGAATTGACCTGTGTGTGTTTCCCTCCCTTTGCCAACTCAGCAGCTGTGGCCAATTAGTGTTCAATACCATCTTCCAACTGATAAGTGATTTTAGGTTCCAGATGCAATTGCACCAAAGAGCGTTAGGGTATCTAACCTTCAATTGTTCTAGGCTTTTCATCCTCAAGGAATTTCAGAGGGAAGACGGAACTGTAAGGTCATCTGGTGCATTCATGCAACAGGAATTGTTTAAACATCCCCTAATAAGCAGATCTTTCTCTAGTTTGTCAACAAGAACATTTCTGGTAAGTTATTATAACTGACATCTTAATCAATTCAAGATTTTTTCACTAAAGTTAAATATTAGGCTTACTTTCCCATTCTCATGAGAAATCACACAGGTCAGTCAGTATGGATTTTCTGGAAGACCATTGTTCCTACATCAAATATAGGGAAATTTGTAAATGGGGGTTGTTCCTCTCTCTTCTTTAAGTGAATATCCAAATAATATGGGCTTACTCCCTCACTAGACATGTTATCTAAAGGATCTCTTCCAACCCTAAAAACTCTGATTTTATTTTCCTCTGTTCATATGGTAAAATTCATAGAAATTTAAAACGAGCACATATCAGTGTGAGCTTGAATTTGCGTTTGCATATTGTTCTTCAGATATTTGCACATAGAAAAGGAGGAATAGAGAAATTACTAGATAGGTGATTAACATAACACTACTGAGATTGCGCAGGTGTAATTTTAAATTGTGTTATAGTACATTGTACATATATCCATCTTCTATACTTGATTATGAGTTTTCTGAGGGCAAGGATCATATTAATCTTTGTAGCTCTAATATCCTGAATTCATTCATGCATTCATCCTACATTTACTGAGCACATGCTATGTTCCAGGAATATTGTTAAGTGTAGAAATTTTAATGAAGATGCACACAACATGATCCTAGCCCTAAAAGAGGTCACAAGTCTAACGGAAATAATATTATATTATATAGTTTTAGCAACTATACAGTTTGAAAAGCGCATTTCCTTCCACGATATCCTTTGAATCTTAACAACCATGTGAGATTGGTATAATTAGCCCCATTTTTACAGATGAGGAAAGTGAGTTTCACAGAGGTTAATCATGTTGTTCAGGTCATTCAGCTAATCAATGGCAGATTATGGGCTCCAGGCTTTTTATTCCAAATCCTGTGGGTGCTTAACAAATACTACTACTAATCCAACAATACAAGATTGGACTGTTGGATTATTAATATTGTTGGATTATTAGTTGTCTTCTTCTTCTGATCAAATGAAAATATTTATAAAACATCTTTCTAAACTTCTGTCTTAAATCCATTCCATAAGTAAGTTACATGGAATCAAAACTGAAACTCCTGATCTGACCAGATGAATTGTGAACATAGACTCTTTCAAAGTAAATCAAAATATTCACATACCCTCACAAATTTAGTACCACAAATCTGATTCAGTCCATTTCAACAGCCAAAAACCTGCTTTTGTGAATAAGGCGTTGCATGCAATAGAAGGATACGTTACTACTTGCCCTCATGGTTCCAGTTCAAAGAATTACTGTGCCAGAAGTTGTTTCCTCTGTTACGGGTCCAGGACAATCTGATTCTTGTTAGCATCACTTCCTATACACAGGGCGAGTGGGGTACGCTGCTTTGACTCAATGCACTCTACGGAGAGCTCTGTGCCTGCAAGGCTGGATTTATATTAAGAGGAGAGAAAAGAACATGTTACTCAAAAAGCTTCTGTGTTGCAACCAGAGGGGTGGTGGGGTAGCAGGCGGGGTGACAGTGGCATCCTGTGTGCACTGAAGAAATATTGTAAAGAATCATTGAAGACAATCAGACTATATGAAATGCATGTTAATTAAAATAAACAATAGATCAAACCAGATATAAATTGCATAAGAAATTAACAGTTGAGGAATCATCTAAACAAAGTGTGAAATGTTCTAAAAGTCAATATGACACATCTTGATTAGCAACAGATGCAGAAAGTTCTGTGGATCTCATCTTAACTTTGGGTGCATTTTATTCTCAAAGTATAGCTACACCACTAGCAGGGACATCTCTGACCCATATTTGAATCATAAGCTCCCCTTCTGCCTTTTTCTCTTAAATTTGCACAAACCAATTTTTGGGATAGAGTAGTGTTTAAGATGATTAAAAATACCAAATAGGGGGTGTTTGCATTTCTCAGATTGAATACCAGCAAGCTGCAGATCACAAATCAGGTATAATTCTGCTGCTATGCAACCTGTTCATTCATTCATTCATTTATTCTACAAATTTTTATTGAACATCTACCCTGGGGTTATAGAAATAGTGAAGCATAGTTCTTTCCCTGTAGAAATCCACAGCTTGGTGAGGTAAGAAAGACAAATGCAACTCTCTCTTTCAGCGACAGTATATCGGTTAATACTGAAGATGAGAGTCAAAACGAAGATAAAGAAAGTCAAGTCATTTGATGCAGGTACAAGACCAAGAAGATTATGAGGCCTTTAAAGGAGGCACTGCATGGTTCATCTTTCTCCCCTGCAATGCCTCACAGAGTTGCTGATATATGGAAGAAAACAAATGTTGAGTAAGTGAATGAAGGAATGAATGAAATGAACATTGCAGGTTCTCAAAGAATCCAAAACAGGTTTGGCTTCAGTTTTCTTGGCTCCAGTGAAAAAATAAATGTTAAACTAAAGGTGAATGAAATAAGTGCTGCAGGCCTGACACTCAAAATATCTAGGAAAACCCACACTGGCTCAGTGGCTTGACCCCACACTGCATTGCTTTTGCCACCCAACAACTTGCTCTTGGCTCAGTGGCTTGACCCCACACTGCATTGCTTTTGCCACCCAACAACTTGCTCATTTCATAAAATGGACAGAGTGAGAAAGGAGAATAAGTTGACCATGTGACAGGTAAGGCACACCTTGGTTTTCACAGGGGCCCAGCCTGCTAGATACAGTCCACATAATCTCAATGTAATATTTTGGTTTTAGGGGTCCTAGTGAGCTCTCAGCTTTTTTTAGCCACATACCGAAAACATCATCTGTTTTAGTGTTCTGCGTATGACATCACTCTGACATACTGTAAACATGATAGCATACTTTATGGCACGGGAAAAATAAGCAAGAAAAGGAAATATCCTTCCTCATGCTTTGGTCAGATATACTTTGTAGTTAGCTAAACTTAGCACACATGAGGTTTCCAGAAATCTTCAGAAATGAACTTTTTAATTTGAATAAATTTGTTGAACGAATGCAACTATTTACAGAAAGACTGAGAGATTCCTTGAAAATGTATGATTTCCTCTTTCAAAGATGTGTTAGAGTCTCTACGAAAAAGTCTACTGTAATTCTAGTTCGAGGTCACCATCATTGAAAGGCTTATGGCTCACTGTCAAGCTCTCAGAATGCAAATAAAGGATGGAAATCTGAAGGTTTCAATTGATTTTAAGTTGGTCTTTGGTCCCCCTACCTAGCAGAATCACAGCCATGGTCTCGAGCTCATTTTTATTGAACAGTCATCAGACAAAAAAGAGAGAATAAAATGGAAGGAATTAAATTCAAGTAGAGGACATATATAGAGAGAAAAGAGGGATAGGAAGCGAACAGAACCGATGCATTGAAAACGGATCAGCTGTAAGCTTCCTCTCCAGCAGAAGGCCATGTTGGGTCCAAGCTCTTAGTACCTACCAACTGTCCTGATAGTTTCAAAGCCAGGCCTTCTATTCATATTTGAAAGGCAAGAGGGCAGGTGGCTTATCATGTGGATTATTCAAAATTATATAAAAAAGTAGTATGTAGTCATTTCTTCAAGTATTATTCAAAAGCTCAGTTTATAGCATTCTAGTTTTGCCTCAAATTATTTCTTAACTTTCAAATTCCCTGAAAACAGGCAATTGAAAGCATCCATTGGTAGGTATTGCTTAAATACATAGCCCCAACTTATCCTGTTACTGGAAGGCATCTCAGCAGTAAAGATTAGGTATGAAAATAGTTTGTCATTAGGTTTTAATTTGTGATTCATCTTAGATATGTTAATAGGATAAGACATTTGGCTGATTTGCTTTCAAAAAGTTAAGGAAAAAAAGCATATAAAAAGTTCAACTAGTCCAGTATTCCCTAAAGATTTAAAAAATCAAGTTCGTATGTTTACATGTAAAAAAATGACAAAATAATTCTACTGCCTAGAAAAAAAAAGCATAACTGGTTTGCTATCTGTATTCCAGCTGACCCACACAGAGGAGTTCTGTTCCATTATCTTCATGAAGTAAACTGCTACTTGTAAGATTATAAGCATAAGTTTCCTTTTTTTCGTTCCAGCATTTACTAAGGATGTTTAAAATAATCTTGAGCTACTTCAGCAGCTATTTATTGATGCATTTTATGCCTTTTGTTAGCTATCTTCATAGTCATTTTAGTACATCGAGCCCTAATCTTCAAGTCTGTCAGTCCCATTTTGCATTACAAATCATTTGTAGTTTTATAACTGTCATTTCCAAGGACATCTGGAAAAGATGGATTTATGAAAGGTTACCATGCATTCTAAGAAGACCGAGAATTAGCATGACTTTGTAAAGGTTCTTATAAATTGAGCAGCAGCCATCACTGACAATAAGGTGTTTTCTGCTTTTGTCAAGTATCTTTATTTAAATATTAAGGGAGCGATATGACCTTTGGCCTTGGAGATCCCTGTGACATGGCAATGGCCCAGTGTAATAGCTGTCAGTGGAGTGCTATGGCCTGACTCTCTCAAGGCCCCTATTTGTGGACAGTGTTATAATAACCCTTCCATTAGGCATCCCCAAGGCAAATAACCTCAGCTTTAACAGAGTCAGTTTAAAATTCCTTAGAGTAACATTAAGAGACTATCTGGTTTGTGTCAGTTTAAGATCAACTACTCCCTGCATAGGTTCAATTCTGTAAATTTTAAGTAGCCACAGTTATTTTAGAATTATTTCATATATGCCTGCAGGTAAATATTAGACACATAGAATGTAGAAATAACCCCATATACTTCTTTGATTTCTGAACCAGCCTCTTTAGAGATTAACTGAATGGAAATGGACTTGAGAGTCTATTTTTTAAATGACTCTTTTTCATCTGTATACCTATCTTTTGTTGATAAAAATTTCACACAGTTGCTGCTTATGGTATGAACAGGATTTGGCGACATCAAATCACAAATGTAAGAGACAAGATAATATTCATTAGAAAGCAGGCCTACCTCCTTATGCATGTGCTAGGGGTAAGTAATGATTATAAGACCAAAAGTGTTTGTTTTTTTCTGGCTTTTCATTCTGATTTTGTCTGCCTCTTACACTATTTTACCCCCCAGGTACGTAAATCTGGTTATGCTCAGATGAAATGCTTGCATTTGAATCACAAATTATTACTGCTCTTATCTCTAACTACTTATTACTAGGCTCAGACTTTGTGGGAAAATCTGAGACCAAAAGACATCTTTATTCTGTGAAAAATCAAGGTCAAGCTACCCTCAAATGCTTTGAGAAACCACAGTTGTCATCCTAAATCTTAAAATAAATCACTAAAGATGATATGAACACTTCAAATATTTGGCCATGAAATGAATTTAGTGTCTGCTCTGAATCCAACTTTTGTGTTTGGGTGTCCGTCTCTTCACTTGTTAAAATATATCAACCAAATTAAAAAATAAACAAATTCTTTGGTGACTAAAGATGGCTTCTCATGTGTAACCTTTGTTGTTTTATATTCTTAGTTAAATACAAATTAATAAATTAGTTTGATTTGGAAATTTTATTTTTAGAACTAATGGGAAAGTCAACAAATGTTTATAGATTGCTACATTGTGTACACAACATTGGGATAACCATACACATCTTTCAATATTCTTTCCGTTCTTACAATAAAAACCCAGCCAAGTTTTTAAAGAACAGACTAATTTTTAGGAAAATAAATTATACATTTAGTACTTACCTTTACTATTGATGCCAAAGACGTTAAGGTATAAATAATTGTTGATCGAATTAAGTTTTGTCTCACATCAGGTTAACTGCTATAAGAAAGAAAAAAAAATGAAATGATATCATGTGCTAAAACCCCGGTGCTCATAAACAACACTTAGCTTTTGATTTACGGTGAAATCACAATTCTCCATTTCTTTTTCCCTCTGTCTCTGACATTGCATGTGAGACCATAGGGCAATACATGCCCTACGACATAATATAGGATGTAATTTAAAGGGTTCTATTGATGCTGTAAATCACAAGTAGTTCTGCTGAAGCAGTTTATGAATGGCAGTAAAACACCAAGACTGGATTATATCATTAGAATTATGTACCACATGCAGGTATTATTATTTGTAATTGGGGATAAAGTATTACAAAACATGCATATGGAAATGTCATTTTTCTTGGTATTTACAGGGTTTTTTTATGAAAGAAGATGTGTTTTGGGGTAAAAGAAGAAATCCAGTGTTGTAGAATATATGCTGTTCTTGAGAAAGCATTTGTATGCTCTGAGAGTAGACCGTAATAGTTAGAACATATTCTGACGGATCATACATAACCCAATTGCTAGAAGCACAAAAGACTATCTGCATATGGGCTACCAGCAAATGTAATAAGGCTTATTAGTACACAACCAAAGAGATGTAACATCACAATGACTATGAGAGTGTGATGCTCTAAATATGAGTCGAACAGTGTAAAAGATCAATCAACCTATTAGTCCTCTCTACAAGAAAATTATAAATATGATGGACTTATTTTTCCACCGAACTGATTGGTTTTTTTAGATATATAGCCATTCTGAAGCTCTGAAATAATCTGTAATTACAAGTTTCTTTTCTGGGAAGATAAAATGACAATGGCAGTTCTTCAACTATTCTGGGCACATCTTTGATGACAAAGAGCAATTCCAGTCTTCTAGCCTGTTTAGTTGTATCCTTCCGCTATTATAAGTAAATTGTCCTAGTAGGTGTGTCTTTGCGAGTAACCAGATGGCCTAGATCGATACCAAACAGTTCTTCCATATGCTATTTTAATTTTTTTCTCAAAGAAACTAAGGTAACGTATAGTGGGACATCACAACTCATTTCAGAATATTTTAGGTAGGTCTTTGGGTTCTTTAGATTAATTTCCCCAAATAAGGTCAATCCCAAGTAATATTCTAAAATAGGTCAAGATTCAAGCATCTCCTACCTCTCTCTCCCATTCATTGACTAGAAATGGCCATCACCCCCCCCTCCCCAAGTTTAATCCTAGTTTCCCAGGAATCAAACAGGACATTCCAGAATTGTTCATTTGGATTAGCATCTGTCAGAGCCATGTCCTATCATTTTAGGCTTGTTGCTGCCATATTTCCCTTTCCACAGAAACAAATTTATTCTAATTTTATCCCTTCAGGACAAGGATGATAATTAATTGCCCAATAAACTAGCTGCATTTGCCAAGGCAGAGATTACTATAAATAAATTATTTCCAAGTGACTTTCTGGGAGTCAATTAATCCAAAAATTAAACACGAAGGCAAGTAGAATGGGCAGTTGATACTGTGGCAAGCCAGTGATATCACTTAATTTGACTTGGTTGGCCATTGAAGTCCATTCTTTCTAAATATAACATATATTTATATTATATTATATGTATATACATACATACCACCCACCCCCAACACACATATCCATATAAATATAAATACTAATGTTTATATGTATGTAATTCACCCCCAAACCTTAATTCCACTCAGATAAAAGAATTTTCGTAGCCACTGATTCCCAGAGTCATACAACATTTCAGAAGAGTTAAGGAAAACTTATAGCTCTGTAATATAACTAAGAGCAAGATTTTGTGAATCAGACGACCTGGGTTCCAATCCTTACTAGCAGTGTGACTTTGATCAAGCTCCTTAACTTCTCCATGCCTAAATTTTCTCATTGGGTTAATTGAGAAGAGTTAGTAATTAAATTTATATAAAGTACCTCCAGCAATGACTAACAAGTGAAAAGCATCATATGTATGTTTGTCATTGATAGTAAATTGTTCCTTGAGAAAGATAGAGCTTATTTAGCCAATATCCTGAAATAAGTACACAAATTTTAACACAGTAAATTCTGGATTATTGAATTATTGGTTTTGATTGTTATCTATCTTTTCATAAATTTATTCATTCAACAGATTTTTTAAACAACCATATGCTAAGCACTAAAGCAGATGTTATGAAATACACAAAATGTTTTAAAAGATCCTTTTTCTCAGTGAACTTAAATTCTATTACCCATTGAATCATAGGCTATACATAAGTAGTTATAATCCAAGATGGAAAGTGATAAGGCCATAAAGAGGGTAGAGATCATGTGCTATGACAGTTTAGACATTGTAAGAATGACTTCCAGCTAGAGGTTCTATGGAAAGCTTTTTGGAGGAGGTAAAATTTGAATTGATTCATGAAGATTAATCAGCATGCAGAGATAAGAAGGATGACCATTTTGAAGGAGCTTAGTCAAGGCACAAGGACAGGAAGTCAGAAATTCTGAGTGTGTAGAAGACAGGAGTATGATACACCCTGTCACTGTGGGAATGTTGGGAAACACAGAACCAAGTACACCGGAAAATAATAACTTTGAATTATAGCCTTGCAGCCAATAATAATCAATATTAATATTGTTACACATTTTTCTAGTTTTATGATATAATTTTTAAAAATAATTGAGACTGTACTGTATATATGATAGATATGATTATATACATATATGCAAGTGTATATATGTATGTCATATGCATATATGATTATATATTATCTATTTTTAAATAATTAAGCAAATATTTAAATGGCTGTATACTTTTTCATAATAAGGATGAATAATTAATTAATCATTCAACTTTATAGGAAATGTAAGTGCTTCTCACATTTTGCTATTGTTAATAGGGTTAGAATAAACACACTTACAGATTAACCCTTGTCTGTACTTAAAATTGTTTTCCTAATATATGTTCCTAGAAAGGAAATTAGTGTTAAATATATTAAGGATTTTAAGGTTTCTGATATATAAGGCCATGTTGTTGAATACATACACTTTAAAGTCGCCAAGTAGTAATAGAGTGTCATCTTAATAATTATTTTCATCTTTCTTAATTTGATAGGCATAAAATTGTATTTTATTTATTTTTAAGTTAGCAACTTTAACAAGGATAATGCATTATTTAACTTTACGCTATTTCACCTTTTTATTTCCTTACACTCATCTTCTTCCTGCTCTTACTAGGTCATTCATTTACCTATGAGAATGTTAGAATTGTTACCATAGAAAGAGAGAAAGAAACAAAGGTTCTTAATTAACTTCTAAATTCAAAATAAGGTTTTTTTCAGAAGTAAAAATATTTGGAAAGTTAAGTTATTTTTGAAGTCATTTTCTGCTAAATCCAATATCTGGGTTATCTCTGGATTTGCTCCTATTGACTTAAAAAAAAAAAATCTCTTGTTTATTAGTAACTTTTGCCTCCTTCTTCACATATCTAGTGATATTGGATTATATTCCAAGCCTTGTAAAAATTATAGTAGAGAAACTCTGGATTATGTTGTTTTTCTCTGGAGAGCATAAAATTTTCTTTTGACAAAATATTAAATTATTGGAGGGTGAATTGCAGTTGTCAAGACTTGGTTTAGGCTTTGTTAAAGTGAATATCACTTAGCTTTGCTGTTACTCCAAGTGCAGATCCATTACTCTTAAGAGCATAATCCTTGCTCCTAGGGCATAGACTTTCTCAACTAAAAGCCTAAGATATTTACCAAGGACTCATCACTTTAATCGGGTTTGAACTTTAAGTTCTTTATGGCAATTTCTGCATTGTGAAACAGATCGGAAAAAACTCATTCGTCACAGGGTTTGCGTGGAATACTGGAATAGTTAGGAAGGTCTCACCTCAGCAGGAAATATTTAGCCTAGATTGAATACTTCTCTAGACTCCCGAAAAGCATTAAGTAAGACCCAAAAGGATCAAACTATTTCCAAGTATCTCAGCTGCATTCCAGAACAAACATCCAGGTGAGTGAGCTAGGAAGTGGCTCTTTCCCAGCAGAATCCTGAGATGACTGCAGCCTTGTAGAGGCTCAGAGTCAAAAGATATTGCCAAGTCACATCTGGTTTCCTGACCCACAGACACTGTAGGATAATACATGTTGTTGTCTTAAACCATTAAGCCTTGGTATAATTTTTTAGGTAGCAATAGATAACAAATACAGAAGGAAACTTCCACAACTTGATAAGGGACATATGAAACACCTCAGCAAATATATTTAATGGTGAAATACTGAATATTTTCTCCCCAAAAGATCAGGAGCATACAAGGATGTCTGCTCTCACTACTTTCATTCAACTCGTACTGTGGGTTCTAGCCAATGAACCAGTCAAGCAAGAAAAAGAGATAAAAGGGATCCACACTGGAAAAGAATAAGTAAAACGTCTTTATTCTCAGACAACATGATCACCTATATGGAACATCTGATGGACTCTACAAAGTAAAATACTATGTCTAATAAGTGAGATTAGCAAATTTGTTTGATACAAGATAAATTTACAAAAATTATATTTCCATATATTGGAAACAAAAAATCAGAGATTAAAATTTAAAATACCATTCACAATAGCATCAAAATATGAAATAATTAAGAATAAATAAGGAAAAACAATGTGTAAGATTTATAAATTGAAAACTATAGAACTGAGAAATTAAATAGGACCTAAATAAATGGAGGGATGTACCATTTTCATGGGTCGGAAGGCTTGATATTGTTAAGATTTATTAACAAAGTTATTTTAAATTGATTTATAGATTCAAAATAGACCTATTGATTCAAAACAACTCCAATTAAAATTTCAGCTGTCTATTTGCAAACATTGACAAGCTGATTCTAAAATTCATATGGAAATGTAAAGGATCTTGAAAAAGAAGAAAAAAATCCTCGAAACTACACTACGAGCTTTCAAGATATGTTATAAAGGTACAGTAATCCAGACAGTGTGCCACTGACATGAATTAGTGAAAGAAGTCAATGGAACAGAATAAAGAGTCCAGAAAAACACCTACCAATATATGGATAGTTGATTTTCAACAAAGGTGCAAAAGACATTTCGGTGCAGGAAGGATAGTCTTTTCAACAAATGGTACAGGAAAAATTGAATAACCATATGCGTAAAATAAAAAGAAGAAAGAAAAAACTAAACTAAACTAAAAAGAACTAAGGACAAATACCCCCCTACCAACACACACACAAATATGAAGAGGTTGAACTTCCTAGACCGATAAAAACAATTTACTAAAAACTTACAGCAAACTTCGTATTTATTGCTAAAAAAAGTATAAACATTTCCATTGCTGAAACATAGTTTTAAAAAGTTAAAACATAACTCTCATACAAACATAAAATGAACTTGTATTAAAATCAGTTGTATGATTATCAGACAAAATTCCTTTGCATTGCTATGGGCGAGGATCACTTGCTTTTCTATAATATAAAAATAATCTACATTGCAATCAATTTCACATCTACCTCCTCAGAGCTGTAAAATCATTTAGTCAATAAAAAGTGAATCAAATTTTCAAGGCCTGGAAAAGCACGTGGTATTCCCTTTTACACTTTTGCAATTTTGAATATTTTTTCTTGATAGGATAATTTTTATTGACACCACTGAAGTCAGGAAGCCCCTACCATTGCTGGTTTAACACTGTGCTAGTGATAGAAGTCAATAAAGTAATATTTGTAAAATGAGCTAAAAGATATAACCGTTACAAAGGTTGCAAAAGTTTTCAGAGATTGCCTACATAGAAATCCAAGAATATCTACAAATGTATTATTATAGCTAACAAAAAAAAAATCCAGCAAGATTTCTGGATTAAATGTCAACATACAAAGATCAATAGCTTAGACTGACCAAAAAAAAAAAAAGAGAGAGAAAACTCAAATTACTAAACTCAGGAACAAAAGAGAACATCACTACCAATCTCACAAAAATAAAACGGATTAAAAGGAAATACTATGAATAGTTACCTGCTAACAAATTAGAAAACTTAGATGAAATGGACAAATTCCTAGAAATACAAAAATTAATAATTTTATTCTACCCCAAATGTAAGCATAGAAAAATTTTAATGTTAAAAAATTGCATCTGTAACAGAAGAAAAAGTTTAAAAACAGAGGTGTAAACCTCATTAAAGATGTGCAAGATCTTAGAAAAAAATTACAAAACACTATTAGGCACGCAAAACTTGACATAGAGGGAAAGTCTTGATATATTAAAAAAGTAAATTTCTCCCAAATTAATCTTTAAATTAAGTGCAATTTAAAAAATATGCACATGATTCACAAAACTAGAAAATTCTTTTCATATTCACCTGAAGACCTGTAAACAGCAAAGGAAATTTTGAAGGAAGGGAGTAGGAGCATCTTCTCCTGTATATTAACGCTGATTAGAAAACTACAGTATTAAAGCAGTGAGCAACTGGCAAAAGGATATTTGACAGAAGAACAAAACCAATAAGAGAACACAGAAAAATATCCAGTATACATCATAATATAGTATATTATAAATGTACATTGCAATCATTTTAGGAAGGAGAGATTACTTAGTAAATGATATTGGAATAAGTTGGGAAAGAATGCCTCACAAGATATACAAGAATCATCTCCAGAAGAATTTGACTCAAATGCGTAAAATAAAAATCTTAAACAATTGCTAAGTTAATATATGGAGTATCTTCAATTAACAAAGGTACAAAAAAATTTCCTAGATAATATATGAAATACAACTCAGAAAGGATGCCTGAAAAATCCGACTACATCAAAGTTTAAAATTTCCGTTTCATGGCCCGGCTCCGTGACCGAGTGGTTAAGTTCGCGCGCTCCGCTGCGGGGGCCCAGGGTTTGGATCCTGGGCACGGACGTGGCACCGCTCGTCAGGCCATGTTGAAGCAGCGTCCCGCATCCCACAACTAGAAGGACCTGCAACTAAGATATACAGCTGTGTACAGGGGGGGTTTGGGGAGATAAAGCAGAAAAAAAAAAATTTTTCCGTTTCAAAGGAAGTATCATAAGCAAAGATAAAAAAAACACTACCCACAGATTATAGCAAAACATATCTACAAAAGTATAACCAATAAGAGTTGGCATCCAGAATATATTTAAAATTCTTATAATCAGTTAAAAAATAGTTTCAGACAACAAACAATACAGAAAAAGAGGCAAAGAATAAAAAGAGAATACTCACAAAGAAACCCAAATACCGAAAATTTTTTTTTTTTAAAGATTTTATTTTTTCCTTTTTCTCCCCAAAGCCCCCCGGTACATAGTTGTATATTCTTCGTTGTGGGTCCTTCTAGTTGTGGCATGTGGGATGCCGCCTCAGCGTGGTCTGATGAGCAGTGCCATGTCCGCGCCCAGGATTCGAACCAACGAAACACTGGGCCACCTGCAGCGGAGTGCACGAACTTAACCACTCGGCCACAGGGCCAGCCCCCGAAAATATTTTTTAACATTTATTCTTAGCAGGAGTTAGTGAAATGTAATATAAGGCAAAACAATAACTTTTATCCCATAAAGCTGATAGAAATAAAAGAGAAGACAAAATCAAGTGTTGTGTCGCAGCCACAGGGAATGATCAAATGCTTCCAGTTGGGATAAAAGAATGCTGCTACTTTGGAGGATATCATTCTATGTTTTAGCTATTATTTTTCCAGATATGTGCCCTAGAGAAAAAGTTGCACATGTATGTTAAGAGACACACCCATGCAGATTCATTCATTGTGTGCAAAAGTGAAAAGCTGAAGTCCATCAAGAGAGGATGGTTAAAGCAAATCAGTTACATGTTTGCAATGTAATCTGACGAAGCCATTATAACAAGGTAGAGGAATATTCCAGGACGAGATAAACATTCCTAACACAATAAGTGAAAAAAGTAAAGCAGAATATAACCTTGCTTTTGCCAAAACAAATCTTGTACTTATGTACACTGAGTCATGTATTCACACACATGCACTCACATGCACAAACACACACACATCGACAAACTTGAAGAAGGTAAGATAAAAATCAGTAGAAATCCTTCTTTACATAGTGGGAATAGGAGTGTTCATATCTAAATTTTCTTTTATATATTTTGACTAATAAATCATATTTATATATTATTTTAGATGTTTGGACTATTATATATAACTGTATATTTATCTTTGTATATGCCATATTGTTTATATTATTTTATATATTTAGCTATTAACTGTTTCTTTTAAAAATGATAAATATCAATTTACTTTAAAACACAAAAGAAATAATTTACAGTAGTCCTCCCCTTATCCACGGGGGATATGTTCCAAGACCCCCAGGGGATGCCTAAAACCAGTTAGTACTGATCCCTATCTGTATTATGTTTTTTCCTATACATACATACCTGTGATAAAGTTTAGTTTGTAAATTAGGCACAGTAAGAGATTAGCAACAGTAACTGATAATAAAATAGAACAATTATAACGATATACTGTCATAAAAGTTACCATAGATCTTAGCAACTTCAGCACATGACTTTTTTCTTTCTCTTATTCAGTCAAAAACTTTCACCTTTTCACTTAAAGGAAGTACTTTACAGCTTCTCTTTGGTGTATCAGTATTGCCAGCATCAATACTCTTGCCCTTTGGGGCACCTATTAAGTAAAATAGGGGTTTCTTGAACATGAGCACTGTGATACTGGGACAGCCGATCTGATAACCAAGATGGTTACTAAGTGACTAACAGGCCTGAAGCACAGCGTGGATACTGGGGACAAAGGGATGATTCACGTCCTGGGTGTGAGGGACAGAGCAGGACAGCGCAAGATTTCATCATGCTACTCGTAACAGTGCACAACTTAAAACTTATGAATTGCTTACTTCTGGAATTTTCCTTTTAATATTTTCAGACCAGGATTGACCACAGGTAACTGAAGCCATAGAAAGCGAAACCCTGGATAAGGCGGAACAACTGTACTCAAAATTTTAAGAAATCTGCTTATAGCAACATGGAATAGCAGAACTCGTGACAAACTAAGGGCAGAAGACACTTCCTTCAAGAATCCTCTCCTGAGGTTAGTGTCTGGGTTACTTGGGCCTCCTATGTGGTCCTCTGTTTAATTTGCGTAAACTGGTCCTTTCTCCACCACTGAGTTCCTTAAGAACGGGAACTGAGGAAATCTTATCTCTGTCAACCACTGATGGTAAGATAGCGGCACCTGGCAGGAAATCAAGACATGTTGGATAAATGGATAAATGGGTGAATGGAAGAAGCTACATTTTCACAGTGATCCTGTCCATTTTGCATTCAGGATTACTTGCATTTCTGTGAATTTCAAGAGAATGACTTTCTAAATGATATAAACCAACTTATTTTCACCAGTAGGAGAATCTAGTCACATTAAGGGTGATGAAAAAAGAATTGTGACCAAGCTCTGCTCTATTTCAAAGGGGAAAAGAGCTGGCTCTCTGACACCTAAATTTCTTCTTGCACAGATCTCAAGCCAGAGGAAATTAACACATTGGACGTGTCCCTAAGACATGGAAATAGGGAGTTTTAATATGTGAATGGTCCTATACTGTCTGCAAAGAGCTCAGATGGAGAATCAAGCTCCTGCTCCCGTCTTAAGAAATGAGAGTCATGCTCTACTGCTCTGCAGGTGACCAGGTCTCACACACACAGTGCTGTCAGAAGATTAGGCAATATTCTCTTATTTCTGGTGTACTTATCAGCGTGTTTTCATTTGCCAGTATCAGAAATTCCCACTCAAACTGGCTGACACATTAAAGGAGACTTTTTTTAACCACAGAACTTAAAAACCATGTGATAGGGTAGGATTTAGGTGGGATTCAATTAGGGCTCCTGTCGTGTCTCCCTGGAATTCTCAAAGCTCCTCTAGCCCCACATATGTCAGCTTTGTCTCCAGTCTGACTTTTCTCCAGATAAGGAGATGGCTGCCAGCATTAACTGCTCCTACATGCTGCCCTGCTCACAAACAGGGAGCCATCACAGGATAATCACTTGGCAAGACCATTAAACAGAAGTTCTGAGCTTCCTGAACTTTACCACCCTTGAACCAATCATGTTGCCAAGGAAAAGCCATGGACCAATTGTTGCATGACTGGGTTACCTGAACCAATCCCCATTGCAAGAACGCACACTTGAACTCAGGATGGAATTGGTGCCCCCAAAGCGACACAGCTGCTTCCGGTGAGGGATGGGCTAGAATGGATGGTGATCTGTACCATTTCCATAGTGTTGAAGAAGGCCCTAACTGCCCCTGCCACCATTCAGATGTTTTAGAGTACGCTGTTGACGTGTTTGTAGGATTAATGCCCTCTCATACTCTTGAGTCATCTCTATCTGCAAAATATTTGGCAGACAAGGACATTCAGTACTATGACTGACTGACTCAAGAAATATCCCAGGAAGCAGAATACTAACCACACTACTCCAATTAGTGTTGTAAAATAGAAGTAATGGTAAATAACTTGCTTATGTCCCAACAGGTAATAATCTAGTTATGGTAAAATTGGAGAATAAAAAGCTTAATACTGCCAGACACATATGACCATAATTCTAGCCCATGAGTAAATCCAAACAGACTGGCCTATTAGGTGATGCGTTTGGAAGATGAAGTAGCAGGAAGACATGCAGGTGATACAGCAGAACTAGAAGACTCTACCTATATCTACGCCCACATCTCCTAACACATTCTTCCTCTTTCTCTACTTCACAGCACACTGGCCATACCATTCCTCAGACAAGCCAGGTTGTCTCCACGCTGACGCCTTTTTAGCATTTGCTCTCTCTTCTCTCTGGCCTGGTCCTTTTCACAGCTTGCATACTCATAGCTTTGTGATCTCTGTTCAAATTTCACCTAACCTGTGATGTTCTCCCAGTTCACATATTCAAAGCAGTTATCTCCACTTTCATTACTGTCTATCATATTATCAGCCTTTATTTTCTTCATAAGACTAACGGTATTTCAGAGTATTACATACATCTTTTACTAATTTTCAATATTTATTATTTTTTTAAATTTGTGAATGGCCTATGTTTCCTATTTAAATATAAGCTAAATGAAGGCAGGGTCTTGGTCTTACTTACTATAATGTCCCAGTGTCCACAGCAATGCCCAACAGAGTACAAACACCACCTTTTGTGGTGAAAAGTGAAAATAACTTAGAGTGAAAAGCTATGATCTGGGTTATGTGATGTGAGGCCAGTCATTCCACACGTTTGTGCAGAGACTTCGGTTGCTTATGATGTGTAGATGAGCTGTTGTATGGGAAAGCACCTTGAAAATTATGAAATCCTATGCACTTTAAATTCTTTCTGTAATAAAGAAGTGATTGGATAGACGGATAGATAGGAAGAAATGCTAGAAAGTGTAATAAAAACTACGATAGTAGTATGCCACCAAGTAGCTTACCTAAAAATTAAATAAATAAAAATTTGTTAAGAAAAAACAATAGAAACACCTCATCTTTGATAATAGTTATCATTGCTATCATTTACTGGGTGCTAATTAAACATATGCAAGAAATATGCTAAATTCTTCATGCACTTTCTCTCACTTAATCCCAACTAACAACTTAATATGGCGGTTCTTAAATTTGTTCCCATTTTCCACCTGAGGAGACTGATGTACAGAAAGAGTACTTGAATCCTCAAGGTCATGCAGCCCTTAAACTGCAGGTCAGGGACCTCGACCAATTTTGTCTGACAACAAAGACTGTGGGGCTCTCAAATATTACAAATATCTCATACATTGTGTACTGTCTCAGAATCTAATCTGGAAGTCTCCAGGACCCTTTGCATTCTTATCTGTTAAATGAATGTGATCCACCTGGAAAAATACCTAAAGGGAGCAGGGTTTCTCAAAAGAGTTGCTGAAAACAACAGGATCTAGAGTGGAGAATACAATTTGAATAGCAAAAAGTCATTCAAAACCTCAACCTTCCTCCTCTCCTTTTATGAGTAATTAAACAAACCAAGGCTTTTTCCATTGAACTGATTCATCTTCGTGTCCTCCTCCCCTTCATCGTCTTCCTCCTCCTCCTCCTCCTTTTCCCCTTCTTCCCTTTTTTCCTTCCTTCTTCTCCTTCCTTCTCCCTCCTCTTCTACTCTCTTTTGTTCTTGGCCCCTCCATCTTTTTCTGCTTTTGCCTTTTCTGAGACCCCACCCATACTCATGGTTTTGAATACCGAATCTCCTTTATGCTGCCTTCAGTGAGCCACAAAAACAACCACTACTCCACCATGCCATCTAATAAACTATGCGTATTACCCACACCACTCTAAATTGGCTGCTTTTAAAGCCCCAGTCTATACAGGTATTATGATTTTTCTAATCGTTCAGGTCTTAAATCTTGAACTAATTCTTTACTGGGTGCTTCTCCGTCTACTGACAACTTCTAAGTCCTATTCATCCAGTAAACCATTATTGAATAAATAACTGTATTGCAAGCACTATATCAGCTGCTTCTATAGCTAGACAGGAGGTCCTACAATCTGGGTAACAGCATATTGGTCTGAAACCAGTTGATTTGAATTATAATCATAGGTCTAGTTCTGGGATGGCGACAAGTTACACAGCTTCTTCTATCTCCGTTGAGTATTGGATATCAAGAAAATGATAAAGCCACATCTCCTTCTGACCACAGCAGGTGAAGGTTCTCTGCTTTTAAGGATCCATGTGATTAGATTGGGCCCATATAGATAATCTCCCATTTAAGATCCTTAATTTAACCACATCTGCAAAGTCCCTTTTGCCAGTAAGGTAATCATAGGCTCCTGGGATTAGGCTGTGGACTCCTTGGGAGCCCGCTATTCTGCCTACCACAGGGCTCTTAAAGTTAATGTTTGTATCAGGGTGAAGATCTTGTTACTTCTAAGAATCTCCCCCAAAATAAGTGCAAATACTCCACTTCTGTCTTGCTTCATCTGTCTCTCTTGTCTTCAAACAAGGAACTTAGAACTGTCACTGGCCAAAGGGACTTGAAAACTTTGATTGCAGAAAGCACTATGGGTGAAGAAAGAGAATGGAAATGGAGACCACTGGAGCAATAACATACCATGCGTCTCAATTTTTCTTTAAATAAATACAGTTATATGCCTCGAAAATTAGAAAAAAAGAATAAAAAGATATGTAGTAAAATATTCTCACATCTGCTCCCCCTTAACACAGTTATTAGCTTCTTGTATATCCTTCCACAGTTCATTTTCTTTGTGTATACAGCAAATAAAAATACATATTCCTATCTTTCTCTTTGCCAGCCAAAAGAGAACATCCTATACATGCAATTCTCTACCATATATTACTAAGTAAAAAACTGTGCACAGCAACTTTCCATATCAGAGCACAGAGTGGTTTTGTTCATTTCTCATGGCAGAGACACAGTATTCCATTTTACGAATGTACAGTAATCCTCACAAGGAGGGGATTTGGTATAATTCCAACACCATTTATAGGATCATTTCTTCTCTGTTGATTTGCAACACTTCCTTTGTGTTTAGTTCCAGTATGTAGTCAGGCTTATTTCTGTTCTTTGGACTGTCCGTTTGTTTATATCCCATACCACAGAGTTTTAATTAGAGAGACTTTAAGATACATTTTAAATCTGGTAGCTCTTATCTTCCCTCATTGCTCATTTTTTTCACGTTTCCTTTCGTTTCTTGTTTACCTTTCCTTATAAAGTTTAACATCAATCTGTCTGGTTTACAAAAACCTATTGGTATTGATAAAATTTATAAGTAAGCTTAGGGAAAATTGAAACCTTTATTACATTGAGTTTTCCCATCCAAGGATATAGTATACCTTTCTACTTAGTCAGTTCTCTTTTCACACTAGGTTTCTTAAATAAAATATTGTGGATTATTAATTTAAAAAGGCAAGGCATTATTGGGACTGTTGAGCATTCATAGACAGTGTGGGCAAGTTACTTAAAGGGGGCAGTGTACTGCTAACTGTAAGCATAGAGTTTGCTAGATGCTTAAGAAGAAGAAGAAAAAGAGCAGCCTACTCCCCTGTCTGGGAAGGAGAGGTGAGCAGTGGTGGAGCTATTACAGAACAGTATACCTCGGTTCACCGTATCAGTACACTTCCTCCTCTTCCTCCACCTCCTCTTCCTGTACACACACACACACACACACTGAAATCCATGCTTTCTTACTCCCGGCCTAGGAGGAGTTACACAAGGGTCCTCTGACCAAGTGCCTGAATAACCTGATTCTGTGTGATAAATATGTGAGATTTTAAGACTAATTACTCCAAATAAATCCACATTATCTGACCCCAAAGAATTACATTCCATGTATTGAAAGTATTGACAAGCCCTCTGAATTAGCAATAGTAGTCTGACAGGTTGCCTCTGCTTAAAGAACCCTCCTCCTTCTCTCTCTCACCACCCCTCCTTGCGCCAGGTTGGCCCCCAACTCTGCCTGTAGGTCTCAGTTTCCCTGAGACAGGTCCAGATGCCCTGATCTGTAATTCTATAGCACCCTTAATTCTGCCAGCATAGCACTTAACAACACTTTACTGAAAGATCTCAGTTTCTTTCATCTTTTATAGTACCCTCAGCAATGACCATTGTTCTTTGGGGGATGCTTATTAAAGGAGCAGTGAATGAATTAATGGATGACTTCTAGAATAGAAGATTTATCTATATCCATTGTTGCAAAATTTGATATTTTTATTTCTGGAACTCACCTTTTAGATAAGCCAAAAGAAGACACAAATATTATCTCATTGCAACAGAAAGAACTGACAAAGAGAGACTGGAAGAGATTCATTTCAATGAATGGTCACAGCTTTGAGTGAGCATTATTTCATTATCTGAAGAATTTGACACTTGCACACTTCCCTTACTTACAATTAACCATCACTTACTCATTTATTAAGGAAACAGCATTATTAAGCAAGACACCGTGTTAAGTAATGTGGAATATAGAGAGAGCCAAGGCATAATTTTTGTTTCCAGTGCCCATCCATCTAGTGAGGAAGCTAATCTATGCACGTCTATTATAAACAGCAACACAAAGATCAAGTTTAAGTAGCACCTAGCTGCTATAGCCAGCAAGAAACATGAAGATGACAACTGTTGACTGGGCAGGTAAAGAAGAGCCTGCAAAGCAGGAGAATCTTGAAGTGGCCTTGTTAGACTGAAGAATAGAAGACCAGACTAAGATGGAAGTTGCAAGAACTGACTACTTTTACTGATTTGAGTACTTGTGTGGAAATGGCAACTCATTTATATCTCAGATCTACTTTTTATATTTACCAACAAATAAATAGAAATTTAATGCTAGAATGAATAAAGTCTCAGGTATCCCCCTCTTCTTGTCCTTGGGAATATCAGAATGGTTTTTACATAACTGCATACTGTTTCTAACGTTGTTAGAGTGATTGTAAAGACTTGAAGGACTTAGAAACCTACTTGTTCCATGTAATTATACTAAATAAGTATTTTTGAAGGGATAACTACATAACTCTAACACTATTTTTCTTGACAGATACGCACAACATCACCTTTCACTTGTGTAAGCAAATAAATTGTAATCTTGACTATAGTACTGTTTGCAGCAATTTAATTTTTTCTGAACATAGCTCTTATTCTATTAGAATGCATGAATGATTCACAAGCAATGTTTCCAATCCACTTTTCCTGGCTTGTGAAACTTTTTAATGAAATGTTAGCATTTGCAGACACCAGATGTTTTGACATAAGGAGAAGCAATATGTAAATTTTAATCCATGCTAGGAACAATAGCCTGCAGGCACCTTTTTCTTATTACGTGAATCATATACTTAACCACAATGTGGTCAGTCCTATCAAAATCATCCCCATCTAGAATGTTGTACTCTTGTCTTATGTTGCCAATTAACAAAACTGATGTATATTTAACATGATGGATATCCATTACTTAACCAATAAGCCTTATTGTATTTTACCACATAACCACCCCAAAGCTACAACTCTGCAGATTATAATAATAACAACAACATTTTAGATGATTTTAATGTTCCCTCTGATGATCAATAAAATCAATGCTTGCATTATATCTAAACGGCTTACAGCTGCATATATCACATAATTTACCAAAAATATTAAAACCTGTTACAACTTTCTTCATCTTTTTGACCCAACTCAAAATAAGATATGTGTGTGTACGTGTACATTTCTAATAAAAGAGATTTGGGGATAGCTTCAAATGTTGCCTACACGTAGATTCCAATAAAGAACAACATATTCTTATATGTAGAGTCCTTTCTAAAATCAAGAGGCCAGAAAACTTTTTTATAAGCTCCCACATGGGCACACATATATCTATACCCAAATACACCACATATGTACATACACACACAATAAACAATCAAGCATAAAATCCATTGTTATCCATCTTTTCAGTCTATATAGTGTCAAAAAATAATCCTGACTTATTTTCATCTGTATTAGATTGGTTATTCCTTTCCACACAGAAATCATTATATTGATCAGTATTTTTTGGCGTTGATAATGCTTTAAGAAAAATATTCATATAGTATAAACCGTTTTAAAAAGCAATGAACCGATATTTGAACATAGAATACCATCTTTTGTAGTCAACTCAGAGCAGTCTTGTTTTATTATTTTTGAAGCAGGTATGTAGAAAAGAAAATTCATAAACATGGTATTAAATATTAGAAAGTCTTAACATTTAACTGAAATACTTATTCATTTCATTATCAAGGGATAGGTCCAGTCAATACCAATTAGCAGCTTTAAAATGTTTTACATATTAAAATACAGTATCCTATTTATCCTAGATTGTCTGGGGACCATCTATTATATTAAAAGACTTTGCAGAGTTTCTTAGTGATTTCACTGCTACAATTATGCCTGTTAGCAATTTTGCAATATTTTTATAAATATTTTCCATAAATCAAAACCATAACAGCATGGAGAAGCAGATGGCAGGAGGCTATTAAAGAAGGTGACAAGTTATTTTTGTTAAAAGGGAAATATCGGAACATCGTTTTCAGCATGGACTAAGTAGTGAGCAGTTGTCAGTTGTGAAGTCTCATGGCTGTTAAGTATCTTTTCAGATGATTAACCCACATTTTGTATTTTCCAGTGCAGTCTATATACAAAGGCAGAACAAAAAGTCTATTAAAGCATTTAATGATTCTATGCTTTCATTTAATATACGCAGAGAAAATATTGGTACATTTTTTAAAGAATGTGTACGACGATTCATGTATGTATTAGAGTACACCACTGTTCTTCATTTTCTTAGAAAATAAGACACATTACTTTGTTATTAAAAATGAAAAATAGCAATAATTACAAATTCTACAGTCTTATTACACTAACAATGTTTTCTTGATCTAACCAATGTTAGATTAAAATTATAGGAATATTACTTCAGCTATTCATACATATAAAATGCTATTAAAGTCAATGATTTTAACTACATTGTTACTATTAAGATTAAATAGCTGAATTAATTTTAGCCTTGTATGCCATAAGCAACTACAATGCTGTTAGATAAGATCCTTGAATTTAGTTAGCTTTTAAACTTTAGTAGTCATGTATTAAAGAATAATATAGTATGTAGCTTCCTGATTGTATATCATTCCTTCAGCAAAATGATAGTCTCCCCTTTCTTTTGCTTATTTTCTATTTTGTTTGTTATATATAACCTCCAGCCTTAAATAACACACAAATAAAATTTATTTCTGTTGAAAAAACAACGTTGAAAATACAGAAGTTTTAAAATCAAGTGGTAATGCAGGAATGGGAGAGGTAGCATTGCAAACACAAAAGTCTTTAACTTTGTTCTTGAAGCCTGTTGGATAAATGTAGGAAAAAGACATTTTACTGCAGATTTCATCAGTAAAAAACAACAGAAATCATTTGGGTATAGAGAAATACGTACACAAATCCCTTTACAAGAAGAAGATAAAAAGTTCCCTTTTATGTACAAAGCAGCAGATTTTCATCAGCAGTATTTCATCATCAAATTGGTTGAATCCAGTGGGAGCTTTTTTTTAATCAAAATAACTATTTCCTGATAATCTCCTATACACTCAAATTCTCTATGAACCTCATAGAAAAAAATATGTAGCAGAGAAAAATTTTAAGAAAACTATTTTTATCAGCTTTTGAATAGTTTCTTTGTTTACAAATTAAAAATCATATACATGGTAAAATATGGGTGTATGCAATAAATAGTGATTTTAAGAAGGTCATGTGACACTCTAAAAGTCTTTAGTATTTATTCAGTAAATATAATGAAATCTTTGTGTATGTAACTTACACTAACTCAGACTGACATCTTATACTTAACATGCGGGGCACTGGAAGGGCAAATGATGTAATTCCATGTAGCATATATAGACTGTGCCATTATTAATACTGAAGAAAAATTCAATCCTTCAGGTGTTTTCAAGAAACCCAGATGGTTGATCTAGCGCTGATAACACAGCAAAGTGATTAATTGATTCCAGTTTTCATCCATGTTTTACATATAACAAGGTCAGTAAATATCAGCCTGGAGATATTGTAAAAACATTGAAACAGTTCTACCATTTATTTATTTAAATATTAAAATTATACAATATCAGAACAACAAAAAAGCATTTTCATCATACCTTGAAGTATAAGAAAATTCCAATGCGACTCAATCTATTGAAACAAAGAAAAAGTGTATTCTTTCTGTACTTTTAAAACCTAACTTCTCCCCTGACATGAAGGTAAATGAGCATGCCAAATCAAGAAACTCATTCTATCTAATTTTTTTAAATAAGAGCTATTAAATATTTTATTTACAGTCATGTAAGTGAAAAAAAATGAATTCAAAAAGAGGGAGGAGGAAGGCTATTTCTCAATGTCCCTAGCTCATCTGGTGATTTATAATTTAGAGGTTTTATACCCACATAAAGAAGGCTCTAGTCACTGATACCATGTAAACTGAGGAAATACCGTCTTTATACATATATTCTCCAGTTATGGGAAAAGTTCGAGAAGAAAGAACACTAAAAAACTTATGAAGCGCTATATCTACTCATAGGAGGCGCTCGTTATTTTAAGATAATTGGGAGATGGAAAGGTTACTTAATGTGAATCCATGAAAAGGTGGCCAATATTTTACAATAAAGAGAGAAAAGAGATTGGATGGTACATTATCTTGAAAAGATAACTAAAAATAACAAAAATTAAATTATTTTATTTTTTTAATAAATGCAATCATGCATCAGTTCTTTGCGTGAACAAGGCCTGGTTAATCGTATGTTGGTCATCCAATGATAGTTGATGCTTTTTGTGACAAAATTCTTTGATAAACAATATGCCTCTTTTACTTATGTCTCAGTTTTGCAAAAATATTCCAGACATCCATCAATTTTCCCAAGGATTTCTCTTGATTCTTAGATATTCAGCTCGCTTTTGAATTTACATTATTTTTACTTTGATATTTATATGTGCGTCATTTAAAATGTTAATGTCAGATGTTTACAACATCCAATCATCATAGAGAAACTTACCCTTAAATATACAACATAAGTATAGAACTGGAGGCATATATATAACAGGGAATGTTTAAAAAGGGATTACTTTGTAAGTGAACAACTTCCTTAGTGAATAGTTTAGTGTTTGGTACACTTTCACTTTCTTATGCAACCTCATCACTACTGGGGTTGGGATAATGATATTTAGATAACCGGGGTTCCCTCCTCCATCATTGTATACGACATTAACTATATACTTGGCTCTTGATAAATACATAGCTATAATGCTATCTATTAAAGTAACAGACCTGATGCAGGAATTCTTCACCTGGGATTCAAGGAGACATTCAGAAGGTCCCTAAAACCTCTTGGTGCATGCAAATTTGGGGCTGTATAAACAACTCTGTATTTTTCTGGGAAGGGGCTCTATAACTTTTACTAGATTCTCAAGGCCTTAAAAAGTTCCGAACTACTGACTAAAATTAATTTTTTAATCTATTTCAGTCGACTGTGACACAGCACCACTCTTCACTCTGTCTTTAAAAACCCATTACCCATTTTACAATCCCCCTATAGCTATTATAATCTGAAAGTAGCAGCAAATATCCAGACTCCACCATCCTGTGTCAAGGCCTCACATTTGCTGAGATTATGAGGAATGGGTTTCAGGGCTGGGCAGTAGTATTTTAACAGAATGGAAAATGATGACAGAGTAATGACATCATCGTGCAAGTTTCTCAGAATATGAAGAAATGAGAATAATGGATAAAATGTGAATAGAATTAGCCTCTATCCAAAATTATGTGTTTTCCGTGGACCCAAAAAGATATTCCTTCTCCATGATTTGCAATGTTAAACTAAATTACAGCCTCAGATATTAAAGTGGAATTTTGTCATAAAGTTAAAACTATATAATATTCTTTTAAAAATTCTTGAGGAAGTGTATCTTATTGCTCTCTTTCACATGGCATATTTTGGGTAAATTTATTTCTCTGGCTTTAATGACTATCCCCATAAATTAAAAATTATTTTTTCCATTTTAAGCAATGAAAATTATTTTAATTCTCCGAACTCTGAGATAACACTGTAAGCTAAGCCTGAGATAATTATTATACCATAAGGATTTAATATTTTCCCACTTTCTTTATCACTAGAATCTCAAATTTTGCGACGATGTGTTTTCCATGTGAGTAGTATCTGAAATACACTTTCAAAGATTTATCCCAAAGTTAATATTCATGAAAGATTAGATCTCAATCATGTTAGCAATATATAGTAGCATTTTAATTTTTATGCTTCCCTCTCCTAGTAAAAAAAAATTATTTCTACTATATCATTTCATTCTAGTTTTCAAGAACTTCTACAACCTGTTACCAACACAACTTTTCAGGACTCCCAACTGGCATCTTCTAGGGTGGCCAGATCTTTCTAAAGAATGTCCCACGAAGACACTTCCCCAACATATTCCTACTTTTCTCATTTGATTTATATTATTCCCCTAAATGCCTTCTCCTTCACCAAATTTACGCTTTTAAAAGAAGTTCAATTTTGCTTTTTCCATAGATTTTCATGATTCTCCAACCTTCATTCATTTTCATTTTCTCTGACCTTCTGTATTTACAACTTATGCTGCACCATGCAAACTTTCATTCTACATGTCTTCTATCTTTTGTTGCTCCTCACGTAGTCTTGTTAACTCCCTAAGCAGTGAGACCGTATCTTGCTCATCTGTTCTACATTTCACAGGACTCATTGGAGTTCTGAGTATCCCTCCCTAAATATTCATTGATCAGATGGTCATTGATGGAGGTCCAGCACAGGTGACTTGCTTGGTAAGTCAAATCTCAATCCTAAACCAAGCTCAAGAGAGAAAAATTTGAGTAAAGCCTCCTAGACATAAATACTCATAATAAAATGCTTACAAAGCTGGCAAAGATCATAGTGTATTCTAGGTGCTTATGGGAATAGAACTTTACCCTCCACTCAAAGCTGAATGTAACAAGGAGTTTCTATTTTACTAATTATTTTGTCAGTTGGCAATCCAATTTTCAATATTTTGTCAGTTTGGAGAAAAGCTGTATCAACTAACTAATTTATATCCAATTTTGGAGACAGTGATAAACTTTAAATACCTGACAAATTGTCCTAGTAGGGGGGCTTTTTATATTTTATTTACTGAAACTGATTATCCAATATCTCTTCTTGACAAAGAAAAGAGGATTTGAAATGTGATTTCTGAACCTGATTAGAAAATCAGAAGCGTGAAGGAGAAAAAAGAACATACGCTACCTGCGTTGTGTCTGGGAGGTGGTTATGTTTGTGTGAAGGAATGAAATTCTAGCCCATATTCCTGAGGGAAGTATTCAATGTGTTCCTTTTTCTGAACAGAGCACGTCTCCATAAATACGCAAAGTTGCTTTTAGAATTAGTGTAATTCAACAGACTAAGGGTATTAGGGTCTAATTTTAGAAACCAAAGTTTTTATAAATTTTCTGTTTGACTGTGAAAAATTCTACTATTTATTGTAGATTCACTTTTCAATTACAAGTGACAGAATCTGTCTTCTGATTATTTCCCCTATAAGGCTTGAGCTTTAGACAGCATGTCCACCAGACAGTGGAGAAAGGCAATGGACCACCAGATCTGTTGATCTTCATTCTTGAAAACTAATGTTGTAAGAGTTGAATAAGAAAGAGATGGAAGTGAACAACTTAGAAAAGGTTTGTATATTTCAGTGGGTTTACTCTTCACAGTCTGTTAGCTCCAACAGTACATCACCAAGTCACTACTTTTAAAACATCAGTAAAGAGCTATTTCTTCTGTTGTACCTCCTTCCAGGAAAACAAAATATAAGTAGATTTGGACTCTGGAGTCAAAGAGGGAGAAATCTCTTTTAGCTCTCAATTGTTCTTCAATACCATCTTTCTTCCTCCTGTGAATTCTTCTGTTGTTTCTAATCAGTTTTTTATGAACAATGTATTCCTTCCAGAAAACTTAAGCCAAAGACATATATAAAACGCAGGTCATAAATGTATAGCACCGACATAGAATTGCTTCCCAGTTGATGAATTGAGCCTGTTTATTTTTTATAATTCATCACCGTCATCTGAGCTAAAACTACTTCTCCTACTGCTCTCTTTGGAAACTGCAGGGGAAGTGGCAGACAGCAGAGGATCTGTTCCAAATGGAGATATTGTGTCATCCAGCAGCATATCATCCAATCTTTGTTCCTCTTTCAAAGCGGCACTAAATGATAAATCCGTGAAATGTGACAAAGGATCAGAGAAGGCCATAGCTTGATCACTGAGCTCAGGGCTTGTCCCCTGAGATATAGTCAATTGCTGGCAATAGTCTACGGAATTCTGTTCAAGATGAGTCTGTTGTTTAGTGACTTGAGCGCCTAAATCAACTGTGCCAAGGGAAGCCAGGGTAGGAAGACCATGAGCACGAGCCTGTATTTCTAGTTCCTGCAATTTCAAACAAAAATAATTAAATAATGACTCTGAAAGTGGACTTAACTCTAGAGAATAAGCTATAATTAGAACCAATATATTGAGAAACATTGAGAATGGAGAGCAATACATATTATAAATATTGTTTGCAAATAACAGAATGTGATATATTTCTAATGCCTGAAAACTAACCCTGAGAAAAGCACTCCGATTTTTTAAAAAGTCTCCTCCCATTGTTCTTTAAAGGAACACACGACATATAATGGTCCCGTAGTGGTTCCGACTACAATACAGATATTTGGAAATCGGGGAAAATCTTCCATTTATTCTTACTGATTAATTTCTCACTATAGGACCATTTCCCAGTGCTTTACCTGGCACTAAGTGTGCTCATATAAAGAAAAAGAAACTTGAGAGTTATGAAAACCCGTATTTTGACATTTTGTGTCATGTGAACAGAGGAGGAGTGACTGAATAGAAACTGGTGCAATATGCTTAGAGGCAGTGAAATCCACAGCCGTTACTGAAGAAATAAAAGGTGAGGGGAAGAGTTTAGTGTCCAATATTATCTAGAGAAACAAATGTTCTACTTATTTTTTGGCTGGGATAGTGTTGTGTGTTTTTATAAAACTGATTCTGTTTTCTGCATTTTGCAATGAGTTGTAATTCATTACATATTTTTAAAGTCATCTTGATCCTGGATTTCTAAGCAAAACCTAACCAATTCATGAACTTTTAAAAGGTAATAAAATTATCCTTTGGAAGGAAAAATAATTGTTAATAAGAAGGAAATAAATGAGACCAATGAATAAAACTGAAGATGGCTAAGTCTTATATAAGCTACATGGTTCATGGCAACATTCTTGTAAAAACCTGAATCCGGAGTAGAAGCCGCCTGTTAGCCTGCTCTAATTTCCTCTGTCTGTGTTCTAATTCTCGAGCTCTCTGTTGTTCTTTTTGTAGCCACTTGATGTACTCCACTGATGCTTTCAGAATGGTTCCTTTGTTCCAGCGCATATCACTGTAGAACGGAGAGATAACCTTTTCACAATTGTGCATGTCAGCAGAATTCATAAGAACTTACAAAATCTTTTACATTAATATGAAATAATGATTTACATGACTATTATTCACTCTTAGATATTATTGCTTCTGAATAGAAATTTTAATAGAATAGTTAAGAAGCCCTTATATAGTAAAATTAATCCCAGAATGAAAATAAGTGTCAAAAGAAAGTAATAAAGTGACTTTTTGTGGGAGAGCTAAATGCAATATCATGATTCTACCATTACAGTTTTTATATTTTTAGTGAAAATTGCTTTTATTATTAACTCTGAGATTAAAATCTATGTGCGGTATTTCTACATTAATGAACTAGGAAATGTACGTTACTGAAGACTTAAGCCTAAATTTTTTAAGATCATTTCAAATGCACCAATCTTTTAACTTACTTTCTAATAAGGTTGCTTTTATGCTTCTAAGACAAAAATAAAATAAAGTCCCTCCTGAATGGTGATCTTGAGTGATTGTGAAACGAATCAGAGTTTGGCAACATCACTTTATGCAACAGAGCAAAACTTTCTAGAATCATTAGGCAAATTTTCCTGCACAAAAAGCATCAATACTTTTTTAAAAAGCTGGATATCTCTTTTTAAATAAGTTTAAGATAAGTAATAAAATTAAACATTACCGGATAACCTTTCAGTCCACAGCATAGAAAAAATATTTTATTAAAACTTATTTTTAACGCAGGAGAAATAATAAATCTGGAATTATGGAACAGGCTACCAATTTTAATATCTGAAAGCACACATCAATGAATTTAATGCTGTATGAGAATTGGCAGTATGTGTAGAGAACGAAGCCAAACTAATTGCCAAAAGTTAATCAGAACTCTTGGAAAACCTTGGTGACTTTTCAATTTAGAATCATGAGATTTTTTAAAATACAGCATAAAGTAAGCATCTAGGGAAATTTTAAAAAGACATTACATTACATGTATGTTTAGTTTATGTGAGCTACATGAAATGTATTGAACTTAGTATGTATTTATTAAGTGAACAGAAGTAGAAAATATAGTTTATGAAAAATCTAACTTGCAAATGCCTCATTGGGAATTCAGGTTAGGTGACGATTCCATTAGCTGTAACAAATTAAAAGAAGATAAGTTTTTCTACAAACAGGTGAAAACGCTTATTAGGGCCTAGATAAGCCATATTCTACTAAAGGGCACCAAACCATTATCAGAGTCTGTCTCAAGTTTTAAAATGCTTTGTTAGCTCTCCAGGACTATAACAGCTGTTGGTCTCATTCTACTCACAGTCATTTATGGTGGGGGGAAGGCCAGGGAAATAGAGGCTCCTTTGTCAGCAAACCAGGAAGGTATCTGTACCCGAAGAGTGCAGTGAACTCCTGAATTAAAACACTGAGTGGCAGCAGGAGCCTTATGGCCTAATTGTGTTTCTTCTCATGGGAAGAAACACTTGAAGGACAGAAGGAATAAAATTAAAAGGAAACTCTAGTCAACTTTGAAGTGTAAGGTACTGTTTATTTAGATCTAAGGTAAACCTTCAAACCAGTGGTAGAAACCACACAATGGGTCTTCCTATAATTTCTACCTGATGTCATTTGCACTATATTTTAAAAGTTCACTCTATTTTAAAGCCATTTTAATATATGAGGTTTCTTCTTAAAATATTTTGTTTGCCAAATTTATTACGGAGATATTTTCCTTTTTCCCCAGATAATTTCAAGCAGGTAGGCATCATATATGACAGTAACACCAAGATATATAAAGGCATGCCTAAAGAATGAATGTTGATACTGGCTTTTCATTTTCTACAAAATAATTTTCTTTGAAGAGCTTAAAACTTTTGGGGAGTTAAAAGATTGAATGTATTTAAGGCTAAAGCAATAGAAATATGTACATTGAAGTAGGAATGCAGCCATGCAAAACTATGGAAGACACAGTCTGTTGTCATTTCAGGAGTACACATGCACTTCAAAGCATTAAAACAGAGAGAAGACACCATGACAGGTTTTCTTGCTTCAATCAACTTCCTATTTAAAAAGTCTTGTTAAGAATCCACCAGAAAACTATTGGAAATAATCATCAACTGCAACAAAGCTGCAGGGTACAAAATCTATTTTAAAAAATCAGTTGCATTCCCATACACTAAAAATGAACTAGCAGAAAACTAAATCAAGAATACAATCCCATTTACAATCACAACAAAGAGAATAAAATATCTAGGAATAAACTTAACCAAAGAGGTGAAAGACCTATACCCTGAAAATTATAAGACATTATTGAAAGAAATTGAAGAAGACAAAGAAATGGAAAGATATTCCAGGGGCCAGCCTGGTGGTGCAGCAGTTAAGTTCACACGTTCCACTTCTCTGCAGCCTAGGGTTCGCTGGTTCGGATCCTGGGTGGGGACATGGTACGGCTTGGCAAAAGCCATGCTGTGGTAGGCGTCCCACATATAAAGTAGAGGAAGATGGGCATGGATGTTAGCTCAGGGCCAGTCTTCCTCAGGAAAAAGAGGATTGGCAGTAGTTAGCTCAGGGCTAATCTTCCTCCAAAAAAAAAAAAAAACGAAAGAAAGATATTCCACGTTCATGGGGTCAGAAGGATAAACATAGTTAAAATGTCCATACTACCTAAAGCAATCTAAAGATTCAGTGCAATCCCAATCAGAATCACAATGCCATTCTTCACAGAAATAGAACAAAGCATCCAAAAATTTACATGGAACAACAAAAGACCCCAAATACCCAAAGCAATCCTGAGAAAAAAAGAACAAAGCTGGCGGCATGACAACCCCTGACTTCAAAACATACCTCAAAGCTATAGTAATCAAAACAGCATGGAACTGGCACAAAAACAGACAAACAAATCAATGGATCAGAATATAAAGCCCAGAAATAAAACCACACATCTATGGACAGTTAACATTTGACAAAAGAACCCAGAACATACAATGGAGAAAGGAAAGTCTCTTCAATAAATGGTGTTGGGAAAACTGGACAGCTACATGCAAAAGAATGAAAATAGACCATTATCTTGCACCATACACAAAAATGAACTCTAAATCTATTAAAGATTTGAATGTAAGAACCGAAACCATAAAAATCCTAGAAGAAAATATAGGCAGTACACTCTTCAACATTGATCTTAGCCACATCTTTTCGAATACCATGTCTGCTCGGGTAAGGGAAACAAAAGTTAACAAATGGGACTATATCAGACTAAAAAGCCTCTGCAAAGCAAAGGGAACCATGAACAAAATGGAAAGACAACCCACCAACTGGGAGAAAATATTTGCAAATCATTTATCAGACAAGGGATTGATCTGCAAAGAACAACACAGGGTTAATATCTAAAATATGTGAAGAACTCATACAGCTCAACAACAAAAAAAACCAAACAACCAGATCAAAAGATGGGCAGAGGATATGAACAGACATTTTTCCAAGGAAGATATACAGATGGCCAACAGACACCTAAAAAGACGCTCAACATCACTAATCATTAGGGAAATGCAAATCAAAACTATAATGAGATATCACCTTACATGAGTCAGAATGGCTATAATTACCAAGACGAAAAACAACAAATGTTGGAGAGGATGTGGAAAAAAGGGAACCTTCATACACTGCTGGTGGGAAGGCAAACTGGTGCATCCACTATGGAAACAGTATGGAGATTCCTCAAAAAACTAAAAATAGAACTATTATATGGCCCAGCTATCCCACTAACGGGTATCTGCCTAAACAACTTGAAATCAACAATCCAAAGTAACATATGCACCTGTATGTTCATTGCAGCACTATTCACAATAGCCAAGAGCTGGAAACAATCCAAGTGCCCAATGACCAATGATTAGATAAAGAAGATGTGGTATATATATACAATGGCAAACTACTCAGCCATAAAAAAAGACAAAATCATTCCATTTGCAACAACGTCGATGGACCTGGAGGGAATTATGCTAAGCAAAATAAGCCAGACTGTTAAAGATAAACACCATATGATTTCACTCATCTGTGGAATATAAAAAAACACATGGACAAAGAAAACAGTTCAGTGGTTACCAGGGGAAGGGGGGTGAGGGGTGGGCATAGTGGGTGAAGGGGAGCACTTATGTGGTGACACTCAAGAAACACAGTACAACTGAAATTTCACAAAGATGTAAACTATTATGAATTCAATAAAAAAATAAATTAAAAAAAGAAAGAGAGAAACTGAAAAAATAAATAAATAAAAAGTCTTGTTAGGTCTCATTTACTACCTCAGCTGCCATTCTTACACAAAAGGAGGAGAAAATTCTGAGCATAGAGTAAAAAACAGATCAACTTAGAAAAAAACAATAATCTATTTTATAAATAAAAAAGTAGAAAAACAACAGTAATTTGATAGCACCAATAGAATAATTCATACTCATAAAATTTTTTATTTTTAGTAATATAATTTTTTTGTAAAAAGGAGCCATAAAAAGCACACATGAAGTAGACCACTACCACACATCCACAGAAGCTCTTTGCTGTTCGTGTTTATTAGTTTTGACCTAGAAATACAAATTTCTGAATGTTTTCAAAACATAAAAATGGCAGCTTCATAGAATTCAAAAGTCTTTGGTGTTAGCTTTGATTTCCTAAGCCAATTCCTTTTATTCTAATCATAAGCTGGAAAGGTTCTCAGAGGTCAACGACTTCACAGTTCCTGCTATTTGTCCAAGAACCCGTGGTGTTTAGAATATGAGCCCCAGGTCTCCTCACTCAATTCAGCACTCTTTCCGCAAATCTGTGGCTTTTCTGCTTTTTCAAATGCATCTACCATAAGAAATATGTTTTCTATTGTGACCCAGTGCACTCATTGCATAAAACAGCAACAAAGGTTTCACGAGGCATTACTATCCTCCTTCTGTGTCATATGTAATACTCTTTGATATTTTCAATCCTATTCTTCCTTCTTTCTTTAAAAATGCTGGATCTGCCCCATTTGATTGATTTCATGATCCATTAATAGGTTATGACACAATTTGAAAAATCTCACACTAGATAATTTTGTGATCTATTTTCTTTTTAAAAATAGGGACTGATCTTATTCATTTTAATGGTTGTAGTCACCCATTCAACAAATCAGTATGAAACTTGTTAAACTCAAACTAAAATTGTTTGACTCTTTTTAGATCCACTGTTTGTTAACTTCATCGTTGCCCTAACTTGGCAATAGCAGATCTTTCTTTATTTTCCATTTTCAAAGTGAGGCTTCTCTCCTCTGTTTTATCTCCACACTCTTTCTCCATTAATTTCATTATCTGTAACTTTTAGATTATCCATCATAGCATCTGAAAATTCAACGAATGAATCCAAAATAATTTCACAGAGATGATGGTTACTCCTTAAGCCCATGGAACCAGACTCTATTTCTAAGGGGCTGAATCCTGTGTCCAACCATGGGACTCACATTGGTAAACCCTAAAAGGAGGCACCAGAGTAGCTGGTGAGGCCAAAACCATCCAAGAGATAAGATGCGTTGAAACAGAATTTGTCTTGAGATGTCTGGAATGCCACAGATGGCAGTGAAATGTCTTTTCTGCCTCTACTATGCAGGCAGATCCACATATGGACATATTCAACATCTGACTTATTAACGTGTTTTCAATTAGACTCAAAATAAATGTAATTTGCCTACATATAACATAATACGATTAAAACAAATAATAATCCTCCTTTCTGAGATCCATAAAGAAGAGAAAGATACTGAAGAGTGCTTACAATGAAGTCTTCCCAGTTATGGTCCCGTTTGGATTCGATCCTGTGATAAACTGATTTTCCGTATTCTAGATCGAGGGCAGACAAGCTACAGCCCACAGCCTATTTTAGTCAATAAAGTGTCATTGGACACAGTCATGCTTATTTACGTACATGTTGTCTCTGTCTGCTTTCGTGTTATGATGGCAGAGTTGAATAATTGCAACAGAGACCATAAGACCCACAAAGCTTGAAATATTTACTATCTGGCCCTTTACAGGAGAAGTTTGCCATCTTCTGTTCTAGACAATGATTAGAACTAGAAAGGAGCCTTTTTATAACCAAAGCTTCTATAAAAATGTAGAGTAATAACAATCCCTCACACAGCTTTATAATATGTAAAGTATTCTCATACATATTATTTGATTTTGTTTTTATAAAACCCCAGTCACACAACTGGTGCCTTCCAGGCATGGTGACATCTGAAGATGTTTAGTCAGGCTTCAGCGTCTAATCTTACAGGCTCATCTGCTTTCTGCATACAGCCTTGCCCCAGCACTGGGGGTTAGTTCCACCAATTACAAAAGAAGCTCGCTTAACTGACCTTTATCTAATCACTTTCAGGATTAATTAATGTTCTCCACTCCCTTTGTGGCACCTACGGACTGTTGTCAGCAGAAAGCAGATAGTAGAGGCCACTAGGCTACCTTCTGATACACCCAGGTACATCTGTTATCCTTGTGGTGGCATGTGCTTACTGAGAGGCTGTTAAATTAATGCTCATTGCACTTACCATTATTATAATAGTATAATTAAATTGTATGCACATTAACTAATGAAATATGAATGCAAAAAGAGAAAGAGCATTTGTAAAAATAGGTACTGTTTTTAGGAAAATTATATTAAAAGCTTTGGAACAATTCAATTAAAATGTCAGTAAAGGTAGGTTTCTAAAAAAATGCTGTAATAAATTGGGGTGTAAACATTTTTAAAATCCATCTATACTTAGGTTATCGAAGTTTTTGTTTTATTTCAAAGAAATTGAAATAGACTATATATTTTAGTGCAGTTTGTTAAGAAAGAAAAATTGAAACACATGTTCAAACAAAAAGGTCTTGGCCTGACATCAAATGTTTGGTGAATAAATGTACATTTACATTTTAAGTTTTAAAAAAAAGTCCTACCAGGAAAATGGATATTCTCTTCTGCTAATAGAAAGAGTTGTGTGTTTAGCAAGTTTAAAAGATTTAAAGAGTTGTCAGTAGGGCCTAGACTAAGACTAAGCAATTCAGACTCTCCATCCAGTGCTCCTTCTGCCATTTACTCTGGATGTTCACTATCTAGTCTGTTCATGAGGATAAATATGACATTCCCTTCTATTACAAATGATTGCATTGTCTGAGTGAATTAGCACATTTGGATTTAGGGAGAGGTGCTTCCAAATTCCACAAATATCACTTTATCACATATCATCATTTTTGAATAATGGACAATTGACAGTATTTGGAGAGGCCAGTTCTTAGTGTGAAGAAAACATTTTTTCAAGTCATTATTAATGCCACAGATAGAGTTTTTATGTTTTTGGAGAAACACTCAACATTCTAAATTGATACTTTGATTAATCAAGTATTTCTTGAAATTTACAACCTCAAACATCTTGTTTAACTGACTTTGTGTGTATACGACACCAAAACCTGGTTGAAAATTTAATTACAATAACTGATTATTGGTTGGCATCAATCAGTATGTTTTTACAATTCCAATTTTTACTTGCATATCTGCAGAATTTTGGAACCCCTGAAAGTCCAATAATTCAATTTTCAGGTACATACAAATCTTAAGTTAGAAGAATAGCTATAACAGCTACAACCATAAATGGAGTATTTACCAGGCAGCATCATCGACAGCATTCGACACTAGTACTAAACTTGCTAATACTGGTGCCGTACAGAAAGATCCGCTAGGAACTGAGAAGAAATGATTTACTTGTTTCCTATAGCTCAAAAGGGCAACTGTTAGTAACAACTTCGATGTTTAATAACTATCAGCCTTAAACAGAAATTTAAAAATGAGACCAGCAGTAGCCTTATCTTTGCCATAAGCTACTTAGTTTTCTAGCCACTGGTTCTCCCCTCCCCATCTTCCCTCCCACCCATTTTGGGGGGTATTGAAACCATAACATTATTATAGAAATGATTGTTGAACTCACGGATCATTAGACTTTGGAATAAGAGTGCCAAGCTCCTTGATTCGGTAATTAATATTATACCTTCTTCTTCTTTCAACTATTAAAAAAGAAATATTATTGATTATTCTCATTTAAGCACAATTCACTTTTGATCAGCTGTAAACTTTCTTAATAATCTTTAAAAAAACAACGAGTAAAAACTTTCCATTCAGTCAAAACAGTACTCTCAAAGTAAAATAAAAATTCAAATCTATTTTATTCTGAAAGTAAAAATAACGGTATTTGAATTGTGATTCTATTATTCACAATGCTTTAAAAACATTTTCTCTCAAAAACTTCAATTTTTTCATTCTTTGAAATGCTATAATATTATTCGTACTGAAATATGTACCCCTATTTGATCATTATTTCACACACATGCATTTTGTTAGTCCATCTGGACTATAATCTTTTGAGGTCTGCACCACACTTTTCTCTTCTCATATACTCCCCAGAAGGCCTAACACCAAGTTTGGCACATAGTAGGTGTGTGTGTTCAACTAGATTATCACCCCCTTGAGGGCAGGGACCATTTCTTCCTCATTTTTGTATCCCCAGAGGGCTTGGCATATAGGAGGTGCTAAATAAGTGTATCTCAATTAGACTTTAAATATATTTTTCTAATTCCAAAATTTTTAATAATATATAGAGCAGTGGTTTTCAAACTTTGGCATGCATCAGACATACGTGGAGCGATTATTAAAATAGATTTATACCCCACACCTAGAGACCTACCCCCACAGCTAAAGACCCAGCAGATCTGGATTGGAGCCCAAAAATCTCCATTTCTAAAAGGTTCCCAGGTGATGCTGACGCTGTTTGTCTAGGCCACACACCTTGAGAACTACTGATCTAGTTTCTTATTCAGAGATTGTTTTATCTATTTGCATTTCTGTGAATTTATTGCTTAGGGAAATTTTATGATACAGTAAATGTTCAATAAATGTCAGATATACAAATAAGCAGAGTTTCCCATCTTAACCCTTACCTAGAGCAGTCTTATAGAGAATAGTCTTATAGTCTATTCTGCATTCCTAGAATCAAGAACCACAGTATATACTTATATATAATATTTTTTCAATAAATAACATTTTTAAAGCTTTCCAGAGAAATGAAGAAAAAGTTCACAAAGAAGAAAATCACGTATCAAAAACATCAGAAAATATCTCAACAATACATGCTTGAAAATTAAGATCTGCTACTGGAAACATGGAAAGTCACGAAAGAATATCAATTATCTTGGTGAACCTACGCTACAAAGTTATTTACCATGAATGGATTTGACCTTGAGGAATAATACATCATGATTCCTCTAAAATTAGGATATAACTGATTCTTGAGAGAGTTTATTTTCCCTCTTTACCAATCCTGTTTTCCTTGTGCATATGATTCAAAACACAATGACACCACATAAAAAAACTGAAAATAAACAAAGGTAAAGCTGATAGAAATACACATATATTTCACAGTGAGAATTTATTAATAATTCTACGTTCACACATACTCATTCCTATATTATAAAACAGACTTTTAAATGTAAGATGAAGAACAGCTATGAAGGATGTTCACAGATTTATCTCAAAATAGGGGACTGATTTAGTCCTATAATATTTCTCCAAAATCTATTATTTAAAGGTACCTTATGTAAAATATCAGAAGTTTTTATCTATTCTTATATTGTGCTCGATAAGTTTTTTAACGGCTAATTATAATGAGAACTTTGGTTCCTCAATGTTTTCATATCTAGTACTAGTTATTTGTAAAGCAGTCAAGTTTTAAGAAATTAAGTTATTTCATGCCATGTGTGGCTTCACTCTTCACAAAGTTTTTGATATATTCATTCATTCATTCTTGTCCTTAGATCCAGGCAAAAAGAGACCCTATCCCAGATCCCATACTTAAGAGAAGCCCCTTTGCCCTTCTCTCACCACACCCTTCCCCACTGAGTAAGGCAGCCACAGGACCAGGGGAGCCCCTTCTAAACTACACTCTGGGTAATTTACTCCAGCAACATCCTCCCAAGTTCCCTGAGCCCACTTCCAGAGCCTGTGCAGGCCACTTCCCAGGTCTATCCTCCTGAGGGAGGACCATGACACCAGTGTGCTCACCCTCAGACCCAAGATGTGGAAAAGGGGAATTTGTTTGCAGAGATGTATGTTGTTGAATGTACAGGATAAGATCTTTGCATTCGTGTCTGAGGTAACTTGCAGCACAGAATGGAATTGGGTGTAGGGGGAAACGAGAGATGGGCTGCTGGCTGAGGGCTGGCACTGTATCACCCTGACATTCCCGCTCAGAACTCCAAGGACCTGAGAATTCTAATTCACACCTGGCCTTTCAGTCTTTAGGAAGGATGAAGCATACTTAACGAAGCACTTTCGAGCTTGAGCTATAAATTTAGATATTTAGACATCGGATAATTGAGACTCCATTTGCCCTCTTGCCATGATCCTAACAAGTTTTAGGAGTTTCCTAGCTTCATCACACTTAAAATGTGATCTTAATTTTTTTTTAACATTGATTTCTCCAAAAAGTAAGGTCATCCAGTAAGGGAATCCAGATTAGAAAACATTTTGATAGTAGACATACCAGGCATCTATCATACTTTCATTAAATGACCTGTTGTTTAAGCTGCAGACATAGAGGAGAGAAGAAAGAGGAAGGAGAGTAACAGTTAGTGAGTTTAAAACTGAGAAACTGTAGTTGCTTGAAGTATTAATTCCTTCTGTCAACAATTAGCTCTCACTCTTGTGTTATACTTGTCTCATATTCTAGACCAAAGCTTATCTGCTCCACCATCAAGGGCGATCAAAATCAGATCATTCTCGTCTCCATGACTACCTAAGAACTGATACAGCCATGTGTCAGTTCTTTCCTCACAGTCACATAGTCAGCAAAGTCTGATCCCTCTGTGACATAGGCAGGTGCATTATGAATAGACAGATGCAGGTTTCACAGGTACATGTAGAATCAATTTCAGCTAATCAAATGTAAAGAAATTTACTGGTTCCTTTTAGAGCTTTCAAGTTTTTGTTTATTTTTATTCTATTTTATTCTTTTCTCATTTTTTTATTTGGTTCCAAGAACAAAAAGTCTTCACACTCAATTATTCAAGCTCACTTGAGACAGTTAAACACTTAAAACATGACCAAGCACTTTCAAGCTCAACCTTGCAGCTAAACTATTTCACTTGCCTGCATTTTTTCATCTCATGTGACCCGTTACCAGAGTCAAATTGACTCCAGGAAGACATCAGAGCGACTTTTTTTGCTGAGGTGGAATTGAGCAATACAATATAGCCAACACATTTCAGATAACTTATGGTTAGGAGGAGAGGAGCAGATTGACACAAAGCTGAGAACCTGGAGTTATGTTTCTTGCTACATAAATGGTGTACATTTTCTAAAGTCACTCTTATCTCTTTAAAACTTTGAGTCGATGAGTCACAACAGAGTTCAAAACTGGCCAAAGGAACTCATCTTAGTCACATGCAGTCTTCTTGAGAGAGAGTGAGTAAGGAGAATATTTGAGATGTTTCACTTCGTAAAAATGTATAGCTCTTCTGAAAGTTCAAATCATTTAAATTTCCAAAAATAATTCAACTAGCGAGCATGTACTATTAATTTTAATCATCTGACCTCAAAATACTTATCGAGTGACAATAAAAGACCACATATTTTAACCTCCGTGCATTTCCCCTGGCATTAACTAATTTTGTAAAACAGGAAAATATACTCACTGAGGTTGTGGTTGTCCTTTTTTTGTCTCTCTTTTGCCAAAGCTCGAGTATCAGTTTCTGCTCAAAAGGAGGAGAATTGAAACAGCACTTAGTTTTACTTTACAACCCCTCCAGTCAACCTAATTCAGAAATACCAGTGAAAATACAATATTACTTGCTCCAAATGGTGTGATAATATTTTTATGCAAATATTTAGAAATTTAGAGCAGAGGACTCTAGTAAGAGACAATGGCAAACCCTTTAGGCCTTGAGTAGTAAAACCTAGATTTGTATTCTGGGCCTCCATTTCATCACCATGAAATTTATTACCTAAATTACCTGAATTCTCTGTGTCTCAAGCTCCTTAACTGTAAAACTGGTACAATATAATACCTGCCTGATAATCATTGTAATGATTAAAAGAGGTTCAGCACACAGCAAATATTAAACTGCTTAATCATTATTATTTTCAGAATTTTAAGATTATTCAAAATTATTCCAACCTAAATTTTTCTTTTTGAAACTTACATTTTTTTCATAAAAATTTATGATTTCTACATCCCAAGAATTGGAACTAACTACATTTCTCAGATATTCCTATCAAACAATTCCACACTTCCAGTAAACGACGTACTCTCTATGCTGCATGGTTGTGTTTGAGGTAGTCAGTCTCTAACACGGCCCACAATGATCCTCACTCATTATATTCCCACCCTTGGTAGTTCCCTCCCATGGTGACTAGAGCCGACCTGTGAAACCAATAGAATATTGTGGAAATAACTAGTGTGGCTTCCAAAACTAGGTCACAAAAGACGTTTTCAGATTCCATTTCAGTGTCTCTTGGATCACCAGTTGTCATGTCATGAGGACACTTGAGCAGCCCTGCGGAGAGGTCCACATGGTAAAGAACCAAGGCCTCTTGCCAACCAGCAGCACTAACTTGCAAGACCTGTGAGTGAGCCACCTTGGGAGCACATCCTCCAGCCTGTCAAGTCTCAGATGTCTGTATCTCTGGCTGATGTCTTGACTGCAACCTGATGAGAGACTTTGAGCCAAAACCAATAGTCTAAACCACCCTTGGATTTCCGACTCATAGAGATTGTAGGAGATAATAAATGCTTATTATGTCAAGATGTTAGGTTTTAGGGATAATTTGTTATATAGCAATTGATAATATAGTGTTCTTGAATTATTCTAGTTTTTAAAATAGATGATATAGGAATACATTTATTCAAATTCATTTATTTAAAACTATATTCATTAATTTTAATCTAAATAATTTGCATGCATAGACAATTTTGAGTTATTAATTAGACTCCAAGAATGGACATATTGTATTTATTGAAAGTGTTAATATTAACTGTGTAAAACTTATTAAATATCAATGTTTGGTCTCCAAACTAAAAGATTATCACAGCAATTTCAACTCAATTTTATTTTATTCTCACAGAGGAACTACTACTGGACTTGTAAGTCAGGAAATCCTTGCTTTGGTTCACTTCTGCCTGCAATCCTCTGTACGACTTTGAGAAAATAACTCCTCCAACCCTTGACTTCTTCACGTACATATTAAAGGAACTTGACAGTGCCCCTATAATACTTTTGTGTTGTAACAATTTTGAAATGCACTATTGAAAAATAAGGGGTTTTTATCTACTTGAGAAAGTTAAATGATGAGCCTATTATGAAATTCATAAAACAAAGCTAAAAAGAGAAAAATCTAATTGTTCTATATCAAATTCTGCATAAGCAAAACTAATTTTCCCTAATCTATTATCTTGCAACCATGTTAATAAATTGCATCTGTTCAATATTAAAATGAACCTATGTTAAGTGAAGAACTTAGTCAAGCTGCCTATATATATGTATAGAGAACATGTGAATGTTTGCCCAATTCCTAAAATGATGAATCAATTGAGTTGAACTGTAAATTATATTACCTTAATGCTTGGTTGTCACAGCAAAAAAAATGATGGATTTACTTTCTAAATGTCTCCCACTTTAACTATTTTGGTAATATTTTTAAAATTTCATTTAGCTTGGTAATATATGTCACTCATATCTTATGCAGTTGATAAAAAAAAAGAATGAAACTATAAACACAACATTACCTGTAATTTCTCTTTTCATTGGTAGATTACCTGGACAGGAAGCACTTGTAAGTCCCATGTTAACTGGTGAAATTCCCTGCTCACCACCATACACGTCCAAAATACTTCCAGATAACTTCAGAGGAAGAAGGAAGAAAAGATCAATCACACCTTCTGTGGACACTGATATATTTCATTGCATATTTTAGATTCATCGTTTTATTAATGATAATTTGTAATACATAGCATTTTAATTTTAAACAAGAGATGAGTACGCATTGACTTTTTAAAATCATTGTGCAATGCTTGTGGATAAGATATGTTGAAAAAAGCTATTTGTATTTAAGCAAAAAGAGAAATTAGTTCACTCGTGAAGGAAAATTGTGATCAATATTTACAAAGTTATGGAAGTTTGATCCAGCACATTACCTGATTATAAATGAATAATATTAAAAATATCTTTTGGACAAAAATCAATATATGTATCTGCAAAGCTGGAAAGTTCATTGCATATCATAAGTTAGGTAACGGTTGAACATTTCGGAAGCTTTCTTAATATCATCAACTCACAGTCAAGATGTGTTTTACACTGTTAATTAAGTGAGAAACTTTCTTTCCTCCCTGGAAGGGATACTTTTTCTCACTGTAGACTTAATGTTCTAGATTATTATAAATATCCTAACTGGTAACCAAAAGTAGTCTAAAACTACTTTTGCCTCTAGTGGATATAGGGTACATCTAATTATAGCAATACTGCAATTCTTAAAGTACTTCTTGGGAACAGTTTTTCAGAAAGTTAAGATGCTTCATTCACAATTCAAAATTGTACCAATTTGTTATTTAAAATGTGCTATTGATTTATTGCCCAAGAAAATTAATTTAAATATTCATAATTCGAGTTAATGTTCATTATTCCAGAACAAGCTATATACAAAATGTAGGATTTGAACATTTAAAATATTTCCAGTCGAAATATCTTTATTTCATTTCTGGGCAGTAAACCAAGAACTGAATAAGCAGCAACTTTTTCTTTCCTTGAGGACTAGAAACAATACAAGCAATCAAACAAAGTCATAGCCAGATTGTTACAGAGACTCTAACTCCTTATTCGTACTTTTTGTAAAACTCCAACTCAAACTGGGGGAATTTTTTTGATACTTACAAAATCAGACTGGAAATAAATGTGAAGAAAGGACATTTGAAGACCAAAATTAGATTCTGACATGATAATCCATTAAACTATAGGTAATAAATTTTGTATATTTCTGAGAGAAAAAGCTTTAAAAATACAGTGGAAATCAGGCTAATATATAAGTGTACGTCCACACCATTAATGTCATTATAGACTGCATGTGATATTCTGCTGTATGTTATCACATAGAAGTTCTTTCCTATTTACTCTACTAGGACTCCTCATCTTTATTTTATATAAACTCATTGCTTTAAAAAGTATTTTTACTTCTTGGATCTTGGAGGGGAGCTAAAGTCAGGGATTTATTCCTCTCGATTTCCTCATCTGAAAAATAGAGACAAAGTTGATCAAATTGAATGGATGATGAGTGTTAGTATCAGAACAATACAATTAGGAAGAAATCCTCAATGTAGATATTTCCCTGTGAGTCATTTAGTCATATTTGTAAAAGTAAAAACTTTCCAAGATCTTTTTGAAAATCCCGTTGGTTGTAAACTGAGGCGTCACTAACAGGAATTGTACATTTCCACTGTGCCTTTCAGAAACACAATGGACATGCTGAGCAAAAGACAGGGAGTGAGGGAGATGGAAGGGAGAAGGGACTTGGGAAAGGGCACTTTTCTCCGAAGAGCTTGAATTCAGGTGGATTTCAAGGCAGCAGTGACAAATTGCAGAAATGTTTAAAAAGGAGCCATATTATATATACTTTACAACAATAAAGTGATGGGTTCCTAACTATAACTTTTCACTGAGTCCATATTACCTAGTCAGACTATACCCAATGCATTTTTCCTTAGAAATAAGCCTGGTAATGAATCTAATCGCGCTTAACTGTAGCTATATTATATCTTCTCCTGACCTTGGTTATTGCCTAGTCTATGCCCTCAAGCACAATGATTAATATCCTATTTAATTTTATGCTGTAGGTATTACTTTATTTCATGTAAATGGCTAATCACTTTTTGAATATCATTAGACAATTGGCTTCAATTTCAAAGTATGTAAGGCAGCTCATGTAATCTAAAGTGCCTTTTCTCCATTAAAAGATAGAAGAGTACAATGTTAGTGAAAATTTACAGATTACATACACATCTGAGAGGGCTTACAAACCAAAATTATATCTATTTTAGTCAAAGGTATAAGTTACTTAAATAATAAGGTCTAAGTCTATTTTGTAGATTAGTAAGAACTAGATGGATATTATATGAAGAAATATTTATTATTCTGGTTAAAAGGACAGATTACTTTTTCAGAAAAGCAAAATTTTTGATATAATAATAGAGGAACAAATTATTAACAACAAACTCACAAATTTTAAAGGCATATAATAAAGAATTTAGGGGCTGGCCCCGTGGCCGAGCGGTTAAGTTCGCGCGCTCCGCTGCAGGCGACCCAGTGTTTCGTTGGTTCGAATCCTGGGCGCGGACATGGCACTGCTCATCAGACCACGCTGAGGCAGCGTCCCACATGCCACAGCTAGAAAGACCCACAACGAAATATACAACTATGTACCGGGGGACTTTGGGGAGAAAAAGGAGAAAAATAAAAAATCTTTAAAAAAAAAAAAAAAAAGAATTTATCATAAAATCTTTCCAGCAAGGTAGAACATACTCCTTAAGACACCACTTCTTTCTGGTAGAAAAACGTGCACTCCTGATCTGAGACGTTGCTTTGAGGTGAAGAGAGATCAACAGTGGCCCTGGTATCTGAAGTTCTCTACCCTAGATTTACTCTCATCTCCACTACTAAGGTCACAGAGACTGAAACGGAGTGGGATCTGATCTTCCCACTTATATACAGCCTTTCACAGTAGCCAATATTCCCAGAAGAAAACAAGCTCACAGATCAAAATATCAAAACATTTGAGGGAAATGACTATTTTAAGAGTAAAGTAAGATGCAGTGTTAGAAGTAATATCAAATGTAAAAATAAAAAATAAAAGATCACATGAAAACAAGTTTCTTAAATTAGTCTAATGTACATTCTAAAAGAAATAAAGGAAGATATTTGTAATAATTTGTAATACTAAATAAGAACCAGTAAACATAGAAATGGCCAAAGTGATCAGGCAGAAATAGTAAGTATGAAAATGTAATACTTGAAAAAAAGAAAACTCTAGAATGGAAAAATGGCATAATGGATACACTGAGAAAGGAATAAAGAATTAGTAAATTATAAAACCAAATTTAAGTAATCTCTCAGGAGGATAAATAAAAGAACCAAGAAATAGAGCATATGAAAGAAAATCTAATCAGTATGGAGGGTAGAATCATTACAACTAAATACAAATATTAGGAGTCTCAGAGAGGGAGAAAAATAAAATTGGAAGAAAGAAAATATTTTAAGAAATAATGAGCATACATTCCCAGGAAGTAACACTACATAAAAAATTAAATTATTTTATTTTATCTCATCTTATCATTATTTTATTTTGTTTAAAAATCAAAGGCCTATAGAACGCCAAAGAAGAAAGATAGGAAAAACCTACACCCAAGACGTTATAGTGAAATTTAAGAATATACGTTGACAAAGAGAAAAATCTAAAAGCCTAAAGAGAAAAAGAGATTATGTCCAAAGGAAGAAGAATCTGATTAACATAATATTTTTCAGTAGCAAAATTGGATGAAAGAAGAAAATGAATTAGTATTTTTTAAATGTTAAATGAAAAGAACTTAAAACACAAAGTTTTATACCCAGCCCAAACGTCATTCACATATGAGGCCATGATAAAAATATTCTTACAGGCATAAAATGCTTAAGAAGGTTTATCAACATTGAAAACACCTTTGGATAAAGTGCCTAAATAGAATGAGATATTTAAAAGATATGCTTCAAAAATAATAAAATAGAAACAATCAAATATCTTGATAAGTGGTTGTACTCTAAAAAAGAAGAGGGGAATCGAGATCAAAGATAAAGTGAAATACATAACCATTTAACTCAGTGTTAAAGACCAGATAATATCAGTATGGTTGGGTTTCTATAGTAAAGAAGCCAAAAGATGTGAAAGTAGTAAAAAAATGTATTAAGGAGAAACATATTAAAATATGGGACATATTTAAGAAATTAAGATGAGAGAAACAAGTGAAAATATATCAATAATAATAATCAATGGAAATAGGTCAAACTCCTCAGCTAAAAGCTTGACAGTTTGAGTAAGAACACAGTATTTAGATATATTTAGCTTGCAAGAGACACACCTATATAGTGAAAGGACACACAAAGTTGCAAGTTAAATGATAGAAAAAATATATCAAGCAAATGACAACCATAGGAAAACTGATGTAACTATATTGTTAGAGAAAATAGGCTTTAAAATAGAAAAATTATTAGGGATGGAGAGAGTCACTACATAATAATCTCCAAAAAGGGACTGAAATTGTGAACATGCATGTACCTAATAAAACAACTTCAAAATAAGTGAAACAAAATATTTTGAACTACAAGGAGAAATTAATAAATCTATCAATGTAGTGCAAGATTTCAACACATTTCTCCTAATCTTTGAAAAGTCAAGCAGAAATAAAAACAATCAGTAATGTTATAAATTTTAATAATAAAACTAAAATCTTGGCATAATAGACATGTACAAAGTTCTACATCTAAAAATGAGAGAAGCCACTGTTTTCCCAAGTATATATGGAACACAGACAAATATTGATTATGCACTCAGCCAAAAAATACCCAAAAACAAACCTTCAACACACTTCATAGAGTCTCTGATTTCCTAAATATTTGGAAATTTTTAAATGACTCAAGAGTAAAGACAAAATCATACTGGAATTTAAAAATAAATGAAAGCTCCTGAAACACATAAAGAAATTTCTGGGATATGGCAAAGCGATGCTTTGAAGAAAATTTACACACTTAAATATTAACATGAGAAAAATAGATAAAATTTTTAAATTTGATAAAATAAGTATAATTCTCAAGAAGTTAGAAAAATAACCAAATAAACCCAAAGAAAGTAGAACAGATAAAATCATAAATCAGTGAAAAACAAAACAGTAGAAGAATAGATCCACAAGGAAAAGTTCTGTTTTGCTTTTTAATCAACAAACTTGACATGCTTCTGGCAAGACCTTAAAAAGAATGAATACTAAATAAAAGAGATTTTAAATTAAAGGAGTATATAACTACAGTACAAGTTGAGATTTAAAAGATAATAAGCTTGTCCCCCTAGGATCAGGAACAAACAAGCCAGGATACCTCCTTTTGCCACTTTCTTCAACATAGTATTGGAAGTTCTAGCCAGAGTAACTAGTCAAGAAAAAGCAAGAAAAGTTATCCAAACTGGAAAAGAATAAATAAAAGGATCTCTGTTCACAGATGACATGATGTTATATTTAGAAGCATGAGATTACACATACACAAAGCTATTAGATCTAATCAATAAATTCATCAGAGGCCCGCTCCGTGGCCGAGTGGTTAAGTTCTCGCGCTCTGCTGTGGCGGCCCAGAGTTTGGATCCTGGGCGCAGACATGGCACCACTCGTCAGGCCATGTTGAGGCGGTGTCCCATATCCCACAACTAGAAGAACCTACAACTAAGATATACAACTGTGTACGGGGTGGGGGTTGGGGAGATAAAGCAGAAAAAAAAAAAAAAGATTGGCAACAGTTGTTAGCCCAGGCATCAATCCTTTAAAAACAAAAAAAGAAGATTGGCAACAGGTGTTAGCCTAGGTGCCAATCTTTAAAAAAAATGATAAAAAATAAAAAATAAAAAATAAATTAAAAAAATAAATCCATCAAAGTTGCAGACTATAAAATCAACATGCAAAAGTAAGTTGCATCTTTATACACTGAAAATGAACAATCTGAAAAGGAAATTAAGAAACTAATTCCATTTACAAAAATATCAAAAAGAATAAAATAAAAATAAATTTACCCAAGGAGGAAAAGACTTGTACACTGAAAACTAAAAAATATTGCTTAAAGAAATTAAAGAAGACATAAATAAATGGAAGACATCCCGTGTTATTTTACAACATGACTTAATATTGTTAAGATGGCAGTACTATCTAAAGCAATCTGCAGATTCAACTCAATCTCTATTAAAATCCTAACAGTGATTTTTGCAGCAATAGAGAAATCCACACTAAAATTCATATGAAGTCTAAAGGGACCCTAAGTAGCAAATAATCTTGAAAAAGAAGAACAAAGTTGGAGGACTCAAATTTCCAGATTTCAAAAATTACTACAAAGCAACAGTAATCAAAACAATATGGTACTGGCATAAAAACAGACATACAGAGTAAGAGAGTGGAATAGAGAGTCCAGAAATTTAACCCTCAAATATATGGTCAAATGATTTTTGACAAAGGTGCCAAGACCATTCAACCAAGAAAGGATCATTTTTTCAACAAATGTTCTTGGGAAAACTGGATATCCACATGCAAAAGAATGAAGTTGGACCCTTTTCTTATACCATACACAAAAATTACTCAAAATGGATCAAAAACCTAAACATAAAAGCTAAAACTATAGCACTCCTAGAAGAAAATACAGGGGGAAATCTCCATGGGATTGGGTTTGGCGATGATTTTTTGGGGTATGATACAAAAAGCACAGGCAATAACAACAACAAAACAGGTAAATTGGACTTCATCAAAATTTAAAACTTTTGTACATCAAAGGATGCCACCAAGAGAGTCAAAGGACAACCCACAGGATGGGAGAAAATATTTGCAAATCATACATCTATTAAGAGATTAATATCCAGACTATTTTTTAAAAACTCAGTAACAACAACAACGAAAACAATTAAAAAATGGGCAAAGGACTTGAATAGATATTTCTCAAAAAAAGATATACAAATGGCTAATAAGGACATGAAAATCAAAACCACAATGTGATACCACTTCATACTCATTAAGATGACTATTATCAAAAGAAAGAAAAAGAATTGTTGGTGAGGATGTGGAGAAATTGGAGTCCTGGTGCATTGCTGTGAGAATGTAAAATGGTGCAGCCATCGTGGAAAATAACTATGACAGTTCCTGAAAAGTTAAACATTAAATTACCATATGACCAGCAATTCCCCACCTCTAGGTATATACCAAAAAGAATTGAAAGCAGAGACTCAAACAGATACTCGCACACCAATGTTCATAGAAGTATTATTCACAATAGCCAAAAGGTGGAAACAACTCAATATGTCCAGCTACAGATAAACAGGTAAATAAAATGCAGAATATACATATAGTGGAATATTATTCAGCCTTAAAAAGGAATAAAATTCTGATACATGTTATGACGTGTACGAATCTTTTAAATGTTATGCTAAGTGAAATAACCCAGACAGAAAAGGGCAAATACTGTATGATTCCATTTATATGAGGTACGTAGAGTAGTCAAATTCATACAGACAGAAAGGAGAATAGGAGATACTGGGGGCTGGAGGGCAGGGGAAAATGGGTAGCTATTGTTTAATGAGTGCAGAGTTTCTCCTTGAGATGATGAAAAAGCTCTGGAAATGGATGGGTGATGGTTACACAATACTGTAAATCTACACAATACCACTGAATTGTACACTTTAAAATGTTTAGAATGGTGAATTTTATGTTATGTATACTTTACCACAATGAAAAAGGTAGTGAGAGGTATTAGCTTTCATTATTTGCCAATGATTGTGAATGCTTAGACAAAATGCATAAATTTCTAGAAAAATGTTCTTGAGGAGAACTGACTAAAAAGGTAAATAATAGCTTGAACAGTCCTATGATACTGAAGATATCAAAACAAACTTTAAACATATTCCACAAAAAAAATATCTGGACTAGATGGTTTTATGAGCAAAAGTGTCACATTTTCAAGAAATGTATCATCTCAATTTTGTACAAACATTTCCAGACAATAGAGAAGAGAGAATATGTCCCATTCACTGAGACTGAAACAATACAAAGACGATATGAGAAAGAAAAATCATAAGCCCATTTCATTCACGCCTATAAATCTTAAGCAAACTATTATTAGCAATTTGAGGCCAGGAGAATATAAACAAGATAATTTGCCATATCCAGGTCCGTTTCCCATAAATAGTTTTACGACATTAAAACAGAAAAAGAAGCCTATGATCACCTGAGTAGTTTCAGAAAAAGTAGCTGATAAAATTCAATCACATTTGATGATAAAATTCTTAGTTTTTGAGAAGATAATAACTTTCCATGACCCTAGAAAAATGTAGCTTTGCCTGTGTTTAAAATCAGTGCTGCCCTATGAGAAAATAAAATCTGGGACAAAATTATTGTAGAAACATCTAAGTAAGCTATGAAAATGTTCATATATCCATTTATTCTTATCAGACCACACATAGTAAAAGACAATATAAATAATCTGACCTAAATTCCATGTGTTTTTTCTGTTTTGGCCTCTTCCCTCTCCATATACTATGTCCAATCTATCACCCAGTTATGACATTTTTTCCTTTAAATCCCTTCTCACTTTAAATTTTCTTCTCTGTTATCTCAAGATTCTCAAGGCCCTAGACCTAAACTATGTCCTTCCAGCCCTCTCAGATAATTCCCAACTGCTCCTCTCAGACCAACTCATGTTTTAAAAATACAACTGTCTTCTGATCTCTTCCAACTCAAAACTCTAAAATCTCAAATCTCTCCCCTTTAACTCATATATTAAGCTCAAATTCTTGTGTCTACCTTTCAAATTCTCATTAAATGGCCTCACGTTATCTAGTCAACGTTAGTTACCACTACTCTCAAGTTCTGAAATATTTCTCATCGCCACATACACACATACAATGCCACGGCTTCCAAAAATAGATTTCAGACTCCAATAAAAGGGAGAAGGTGGGGGAAAGAGTGTTGCCACGAGGAACCTATGAATCCATATATGGGGAATTTTTTTTAAAAGATAATAAAATGCAAGCATTATCATAACATATACACTACGTCATGGATAGTTGTTTATTTACTATATACCAGATATTAAGCTAAACAGGTTTCATAATCATAACAAATAACAGTATCTCAAGTAATCTTTACAACACCTCAGTGGGGTAAGTATCATAATTCCCATTGTAAATATAAAATAATTAAAACTGAAAAATTACGTAATTATCTCAAGATCATATAGTTGTATAAACAGAGGGCTTGGGATTCAAACCTGGGTCTGTCTAACACAAAGTCTGGATGCCTTCCTGCCTAACCTGTTGTGGAAGGGTCTTTGCCTTAACATACTTAACGGTAAGAAGTGTTTTGAATACTCAAAAAAGTTGGAAGCCCTTGGACTGCATTTTTCTGTTTCATTCTGTCGCATTGCTGTTTTCTACACCTCAAATGTCCTCACTCCGTTAAGCATCAGAAATCAACCTACTCTCAACTTAAGTTCCAAACCATCTCCAACACTCTCCCTCGTGACAGTCTTGTTTATTTTTCTCTTCACCAAAACACAAAAGGACTAATAAACTTGGCCAGAAATTTAATAATTTAATTTATATTTATGTTTTCATACCTGTCTCCATTTATATTTACTCAGCAAGAGATGGGGCATCATAGTATATACTTACTATGTTCCTGAAAATTGATTATTTATCTAAAACCCTGAGAATTTTCTGGAGATATGCATCTGTGTGTATATATGTACACATATATATAATACGTATGTATATATTTATATACTATATGTATTATATATATATTATATGTGTGTGTGGTATGTGTATTTGCGATATATCTATCTCCTAGAAAATCTCATTATAAATACAAAACAGGCAAGAAAATATTTTATTTTTATGTGTATATAGTTACATATTATATTTCTAGATAATTTTTCAGTATAAAGACTAAAAGGAAAAAAAAACCTAAACCCTTACATATATATGTATACGTGTGATATCTATATATCTATATCACATATTAGTGTGAGTTTCATGGGAAACTAGGGGAAAATTTTGAGTTATTCGGATCCTCTATTTTGCTTTTTTGTGAAGACTTTCACTGTGAACCTAAAACGGCAACGGTGAGCGTGAGACTGTTAGAATAACTGACTGCAGACATGAAAAGAAGATCAACTTCAGCATAAAGAGTGAGCGCTGCCAGGGAACAGAAACCACGAAACGTATGAATACACAAAAAAGTGGCATTTCCAAGATTATTTCCTTTCCTTTTTTGTGTTTATTCATTTAAATGAAGTAAACTAGATTTTTCCGGTTTTAGGACACACACAGTCTATCTCCCTCTAACTTTATTTTATTTGCTAAAGCAGGGCTCTGAGTTTTGAATGACAAACACTGAACAGAAAAGTCCGTCTGAGTTATTATTATTGATGTTGTTGTTTTTGTTCTATTATGAGTGAATAAAAATAATGTATTGGGCGGGAGTGAGAGATCCTTTGTCCTTGGGGAGCTGGCTTATAACTCGAGTAGAAAAGATAATATACAAAGCATAGAATGGCAACTTATAAATACTTGTGCATCATACACTTTATATGCATATGATCTATTTAGTATTAATTAATAAAAACAGTTATTAATTTAGTGTAAACATTGCAACAAATAACTAGTGGAACCCTCACTTTTTGATTAAAAAAATCACAATAAGACATTAGTTTTAACAATTTTTTACTAAATAGACTATAAAAATATTTTTACTGTAGCCAGAGCACTAAAAACTATCTTGTAGGTAAAAATCTGTCAATATAGCAGATAATATATTACGCATTTCAAAGCTCTATTTCTACATACCTTATTTTATTGACTATTAGTTTATAAAGCTTACATTCAGCATTTAAGGTGGTTTCATCTCCAAACATTGAAAGAATTCCAAAATGCACTTGCTCACCAGTTTTAACTTTGAAGTGTCTATAACCTTCACAATAGCAATGGTTTTCTCTTTCTCCTTCATCATTTTCTTTTCCTTAAACTTGCAAACAATAACCAGGACAGCCGTGCAGAAACTTCTGCACTAAGGTGAACTTTGGTTCTTCCTTGGACTTTAAGACTAATCTGGTCTAGACTGTGATTGACAAAAGCTTACTTGTTGTGTTATGCAGTCCTTTCAAGTTCCAACCAAGCACAGGGGTTTGTTAATATTTACACAGTCCTTGTCTCTGGAATGGTCTTGAACTATAATAGTTTACTGAGGTTGCCAAATGCCACTAGCATTTAGACACCTGGTTGAAAAATACCCGTATATGATAAAAGAAATGAGTTACTATGCACAACCAGAGTTCTGAAAGGAAGGGGTGAAACTAAACCAATGAGTGGAAATTATACGGAGACAGAAGCAAACTCAGAGGCTTATCAGTTATTCGGCTGGAGTGTGGCAGAGGATCGGTCTAAGGTCCCTTCAAATTCCAAGATTCTGCAGTTCTATGAAACGGCTTCCTTCTGAGGCTGCTGGCACAACAGAGTGGGTAGGCTGTTTGCATTTGGTGTCATACAGGACTGGATTCAAACTCCTACCCTGCCATTCACTACTGCCTGTATGAACTTGAGTGAGTTACTGAACTTTTCTAAGCCTCTTTCCTCATTTGTAAACTGATAACAGGTAATAATAGTCTCTATCTCATAGGTTAGTTGCGGTGATTAAATTTTTCATGAAAAGTGTTTTGCACAATCTTTGTTATATAGTAAGTACCCAAAGCATAGTAGCTACTATTGTTGTCGTTATCTTTATTGCTGCTGCTTTTTTGCCATTAAAAAATTCCTAAATAGTAATTCACCATTTGTGAATTTTAGAATATTTCTTTAATATGCAATTGCTGAGCACCCATGATGTACTAGATATCGTACTGGGTGCTGAGAAGAAAATAATCAACAAGTCGCTGTTCTAGGCTCCAGGACACAGCAGTGAACAAGACAGACAAAATCACTTCTTTAAGGAGTTTATATTCTAGGAGTGGAAGTACACAATAAATAGGCATGTAAAATAATAAATAAGATAATTTTTGTTACTCTTATCATAAGATATTGATTTAGGGAGTAATGGGATGGGGTCTTTTAGTAAGGGAGACTGTGGAAGGCTCTCGAGTGACAAGGTGATATTGACTAAAGGTCTGAAGCATAAAGAAGCAGTCATGCCAAGTTCTGAGGCAAAAGTATTCCAAGCCAAAAAATGGAAGTTCAATGGTCGTAAGATGATAATACGTGTGTCATGTTCAAGGAGCAGGAAGAAGGCCATTGAGACCAGAGCGTAAAACTAAAGGGAAGTGCTGACTATGGTAAAGTGCTTGAATCATATTCTGAGGATTTCAAGAAGTTAATAGAATGTTAAGCAAGGAGAAAGACGATCTGATTTTTGCTTTGTGAAGATCATTTCATGGCTGTGTGAAGAACAGCTGTAAGGGGCAAGAAGTAGCAGGGAGGTTAGATAGGAGTCTGTTTCTGAAGTTCAACCAAAGCACATGGTAGCCTGGAAAAGTGTTTTAGTAGAGGAGCTGATAAGAAGCTGCGAGATTCAGGAAGTCTTGGAGGCTGATTAGAAGGACATACTGATAGATGTGGGGGTATGGGAGTAAGAGGGAGAAGAGAAAAATGACCTTTTTTGGCTTTAGATGAACTAAAAGCAGATTTGGGGGGCACAAAAGCTTCTTTTTAGTCATACTAAGTTTGAGGTGTTTGTTAAAGTCACTAAAGATGCCAACTAAACAGCAAGATATATGAGTCTAGCATATAGTGGAGACATCTAGGCTGGAGATGGGTTGAGATCATCTACAAAGTGTATAGATATATGAGAAAAGACGGCCTAAGACTGAGCCTTGGGACACTAGCATCTAGATGTCCATTAAAGGACAAAGAACCAGCAAGATGGGTGGAAAACCAGAAAATATGGTGCCATGGAATCCCATGTAGTACTTTAACCATGGCAAATGCCACTAAGAAAACACGTCAGATAAGAATGGAGAATTTACTATTGGCTTCTGCACTGGCTGGTTTTAAGAGCTCTTTTAGAATTGTGAGGACAGAAGCTCTGTTGAAGAATAGAGAATGGCAGGTGAGGAAAAGGAGGTAGGGTGAAAATGGAAGCAGTGAGTTTTGTGGGAGAAAGGGAGTTTTGAAAAGACATGATAGCTAGAAAGGAAATGTGTTCAAAAGGAGTTGTTTGGTTTGGTTTGATTTTTAAGGAGTGTTATTAAAGACTAGTGTAATGCTGATATTAATAATCCAACAGGTCAGAATACATTGATGATATAAGAAAAGGAAGAGCTATTTAGAGAAGGAAAGTCCTTGGAGGAGTAGGAATGAGTGGGATCCAGAACACAAGTGGTGAGGCTGGCTTTAAACTGTGAACTGGGATGATTATTCTATTACAACAGAAGGGATGGCAGAAAAAAAAGAAAATAGATGCACGTGGTTTAGTAGAATTGGTGATGCAAAGCTAATGCGTAAATTCTAATCTGATTGCATATATTTTTCCTCTAAAATATGCTGTAAAGAGAAATCAGCTGAAAAATGGAGAAGGGACAGGGAATTGTGAAATTTGAGGAGAGAAAGTATAAAAATGTTGTCTCAGTTAATGGGACTTTCTCCCAGGGAATAGCTGTAGTGTTGTCTGGTAGTGGTGAAAGCACCTGTGAAATTCTGGTGATACATCTGAGTTGAGTCTAATGAATAATGTGGTAAAATGTTAGCCCTTCAGCTGCTCAGGTTAAGATGCGGAGTGAGATGAGAAATAAGTTTAAACAGGGTTGAAGTTTTGCCAGGAGAGCTAAATGAAGGAAAATGGGGACATGTTCAGAGTGTTTGCAAGAGAATTAGTCATAGCAGTTGATCAAGGACCCTAGACAGGTTAAGGAATAAATTTTCAAAATGTTGCAAGAGGTGAGCAATAGCCACTGAAGACAGTGATAGGGTCCATTGATTTGGAGTCTCCGCAACTTGAACAATTGGTGAAGTAAGAACACTAGAGTCGGTACACCAAAAAAATAGAATGTAACGGTCAAAAACTGTGAAATAAAAATGTTATGGGATAGAGAAATTGGTGATAGCAGGATCTAAGATTAACCATGTGAGCAGATGACTAAATAGGGAGGAGAAAAATATCATTAACTAAAGAGATTGAGAAACTGAGAGGTCAAGGTGTGAATGAAAGAATGACTGATGGGGCTGAATATTTCTTGCACTTTGGCTCTTTTCAGTTCAGTTTACATAGTTGTTGCAGTAAGAACTAATTGACAGGTGGCTAACATTCTTGATCAAATAGAATTGAGAGGTAAAGTCTGCTTAATTAATTAGAGTCTAGTCACTAATCACGGAACACTCATTTCTGGGTCAGAAATACTTAGGCTAAATGGATCTGTGAAAACCTTGAACTACTTCCTTCAACCTGTATAAATTTGAAGAACAATCACAAGTGGTCCAAGCTTCCCCTCAGCAGCTTCCAAATTTCCCATCCACAGAAGTTATAACATGATGTTTAGTTAGGCCTGTGTGCAGTGGTCCTTGGATAAATCTTAGCTAAGTGACACCCAAGGTTTTCTGCTTGGGCCACAGAAAAGGAGCCTCAAAGTAACTAATAGCACACCCAATAGATTGCCCCTGAAATTTCACACATTCCTCTGAGAACAAGAGAAAATACATGTAAAATAATTAGAAAAGTGTGTGCTATATAGAGGTGATAAATTAATAATAATTACTATTATTGATAAGTATCCCCACTTTTGAAGCTTACTATAATGGGTGTCTGTTGGTTGGGCCTCTCTAGAATTCATTCACATTTATTTTGGTAAAAATTCCTATTCTACTGGTTCTCACTCTTACTCTAGGTAATTTGTTGTATGGGGCTGCTCAATCCACAGCTCTAGGGTAGGCCCAAGACCCAGAGAAACTGGCTTAGGAATAGATATATGACAGAAATTGCTCCAATAAGAATTATCCCAGGGATTTAACTAGAACTAAGGAGAAAAGGAAGCTCTCCTTCTCTGAGATTGACAAGGCTGACCAAATGTATTCATTAGGATGCATTTGGTTATGACAATCAAAAAATCCTGAAACAATTAGCTTATAAAAATCAAGACAAAAAAATCTTACATATTGTGAAACTCATAGGGAAAGAATTCTCCAGGGGCATATAAGCAGCATTTCTTTGCATTTCTCTTGGCTTTTCTTCTCCCTTTATGTCTTTTGTTTTTTCTTAGCTTATTTACCTTCTGGGCAATAAAATGACTACATAGTCACATTGTCTTATAACATCATGGAGATGCAAAAACTTTCCCCTTCTTGGGTTTCCTTTAAAGACTGAAGAAATTTCCTGGAAGGCCCTAGTAACTGCTCAACAGGCCAGAACTGCAACACAAGCGCAGTCTTAAAACACTGTCTGGCAAGGGAAATGGGGCCACCAGGATTGGCTTAAATTAATTGGAAACTTCCTCCTTCTTGTGAAGGAGTGAATGTCTGAAAAAAAAAAAAAAAAAACTGGGTTAGCAAGAAAGAATTGTGTGCATAGCTGCTATGTGTCTGCTCAGCAGTGGAGAATAAAAGCCAGCACAGAGGAAAACGAAGGCGAAGTTTTATGGAGGGATGCCCACATACGATATTACTTAGGAATCTTTAAATGACATGAACCAACAAATTCCTTTCATTCTTAAGCCCCAAATGAGCCAGGTTCTGCCATCTACTGCCAAAAGTTCACTGGCTAATATGCTTACTCAAAGCATTCCTCTTAATCCAACAGTCTTTATTTTTACCCACATGAACTATAAAAATTCTTTTTTTAATAATAGTTTTTTATAGAGTTCCCTACCTCTGTTCTACCAGCTATTCTTATACATTCTCTGTTTTTCTCACTCCTGCTTTTTCTTATGTTGGTCTCTTAACTTGCTACTTTCCCACCTTCGTATCAACCTCTTAAAATCTTAACCATCCTTCACAACTATATTTCAAATATCATCTTTTAAGAAGACATTTCCCAAAAACATCTCAATCTAGCATGGTTTCTCCCTCACTCGAACTCCAGAGCAACTCTCTGACTAGCATTTAAAATAAACACAGGTGGTCTACCAAGATTTAACATAAAAACAGCTTTGGAGACAAATATTTTTATGATTCTCTTAATGCAGAAGAGGAAAGCAAAGTAAAGAGAGGTGAAGTGACTCGCCCAATGTCTAGATTAGAACCTGGGTTTAACACTGAGTTCCACACTCTTTCCCTCCTGCCTCTCAGGTGTGCCTCACGGCACTGCTCTACTGTCATATGGTCTCGCAAAATGTGAATTGCACCTCAACTTTTAGTTTCCTATGGTGTGTGTATTATGCTTTGCACATAACGTATATTGAAGAGATATTTGGTTAATTGAACTGCTTGGTTTTATATGTGGATCTAGATGTCAATGATTGCTGACTCGTCAACAGCAGACATTTTTTATCTAACTACAGATAGGCCACTAGTATCTATCTTTTTAAACGTACCTTCTGTATATCAAAAGAAAACTCAGGATAGCCACTGCCAACTATTTGTACTGAGTAAACCATTCTATGCAGCCTCTACAAACAAGTAAGATAATTTGACAAAGAGAATGTTTCAACATACAATTTCAATGAAGTAAGTACCACATACAAAGGAGAGAAGATTGTGGGAAATTAATGTCATTTCCTCAACCCAGAAGTTGAATACTGGTTAAGAAAATAGTATCCTCATGCTGTGAAATTAGACAGACAGAAATTAGCATTAATAACATATTTATCTAGAAAATTAGTCAGATTTCATGTAACTATGCTGCTTGAAATCTGAAGAGAAGAGGTAGAAAGAATTGTCACTCCATTCTAAAAAAAAAAACTGCAAAAAACACTAAGTTTTAAACCTCATTTGACCTTTGTCAGATAATACTAGTATTAGTGACTTGTCATAAAGTAGAGATCCTGCATACTAGAGAAAAGGAAGAAAGAGAGATTTCTCTTTTTAGATAGTTTATTTCAAGATTAAAAAAGAAAAACGGGGTTCTTTCTCCAGCTTTTTCTTAAGGTCTTCAATTTAAGATATCCATCATTTACATAGCCATACCCATTGAGTTGGTGATAAAAAGTATCCACAGTATGCATTATATTCAGAATTCACTTTCTTTAAGTGAAATGTTTAAAGTAACAATTTAATTGTAATCTTCCATATTTTTTCTTTTGTGTTCTAAAAGGTCTAAAACCATAAACAAACAAACCAACAAAAAACCTTCAAACTGTGTGGAAAGAGCTTGCACACCCTTTACAGATCATATTTTTAGTAATTAACAAATGAACAATGAGAAGACAACAGCAATCAAAGAGGAGATGATACCATCCCTTCCTTACATAACATTCCAGGAATTTGTGCTGATTTCAACATGGAAGTCTGTCTGTGTACCTCAAAGCAAGGGAGGCCTGCCCCACCTTTCTTCAGTTCATCTTTATGCTCTCGTTATTGGCTCAGAAGTAAAGTTATGATTTTTCGTTATTATAAGCTTTTTCTTTCCTCTACAAGGTGTAGAGCCTCTGAATCTGATAGCTGTTAGTCAAGGTAAAATAGTCAACAATTAGCCATGAGCTTGTGAGGGCGTTTGATTATATGCTGTGCTTAAAACAGGAAATCTGAAAATTTAGTCACTCATAGAAAATGCTATAGCAGATTAGATATATAATTAGACGGGTGTTTATAGAGACTAAAGAGAGAGAAAGAGAGAGATGATAGAGAGAGAGAAAGATCATAGAGAAATAGATGATAGATAGATAGATAGATAGATAGATAGATAGATAGATGGATGATAGGTAGATGAGATAGTGCAAGCCCTATCATTTATCTTCTTCAATGACATTATAGAACCTTTTTTCTGCACCAATATTTTCAAATATTCGTCTATTATCTTGTGTCTGTTTCAAAAGTACAGAAGAAAACACCATTTACTAATCAAATGAAATTTCTTTTTTTATCATCAGAAGCTCGTATTTATTGCAATCTAATTGACCTCCTCAGGTCTGGAAACACTTACTGTTCTTTGCATTAGCAGAGGAGAGTCTGTTCCTTCCTCTTTAAAACTTGATTCCATACCGATTATATCCTCAATAACGTCCTCCATCTAGCAAAATATAATACATTTAGAATATTGTGCGTGATAGTAAAAGTTGTGCTTCAGCCTGAATTTAGAGAGGAAAATTTTAACAACCTTTAAAAGTTTTTTTTTTTAGGATGTTTAAGTTAAGAGTATAGGTCTATCAAACACCAGAACATTTTAGAACTTAAAATGAAGTAATCCTGACACTCTGACAGGTGCTGTTTTCCTCGCATTTGCTTCCACCAGCTGGCAGGTGACGGCTGGGGAAATCACCGTGCGCTGGTCCCCTGGAAATCAGTATCCACATCAATAGAGTGGTTATCGTGAAGTACCTCAAGCCCGAGCCCATACACTTAACATGCAGAGAGAGGACTTCCTACAAACTTTATTTTTCTTTTAAAATGTTCTGATTTCACCTTACAGGTAGATACCCAAATATCAGTGGTCAAACTTTAGCTGATTAGTCCACGTGAATACAAACAACACAGAAGCATATTATCCAACTTTCCCTAATGACCAATAATAATAACGGCAATAATAACAACAACAATAATCATAGACACTTTAAACAGTAACAATAACAAACACTGATACAGTGCAGCAGATGTACCAGGCACTGTTCTATGTGCTTTGCATGCATCAGCTCATTTAATCTTCACAACAACCCTGTGAAGTGGATACCATCATTATCTCCACCATACAGATGAGGAAGCTCAGAGAAAAAGAAATCCAAAAACTTGCTCCGGATTATACAGCTCACGGGTAACAGGGCAGGATTGAAATCCTGGACACCTGGCTCTATAGTTCTAATTTAAATCAGCTTTCTACTCCCTTTTGCAACTCCTTTCTAAAATAGTCTTCCTTCCTATACTTTCCTTCCTTTCTATACTTTAGCTGGAGGAGATTTAAAAAGCTTATTTTGAGGCTGGCCCCGTGGCTGAGTGGTTAAGTTCGCACGCTCCGCTTCGGTGGCCCAGGGTTTTGCGGGTTCGGATCCTGTGCGAGGACATGGCGCCACTCATCAGACCATGCTGAGGCGGCATCCCACATGCCACAACTAGAAGGACCTACAACTAAAAAATACAATTATGTACTTGGGGGATTTGGGGAGAAAAAGCAGAAGAAAAATAAAAGATTGGTAACAGTTATTAGCTCAGGCACTAATCTTTAAAAAGCTTATTTGATTTTATTTTGTTTTTTTAAGATTGGCCCTGAGCTAACATCTATTGCCCATCTTTTACATATATATATACATATATACATATATATATATACATATAACTGTAGTACTCTGAATTTCCCAAGACAAGAGCAGAAACAACCAGGAGCAAATTCTGGAAGATATATAAAAATACTTTACGATTTTGTTAATGTTATCCTCTAAGCATGATTTCTGAGAACCTTAGAGAATCAAATGTTCAAAGATTTCTACTAAGATACTTCCCAAGGTAATATGCCAAAAAAAAAAAGGGAACACTAATCTTATATTAATTTAGCACTACTTATTGAGCAATATTTATTGCAAGACCTTGTCGTAGGTGCTGGAGCTACAAAAGCAAACAGCACAAACTCTCTGCCCTCATGGAGCTCAAACTCTGTTGAGGATACAGACAATAAACAGCTTCATAACAGCAGTGGTGTGAAGAAATTAAAGCAGGTAAGTGGATAGAGCTTGATGGGGATGAGTGTTATTTTAGAAAATGGTCAGAAAAAGATTTACTGATATTTGAACAGAGATGTGAATAACACGGAGAAGGGTAGTCCTTGGAAAGGAAGCAAAAATTCAAAGATCATAATGTAGGAACAAGCTCAGAGTGTTTGAGAAAGAGTGAGAGGGCCAATGAGAATGGAGTGGAGTGAGCAAGGGCAAGAGAGGTTTGAGAGGAAGTTGAAAAGTAGGCGAGGAACTTACACTATAGAATCCTCTAGGCCAATGGCATCCAATAAAAATGTCTGCAATAATAGGAACTTCCTATGACTGCACTACTCAATGCTGTGGCAACTAACCACACATGGCTACTGAGCGCTTGAAAGGGAGATAGTATAACTGAGGTACTAAACTTTTAATTTCATTCAATTTTTAAAGATTACATCAAATTTGAATTAATTTAAATTTAACATAAAGAGCCACATGTGGCTAGTGGGTACCATATCCAAAAGTGCAGAGTAGAGACCATTGTCTGGACTTTAGACATCATTCCATGAGCATCGAGAGATCTTTAAGAGAGCTAGGATAATACATATGCGTGTTTGTGTCTTTTGGTTAGTCCAGTCTCTGAAAGTTTGAAAGTACGTTATTGATTGTTACTAAACTCGGATTTTAATTTCACGACATTTCTTTCATTCACATTTCATCATTAAATGGACAACAAATTTATACCGAACGGATGTGAAGAATACCTAAGGGAAGAAGGATGCTAAACATAATTTGTGGTAAACGCTTTTCTTTGGGGCACTTCTGATAGTTTCAGTAAAAACCACACGTAAGTCATTCATGTTTTTTCTTTGAGGAAGCTTAGCCCTGAGCTAACATCGGCCACCGATCCTCCTCTTTGCTGAGGAGGACTGGCCCCAAGCTAACATCTGTGCCCATTTTCCTCCACTTCATGTGTGGGACACCTGCCACAGCATGGCGTGACAAGCGGTGTGTAGGTCTGCAACTAGGATTCACACCAGCCAACCTCGGGCCGCCAAAGCAGAACTTGTGAACTTGACCACTGCGCCACCGGGCTAGCCCCCCATTCATCCCTTTTCTTTCTGGAAGCTTACATTATAAATGAACCAGTCTTTTGAATCTCTAATTTTTCCCTCTTGCTATAAACATGGTTAGGTATCTCCTATTCCAGAAGGAAACCCTTCTTTCTTACATGTGGAAGTTCATCCTCCTCGGAGGCTCTGCTTTTGCCTTTAACACTATCCCTCATTTCTGCCATCTATCTACATGACTATCTTTTTCCCTAATTTATTGAAGACATTGGTTCTTCCATTATCCTAAATTGATTTTAAGATTTAAAATTTGCTTCACAGCTTCCAGAAATCTTCATATTTAATCACCTCAGAATCCAGTTGTTATTTTTAAAAACACAACAAGCACAACATTTTACATTAGATGAAACAGAATTAAAAGATTAGACAAAAGAAGAACTACAAATCAGCAGAATAAGCATCCTCAGAGTGATAAATGAAGACAAAGAAATGCAAAGGAAGAGCTAATTATTTTGACTAAAATCAAAACGGAGATAATAAGCATGGAAAAGATGAGGTTTAAGGACAAAGGAATGCACATTGCACCTAAAAAAGTATACAACAACAACTGTCAGAACTCTGTGGAAAAATAATACTGAACATTTTAGCTCACCCCTCTCAAAATTACACATCTGAATTTAGCCTTTTCTTTACCATTCTCTAGGCCATGCCTTGGGTCTTCTCATCCTCTAAACTGCTTCGTCTTTGAAATGTTAAATTCTATTATCTCACTCATCGTACACAATCTTCCTTTAGATCCAGTCTAGACCCTGGGCCAGATCAGCTGAACAACTTTAATTTTATGACTCTCTCTGCCTTTGCCCTAGTCCCATCCTTGGTTCACCACTCTCTTCACTATATTCATGTTCTCCAGCTCTCTTTCTCATTCAAGTTTTCGAGTACCACACATGCTGACAACTCTCAAATCTCTTCTGGTCTAGATTATTCCTCCTCAAGGCAAACCAGCCTTTCCATACGGTGCCCTCATAGATACCTCAGCTCTAGCCTGTTCTAATAGAGGACCCCATAATCTTTCACTGCGTTATAGAAATAACCTGCCTTCTCTCCAGGCTTCTTCCCCTACATACCTGATCAGTGATATTAAAGTCAAATCTGATTATGCCGCCCCAGCCCCTACATTTAAACCCTTCAAAGATTTGGTTTTGTTTAACATGGATTACCAGCCCTTCTGTGATTTGTCTGTTACCTACGTCTCTGATGTCAGCTGTTGTTACCATCTGCCTCTCATTTTTACTCACCTCAAGCTGTTTCCCATCTCTATTCTTTGTTCATGCTATCTCACCTGGCTAGATGCCCTACTAGCCATTTTCCTCTAAGTCATACTACTGATTTACTTCGGATAAGAACAGCACTTCTGTGCTCCTATCTATACCACTGCCCTTTCTACGTAATATTATAATTATTTGCTTACTTTTTTTCTCTTCCCCTCAACTAGGAGCTCCTAGAGGGTACAGAGGATAAGAAAAACAAGACAATGAATAATTAAAATGTAGCATGTTCTGTGAAAATGTTATAATAAGTGCAATTTTTATCTGTATGATATAGGTGTTACTATGAAAAGTGAGAAACAGGCATCTAATCCACACAGAGAACCACCAAGGAAAGCACCTTAGAGAAGACACCTAAAATGAATTTTGAAGAGTATGTTGTAATTATCTAGACAAATGGTATAGATTGACTGAGTAGTTGGTAAAGAAAGGATATAAGAAAAGAGAACCTGGCCACGGTGAGAATTCCTAGTGAAGCCCTGTGGCTAAAGCACAGAGCACCCTGGGGATGCTCAGTGATAACTCTGGGTCAGGAGGCAAGGGAGAAGTGTAGAAGGGTCCTGTGTCCCATGAGTACAAATTTGGATTTTTATCCCAGAAAGACACATGCTCTTAAATGCTTCTTTTGATTTTATATTTCATCGTCTTGGAGACCTTTAATCACCAAGTTACTCTTAATTCCAGCTCCCAAATCCTAACTCTAAAGATGCTCTCACAGACTTACTCTGTGGTAGCCATGATTTCTGGGGTCTTCTTTGAATAAACAGAATGCTCCCTGATTTTAGGGGAGTACAAGTTAGGAGCAAGAAACACCAAAAGATGATGACCACCACCATCTCCCGAGCCCCTACTCTGCCCTTGTGGGAGGAGCTTTAAAACCGTAAGCTCTTCAAGGTGTAGAAATGTTGGTGAGAGAGGTAAAAGATTGAGACCACACAGCTATTTAAGTGGTGGTTCTAATGCCTTCTGTCTGAGCTTAATGACTACACACTTCCTGCTTTGTGACATGGACTCCCAGCCCCAATCAAAGAATATCAGGAAATTGCAACCACATAGGGTACATCTTAGCTGTCAAAGATAAGAAGACTGTGAATGATGACAGTATGTGAAATTGTATACATCATAAGTCAAATTCAAAGAGAAGACACACTGATTAAAACTATAATAGATTGAATGAAATTATGATTAAATGGACATTAATGATGGAGGAGACTTCTATATACATAGTTTAAAGTACAATGGTTAAAAAAATGGAAAAATTTTGTCTGTAGCCAATGTATGCATTGCCCTGAGACCATTATACCACTTGGGGCTTGCAACTGTTCCCAGCCATGCAACTCCCTTTGACTGACACCACCTGAAGGGCCACTAAGGTCATGTAAATTTCTTTTATAATGCACAAACTTATTATAAAACAAAAGGTAAGCTGTGTGCACAAGGAATAAAAATATTTACTAAGAAAAATGGAAAAGACTGATATATATTACTTATCTTTTCTCATTTTTTAGAAAACATATTTCATAAGATACATAATAAGATCACTTTCTGTGTTTTGCCTAGAATTGACTGGCATATACATATCCTTTGGGATTTGTTTTTTCCTTTAGAAATCCATCTTCCACATAAGGAAACGAACTTTGGAAGAAAGCAATTGTAAGATAAATTGTATTGGGCGAGTTCTAATATTTACTGTACAGATGATTTTTATCCTAAAACTATTTTTATGATCTTCATAGAGTGAATAGAGAACCTAGTTCTACCTTCATTATTTTTTTGTAGAAAATTCTTTATATATTCACTATTGAAACTGTAAGGAAATATCCATGTAGAGATTTATGTCCACTTTTGGATTTCAGAGTCCTTTTTTCAGTGGTTCTATATTTCACTAAACTATCTACCAGATCCTTATTCTTTACCCTTTTCCAGATTAACATAAAATTTGTAAAGAGAAATTTTCCTTTGTCATTTGGAATTCAAATAATGGGATACTGAGCATTACTCTTGTACCTGGAGGCTACAGACTTAAGAGCTAAAAAGCAGCAACCTGAAATCAGTAATAAGTACCAGAAATGTAGATTGGGAGGTTAAACCTGGGAGATCATAGGACCATGGCTCCATCTAACAAATCAAACGGAAAAAAAGAAAAAGAAAAGTACAAAAAGCTCAGTTATTAATGTAGTTTTTCTACATTGAGATATTAAAGGAAATCTTTTCCCCAGTTCCAGTTATTCCCAGTTCTATCCATTTTTCAATAGTTTTTGAAGGTGCATTTGCAGCAATTCACAATAAACATAAACTCCGTGAAGCTAAACACTCTTATTCATTTTGTACCCTCAGCACCTCTAAATTCTTGTTAGTTAGTAAATGGTAGGCAAGTACTTGTTGAAAGTAGGAATAAATGAATAGATAATCAATAGTAAAACATCCAGATATAATTCCATAAAATATTAATTGCAACAAAATTATTAGTCTTATTCTAATGAACATTCCTACAGCACATATTTACTGCTATTCAAACAACTTCTGCCTGTTTTATTTTAATGGGTATCTAAGATAATATAACTTGATAAATATTTTAACTAAAGTTATCGGAAAACCTTTACAATTAGAGCTAAATCTTCTTAACATTAGATGTCTCAATGTTAGAGCCTATTTTGACTCACATTAATACACAACTGAAATGAATACTAAAAATGAATTGTTATATTTTATTATGCATAATAATTAATATGTGTATACCCAATTAGTATAAATTAATAATTTAAGACAACCCTCTTGTTAAATGAATTTGCATTTGGAATGTTTACTATAAAAATGTCGACTTCAATTTCAACTCTTTTTTTTTTCAAAAGCTGATTATATATTTTTACAAGCAGCCATTAGACATACATGCCATTCCACATTGTCATCGTCTTTCCTAAGAGTCAGCAGCTTGGTGAGTGGATTTCCAGTGAGACCAGTGTCGCTCTCGGGAGACGTGTGTCCGGGCTGTACCAGAAGTGCTCTGCCCTGCGTTGGAGGGTGTGACCGTTTAAGAGTCTGACTGACGATTTGGTGGTCAAGGGTCATGAAGGGTTTTACTTGTTCTCTTTGGACTTTCTGTAGCTGAGTCCTCGCAGGACTTTCCAAGTGTGCTGGGACCTACAAGATAGAAACCAAACAAATGCAATGTGCAGCATCTCCTAGTAAGTCAGAGTTCCACTTTCAACAATTGAACTATGTCAATAAACACACTATAATATCTAGATTCTCTCAAATTTATGGTCTATGCTTCTTCTATCTAATTATGTAAGATATTAATGGATGATAATTTTTAAAAGGTAATTTAAACTTTACTAAATTATTTTAAATGCTAACCAAGTTTTCAGAAATAGCCCACAAAATAACATGCAACTGAAACAAAATTTGGAATAAATATATAAGCAGCAATACTTTTTGAGGGTCTAAAAAAGAAGTTCTAAAATAATATAAGGAAAATATGGCTGATTCACTACTAGCAGTGATTTTTATAAATATGTATTTGTTGGATTCCTTTCGATTACATACAAATATTCCATGCGATATAATCACAGCTATTTTTTACCAAATTAAAAAAAACTGTCCATGAAGGAGTGGAAACTAGGAATATACATTCCTATATCAATTAATTAATATTAGTATATTAATTAATATACTAATATTAAGTGTGATGCTTTATGGGTAGTGAAAATCTAGATGATTTTTTTTCACTTTTCTGTATTTTCCAAGGTTTCTATACTTATTTTTAAACTCTTCCATATTCTCATTTTATAATAATAATAATTTGGTAGAGTCACTGTGAAATGACAGAAAGAAGCATTCAGAAAAAAATCTAACCGATGTCATGTGCCAACTGAACAACTGTCCAATATTTGGAAATCCTTTTTTCAAAACATCGATTTAAAATTCTGGGCATCTTCAGCCTAGTTATCACAGTTAACGATATGCCATTATTTATATAAGAACAATTTTAAACATTTCAAGCTTTCCCTTTAAAAATCTCTGAACGTGGTACTGCCTGCCAGTCTCCTTTAGATTTACTGGGCTGTGATGTGGCTTCTAATACGTTTTCCTCAAGTGGCCTATATGTAAACCTATTTAATATTTCCCTCGTGTTAAACAATAGTAAAGATTGCTGTACAGTGCTTATTTTTCCTTTTATTTCAGTTACACGCATACTCCTTAAATCCCTTAACATGCATTAGCTCAGATAAATAGCCTTTACAAAGTATTTTGCATTTAAATTAGCTGGTTTGGGGTACAATATTGTAGTAGTTCCTTTAGTTTAATTCTGTTATGCTGACATTTTTAGCATTATTTTAATTGTACTACCATAAAATAATTTTTCAGTCATATAAAAAAGATTAAGGTTGGTAATAAAGATTACACATATTACTAATTATATTGCTATGAGCTTTAAAGTTGTAAAATAACGTTTCATTAAAATGCCTGTGGTGATTTTTTTAGGGGAGCTATTTAGATTATCCTACAGTTTCAAGTTAATCCTTCTTAATCTGTATACATTTACAAAATATACATTATAAATAACATTTTCAGATTCACAAATCTGAACGATCTTTCGCACAATGTACCTGAATGCTAAAGAGTGTTGCATATCTACAAATGCCTCTTGGTCTAAGAAAAGCATGTTGAATGGGAATTTACCACGTTCATTAACTAATTCATTTTTCACTTTTCATCCATTGACTCTAAAAGCCATTAGAGTACTTATTGATTTTGCGTCATATCAAGAGCACAAGAGAAGTCGTAAATGTGATCGCAGGGCTCTAGGCATTTACAATCTAGTTGGGCAGTGTTAATATCAACTACAGCAAAAACAACAATAATGATGATAATAATAATAATATGCAACAGGTACCAGGCACTATGCTAAGCAATTTACATACATTATTTCATTTAATCCTTGTTACAATCTTAGGAGATAAGCATCATTTGTATCTCCATTGCACCATATAGATGAAGCCATTGAGATTTAGAGAGGTTGAACGACATGCCTGTTATCACTCTGATAGTGAGGAATGGAGCTGAACACAGAGCCTGCCTCCCTAAACACTATGAAATATTGGCTCCTGACCAAAATGACTGGAATACAAAGCAAAACCTCAACAATGTGTACAATGAATTTAAAATGTCACAAAGAGTTGTGGTTTTTAAAAAGTAATTGGAAGAGAAGATAGTTATAAATCAGGTGTTGGAAAGAGAAGATCCTGCATAGGGTCACAGGGAAGGAAATCTCAAAACAAAAGATCAAAAAGAAAGAAGACAAGAAGTTGGGAGACAGTTGCAAATGTTAGTCACAGAAAGGAACTCACGAATACTTTTTCTTTCTCAACACAAGACTACCATCTCCTCTTTAGACCACTCTATACAGACACAGAATAAAATATAAAATGGGACCTACTCTAATTCTGCCTAAATTATTGGTTATTTATAGGGAATTACAAAGGTTTAGCGGGCATTGAGGTCTGTCTTGGACACTATCTAGACAACATCTGTAAACTAAGCATAAAAGTCTAGAAGCTTAGCAGAGCAGGGTAAGATTCAATGGAAAGTGATTAAACTACTTCCCAGAAAATCTCTGTCGTTTCCAGTCCTGGACTGACGTCAGAACGATAGAGACAACTAAGTGTGAAACATCAGTTAAACCATGTGCAGCCAATTTTAAAATACTTTTAAATTGCCTGGGATCTGAAGACACAACCATAAAACTATCTATTGGATTTGTTTTACTGAAGGTCCCAGTATTTGGTTGGATGGAATAAACAAAATTATAAGGTGGCATTGTTCATTTATTCACTTTTCAAGAAATATTTTTTGAGTGCCAAGTGTGTGTGCACTGCGTGGTGGACTGAAGGTGGAAGGGAGATAACCACCATGCCTGCCTTCGAAGTGCTTGCGGTCTAGTCACAATCCAGACGGAGGAGAAAAATGTGAAATCTCCAAGGGCAAGGACTGTGTTTATCTTATTGGCTGCTGAGCTGCCATACTTTCTACACATAACCCAGACAATGGCACACAACAGGCATTTTAAAATATGTGTTCATATGTGTTCAGTGAATCAATGAATGAAATAAGGTGTCATTAAAGTACAATGTATGAGTAACTATGGTGACCACAGAGAGCTTTGGGAATCCACTAGAGCAGGTAAAACATAATCAGAATACCAAAGTCTTTGCCTAGAAGGCTGGAGCAGCTGAGGATTGTGATTTGACTCACTGGATTGTCAAAGAGATTCAGACCATCCAGATGTAGAGAAATTTTGCTGTGGAAAACAGTAAGTAAATCATATCTCCAGAACTCAACATTATGTCTCACCATTATCTCTCTGACATGCTGCTATTGCAAACTAAAAATGATGATGGTCAGTTTTTGTCCAAGGTGTTGTCTATGTGCAGAAATCTTTTATTTCACTCAAAAGAATTTATTTATTTATAGTCCCCCTATTTTCCAAAACATTATAAATAAATATGAGGTATGAACGTGGTGAGAGGTATGTACACCAGAAAATGTAGGCTGAAGATTAATTTTGCAATCAAGTACAAAATTTATCCGTGAGCATCCTGGCAGCCAAGGAAAAAGGAAAATTAAAAAAATTATTAGGTGTAACCTCATGAAATGGCAGATATTTGGCCATTTTTGATTGACAAAATGTCAGTTCCATATGGTTCAACCTAATATATACTTCTCATTAAGTAATGAAATCATACCACTTCCTAAGAGAGGCAAACATTTTTAAGAATAATATCTGAGAATTTATAAACTAGAGTTTTTCATGGAGGACTTACATATTATATTGAACAAAATTCCAATAGCAGCTTTTGCAAAATATGCAATGAAATTCTTCATATTTTAGGAAAGTTGTCTAAAATTGGGTTATCTCAAACGCCCTCTGAGACTTGGCTGCAGGAGGTTTACTGGGGGCGGGGCTTTCAGAGCCTGGGCTGCAATAAAGTGAGGAAAGCAAGATCATGGGGAGGGAAGAGGGGCTCAGTCATGGAGGCGATAACCTAGGCTGTGCACCATAACGTTCACTCTGCTTTTGATCAAAGGCCCAAAGCATAATATGAGTCCGTGTAAGTGAAAAGTCCAAAGACATAACTTTGTATTGATCTGACTTGACTCTTAGATAGCACTTAGAGCAGACAGAACAGTGTTGTCCAAACCAATTTATACCGCAGACTCCGTATTTGGATACACTAGCACACTAGCCCAAAGATACCTGGTTAGACCATTGCACCATCATCGATTGTCTCAAACTAGGCCTTGGATAAAACTATGTTCTTCAAAAAAAACCTAGTTCCATTATTTGGAGCTAGAAAAGTGGAAAACTTAGCTTAAAAATCCTAATTATTTTTTAAAAATATGTTTCAAATATACGTAAATTCCCTATTCTGATAAAGAGATGTGAGTCTTTTAAAAAATTAGAAATATATGTATTGGTGAGCCATAAAAAATGCTTAGAGCCATTAATAAGAGAACTAGGGTAATGTGCTTAATGGGTAAACTGAAGTATTTTTTTTTAAAAGTTTGAGTCACAAAAAATTCCTGCAAGTACAATGAGCTAAAGTGAAGGAGTTGGTCAGGAAGAAAAAAAAGCATTCTCTTAGTTGGAGAAAACGTCATCATTGCGGAATTACAGTCACAAATATAAAACATACGTATCTGTGGGTTTTATTTTTTCCCTTTTTCAATTCCTGTTTTTAGACTAGAATAGATGCAGGAATCCTGACTATTGAGAGAGTTCATGGAGATCCATGAGAAAGCAGCCTAATGCCATAGAAAAAGTTCGGATCAAATTCTCCAACAATAGTAGTTGAAACAACAGAACATGCTTTAGGGTATTTGATTTTTGGTGATTTTTTTTTAATCACCAAGTTTAAATCAGTCTTGGGAGGTTTCAACTCTATAAATCAGCAAATATTTGGTTAGAAATTAACTAAGATTAACAAAATGTTATGTGGCCCTATTTGCATTTGGATTTAAAGTCTCTTGGCAGCTAGAAGAGCTGTGGAGTAATGCAGGCCAGCCAATAGCGCTGGCTGGAAGGGCTCTCCATGTTCCCACGAGGAGTCATTCTTATTTTCATATGGTGGTTTTCAAATTATGCTTCTAAATACGAGTTCATTCCCCTAATTTACTTTTTAGTGTTCCAAACTGTCGTTTTTTGACCTAGTTCTTATGTGGGTTTTAGATCCTATCCAATGGATAACAAGAGGGAGAGTATATTGTATAAGGAAATTTTAGATCCAATGAGCAGTTGTACCAAAAAAGCTTTGAAGGACTTCACCGACTCTGTGATTCTCTATCTATAACATTGTCTATTTGCATCCTGTGTCCTTAATTTTGCTATACATCACGTAAATACTTTTAAACAATTTATATTTATGCAGGCATATATATATATATATATATATATGTATATTAGCTTCTTTAAATGTATCTTTTTATAGAAAAATCATAAAATAATGGTAGAAGTCCTCAGCTAATTCCTTCCACATTCATTCAGCAAACATTTAATGAGAGTTTGCTCTTTCTTAAAGCTAGTCGCAAGGGAAAGTCATTCCTCTCCAGAAAGCAATTCTGTGACACAGGTGTCACTATCCACCTGGAGACCACCTATTTAAACCAAAGGCACAAAACCTGGAAGGAGATGAAACACCTTCTGGGTACCGGCCTTTTAAAATTCAAAACTAAAAAGTGATGGCAAATATCACACAAGGAATTATCTCAATAACAAGACTTTCTCATCATTAATTTGACTAGCCGAACAAATCAATCAGGCGAACATGGGCGCCTACTGAATGAGCATGTCTAGACTATGTGCTAGAACAGAAACAGAAATGATATTCAATAGGATATAGGTTTATTCTAAACGTATTACCGGGTGATAGTAAATAAAAACACATGCACAGTCACCAAACACACGCACAGACACACACGTCCCTATCAAAAGGCAAGACAGACGATCCTATTCACTACAACAGGACAGTCCTTATTTGGTTTTGTTAATTTTGTACTAAGCTTGAATTTAATAAATGAAGTAAAAACTTGGACTTCACAAGTGAGTAATAGGTAACTATTAATTATGTTCCTAGTATCAGAAGTATATAAGAAGAAATCTATTTTGGGGGGCTCACGAATCTACCTCCCAGATACCTACTCGTAAAAGCCACATGACATTTGCTAATGTTCTGTAGCAAAGATTAATAACTCATTTCTTCATATCTTACTTTCCTCACAGCAGTCTTTGGATGTGATATACCCATAAATCTCATCTTGACTAAACCTAAAATTATACAGTCAAGCTTGTCTGATTGAGATATAACTACTGAACAAAGTAGGGCCCGGTTCATCAAAAGTTTTACTTAGGTTTCTGAATAACTGTCAGCATATTTCAGCAGAGTATTATATAATCCAAAGCTATTTAATGGATAATAATATAAAATGTGATTGTAGTATATTCCTTCAGTCCCAATCACTTGAATTAGGATAATTCCATTGGTGCATCTTAGAGCAGAGACCCACACTTAAGAGACTTTAAAGAAGCATGAATATTATTAAGCAGAGTTTTCTTAATTCAGCACTGTTCTAGCAGCAAAAGTGCTTGCACTTCACGAGCACTCACATTTACACTATAAAGTCTGAGCTTTCCTTACCACTCCATCTAGCTCCATCTATGCTTGCATTGGTTGGTTTTGTTTATGTTAGTATCTCAAGAAAATTACCATTTTAGACCTTTAAAAGAATTAAAACAAGTACCAGAAATCACTGTGGTTCATTTAGCCTGATCTGCTTTTTAAGAGTCTGTGTATTTGGAATTTTTGAGCCACAAACATCACTTAAGAATCACATCAGAGACTGACTACCTCATGTTGGCTTCAAAACAACAACAGCTGTGCGCATACTAAAGTCAACCGGCAACATAATCAAGAACCAAAATAAGTTCATGTGAAACATGCAGATAACTTAAGCCATAATACTTTAAAATATATTTGACATTGCATTCGCAGGTTTACCATTCATTAAGTCTACAAATATTTTTGAGTGCCTCCCTCACATCAGGTTTTATGCTACTGTAATAAGCTCTGGGGATATGATTATGAACAAAACAGATGTACCAGTCTTTAAAGAGTTCACAGTCCATTAGGAGAGAAAGATACTTAAACATATAATTCTAACACTGTATGATAAATCTTATGAAAGTAAAAGGTGACACAAAATCAAGCAGAAAGATCTAGATAAATTAGAAACAAGTCATTCGAAGAGTTTCTTCTCCCAGTTTCACTGATTGATTCGCTTAACAGATGTCCGTGTGCCTAGGTACACTAACCACTTGAGTGGGCAACAATGGTGAGCAAAGTGAAACGTGGTCCCTCCCTACATGCAGCTCATAGACAGTGGAAGAGACAGATTTTAATCAGTCACACAAATGGCTATAGATTTTCAAGTGCTGTGAGTGATCGGAAGGAGATATACACACGACTATGAGCATGTAGGGAAAGATTATCTAGACAGAAGTTAGGCACGACTTCCCTGAAGAAAGGATGATACGGCTGGATCTGGAGGATGAATAGTAAGTAGGTAGAGGAAGAGCATAAAAAGCATTCCAGGGAGATGGAGCAGCAGGTGCGAAGACCCTGGTGGGAGGAATCAAGGTAAGGAAAATGCACTAAAAGGAGATGATAGGACTAGAGCAGAGAGATTATGGTGGGGTACGGGGCAGGGAAGCCAGGAGGACCAATCCATACAATCCTTTGGGTACATAAAGGTGTCTTATTTTCTTTATGATGAGGAAGGGGACAGTAGTAGCTCAGCTGGATGAATTTTAAAGGGGTAAAATGAGAGTCCAGGAAAGAAAAAGGGCTGCTCGAACTAGGATCATGTGGTAAGGGTGAGGTAGTCACATGGAAACAAGCAGCTGGATTCGAGAGATGCTTAGAAATGAGTAAAGGAATGACACCTCAATTTCTAGCTTAAGTGACTGAATGGATAATGATGCTCTTCACAGAGAAGACAGGGATTTTTGTGGAGGAGAGAGAATCATAAGCTTGGTTTGGAACTCATTGAGTTTGTGATGTTTTGATGCTGTCCAAGAGGGTATGTGAAGGAGGCAGCTGGATATATGGGTCTAGAACTCAGAAGAAAAGTATAGACTGTGGATGAAATTCATATGACATCTACACTTAGGTGATAACTGATAAGATGATCATTGGAGGATGCACAAAATTAGAAGATGAAAGGACCTAGAACTGAACATGGTGGACTCCCAAGTTCTAGTTACACATAGGGAATCTCTTCTAATTCTAAACTCTATTTTTCCCCTGGGTCCCATTGATTTTTTTTCACTTTGATTTTTTTCACACATTTTGCAAAATGCTTATTTGAAGTTTGTATGTGTTACACTGTTAGGTAAGTCTTCCATAATTAAATAATTATTAGTTTGCCCTATTTCCAAAATTATGCATTCGATCCTTTGATACAGACACAGCCTTATTTTTCTAGTCCACTGCATTACAACTCTCGTATTATCAATTCTCAACCTCATAACTGTAATTCCAGAATCCGAAACTCTCTGAAAATCAGAGGTTTTTAAGTTTGGCGCAAACTCCTTTGGCAGCAAAATCGGAACTGAAATCAAGAAAGTCTATTAATAGTCTTTCTTTATCCCACTTATAGTAGCTATTCATATGCATTGCTGCAGATATATTAATGTGGTTGATTATGAGATGCTTTCTTGGGTCCCTCTGGGGGTGTCAAGGAACAAATAGTATATGCACCATATTACCTCTCAAAATGTGAAATATTGAGACTTCTGAGACACATCTAGCTCTAGATTTTTGTATAATAGAGTTTGTACCTCTTTTTGTTTATTGAGTAGACAGCCTGTAGAAAGGACTATGCTATAGATTTTGCATACATTATCTTATTTAATCTTATGATATCATAAACAGAAATTCAGTTGGGCCTCCATAACTATTTTTAAAAACTTGAGTGCAATATTTAATTGTATTTTATTTTCAAAAATTATAATGGATCAAAAATTAAAATGAAAATTGAGCATGTGTTGTCTCTTGGAAAAATAATGAGATGAAGAAATGTTCTTTCCAATTCAACAAAATAATTCAATGAATGAAAGATGTATTTTTCCTTTAACAAGAAGGAATTTTCCAGGTGTAACATTATATTTCGATATTATTAGACATATTTAGGTTTAGTGTTGATGGCTGTATTTAAATAAGTTAATATTAGAGTTTATATTCTTTGTGGAAGTTTCTCATACAGTTAAATTGATTCCTATAACTGTGGAAATATACGTTAATTATTTAAGCTGGATTCAGTAAAAAGTCAAATTTTTTTTAAAAACATTTATCTGACTGCATTGAAGCTTGAACATTAACATTTATTAAGAAGACTTTTATAAAGCAAAAGACATTTTGCTTCAGAAATCAACAATTGTGTTTAAATGATGCTTTATACTTCACAATTACTTTCAACTTAAAACAAAGCTCTCATGTAATGCTTACATGCACTATTTTTCACCCTCAGTATAGTGACCTTTTGTATCATTTTCATTGTGAAGTTGCGAATGTTCTTTCAAGAATGCAGAGAATAAAGGAGAAATAAGACTGACTTCTTTAAAAGGTCATATTTCAAATATCTTGGAAAGTCATCAATGCATTTTTTCTCATTTTACACATTCTAAAATAGACCCAAAGCCATAAACAGGAATATCTGGGACGAAAATCCAAACCTCCCTATAATCCTTGTCATCTCTTGTATAGCTCTGCTCTAAATGCAGTATATTTTTCATTTTTATTGTACTTAATGGTAACATTTGGGATAATATCAATATATTGTCAACTTTCGCAGACCTTATAAAAGATATTCAGACGCCACTTAATGCAGTTGAATTTATAACACATAAATTTATATATTTTTGTAAGAATAAAGGGATCATAATGGTTTATCCTGAAAAAACTTCTAAACAATTCAAATGATTTTATATTATTTTAGGCTTAAAAACTTTTTAGATCCTTTATCTGCTTTATGAGTTGATATATGATCATCAATTAATAAAGTCATTTTTATCATAATAAAATGTCACCATTAGAACTGCAGTATTCTAGCCTAACCATTTTCTAAAGAATATGATTGGGGCATTTTAGGTAGTTAAATATTAAAATAATCTAATTGAAAACGAGACTTTGAAATTATTCATTTTGATTGACAAACTGCAGAAAACGGCTCTGTTTCGTAAGTACATTTCTATCACTCAATTTTTGTAGATATTACTAGCATTTTTGGAAAAAAGGGATAATATTTATATTGTCTTTGTTTTGCTAAACTAGTAAATGTGATTATCTTTGGCTTTCTATCTTTTAAACGCACCTGTTATTGCATTATTTACATAAATCAAATTCTTCAAGTAATTGTGCCTTTACCTAGGAAAGGCCTTCAGTTACACAGCTGCTGTATTTTCACGTTCCCCTTGTCACTGAAGAGCAATGTTTCTTTAGAGTCAAAGAAACATACTTCCATTTTAAATTTTTTGTGGTTATAGAAAGTACATAGCCATGAATCATTAACTCATTGAGGAGACTGATCACAGGACCTCATGGACTAGGTGAAAGCCCCTGAATGCAAAATAATAGTAGCCACAGTCACAAGTTGAATCAAATGTTCCAATGATTGGAGTAAGGACTTCTATCTTCATTTTATAGATGAAGATTTTGAAGCTGAAACAGGTTATCAGACTTGCTCACAATCACACAGGCCAAAAAGTGAACTAGACTTCTCATCTTTTGATTCCAAGTCGGGTGTTCTTTCAACTGAAATTTATTTATTGTCAGCTCACAGGGATAATAAAATTTAACTTAGCTCCCACTATTAGAAAAAAAAATGTGTCCTCCATCTGTATACAAATATGAATCAGCTGACTCTACTCTCTGGTGGAGAAACCTTCGGAGTTGCTTCCCCACTATTAGTTGAGTTGGACTTGATTCGGTCTCAATCGTGTTTTTGTCTTACTTTGTGCTTCACTGCATCTATCTTGTAACCACCACATGCTGCAAAATCTAGGTTCTTCATACCATCAGAAAATATTCACTCCAGATGAGCATTTCCTTTCTTTAAGACGCATTTTCCACTTTAGTCTCTAGATCTATGTATTAAATGTACATTGCTCTGAAGAGTGCTAGCCCTCTTCCCCAGGGGAAATTTTATTTTCCTGATAGCAACTTTACTATTCCCTTAAATTTCTTTCCTGAAAACTTCTAACTCCTTTTCATAAGAGAAAAAGGGTGGATGGGGAGGGAGGAGGTTGAGAAGGCAGACAATAATATTATTTTCAGCTTAGCTTATTCTAATTAAATATCACAACTATTCTATTTAGTATCTTCAAATTTCTTACTCTGAGGGGTAAATTTAAGAAATGAACAAGTGCATATAAAAAGCTGGCAAGAATTGAAATAATAGCAAGATTCTTTGTAAGATCTTTCTTTTGTGTCTATTACTTTTGAGAAATAAAGTAAAAAATCAAAATGCCAGTTAATATTATAGCTTTGGAATATATGGAAAATAATTTTTACTGTAACTTCAGAGATGAGAATCCAGTATTCTACTTTCCATACTAATTTGAGCAGACAAACCAAGTAAAATAAAACTTTTTCATTGAAAACTAAAAAGAGAAAACAAAAATATATTTGGAAATTTTTTTGTAGTCCCTTTTAACTTTTTTCAATTATTTTGAGTTATTCTATGGTAGGTAAAATAATGCCTCCCTCACCAAAGATGTCCACGTCTTAATCCCCAGATCCTGTGGATATGTAACCTTACATTACAAAAGGGACTTTGTGGGTGTGACTAAACTAACGATCTTGAAATGGGGAAATTATCCTGGATTATCTGGATGTAATCCCAATACAATCTCAAGGGAGGGTCCTTATAAGAGGGAGACAGGAGGGTAAGAATCAGACAAAAGGCACAGTGATTATGGAAGCAAATGTCACAGGGATGAGCATTGAGCCAATGAAGGTGGGCAGCCTCTAGAAACCGGAAAAGGCAAGAAAACCAATTCTCCCCTAGACCTCTAGAAAAGCACTAAACCCTGCTGACACTTTGATTTTAACCCTGGGAAAATGATTTTGGACTTCTGTCCTCTAGAACTGTATAAATGTACATTTTTTTAAACCACTAAGTTTGTGCTAATTTTGTTACAGCAGCAATAGGAAACTAACATATAGTTCTTTTTTTAATTCTGAATTTTATTTTCTCATTCTTGTAGCATTAAGAATTTGCTGATGGCTTCTAAGAAACACCCTGCCTGGAAATGCTGGTACTATGGTATTTCCCAATCATAGCTGAAGTCACTTGAGGGAAATCCTAACGAAGGTCAGTTCCCTAAATCTAATGCCTTTAATTAACCTCTTGATGTTATTACAATGCTCCAGTAGTAGAAGTTATAAAGGCAAAATGTTTTTTCTCATTTCCTTCCTCTTTTCCTCTCTTCTTTCCCTCCTTCCTTCCTCCTTTCCTTCCTTCCTTCCTTCCTTCCTTCCTCAGTATGATCTGAACAAATTATTGGTGGGACAAATGAAAATAGAAAACTAGGCAGAAGTCGGCTCATAAAGAGGAATAAATACCACCCTAAGCTTTGTGCTTATAGCCCTGATGTGCCATATAAGGCTTTTAGCAGGATAGTAACATGATCAATTAGTATTCAGAAATATCCCTCAGACTATAGTATAGAGACTGAATTATTGAAAGACCAGACTGGGCACAAGGAGAACAATTAGGAGTTTTCAGTAATATTCTAGGAGAGAAGAATAGAGGGCCTACCCTAAGGCAATAGTATTTACTATTGGAAAATTAGGTCAAATATCACCCATAATATAGAGGAATTAAAAAATGTGTATAGGACTTCTGATTGATTCATACATGTAGTGAAGGGGAAGGAAGATTCATACATGATGCTTCAGTCTGAAATACAAAGTAGTGGAGAAGACAGCATTTATCAAAATAGGGAATAAGGGGGAGGCAAATGTTTTGACAGAAAGATAATAACTTCATTATTAGACTTAATAAAATCAGAGTGTCTGTGCAACATCCAAGAAGGAGGCCTAGGAAATAGCTAGATGTGTGGATTTAGAGACACAGATTTGGTGGCCAGCTTGGAAGAAGTCATTGAATCAGAGTTTTGGCTAAAATCACAGGATGAGGAATTAGAATTAAAAAGACAGAATGCCAATAAAGAACTCTCAGGAACATCAACATTTAACAGGCAGGAAAGACTAAAGGAATCTCCAAAATATATATAGAAAATTAGGACTGAGTGATACCACAAAGCCAAAGTAGAATAGAATTTCAAGAAAAAAAGTGGTTAACAAAGTTAAATGTCACAGGGATGAGGGAAGAGAAGGAACAGGAGATATTGCTGGCAGACTGGAAAATAATTGGGTCATTGGTGACCCTCAGGAGACTCTTCTCAGGGACTTAGAATGGAAGTCAGCCTGCAGGTACTGGAGGAACATTGAAATCATAAATGAGGACACCTCAAGCCTCCGCACTAGGCACTTTCTTCTCTGTCTACATACTCTCCCTGAGGAGGATTTCATAAGTTCTCATGGTTTTAAAATTCACCTACATGGTAATGACTCCTAAATTTGCATTTCTTTTCCAGACCTCTCTGTGAGGATGGAAGCTGGAATGCAGTGACTTGAGAAGTGAATTGTAGGTGTCGCAGGACTCTGCACTGGGCGCTTGCGCCTCTTTCTCATCTACGTAGATATCATCTATTCCCACAGTTAGAAGTACCATTTACATACCAATAAAACATTAATCCCAAATTTTCTCTTGTTCTAGGAGGCCCAACTGTGTATATATTAGATAGACAGATGATAGATACACAAATATCTCAAAATTTAAAATTTACATGCACGAGAACTCATGATTATCCTCTCCAAAACCTGTTTCTTCATTTTCCTGACGCCTAATATATAACCCACCCTGTCCATTCTAGCTCTAAATGTGTCTCCGATAGATCCATCTTCATCTCCACTACAAGAGCTCTAGTCCAAGCCACCATCACCCCTTACTGTGAATCCTTTGTCACTAATCTCCCAGCTCCCTCCATTGCTCTCTTCAATCATTCTTCATATGGCCCTCAAAATAAACTTTCAAAATCACAAAATGGATTATCTTCTCTCCTATTTATAATCTTTCACTCACTTCCCATTTCATCTAGAATAAAATCCAGTTTCCTTATCATGACCTACAAGTTGGATAAGTGGTCCCCACTTGCCTATCCAACTTCCTCTCATACCACTCTCCCCCATGCTCACTGAGGTCTAACCACACTGGACACCTTTTTTTTCAGCTGATGCAATGAGTCAAGCATTATCCCCTTATAGAGCCTGCAGACATGCTTCTCTCCCTGCCTGGAATGCTTTTTCTTGGGTTCTTTAAAGGGCTGACTTCTCACCTTTCAGGACTTGGTTATAATGTCTCCTGAACACTGTATTTAAATAGGTCCTTCCCTAATATTTTCCGCTTCCGAACCCTTCATAGTGTTGGCATTTTCTAACTAGTTATTCATATGTCATTATTTATCACCTATCTTATTGATTATATCCTAAGCTGCTTTAGGACAAAGAATTTGTCTCTTTCATTTATATTAGACACCTAGTGCTGTGCACAGTGCCTGGTATACGGTAGGTTATCAATAAAGATTTTTGAAACAAATAAATGAATGAATGAGGAAAAAATCAAAAGCAATAATAACTACCACATATTGAGTGCTTACTATATGGCAAGAACTATTCCAAGCAGTTTACATATATTAATCTTTTAATCTTCCCCAATAAAGGAACTATTACTATCCCAATCTCAGTGATGAAAACACTGAGGCAAAGAGAAGTTAAGTAATGTGCCAAAGGACACATAGCTAATAGAGCCAAGATTTGGATCTGGGAAGTCTGGTTCCAGAGTTTACACTCTTAACCTGCTTTGAAATTTCAGAATGCTTGACCATAAACAGAAAGACAAATCTTGGGAGACATTAGTTATAGATGGCTCTAGGGTTAATACATGGGAGTGTGTGTGATGTGGGTGTGTTTATAAGCAGAGAGACTTGACCTTTACTTGCAGAAAGTAACACGTAATTAAGGATAGGCAGTAGATACAAGCAAGAAAGGATGACTGACTAAGTAGGTGACTGAAAAAACAGGTGTTGAGTGGGACCTAAAGGAAGGGACCTAGCTTTGGCAGAGACATTCTCTTTCAATGAAACAGAAGAAAAAAGAAAGAATGTGCTTTGATAAAGATATTTTTAGATTTCTGGGGAGCAAGTTGAAAATTTCTTCTTTTTTATTAGATTTCCTCAGTAAAATTATAGGCAAATTCATCTGATGAATGTGGGATGGAGGTAATAAGGTATAAAGTTGGATGTGAGAAGTAAAGTGCACAAAATCTATCAAATGGAATGGAAGAGAATGAGTTAGAAGGAAGCCAGCTGGATGGAGGGCCTAGCTGAGATTGAAGGCCACTAATTTATAAAAGCCCCAATCTGTGTATTATCCTGTGACTTCCTTGACACCTGCCTGGAGGCTGAGCTGAGAGGCTGCACTGGTCAAGGATGATAACTTATAACACAAGAACAATGGGGCAAGAATGGCTTTAATTATAAGAACTAACTGAAATGAGTGAGATAAAGGTTGGATGTGGAAGGGAGCAAAGGCCAAAAGGTGAGAAAATGGAGTAGCCAATGGATTAGAAGACTCAATCAGACCAAAGAGAAAGTATAAAAAGTGAGAGAGCCAGAGAACAGGAGAGCTGAGAGCTGTGGTCCCAGTCCAGGACATTGGATCACCCTCTGAAAGCTCCTGAACCTGGGAAACAACCTACTCCCACCGGCGTTTACATTTTCCTCTTTCTTTTCAATTGCTCACTGATTCTTTGCTTAAGGAAATCACTCAAAATTCCTATAAGTATACATGCTTGTTAACATGATCCCTTGTTCAGTGGTGGCAAAAATTCTACCATAAGAGATTTATTAATAAAGTATACTTGTCTGTCAACCATGCTGCCTCTTCCCAATGGGAAATTACTCCAAAAATTGCACTGTCAAACATGCTTTTAATCCTCTTCCTTACTGTTTGTAGAATATTTTACAATGGCAAAATGGTGGCCATTTTCTTAACTTTAAATATGTTTTCATGAGACTTAACCAATATTTTGCAGAAATAATTTGGCTTCTAAACATTTTTACCAATTAATAACTTTCAGCATCAGTGTCACAGTTTATATGAGTCTTCTCTGCCATTGAAACTGAATTTTTAAATATGCAGCCACAAGATTATAGGGCAAGCAGACAACTGGCATGGAATCAAAAGACAATATTGAATAGAATGAATAAGACATAGTATAATGTATTTTATACAGTATTTTACTATTTATAGAGCACTTTTTTATCCATTGAGCCCTTTCATAATCTCTTATTTGATCCCTCATGATTATGATCCCTCATTTGACATATTTTATTGATAAGCTAACTAAGGCTCAAAGACATTAAGCAAGTTATTAAAGTAGCACCAGAGTTAAAAATCAATCCAGGCCAGCCCTGGTGGCCTAATGATTAATTTTGTTGCTCTCTTCTCCAGCGACCAGGGTTCAGTTCCCAGGCACAGGCCTACACCACTCATCTATCAGTGGCTGTGCTGTGGTGGCAACCCACATACAAAAAGAGGAAGACTGGCAACAGATATTAGCTCAGGGTGAATCTTCCTAGAAAAAAAAAAAATCAATCCAAGTCTGCTTATCTCTATCCTGGTGCTCTCTTCCAAGTTAGCAATTATGTTAATAATCATAATGATAATAATGGCATACGCTGCTGATAAGTATAGCAAGTTTGCTTTGGGTCAGGCACAGAGCTGGGAGCACTACCCACCTGGTCTGATGTAATCCTCACAGCAAGCTGCTGAGGTGGGCAGCCTTGTTCTCTGTGCACTACACACGAGAAAGTGGAGATCAAGGGTAGTTTAAGGAGCTCTGAAGCCATCAAGAGTTCAGATCCTCAGTGGTCTCACTACTGAGTCTTTGTTCCTCATCAAAGGTGGTTATTAAAATGAAGCTGTTTGCCTTTCAATTTAACAAATACTTTAAACGATAAGACCTAGTGCTGAGGAGGGAACGAGGGAACAGGCACCCACATGAGCTGCTGCCAGGGAGGTAAGTTTGTACATTTGCAAAGCTTAAGGAAATAATCCCAAACGTGTAAAAGATTTGAAGCATCAAGACGATCATTGAAACATTATCAATAATAATTCTGTAATGTAGAGAACACATAAAATTCAATATATACCCCAATGGACACTCTACAGCATTCTTCAAACTGTGAGACTTAATTTACTCCTTCCTCTTACTCGGTGAAAGAGCTTTACCGCTAAAAACACTTAATCATAAAATGACTAAAAAGCAGAAACCTTGAAAGCAAAACTAAAGTAAGCTCCTTTCCCTCTATTAATCACAAAATTTTAGCAAATAGAATCATACATCAAGTGACTCTAACGCGAGAGAAACTGTGACTATTAAGGAAGCTATTTTAAGAAAAGTGTCATTATTTTGGTCATTACTGACACTCTGTCCCTAATTTTTATCTAATCTTACAATTGAATTTATTTAATAAAAAGTACATGAGATAGCATCTAAATCCTGTATATTAATAAAACACTTCCAGAGGAAAAGTCAGAATTTTAGAGCAGGACATGAATGTCTTTCAAACAATAACAGGATATTTCAAATTCTCAGTGTAAATCCATTAGGATACTTAACCGATGTAAACTAGACCTTAAAAAAATGTGCTTACAGCAGACAATAACCTCATTATATTCTCCCCATATAATCCAGCACGAAATTGTGAGAATAAATCATTCTTCCCAACTTTATGGTGTTGTTTTTGTCTTGGGCAAACATGGCAGTTATTTCAAAGTAAATTTCCTAAAGGAACATAAGCATAGACTTATAAAGGGGCTGCTTTTAAAAAGTAGCTCAAATAATAATGTCAACCCAGATTTTCTTGCCTTTCATCAACAGTTTTGTTGGGTTTTTCGTTTGGGTTTTTTTCCTCTCTCTCATAAATTCTTCTTCTTAGAAGGACTACTGTTAGTGGCAAGGTCAACTTCGCTTTACCTCAAGTCACTAATGACTGCATGAGTAACCTGATATTTAAGAAGCCATTTGCTGTCATACATCTATCATCAACCCTTCAGAAGGGTAAGAGAATGTGATACCTTATTAGGACTTGGCCAAGTTAGGGTAGAGTTTCAATCTTATTGAACTCTATATATGCACAGCGAAAAAAACTGTAATTGTTTTGTAGCCTATAAATATATTCTCAGCCCTAGCAAACGACAAGACATCTCACTCTAGGAAGTCAAATGCTGCAATGTGTCACTTTCAAACTTCTCTCACTGGTCCCAGGAAAATAAGTACAGATTTCAAATAAAGTTATTTAAAGTAGATTCTGGTATACAGACACCCACGTCCTCCAAAGTTAAATTTTCCGGTTAGACTGTCTCGAGTCAATCTGACCACTTCGAGCTGACAGGCAAGCCAGTCAAATAAGCAGTCACAGTGGGCCAAAAATCTGTCAAAATACTTTGCTTAACTGGTGATTACTTTTTGACTGACTTGAGCAGTCAAGTTAATCAAAACAGTCAAACCAGGTTTCCCATGTATACACAGTCTTAGCTCTTCCTGTGTTAGTAGATGTGCCCTGTTTATATATGTGAAAGGAGTTTTATTAAGTTACATTGTTTAAGAGAAACAAGTCAAAAAAGTTGTGAGCAACTAGTTTGACAGTTAAGGCTCTCTTAAGAGTTCCTCAGCTTCAGCACCGGGGAGAAAAGGCTCACTGGGCCTGTCTGTGACCTACAGAAGGGAGGCAGGGGGGAGGGGCAGACAAGAGAAAAGCACAATGGGAGCAGGAAGGATCCTTATGCCCAGCTCATGACATTTTTGGTCAGAGGACTGAGACAAGTGTTCTGACAAGAGAATGGACTAGTCATACTTTTGGAGATTAAATGAAAACACCTACAAAGACCCCAGCATAGGGCTTGGTGACATAGATGTCACTGTTGACCATGCTTTTCTATTCTTAGCGTGAATGGCCATTTTTGTCAGATGAAAGATAACCTTTAAGAATCCCCTAAATTAATTTAAAAATTGGGGTGGGGGGGATTTCTCTCAGCTTATACAAATGACAACCTTGAATTGCAGCCTAATGTTTCAAAAGCATTGTTAGAGCAGCAGTTAGGATTGAAGGGTCTGGAATCCGCCCACCAGGCTTTAAACCTGGGCTCCTCACTGACAAGCCGTGTGCCTGTGGGCCAGATATTTCACCCCTGGTATGTAAATACCCTTATCTATACAATGGGTGCAATACTACTATTCAGTTTGCAGATTTGTTCTGATTGCTAGATGATGTAATGAGTGTGAAGCACTTTCAATAGGGCAGAGTAAGGAGGCCTTGCTGTACACAGGCATCCAGTCAGAAGAAGATGCTCCAGTTCCAGTTCTCCATAACTGTGAGAGCATCTTGTTCAGACAAAGGAGTTTTATAAAGTACTAGACTTCTTTTATACCAGCGTCTTATGTTTGTTTTAACTCATGCCCCAATTCATAGTTTTATCATTTAATATCTTTATAATTTCTAATAACAATGCTAAAAAGCATGTGGCTAAAGTTTCTAGGTCACCATTCTGTGCAGGCATTGAGCCAGGAGCTTTCCCCTCACTTTCTGGTTTAATAACCATGAGACCATGATGTCAGGTTTACACATGAAGAAATTGAGTTTCAATCAATTACATGACCTGCCTGGATCAAACAGCTGGTTATGATGGAGCTGGTTTTGAAACCTAACCATCTTGCTTTAAAACCTATGCTCATTCTAATACACCACCTTTCTAAGAGCCTATAATGTAATAAATATCTAATTAATAATAAGTTATATTTTGGGTTCTTCCAGCAAAGAAGAGTAGTTGATATTGTGGGTTTGGGAGTTCCTAAAGAGAATCATTTGTTTATTGGGCCTCTGAAGGGATTACAAGTAAATCAGAGGAACCAGAATGATTGAACACTGACCTGTCATATCCAGAAGACCAGGTTCTTCCCACATTCTACATTGCCACTTTAGATTCCAAAAAATAAAACAAAATGTCTGGAAGATAAAGCACACATATTCTGAAGGATTTAGAGCTGGAAAGGATTTCAAAGTCTGGTTAATTAAGCAAATACGAGATAGAATGTCTCGTTAATTGAAGCTGGCTGAAATATCAATTAATAGCCTGTAAACTAAGCAGTTCTGGTGACATCAAAATGTTGTTTCATGCTGTTTTCTTGGGTGATTTTTCTGTCACTGATAGAGGTAGTAACCTCAGACAATAATGTACAAAAAGCCTCTCAAGGAGCATGAATGAATGATACCTCTGGGAAGAGCCCAGGCTTCCAGCTAAAACTCAACATGGGAGGGTGTAATCCAACATACAGGATTAACGTCTCAGGAGGCTTGCCCGAGGTCAGTTGTCTCTCTGTGATGCCTTATCCTCTAGATGGAAATAAAAACAGTGAACTCTCTTAAATGTGCCCTACGGTCTGATTAAAGATTGAAAAGGTCTCTAAAAATCCACAGCACTCCCAGGGAAAAATGCTAAATATCATTATCATTATTACACCAAATGCCATAATTTGGTCTCCTCAGATTCCCTTTTTATGTAGATTCCATCAAACTCTGACTTTTGACTTTTTGCCTCTCTGACCAAGTCTCCAATGACAAAGCAAAGGGAAATGTTGAGGCAATTAGTGGGAAATGGAAGCAATTAATTCTCTTTTTTAGTGAAGACCTAGCCTCTGTGAACCAGTTTAACCAAAAATAATCAATGACCTTTCTCTGACCAAACTGAGGCAAATCTACTTGATATTTGTCACTGGTTATCCATCTACTGCTTCAACATTAATGAGTCTCTTCACTTTGCCCCTTTCTTTTATGAAATTGAGCCATCTATTCTGGTCCCTTGTTACCTCTGCAACTGCCATTGTTGCAAATCTAATACAGTCAAAGACCTCATTATCCGTGGGTAAGCCTAGGAACCATTTTTAGCTTAACTGTGGTTTCTGATTTCCCAACCCTTCTCCCTTGAACTGTTTCCCCTTCTCTGCTATGAAGATGGGATCTTGTTCAAAATGAATGAAATAGAACAACAAAGATAAAGTTTAAATTTAAACTTTAAAAAGATTATACAATTTACCTAGGTCTAAGCACCATACCGACCTAGGTCAAGCCCCTGCCCCATCACTTACTCACTGGTCACCTTGGGAAAGCTGCTAATCCTTCAAAAACAGCACTTTTCTCTTTTGAACAATGGAGATAGCAGCACTTGCCTCAAGGGCATTATCAGGCTCAACCAAGTTGATACATGTAAAGCCCAATCAATGTTAGCTGTTATCAACTGTTGAAGAGAAGAGAAGATTTCATGCAATATTGCTGATTTTGGTACTCACTAAAACTCTTTAAGGTGATGGCTACTCACGCAGGGGTAGTTGACATTCACTATCTCTCTTTTCTCCCCCAGTAGAAGACTTCGTATTTTAGCTTACGCATTTATTCTATAAATTCTTTCCTTCTTCTAGCATATTCTGGAATATCTTTGCTTGCTCTTTTGTTATTATTGTTGTTTGTTTTGTCTTTAGACAAATACTTCTTGAGCAACTGGTCAAAAGTCTTGTCATCCATTTCACTGAGTGAGTTCAGTGGGGCTGAATCTAGTGAATTTAGATACTACTTAGTACCACCAGTGTTTCACGTTGAAACAAATAGAAATGATAATGAATTGGCAATATATTTTTAGAAAGCATGGAAAAATAGAGGTGATCTATGAATAAAAGGCAAACTAAAGGTTACCTCTCAAATTATGCTAAGAGTTGCTTCATTCTCAACTTCATTTTGCTCTGAGAGCTCTGTCCTAAGGGAGAGTCCTCTAAGGCTGTTTTCATAGGAGAGGACATATGAGATAGTAGCCCATGGTTATGTTTCATGCTCTGAAAATCTGTCAGAGATGTGAGATCAAGGATCCCACAGGGAGAAGCAGAGATGTCCTTCCTTTGGGCTGTGACCTGGATTTCCGATCTTAGAGCTCCTGTATCCAATCTAAGTTTGATATCCCAGGAGTAAATTCAGAACTTCTCTTCAGGCACAGGAGACCTAAACTTTAACACCACCAGACTCCTTGTCCTTCACACTCAGTCCCAGTCCCAGCCTTTTACTCTCCACACTGAATATTAATTCAACTTAAAATATTCCGCAAACGCACGCACGCACATACACACACACAGACTTATTCAAAGTCATATGGCAAGTTAGTAGCAAGCTAAAATGCTGAACTTCTGACTTCCTATTTCACAGTCTTGTTCTATCAGCATTAAACCAAGCAACCACAAAGAAATCACTGAATCACTTGCAAATATTTGCTTGGCCCACTGGTTTGGGAGCTAATCCATGTTCACTTTAAGCGGTTATTTCTACAGTGGAAAATGATGCAGTCCACTACCTTTGATTTTCTTATGAACTAGGTCCTATCATATTTTTAGCAAAGCACTTGCCTTCTGTTCTTGCCAGAGGTGCAAACACTTTGTAAAGTGTTACCCAGAGACACATACTCATTCTTGCTCTTAAAGCAGCTACAGGCTGACACTATAAACAAAATCTAAAACTGATGACTCTAGTCTTTCATCCCTCCAATATATGTTCCAAATGGCCAGAGATAGCCTGCTAAAACACAGTCAGATCAAGCTACTCCTCTTGTTAAAATCCTACAACCTTAAAAGCACAGCTCTTATGGTCTGCCACCACCTTAACTCTCCAGCCCTACTTTCCATCATTCTCCACCATGATCCCAAGCTCTAATCAAAGACCCCTGAATGTGCCGTGCTTTTCACAGCTCTGCACATGCTAGTCTTTTAGTCTGATGCCTTTCTCCTACCCTTTGCCTGCCTAGAGAATAGCTAATTATTTTTCAAGATATGCTTTCATCATCATCTCTTTGAACTCTTCCAAAACCGCTAGACTCATAGAGAATTCATGTATACTTTTACTATAACACTTGTCAGTGCAATTAATTGTTGAAATGCCTCAACTGCTCATTGGCAGGTAAGATATCTTATCTTAGCATCCTCAAAACCTAGTATCCTCGAAAACTCGCACCTGGCACACGCCTCTACTTTTATACTTCAGCTTAATTAAACTTACATAGCTATTATTAAGTTACTGATCAAGGCAAAATCACACCTTGTCTACTTTCTCCAGGAAATAGTGTCATCAGTCATCTCAATGGGCAAACTCACCCATTGGTTTGTTCCTACTTTAAGGGTGGGTATGCTCAGTTTTCCAAACACTATATCCCCACATGTCTACAATAAGTGCTCAAAATGTTAATAAGAAAAAATGATAGTTTGCAATAAAAACAATAGATGTTTTAAAATTTGATAGCAGAGAGAAAGTAAAGAAGGTTGAATACGCTTACAGGGAAAATCTTTAATGGTGGGTATAATTCTGATGGAAGGAGGAAATCATCCATCGTGTGAAAAGTATCTTTCGTTTGTGAAGGACAATCATAAGCTTAGAAGAGGAAAAGTGATTGACTAAATGGAGAGAAAGAAACATTTGAGAGTATGACTAAAGGATCAGACGCCTGTTAGGGTAAGATTAATTAACGAGAAGCCTAAAAGTTTACCAGAACTTAAAGTCTGGTGGTAGAAACCAAGAAGTCTGATGCTGCAGAGAAAACTGCTGTTGCAGACCTCAGATGGTTCAGTAGGTTCAAATCCATTTGAATTTACACAGGATCAAAAGGAGCAGAGTGTGAAGATCTTAGCTGCTGAGAAATTCCCTGCAGACCATGGCTGAGACCATTACCTGTCTATAGACAGATTTCCAATGTGGTAGTACTGGTCTTTTTTGGGGAGTGGGAGAGGAAGCTTAATAGAATGAGTTTTGACAAAGGAAGGGAAAAAGGATACAGTGAAATATCTGATTGAACACATGGAAAATCCTGACTCAAATTCTTATTTGGTTGGAAATACATCTAAGGAAGCTGAGTGTCTTTCAGAAGTTCATTTGTCCGTGTGCTTATGAACTTCTGTACTGGAAACAAGTTCACAAAATAAGAAATAAAGAAAAAAAACAACAACAACAAAGGGAGGGATAGAAGGATTCTCTGGCCCAGTGGAAGAAACTAGAAGGTGAATCACAATCTGTTCCAGTTCACAGGCTGAGAAGTATTTCAGGGAAAGCAAGAGATGATTTGAAAACACCCTCCCATGGTAACTGTTAGGAATGAGCATAAGGGGTATAGAGTCCTTATTAAAACTCAATCTCTACTTCCTAGACTCATTTCCTTCAATTGCTTTTTTTAGTTCTCCTTTTGAAGTCTCACCTATTCTTTCAAACCTGAAGAGATAAAAGAAAAACAGCAACCTAATGGATCATTAGGCTCAACCTCCCCTGTATCTTGAGAGCAATGACAAAATCAGGACAAGGGCTTTGGCTCCTTGACCAATCTATTCTTAAAACTAGTCACCTGAGGAAATTCTACAACCTATCTCACTTTTCAATAATACAGATTCCCCTAGTTTTCCTAACGTTTAACATAAATTACCTGTAATGCATTCTCATACCATTCTTCCTCTTTGTTCATGATGAAGTGGCCAACACTTTCCATGCTCCAATAAATACAGTTTAACGGAATCACAAAATTCTCTCTCAACTCAGTTCTCATAGGCAAAGTAATGTCTGCCAAGTTTTGTATATCTCCAAACACCTGTACCCACCCCCAGACTGCTTAACTGGTTGGTAATTCACAACTCTATAAAATAAGAAATATTTTTGTACATTAGTTTCTTGCCACTCATTTTTTCTAAAAGACTACTGTTAAGCTCTCCCCTGATAAGTTATGTTTTTGAGGACACGTGATTTTTACTGCTTTCCTCGTACATCTTCTGTGCTATGCCTCACAGACTTCTTCCTGATCTTAGAAACAAAACCTGTAAAACTCAAGTAGGAAATACATTTTGCACTATACATTTGTTTTCTTTTGCCAAATAGTATAAGATTTGTGATCTATTTGTAAAATCACCTCTATGGATCTGCTATCACTCCAGTGCTTAATCCAATATTTTTTACTATGAGTTAATTAAACTTATCTCCATGAAGAATCTGGCACGTCTAGCTGATTTCAGATCATTTTATTTGTACGCTGATTTATAAAAAATTGAATAATTGCATTTCCACATGTATGTTTATTATTTTATCAAGTCCATCATTATTCCCTTTCTATCATATTTTATTGGTTTATTTGAAACCAGTGTGTAAGAATATTTAATTTCTTTCAGTTTCGCCTTTATTTCTCCTTTCTGACTATTCAAATCACTGTTTTCAAAAATGTTTTCCACTGTGTTAATTACCACAATTCCTGAAAATTTCATTTATGCCAAAAATGTACATCGTATTTAAATGCTTCATAATTATTTTGGCTATCTGGACCTTATAACAAACGTTTGTGCCACAGTCATTAAAATTAAGCTTACATTTAAGAAACGTTTTTTAGCTTGTTTCATTTTTGACATCAGCTCCAAGTTTCGGTTCAGCAAAACGTACTTGTACTATCCCAGTGCTTTGTAATGAAATAAAAACTAAAAAGTAGTAACAATCAAAACCAAAGAAATAGATAACATGAAAATTATATATATATTCCATTTGCTTTATAGCTAAAAAAGATTTTTTCTCAAAATGGGGATCGCAAAGCTTGGCCTATTTAAGGTGGCTTCCACCAAAAAAGTAAAAGAGTTAGTATTAATTCCAAAGCTACTTGAAAGTGTCAAGCTATGCACAGATTCATCTAAAACACAAGTGAAGCAGAATTGTCTGAACAATCTTGACAATGAACTGCACGTTCTGTTTCACTTTGCTTTGTTGACACAGTCTCTGAACAGGGAAGAACTGTGAAGATTATTTTAAAGTCTCCATGTTAAACGAAGTTTCTAGTAAATAAATGACCAATCAGCTATCCAAAATGAATCAAAGATTACCTCAGGTTTATTTTTTCTCAAAATGTCTATTCCCAATGAAACAGTTTAAGACAATATTGAAAATATTGGATTATAATTCATATAAACAAATATATATAAAATATACGTGTAAATGTGTGTGTGTATACAGACGTATAATCTTCAAGTCCCTACTACAATTCTACTAATTATTACAATTGAAAACTATCACTATAAAAAGTTATTGCTTTGGGATATTTGGCATCTCCTACACAAACTTTTCAGATCCAAATCTTCATTTAAAAAAACAGGATAATTTTTAACCCTGGAAAAATAACATATGCCATCCGCTAAAGTACTATCTAGTGTTATTTCTGCTATGAACAGTATTCATATTTTCTTACCTTTAAAAGCCAATAAAATATATATTGCTAAAATGTAAACAGTAATTAACATTTACTCATAAAATAACATATAAGATGCAATAAAATGTTAAATCCTGTTCCAATTTAGTAAATATCCAAGAATATTAAACTGGAAAAAGAAATTGCTTTGGTTATCACGAACTAAAACAGTGATTTCTACATCTTGATTAAAATAAGACATTAATAGAGTTTCAGATATATTTTACCCAAATAACAGCAAATCACAGCCCGACTACTCTAATATCCTGATACGTAGTGATCATGCAAGATGAAGCCATAATTATAAGCATTCTGCACATATCAAAGTAAAATAGGTATTGATTAGACTTGTCTTCATAGTTTGTTTAGAGTACAGAAAATTAACCTGCCACTTTAGTTACCTACCAGCAATGATTGGATTCTATCAGGGTTATCACCTCTACAAACAGCACCAAATTATAATCCCTCTTCCCATCACATAAGCGCCATGCCAAAAGAGACAACCAAAGTAAACGATCTGGTCATGAAAAATGAATAGTTTACGGTGGTTGGAATACACATAGTTGAGGAAAGAGAAAAGAGAAGTGGCTCATTAGGGCATTTCCTGAACCTCGGTTGGAATTTCAGTTAAGGAAGAAGAAATGACACAGCAGTTTCAATTAGGGGGACTTCCTTTCTTTTTCTGAAGTATGCTACCAATTTGAGAAACAGTACTCCAACAAAACTACTCCACAGTAAGGTGGTCACGGTAAAAACTCTTGTTGATCCCGTTATTGCCCTGTAATTAACGTTTCTTTCCAGAATATACACAAGCAGTATATGGTTGTTGTCAAAATGGACTAGGATCCCACATTTATTGCAACATTTAACATTTCTTCATCAAACTGGCCGGCACCAGTTTTCGGTTTTTAAGAATTGCAGTTTTGTTTAGAGTACCAACAGCCTTCGAGTTTTTGCTGAAGGCCATCAAATTTCCCATAATTCATATAATAACATTTTCTTTATACATGGTTTGGCCCTCAAAGTGACCCTAGGATGATTTTCATCTTGTCCAAGGATATTTTATCTTCCCATGTAGATGGTAGATATATAATTCAGCTTGTAAGATTTCTAATTTTTATTACTATTATTTTTCATACACTAAGGTGATCTGTATTTTTAAGGGACATGAACACTGGTTATTTACTCACTGCCTTTACAAATGAAACTTCTCATTTTATGTATCATTTATCTGCATGAGGTTAAAAATTTAAAGATACAGCTTTGTTCCCACACTATAATTTGTGCTGTGACAATTTGCATTCATTCTATCACAGTTACACCACATGCTTATTTTACCTATATTTTGAAAAAAATATACGAAGAATTCATGTTAATTCTTGAAGGTTCATGCAAAGGTTACATTCAAATTTCCCTTGCCTTTGTGTTTTAAAAAATCATGCAATTAAATTGACATTTATGTTTGTCAAGGAGTGGAGGTTGTATGAAAATATCTCAGCACTTTATGTCTTGCTTGAAGAACCGCAAAACTATTAAGTAAAAAAAAGTTCTCTCATCATCGATAGCAAATTTTTGAGTCATCTTACATTTTCTGATGATGCTATCATACGTCTAAATTTCCTAAGGTGATGGGAGAAAGCAAATATTTAATTTAGAGTAAAATTTATTGATTTAGATTAACATTAGAAATAAAGACACAAGATTAATAAAAAACATTGTTAAGAAAGGGAAATATTTGGGATTTTAACTTATATTAGCAACTTATATTAGAAACTACTTTAACTTACATTAGAGTTAAAAATACACTTACGCGATTCGGAAGGTAACTTTTGAAGCTGTATTACTACATGGGCGTACATTTTGGTTTTGAGCAATTGGAGATGCACGCATGGATGCACGCACCTGAAGGAACAGGTGCCCATTGTTAACAGTGCTGATCTGCTGATGGTGGTCCAATGGAGTAGCTATGATTTTAAAAGCTTTTCTTTACCTATAGTTTCTATGTTTTATCTAGTAAACATGCACGTTATTTGTATTCAAATATAGTTTTAATTTTAAAAGTAGTTCATACATCAAAACATTTAGGGATGGTATACTGCTTGTGTGATATTCTGATATAATAAATGAATATTTGGTCTTCATCCCTAGTTCCTGGTTCCTTATGGGGTGAGAGGAGCCTCTTTTGTTATTCATGATAAGCCCCTTTCAACCATACGTGAGTGCATGTTAATGAAGTGACTTAATGAGCCGCTAGATAGCTTCAGGATGGGCAACTGGTTGCAGAGGAACCAACTACGTGATTAGACGGTTATGTTTCTAAAGCAGATTTGATGATTTTATTCTCCTTACTTATAACCATCAGAAACTTCTTACTGCCTAAACTTTGATTCCGAATTCTCTAGAATAGCTCATAAAAGTCTTCACAACCAAATCTGAGTCTGGATTTCAAGCTTCATCATAAACATCCTCCCTTCTTTCTGCTTAGAATGTGCTGCTGCAAGACTCTCCTTTTCTCAAAGTCTAGATGATATCTGACCTCCTCTCTATAAGCTTTCCTTGAAGAACAAGAATTAAATGCATTTGTGGGTGTGTGAGCAGATGGAACTTTAGATATATTTCTAGCATAGGTGTTAATGTCAACATATTTTAATCCCAAATAAATTCGTAAATCCAATATAATATCCATCAAAATTCTAGTTACATTCTGTTGGGTAAAAAGAATTTTTATTATTATTTACTATTATTTATTATTTACTAGGAAGAATAAATGAAAAACATAGCCAAATATTTTGAAAATAAAAAATAGAAAGAACTTGAACCATGAGATGTTGAACATATTATAAAACTACGCTAAAATAAGAGAGTTTACTGCCGGTATAAAGTAGACAGAAAGCTCAAACCTTTTGCACTTTTAGAAATTTAGTATATATTGAAAGCTGTATTTCACATTAGGAGGAAATAGATATATTCTTCAATAAGTAAGGGCAAATGACTAACAATTTGTTGAGAGAGAGAGAGGAAACAAGAAGTAAAGAGAGACTCATATCTCTACTATACCAAAAATTCAATTTCAAAATCTTAAAGATTTAAATATAAAAATTTTTAAACATCATTCATAAAAACATGAGTGACTATTTTGTAGTCCGCAGAGTGGAGAAAAATCTAACACATTTGATCACATAAATATTGAAACCTCTCTAAGAAAAGAAGTATTTTTTTTTTAATTTGGCAAAACAAAAACTGGGAAAATGCTCTTTTGCATAGCTTTAAAACATATAATATGTAAATAATTGTTACACTGTATTATAAATGTTTGATTATTTGTTTATCCCCTTACCTGAAAATGTGCTTCTTGCTGGATTGGACCATAACATTTTCTTCTTTTATTAATAATTCTGTCTTAATTTTATGGCACTGAAAATTATATAAGATACCTAGCTCAGATTTATCCCAGGAAGGGAGCAAAGAATCTGGGATAGCTATACCCTCCCAAATCTATCAGTCACTGGTTTCAGGCCGCCTCCAGGGGAACATTTATTCCCAGGCACATCCTGCCCAAGTTGCACATGAGCAAAGTGGATTCTGTCATGCTGAGGGCAGCCCTCTGACAAAACTTCCATTCAGGCTGTTGGAAGACAAGCTGTCATTCACTGAAATGGTAAGGGGTATATGGAAATATAGACAGAACACCAACAGCATCTGCTCCAAGTACTTAGAATTGGTCCTGTCACACAGTAGACACTGTATGTTAAATACTAAGCCTTAATATTCTTTACATTAGCCTCCCCATCAAAATGCCATATTTATTGATTCATTCATTCACTAATAAGCTTCTATGGAAAGTCCTAGGATACAAAGACAAACAGCCATAGTCTTTGCCTTCAAGGAGATTAAAATCAGATAGATTTCGGAAGATAAATTACCCATGGTTTAGATTAGTTGAAAACAGACAAACAGTAATTTAATGGGGTAATATAGGAAACAGCAAACAAAAAATGATGTCAGGAATAAAAGGATCCTTTTTCTTACATCTGACTTTTTGGAGGAAATAGGCTAATGACATAAGAAATGCCATGAAAGTAGAGATTGTTTGATTTCCAAAGCCAAATGCATTTTGAGGCACTAAGATAACAATCAATAGTAAATAATACCAAAGTTAGATAATGTTTAAGTTTAAAATATTAACAGATCATACAGAGAAAAACTGTTGCTTGCCAAATAGAAGCTAACGCACTTTTGGAAATGGACTCAGAAAGCAGCTCTACAAGTAAATAAAAAGCAGACAAGAAGATAGCATACTAGGCCTTCCAAAAAAGGAAAACAGTACATTCCTTGTTACTTCAGATTGCTTTCACTGAAGTCTCAAAGATAGAAGGTTATTGGTAAAAAATCCTTTTAATGATAATTGATTTTATACATAGACACCAAGGATGATGAGGTTCTTTACACCCATAAGAACGCCTTTTTTCTTACCAATAAGTAGCCCAGATAAAGACAATCATTAACTTATGAAAAATTTACAATCTGATAAACACTGAAAAAACCTAACTTCTCTTTTAAAAAGCTAAACCAAAGGAAAAAACATCTCTCCTAAGAAATTTGGAAAGGATGTCCAGAATCAATATTACCATAGAAAATAAGCAAACAAAATCAGGTGTGAGTATATAGAACTGGAATTTATATGTCACTCATGAATAGGAATTATACTTTTAGAGAGATTAATATTATGATTAAGTCACTTAGCAAATAATTGCCATTGATTATTCAAAAGTCTGACTTCATTACCTGTTTGGGGAAGTGCAGAAGTTAGAAAGTGAATGTTCCCTGTTTTTATGTGATAACTCCAGATCTTGAATAGCACTTTAACATGAACACTAAATGTCAAATCTGATCTTGAATTCCGATACAATTTAGGAACTACAGACCATCTAACATATAGGAGTTCATCCCACTAAAAAGCTAATACTGAAACTGATTTGGATTTCTACTATTTCATCAGCACACTAGCAAGTATATTTGTAAACTTTTAAAATCTTTTAAAACTACACTTAAATTTATTCTATCAAAGTTATTATGTCCTTAACAAGAAGTGCAACAGGCACGAGGGCCGAGGACACATGTAAAATGTGTGTATCACCATCCAATTGCAATAGTAGTACTTTTTTACTTCTAAAATGCTCTTTCTCTACCTCTGTGATCTTCAGAAACGTCAACTCATCGCTTCACCAGTGTCAGCAGAAGTGCACGGACTTATCATTGCTCCATGAGAAATGGGTAAATTCAGTCAAGAGAATCAAATGACTTTCCCAAGTTTTTCTGTCCCCAACTCAATTTTGAAGAACAAGGAGTCTCTAGAAACCTTTAAGGCATTAATATAATTTAATTTTTCTATGATGCCACGGGCTTTAAGATTTCTCTAGAGCTTATGTTTAATCTTGGCATGCACTAGAGTATTAAACAAAGAACCAGCCCTTCTGAAAATTATGAAGTAGGCAAAATTTGTCTTTAACACGCAATCTCTATGTCCTTTTCCCTTTTGCCAGACAGGTGCCATGATCCCTTATCATCTCCCCACTTTACCACTATCTAAAACTATTTTTAGAAAACTCTAATTAATTCATTACATACTTTATTCACTAAGGTATAAATGACTGATAAGACTTAAAATATTCTCCCTCCCAAAAGCATTTGCATTTGGGAGATAATGAATCCTTAAGGTAAAGAAGGGAAGATATATTTAAAATTGGAAAGGGATGATTATATATAAATTTCCAGAAATCAAAATATTCCATGGAGGCTGCCATATAATCTGAGCACTGCTATACTTAAGCTAGACAATGTATTATCCATAAAATAAATAAAAGTATAAAGTTTCTTCCTTTGTAACGTTAGGATGTTCCAAATGAGATGGCATCTCCCCAGATTGACACTGCAGCTCCCTAGAGATTAGAAAAATGGCAAGTCTTCCACAGTCTGCCAAAACTGTACAGTTGCTCTCTGTCAGACAGGGGAGGATAGGATATGCTATCATAACAAACAACTCCAAAACACACAGAGTTTTAAAAACAAAATGTTATTTCCTGCTCTGCATGTCCAGTGCGGGTTGGTGGGGAGCTCTGTTCCACATAGTTACTCCAGAGCCCAGGATAATGGAGACTCCACCTCCAGACATGCTTTCAACACCACTGAGACAGGGAAACAGGATGTGGAGAACCACATACAAATTTTTAAAGCTTCTGAAGGAAGTGACACTCTTCATTTCTGTTCATCATTCACTGGCCAAAGCTGTCAACGGCCATGACTAGTTCAAAGGAAATTAACCTGCAACCCTCCATGTGTTGAGAAGAGAGAACTAGGATATTCGTTATGAGGATAAACGACTATACACTCTCCTAATAGCCTTTAACATATCAACTTTTCCCAAGGAATCACTCTTTAGTAAAATTAGTTCTTCTATAATGTCACCTAAGAAACAAATTCAGTCCATCCAGTAGTAAGCTATGAGTTTTATTCTGAAGCATTTCACAATGAATACAAATAAGAAGAGAGTAGGTGCAGGAACAGCAGAGGGAGTGGAGAGACAGACAATTGAAGATGATAATTTTGATTATCATGGTTTGGGGACATAACTAAAATAAAAGAAAAACTCTATGTACGAATGTATTATGTTTATCAGTATTATGATTTTTATCCTTAAGACCTATGACGCAAACATCTTCCAGAATCTATCTGCAAGGGGAAAATTCTCATCTTTCAGAGGAGCATAAAAATATAAGAGAGAGATTTCACAAATTCAGATTTTGCTACAAGCAACCGAAGTTTTCCTGAGGAAATTATAATAATTACAACAATACAGTTATTTTTAAAAGAAGAAAATCTAGAAAGGGCAATAAGATCAGAGATATGGAAAAAATAAAATGTAGAAACATTTTTCTGTATTTCTACCTTTGAGGGGTTTTTTAATTCCTTTAGATGTTTAAAAAAAATGTCCATGCATGTGAAAGAATCATCAATGCACACTTCTTGTTTTATTTTATAATTTTTGGTTGGCATTTTTTCTATGATAAAACTGCACTCTGACAACATAAAATAAAAAGAAAGAAATAAAAGAGGGAAGAGAAGGGAGTAAGATTCGCTTGTTCCTCAAGTAAGATAGGATATAATACGCAATGATCTAGCAAATTCCAGATGCAGCCCAGACAAAGAGAGTAGAGTAAAGTGAGGTATAAATGTTCTCTTAGGAATAACTCATATTCTTGGTAACAAGAAATATCAGTGGTATCTAAATTCACCTTGGTCAATAGGTGCTTCATGGCGAGGGAATAAAACAAAGGAAAATGAGGCTCATAGGACTTTAGTAAAAGCATCAACAAATCCCAAGAAAATGATTGCATTGGCAGGAATAGTCTTTTTTTAATTGGTAGTATCTTAGGAGGTAGCCAACATGATTTGTTCTTATATCCTAATTTAATAAATATATATATATATATATATATGGAGAGAGAGAAGGATTAATATTTTCTATTAACAAGATTTTTAATCTCATTTGGGTTCAGAAGAGAGAAGCCAAAATAAATATCCAAATCAGCATTTGAAATATTCTTTCCCTTAAATTTTTACAGGGACATACAAAATAGAAATTAATTATAAATAGGAAGATGATATTTTAATATTATTTTTGTTTTACAATTGCATTTTAAGTACTCTGTTTTTATTTATTTTCTCTCCCCAAATTAAGAATCTATTATAATGCTGAAATTGCACCCTGTTGAGATGACCAGCTTTGAGTATCCAGGTCAATGATGTTGAACGGAGAAAGCACAAACATGCAGTTGCACATTCACAAAATCTGGCCACTAACAGTATGGCCAATGAAAACCATCCTGCACTTTCCAAACCACCTTCCCAAGCCCACCTTTGCCATTTGGGACTCATCTGATACAGTTTACCCCAGATTTGCCACACTCCACGGGTGGCCTTTGCATTTGTGAGAATTGGGATTCTTATGCCAAATGGTAAAGAATTAACATTGGATTATTCACTTTATTTTGACAGGGTTCAAATGACAACGTAAATTAGATATATTGCCATGGCTTAGGAAATTTAAAATGGAATATGTTCTTATTAGGTAGCAGTTTCTATCAAGGGAATGTTAATACTTAATTTCCCAGGATACTTAGTTCATGTTACTTGAGTATCTATCTCGTATCATGACACTGAAATGAGAAGAATCTACTAAATTTGCCAGTTGAAATCCTTCCCAAAAGTTGGGGCCTGCCCGATGGCACAGTGGTTAAGTTTTCACATTCCACTTCTTGGTGGCCCGGGGTTCCCCGGTTCAGATCCTGGGTGCAGACATGGCACCGCTTGGCAAGCCATGCTGTGGTATGCATCCCACGTATAAAGTAGAGGAAGATGGGCACAGATGTTAGCTCAGGGCCAGGCTTCCTCAGCAAAAAGAGGAGGACTGGCAGTAGACGTTAGCTCAGGGCTAATCTTCCTCACACACTCAAAAAAAGTAAATAACTCGGAGTGTCTAGACTAGCATGTAAACATGCTAATTACACTGGGTGTGAGCTACATGAGTTGCCTTACCTTTCGGTAAAACATTTGTATGTACTATACTTCCCGTATGATACTGTTTCCTTTTGTTTTGCTATCAACTAATGAGGAAAAAGGAGGAAGACATAAAAAGAAAGAAAAGAAATGAAAATATATCCAATTAAATGCTAGAGCAGGCCAACTATTATAAAATATAAGCACAACCCTATTTAAATATCAGCTCTAGATCCAAGTAATTGAGGGCATGTGTGTTACCTACCAGGAGATGTGCTGGGTGCTCTCACTTGCATATATTATGGAATGCAGTGATTAATAAATAAAAAAGGCAACACTTCAGAAATTATAAAGTTAGAAGATTGGAAAATTCAACCTCTTGAAAAGTTCCTATGTTAAATAAAAGAACAAGAGAGCTAGTAACTGGCAGTGACCATGTTGGTATATCTGAAAATCTATGACACAGATGGTGTGCTCAGAAGTGATTGTTTTCTCCTGTGTGTTGATCTTGCTAATCACGTAGAAAACTGTACTTGACTGTCAGGAATTTCACAGGTTTTTTGCTGTTATGCTCTCCCTGTTTTGGACGAGAGTTCTAAAATAAAGACACGGACACACACACGCACACATGCACACATGCAAGCACATTTGCAAATAATACGGCTGTCGGAAACTAACTCTTCCAAGACAGAGCTTCATGATCAGCCAGTTCTGAAACAAGGGCATCTCTCATACAATATGCAGCCCTACAACTGACCACCTTCTGCTGGCAATCTGATAAAGGTATAAATCAGCTACAGGAGAAACACAACAGGTGTGACAAAGAAGGAAGAATAGTGAAAGTGGTGCCTAGTAACCTTAATCTTAAAGGAAAAAAAACAGGTGAAAGTATAAGACACAATAGTTAGATTTGAGATGTCCATGTTATCAATTCACAAAGTATAGGTAGCAAAGTGAAAATAACATTTTAGCACAATGAGATAAACACAATCCCACAGGCACCACTGAGCACTGGCAGAATGGCATTCTTTTCTAGACTAGAGCCACAGAAGAACATGCTTGGCTTTAAAAAATATATAATACATCATATGCCCTAAAAGGATGCATTGCACACAAAGAGAAAACAATGACATAGGTTACTCAGGCTCAAGGAAACATTCACAATGTTGACAATTTTGACCAGACATTGATGAAAAGAGGAGTAAGGGGAAATAGGCACCATCTTATATCACAAGTAAGTTTTTAGTTATTTGGCTAATATTATCTAATTCTGAGTATTAAGTGTTTTTATTTTATTTTTTCCTGCTTTATTGAGGAATAATGAACAAATGTAATTGTATATATGAAAAGTGTACAATGTAATGATTTGATATACATGTGCATCGCAAAAAGATTACCACAATTAAGATAATTAACACATCCATCACCTCACAAAGTTAACATTTTTTTATGGTGAGAACACAAGATCTACTCTCAGCAAATTTCAAGTATATAATACCACCTTATTAACTATAGTCTAGTTGAAAGCAGAACTTTGCAGTTAAAATGGACAAATTTAAGTTCATTATTAATCTGCTAATAGTTCATCCCTACAGGAGTATTAAACCTAACTATGCACATAATAAGTAATCCACAATGTCTTTTTATTAAACTTAATTACCACAAAATGATTTTGAAGCTAGAACTAAATGTTAAAAAAATTATCCATGCCCGAATCCAACAGAACACAGGACTCATTTGGAAGTCAGGCAGGGATGATGGGGAAAATGAATAAGTCAATATCTAGGTCAGTTTGACTCTTCTCCCTCTAAATTCCATTAATAAATCTCAATTCAATGGGGAAATAGCCTAATAAACCTCAAAATTATAAACTTGAATAACATGTTTGGGTTCCTTTTAAAGCTAATGTCTCATATTTTCCAGAAATCTAAAATAAACTTCCGTCATATTGAAAGAGAGGGTTATAGTGTGTGAGAGAACTGATCACACATATATATATGTACTTTTGTTGCTAAAACTTGAATCTTTTTACTCGTTAACTCAAACTGCCTTGACTTCTCATGTTTATGCAAAACAGATTTTTTGGAGAAAAAAAGAAAGGTACTGTAACATCAGAGGAAATCATCAAAGAACTAGTGGCAACATCTTAAGGCTTTTATCAAAGTAGTGAGGGAATGCATTAAAGCAACAATATCTGAAGCTGACATGTGATGGGACTGCTAAATTTAATAGTGTATCTTATGAACATATGTGGATATAATGATTTTTCTGTAAGAATACCTCATTCTGAAGGACTTTTTTTCTGAGGAAGAAAATATTATTCTCTCAAGACAATTCAGAAAAAAAAAATCACCAATATTTCATTAATAATAGATGCCTCACACTCTACAAACAGAGGACCAAAGTTTTTGAAAAACTATATGCACTAGAAGTGAAGGTTATACAAAAGGGAGTAAGCTTACCAATGGAAAAAGTCATTAACGAATCCCACATCAAATTCTTACAAGAAAATGATGGGCTAAAACATGAACTGTTAAAACATAAGGATTTAAGTAAAACTAGGGGACTCTTATCTAGCAAATCTTGCTAAACAAGCTATGATCAAATTTGAGATATCTATTTAAAAATTTATCAAAATGAGTTAAAAATAAACTATTTCTTATTCTCAAAGAAAGTACTGAAAACAATATAGTTTTACCTGCAAATAATAGTTAAGAAGAAAAAGGAAAAGAAACCCATGTGAAAATGCATGTATTTTCAGAATTTTAACAGAATGTGACTATTTGAGATGCCGTTGCTAAGAAATGTCATAAGAGGTCACCAGTGGGTTTATAGCGTCACGTCCAAGGTCGACTTCTTATTCATATTCAGTGTACTTAGGGGCCATAAAATGAACCAAACACTACTGAGCTCTTTGATTAATGAAGGAGAATGTAGGGGTGGGAATAGTGATGCTATGAAGGAAGACTCTTCTTGGTGCTATATGGGGCCTTCCTGTGAACACAAAGTCACCAGTATCCTATTTCTGAGACTTTCAGCTGCCATGTAATGTTTAGTTATTTCCTCAGAAATAAAAAGGTAATCTACAATCTCTAAAGTTACATCTTTTAAACTTATGGCAGAATTAGAGTCTAAGTCTTCCAATGTGAACAATGCAAAGTTTTACCCAGAAGTTGTGAACTCAGGCCTCTGAAAATTACGCAAAGAAGTGACTGGCCCCAAAGAAGACAGGAGTGAGACCCATTAAATATTCTAAAATTTTCCTATGCCTGTTCTCCATCATGGCCGGGGCACATGTTAGGGGCTACCACGCAGGCTAATAATGTGTTACCCCTTTCTGATTGATATTTTAACGTATCTGTACAAAGTTTATTTAATGAGGGTAGGCATTTGCTATTAATTAGTACTAATAATGTACCTCTTTACATTCAAAATGAGAGATTTATTACATGCTCTTAACATAAAATTAAATTATTTAGAATGCTCTTTCCTTTCACAGTGTTATAGTCACTAAGAATAGATATACCTCACCTATACTTATTTTGTTATAAAATTTTATCAGAATATAAATTTATTTTCTTCTGGTTACTCTATCAGCAAAATGTCCTTTATTTCTTTAGTTCTTGCATTCCCAGATTTTTGAGCAGCAACTGTTTGGGAAGCATATTCAAGGGTTTTAAGTTTAGGTAACCAAGTGAATCCCAGTTCCTGGTAAACAGCCAGATGCTGAACATCATTCAGATGCTTCAGCATTTTGACTGCCTACATCTGCTGACTTCAGGCATCTGACAGCTGCCTCATCTCAGGCTCTGAGGCATAATCTGTAGTTACACTCGGAACCCGCCTATGTAAATGCAAAATACTCAACTGGGACAGGCCAGCATCCATGAAGAGGTTTCTCTTTTCCAAATTTATTTCCACGGAGCAGTACTGTCTACTTCAGTGGAAGGGAGACCAAACTAGCTTTGACCAGTTATGTAAGGAATTGTGTGGAGGAAACCTGAGCACACTAGCACCCTGGATCCAAAGTATCCCAATGCTGGTTGCAGTGCCATCTAAAAACGGCACCCTATGATGCTATGAAGTTGACTGGATCCTTAATGTATCACAGGTAACAAAAAGAAAAGAAATAGTTGGACTTATAGTAATTTATGTGAAAAAATCTCTTCCTTGTTTCATACCATAAGTTCAAAGAAAGCAGAAACTTTTTCAGCTTAATCACCATTGTATTCTACTACAAAACTTAGGGCATAACACATAATTCGTGCTTAATATCTCTGCGTTGAATGAATGAAATTAACAGACATTTGATACTGATTATATTCCTCACACTTGTAGTGCAGCTAAAATCATCCTTTTTTGTTCCAAAAAGATGTATGTATACATATAAAAGAATGGCAAAAGATCTGGGGCAAAAATCACACTGTGATTTACATGTTTAAAGTTGTGAAAAACTATCCCCATATGCATAGACCATAACACCTGTAAGAGAGATGAGCTATAATACAATCCTTTGAATTTATGCCTTATGGAGAAGAGCACTTTATTATAATAAAAACAGAAGTGGTGACCAGTTATGAAGCACCTATAACATCTCTTTAGTAACTGCACTAAAAACTGCCTGAATATGAAAAAATTGACCAATCCTATGAGGAGATACTATTATGATTCCCACGTTACAGAAGAGAAAACTGACACAGAGAGTTCAAGTAGGTCACCAAAGTCATACTGAAGGCAAAAGTATACCAAAGTCATACAGGAGGCTCAAGAAGTCTGGCTCAAGTTGCAATCTTAACATTACACAACATCTCTTCTAGTAATGAGAGTCGTTGGTTGCTTCTCGAACTAAACTCATATAAGCAGTCCAAAAGGAACTGCTCCTCTACAGAACTGGGGCAAATAATATATTTTGTATTAATACACATCTGATGACATTTAAGCCCATGGTAGTTTATATCCAGGTGCATGTGTGTATATTATCTACATTAGCTTAGTCTGGAGGAAGAGAAATGGACAAAAGCAATATTAATAATAGTAAAAATAGCTGCAAATATTTATTGAATATTTACCACACACAGACACTGTGGTCAATACTTTTCATGCGTTATTAGATTAATTCTCCCAAAATTTCTTGATAGGTGCGACTATTTTTTCATCATCGACTTTTTTTCAGATTATAAAACTAAGGATTGGACGAATTAACTTTTTGGTACAGGAGGTGATCTTCGGAGCCTCATACAAAGGATGTGAAGTGTGAGAGGAAGGGAGGAGCCAAGTGCTTTGTCCTGAGGAACTGAGGGATGGAGCTACCATTCCTTGAGATGGATAATCTGCTGGAGAAATTAGCAGTTCGGTTTTGCATATGTTAGCTTTAAGGTGCCAGTCAGATAACATACAGGAGAGGAGGAGATGCAGTGCAAGGATGCGGGGATCGTCAAGGTAGCGGCACCGAGAGTCCATTGAGAGTGAAAGGAGAGAAGCCAGAGAGTGTTTTCAGACTTAGAGAGGCTGGGAAACTGTGAGAGTTTGGGGAAGTTCTCTCCTGATGGCTTACATTTCCTCAGTGAAGTAGAATGTAAGGGTCGGGAGAGGTATTCAAGGTTGATGGGAAAGGAGAGATGGGAAACAGATACGGAATGAATCTTGGACATGTGATTGGATTTCTGGGTAGCAGAAAGGGCCCATTTGAAGTTCACAGTTATCAATTTAAAGTGAAACCAGACAGCTTGTTTTTTTGCGTTTCTTCCCCTATGCCATCTATGTGCACATGCAGAGTACAGCTGGATTTAAATAGGATTGAGGTTTTGCCAGACAAGAAAAGTGAAGGAAGAGATGGACAAAGGATTTAAGAGTATGAACAAGGGAATTTTGACACTGTCAATGATGATAATGTTAATGATGATGATGATGGTAACAAAAGCTAAGCTTACAGTGCATACTACATACCAGGAAGGAATGTTCTAAGCACATTGTATAAATTATTTATTCTTCACAGTAACCTCATGTGGCATGTGTAACTATCATTATTGCCATTTTACAGATGAGTAGACTGAGGCAGAAAGATTAAGTAAATTATTGAAGGTTATAGCAAGTAAATGGTGAAGGCGGGATTTAAAGTCCTTTAATTTCAGGTAGTCTGGCTCCATATAACAATAATTCCATATTGCCATGAAGAACTGTGGAAACTTTTGAATAAGGAGAGAATTAAGAACATGGAGAATGAAGGTAATAAAATGGTGGAAGAATCAATGGATTGTACGTCCCAGTGGAGTGAAAAAGAACAGATGCTAGAGTTGTGGGTCTTCAATGATGTAAAATTAAAAAACAGGAAGCGTTAGTTGGAGAGTGGAATTAAAGATCATGAGAGAGCTGCGTGCATTTGGAATGATGAGGTCAAGAATATAATCATGTAAAAGGGTGGTTAACATAATAGAGAAAGATCACTGGAGAAAAAGAGATCAGGGAAGTAAGCGACCAGAGTAATGGAGGTATCATCTGTAGAGGTATTGAAATCACCAAGACAGAACCAGGTTTTCGGAGAATGACATAGATCCAGGGGTTAAAATGTTCAGGGAACAAATGAGATTGATATGCAGATAGTGACTGATGGATAGGGTTACCAGATACAGCAAATAAAAATACAAGATACTCAGATACACTTTAATTTCAGATAAGAAAAATGAATTTTCTTCAGCATAAGTATGTCCCAAATATTGCTTGGGACATACATATACCAAAAAAATTATGTAGTGTTCACCTGAAACTCAAATAGCGAGGCATCTTGTATTTTATCTGGCAACCTTACTAATGTAGCCAACATCTGAATTCAGATTTGTCCAACTCACAGATTGAGTACCTAAACTTGATATCTATATCACAAGTATTAATTTAAGCAAGTAAAGCAATGAATAAGTCTTACCAAGTCAAAATTATACTCCTAGTTTGCTAAATCAGAGTAAATGCATTCCATGATCTTACAATATTATATCCACATGAATATACAAATGCATATGGCATTTTATGGAAGCTAAAGTATTTTAAGGGGTCAGCCCCATGGCCGAGTGGCTAAAGTTCTGTGTGCTCTGCTTCAGTGGACCGGGTTCAGGGGCTGGGATCTCAGGCATGGACCTGCTCCACTCATCAGCCATGCTGTGGAGGCATCCTGCATACAAAGTAGAGGAAGACTGGCACAGATGGCAGCTCAGGGCTAATCCTCCTCAAGCAAAAATAAAAAGAGGAAGATCGGCAATGGATGTTAGCTTAGGGCAAATCTTCCTCACAAATAAAAAACTAAATAAATAAAACGGGAAAACGCATTTTAAAAGCATAAACTGCAATCTAAAATTTTTATCGCTGGTTATATGTGTAATAAGATAACAATGGGTAGGCTCCCTGATCATCTGTGTTGTTAATACAATTTAGCGAATAAATCCAATTATGACAGGAAAATAGCTATGCGTTATCACAAATCACCTTTCATCTTTGATGTAAATGGGAAAAAGATTCCTCTCAGTAATTCCGTACTTATATTTAAAACAAATTTAACATTGCGTTTGAAGTTATGCTTTTAAAAGCAATAGGTCCCAGAGTTTGGAATCAATGCTGTAGTAATGTCTGTCATTTAAATGTGACTTTTTTTTTTTACTTTTTCCAATGCTATTTCATCTTTAATTTAAATCCTCATTGAATTATGCTGACAAAATCAAGAAAGATAGGAATATATATGTATAAAAAAGAATAGAAGGCTGAACTTCAAATGAATTAAAGGTACAAATATTTTCTGATATTAGTTATACAGTGTTTTTATAATCTACTAGGACTTTTTTAGTGTTTTCATATTATGGGCTTTTCTTGCAAAATATATAAGTAATATAGAAAATATACATGGATTATACACCTCAAAAATATTTGTAATAAATATTTTACAAAACTAAAACTTAAAACATTTAAGGAGATATTATATTTACATAAAATTTTGATTTTTTTCAAAGTAATTTTATATACATCATTCCAATGATCTCACAATTCTTTGAAGAAGACAGTAGAGCCATAATAATCTCTTTTTTGCACATAAGAAAATCAAGAACAAAGAGAAAGTTTAAAATATGATGAGCTAATGAATGGCAAGTTTTGTTCAAAGACCAGATATTCCTAATTGTTTCTATGATCTTTTTACTACAATAATCTATATCCTCAGATGCTCCTATTTGGTGCATACTGTACCATATTTTTTTCTATTTTTGTTGGTATTATAATTAATATCTATTACAGATCACTTTATAATTATTACTAGCACGTTGTTGAAATCTCACACAAACAGAAGTAAAAATATTGCTAAGAAAGTACAAACTGGATGTTACTACAGCTCACCAAGACAGAGTAACAGGGGCCAGATTTACCCTCCTAAATAAAACAACCAAAACACAGACAAAATATCTGAAACATCAGCTTTCAGGAGACTGCACATGAGTCGGTAAAAAAGAGTGATCCCTAAGAGACAGGAAACACTCAAGAATAAAAGTGAGCTCAACGATTTCCCTAGCTTACTGCCATGAGAAAGGTTTAGGATGTGGTGCAAAGAAAGTAAACTCAGGCAGAAGCTGGTAGACTCCCTGAGTGGGGGAGGTCTGAGAATATGAGGAGACCAGGATGGCAAGAGTTCTCAAGACAGTATACGGGGAGGGAAGAGCTGCGCAGAGAGCAGACTCCAGATACCTGCAGATGTTTCCGTCAAAGTCTTCGGCTAAGTACTGACTAGTGAATCCACAGAGGCAAGCATCCCAGACCAGAGAAAGAACCACCTGAGATGATTAGAGGGAACAGCCATACTGGAAAGAGTGTGATTCATGGACTTTTGGTGGAGAACACAGAAGGATCTTGCCTCAATTATGAAGATAATTGGCCCTAGATCTAGCACTGCTCTGGTCCTATCTAAAAGAAATCTTATACACATGACCCCCAAATTTTTAACTCTTTCCAAGTAACTAAATTACATCTGAGAACAAAGTTCAAAAATATTTATAAGAATACAAAAATATCCAGCATCCAATAAGGGAAAATTCACAATGTCTGGCATCCAGTAAAAAATTATCAAATATGCCAAAAAATAAACCCCAGGAAAACACAACCTATAATGAGGGGGAAAATCAAATAATCTGAAGTGATACAGATGTTAGAATAAGAAGAAAATAGCATTAAAACATCATAATAACTGTACTGTATATGTTTGAAAAATTTTGTAAAGATATACAAGAGATGAAAAGGACTCAGATGGAACTTTTACAGATGAAAAGTACAATGTGTGAGATGCAAAGGACACTGGATAGAAATAACAGCTGATTAGATACTGCTGAGATAAAAAAGACAGGAAACTTAAGGTCTTAACAAAATAAACAATCCAAAATGAAACACAAAGTAAAACAACAATGACAACAACAATAAAGACAAACACAGTGTCAGTTAGCTGTGGGACAACTTCAAGTAGCTTAAAATATGTGTAATTGTAGTCCCCAGAGTTAGAAAAGGGGAGGAAAAAGAAAAATCACTGGGAGAAATAATGGCCAAAAACTTTTCAAATATGATGAAAACTATACACCCATAGATCCAAGAAGCTCAATTAACCCCAAGCCCTAAACATCATGGCATATCATTACTAAATTGTTCAAAGCCAATGACAAAGACAAAACCTTAAAAGTAGCCAGAGAAGAAAAACACGTTATGTACAGAAGATCAAAAATAAAGATGACAGCAGATTTCTGCCACTGGAGACAGTGAAACAGCATCATTAAGGTACCGAAAGATAAAAATGGTAAACCTAGAGTTCTAAACTCAACAAAAATATCTTTTGAAAATGAAGGTGAAATTCTTCTCCAGACAAAATCTGAAAGAATTCATCACCAGCAGACTCATGCTACTAGAAATGTTAAAGGAAGAAGAGGGCTGGAAATAGTAATTTATTGATAAATACATAAGATTTTTTCTTATTATTTAAATCTCTCTAAAAGGTAATTGATTATTTAAACAAAAATAACAATGTAACATGAGGTTTATAATATACATAAAAGTAAAATTGATAAAAACATAGCACAAAAGTGGAGAAAGGACAAATGAAAGTCTGCTATTGTAAGATTCTAACAGTACACATAAAGAGGTATAATAACATCAATTGAAAGTAAACTGTGATAAGTCAAGGAGATACTCTTTAACCCTAAAGTAACAATTAAAAGAACTAAACAAAGAGTCATAGTGAATAAGCCGACAAAGGAGATAAAATAGAATCATAAACAATATTTGTTTGACTAATCCAACGGGAAGCAGAAAAAGAGAACAGGAAAAAAGAATAAGTAGAAAAATAGAAAATAGTATTAAGATGATAGATTTAAATGACCCAAATTAATAATTAATAACTTAAAGTAAATGTAGATGGTCTTATTACCTCAATTCAAAGGCAAAAATTTTAAGACTGTATTTTGTGTGTGTGTGTGTGTGTGTGTGTGTGTGTGTGTGTGAGAGAGAGAGAGAGGAAGATTGGCCCCGAGCTAACATCTGTTGCCAATCTTCCCTTTTAGCATGAGGAAGGTTGTCGCGAGCCAATGGCTGTGCCAATCTCCCTCTATTTTATGAGGATGGCGCCATGGGATGGTGCCACAGCATGGCTTGAGGAGCAGTGCTAGGTCCACGCCGCTGATCCAAACGTGCAAACCCCAGGTTGCCAAAGCGGAGCACGCGAACTTAACCACTACACCACCACGCCTGCCCCTAGACTGTATCTTTTAAACGAGCAAAGACCCAACTATAGTGTATGCTCCCTACAAAAAGTACACTTTAAATATGAAGTAACAGGTTAAAAATGAAAGGATGGAAAAAGCTTTACCGTGATAACACATGTCAAAAGAAAATTAGAGTGGCTATATTAATATCAGTTGAAGTGGGTTTCTAAGCAAAGAATATTAGCAAGGATAAAAAAGATCACTTCATAATAATGAGAGTGTCAAGAAGACACAACGATTTTAAAGTTATGTATCTAATGACAGAGGTTCAAAATATATGAAGCAAAAACTAATAGACCTACAATGGGAAATAGAAAATTTTACAATTTTACAGATTTTAATAACCCTCTCTCAATAATTGATAGAAGACAGAAAAATCAGTAAGAATATAGGTCTTGAATAACATTATCAACCAACTTGACCTAATTGACCTAATTGATATTTATAGAACACTCCACACAACAACAAATTCATATTGTTTTGATGTACAGATGGAAAATTTACCAAGATAGACAATATCTATAAAACACATATCAATACATTAAAAAGGAATCATGCCATACCAAGTATGTTCTCTGTATAGTAATTAAATTAGAAATCAAAACAGAAAGATCTCTGGAAAATCACCAGACATTTGGAACAAGATAATATACTTCTAAATAACCCATCATCAAAAAAGAAATTGAAAGGGAAATTGGGAAGTATTTTGAACTCAATGAAAATAAAAATAAAATAGAGCTCAATATGTGACATGTGACATGCTGGTAAAGCAGTACTTAGGGAGGAATTTTTGCCACCCAATGCCTATATTAAAAATAAGAAAAATCTCATATCAAAGACCTCATATTCTACCTTAAGGAACTAGAAAAAAGAAGCCTGATTTACCCAAGGTAAGAAAAAGAAAGAAAATAGGAAAGATCAGAAAGAAAATAGGAAAGATCAGAATGAAAATTAATGGAACAGAAATAAAGAAAATCAATGAAACCAAAAACTGGTTATTTGAGAAAAATCAATACAACTGATAAAATTCTAGCCAGACTGATCAAAAAAAAGAGATCATCCAAAAAGGAACGAAACAGGTGGCATCACTACAGATATTACAAGGATGATCAGCATATACTATCAACAACTGTATGCCAAAAAAATCAAAACTTAAAAAATTAAATGAACAAATTCTTTAAAAGACACAAGCATTTCAAGAAGAAATAGATAACTATTTCACCTATATCTATTAAAGAAAAAAAATATAAAGTTAAAAACCTTCCCCAAAAGAAAATTCCAAGCTCAGATGGCTTCACTCGTAAGTTTTACCAAAGATTTCAGGAAAATAATACTAGTTCTACACAAACTCCTCCAGAAAATTAAAAGGACGGAATCCTTTCCATCTCATTCCATGAGGTCAGTATCACCCTGAACCAAAACCAGATCGTGCAAAACAAGAAAACTATAAATCAATATCCTTTGTGAACATAAATGCAAGAATATTAAGCAAAGATTTTGCAAACTGAATCCAACAATATATCAGATGGAAAAAACAATCATGTCTTCTTAGAGTCCATCCTACAAATACATTATTTAGAGACTTGACTAGTACCAAACAAATCAGCTAAAGTTGTGAATGAAGCTTCTTCTAGGGCAGGAAAAGTGGGGAGTGAGGGGGTGGTAGACTACTACTGATTTTCAGAAAAGCCTTGTTGACCTATTTGGGTATCTATAACTGATAAAAAATGGAAACCAATAAACAGGTTTATATCCAGTACTGACTTTTAATGATAACACATGAACTTACTATAGCGTGAATTATAGATGGACTCTTCAAGCAAAAAATATTTCACCATTTAAGGTTGCCAGACTTCATCACTTACTGTTTGATAGTGGCTGATATAAAGCTGTATATACATATGAGCACGTGTGTGTATGGATTTGATGTGGATGATGTTCCCCTAGGAACATCAGGCGGTCCTCTGCAGCAGAACTGAGGCATACCTGATCACACCGAAGTTACTCAGTCATCTTAAAGAGAGAAAAGGGCTTCCCAGTCAGCTCAAAAATTGAAGGCAACCTGACTGAGGTTATTATCTCAGCTAAAGAAAGATACATCAAACATCAGGAGCTTTGCTCAGCAAAGGAAACAAAGTAAAATTACAAAGGAAACAAAGTAAAATTAGAACCTTCTGATAAATGTCAGCAATGTTCATTCAAGGCCTCCCAAGCAAGAGGATGTCCTGCTTACAGAGCACAGTCTGATGGTTCCAGTGGCTCTTCTGTCCCTATGGAGGAAATGGATTCACCCATCTTTCATTACCTGCTCCGATCAAACATTTGGGTCACTTAACCAACTCCCCTTTATTCTGATTCCAGGCCTACCACACAGCTTTAAAGATCACATGTACTCGTCAGAAGAGATATATGTAGCTCTCTTGGTAGTTGCATTTCTCACTGGAAATTAATATAATTTATATGTTTCTTTTGATCTACCTTAATGTAAGTTTCTCCCTAAGAGATTAGTCAACATTTAATATGCTAGAAAATAAGTTTTTTTCAGTTTGTAATTCTGGTTACTGGAGATGAAATAGGAGATCATGTTTTAAAAACTATCAGGGAGGGGCCGGCCCTGTGGCCAAGTGGTTAAGTTCATGCGCTGGGCTTTGGCAGCCCAGGGTTTCACCAGTTCGAATCCTGGGCGTGGACATGGCACCGCTCATCAGGCCACGCTGAGGTGGGGTCCCACATGCCACAACTAGAAGGACTCACAACTAAAAATACACAACTATGTACCGGGAGGTTCAGGGGAGAAAAAGGAAAAATAAAATGTTTTTGTAAAAAAAAAAAACTATCAGGGAATGTGTACATGAGATAAATCTGAAGAGCAACATGCTTTCTATCAAAAATATCAAATTACATTTGGGAATAAAAGTTTTCTTTCTCTGAGTTGTAATGAGCCTGGGAAAAACTAGAAGTGCTTGAGAACTTGGAACTTAACTGGGGAAGTGTTAAACTAGTTCAGATAAAGCAATTTAGCCAAATTGTAATTGTTTTGTGTGATGTTTAAAAAAATACACTTATGAATTAAAAAAAAAATCTCTAGACCTGAATATATAACATGGATTATGTCTACTGTGTAAATCGCCTCCTCAGTAAGCTGAGTGGTGCCCTAATAGTCTTGAGAAGATAATGCAATTTACAATTTACTAAATTATTCCCTAGGCACCATTTACACAGTAGGAGTATATGACCCATTAAAGTCAAAGTACAATTTATGTAAAGACTATAATTCATTTTGGTCAAGTAGTGATTTCAAGTGAAATATTGGGAGTTCAATCATTCTGTCACCTAAGAATTATTTGTGTTTAAGAAAAAAAACAAAACAATATCACGAGCTTTGAGATCAATTTGTGTAAAATATAAAGTGCATTTTAAATGAACATTTAAATTCTGATTTGTCTACGGACATTTCTTAGATTATAATTATTGCATAAGGAGTCTTATAAAGGGAAGAGTTAGAATGATCCTTGGGACAACTCTTCTGGCCCAGAAGGATAAGGCCATGAAACATGGGGCAGGACCTGGGAAAAGCTCTTTATCATTCATAGCTATTATTACTCAGGATTCCCTGATTTTTCACAAGCTTTGATTTACTCATTTCAGATGATTGTGCAAGACCTAATTTTCATGAGTGTTTCCATATCTAAGACAGAGGTGAATCAATGATTTTGAAGAGCTAATTTGAGAATGTCTGCAATGCCCCTGGCTTCTGCAAAAACACAATGGCAGCTCCAGTGAGATATTGACCATTCTTGGCTCTGGATTATGGAACAGAAGATGAAAAAAGAAATGAGGACAAAAGAAATACAGAAAAACCTGTAGTTAATAGATGAAGAATTTTGGGTATCCATGACTACACACAGTCAGCCTGACTGATTTTCACTTTGTATTGCTTAGACCAGGTGCACAGGGCAATTAATGGCACATTGTCCTGTCTCAATTGCTTTGAATGTTGACATCTGCTTCTATCTTCTTTGCAAATGCATTTGTTAATTTAACAAATATTTATTAAGATCTACTATATGCTAATTGTAGCTATTACTCCCAAACTCATTCTTATAATCCATCTTTAGTCAAAATGGATGTGTCCTTGACTAAATGCTTTCTTCCACTTACTCTGTATTCCTCCCCCACCTAATGATGCGTTTGGCCATTAACCTGCATCGTTCAGTGCTGTCAAGCTGCTCTTTGGTAAATCAAATTCCCTGAGGGAGGAGGGATGGGGAGGAGCTCTCATCTCATTTCTAACAAAGTGCGACATGTCACCTAAGCCTGTCCTTCACTGGAAGTCTCGACCTAGAATTTTCTCACTCTTTTCTCCTCTCGGAAGTCCTATTTTATCTCTCCAATTTATCTAAGATACTTTAAAAAGAATAGATCCATATAAGTGTCCACCATCTGAGAATTTTTTCTTGTTTGTTTTGAAAGGGAGTACACGGGGCTTTTCAAAGGAATGTTTAATTGGTAGAATTTAATTGATAGGGAGTGTTGCAAAATGAAATGAGGATTTTAAGCAAGACAGATCAATTTCCTTTCTGTATTTCTGAGGGGAGAGGGGAGACTTGGAGGTCCTGCTTCCCTTACATTGTAACAGAATGATTACTTCTTTTCCTATAAGCCAAGCCCTGATTTTGCTGAACCTGAGCAAATAGCTATTTCAATATTGCTGAGCCTGGAAATAGCTTAATTAAGCATCACATTAAGTGCGACCTAAAAACAGGCATTCAGAGAATCTTACTCTAAAAACCTGAAAGAGTAGGAGAGTAAATTTTGGCGTATAAGTAAATGGAAAGGCAAAAAGCTGGAAAACATACATCCATGTCTAAGAAATAAGCTATGTTCCTGACACTAAAAAGTTCTAATATTCCAAACAATATGTACGATACATTATAGTTATAATTCTTTGAATACTTTGACAGAAGAGTTTTGGAATAATTAACAAAATGACAGAAAAGTTGACTTGTATAAAAAAATTATCTATGAAATAAAATTTTAATGATTATTTTAATACTACCAGAAAAAAATGCTTTGCCTTCACAAGTCTTAATACTAAAAAATAAATCTAAAAGTCAAAGACAAAAGATACACCTGAAAATCATAAAGCAGCTGCATAAAATGTTAGATTTATCTAGTTCTTCAATTTATATGCAAGGTATTTAATAAGGATCCAATTTCTTATTTTTACAATAAAATTTGTATTTTCAGAGGATAGTTCCAAGAATAGAATACATTGAATTTGAACACATTGAAATAATAAAAATGAATACAAACACTAAACACAAAGAAATAGAAATAAAAACACAACTTTTAGAAAATAGGAAAAAAATAACTATAACTCATTAAAAGTTATTAATTTTGGAGTTTGTAAATGTTACACTTCTCCATACCTGATTCTTGACTAACATGCTGAGCAGTTTCATACATAGAAAGAGTGATTATTTTTCAAATTCAGCCAGAGGTACTCTAGAGAAGATCAACAAAGCTAAAGTTCGTTCTTTCAGGATAAAAAGCGTAACAAAACACAAATCTCTGGCAAACTTGATCAAAAGAATTACAGAAGACATAAACAATATAATGAATTAAAAGAGGGACACAACCACAGATAAAGAAGAGACTAAAAACAGAATATTATCAATACCTATATGGCTATGATGTTGAAAATAAAATTTACAAATTCCTAAAAATACGTCTCATCAGAATTGACTCAATAAGAAATGAAGAGCTTGAGTAATCCTATACACACGTTTGATAAATATTCCCACTTCATGTTGATGATAAAAATGTTGAAGAGGAACAGTTCAAAGACTATATCCTCTGAAATGCTGCTAGAGCCTTACCTCCAGGTTAATAGAACACTATTAATCAACAATGTAATAGTCTGCTGTCATGATTCTTAACTATAATTTTAGAATGACATGATTTATTCATGTAGGTTTTTAGTGAGCACTGCTTCCTTTTTCAGAGGTCATAATTAATGTTTAATCCTATACCATTAATGTGCTAAAAATCTTCTCACTTTTCTCCTTCTTACTATTCTTGCCTTAGTTGATGGGTTCATGGTTTCTTATCTGAAAAATTATAAAAGCTTCCTGGATGGTCTTCTGTCAACCACAACTAATTAATCTTTCAACTAATTGATTTTAAAACATTTTTAGAAATTTACCTCCAATTACGGGTCTAGAGTAATTTTAATCTATGAAGATATTTGACCATTTTTAGCTGCCAGTGATGATGTATACTCTGATTCTCTCAGATCTGCATTTTGTAAAACAATATAAATATATATGTATGTAAATATGTACACAAATAAAACAATATAAAACCATTTATATAATAATATAAAACTAAAAATACATACATATTTATTTTATAAATACATAAATGTATGCATATATAAGTAATATAAATATGTGTATATAGCCATTTTCAAAATTGCCGAAGAAATCCAACCTTGTTCACTTTTAGTAAAACGTATAAAATTCAACATGCTTTCTTGTATTAAAATATCAAGTATATTCATTTATTACTTTTTTGTCAGAAAAGCAAGACATCAAATTAATCCTTAAAGCAAATAAATGGATCGTTTTTGTTTGTTTTTACAAAAATACTCTAACATGTATTTATTTGAAAAAATAAGACTATTTATAAATTTAATATTTATGTACAAATATTGGGCTAATAAATTCAAGTCACCTAATACAAAATTATAGTGTGAGGTCCCTTGGTATTTTGATACTTAGGAATCTAGTATTATACTGTGAAAAATTAATATCCTTGGGTTATGAGATAAACCTGAAGAAAAATATAAACAGATTGGAAATAAAAAGGAACACATTCAATGTATACATCCGTTTTGGCAGTTGGTTAGAAATGTCATCTTTCAACAAATATCACAATAAATACCAATGTCTAGTAGATCTAAATTGAAGTTTCAATGACAAAATTTAGTTTTAAAGTAATAAGATTCTCCTATGACCAAATTATGGAACACTTTAGATATCTTTATCATGTACTTAAAATCAAATTTAACAATGTGACTATCCATGTTACTTTTATCAGAGAAACATGAAAAAATATTTTTTCAAAAATGTGTTTGAAGAAATAAGTCCCTAGGAAGAGCAAGACGGAACAAAAAAGTAAGGGCACAAACTCCGAAGTAACATAGAGACACACACATACTCAAGTAACGCACAATGAAACTGACTTAAAATATTCCTCTAAGCTATAAATCTGAACGTGATCTGTATTCTCTGTATTCTCCATGCAGAATGATTAAGGGAAAAAAAGGAAAAGACTCAAAAATAAAATACATGCACACACATTTTAAGCTATTTTATCTGGTTATTGTATAAGAAAGGGAATCTTTAAAATATTTTGATAATCAGCAAGTTAACATTTTTACTGTATTTAGGTGATGCTAAAATAGACACCTTAATGAAAAGAAAAGTACTCCCAACGCAAACAAAGTTTAAAATGTTACTTTTAAAGTTTAGAGATTCTCTGAAATTTAAGCTTACCCCAACAGCTATGACATAATGATATTCTATATATCAAATGAATTAGGAAGATGAGATGACTCTTTCATCACAGCAGGCAGTCTAAAGTTAAAAAAAAAAACCTGAATATGAATCAAGGTATTAAGCATTTAAAGGGCAACTTAGGTATGTAGCAATACAGAAATATTTATCTTGAACTGAGATTTTAATATACTATATAATCAAAGGTATTTTTAAGAATGACATGATTTTAAGAATAAATAGTAAATTTGAAAAATATCACTCCTCTATTTTCTAAAAAGTGTACTTGACTAGATACAAAGAGATTTCCTTAATATGTTTATATTGATTGCTGTATTTATGTAGAGGGTACAGTGAGAGAAATTCTACAGTCACCACATAATACACAAACCTTGTTTTAAATAATTCTCTTATGAATGCTAATAACTTCCTATTCTGATCTAAACACCTGCTTATGGTGCCTCACTGTCTATAATGTGCTTGGATTTTCTCAAGTTTAGATACCACATATCAAAGAGAAATCCATTTTCAGTTACGTTATGTATGCCACCATTTTAAGTAAAATAAGTAGTATTATTTAAACTAGAAAGTGTGTATTTCTCATCAGAGAAATACATACAAGAGTCTAAGAAGCAAATTTATTCATTGTTCATTTCTTTCCCAAAGATTAGTCCCTGCTCTGTCTTTACTGAAAAGGCATAAAAAATATAGCTGCTGCTGCTACTTGTATGTGTTTATGAAATAAGTTAATTTTATTTTATAGATAAAAGGAATGTATTTAAACTCATACAAAAGGGTATATTCAATATGGGATACTGAAGTATGGGATACACAGATCACGCTTTTTTAATTAGGCCCAAAGATTTTTCTTAAAAAATGCTATTGAAAGAAAATAATGATCTAAATATTTGAAGAGATATCCTATGGTTGTGGAAAGGGATATTCAATCCTGTTAAGATTGTAATACCCACCAAATTGATCCATAGAATCAATGAAATCTCTATCACTATCCTAATGGGCCATTTTTGCAGAAATTGACAAGCTGATCCTAAAATTCATATAGAAAGTCAATGAACCCAGGATGTCCAAAACAAGTGTTGGAAAAGAGCAGCAAAGAACTAAGTGGGAACACACAATTCTCAATTTCAAAACTTATGGCAAAGCTACCGGCCAAGAATAGACATAAATTAATGAAATAGAATTGAGAGTTCAGAAATAAACCCTTACAATTATGGTCAATTGATTTTCAACAAGGGTGCTCAGGCAATACAATGGGACGCTGAAACAACTAGATATCCACATACAAAAGAATGAAACCGAACTCCTTCCTCACACCAAACACAAAAGTTGACTTAAAATGGATCATAAACCTAAACATAAGAGCTAAAACTGAAAAATTCTTAGAAGAAAATCTTTGTGGCTTTGGGCTAGGCAATGGTTTCTTAGATATGACATTCAAAGGACAAACAACAAAAGAAAAAATACGTAAACTCAACCTCCAACGTTACAAATGTTTGTCCTTCAAAGGACACCAGGAAGAAAGGGAAAAGATAACCCACATAATGGGAGAAAATATTTGCAAACCATATACTTGACAAGGGAGTTTTACCTAAAATACATAAGAATTCTTACAACTCAATAATAAAAAATTTAAAGAACTCAATTTAAAGATGGGCAAAGGATCTGAATAGACGTTTCTCCAAAGAAACAAAAATCATCAATTAGTACATGAAAAGATGCTAAATATCATTATTCATTAGGAAAACGTAAATCAAAACCACAAAGACTTCACGCACACCAGGATGGCTATAATAAAAGGACAATAACAAGTGTTGGTAAGGATGTGGAGAAATTGGAACCTTCATACATTTCTGGTGAGAATGTAAAATTGTGCAGACACTTTGGAAAACAATTTGGCAAGTCCTTCAAATGTTAAACATAGAGTTACTATATGACCCAGTAATTCCACACCTAGGCATATACATACCCAAGTGAATGAAAACATACTTCCATACAAGAAGTTAAACACGTATATTATAGCAACATCAAACACAAGAGCCAAAGTAGAAGCAACTAAAATGTCCATCAACCAATTAATGGATGAATAAAATGTGGTATGTCTTTAAAACGAAATGTTATTTGCCAACAAAAAAAATGAAGAATGAAGATCTGAAACATGCTACAATATGGATGAACCTTGAAAGCATTAAGGTAAGTCAAAGAAGCCAGTCACAAAAGACTGTATGTTGCATGATTCATATGTATTTATATGAAATGGCCAGAATAGGCAAAAAAAATTAAAGCATAATAGTGATTGCCCAGAATTGGGGAAATGGGGATCATAGGGAGTGACTGCTAATGGGTATGGTGTTTTTTGATGACAAAAATCCATCCCGCCTGGAACATGAATCATCTCTTTGTTCAATGTATCCACACTGTATACACTATCCGCCCATTAGTCACTTAGTTATCAGACCGACTGTCACAGTATGGTGGTGTTTGTGTTCATTATGTTGTTTAATAACGGTCCCAGAGCACAAGAGTAGTGACGCTGGCAATTCAGATATGCCAAAGAGAAGCCGTAAAGTGCTTCCTTTAAGTGAAAAGGTGAAAGTTCTCGACTTAATACGGAAAGAAAAGTCATATGCTGACGTTGCTAAGATCTTGGGTAACTTTTAGTACAGTATATGACTATAATTGTTTTATTTTATTATGATTGTTGTAAATCTCTTACTGTGCCTGATTTAAAAATTAAACTTTATCGTAGGTATGTAGGTATAGAAAAAAACAGTATATAGTGGGTTCAGCACTATCTGTGGTTTCAGGTATCCACCTGGGGTCTTAGAACGCATCTTCTGTGGACAATGAGGGACTACTGTATATCTTAATGACACTATTTTTTTAAATGTTCATCTCATTATCTTCTGACAAAAAAATAATACACCTTCATTGTCACAAACACCAAAAATATAAACCTTAGGGCTTTCCCTCAACTATACCAGCTTCTTTACCCAACAGTGTCAAATCCTGTGGAATCTATCTCAGCAACCTTCTATGAATCAGCCCTACTCTTCTCTGTGCTCACTGCCCCTGCCTCCATTGAGTAGGTCACAGTTTATTGTCTAAATAATCACAACAGCTTCCCAGAAGTTCCTGCTACAAGCCACCAGTCTCTACTCTTTCCAGACCAATTACTCACTGCCTACACACTTGTCTTGCTAAAGCACACGTTCTTATATATATTCCAAGTTCCCCCATAGCTCCCAAAATGAAGTCCTAAATCTTTAGCACAGATACAAGACAATTGTCAGCCTGACCCCACACAATAAATTAGCCTAATATCCCTGCAATTTTAAGCAATTTGACTTGCTGCTTTTTGAATATTGTATGCTCTTTGTGCCTCAGTAACTTCGTATACCAATCACCTCCATCTCCCACCTTTCCTGCCTGATCAATGGTTATTTATCAGTAAAGACCCAAGTTTAAATGCCAACTTTTCTATGAAGTCTTCCAGGAGATCCCTCAGGGGTGTTTAGCGGCTCCTTTCTTCTGCTTGGGAAGAATTTTATTCATATCTTCATTCTAGTATTAAACACTATCACATTGTCATTATTTGTTTACACATCTGTCTTTCCCAAGAGACTGTGAGCTTAATGGTGATGCTTTTATCCACCTTTGATATTCTAATCCATTTTTATCATGGCTCTTATATTGGGAAATGCTTAGTTATTATTTATTAAAGCCTGGAATGTATACAGAAGTAGCAAATGTGTGTACGTGCACATTTGCTTCAGGCTGAGTGGAAACTTGAACGCTGAGAGAGAAATTCTCCAAAAGCCTCACTCCCAAATTCCCTACTTCACCCAGATTTGCTAGATTAACCTTCTGCTAGATCACCTTGATAAACTGGAGTCAAAAGATGGTTTCTAAGGACTCTGAATACTCCTAAACTACAAGTCCAAAAAAAATTTTAACTCACCACAGGAAATATTTGGCCAATATTATATATTAACAAATCATTTATTAGCCAAAGTGAAAAGGTGCTTTCTGTTACTGAGGAAGAAAAAAATGAGTATCTTCTTCATTTAAAATCTAAGGTACCATCATGATCTAAAATAAAAGAAAATATACTAAGTTAAAAGCTGTCCACCAGGAAATGTAAAAGCTAAGTTTGTAGATTCATGAATTTATTATAGTGAGTCATAATGATTTTCCAACAATATGCTCATAGGAATTCGTGATGATGTTATAAAATTTTTGTTGGAAAATTATATTCTCAGCAGATATATCCTAAGTAATTAGTATAGATTTTATTATTATGAGATAATGAACATATATATATATATATATATATGTTTATAGTCAGTCTCATCTCCATCAATCATTTTCAGTGCACTTTAATAGATGTTTAACTAACGGGAATCACAAATCTAAATTTCTAACTCAATCAGTCTCATATTTTGTATCTGACTCCAATTTGTCTCTAAAGTTTGAAAGAAGTTTGATCAAAACATTAATAACAAATATATGGCTTATTTACCAATATGCTCTATGTTTTTGAGAAAGAAAATATAATAAATAGCTACAAATAAAGCAGCTTTTAATAAAATCCTAGTTTAAAATACATAGCTAAGTTTAGTTAGATAAAATGGTAGTCTATAACTACTACGAAAATATTTGAAATTTTAAATGGTAATATATGCATTAATTATTTTTAAACTCTGATATTTGCAATTGTATAATGATATCTAATTTCTAAAATTGAAATTTGCTGTACTAATAATGGATATTGTAAATTAATAACCGTGATGCTAACTTTTTCTAAGGACTTTGGAATGATTAGTAAAGAAATAATTTTCAGGTGTCCAAGTGCAAAAATAAAATTTATCTTTCCTTACACCATGACCAAACAAAATTAAATTAAGTAGTAAATCATAAATCTTGAAACTATTTGTATATCTTGTGTACAATGTAAGTTTATTATTAAAACATATCCATATATAAAACAAATTTAGCTTACTATCAGAATAATTCAGAGCACTTGTCTTAGAAATTTGTCAGAAAACTTTTTACTTTTTCTGCCATTACGATCTAAAGTAAATAACCAAAACTTCTGCAAACTATATAATTCCAAAATATAAGAAGCATATGAATGCTTGGAGTGACAAAACCCTTGGTGTCTTTATGTATCATATGCCAATAATTGAGTTTCGTTTAAAATAATCCAGGAAGTATAAATCTTTCACCACAGCTTCGTATATCATTCAAATGGAAATATACATACCTGCCCGCACCAACCACATTCCAGCATTGTAAAGTTGGAGAATATAAGGCTTTCAGGATTCTGAATATGTGTGTAAATGCTGTTGATTCATTCAGAAGGAATCTGCTATTTTCCCTTCCTCAGAGAGTGGTTACCTACTACAACTTCTTACTTAGCCATCAACACTGCCACAATCCAAGCTTTGTTGTAACGTTGTACTCTTACAGCTAAAAACCTGTTGATAATGAACCTGAACCCATTATTTTGAGTCAATGAATTGAAAGAAATAGGGCAAAGAATGAAAGCCACAGGGCCAATTACGAGCATTCTTTGATGTATTACTTGCTAGCACCCACCATATCACTTTGTGTCTTTGTCTTGATCCCCTCTGTTACTCCTTAATTATTCTGGAAGGGTTAAAGTTCAGAGAGCTAATTGCACAAACCGTCTTTCTTGGTAGGGATTCTCCCTACTCTGACACTTTTCCCCAACTGTGCCCAGCCACCTTGTATTATGCCAATTAACCCAATTCTTGGCATTTTTGCTTGGCCTTCAAGCATCTTTTCAAGCTTTGCCTAAAATATTTTCACTGGCTGGCCTGCAGAATAAACCAAGGCAACATTAAGATTTGATTAAAACCTATTTCATGATATAATCTTTCCTAAACTGCTAATGATACAATTGAATTTTCTTCTGTACTAATTAAGTCATAAACACATTATTTATAAAAAATAAAAATATTTTAACTAACTGCTGAACATTTAGCAATATTAAATTATTCATTCTACCCTCCTACACTGAGTCACAGCCCATTCTAATAAAAACGACTTTTTTGCAATTTGCCAGCCAAGATCTGAACTGAGAAGATTCCATTTTTGTATGGCATGTTGATGAGGTTTCCATAATATATGAACTAACTCCAATAGTATTATGATATTTAAAGGAATTGACTTATGAGTCTGCACAGTTTTGGAAATTTTCAATATTTGACTATTATTACAATTCTGAAATACAGTTCCAAAAATAAATAATCATGCCTTGCAGTGCTTCCTGGGATGTATAAGATATACCATGCCTTATACTTCTATATATTTTTCAAAATTTTTAAGAATCCATTGCTTCCATATATTTCACTTTCAATAAGTATCTGACAATTGTTTGAAGGTATCTACTTCAGGGATATGCACTAATTAAGTACTTGACTTCAGTTGTTGCAGGTGTGTTTTCATTGACTAGTAATTATCGAGCAGCTACTGCATATCAAGCATTTGCTGGCTGCTGTGGATAAAGGTGAATTAGTCAAACAGGGTCTCTACCATTGCAGAACTTTAGGTTAATGGCATTGTCAGAAGATCAACAGATAAACAAATATTAATATAAATACTAATAAACAGAGGCTAACAAAGAATGAGGAGGCCCATTAACAAACAGGACCATTAACCTGAAGAATGAAAAGGAGCCAGGCATGCAAAGAGTAAGGGAGAGGGAACAGCATATGCAAAAGCTCTTCATTAGAAGTAGGCATGCCAGGGGCTGGCCCCGTGGCCGAGTGGTTACGTTCGCGAGCTCCGCTGCAGGCGGCCCAGTGTTTCGTTGGTTCGAATCCTGGGCGCGGACATGGCATTGCTCGTCAGACCACGCTGAGGCAGCGTCCCACATACCACAACTAGAAGAACCCACAACGAGAAATATACAACTATGTACTGGGGGGCTTTGGGGAGAAAAAGGAAAAAATAAAATCTTTAAAAAAAAAAAAAAAAGAAGTAGGCATGCTGAGTTTGAGAAACTGAATTACTGTCAGTTTGCAGTACGGTGGGAGGGAGAAGAATGACTTGGGACTAGATTAGGAAGATAGATCGGAACCAGACCACGCAGGGTGTTTTAGATTCTGACAAGAAGTTATATTTTATTTAAGGAACAATACATATGATGTGATTGATTTTTGTGCTGTTGAGAAGAATACATCAAAGAGTTTTTAAGCCAAGAGAGAAGTCAAGCCAGGGATCAGTTTTTAAGTAGAAATGTCATGTCTTCTAATTACTTCTGTGGTAGAGTTCTTTGCCCATACTCATAAAATTTTACTTAAAATTCTAATTTACGGAATTAGTTTGATATGGATTGCATATTGCAAAAAATTGATATGGATTGCAAATATGGATTGCATTTGTTAATCTGCACTAAGCAGATGATAGAATCTCATACTCCACAAAGCAACTATGTCAAAAGAACAGGCCTATAACTTCCGGGCTTACATAAAAATATATTTAAAAGCCCAAAGTGTATAATTGTTGAATAAGATTTTTTTAAAGTTTGTTTATAGATCTCATTAAATGCCACAAGAATAAAATAGGCCTAGAATGAAGCTAAAATGAAATTATTAGCTCCAGTGAAGTTAGACCAAGCATTCTTTCAAAGTTACATAGATGTCACCTTTAGCTAGAACCATGTATTAAATGTATTTAGTTAGTGTATTCACAGTGTTATCACTGACAGAACTTTTAAGATTGACCTTTTGATAAAGCTAACACAGAAATAACCAACCATGATTCCAAAGTTATTAAATGTATCCTTTTAACCTCTCTTTCATAAGATGCTCTAACATTAACATTAGGACAGCAAAAATAGTTCCATGAATTAATTGACTCTTACATAACATCTGCAAAAATACATCCTTCAGAACCTGTTGCTTGTCTATTCCTCATTTTTAGATTGCCAATTATCTTTTAAATTTAACTTCTTTCACACATGATTTATTAAGATAAGCTATTTTTCTTAATAAAAATTAAAGGTAAACGGCAGTTTTAAAAAGTAGTTTCATTCTGATGATTTTCCTGTCTTAACTCAAAGTTCCAGACTTGAAGTAAAGAAGAGAGCTCTAGACTGAGGTTGGCGCCCCCCACCCCCACTCTAGAATTCAAAGGACTTACTTGCTTCGTTCCAATCCCCTTCATCTCCCTTGACCCAGTTTGTCAAACTAAATATTTCTCTCTATATATTTCTGGCTAGTCACGGTAATGGGCACTTTCCTAAAATAATGATACTGTATTTAGGACCAGGGAATTTGAGAAAGGCCAACTCCAAATGACCATTCGAATGTTCTTGTTCTCATTTTTAATGTTTCTTTACCATTACCCTCCCCACTGTTTCCCAAGTTGTAACGCTATAAGATGCTGCATTGCCCCCAACGAATTGTTAGCAAACGCAAAGCGATAATGTCAAAACTTTGAGAAAGTTGATTCTTACCTTTAGGGACCAGATTCTGAAAGAATGTTAACTCAACGTTCAACAGGAAAGAGAGAAAGTGGAAAGTTCTACCAAGTCATGATTTTAAACTCCCCCTCCCCCCATTTGTAAGCTACTAGTAAACTGCTTGCACTGAAATAGACTGGAAATTATATAATTATGTAATTTCTGCCCCCATATTTGCTTCCTCATGTCTCACATGATTATTCTTCCAATACATTCTGTTTTTGGATCTATAGATGAGATAGTTCTGAATCTACCAAACGTTGTAAAAGAAGTGAAGTGACATCCTTAGAGCAGCAACATTAATAGCGGCGCTATTTTCTATTGGTAAATTCATTAACTCTGGCTTAATCTGCCGCTATCTGGACCATTGCAGGGAATTTTATGGCAAAACTGGTATATGATCCACAAACAGTTAGAGATCAGGGAAGAGAAGACATCTCAACTAATGTTAAAAACTTCCAACTAAACCTAGATGCCACTAACTCACATTCTTGCATCCAGAATTTTATCCTAATGAAACTGTGCTTAAAATACATTTATTCAGGATTAACTATATTTAAAATGGTGTTAAATATTTTACTAAGCCATTTCATATAGTCAATGAAATTACTTCTCTTTTAAGGGACTGTTTCAGGTGAAAATTAAAAAATATAAATTGCTGCAGTAATGTTCGAGCTGTCTAAAACAAGTATCCTATCAAAATAGACTGTCTAGGCTACTAAGAAACATTGAATAGTATTGCCTATGATACGTATATCCTGCTCTCCACATCTAAACTGAAAGCATATATAATAAAAGACCATCACTTTGTATTTCTTCACTACTTCTCCAAAGTACATAGTGTTTTGACCCACGAGCTATAGGATTGCTCACAAATTGAACTTCAAACATTATCAGATACATCTCCTTTTCTACAAATTATGTACTCGGCAAATTAGAGTGCTACTTCCATTGTTCATCTCTTCTTAACATCACCTTTTCCAATCTAGTAATGGTTTCAGGGATAGGTGAGGTGGAAAGTATCTTTGAGAACAAAAGTTCCTTTCCAATGGGAGAAAGAAAAAAATAACCTATCGGTATTCATGAAAGGCTTCCCAAAGAAAGTTATCCCAAAGAAAGTTATCCAGTGAATGAGAACCAGTTAGCTTGGAGCAGTAAGGGGCCAGGAAATAATGCTCCAAACAGAGGGAACAGCAGGTGCAAAAACTGAGGCGAAAGAGATTATGGAGAACTTGACAACAAAGTCATACAAAGAGTAATGAAGGAAGAAGTACATACTTATCGCAGAGATTGGATTTAAGGGAAATGTGATAACTTTCTTTGGGGGATAATTTTTGGGGGGAAGCTTTGTCTAATGCTCTCAAAGAATGGGTTGGATAACCATCCCCATCTCTACCCTCAGTGTTGTGTTGCTGTAAAACGGTGTGCTGACCCATTATGAAACTTTTCATATTGTATTGTAATTCTCTCTTTTTATCTCTGTCCTTCCAATTAGACTGCCAGTTCTCTGATGACAGGAACTGCCTTAATCTCTGATACATCTCCAAAACTGAGAATGTGGTAGAAGTCAGCTAAATATTTGTGAAATAATTGGAAAACCAAAGAATGAGCCAGGATGGTGAACATCCGTGTTCCTCAGTTTCTTTATACATAAAATGGAAATGAAAACAGTATTCACTTCTTGAGGTTATTGTAAAGATCAACTGAGTAAATATACATATATACATATAAATCTAAGAAAAGTCCCTACTACATAGGAAAGTTTCAATAAATCGTGGTTATTATTTTTTGTGGTCAACTAAAACCCCTTTCTTTGTCATATAAGCTAATGTTAAACTATGTCTACACAAGGATGCACACAAACAGGAATGTCTGGAGAAGCTGATTTTAAAATAAAGAAGGTGAATTCTTTCCTCTGTCTTCCTATCCACTAGCCACTGTCCAAAGGCCCAAGGTGTCAAAGTTTGGATCACACGCTTCCAGCCCCAACCCCAGAGGCCCAGTGTGGCTTCTCCTAGATGTGTCAACCATCACACAGACTGGCAGCTGATATCTAGGATGCTGGTCTCCAAAAGGAAGTCTCACCACTAGGGTGAAAGTAAAAAATGCTAAAAATTTTTACTACTGTTTATTTTTTTCTCAAAGATAAAAGATAAAACTATTTTTATCTGAAAAATGTATTAGTACAATATTATGAGTATAAATTTTAAAACGTAGAAAAAGTACATAATTTGTAGGTGCTCAAAAATGTTTTACTAATAGAGTCACGCAATATGAAAAGATTGGAGAGGTTATTCTAGAGATCCAAACTGTGGGCTTAAAAGAGAATACACAGAAAATACTCTTTCTTCCAATTCCTTATGCATAAAAAAAAAAAAGTCCTCTGGGGAAATTCATTAGATAGATCAGAATTGTGTGAAGAACATTGAATAATATTGAGAGAGAACATTAGCATCAAGAGTGGTCTCCTTTTTAAAATCTCACGGGTTAGATTATACAGAGTTTTCAATTTTTCCACAACCTATTAGATGATGTAAGATCCTAATTAAAAGCAAATACTGTGTAAATGGTGAAATAACTTATTTGTCCTGCCATTCACATATTTAGAGTTGTATTATCCTCCACTGGCTTTTCCCCCAGTTAGGTCATCACTAACAAAAGATTCTTAATATAGGCAATTTGTAAACATTTGTAATGTCCTCGCCACTAGAAAATCAGCATTCTCTATTTACAAAATCTTTCCATGGGAGAATAAGAACAGAGACTCAAGATTCTACATAAACAAAGATAATTGGCTTCCAAATAGAAGTCAAAATTGACTGAGTTGCATTCTAAACAGAGAAACATCTCCAACAGGAAGTTTTAAAATAAAAGTAAACAAGAACTCTAATTGCTTCATTAAATTTACAAAATCATTCAAGACTGAAAATTTGCCTCGTTCCAACTGCTCTTTTTATAAGCGTGGCTTAGTTGTGCAGAAAAAAATTGTCCATTTGCAAATGCCATTTGAAAAACAATTTCATAAATACGCTTTAAAAAAGGCAATTGGACACATATGTTCAGCCCTTTTAACCACTGAGTTAAACTGGCCCACTGAATTTCTAAAACAAAATATCTTCTAGGCTAGAACCTTGATGCAAACTTCAGTCCACGGCAAATTTTCACACTGACAATGTTTGCTGTGGAAAGTGCTGTTTTAATGGAAACACTGTCAGACCTTTGTCTTCAGTAAAGCTACTGGATCTCCCATTAAGATGTAATATAAACTTCCAAACACAGGGGCCTTTTTCACCCACTAATTGTCCTTTCAGAGATCAGATCTCATCCCATTGTCGCCAATGAATTGCCCTGTGAACTCAGAAAGCACTGTTTCACATTGCCCTAAGGTTCAAGTAGAAAGAATAAATGGCAGAAGAGGGTAAGTTCTGTTACTGTTTGGTTCTTATATTTTTCTTCTTTTAATACTAGTTACAACTTGAACTTCACCTAACTGCCAAAGCCTGCAGACTCCATTCAATTAGCTTTAATAGGATTAAAACACTGCCTTGGAACTGCAGATTTAAATAGACAAAAATCTTGGCAAATACATCTTTCACGTATTCCCATTCATTCTACAATAAATAGATTACCTGAGGAAAAATAAGCATAATCAGATATTTTAGCATTTTACTTTTCAACTAAAATATGTTTTCCCATTATAGTGAAGTTTTAAAACCCAAAGTTTAAAAAGAAAGACTCATATGTGTGTATGAATTAAAGTTTTAGTCAGTATACACTCTTTCTTGATACTCTTCTTCTAATTTAAAATCGGGGCCTTGGCTAAAGAAGATACCACCGTAATAAATTTAATTAATTTGTTTGAGTTGGGCAATCTCCACCAAGCAAACAAGGCAAACTTTCATGACGGTCGCTAATGCTCCCTTTACCTATATGTTTTTTTTAAATGTAGGTCACCTCAAGAGTCACTGAGTAATTGCCGGATTGGATCTTTAATCCTGTGTCCAAAAAGTATACTACAGAACTGAGCATGACCACTACTAGAAAACCAGCATTGGTCCATAGGCTCTGCAACAAAAGCACAGTTAAATTAACAAACAGCCCCAACAAATGCCCTTACAGCAATTTAAACCAGTCCTAAGGAAAAATAGATAAACCATTCTTAACAAAGGTAGAAAGAATTTGCATTCCTTTCATTGGCTCATTTATTCAACCAATTAACATTTACTGAGTACTTATTGAGTTAACACATCAGCAGACTGAATACTTTGAAGTTTCAAAGAAAGCAGTAGACTTGGGCCTTGTCCTCAAGGGAAAATTTCCTAGTAAGAGGTAAGACGTGACATCCATGAAACCGTGGTAAGATGATACATGAACACTGCAGTGTGGTCTATAGAATATATATGCTTGAAAAAGGGAAAGAAAAAGAAAAATCTACACACACAGTTCATAGAAGAGTGCTTCGTTTTTATTTTTAAAAGCAAAAGAAAATTTCTCAAGGACATACATGTGAGGAAGAGAGATCATAAAGGCACAAGGCAACAAAATGGCCAAGAAAGGGCTCTAGGAAGAAAAATAACGAATGAAGAATTTGTAGCTTTGAATTCTGAAGATTAAATTTATCTAATCTAAATTTTAATATATGACTTACCCTACTAGGTGGTTTTACAGTGGATTTGCTTTTGTTTTTTGTTTCTTTTTTTGTTTAATTTTATTGCTTTGTCATCATGCTTTTACCAAATGCATAATCTCTTTGCAATTTCACGTTCCATACTTTTTTCCTCATATCTGTTTATGCTTAAAATAATCTCTCACTTTTTATAGAACCCCCCCCCCGGCCTTTTTCCCAACTATTATAACTTCATTGATTTCTGAAAGTTTGTATAGGCAAAACCCCACCCAGAAAAAATCAATATCAGAAATTCAGTTGAGTTCACTTGTCTCATCTTCCTGTGATACCAACTTTTAAAGGTGGCTGTGAAACTATTGAACGTAGGGTTTTGTTGTCGTTTTGTTTCATTTTTCATTTTCCCCAGGCTGTACAAATTGATAGAATTTATTCTCTATTATAAAAGTAAGATGAGGTATTATAAAATAAACACCACAAGAAAAATTTAAAAGCATAAAGAATAGATATAGAAACCACTGAAACAATTTGGAGATCAACAAAATAATATATGAGGTAGTTTTAAATACATTAAGGAGGTAGAAAAGGACATAAATAATCTTAATTCCTAAGTGTGGGATCACAAACACTACGGAGAATTTGCCCCCAGCATCTGGTAATCTGAACAATTTTATAAAAATCAGAATTGGTTTGAAGTCAGATGGGTAAGATCAACTGCTGTTAATGTGATTACTTTTTTCTCATTATGCCTAGATCTAGACTTGACTTCAGGTTTTAGGTTCCCGTAAGCGCTACCATGTAATGACAAGTGTATTTAAAAATTAAAAATCAGAGTACATTTTTTATTGGGATATAGTAGCTTTACAGATTACCAAATTTGTAGAGGGTTTTCATCTGCTCTTATTTTTTATTCAGTGGTCAATTTACTGTTCATTATTATAATAGCACCAGTATTATAGAATGAACTCACCACACCTAACCTTTATGCTGTAAATTGAAGTTAAATTGCTAACTCCCATCAGATGCTAATTAAACTGACTATCACTGATTTTATGTAGCACATTGTGCTTTAAATATATATGCCTGGTATACCCAGCAGATGAATTGCTACTTATGGATACTAATAATGAGGATGTTGGTTATTTTTTCAACTGTAATTAATAGGTGTAATACCCATTTGCAAGGATATCATTAAAATGGTATCCAAGATTCACAGAATTTATAATACAGAGTTGGTTACTTAATATTCCTTTTAGACTTTGACCTTTTCAAAATGCAGTCTAATATTTGGCCATAAAACTACTGAATTTTCAAAACTTAGTTGCCTTAGCTCACCTTAAAACCTATTTTCTCTGTGAAGTGTTTCTGTTTTATTGAAAGTGAACAACATTTCACTAAAGCCACTATACCTACTGCAAAAACAAAAGGAAGTGTATGACTTCTGGTTTCTGGTCCAGAATTTAAGGAGCTTAGAAGTAGCCACTCCATTCTAAAAACAAGTGAAAAGCTGAACAAACTGAAAAATCAAAACCTCTTAGATCCATCAGAAAAGTGAGATCACAGGGCAAACTGTTGTCCCCCAAATTGGAGAGACAGACTGGCAAATACAGAGAATCACAACTTATCCAATCAGAAATCCATAAGCAGAAACCTCCTTGGGAACCAGCAGCATGTTAGGAAAATCTAAACAGTAAAAGACAAATTGCTGGAGGCCCAGTGAGGACGAGAATGAATGTTAAAAGCTCTAGGGGTACCCAGACATATGAGGCCTTCCCACTTGTATGATTTTTACCTGAAGAAGCTCTAGGAGGGTCTCACAATGACTAACCAGAGAAAAATTCCCTCCTGCTTCTGGCAGAGGGAGGGGAAAAGTAACTGTTTTGAAATACGGCAGAGCATTATGGTATTATTAACAAGACTTCCCTCAGGAGAAACTATTTTACCAGATCTTAACCTACCTGGGAGAAGGAAATACCCAACTTCAGCCCCATCTACCCATCTAGCCATCTTGTCCCACCTAAGAAATGTGGAAGCGAAGACTAAAAAGGCATGAAGTTCACAGTCCAGAGGCATGGGCTTATCCAAAATCAGGGACCTAATCACAGGACTATAGAATATTCCCTTTCCCCCACAACTTAGCTCTGTATTACTAAAGACCTATTTACAGCAGATTCTTTCACCCAATATGTCATGTCCAATATGCAACAAAAACATTACAAGGCATACTAAAAGGCAAAAAACAGTTTGAGGAGATTGAACAAGCATCAGAGCCAGAGTCAGATATGAAAGAGATGTTGAAATTATAAGACCATGAATTTAAAACAAAAAAACAAAACTATGATTAACATGCTAAGGGCTTTAGTGGAAAAGTTAACAAACATGCAAGAACAGATAGATAATATAAGCAGAGAAATGGAAATCCTAAAAAAAAAATCAAAAGGAAGTGTTCAAGATCAAAAACACTGAAACAGAAATGAAGAATGCCTTTGGGTAGGCTCATTAGTAGACTGGACATAACTGAGGAAAGAATCTCTGAGTTAAGGATGTGACAATACAAACATCCAAAGATAAAAGGAAAGAGAACAAAGACTGAAAAAAGCAGAATAGAATATTTAAGAACTGTGAAACAACTACAAGAGATGTAATACACGTGTAATAAAAATACTAAAAGGATGAGGAAGAGAAAGAGGAATAGAAGAAATATTTGAATCAATAATGACTGATAATTTCCCCAAATTTATGTCAGACACAAAACTACAGATCCAGGGAGCTTAAAAAACACTAAGCAGGATAAATCCTTAAAAGATTACACTTAGGTATATCATATCCAAACTTTAGAGAGTCAAAGATAAAGAAAAAAATCTTGGGGGCTGGCCCCATGGCCAAGTGGTTAAGTTCACGTGCTCTGCTGCGGCGGCCCAGGGTTTCACCGGTTCGGATCCTGGGCATGGACATGGCACCGCTCATCAGGCCACGTTGAGGTGCCATCCCATATGCCACAACTAGAAGGACCTGCAACTAAGATATACAACTATGTACCGGGGGGGGGGGGGGGGTTGGGGAGATAAAGCAGGAAAAAAAAAAAAAAAGATTGGCCACAGTTGTTAGCTCAGGTGCCAATCTTTAAGAAAAAAAAAGAAAAAATCTGGAAAGAAACCAGAGGGAAAACACACTTTACCTATAAAGGAGCAAAAATAAGATTTACGTTGACTTCTCCTCAGAAAACTTGCAAGCTAAAAGAGTGGAGTGAAATATTTTTAAAATTGAGAGAAAAAAACACACACCAACCTAGAATTCTGTATCCTGCAAAATCATTCTTCAAAAGTGAAGGAGAGGAGACTGACATCAGCCTCATGATGGAGTCAGCTCTCCCAGTGAGCTCTCCCCTCCACGATACATCAAAAATGACTTTCATATTCCAACAGAGGACAACCACACAACACAAAAGATGTCTGAGAGACCCATGCAGCCATACTCAGACACTGGAGGTGCTGGAGCTATCCATAGGAGGTGGAACAGGGTAAGAGAAAGCTTCGCTCCCTCCCCAAAAGACTGCTATCCAGGGATTGCACATGGCCTCCAAGAGGGAAGGAAGAAGGGAGAGGGTGCCCCTTCGAAGAAACATCATAGATCCCTGAGGTCCCTTGCAGCTTAGGGGAAAGTGCCCTACCAAGGTGACTGCCTATCGTGGGAGTGACTTCATCAAGCCAATACCCGAGGAAAGCAGATAGGTAGGGCAGAGCAACAAGCCCCCAAGAGCATGCAGGAAAAAGAAACCGCACCACCCCTCACCCAGCCAGCACCCAGCTCCAGCACCTGAGATCCCGATGGAACACAGAGGGCTCAGAATACACAGCTCTTGGCCCCCACCCAGTGGCAATAGGTGGTAATAGTGAACAAATCATACCACAATGTAGAAGAACAAAGCCATGCCCTCTAGCAGTATCAAAAATTATATTAAATCTCCAGACCAGAAGGAAAATGACAAGTACCTAAAAATTAATCCTGAAGACACAGAAATATGTAATCTAAATGACGGAAAATTCAAAATAGCTATCATCAAAAAACTCAATGAGTTAAAAGAGAATGTAAAGAAACAATTCAATGAGTTCAGGAGCTACTTCACAAAAGAGATTGACTCTATAAAGAAGAACCAGTCAGAACTATTTCAGCAGATTTTTCAACAGAAACGTTACAGGCTAGGAGAGACTGGAATGATATATTCAAATCTTTGAAGGATAAAAACTTTCAATGAAGAATACTCTAGCCAGCAAAAATATCCTTCAGATTTGATAGATAAATAAAAACCTTCCAGATAAACAAAAGCTAAGGGAGTTCGTAGACACAACCCCCTTCCCCAACAAGAAATCCTCAAGAAGGCCCTCATACCTAAAAAAAAAAAAGAAGAAGAAGAAGAAGAAGAAAGGAGTTACAAAGCCTAGAGTAAGGAGATAAATATGTAAATAAAATCAGAAAATTGTGACTATACATCAGAACAGGTTAGCAAATACTCAAGTATAACATTAAAGATAAAGATAAGGAAAACACCAAAACAAAGATAATCTTATCATTTTAACCAAAAACTCACAACACAAGATGGAATAAGACGTGACAAAAGCAACATAGGAGAGGAAGAGGAAAGGGACTGAATTGGTTTAGTCTAAGAAAATAAGAGGCCATCAGAAAATGAACTATCTTATCTATGAGATTTTGCATAAAAGCCTCATGCTAACCACTAAACAAAAAAGCAGGACAGGGGCATAAATAATAAATAAGGAGAAAACTAAGAAATCCAGCATTAAAAACTACATAACCTAATTGGTAGGTAGAAAGGCACAGGGTAAGAAACAAAGGAAATGCAGGAGAACAAGTAAACAAGTCATAAAATGGCAGCATTAAGTGCTTTATGTCAATAATCACCCTAAATGTAAATGGATTGAATTCTCCAATAAAAAGACACAGAGTGGTGAGATGGGTTAAAGAATAAGACCCAACAATATGCTGCCTCCAGGAAACACATCTCAGCTCCAAAGACAAACACAGGCTCAGAGTGAAGGGATGGAAGATGATACTCCAAGCTAATGGCAAACAAAAGAAAGCAGGTTTCACAATCCTTATATCAGACAAAGTAGACTTTAAGATAAGACAGGTAAAGAGGGACAGTATATAATGATAAAAGAGACACACCACCAAGAAGATGTAACACATAAATATCTATGCGCTCAACATAGGAGCACCAAAGTACATAAACAACTATTAACAAACCTAAAAGGAGATATTAACAATAAAACAATAATAGTAGGGGACCTCAACACTCCACTCATGTCAATGGATAGATCATATATATATTAGATAATACACAGATTAAAAGTAAATGAATGGAGAAAGATATCGCATACTAATACTAATCAATAGAAAGTGGGAGTAGCTATATTAATTTTAGACAGAGTGGATTTCAGAGCAAGTAACATTACAAGAGAATCATTACGTAATGATAAAAAAGCCAATTCTCCAAGAAGACATAACAATCCTGAATATTTATGCACCTAACTATATTATACATGAGGCAAAAACTGATAGAATTTCAAACAGAAATAGATAAACCCACTATTATAATTGGAGACATCAACACCCTGCTATCAGAAATGGACAGATCCAGCTGACAGAAAATCATTACAGACATAGTGGAACTCAATAACTACACTAATCAACTGGATATCATTGACTTCTATAGACTACTTCATTCAACAACAACAGAATGCACATTTTTGTCAAGCTTATATGGAACTTTCACCAAGATAGACCACATTCTGGACCATAAAATTCATCTTAATAAATTTAAAAGAATAAAAATCATACAATACATGCTCTCAAATCACAGTGGATTTAAACTAGAAATCAACAAAACAAAAAAATGTGTGAAATCCCAAAATACTTAGAGATTAAACAACATACTTCTAGATGACACATGAGTCAAAGAGGAAAATTAAAAAGAAATTTAAAAATATTTTGAACTAAATGAAAATAAAATCTATCAAAATTCGTGGGATGCAGTGAAGGAACTTGTTTAAGGGAAATTTACAGCATTGAATATATATGCTAGAAAAGAAGAAAGATCTAAAATCAATAATCTAAGGAAATTAGAAACAGAGCAAATTAAATCCAAAGTAAGCAGAAGAAAAATAAAATTTAAAGCAGAAATTAATGAAACTGAAAACAGGAAATCAATAGAGAAAATCAACAAAACGGAAAGATGGTACTTTGAAAATATCAATAAAATCAATAAGCCCCTAGTAAGACTAAGAAAAAAAGAAAGAAAACATAAGTTACCAATATCAGAAATGAAATAGGGACATCACTACAGATCCCACAGACATTAAAAAGTTAATAAAGGGGGGCTGGCCTGGTCGCATAGTGGTTAAGTTTTCATGCTCTGCTTTGATGGTCCAGGGTTCACGGGTTGGGATCCCAGGTGTACACAGAGCACTACTCGTCAAGCCATGCTGTGGCAGCATCCCACATAAAATAGAGGAAGATTGGCACAGATGTTAGCTCAGAGCCAATCTTCCTCACAAAAAAAAAGAAGTTAATAAAGGAATATTATGAACAACTCTATGCTCACAAATTTGATAACCTAGACTAAACAGACCAATTCCTTGAAAGACACAATTTGCCAATACTCACACAAGAAGAAATAGACAATCTGAATGGGCCTATGTTTACCAAAGCAATTAAATCAATAATTAATAACCTACCAGAACAGAAAACACTAGATCCAGATGGGATCACTGGTGAATACTACCAAATATTTAAGGAAGAAATTATGCCAATTCTCTACAATCTCTTCCAGAAGATTGGAGAGGGAATGTTTCCTAACTCATTCTATGAGGTCAGCATTCCCTAATTCCCAAAACCAGACAGGCATTACTAGAAAAGGAAACTACAGACCAATATCACTCATCGACATAGATGAAAAATCCTCAACAAAACATTAACAAATTGAATCCAACAGTGTATAAAAATAATTACACACCATAACAAAGTGGGATTTAACCCAGGTATACAAGGTTGGTTCAACACTAAAAAATCAATTAATGTAACCTTTCACTCCTACAGGCTAAGAAGAAAAACCACATAATTATATGAATAGATGCAAGAAAGCATTTGACAAAATCCAACACCCATTCATGATCAAAACTCCTAGCAAACTAGGAATAGAGGGAAACTTGCTTGATTTGACAAATAACATCTACAAAAAACCCACAGCTAACACCAACTTAATGGTGAGAAACTCAAAGCTTCTCAATAAAATCAAGAACAAAGCAAGAATGACCCTTCTCACTAATGTTTTCCAGCATCCTCTTGGAAGCATTATAGCTAATGCTATAAGACAAGAAACTGAAATAAAAATTAAGATGGGGAAGGAAGGAATAAAACTGTCTTTGTTCACAGATGACATGATCATCTATGCAGAAAACCTGAGAGGGTGTTTAGTTTTGTAAAAAGTCAGCAAAATTTCTTCCAAAGGGACTATACCATTTTGCATTCCCACCAGCAATAAATAGGTGTCCTGTTGCTCTACATCCTCGTCAGTATTTGATATTGCCAGTGTTTTAGATTTTGGCAATTCTAATAGGTGTATAGTGATATCTCATTGTTATTTTAATTTGAAATTCCCTAAGGACATACAATATTGAGCATCTTTTTATATGCTTAATCGACATCTGCATATCATCTATGGCAAGGTATCTGTTCAGATCTTTTGCCTGGTTTTTAATTAGGTCATTTGTTTTCTTACTGTTGAGTTTTATCAATTCTTTCTTCATAAGTTTCTAAAATCACATTGATGATTGAAGCAAAAACTATAATGCCATCTAATGTGTGCTCAAAGCATGTAGAAAAACTAATTAAGAAAATTTTAAAAAGTGGGCAGGGTAAAAGGACCTCAATGGAAGTCAATTTTCTACACTTTACTCAAAGTAGTAAAATGTCAATACCAGTAGACTGAGATGTATGTAGACTGTGACAGTAGATATATATACTACTGTGTACTGTATATACTGTAATACCCAGAGCAACCACTAAAAGACCATACGATGAAATATATTTAAAAACACTATAAATAAATCAAATGAAACTCTAAAAAATGTTCAAATAATCCACAGGAAAAAAAGGAAAAGGAAACAGAAGAATAAGAAACAAAGGAAGAAACAGAAAACAATAAAAAAGAAGACATTTGCTAATCTATCAATAATTGCATTAATTGTAACTGTTCTAAATATATCAATTAAAAGACATAAATTAGCAGGATGGATAAAAACACAATTAAATTATATGCTGTCACAAGAAAGTTCAAACACAATGATATACCAGATTGAAAGAATAGAAAAAAGATATACCATGCAAACCTTAATATTTTTTTTAAAAAGCAAGAGTAGTTCTGTTATTATCATGTAAAGTAGACTTCTGAGCAAAGAAAATTACCAGCAACAAAGAAAGGTGTTAAATAATAATGAATGAGTCAATCTACCAAGAAGACATACTGATCCTACATGCGTATACACCAAGCAACAGAGCAACAAAATATGTGAAACAAGAACCAATAGAACTGAAAGGAAAAATAGACTAATCTACAATTTTAATTGGGGATTCAACACCCTATAACTGTTAAAGTAATAGAATTTGTTGATTAAAAACTTACAAAAAAGAAACCTCTAGGCACAGATGGCTTCAAGGAAGAATCTACCAAACATTAACTAAGAATTGGCACAGACTCTACATAATCTCTTACAGACAACAGAAGAGAAACGAACATTTTCCAACTCATTGTATAAGATCTGCCTTACCTTGATATCAAAGTCAGACAAAAACAATATAAAAAAGAAAAGAAAGAAAGAAAACTACAGAACAATATCTTTCATGGACTTAAATGTAAAAGTCTTCAACAAAATAACAGCAAATTGAATTTAGCTATGTCTAAAAAGTCTTCTTAAACATGATACCAAAAATATAATCCATCAACTTAATAATTGATAAACTGGATTTTATCAAAATTAAAAAAAATTTTCCCCTGTGAAAGATCTTTTAAAATGATAAAAAAAAGAGACTAGATTGGGGTAAAATAGTTGCAAACCACGTATCTGACAAAGAACTGGTATCTAAAATATATAGAAAGAGGGACAGATAAAGTAAGAAATTAATTTCACTGATCTTTATGTTATTTACACAATTCTCTTCTCTTGTAGATTTACAAAACTTAGCACAATATTCTAGCAATGGCTGTACTGTGTTAAGTAATCAGGAAACTAAGGTTCTGCCAACTGATAATCCTAGATAGCAATATATGGTAGATTATTTCAGTTACAGCACCCAAAAAAATCATAACTCTCTGATTATGTGATTTTCTCTTGCATTGAGTCTGGACTTAGCCATGTTAGCTTGACTGATGGAACATCATGCTAGTCAAAATTTAAAATAATTTCCACATTAAGGCTGGCCCCCTTTCTTCCTGCTTTTAGAACTTTACTACATATGAAGAAGCCAAATTATCCTACTAGAGACAGACGGTCCAGCAGACAGCCAATACCAATAATCAGACTTTTGACCATCATCTTAGACCGTTAATCCCAGGATAGTCACCAGATAGTAGGCAGAATGAGCAGCAAAATAACCACTGAAATGAACCCAGCCCATTTGCTGATCCAGGGAATTATAAAGAAGTAAAAGAGTTGTTGTTTTAGGTCACTAATTTTCATAGTACCAGGTATTGCAACAGCACATAATACAGCTTACTATTACTAAATGTTTAAATCTAACTTAAACATAAACTTAAGTAATTGGGTTGATCCTATTGTGTAATTGAGTACTCTCATTTCAATTCTAATTTTAAAAGCCTTTCATAATTATACCATTCTAACTTTTTTGCATCAGAAATTGTTCATGATGTTCTAAGGACCATTGAAGAGAGTAACAGCAGCAATGTAGATGGTTTGGGAAATAGAACTGTGAATTTATCCAGAACCTACCTTGCATATTGTATTTTTAATTTGCCAGTAATGATTTTGGGCTCCAAATTCCGCCTGTATTCTTAACATCAAATGGCTAAAAATCAATAAATTCAGAGTTTACTCAGAACCAATTAATGTAAGTTTTATCAAATGCACCTTTATACAGAGAGTCAAGTCTTGAACCCTTATAGACTGTGAACTATTTTTCTCATCCTCTGTTTGAAATAGTTAAAAAAAAAAAGAAGAACCAATTGCCAAACATAGGAATCAGCACCCTCAAAAGATTAAAATGTTCATCTGTCAATGTAATTTTGCCAAATAATGTTATTAAGAGTAATTTGTGGAATTTATTATTCAAGCTATTATTTAGATCAAACAATATAGTAAGCACATTAAACTGAAAAACATCCCACTTTTCACCATCTTAGCCACAGTAAACTTTAAAATATGCCAATCTTCATGCTTTAGGGCATAATTTGGTTACCAGCTGGGGTCAGGAAGATATTTTCCCCATAGTGTAGTATTGCCAATTACCATAGGTGTAAAACGGAGCAAGAGAAAGAGTCAGGGGGTTATATGGCCCTCTAAAGCATCTGGTATTGGATGCTCTCTGAGTGAGAATTCAGGATAAAATGAAACATTCAATTGTTCCTGTATGTCAATTCCAATATTCCTATGAGCTACAAATACGACATTACCGCCACGAGGGAGGGATTTCTGACAGAACAGATGTCACTTACAGTATTATGTGGGCTATCTATCTCAACAAATAATTGCTTGGCACTTCTGCCCTATGGCAAGGGTCTGAAAATATGTTAGGATGGGATCACACCATACAAGCAGATGGGCATAGATAAAAGAAAGAGCAAGAGCATACTGAGTCTGAAATGCATGTGTAAAAGCCAGATGGGGGTAATGAAGCAGATGTCTTTCCTTATCTTCAGTGACTAAAGCCCAAGATCAGAATTTTCCAGTTATTAGTTATTTAGAAGTTCTATTCTAAAATTTCTGCAGATAAGTATGTGTTGCACAAGGCTCCAAATTATTGAAACAAAGAACCCTCGTCTTTTGAATTTCCATTTGAAATGAATGCATTTTGCTTAAGGCCTGAAACTGATATGAGACTCCAAACACCAGTGCCCCCTATTTCCATCCCTCCCCCCCCAAAAAAGGAAAAGGCAAAAACTAGGCTGAGATAAGAGGATGGACACAAAGGCTAACAATGAATGACAAAGTACAATTGAGATGGGACTTGCCTGAGAGAGACAGCAAGAGAGGGAAAAAAGTTCTTTTAAAATATCAATAAGAGAATCAAAGAAAGCAAGATCCTTTTTCTGATAAAAGGGGAAAAGTTAATAACAGTGAAGAAAGGAGGCAATTGCAATATGCTCCAATTGTAATGGACGAAAAGAAGACGAGGGTAGAATCAGAAAGTAACCACTTGAAATAAATTTAACACATACATAGCTTTCACACTTTGGACACTTTAAGGACTAAAGTTTTAAAAATGTTTAAACTATTTGCCCCCAAAAGCAGACCTGATTGACTTTCCAAATAATTGGGTGGAGAAAGAGGAGTGTTTTTCTTCACAAGGACCAGCAAAAGAATTTTTACTTTTAAAATAGTATTGATTGAAGGAAAAAGCTTGGAGGTGGGGGTAGGGGACAATAATGAATATACTTTAAATTATTAAAAGGCATTAAGTGATATCTCAGAATTAGAGAGGGTGTTATTGATACGTTTCTATGGCTATAATTGGACATAAGAAATAGGTGATTTGAAAATTTTCTAGACAAAAATAATTTGGCCATTCAATAATGTCTGAAAACTGTGATTTCAGTGGAACATTTGTTCTTGTGTTGGAGCAGATCCAAAGATGATTCTTAAGGAAGACTCTAAGCTTTGCTTGCTAGTATCCTTTTGTATGTATTTTGATCTTAAGGAATATAATTTTTATAAGATATTAATCCTACCACGTTTCTTTATTTTCAAAGTTTAATAATCCATCCTCAATTGTTAAAACGGGAAAACAAAATACAAGGAGCTTATTGAAGAATATAATCTCAATTTTTTCTTCTATCTATTGTCCAGTTGAGAAAGTATAATGCAGGGAAAATTGCCTAAAGATCAATCATTCACTCTTCTGAGTATTCAGAGCAAGAAAGGTAAGAGGAGTAAGGATACACCCCCAGCTCTAGGCAACTTAAGGAGGTTGGACTTTCTCTTAATGGGAATAGAAGTCACTGAAAACTTTTTGTTGGTATGTTTGCTTGTGTGGGAGAGGGTATCACAGTCACATTTACATGGTGAAAGATCCCTGGGACTACACGGTGAGGAAAGATTGGATGGGAACAAGAAAGGAAGACAGAGACCAATATGGAGCATTGTAGTAATATAGATGAGAAATGATAATGACCTTGACTGGTGTAGTGGCAGCAGCAATAGAGGAAAGTGAGAAAATAGATTTGAAAATTATTTATGAGGGAGATTAAACAGGAATTTGCAATAACAGGGATGAAAGAAAGAGAGGATGAAAGAATGATCTCTATTTTAAGGCTTGAGAAGGGCATGGATAAGTATCCTGGTTATGAAGCAGAAAACACTGAAGAACAGGCAGCGTCTTTTGGTTTAGTTGTGAAGGCATTGGGAGACTCTAGATTACTGATCTAGTTTGGACCATACTCAGGTTGAAGAGGTATCTAGGTAGAAGCAATTGAATACTTAAATGTGTAGCTCAGAGGAGGGCTCTAAACTGAAGACAAATATTTGTAGCTTATCAGCCTTTACATTTATTGAAACCATGGTAGTGGATAAATTTGCCTGGGGATAGTGTGAAAAGTCAGAAGCAAAGAATCTCAAAACCACATTTGTAAGTAAAACCATTTAGTAAACAAATATTTTGTAGGCGTCTAACTCTGTTCTAGTCCCCAGAGTTGCATCTGCAAGACAGACAAGGTCCATTCTCCCATCCAGCTTACATTGTCAGTGGGTGAGCCAAACAATTAACCAGTAAACAAAAAAACAACAACAAAAGCCCCCAACAGGATAGGTTAGGTATTTTCAGATACTTTGAAGAGCTGGGTAGAAAATAAAACAAGATATGGTGATAACAAGTGCCTGGAACATGGTGGAACACTTTAAAGGAGGGTGAGAACGCAGAGCATAAGAAGGAAAGCAGGAAGGAACATCTGGATTCCTGAGACAGCAGAGCAGGGAACAGGAAGGAGAAGGACCAAAGGAAACTGGTCTGACTCGGAGCCAACCAAGACGCAGAAGATGGAAAGTTAGCTTTCTCTCTAACAAGGCCACCAGAAAGTGAAAAGAGTGTCAAAACTGCCCCTTACACAGTGTGTAACCAGACTGGACAAGTCTCAAAAAAGTTGCAGACAGTGCCTTGAACCTAAACAGTAAAAAGTTGAAAGGAAAAAAGGAGGGGTTGGAAACTGTTGAATCCAGTGCACTAAAATAGTTAACAAAACACCAAGATAAAACATTTCCATAAATCTTGAACTGAATCTCTTAGCTTAAATAGTTATGTATTAACATTAAAAATGTAATCTGGAGTGGAAATGTACACCATTCTTGCTTTTCTCAGTTATTCATGTTTGAAATTTCACCCAGAGGGTCAGTTAACACTTATAGACACCATTATTCATCTAGTGGAAGGAACTAGAAATAATTAGCAACTATATATCTGGACATACACATTTAAAAAATAATTGAAAGTGAAGATAGTAGTGTTGCCGCTAAAAATTAGCAAAATAAAGTTAGATATTGAGTACATACTATTTTAAAACTTTAATGAAATTTTTTTTTGTTTAATCCCCATGATGCATTTTCAGGTAACTATGGTATATTTGAAGAGATGACTACTAGTCACAATCATTTATTAAGAGTTTCACAAAAAGAAGGCATACAGGGAAAAATTGAAAATAGACAAAAGTCTTCACATTATGGAGGAAGATTATAAATTTAAAGGTGACCAATTTTCTATGTTTCAAGATAACGAAAAGGAAATTAGGCTAAAATTATAGGCTAATCATAGTGAAGAACATTAATAATATAGCTTCTCTGGATGCCACAACATTATTACCCAAAAGGTTGTAAAATTCACTCTGCTTCATTACCTAAAATCAAGACAGACCCTGAAAAGCAGATATTGATTAATAAGAATCATAATGCCAGACTGTCTTATACTTGAGGACTCTAAGGGAACAGGTAACTCCCACTTTTGTCCCCCTTGGCTTCAGTGTGCCATTTTCCTCCGTTAGTAAGCTCTCGGGCTATGAGGCTATTTCACAGGGTATTAGGTGCTATGAGTCTCAGGTGTATAATAAGTGTTATTCAGACCACACAATGGGGATCAGGTGTCTTCCTTAGGCTTCTTGATTATGAAGTTGATCATAACTTGGACAAACTTAGCACAAGCTGCAGCTACCATTTCAGTTCATTCATCACTCATTAGTCAGGTCTGAACCGTGCATTCCTCATGTTTATAACAAAAGGGAACTTTGGGGAAAAAATGTCTTTATTCTGATCAGAAAAAACTTTCTACAGACAATGCATAGTGGTCACTTTATGTTTTTTTAGCTCCACAGCTTCTGTAATTTCTATCTCTTTTATCAACACTAAAGGCAGAAGAACTTTTAAAATATGGAAAGTCCAATACACAGGCCACTTGACAATTTCTAAGTCTGAGTTTTATTTAAAAAAAAAAAACTAAGATTGTTAGAGGACTTTGAAATAGATAACTTCAAAAGGTTGTTCAGCATAAATGTAAGTGAGATTTATATCTGGAGGAGATGACCAAATCTTACAGGTTACTTAACAAATTTAGAACACCCAATGCACAACTAGAATATGGAATCTAAGCATGGAAGATTCAGCAACTGATTCTATGATTGGAATTCTTTTATTTATTTGTTTGTTTATTTTACTGCCTTCTCTTCTTCTGTTTTACCTCTGTATCAGGATGAATATTCTCAATATACAGCTCTAGTGTATTTTTCCTTTTTTATATTCCATCTCCTTTCCCTGCAGCCCTCCTGCTCTATGGTCCCAGAGAAAAGTGAACATGAATGCCAACACTGGAGAAAGGAAGATGTAGGAAGTTCTTAGCAGATCAAGGAGAAGTAATACATTTCCTCCAAAAGAATTATAGAAAGAAGACAAAGGGAGATAAGAAGATAGACATGAGGGCCCTAATTCCCTGTTAAGAGAGAAAACCATTAGTGTGTATGCAATGGAGTTTGCAAAGGACAGAAAACCCCAATAGAGAGAGGAAGAAACTTAAACAAGAGGAGTTCTTGCTCCATTTCCCATTTAGAACTCTGATAGTGTTGCATGACCTCAGCATATCAGAAATGGTGACTTGAGAAATGTTCCTGCAAGCCACCAGTGATTAATGGGTGGCATGAGGAGGTCCGGCCTGGGCTCTGTGATTGAAGCCATGAATCCCATTAGTCATAGACCTAGCAGTGGAAACCAACAGGAAGCCGGGTAGACAGGCCAAGCAAGAACATCATGGAGGAAGGCATCCGAGTCAGAGGATATATGGACATGTAAGTTTCACCTCATTTCTATGAAAGACAGTGTTTACCAAAAAGAGACCGATTTAACCTGAAAGCAACCACTTTAAACTGAAAGACTTTGGGACACATTTAACTGGAAAGTTAAATTTTGTCCCATTATGCTCTCCTCAATTAACCATCTCCTCTTCCACACTTCTTATCCCCTACCCTCTAGTAAGATAAGAGCATCGGGAGGACAGTGAGGAATTCAAGAACAGCTTAAATTGCTATGGAGAAGAAAGAGACTACATTTTTCTTGTAATTTGTATTCTCTCTACACATATCAACAAAATGAAATTAGAACAAGAGGAGAGAGCTTCCCACATAGAATCTTTCCATTCACATTCAACACATGGCTGCCTCATGATAGTACTTAGAAAGAGATATTGTTCCATTTTAGAGAAGCCTTTTCTTTTAAATACTCTAAAACAGCCAAATTGCATTCTTTAAATAAACTAATATTTATTTATTGAAACTTACGTAGTAGCGGGGAATACATTCCAAGACCTCCCAACGAATGCCTGAAACCACGGATAGTACCTAACCCTGTATCTACTGTTTTTTTCTACACATACATACTTATGTGTTTACAATATAAACCTATAAAGTTTAATTTATGAATTAGGCACAGTAAGAGATTAACAATAGATAAAATAGAACAATTATAAAAATATACTGTAATAAAAGTTACCATAAATCTTAGCAACTTCTGCATACAATTTTTTTCTTTCCTTATTAAGTCGAGAACTTTCATCGTTTTACTTAAAGAAAGCACTTCACGGCTTCTCTTTGGCATATTCGAATTGCCAGCATTGCTACTCTTGCACTTTGGGCCATTAAGTAACATAAGGGTTACTGGAACACAGGCACCACAATACTGCAACGATAGCCTGATAACCAACAAGATTACTAAGTGACTAGGGCAGGTAGCGTATACAAGGTGGATACACTGGACAAAGGGATGATTCACATCTTGGGCAGGACAAATCAGGACAGCTCAAGATTTCATCACGTTACTCAGAATGGCACCCAATTTAAAACTTATGAAATGTTTATTTCTGGAATTTTCCATGTAATATTTTCAGACCATGGTTGATTGCAGGTAACTGAAACCTCAGAAAGCGAAACCATGGATGAAAGGGGACTACCATGTTACAATATGTGAAGAAGTCTCATAATATAGTATTTAAAATGCGTTTATCACAGTATGACTCTCTGAAGCTTAGAACCTTTTATGGTAGCATGACAACATTTGAGAAGTAAAAAATGTGAGCTGGCTAATGCACACAGAGCTTCAAAGTGGGCAGTCCTTCATAAAGTTAGACAAGAGTCTTATCCTCAGCTTTTTAAGTCCAGAAGTTTAATTTTTAATCACATCAGATAGTGATCAGGGTCTGAGATGCTGGCACGTGGTAACCAAAAGTAGAGTTGGCCAAATGAATCCATTGTGTAAGGCATGTCTGTCCACATAACACTTCTACAGAGTCTGAAAACTATCTATTATATGTTGATTTTCATTTCTTTTAATTTTAGAAGCTGATCCTGTTCCCAATCAGAAACAAAATTTTCTACTTTAGATAAATAACAAAAGTTTAAGATCTAGAAAATATATCTGAGTCAAATCAACTTCAAATGTCAAAACAAACTTGACAGACTTTAGCTTAATGGACAAAATTAGACAAAGCCCTCCATCCTGCAGATATGATTCAGCAGACCTAATCAACCAGGGTGTTAACTGGTAGAGAATTAACTAAGACAATGAGAACAGGTATCATAATGGCCTGTGATAATAGCCACAAATTGGGATGACTAACTGGCTCATAGTAATTTCTTGGAGGCCGTGTCTGTAGAGCACCCCAACTCAATTCTAATAACATACTATCCCTTCCGTCTCTCCATACATCCACAAAAGTGAACATCTGAGCAATAAAAACTGAGCATAGCACTCACCATCACCTTAATGACCAGGCCAAGGGCTGGAAATGTGATCCTAGAACATCTTTATCTAGAATTGTTGACACTGGAGTTGTGTAACATAAGCCTTCTTTTTCTTAGTGGCAAGTTTTGAGGATGTGAGCCTAGAGGGAATGAAGCCTACGCAGTTTACTTCAAGGAACAGCTGGTCTGAGAACAAAGACAGTATGCAGAGAAAAGCACAGATGAGAGACAAACATGTTCTTAACGATATTTGAAGTCCTGGTTCCCATCACGCCTGATACCAGCTATCCTTCCTAATAATACAAGCTAATAAATCCTCTTTGTAGGTTAATCTGCTTCCAATTGGGCTCTCCTTACTGGAAATCATTTGAGTTCTCACTAGTAAAGTTAGTGAGGAAGTGCTAAAGCCCAACTGGATGGACAAATAATAACTTCCAGCATGTCTTGGTCATAGAACAATAACACTTTTGCTAATTGTTCAATTTCAAGCTAATTTCTTAAAACCTCTGAGCCTCAGTTCATTATCTGCAAAATGGGGTTTACAGCCACTCTACTGGATTATTGAAAAACTATGATAATGTATGTAATGTGCCTGGCATGATGACTCTCCCATAATACTTGTTTAAAAAGTGCTAAAATTTTATTATTCTGATAATGAGCATGTGAGGATAATGATGATGATGATCCTAAGAAGACAAATATTATAGAACTCAGAACCTTATGTGATTTTTCCAATAAAAGCATGCCTGCTTAAACATATTTCAGTGAAGTTAAAAGAACGAAAAAGAAAAATATAATAAAGTCAGAAATAATTATAAACAAAACATATCTATTACCTTAAAGAAGTTATGATTTTTGAAAGCTTAATGTACAACAAATAAGCATTTGTGGTTGAAAGTTTACTAGAGGTTAAAGTGATAGTCTTATTTTTAAGAATGTGTTTAATATGAAAGCTAAAGCAAATATGATTGATATAGCTATTCCCTGAGAATGGATGTAGCAAAACCATTAGCTCTGACTCAGATGCCTCCACAATAAGAAAGCCTTCCATGACATCACCAAGTCCATTACTATGCACCACACCTATGGTACATAGTCTTTCTTTTGTTGTATTTATTTATTTACCCTTCTGCATTATAAAACCTTCATAGCAAAATCTCTCCTTTTAATATTTGTACCCTATAATCACAGATCAAGAAGTTGATCAAAAGTAGCTGCTCAAAATACAGCATTTAAATTAAATTGAATTCTAGAAGTGTGCTGGGAGTCAAAAGAAATGGATTCCAACCTTTCGTCTGCCACTTACTAGTTGTGTTCCCTTGAATATGTCACTAGCCTTAGGGTCATATACTCACTGTGTTGGCCCTCAAAGCTGTGTGCTCTAACCTCCTACCCCAGTGCAAAAGTCCCATCTGAAGTACATTTGCTCCCTTTACACACTGAGATAGACTCTCTACACAAAATAATCTTCAATCAAAGTTCAAAGCTGCTTTCAGCATAATTACTCTCTCTCCCATTGAAAAACTCAACAAAGTCCTGCTTTAAAAGGCCCAATATCAGAGTCAGCAACACAGACCCAGAATTTTAACTCAAAGATGGCATCTTTTCTACACACCACACCACTTACCTGTGCTTTAGAAGTCTTGAAATGTTTCCAGAAAGCTTATCACTCTTAATGATGTTCCTGAACTCATATGGCACACCTCACTGATTGGTTTGGATAGTCAAATGAGATGATGTGAAACTTCCTTCTAACGTCTAAAATGCTCCAAAAGATCAAGTAGTATTATTATCGTGATGATGATGATGATGTTGGGGAAGAGATGGATGCTTTGCTGCTCTAATATTTACATAATGTTAAATGAGCCGCTTACTGGGAATTGTAGCCACTTACTGGAAACTGGGAGAAGGCTCTGGATTTTTATTCTTATTTTCTCTTCAACTTTTGAATACAATTAAAATGCACAGATTTTCAGAGGCTATTACCCATAATACTTACATAGAAATTATTGCTACATGTATGTATATACATATACAGATATATACCTTGGAAAAGGCTGGTAATTGGCTTGAAGGAATTTCTGGTCTTCCTGGGAAGAGTCTCTGAAACATTGGCTTGTATGAAAATTGCATGTGGAACTCTATATGCTGGGCCCTGGCCTCCTGGCTGAGTTGAAGTCTTCTCTCCTTTTCTCCTAATTGTTCTTTCAGTTGAAATTGGAGTCCGGTTAAAGCTTGTAACATATTTTTCTTCCTTTCTTCTCACCATTAATAGATTTTAAAAAAAGGAGCTCTGCAAAAGACATGCAAAAAATTTTCTTTTATCACCTGAGATTACATATTGTAAAATAAATCTAGTAAATGACAGGGGAAGCATCTGAAATAGAAAAACAAACTCATTCTTTAACGGTTATGGTTCACCCATAAAGATACAATTCTTAATGCTCAAGTTAAAAAAAAAAAAAGATGAGAAGAAACAGTTGGCATTCAGCTAACAATTGTGTTTGGAGATTTGTGCCTGACTTTGTTATTCTGAGCAAAGCCAGGTACCAGTCTCTTGGGATTATGTACAAAGGCAAGAAAAAAAGTGGACATGTACAAACCTCAAAGGTGACTGCTGGGTTAATAAAACAGTCTGTTTTCTGTTCACCCACTCTTGCTCTCAGTGTGCAAGTATATTAAAATATGTCAAAAGGAAAACCATTCGCTGGGCAAAAATAATTCAACTACAAGTCACAATTTCCAGCTGGTGGAGTGCCTCCGTGCATTTAAGTACACTAACAAGTGACCCATACATCTCCCTGGATGAAAGTTGTATCCTCATTAAAGGAGAAACAAACACAAAATAGGAACTACTGTCACATAGAAAAACAGACCACAATTGATACCGCATTTCTCCCACTCGGTTTCTGACTTGAGCCATCGCAGACTGAAGAGCTGTGCTGTCCTAGAGGTAACCTCTTAAAAAACCATGAAAGTAAAACGAGGAAGCTGCTAGGGGAACTGAATGTGTAGCTAATGGCCATCCATATTACTGTTTAACGCATCTGGAAAAACATCTTTTTCTTTCTAGTCTCTATAAAATCTTGCACCACAGAAGACACTGTAATAATTGAAGTGGCTGGATTAACAAATGCACCCGAGGGAACTTAAAATTAATGCTCTAATTTATATCTTTAAATAACCCCTCTAAGATAACCTCTGGTTTAAGCATTTGTAAGGCATCGTACCAATCTTTGCTTTCCAATTTTTCTCTAGAAAACTGTATCGTTGATATGAATCTGTAAAAAAAAAAAAAAATGAAGTTAATGTTGATCAACTCTAATAATACTGTTTTTATTTGATTAATGTGTTGCACATTATTGTAAGGCAAAAACATACATTGGATGCTCAATGTGACAGCTCCAGTCCTAGGCACAGAAGGATATAGAAAAGGAGCATGTGCCTTCAAAAGGTAGACAATAATCTGGAATAATAAGGGAAGAATATTTGAGAGGATACAACTAATTACAGAGGTGTGGTACTAGCAATTATTTCTAAGCTAGGTAAGGTGCTCCTCTTGTACACAGGAAACACCTTTGCTCAACTATTTTCCTAGCAGTTACCATACACCATGGCAATTGCCTGTTGACTCTGTTGTGCCCCCCATACCATAATGTGAGCTCCTCAAAGGCAAGATTTCTTATACGTTGCTTTTCAGGTTGTTAGAATCCCCATCTCATACAGCCCCTGGAACGTAAGAGGATTCAATAACTATCAATTGACTGGTTGGTTAACTGCTTAAACATAGTTTAGTTGTGCACCTGACGATTTGTGTCCCACTTTAAACTGCCAAGTCTTTACTGGAAGACAGTGGAAGAACTGTAAAGGGAAGGTAGATCTAGGAAAAGACCAATAATTTCTAAGATAAACCACACCCCAGGAACAATGAATATACACACAGAAAAGCAGAACTACTCAAATCTGAATTATGCTTTAAACTAGTAAATATAGAACAATCATTACAATGAAATTGAAGCTCAATATAGGAGTGAAGGTAATAAGAGATCAGCAAGCCAATCTGAATAAATTAAATTCTCCAGGCCCAGAGCAATTATGGAGCTTAGAAACAAGAAAAGTATTTGAGGAATCTAAGTTAATGATGAGAATAACACTAAAAATGGGAAACGATAGATTTGGACACCAAGAACTAGTGAGCTTGATTTTTAGCCCCCATGAAATTCTACAGCAGATTGTAAAGCAGCATGTCTATGAAATCATGAAAAATAAAGTGGAATTCACTAAGAGGTAGTATCTTATGATGTTAAAAGAATATTGTATGAAGACAAAAAGTCCTGTGTGCATGTTCTCTATGTGCGTGTGCCAAGTCACTTTAGTGATTTCTCTTCTCCCCTATTTGTTGTGGTTGAATTGTGTCCCCTGAGCCCAAATATGTTGAAGCCCTAACCCCTGGTACCTGTAAACATGACTTACTTTGGAAATAGGGTCTTTGCAGATGTAATTAAGCTGCAAGTTAAGATGAGGTCATATTGAAGTAGGGTGTGCCTTTAATCTGTATGTCTGGTGTCCTTAAGGGAAGAGGAGAAGAGACACAGAGAAGATAATCGCAAAAGAAAGAACACCACGTGATGATGGAGCCAGAGATTGGAGTTGTGCCAGGAGAGAAGCATAGAAATCTCCCTCTGAGCCCCCAAGAAGGTACATTCCTGCTGACACCTTGATTTTGAACTTCTGGCCTCCAGAACTGTGAGAGAATAAATTTCTCTTGTTTAAAGCCACCTAGCTTGTGGTAATTTGCTATGACAGCCCTAGAAACTAATACATCATTCTATAAAAAGAAATTAATGATGCATCTTCCTACAGCGATTGTCAGAAGGATTATAATTTAACATCAGTAATTCTTAAATTCAGCAAAGCATTTCACAAAGTCTCTTATAATGTGTTCACTAATAAAGTAAATCTATGTGAGATCAATTAGCTAGGTTCAAAGTTGTTCAAACTCTCATTCCCAAAGAGAGCTGATCAATGATGCAGCATGAACCTGATCTTTCCCCAAATTTTCTCTAACTGATATGTTGAAAATAACTCTCAGGCCTTGGATGTCTACATTTTAGGTCCCTTTGGAGACAAACTAACAGAAGTTTGGGAAACTAACCTTGAGGAACATTTGTAAAGGTGGACACAGAACCTTTTATTCATCCATTGCTGTTTAACATATTTTAACAGGACTTGGAGAAATACATAGAATAAATTCTGCTCAAAAATGGGGGAAAAAACTAGGTTGGGACAAATAATATTCACTGAAAGACAAAATCAGCATTTAAAAATAAAATTCTTATTATCTTAACAATTATTTATTATTATAACAATACGATTTAATAATCATTATTATTAATAACAACTTAATACTCTAAACTGCTAATAGTGCTTCATACATAATAGATACTCAATACATTACTATTATCATTAATAGTGTGATAGCCTAGAATAATGGGCCAAACCCACTTAAGTGTAAAATACACAATAATTCATTTGGATTCAAAATTTAACTAGATTTAAGATGGGAAATATCCAGGTTCATCATCCATTCTTATGGAAGAGATTTGGAGATTTCATTTGACCAAAGGCTCAATGTGTCCAAACACTGTTTTTTGTGGCCTCTGAAACAAAAACAAAACAAAACAAACAACAAAGGTGAGAACGTGGGATGAATTAACAGGTATATGTAAGCCTGTGATAATTTGAGGAGAGGGAAGCTAGGAGGTCTGTTTTTCTCAAAGCAGCAGTTCTCCTCTTTATATTTGACAATCGCCTACATGGTGGAGGGAGGAGGGTGGAGTTCTGAAGGAGATGGAGGGTTTCTGCATATTCCCATCCAAACTTCAGAAGATAAAAAGATGTAGGCTCCCACACCATGCAAATCTGTGCCACAGGAAATAGATCGGAGTGAAAGACGTTTCTTCTGCCCCCTAGAAACAATTGAAGCTTCACAAAAGCAGCATCCAAGAAATGCAACAGCAGTAAGAAACATCAGAGACTCCCGTAATTAAGACTGAAGTGTGCCAAGAATGGCCACAGACATTTGAGGAGCTAAAAGAAAGACACCGGCTAGGAAGAGATGTTGCAGAATCTCACTCTCAAAGATCCAAAGGATGCCCCAACGATAAGGGCGGAGGGAGGACTTTTGACAAAGGATGAAGACAAAGGCACCAAAAAAGACAAATTTCCCCCACACTGATTGTCATGAGCATTGGTGATACCCAATAAAAGGGGGCAAAGTAGGGTAGATCTAATGTTGTTAGTGTGGCTTTTGTTAATTAAACCTCTTTCTTAAGGTTATTAGGAATATTACATGCAACTGGGAACCTTCTGGATGTAAAATGTATTTTCCTAGATATTAGGATGCAATGCCTACGATACTCATCACAGAAGTAACTCAGGCTGTTTACACTTGAGTTCTTTCCAATGGAAGGTTTCAGACAGTTTTGGATACCCACTGTATTAGTTTCCTGCGGATGCTGTAAAATAATCACCAAAACATTGGTAGCTTAAAAAAACACAAATTGTTTCTCTTATAACTACAGGACAGACATCTGAAATCAGTTTCCCCAGGCTAAAGTCAGTGTTGGCAGGGCTGGTTCCTTCCAGCGGCTCTAGCGGAGAGTCTATTTCTTGCTTCATTCAGATTCTGGAGGTTGCCTGTATTGGCTTGTGGCTCCTTCCTCTGTCTTCAAAGGATGTCACTCTAGTCACTGCTTCTGTGGTCACAAGTGCTCTCCCTGACTCTGACTTCTGCGTCCTTCTTATAGGGACTATCATGATTACATTGGGCCCACCAGGATAATCCAAAATAATCTCTTCACCTCAAGATTCTTAATCACATCTGCAAGGTTCCTTTTGCCACATAAGGTAATATCCACAGGCTCCAGGGTTAGGACATGAACACATTTGGGGGACCTTTATTCAGCATACCAAACCCACTTTAAAAGAAACATTATAAGGAGGGAGTATGGTATTGAGTGAAAGCACAAACCAGCTTTGCTTGCTTCACAAGCACTTATAATCCCCATATTACTGATGAGAAAACTGAGGCACAGAAAATATAAGTTACTTATACATGGTTTGGTGGTTATTCAGAGCCAGTATGAATCCAAATCACGCCCCTTAGCTAGGGGCCTTGACATAGCGTTTTCACCGGGAAAAACTTATTTTTTATGGTTGGTGTGAGGATTAAATAAAATAATGAATATAAAATAGCTATCACAATTACTCATTCAAATGTACTCATTACCCAGTAAATAATAAAATAAATAAATATGTTAGAAACATTGACCAAAAAAATCAGGCAAAAGAAGGATGGTTAGGGAATTGGAAACACTGTCATCTACAAAATGGTAGTTTAGCTTGGAGAAGAAAAGAATTATAGGGACATGATAGTCGTCTTGAAATATGTGATGAACTTTCATGTGAAAGGGGAAGTAGATTTATTTTAATGTTCCCCCATAAAACCAAACTAAAACCTAAGGGTGGAAATTACACGGTGATAAAATCTGGCTCAAAAAAAAAAGATCTAATAATTAGAGTGATCCACCAATGAAACAGACAGCCTCAGAATTTTGTAGGCTTTCAGTCTGTTGGAATATTCAAGCACAGGCTAAATGACTCTCTGTAGTATATAAAATATGGGAAGGATTTCAGCAGTGAGAGGGACATTAAAATACATTCGTGCATTTATACAGCAAATATTTACTGACCATCTTCTGTGTTCAGCAGATGTAAGGCCCCTTTCAGCTCTAAAAATAATAGAATCTACTATTCTCTGAATGAGCAAATAAGAACATATGTCACAAAAATGGGCATATCTTCAGGCTGATTCTTATTGGAAAATTCTGCTGATTCTCCACCCCCAGGCTCCCTGGCCGCCCTGCTGCGATCTGCGATAAGCCTTTATTTTCATGATCATTCATCACTAGTCACAGGAAGAGTTTTTCCACAGTAAAGAGTCAGCTTTTAATAGGAGAAAACGTATTTTTGCATTCTGATAGAGGGGCTTTTCTTAAAAGAAAAGAAGAGAATTTTATTACACAATGGTTAATTTTTTTCGTTGCGGCTTGTGCAAACAAATATAATAACAATCAATATATTTTAACCAAAAGCAGGAGAAAAGTGGGACCCTATCATTTAGTCTGGGGCATATGTCACTTGTAGAAGAGGATGGGCTTTAACGTTGTCTCCGGTAAAGATATGCAGAAACTTTACCCACTCTTTGGACCCACAAGCAAATTGGTTATAGTAGAAATTGACTAAGTCTGACTTCTCCTCTGAATTATTGAGGTGGTGTCTACCTATCTCTCACCTAATCTCCCTAGCCAAGGGAGATTGCTTTTGGAGAATCACCCAAATTACAAAGGTAATCCAAGAAGGTCTCCAACCACTGAGCAGAATGCGCCCAGTGTCTGTGTCACCCATATGACACTTCATCACACAGCACACGATGGCATTTACTACACAGCTGTTAGTATGTGCCAGAATTAACCAGATAATTGGATAGACCTCTATTTGATTTTTGCTGCTTACAATATTTCTTTGCAGGGATAATAATAACCCTAATACAAGTTGACCTTTAATGAGCCCCTTCTATGTGAAGGTCACATCATATGAACAGTCAGAGGCAATCTTTTCAACCCCCTGTTGGGCAGGTATCACCCTTATTCTCATGAATGAATGTGATGGGGCCAAGATTAAAATCCAAAGGAACGTGGAGCTCTTGAGCTCTCACTGACTGATAAACTGCCTCTACAACCTTTAACCACCTTCCTAACAAAGACAAATAAGTTAGAAGAAATATTGAAAAGTAATCACAAGTCTGAATTCAGATGTCTTTTACAGAAATAAACAGTGAGCCCAAGATGGGGTTAGAATCTAGTTCTCCAGATACCTGTGTTCCAAATGACTGTTGACTCATTTAAATATAAAAAGCACTGTCAGCCCCTGTAGGCTAGCCACATCACTGAGTTATTAAATATCATGCAAGAGCCTGGATGGGTAAGAACATTTTTAAAAATATGGTAAATTTTCTTCTTCCCCTTCAAAATGCCCCAAGGCACTCGTATACATTATGGACACCACTGGCCTGAAAATTCTCAGTTGAGAGAAAAAGAAATCCAAAATCCTTGAATTATAAGAGCACTAAAAACATCTAAAATGATAACTATTTTGCCCCTTTAACACCAAAAGATCAATGGATTTTTATTTTTCACTTGGAGTTGACCTTTATTTAACCCATGGCATGCCAAAGTTATGGCCCGAAGCAATTTTTTCAGTGAATGCCTTGACTTGGGATGAGAATAGACATCTCCTTCACCCTGTCTCTAAAACATCATTTTATACCACTGCTGATGGTCAGTCTAACAAAGAAAAGACATTTCTCAGCATTTAGAAAACACTGAAACTTTTTATTCAATTATTTATTTCCTCTACTTCAGATACATTCAGAACCATAAAATGTTTGCAAATTTCAAAATAATCTACATTTTTCAGAGTTTTTATTAAGCTCTTCACAAAAATGTTTGTGCTCAATTATGTATTAAAAATAACCAGCTGATTGTGTCTGCATCACAAAAAGTTAAAACAGTTTCTTTTGATCAATTGACTGCCTGCTGGCATCTTTTTCTAATGGGGAAATTAATTTTAAGGCATTCTAGTGCGTCTTTCATCCCCTAGATAAGTTTTGTACCTATACACAATTGTTCAGGGCTATCCTATTATTTTGAATGTAATAAATGAGGTATATTTAAAGGATTTAGACATGATTAGTATAGTCTAACAGTCTTTCTCTAACAAAAACAAACTCAATAGTTACATATTATGAAAGATTACAATACCAAAGAGAAGAGTCTAGAAATGCAGTAGGAGGTATCTAATTTAGTGATTAACATTTTATGGGCTGTGAGGCACCTCTGTGAGTTATCCAAGGGAGAATGCAGATTCTCTGGAGGTTTTTAATGACATAAACAGCTATATCTCTGAGCTAGCATATATGGGCTCCTCGTAACAGGTAGGCAGCATAATAAAACAAAATAACTGTGCAGAAAAGGTAGATATAGTCTGGCTCAAGGATGCCCAGAAGAAACTGTTTAACAACAACTATATCTATGTGAACCTAATTTAATAGTAGCAGAGGTCTTCTATTTTGTACCATCTTCACATGGTTTTATTTCCTGGGCAGTATTGATCTTTAGAAATTCATAAAAAAGGAATCAATAACAATATATATTGAACACTTTGCTGAGTACTCTGTCTTCTTCAACATTTCAATAAGCCTGTTTATTAATGCTTCTTACTGTTATCAAATGGGGAAACTGAAACTCAACAATCACAATTCATTTGCCCCACACTACACATTTAGTAAGTGGAAGATCAGTTTGACTTCAAAATATACGCTTCCAAACCCCTATATTATATAGCGAAATAGTCTCAGCAATAATTGAGAAAAACATGAATCCCGCCAATGCAAAGTCAGGAAGGAGAAGTGAATTAAAACTAATAGAAAGGATATACGATTATTATTTGTAAATGATACAAACAACTATATAGAAAACCTAAGAGAAAGAACAAAAGACAATTGTAACTAATGAGTGCAAACACAACAAATTTAACAAATTAAAAAAATTACTTGCACAAACTTGTGAATATACTTTAAAAACCACTGAGTTGTACACTTTAAGAGAATGAATTTTATGGTATGCAAATTGTATCTCAGTAAAAAGTAAAAATAGTGATTATAATATCAATTAATATGGGGGAAAGGGGATGAAATAAGAACTATTCACTCATAGTAGGAATGTAAATTAGAACATTTTTTTGGAGGGTAATTTGGCTCTGTTTATCAAAATTCAATTATATTTGTTAAGAAAGAAAAGTAATTGGAGATGTGTCATTAGATTTATATACAGTAATATTCATCATAGTCTTGATTATAATGGGTCTCCCCAAAGAGAATTAAAACAATGGAAACTACGTAAATCTAGGAACTTCTAAATATGCTTCCGTATATCCATTAAAAACATCACGTTTCAGAATCATTAACTACCATGGAAATCCTCACAATATTAAGTAAAAAGGGAAAGATACCATAAAAAAAGGAAACTAAAGGTTAAAAAGAAATTAGAGCTGCAATAAGTGGTATGAGAAAAGAGGATATTTTTGCAAAAATATATTGGGCCAGATAAAAGTAACTGATGCAACGGTGCAATTGGTTCTAGGAATGAGTTCATTCATTTGTTGGTAGGGGATAGGCTGTGACTGCTTTAACAGGAGGTCAAGGACTCAGGATTATTCTATGTTCGCGTTATCCCTATGTGTCAGGGAAGAGGGTGGAATTGCTACTCCGCATCACTTTCCCTCAGATGTATCAAGCCTACTCCCTCCAAGGAGCCTTTGCAAAAGCTGTTTTCTCTCCCTGGAACTTCCTTCCCCCAGATTTTGACTTGGCTGGCTCCTGATGCACATTCCACAATCACGTCCCCACTGAACAGTCAGGCCTTCTCTGCCCACCCAAAGCAGCATGGGCATCACCTGCGAACTTATTGGAAAGACAGAATCTCACACTCCACCCGAGATTTACTGAATTCAAATTTGTAGTTCAACAATATCCCCAGATGATTCTCATGCACACTAAAATTTGAGAAGCCCTGATTTTATAGTCTATGATAGAGGCTTCATACCAATTCCCAGCATCATTTTCATCATAGCTCTTATCCAAATCTAAAAGTCTGTCTCCCTCCTTACATGCAGTTCTGTTAGCGCAAAAATCTTTTTGTCTTTTCGCCTCTATTCCCAGTTCCTAAAATCATTCCTGATGCACAGTTAGAACCCAATGAATGTTTGTTGAATGAAAGCACAGAATGGGGAGAGGGATGCCTCAGTGATTTTGACCGAAGAAATACCATTTCCTGTTTCCTTAACTGTCTAAGTTACTCCGTCTTTGGAGCCTTACTTTTGAATATGGAGACAAGAGCTAATAGATTATATTCCAGCCCAACACATCATGTAAAAATAATATTTATGGCCGCACAATAAATCCTACCTAACAACTTTCTGAAGAATAACCAATATTAGTATGTATAAAAATAAAAAACATTCCTAAAAAAGTTAAACATAGAATTACTGTATGACCCAGCAATTCCACTCCCAGGTGTATACTCAAGAGAATTGAAAACTGGTGCTCAAACAAAGACTTTGACATGAATGTTAATAGCATTGTTCATAGTAGCCCAAAAGTGGAAACAACTCAAATGCCCATCATAAGATGGATGGATAAGCAAAATACATTATATATATACAATGGAATATTATTTAGCCATAAAAAGGAATGAAGTATTGATATATGTTACAACATGGATGAATCATGGATATATTATGGTAAGTGAAAGAAGCCAGACACAGAAAGTTAGATATTGCTTGATTCCACTTACATGAAATGTCCGGAATAGGCAAATCCGTAGAGAAAAAGCAGATTAGTAGTGGTCAGGGGCTGGAGGGAGGGAGTGCCCACCTAACAGGCATGGGGTTTCTTTTAAGGGTGATGAAAATGCTCTGGAATTAGACAGTGGTGATGGTTCCATAACACTGTGAATGTACTGGAAGTCACTGAATTTTATACTCTAAAATGCCTAAAATGATGATTTTTATGTTATGTTAATTTCACCTCAAAAAATAAATAAGTAAAAGTAAACTACTGTTTTAAAATGTAGCAGAATTTAAGTGTATTGACTTGCTATCAAGACATTTTTTGTTACAGACTCCCTATTTCAGGGATCAGGATTCCAAAAGATTAATGTAATGTGATGATTATCTTTGTCAGACAGAGGTAAGGCAGGAAAATAAGGTAAAAGAAATGAGTCTGGGATTTGCCTAAGCCAGGACTCAGATTTCTTTGATCCTTGGCTAAAAGCCCTGATTGGCCCAAAAGGTCAAATGGAAAGGAAAAATCAGTCAAGAATAAATCAGTAAAATAAAAAGTTCATTAAAATTTAGCTATTGGGAGGAAAGGAAATAACCTTCCTTTCTTTTATTAACAAGAAAACTGACAACCTAATTTTCAGAACAGGTAACAAACGTATAGCTGTAGCTAGGTGCCCAGAATTTCTTCTCTACAGAGAAATGTTGGAAAGAAATTTAGGAGGAGCCTACAGACTTTCTGAAGCCATTGAAATTGTAATTGTTGTTACAAATTGCAAGAGTTTGTTAAAGATCATCAGGAAGCTTGGCATTTAAAAAGTGTTTGGATAGATAACACCCCTGTTCGCACTTTAAACTCTTATTGTTAATTACATGTTGCTGTGACTAAGCACTTCAAAAGTGACTTTTATGCACTGCTCCATTATTTAATCTAAAAGAACTTCTTATAAAGTCACAGGTTAACAAAAGTTCATTAGTAAGTTGAGTGTTTAGAACTCAGAAAGCATTTCCCCACAGAACAATGTTAGCCATGGTGGTTGGGCTCTTTGTCAGCACCGTACAAAGGACCAGGTAAGCCATACATACCTGCAACAATAGTACTAAAAAGCACACACGTGTCCGAAGATTTCCATGGAAACATTCATTCGGCATTCTGGGACCTAGACCACCTCTTCCCTCTGCTGCATTATTTATGCTCTTTTGTTCATTCATCACTCAATCACTCATTCAATAAGCATTAGCGGTGCCCGCTACGTGCCAGGCCCTTTGACAAGTTGTCTCCCTTTCCACCTACCAGGTAGCAAGCTTTCTTCACCTTGGGGTAAGTACTTTGTGGCTTAGCTTGTAAACTCCATCATGGTGGGGTCTCTACAGGGGCAGAAGATGAGGCTCTAGGGCCAGTAGATGTAGTGAGGTTTGGGGACCAGTAAAACAAGGTGATGGCTGGGAACTATCCACCAGCCAAGCCATCTATGCTCCTCTCTCCATTCACTTCCTTGTGGTCAACACTGGCTTTAGGGCAGGAGACCCCTGGGAGATGATACCAATAAAGGCCAGCGAGAGAAAGGATGCCTTTTCCTGCTTCACACTCCCATAAGGCAGTGACCAGGAGTGGGAAATGCCAAGGAATAGTGTTAAAGGCAAACAATATGAGGACTGAGATCTTAATATTTATTTCCTTCCCATCTCCCTTATCTTACCTGAGAGCACAGACCAAAAAGAATAAAGAAGAGGAAACATTTATGGATGTATAGCCATAGGTATGAATGTTATATATCAGGACTTGTATGAAACAAAAACATAGGTTTTCTTGAAAGTGCTGAACTCCTTTCAAGAATCACGTTACCGACTAACAAAGATCACCACCTAGTGGCCCCAGTGAGATAGTTGCACTTCAACAAAGTGCATTGAAATTCAAAAATAATGGCGTTTGTTACAAGAATGTAAGGTAACATTAAAGCTTCTCCTTTTGTCCCTTGGATTCCAACCTTCCATTTTCCTTTCATTCTGGCCTTCGTTCCTCCTAGTTTATAATCCTAAATTGTCTCTAAAGCATTCTATTTACAATTACCTTTACTTTAATCTTTACAGTTAGCTGTTTCTTTGTCACATTTTGAGTTCCTCTTCTTTTATGATATAGTAAGCACCCAGAAGTCTTACCTGAAGTCAGATCCTTTAAACTTTGTTTTTGTCATAACACTTCCCTATTAAAAGCTTGAATGCTTAAGTGGATCCTACTGCGATCTTTAGCAAGCCTGGTCTAACCCGCGTAACCCCCTACTCCACTTAGCACACACATTGCCTGCCCATTTGGCGACTTTCCTCATTGCTGCTTCACCACCCCCAATCCCAAATACAACCGCCCTTTTCATCCAGCTCTGGGTCCTCTGGTCCACTCAAATTCTACCTTTTCCGTTGGTTTATCCCTGATACTCCTGCCAAGCTCACTTCTTTCTTCTCTAACTTCTTACATTCATAGTTATTACCCCTGAATTCACTATTTAATTATTTTCTAATTGTTTTATGAGTATCATGTCTACAAAAAGAAGTTCCATGGTTTAAACACATCTGTATCTCCCACAAATCTCAGCATGGTATTAAACATAACACTAGAGCTCAATAAACAAGCGGCTGACTTAGAAGCGGGAGAGAAGAATCCTTGTAATTAAAGTGCTGTTAGTGGTCTGGTGGTGGGGGAGACAGAAAGCGGAGGGAGAGTACAATGGGGAAAGATTGCTGGAATTATTGCTCACGAATGGATAAAGATTCATTCTATCCATCTTTATCATGTAAAATAGCAGTGATGAATTAAATAGAAACGGATCCCCTCAAATGCCAGGACACATTTAAACATATTCCAAAATATATAGTGGAATTAAATCATAAAAGTTTGCAGTGGAATATAGTTGCTTTGGGTGCAGACAGTGAGAAAAGCTCACTTCTCACATAAAATGAGGAGAAATACAGGAGGGGAAAGAAATTGTTATTAAACAGGTAATGAAATGTTAACTTGCATTCCAAGGTAGGACAAAGTTTCACTTCTTGGACAGCAGCAGAAAACCCGCTCCAGGGATGTGAATTACAGACAGACGAGGCAGCTGCACCCTGGAAATAAAGGACCAAGAGAAAGTTCTCTGCACTCACGCTCTGGCATACAATTCAACTGACTTCCAATGTGAACAGAAATATTTTATCCCCAAAATGTGAATAATAAAACAAATAAAATATTAAATAATCTACTCAAATGAAGAAGTCTGCAGAATAAGTAATGGGAACTTGAAAAATCTCATTAAGTGACACCAGAATTCTATTTCTAGTGCAACTGCAACTAGTTTTATAACTAGGCCTCCAGTAAAATAATTAGACTATTTTAAGGGGTAGCAGCTGATTCTATCTTGAGGAGAGAAAGAAAAAACATGCTTCTATGCAAATTTCCCCCCCAATTCCTCAAGCTGACATTTTCAAAGGGATCACAGAAGGACAATTACTTATATGCTGTATATATTTCTATTTCACCACAAAAACACAATACATATGCAAGGCATTGTGTAAGATACTATAGAGGGGAACCAAAATATAGAGGCCAAAGACCCCGTCCTCAAGTATCTTACTGGTGTGGGAAGGTGTACGTATATTCAATAGATAGTACATAATTCCATGGTAACTTTTAAATAAATATACCGCATATTATACAGATGGTCTATATTTTCATACCTCAACAATATTAAAGGCCCACATTGGCAAGATTCTATGCTAGGCATTTCAGGAATACAAAGGGAATCAATTACTCGAACGACCCTCGAGAACAGTGTATCTAATAAGAAATGTATGCCAGGTGTATTAAATAGAGACAAGAGATTACTTGACGGAAAACGTAGAATTTGTGATTCATCTTAAAGTATAGGTATGGTTTAAATATGCAGGGCTGAGGGGTATCAGAGAAAGCATTCCAGACAGAGATTTTTATCATGTGCTTAGTCACAGAGTTAGCAGAGTTGAGATGGGTATGAGAACATTACTTAATTCCTTTTGCTAAGATATATAGAAAATGTGACATGAAACAATGGAAAATGATATTAGAAAGCTAGATTGGAACTAGAATATGGAAGGCATTCAATTCCAGGCTGAGGAATTTAGCTTTAATCTAACAAACAAGGAGTCATTGAAACTTTTGAGTAACTGAGTGACAGTTGTGCTTTAGGGCAACTAATCAGATGGCAGTCCGTGCAATGGCTTTGACTGTGGAGGCATGGGGAATCTACAAAAAGGTTATATTACATTAATTTAGAGAAGAAATAAAGTTGATGGTATGTACGGTAGGGACCAGCACAAAATGGAAGAGACAAATCTAAGAGATTCTGCAGAGATCAAGTTGACTGAGACTTGGTTGATTAGATTAAATATGAAGGGTAACCAAGAGAATGAACTCAAAGATGACACCATTTCGAGAAGCTAAGAACAAGAGAAAGGTAAGGATGGTATCTGTGGGGAGTTGATGACTTCATTAAGACAAACTTTTCAGCTTGAAGAACTTTTCAGAAGAAAATATTCAGGTGAGAATTACAACACAGGACAATTGAGACCAGAGCTAAAGCTATAGATTTGGAAACCATCTAGAGTGAGTATAAAGGAATGAGCAATCTGAAATTTCAGAGCTTGCACAGAAGGGCAGCAAGAAGAGCTAGTTTGATACCACAGAGGCCCAATAGTGAAAATAGGGACATTGTGAGAAAGCATGACCAGGAGCAATTAGCTCCCCATATCCTCACCCTGCATTTAGTCCTCTTCCGATGTAGTAGAAGGTGGGAAATTTATACTTAGGAGAAATTAAACCAAGGAGTACAAAAAAATCTTCCAATGAGAATAACATAGGAAAGAAACTTACAGGAAATGAGACATGTGTACAGGGGGTAAAGGAAAAAAATAAATAAAGCTTGACATTAGTGGCCTTAGAATGTTGAAAGCATATATTTTATGAAATAAAAATGAGTGCACTAAAAATGAAAAAAATCAATTTTAACTAAATAAGTGAGACTATTCCAAAATGCAAATATAAAAGAGTGATGAAAATAGGAGGAAAAAAATAGGAAATACAACATTAAGTAAATGACTAGGAGTTCCAGAAAGTAAAAAGGGGGAGGAGGGACAAAATGATCAAAGAATTGCTAAATTAATAAATAAAATTTCCTAGTGATACAGGCCTAAAGCAAGGTTGACATGAGGGAAGCCATATTGTAACTTAGAATAACCTCTAACCAACCTACCCAGCTGTGTATGTTTTAACTTGCACAGAGCCTAGGTGATAAAGAGCTACCCTCTGGGAAATATGCATGATCTGTGGATTTTATAATCCCGGCCGATGCATGTACCTCCCTGTAGTAATAAGTGATAACTTTGTTCTTTTGAGTTTCTTGGAAATATGATGACTTCCCCAGGGAACATCTATGCTGGCATCTATCATCGATGACAACTGAAAGACCTGGTGTCATGTCTCCCGTCACTGATGCCAGGTGGTCAACATTCCTGCGCCAGGAATGCTCAAACTTTGTACTTGTTTAAGATGGTCTTTGGGACATGAATTCACCATCTTCCAATTTTGCTGGCTAATTGAATAAATCCCTTTCTTTACCATTGACTTGTCTTGCAATTAATTGGCTTCAGGGTTGCAGTGAGCAGAATGAGCCCTTGCTTGGTTACACTGGAACTGGAGCTCATTAATTTCCAGATTGAAAAGGCCTTCAAGCATGTAGCTTAAGGAATGACAAAAGTCAGACTACCAAGAAATTTTAGTGAAGAAAGAACCTAGGATCAGAACTCTGGATGGAGTTGGTATCAGTAACTCAGGAAGCTAGACACAATGGAGATAAGCCTTCAAAATTTGAGAGAAAATGACTTTTGGTCTAGATTTCTTTACCAAGCTAATTATTAGGCAAGTGTAATGGTGGGAAAAAAATCTCACAGATGTGAAATCTTGAAACTTTATTTTTCTTGTAGACTCTTCTGATCCACTACTAAATAATATACTTTGGTCAATTTTAGGAGTAAACACAAAAAGGAAGGGAGTGGGATTCACAAAATAAAAACTGGGGCTCAAAGAGAGGAGAGAACTAAGGATACCTAAAGGACTACTATGCCTGGGTCTACACAACAGCCTGTCCAGAGTGGAGCAAGAGAATGGAAGACTCAGGGCCAGCCGGGTGGCATGGCGGTTGGGTTCACACACTCTGCTTCAGCGGCCCAGGGTTCACAGGTTCAGATCCCAGACCTGGACCTAGCACCGTCAAGCTATGCTGTGGTGGCATCCCACATAAAATAGAGAAGGATTGCACAAATGTTAGCTCAGTGACAATCTTCCTCAAGCAAAAAGAGGAAGATTGGCAACAGATGTTAGCTCAGGGCTAATCTTACACACACACACACACACACACAAACACACAAAGAAAAGAGAATGAAGAACTCCTGAAAGAAGAACTCTCAGGAGGATTGGGGAGGGGTGAGTGTTCCTGAGTGAAGAAACAGTAATTCTAGGAGTTCAGGACAGTTCAGAGGAAGGGTTTTATCTAAGTTAAATATTGCTATCAGATTTCTTCATGTTAGATTCCTGGCTTATTGTTCTTTATTTTAATACCAACCTTTCTGAGTGGTTTTGTTTTAGATGGAGCTCTTGAAAAAAGTTCATGTCTGGGCTTTGATTTTTTTATTCAATGTGATAATCTTGGCTTTTAGTAGGTGAGGGTAATCTTCCCAATCAATAATGTTGAGGCAAAGTCAAATGCCTAAAAAAGTTTCAAGCAATTACTCTCAATTCCTGTATTTACTGCAGATCAATAGCAACTAGCACATGCACAAACACGGATCTGATGACCATATTTTCTATGAGTAGCACTGGTCTACAGTTTTAGTTTAGCTTTGAGTTATAAAAATAAAAATTAGTTATTTTACACAGCCCATAGTTAATTAGATATGTTGACATAGTTTATCATTTCTGTGTACACCACTTTTTATAAACCACACCTTCCCTCTGACATCAATTTTATTCTTAATGAATAATTATTTTGGTAACCATATTTCTAAAAATAGATTTATTTGACTCTAACCCTAGAGCAGTCATTTAGCTAGGTATGAAAATGTTAGATTTACGATTATTTTCCCTCCCCTGCGCCATTGTCTTCTGGCCTCTATTGTTGCTGATGAGAAGTCTTCACTTATTCAAATTCTGATCCCTTTTAAGGTAATCATTCTTTTCTCCCTACTCATTTTCAATATTTCTGCTTCATGTGTGATCTGCTGGATATGGATTTAACTTGGTTTAACTTCCTGGATATGAGGAATGTTACTTCCAACTAGTGCGCTCTCAGCTTCATTCTTATTGACTACTTTGCATTTTACTTCACAGCACGTTTGGTTCGTGGTTTAGAAAAGTCATATCCTTTGAGTTACCTTTTTTTTAATAGTTCATCTATTGATCTTTTTTTGTGGTTTCCAGCTTTGGTTTTATGTCTAGGAAAGTCTTATAAACCCAAGAACCATACACATATTCAGATAGATAAAAAAAGTTTGACAAATAGGTTATTTAATGGCAAGTGGTAAAGAATAATATAGGAGTGGTACATGGGTGTGACTGAGCTAGAGAAGTCAACATAGATAAGTTGTAACATGATATGGATTTATAATATGACAGAAGAGTTGTTACTGAGAAATATAAGGGAAACAAGCACAAATTTATATTTTCTTTCTCATATGTTGCCTTGACATTGGCACGCCATATTTCAATAAGCATACAGAGAATATTAAATGTCATTGTGCATTAAAGACAATATAATTGATTCTCAAAACTCACCAATAAAGGAGTGAAAGAATACAACCCTCTTTCTATGTTGTTTTCTTGTTACCTTTGTGATTCCTAGTGTTCTTACATTTTTATAATTTCTGAAGCTAGTTCTCAGCCAATTGTGAAGAAGGACAAGGTTATTGTCATTCCTCCCATGTATTTTCCTGGCTTACTTCTTCCCCTTCAGTGGTGGTTCCCTACCACCTTTATCTCCCAGTGCTCTCCATGCCTTCACACTATGATGTTCATGATTCAGTCATTTTTTGCTGCACTCTTGTCTATATCATCATATTCCTGCTATCATACATGCAGGAACACACTCACACACACACCTTTTGCTTGGCAAATTCCTTTCTACTCACTTACAAATTTGAAGCCCTATCCTTAGAAATCTCCTCTGGCTAACCAAGTGTAGGTTAGGTGTGTTGTTGTTTTCTTTTGTAAGTTCCCCATTGCTTCACTAACACTGCCTTTATCACAGAATGCTGGCAGTTTGTTTTCTCATCCATTCACTAGCTAGACTATGAATTCCATGAGAGCTGATACCTCATCTGTCTCTTTTTCTATGCCAATCCAGGACAGCATAACAAACATGGAAGCAAACACGGAAGCAAATGGAAGGAATTCTATCAAATGCAGAGAGAAGGAGATGAAAATGACAATATGATAATCTACAAGAAAAATGAAAGCACACATTTAAGGCTTGGTGAAAGTCCAGTGAAGAGACTGATGAGGGACAAGTGGTCAGAATTCTGAGTTTAAAAGATGTGTAAACTTTCAGATAACTATTCCAATTTATCACACATTATTACTTATATTCCTTTCCAAATACCAAATGATGAAAGAGAAATTACAAAGCAATAAACTCTCAAAGACAGGACTATGATAGGAAACATTAATTGGTAGAGATTTTATCAAACTTTTGAAAGAAAATAGAGGGATTGTAAAAATCCTTGTTATGAAAAGCCTATATAGTCTATATTTTAATTTATAGAAAAACCTCATTAATTTGAAGGGAAGTAATGGAAATCCATGCAGAAGCAATAATATACTTTAATTCCAGGATAGAATCATAAAGTTCTATGTTATCCATTTAATATTCCATCTGTTGGAAGAAGCCTCTAGATCTAGAAGTGGTCCACAATAAAAAATTTCCACAAAGTGCTTGAAACCTATTATGATTGGGCACCTCATCTATATTCACACAGCTCTCAGGCCAATAAAGTCTCTATCACTTAACAATCAATCCTTCATAATTATAAAACAGCCTCCAAGTCTTCTCTAAGCCTCCACTTCTTCACGCAAAGTTTATCTAGTTCCTCATATTGCATAGTTTATCATAGTATCTCTTCTGAAAAATTCCACTTTGTAAGAATTACCGAAGTGCCAAAAACAGAATATAATACCCCAGACATACAATGACCAATTTAATTATGGTAGAAATGTACCTCTCTCATTTTATGTACCATATCTATTAATATAACAACTATCAGTATTTTGTAATCTCTTTCTCTCTCTCATGACGTCATATGGTTGATTTACATTGAATCCTATTAAGAAAAGAAAAGATCAAAGCATTTTCATTTAAAAACAGCAATAACAAATGGGGTTTGAACTTTGACTCTACTACTTAATAGTTTAGGCAAGTTAATCTTTCTTTAAACTTTTTTTTTTTTTTTTGAGGAAGATTAGCCCTGAGCTAACTACTGCCAATCCTCCTCTTTTTGCTGAGGAAGACTGGCCCTGAGCTAACATCCATGCCCATCTTCCTCTATTCTATACGTGAGACATCTACCAATGCATGGCTTTTTTGCCAAGCGGTGCCATGTTCGCACCCGGGATCCAGGCCTGCGAACTCGGGGCCGCCGAGAAGTGGAACGTGTGAACTTAACTTCTGAGCCATCAGACCGGCCCCGAAATTTCACTTTTTTTTCCTCCTAGAATGTTAGTTTCAAGAAACCAGGGATTTTTGCATGTTTCATTAATTGTTGCATTCCAGCACTTACAACAGTTATTGGGATATGTAGGCACTTAAAAAATTCTTCTTACATAATGAGTGAATATATTTATAAAATGAGAATGGTAACTGAGTCACAGGTTTCTTGTGAAGATCAAATGAAGTAATATATGCAAAATATATCACGTAAGTTTCACACCAGTGATAACTAAGACTTCCTAAGGTCCTATTTCCAAACAACTAATGGACACCTCCACCTATGGACCACAGACATCATTTGTAAAACTGTTCATTTAGGGCTAACCTATGTGTCTCCAGTACTGCTGTCTCTACTTTGTACTTTATTTCTCAAAGATGTCCCTTCATCTTTGCTCCTTTTGCCACCTTTGACTAGACCAAAATTTCCCAAAATGTAATATGCACTTTAATTTAACCATACAACATGATTGCATGATTAAACTTTGCTTTTACTTGAACAGAATTCATATTAATGTATAATAATACAAAATCACACACAGCACATTAAGACTCATAATCTCATTTATAGTATTGCTTATGTGCAGTAAATTTTTTAAAGTAAGTTTATTTATAAGTAATTATCAGATATGAAATATTGATGGTAAAAAAAAATGGCCGTGCTTTCACACCATCTGAAATTGAGTCAATATGTCATCAATAAGTCATCTGAACCCTCACGCAAATAATTAATAAATATCTTGGACAGAAGAGAAACCAGGACAGGGCACAAAGACCAGCCACTACAGAATTCCTTCTAGGGTAAGATGGACTCACTAATCGAGACTGGCCTGGTAATCAGTTAAAAGTAATTGATGATACCATCATCCAGAACATAGATGTTTATTTTGATCAGAAAGATATCATGAAAACATGTATCTAGAATAGATTCCACATTTACCAATCTAGTAACCTTATAACTATTGTAAAAAACAAGTGTAATCATATTATTTTATGTCATTTTTACTAATTGAGGACAAAATTCTGCCTCGTAGAAAGACTCAAAAACAGATAGGAAAAAAAGGAATGATTTTTAATTAGCAATGCTTATTCTTTATATTTAAACATATTTTTCTAGAGAACGTAAGAATATTTGGGGAAAAAAATGTTTCCTCCAGTATTTTATTCCTCTTTTATATCATCTCCACTACTCACAAAGAAGAGTTTGCTGAGCAATGATAAAATTAAGATGAGCTTCTGCCCCAGAAGTACCCACTACAAATGATGATTCACAGTATTTTGTACCCTTGAGATGTTAGCACATATTAAATACAAAGTGACTTGAGAAGAGTTTTTTTGACATGGCACAATAAATGGTAGAATCCAGGTACTGAATTATTGTTGCCACTTTCTGCACTCCCAGAAATGTTTCTTTGAAGTTTTACTCTTGCCTGTAATCGTATTAGGTCATTAGGCTTTACTTTATGCTCCAAACATCTGTAGAGAGCATTTGATGGAGAGGTGAGAATGGTTGCTTTAATTTTTTTGCCAGAAGATAGTGCTGTTCCCTCTGGATCTAGATGACATTCCATTGTCACATGCACAGTAGATGATGAGACGTACTGCAGAGCAACCAGCAACATCGCTTTTAAGAGTCAGTGCCTAAAGTTGACCCATGAGTCAAAAAAATATACGTGGTCAAAATTACTCATGGAAATCAATTCAATCAAACATAAGCCGTATCCTTTAGTGTTATTTATACAACAGTGTTCAAAAATACAATTTCTCGATGTTTTCCTAAGGATTTGAACAAATTGTTGCCTTGGGGAGCATCACATGAGGTTCTTGGCCTTTTAGATCTACGCTGAATGAAAAATACAAGTACAAAAAAGATCAAAGCTTCATATCCAGGAGTTACTTGGAATATCACCAATTAAGTACAGCTCTCAAAAACTGGATGTGCTCAAGGGTCAAGATTTAATAAAGTTAATAATTTTTACTGCCTCATCAAGACTATTCTTAAATAAAACTGGCATTTTTTTCTTTAACGGTGAGTGCATGGTAGTGACGCACACAGCGACTCCCAGCAGGGCAGTGCCCTTGCCATGACTCATGAAGAGGCAGTTGTACTCATCGTGGCTTTTGCACCATTGATGCAAATATCAAACTGTGAAAATGGAAAATAACATCTTACAATTAATATGAAAATAATTTTGACACTGTGGGTCTTGAAAGGGTCTTGGAGGCTCTCTGGAGACCCTGGAACACCCTTTCGAACTATAGCATTTAATCAACATTTAAAAAAACTATAAAATATTAGCAGTTGAAAAAAGGGAGAATTCTTCTATTAAAATGGAAAAATATCTTTAAATTTTATTATGAATGTTTATGTAATGAATATTTACATAAAAACGTAACCAATATAATACGAATCAATTTTAAATCACTTTTATTTCTGTCTTTTATCTCAGTTCTTACTTGTTCTCATTTCTGCACAATGTCAATCTTATAGCTTTGCCTAGTTATTTTTTACATTTTTCTTCAAAATAGTTTTCTCCTAGATTAGGAGATGAAGAAATCATTGTTATAGTACCTTAAAGAGAAATAAATTTATGCAATCACACCTATCATAAAGTTTTAATATGCTTACAATCTTTAAGTCTGCTGATTTTCAAAAGTTATGTAGTGATTTATATAGTAATAAATAGTTATTTAATTTTTATTTAAATCACAATGCTTTATGTTTAGATTCCTGGTAACAAAAAGTGCAAATATTTCTTATTTATCAAACAAAAAATAATTCCTTAATTGAAAAGTTCTTTTGATGATAAATGTTTTCTGAAAAATATAACATAACTTAATCATTAAAGATTTTTCATGCCATTCTTGTTGATTTCCCAAAAATTCACCCTCTTTTTTTTACTTCTTTATCTATTTCTCATTTTCATGTTATTTGTCAGGGCCTAACCTATGCTACTGTAACAAGTACTAAGTAAAACCTCAGGAAGAACAGCTTCTTAGATGCCTAAGCCATATTTAAGATCTAAGAATGATGTTTATGAAGTAGAATACTGTTGAATTCATAGAGCAGATAAAAGAGAAGAATAGGTTCTGAAAGGTAATAATGCAAAACAACAAGGACAACAACACAAACAGACTGACACAGCCCCTAATGGGTAACCATCGACAGGCAAGGCCTGCACACCAAGCTGAAAGACAGTGGGCCAGACAGACCAGACCAAAACCTTAAGCTGAAAGTAACTGCCTCACTAGATCTTTGTAGGAAAATTCTACATCTAAGGATGTCAACTTAAATTTCTCTGGTTTGTTAACAAGAATATTTAAGAACAAAGACTGCATACATTAAAAGAAATAAAATTAATATAAAAGAATGAGTCAAGTAAATGATCTATGTAAGTTCAGAAACTTTTCAATTAAATAGTTGAAAAGCCATAAAACTAGAATGACATCTTTTATCCTTGATCATATGTAAAGCAGAGAGTCTATGCTTGACTTCTGTTCTGTGCTAAGAATAAAAAAGGAAATTAGGAAAAAAAAAAAAGAAAGAGGGAAGGAAAAGATGCTACCTCTAAATCAATTAATTGTACACTAATTGAATCATCTCTTACTTAGAAGTTAATCAGAAACATCACTATGTACAGAAATGATCTGTCTTCCATCTCAACTCTAGTCCAAACTCTTCCCTCTAGGTCTCTGACATTATTTTCATGCACTTGACAATTAATTTTACACATCAAGAGGAAATGTGATTAGTTAAGAATCCCTTATTTTGGAGGAAAAAAAATATGAGAAAACTTTGGAATGGATAAGATTGTGAGCATTATTATAAGAAAAATTAGAAGTCCTTTTATTATCTTTTATTTTTGATATCTGAATTAAGTATGCGGGCATAAATATTTTCTCTATCTATATACATCTTACAAATGTGGCCATATTAATAGAAAACAAAAGGTGTGTTGTAGCTGCATGGCGGCATGGCAAAAATGCACCAACCTACACTTGAAGTATTAAATAACATTATAATACTGGTCTTTGAGGCCAAAATAAACGTCTTATTTATTAAGCATCAGGAAAACCTCTTCAGCTTCTGCTCAAATACGTTGCATATTTGAATAATTCCAGTCTCTGTAGGACTGATATTGGGCTCTGAATATTTGACCTAGAATGTCATTAACAACTTATACATTTTAAAATCACGTTTTGAAAGGAGGCAAAACTAAGATTGTAGTGAATTTAATTTCAAAGTCATACTATCCCTCCTTTTATGCTGTATGTGGTAATCCTTGATTTTTTGCACTGATGCTAAATGTTAATGAACAGAGCCGCCGTGTACCATTTCACCTGGAGCAATGAAAACATTAAAATCTCTTTAGAAGCCTGAATAAAACTTTATTTTATAAATATAATCCATGTTAAAGCTCCACCGTTTCACTGTACTTTTGAAATAAGGGCACATGGAAAATATGGAAGCGTTTCCTTTGAGATGGCTAACTAAAGCTACAAAATGAGGACTGTACGGCATTTCCAAGGAACGCGGTTCAAAAGTTGTACGATTACTACTAAGGTTGTTTTATTCTCTACCACATTTGGAACAGGAAGTCTGTGTTGTTCTTGAAGAATTCTGAAAAGCAATGTCACAGTCTGATGACCTCTTCTCCTCATTAAAACGTTCCCAAAGACAGCGCTCTGCATGATGTTTTGTAGCTTCAGCAGCCATGAACTAATTTGTACCTCTTATTTTGATCATGCACTGGTGAAAGCACCAAACAATATTTTTCTTTAAACACAGAGAGGTCTTTCAACAGCTCAGCATGCACTTCTACCCTCTTTTTAATCTTGGAGCACCTATTTATTTGCTCTTTTCACCACTAAATCTTCTTTGCTCCTTTCTGCCCCCTGCAAAGCGGCTAGTTAAAAATCTTCAGTGTTTTTTCTTCATAGGCTTAAACCATTAAAAGGGTATTACCATAAAACAGAGATGAGGGCTTAGAGATACAGTACAGGGAGAATTTGCATTTCTAAATTTTAATCCAATTAAACTAAAATAATATTTATTTACTTACTACCTTTCTGTAACGTGCACGGTCAATAAAACCAACAAGAAAAAATACTGCTTTAGAAAATTAGTTTTTGGGGTGCCCTGCAAAGACTGGTTCCTCACAGTGAATATTACAAACCTTTACTTAAAGCTTATTAGTATGTATGTGACTTGTTTATTCTGCATACCCTCTACACTTTGTTTGGTTTGATTACATCAATCCTTTCTGTATGTTTCTCTATCTCACCAAGAAGGTATTCAGATTATTGTATGCATTGCGTAGGAATTGGATTTTCAGCCTAAATTTTAATTTAAGCATAAATTTCAGATTTATGCTTTAATTTACTCAAGGCAAAAAAGGGGAAGAGAACCATAATAAAATGACATTGTTAATGGCTATGATTTTTTAAACAGTAATATTTTTATCTTTGTTAATGAAAACAAGTCAAAATAATTTAAGAATTCAAAAGCATTGTTTTAAAATCTATATTAATTGGAGTTACATAAAAAGTGCTCAAATATGGGCATAATCTGTATTCGATTTGATAAAGCCAGTGGTATAGCTGTGAGTAGAACACACTGCCGGGATTACAGATCTAGTTGAGGAGAGATCTACAATTACACACCAATAAATGGGTTCTTTCTTCACCATGAAAGATTTATTCTTCCAAAATGTAATTACTAAACACACTGGATTTCTCTTAAACAGATCAAAGACAATACTGTAAATATTTCACCATTAATGAATCATAGTATTTTTTCAAACTCAATAGAAATTTGAATATTAAGTTATTTAAAATATTAACGCATTGACTTCCAAGTTTTCAAAAATCAATTGATCCTTGAGTACTGTTTCACATAAATATGCAATTCATCCAAATTGTTTCTCAATTTATTTGTAAAACTAAACATTTGTATGAAAAGAAATGAAACACCAAAAAGGTATTGGTTCTAATGATATGATCGATATTTAATTTTAGTGACATTTCAAAAATATTTTTATCCAAGTAAAATTAATCAAATCAATATGATATCAAAATAAGTTATGTGACTTTTAAAGTCATCACATCTAATTAATTGATCCTTCTCTCTATTCCAAATTGCTTCCAAATGAATATTTTTCATTGCCTTATCCATTCCACTGGCAATGGCAAACAGGAATGTGTAAAAATTGTTCGTTTCATGAAATATTCCCCCAAATTCAATCAATTTTGTGGCAGCTTTCTGGGGTTCCCTTGCTTGCTCAAAGGATGCTTTTCAGCTTTATGTAATAAAGTCAGAGAACTGGATGTGAGCATAGGCCCTGTCACAGACACTCTGGTGAGCTTGAGCAAGTTATTTCACTTCTTTGTGTCTTAACTTTCTCAACTACAAATTGGGTTTAATGATCCTATTCTGCAAGATGATTAAGATGATTAGAAATGTTGTATGTAAAGGGCATGATAATGGTATTGGCTAGATAGTAGTTACTAGATGTTGACAGTCTAGCTGGGTTTCCCCAAACATTAAGATATTTACTCTCACTACATCAATAGTGGGATCTACCAGAAGAGTGTCAGAATGAGTGTCAAGAAACCTGGACTTGTTCTTCAATTCACAAGTCACCTTACCTTCCTGAGCATCAATGAACAAAATTTGAACTAAATAAAGAGGTCATTTTTTATAAGAATCAACTTAGATGACAGCTGTGAAAATCCCTTGAAAAGTGTCACGTACTATACAAATATCCTATTTGTATAAGATTCTAGATTTCTAAATCAAAAGAAACATTAAATGTCATTTGTCTAACCCCACACTTTACATATGAAAGAAAACAGATTCAGACAGACTTTCCCAAGATTATGTAACTAGCCAAACACAACATTCATTTGTTCTATGTAAACATACCTCTCCAAAGTTGATAGTAAGATATCTCCCTCTACGTATAGAATGTATTAAATTAAAATCTAACACTGTCACAATAAACTGCACCAAGTTTAATCAAACAAGATAGACCATCATATCCAAAATGAGTTCAAAATAACCAAGTTAAAATTAGACTTTAAATGTACATAGCATTTTACTTTCACAGAAGGTATACTGATATTTGTACTGTAGGGAAATATTCTCTGATTTTTTTAAAGCATAATGTTTTCTGAAAGTTAGGATCTGGCTTGGGTGTAGTTTTATGTTCCATTCCGACCTTTGTCCACTAGATGTCCCCAGCACGTCATACAGAAGCTCTGATCTCAGATGGGGCCTTGTTAGAATCTGCATCTACTGTTTCTTTTTGAAGTGAGTTCCTGAGACACTTTATCAAATGATTTTTATTCCTGAGTTCATTTCATCCTCAAAATTAACAAGCTACTAATCTACAGAGAAATGAAACCATTTAAAGATTTTTGTCTAAGCACAGACTATAACCGCCAATTTAAGAAGCAATTAAAGAACATGTATATCTTCTTTTCTGAAAGGCGTTTAGGAAATCAAAGACCTGAAACAACTTCGAAATCCTTAGAGAAAATTTCACAGCCTTGAAAAGGACTCTTAACGCAACTTTTAATTGTATTGATTTCAAAGGGTGAATAACATTTACACAAAACAGTTCAGAAAACTTTAGTAACAGCAGGAGCCTTGTTTAATTTGAACTTTAATAAATTAAAGAAAAAAGCAAAGGCTTGAACGGTCACCCAAAGCGTCCTTTCCTAACTCACACAAAAACCTCCGTAACAAAGGCTACGAGACTGAAATACAATAATAATTGCAACATGGGGATGTTCAATTAGAACTACACTTGCAAAATGCTGTCTTTTTTCCCCAAAAGCCCAGTGAGCCCATATTACAGGAGGCTTCTGCCTCTGACTGAAAAATAACACCCTCTGGGGTTGCTGTGGCGGATGGCTGCACTAGAGGCCTGAGAATCTACTCTTCTAAAGCAATTCAATAAGGATTCCTACAAGGTGTCTCAAAATGGAAGCACTCAGGCAGCATGTTTCTGCCTCGCAGGGCAAGAGGTAAAAAGTTCAGCCTGTGAAGTAAAACATTTTCTGCCCCGGAGCAAGAGAGAAAAAAAGTACAAGAGCGTTCTGATGAATTATCTCTTACTCAGAGCTAACACAGGAACAATGGCCAAGTCTAACCAGAGTTGACAGCCTCCATTCACTGCCCAGCACTCCATCGCATGGCGTCGGAACAATGGGCCATTCTCACCGCTTCCCAACTGGTCCCCAGCCTTTCAACAAACCTTCTCCATTCAAGAGCCACTTCTTTATGGTGCTGTCTTTGATTAAAGCTCATCTTTCATCTCTCTAGTATTTTATTGTTATTATTTATGGAGTATGCCCAGAATGGAGGTAATCTCAAACAAAGGTTAAACCCTTGAGCCGTGAATTTATTTAGTTTGTAATCAAGGCTAGGAAAGTCAACCACATCATAACAAGTAGAAAACAATTTAGTGATAAACTACAAGATCCTGGCAAGAATTTCTATGGTAGTTCACAGAAGATGATATTTGTGTCCTGGAAGAGAAGGGTTTATAGAGGAGTGGGAGCTTGAACTAAATCTTAAAGAATTTAGGAAATTGGGAGAAAAGAAGACAAAAGGAGAAACCAGATGAGAAATCATCAAGTGAAAGGACACAGATACACAAATGACCACAGCACAAGCAGAAGACAGAAGCCAGATGCATCAGACGTCCACAGGCATTTGCACAGAAGTGGACATAACGTCCAGTAGGCTAGACTGTAGAGACTCAAGAGAAGCAGGCCCAAGAATTTACAAAGCAAAGGGGAGCCATTATAGTGTCTTTTGCTGGGACATGAGGCAATGGAAGGAATGTTCTGGAAATATAATCAGAGCAGATTAGGCCGTGGAGGCAGGAGTGGAAAAGTTTACTAGGAGAGGTAAAGGGCTGTCAGGAAACACATTAGTTGACTATTAAAACAATCTGGGCTTTCGGTAATAAGGGCCAAGACTAAAGGATAGGTTGTTGGAATACAGGAGAAGAAGGAATCTGAGAAATAAAGTTTGGTGAAAAATGAGATAAAGAAAAAAAAGAATGTGGCTGAGACAGGAAAAGGACCTACTCTTTGTTTAGATCCTATGATTTAACATTCTTCACCAAAAAGTAGAGCCAAGTTAATCTTATCTTCTGTTTAGTATTCCACAGAAGGAATAACACATTTCAATAGATTTGCCCTTTTTGGTGACTCCATTCCATGAGGAGATATTTTATGCCCCAAAACGCTATCTCAGCATCCTGGAGAAAGCCTAGAATAAATAGCAGATCCCCTACATATCCTGAATTTCTGCTTAGGACAACTTTTGTATAAATTCAAAGTGTTACATGGGTAAAATGAATAATAACGAAAGAAGATGTGTGCAATATATAAACTAAAGAAATCATATATTGGCAGTGTCTTACAACATATTCACACCAATGGCTATTTTAAGTCTACTGCCTAAAAGGATATGGGAGTCCAGAGAACTAGCCTTAGAGCCCAAACGATGTCAGGTGAAACTATCTTCAATTTCTCCCTTCCCAATTGTGACCTTCCCTAGACTCTCCACATTCTGAAGGCCATAGCATTGCCATCTTTTCATCATTCAGCAAATATTTCTAGGGCAGCCATGATGTGCTACCACTATACTATCTGTTACAGACGTAATGTTGAATGTGACACAATCTATGACCTCAAGGCACTTGCAATCTAGTGTCCTTTCTCGGCTGTCACCAAATTTCCACCACTACCCAGATATCAGTCACTTATTTATAAAACAATATCAATAATATATCAAACTCTGTAGGAGACTTAGGAGAAACCTTCTTAGGTAGTCAATACCTTCCGGAAATTTACAATCAATAAATTACAGAAGTACATAAACAGAAGCAGATATATTACATGCTAATTAATAATGCAAGCTAAGTAAGTTAAATGCTATACAAGTTGTTCCAGAAGTTGACAGGAGAGATAGATTAGTTAAGCAGGAAGTAGCCAGTAAAAGTAAAAATTAAAGAAGCTAATTGCTATTTCCAAACTTAAATTGCTTGAGTAATTTTACATATCTGGAACTCTGAAAAGGAGCCAGAGGAGTTCAAACTATCATATTCTTATCATGTTAATATCATGAATAATAAATAGACTTTAATGGAGTTTTTTCCAAATTTTTAATAATTTTTAAGAGTTAAGTAAAAAATGAAGAATTTCTGTAACAACATGATTTCAATACATCATTGAGCTCTGCAAGTTGTAATAGGTAGCTTTAATCATCCTCTAAACAAACCAACTCACCAGCCTAAAAACATGCTCAGTACAACTGGACCAAGGCTTAAAGGGACAGAGAGGGTCTCTGTGTGTATATATATGTGTGTTTGTTTTGTTGGTTCTCTTTCAGTCAGTCCTTAGAGAAGGACCACCATCCAAGGACTATGGAACCACCGCTGCAGTCAAATAAAGTTGGATTGATTGCTCACTGCAAACAGAGACCATAGCCCGTGAGGACCTACAGAGCAGCAGTTGAAAGGTGTCCTAGGGAGTTGGTTAAAGAGTTGTACTTGTAGGTGATTTTTAAGAGGGTTCAAAGAAGCAGCCTTAGGTCTAGATTCATTGTTACCAGAAAGTGGAGGTGATTCAGTAGTTGGGTACCAATAATATTCTAGGAATCAAGAAAAACAGTGACTTTAAAACTGTAATTGGTAAACAAGCAACAGTCGCTCATGTTAGCCATTAGAAGAAGGTGCTTGTACAGGGTTTTGGTTTTGTCTCATTCTGTCACCATCACAGAGTGACCTCATCAGGTGCTGGTGCTGTTTGGGATCAGCAGAAGAATTCATGCTTTAGCTATTAGGGTCAGGCCAGCTACCAGCTGAAAGCTGTCAGAGCTGCTCTTTTTTCTTTCTCAAGCACAATTTCTGTGATGCAAAGATTGTCCATACAGTGAGAAAATTTTAAATCTTCAGAAAGAATCCTCCATTTTCTTCACAACTCCCAACCAATGAAAATTTGCAATGAATTCTGTCTAGGAATACTTGCTTTAGCAGTAAATTGGAAGAGCTGGAAACAGAAGGTAAGGATCATATTTGAAGTGATGAATTTCGTAAGGCTGGAGGTAGTGGACACATTTTAGGGATTCCTTCCCTGTTTTCCAGAATGTACTCCCACACATCGTTGGGCCCTACCAGTTAGATTACACTACCTGACCCCTACCCCCTTTGGCACAATTAAGTGCAGAGAGGTATACACCTGACCCTGGTTGGACCAATCAGATCGCCCCTCGAGAAACTTGGAATTGTTGTTCAGAGAGCCCAAATGAGTTCTGCATGTAGCTGGAATTGCCACAGATTAACTCAGGGGCTCTGCAGAAGCTCTTTTTCTTATGTGGCCTGAGGGTCACAGGAAGCCAGGCTGTGGAGAGAGAATGAATCAAGTGCAGAGAGAAGCAGAGATGCAGAGGGAGGGTCCTGACAATTTTCAGTTCCTGTTTCCAGTCTCTTCCTGAGGTCCAGCTGCATTCTCACCCTCAAGTTCCCTGTATCTTTATAACAAATTCTCTATTTCTATTTAAGCCAGCTCAAGTGTATTTGTATTATGTATAATAAAAAATTATTAACTATCAATAATAAACAATTTAATGACAGATGTAAGCATAGGATAGACCATTGATTGTCATCCAGGATTTATTCTTCTCCTCTTCTTTCTTCTATAGAAGCATCTGGGTTCTAGGTAGGCATGTGGTTTTCTAGCTAAAGGCTATATTTCCCAGCTTCCCTTGCAGTTAGGTGGGACCATATGACTGAGTTCAGTCTAATAGGATGTGAGTGAAAGTGATGCATGTAACTTTATAGTTATCTCCTTTAGACAAGGAACCTGCCCTGAATTTGCTCTTTTCAATTTCTTCCTGGATAGAAAATGGTGACCATAGGAACAACTGCCTTAGACCAGAAACAGAAACACATTTGCAATGACAGAGCCAACCCATCAACCAATATATCTAGTTGACCTTCAGGAGAAAAGATTCTACCACTATCCCCAGATCACCTTCCTAACTTTGGACTACCAAAAAGAGAAAGAAATAAACTTCTATATCATTTGCACCTCTGTATCATGAGGTCTTTTTGTTGCAGAAGACCAGACTCCCCTAATGAATAGAGAAAGGTTGCCATAGCAGACCTACAGAGAAAATGCAGAACTAACTGAGTAGAGGATATGTGGGGTTATAATCCTTATTCTAGGATTAAAAGCTGACAGTCCATGTTATGTGATGCTGAAGGAGTTGGTTAAATTTCTTCCTGTAGTCTCTGGGAATTCAAATGATATATCCATGAATGGAGACTATGTTTTAGGAGAATTCTTTGTTGAGTGTGAGAGTTTCAAAATATGATGCCTGCTCTTTATGATAATCAATGAAATACAACATGAAAGAAAAAAACATCAGTCCAGGGTTTCCCAGCTGGAAGCAGAGAGAGAAAATATGTTTAATGAACTGAAATTGCTGGTCTAAATCAAGAAATGAGTAGATGTCTTGCCAAATTGTATTCTGCACATGACCTCTTGCTGTATATGTTATTGATGCTTTTATTGGAGAACTGTGGGATCCTGACCGTTGGAATGGGAGATGAGATGAGTCAGAGAAGTGAAGAAACCCACCCTCCACATTTGTTCAACCTATCTCTGTCTGTGCCCCTTCCACAGACGTTTCACAATGCCTCTAATTATAAAGTTTAGCATAGGATTATAGGGAGAAAGGAAGAGGCCCAGAGATGACTAGAGATGAAGGGCTTCCAGACACTCTTCCTCAGCCTGGTGTTTGGTAAACATTTCCTGATTCACTGATACTTAAGTATTAGGAAAGGGTAGAGTCTCAGCCCAAAAACTCCACAAATATCACTCATCTGGTTATTCAGGTTACTAAATTTGAGTATGCATAAGGCATGAAACAAAAGTTATGAGGCTTCAGAGAATGGAATCCTGTTAAATGAAATTGGCAGGCAGTCCACTAAGATTTTATAAGATTGAGTGATGATTAATTTTTTGTGTCAACTTGGCTAAGGTATGATGCCCAGTTGTTTGGTCAAACTCCAGTATAGACATGCTATGAACGCATTTTTCAGATGTGATTAGTATTTAAACCAGTAGACTTTGAATAAAGCAGATTGCCTCTATAATGTAGGTGGCACTCATCTAATCAGTTGAAGGCCTTAAGAGAAAAGACAGGTTTCCCAAAGAAGAAGTAATTCTGCCTCAAGATTGTAAAATAGGAACCCTGCCTGAGTTTCCCATCTGCTGGCCTGCCCTGCAGTGTTCAGACTCAAGACTTCAACATCAACTCTTAACTGAATCTCCAGCCTGCCGGCATGCCCTGCTGATCTCAGACTTGCCAGCCTCCATAATCATGAGGCAATTGCTTAAAATCAGTTATCTCTCTAGATATTTAGATAGAGATATGATACATCAATATGGATACAAACATCCTGTTTTTCTGGCAAACTTCGACTAATACAGATGTATTGCTAGGAAAAAATGCAATCCTGGCTAACTGTAGCAAAAATATAAAGATAAATATAAATAAAGCTGCATCCTAATAATAATCACCCCACCTTTTTCCCCTGATCTTAGGAAATTCTGGATGCTTATTCTCTTTCAACAGTAAATTGTCCAAACAACTTAAGACTGATTCCTCTTCTTTCCCTGGAAATTTACCTGTCCTAAATTTCTTCCCCCTAAGTTCTCAACCTTCCAAAATGAAATTCACCTTATCTTATAATCAAATCCATGCTAAGAAGAGAGCAGGCTGATATCTGCCAATCCTGCCCTTCTCCTGAGCTATCTGAACATGGTGACTCCTCCTTTTGCTGTCTGATGTGGTAAAACAGTCATCTATGAGCCACAGCTAAATAGAGGAAAGAATCATTTGGTCAAGCGGGGCCTGGTGGCACCCATCAAATCACACCACAGAGGCCACTTCCTTTTCTGTGCACCTGTAAAGGATTGTAATTGCTAGATTCACACCCAGCAAATGCTCTGAGCTCAATGAATTACAAACAGTTCTTAGAAACCAGAGTATTTCTAACCAAGTACCAAGACTCAGAAGCCAAAAATAAAGTCTTGATTTGTTCAGGGACCCAAGAGGTCTAATCGGGTCTGAAGTAGTTTCAGTTTCAGAAAAACTCTCAGGATATCAAGTAATTTTGAATTAATTTAGGTCCAGGTACCAGACTGAATCCACACCCAAATGGACCTGATTTCTCAGTCACATTGTGTGAGAAATACCCATGGCATCCACCGAAATGAGGTAAATCTAGAACAGGCAAAACTTCTCAGATTGCTTACATGTTAAAATGCCATCAACACTATGAAAACTCAGAAAGTGATACTTTAAGATTCAAGTACAGTATGTGATAAAAATCAACCATCGTTACTTCCTTTACATTTTTAAACTCAAAGTAAAAGAAGAAAGACAAATTTAAAATTACAGACAAAGGTAAAACCCTGACAGCAAATGAAAAGTTTTGAATTCTGTTTCCAGTGACTATGAAGGACAAGAAATTAAGCGAAAAACCTACCAGTACCGTATATCTAATACAGTTAAATAGCATTTTAAAAAATCACTTAATATCTGTCTGAGCAAGGGAAGACAGTCAAGGAATTCCTCAACAACTAGAAACCCAAAAAACGGCAAAGCCACAGGGAGAAATAAACCACAGAGTAGGAGTTTTCCTAGAACTGTTTGCCAATCCCTGAGAAACTAGCAATCCAAATTTAATAGGCTCACAGCTGGGGCACAAAGACAAAGTTTGGGACCTGAGTCGATCACAGAAAACCCACGAAAGCCAGAGGCCTCAAAGAAAGGGTACTGTTGTCAGTGCCTGAAAGAAACTGTCCTGCTTACAAAGCCTGTGGAGATACTTGCCCACTGCAGCTTTCCCTCTGACTGTAGGCCAAGACAGGTCAGGGAAATGTAATGGTCTTTCATTCCTAACCGTGGGCCTCAGTCTCAGGTGTCTAAGGCAAGACTACCTCTATGGTCCAAAATACCCACGTCTGGAAATGTAGATTAAAGTGATCCAGAGTTGGTAGTAAACACAAGTTTCTGACAAAAGCAAACGCAAATCTTCTATAGACAAACTCACTTTAACCTATATCTCAAAAGAGTCTCACAGTTAGTGCTTCAAGATTGGCTCATGGTGAAAAGTCACCAAACACTGAAGGATCAAACAACTGTAAGTGAGAGTCAAGATATAAATCAAGAAACTGCCAAGTAAGCCTCCCAAAGATGGTTGTTCTCATAATGATCAGAAGAAACCTGCAAAATGAGTTTACCTGATACAGTCAAATAAATAAAAGAGACTGCTGTCAAGCACAATGGAGGAAGAAGAGATTATGGGAACTGATCAGAGAGATTTGAAACAGAATAAAATAAAATTTTTAGAAATGAAGAAATGTTAACAACTAGAATTAAGAGCTCAATTAAACAACAGATTAGACAAAAGAGAAATTCATGAATTCTGAGATATATATGGATTAATTACTCAAAATGGAGGACAGAAAATCAAAAGCATGGAAAATACGAAAGTTAAGAGACACGAAAATAGAAAGATTCCAACATACATCTGCTAATTGGAGTTCCAGAAATGAATGAGAGAAAAGACATAGAAGAAACATTTGAAACACTAAAACTGAGACCTTTCCTGATATGATGAGACACACAAATCCTCAAGTTTAGGAATCTCAGTAAGTCCTAATCAGAATTAATGAAAAGAAATCCACACTTAGGCATTTCATAATGAAACTGCAGAAGATCAAAGGCAAAAAGAAGTTCTTAAAACATCCAGAGGGAAAAGACAGCTAAAAGGAATAACAATTTGACTGGTGGTTGATTTCTTAATGACCAGAATGGAAGTCAAAAGACTATAAAATGATAACTTAAAGTGTTGACAAAGAATAGTTGTCAACCTAGTATCCTATACCCCATGAAATTATCTCCCATTCAATCATTCATTCCATTCAACAAAAATGTATTGTGCATTTAATATGTGTTAGACAGTGATTAAGGTCCATCAGTGAATAAAATGGACAAAAAAAAATCATGCTCTCTTGGAATTTATATTTCAATGGAGAGAAACAATCAATAAATAATAACCATAATAAGAAAGTAAAATATGCTGTGAAAACAATGAACCCGGGTAGGGGGATTAGAACTGAGAAAACAGGTTTACAAATTTAAATGGAGCTGTCAGAATAAAATTGAGTAAGAAAGTGAGATTTAGGCAAAGATTTGAATGAGGTAAGGGATCTCTGGCAGGGGAGAGTGTTTCACAGAATGATAATAGATAGTACAATAGACAGTGCAATTCTCCCTATGGTGGGAGAAGTCCAGAAACAGGATACCATTGTGGCTGGAAGCCAGTGACTGAGGACAGCTGTAAGGACTTTGATTTTTACTGGGTGAAATAGGGAATGGAGGATAAGGAGTAGGGGAAGAGTGGCATGACAGATTTTAACAGGAACACACTGACTACTCTGTGAGAAACATACTATGGGTAGGGTGGGGTTGCAAGTACAGAAATCAATGAGAAGACTTTGAAGTAATCCAGGCTCAAGATAAGGATGATTCAGACCAGATGAGAGCAGTAGAGTGGTGAGAAATGGTTAGATTCTGAATTTGTTTTGAATGTATAATCAACAGAATTTTCTTATAGATTGGACAAGAGAGGAATCAAGATGACTGAAGTATTTTGCCTGAGCTACTAGGAAACAAAAAGGGACAACTAATCTCCATTGTGGCTGTGGGTGAGGAATCTTTGATACGAGAAGGGAAGACATCAGAAATTTGGTTTGGACATTCCAAATTTGAAACATTTATTAGACACCAACGTGGAGCTGTTGAACAGGAAGTTGAATAATCTAGTCTGGAGTTCAGGAGAAAGGTCTTCACTAGAGACGTAAATTTGGGAGCCAGCAGCATATGGATGGTAATTAAAGGCAAAACACTGGATCAGATCACCAACAGAAGGAATGTGAATATACAGAAAAGAAATGGATCGAGCATTGACCAGAGAAACTTCAATTAGCTAGGAAAATGAGGGAAAGCAAGAAGAAAATACTGAGAAAGAGTGATCCAATCCATGTGATAGAAGGAAAACCAAAAGAGGTATGATGTGCCAAGTCAAGAAAATATGTTAAAGAGGAGTCACTGTGTCAAACACTGCTGATAGTGGAGTATGATGGAAACTGGGAATTTAGCATTGGATTTAGCCATGTAACCTTGAAAAGACTGATTTGGTGGAGTGGTGGAGCACAAATCTGATTGCACGATTGTAAGGATAATTGAGAGAAGAAGTGGAAACAGACCTTGAATAGTAATCATTTCAAGGAGATTTCCTGCAAAGGGAAGCAGAGAAATATTGTGGTAGCTGGTCATGTAAGTAAGGGTAAAAAACTTTTCAGAAGTATATGAGAGAAATAAGAACACACTGTATGCTGGTAAGAATGTCCAGTAGAAAAGAAACAAGTGATTATGCAGAAGAAAGAGGAGAGAATTGCTGGAGGAGTCAGCAAAAGGATACGACATCGGGGACAGAGTGGAGAACTTGACTTTAGGTGGGACATGGTGAGTTCATCTGAAGTTTCAGCCAGGACAGCAGAGTGTTGACGTAGATGATGCTAGGAGAGGAGGGTGATGTTGGGAATCTCTGCATGTTCTCTTATAATGATTTCAGTTTTTTCATTGAAGTAGAAAGCTAGATCATCAATGAGAGTAAGGCTAGAGGAGGGAGTGGTGGAGGTTTGAGGAGAGAAGGTCAAAAAAAAAGCCTTTCAAGAATCTTTCCAGAATGAGGATGAAATAGCTATTTTACAGACAAACAAATATCAAAAGAGTTTACTACCAAAAGACTTTCTCTGAAGGAATCAGGAAGAAAATGATCTGAGAAGAAGGGTCTGAGTGGCTAAAAATGAATTCCAAGAACAGAAATAGTTATCCAAGAGTTATACCTAAACAAGCCTTATCCAAATAAATCAATAACAATAATATCTAATTTGGGAGACCACAAATAATCAATGTTTAAATACAATACTGTGTGAGAATAACATATAAGTAGGTAGAGGGTATGACGAGTATATATACATATATATATACAAGTTGGAGCATCATCATTTCTCAAATTGCGGTGATCAACAGAGCCTTTTAGAGTTATTTCGAAATAATACTACATTTGATGTTATATTTGGTGATATCTCAAATTTCAACAAAAAAAAAATCACTCTTTTCTTTCATTCTCCCAACCCCTGCATTCTATATCCAACTAAACAAAACAAAAATTCAGACAACTTTTCAGGCTTCAAACAACAGGGAAGAACTCCAAAAGAGACACTAAGAATTACTGGACTCAGCAACTCACCGTTACCTCCTCGAGGATTTTGCCTTGCCTCTACGTCAGGGGGCATCCACACTGTAATCTCCTCTACAACAGCCTGTGTGCAACTGAATGGAAATTAAACCAAACCGAAAAACTTCCTCCTTCCTGTCTTGATTCCCCACCAAGTAAATTAATTCTGGAGTTTAGAAGTTTGTTTCTGTTACCTTTTAAAATCCAATAATTACTCATTCCAACAAACCAAAACGTTTTTCATACTCAATCTAAAATTTCCTTTTTGTTATACTTTGTTTACTTTTATAGTTTTACTACTAGTCTTCCATCTCTTACTTAAAATTGCTCATGTTAATCAGAAAGTCTTACTTCTGTTAAATCTCCTCTTCTTTGGGTAGTGGGACCATGACTCGCTGTTCTCAATTTCTCTCTATTTTCAAGATTTTCAATGATATGCATGAATAAGCTTAATAATAAAAAAGAATTAAACCTATTTTTAAATTAGAAGTCAGGGAATAAATTGTATTATAGCTTCTGGGACTGCTAATGTAATATTGAATACAAGTAACGATTCTGGGCCTCCTTGTCTTTGAATTTTATTTTGGAGTCATGGAAACTGTGATTCAATGATCTTAAAGAAAGAAAATGCACAACCCACCTTCCCGATCAACAACTAAACCACTACAGCCACAGAGCAATATATCACATGCTTAAGGATATTAAAGAACACAACAACAATAACAACCCTGGCATCTACATTTTAGAGAATATGTTTGCATTTTTATTGTTGTCACATTACATTCTTGTAGAGTATATAGTTAGGGGACTACTATTTTAATACTGTGTTAACTGGAAGTGAAACTAACATTTAAAAATTCATAAGAAGAGTTTTGTGTTCTTATATTAGCATCCAGAGGTAGAGTAAGGGTGATTGGAAGGCATGTGAGTGTGACTCAAACTCAAATTATATTTGTTCACATAGAAATAAAACCCTTGTGATAGATAGCTTTGTCTTGACTCAAAGCTTAATCTGCTAAACATTAATTTTGGTATGCGTCACTTTTAAATGAGTATAATTAGTAACACAAACTCAATGATTAAGGGTTTAAAATTATAAATTTGAAACATACTTTTGTTCAAACTACTATATTTTCATTGATCTGCTTTGAAAATAATGCAGTAGACTCTTAGCAAGTTGTATGTAGCATTCCATGTACTCCATCATTAGCATATGAAAATGAACAAATGCGTGAAAAAGTCTGAATTTATTTTAAAAGGTTGATTGATCAATCTTACTTAAATGCAAAATAAATTTCTTCTAACATTAATTCAAACACAAAGAATATTTTCATTTGATGCTAATGCTCTTGAAATTTTTACTCTCCAATTGAATTTTTCTCCTTATCCTAATAGTATTTTATTTTTTTCAAGAATGAAAACTTGTTACAAAGGAATTTTCTTTCACTCAGCAGGACAAATTTACTTATCTCCTTATGTCATTATACACATTTTCATAATTGGAAGATTTGCATTTTTAATGAATGAAATAGTGAATTTACATCTCTAGTGTGAGATATGAAATGTGATCAATTTAATTGGTTCATAAGATAATAACAAAATCCGAATTGATTTGTTTCATTGGATTTTAAAATTTTTGTCCACTGAGACATCTGCTAATACAGTAAGCAATTTGGGCTTCAACAAAGATTAAATTACTGGAATTTTTTTATTCATTCCCAACGCAGGAAGTAGAATAATTAAAAGATCTCTCTATGGTTATTTTCTCAAAAACATATATTAAAATCTCTCCAAATGATGGTGCAGAGTAACCTGATCTCTCCAAGTGTGCCTAGATTAAACTTTGAATTTAAAAAAATGGCATTTAGGAGCAGTGTGTGCAGGAATTTTAGTTCAGTAAAAAATGTCACCCTACAGAGTCACAAACATTCCCAGTCTGGATTACTTTGCTTTTATGTTGCCTGAGTGTAGCCCACAAATCTAACATTTTCCATACCAGTGTTAATAGGCCCCAGTTTAATAGGAAAAGAACCCAGGGCATGGAGTCAACCCTTTCACCACTTGTATGAGTAATTCCTTCTCCTAAAGTCACTCTCCTTGAAAGACCCAGTATGATTTCTGTTCCCCTGACTGATACACTTATAATTTTGATTAATGATATATACATAGTCCAATGAGCACACATGAGAGATCTAATCTATGCTGGGGAATCAGAGACAATTTCCTTGAGGAATTAATATTTAAACTAAGAACTAGAGAATAAAGAGAAATTAGTAGAGTGAAGGGCAGCAATCACAGTCACATAGTCAAACATCACATTATTTAAGATATCAATGAAGGTCTATGTACAAAAGGCAATTCATTGCTATACAGTTGACATATTTCCATGTTGTACTTCTTACCATGACATTGAACCCACAGAAGCCTGCCAGGGTCTACCTAAGAGGGCTAAATCAAATATTTACTTTGTAGTGTTCTTTGTTGTGATCCTCTTAAACTCAGTGATATTTTGCTCTTTACCAACTCTAAGGCCTTCACAGTTCCAGAGAAACATTTCCAGGGAGAAATATCCAGCTTGTGAAAACTCTTGCCATTTGCCTTTACCAGCATCTCCCAGGTACATTCCTCACCTTGCCCCCTCAGGCCACACATTTAATCAAGAGCCTTAAAATGTCAAAAAGATTAGGTTGGCTGACTGAAAAATTGCTTCTATCTTTCTGCCTTTTTTATAACATTGCTTGTATCATGGTTGCCTATTTAAAATTTAGCTTACCAATAAAATAAAACTCCCCATTCCTCCCCTACGCTCTGATCAGTAATACTGACTTTTTTCCTTTTGCCTCGGGCTCTAATATGGTCTGGCACCATGCTGTTACTGATTCTTTGATACTTTGTTCACTATACAGTTTTTTGCATTAAAACTTTTCGATTTTCAAAAAATATTGCATTAAAACATTATTTGTCTTGATTTCTGAGTTTTTGGGTGTCCCCTTAAATTGTGCACTTGAGGCAAGTGCCTCCCTCTCATTGCCCTCATCAGGCCCTATAGCTCTTGTTACTCCCCAAAGGACTCTTAGCTTGTGCTGGGAGAATGGTGGGACATCTGTCAACACTTCCTGGGAGGCTCCCAGGGTGACAAGAACTGCAAGAGGGAGGGAGAGAACTCATTCTCTTAAAGCATCTTCGAAGACAGGCCATTGAGCACGTTTGCATAAACAAACTTGAATATTAGATACCATTTTCTATGAAATTCATTATTTGTGTATAAAAAAAAGTATCATGAGTGTCTAAGAGATTTTAAGAGGAAAAGTCTATTTAAAAATTACTTAAACTTTTTATCACTCCTACTTCTAAGATTACAATCAAACCACAATCAGTAAAAGACATTTAAAACATAGGAAAATGAGATCTTACAAACCAGAGGAAATATTTAATTTCACGTGGGCTTCCCCATAACTGCCCCCATTGTCAGCCTTGAGTCTTTCAAAGAGTTTGGCCACATAGAAATCGTTCACGTGTATTTGTAGTTTTCTGTTTATTGTAATTCTCTAGAATTTCTGCTTGACTTCCCAAGGGCTTACTTTTACGTTTCCTGAGTATAGGCAACCAACAAATCTGACATCTTCCATCTCAATTTAACAGGAAAAGAACCCAGGATGTGGAATCTCGGCAGATCTCCTAATGGCTACTTTTTTGAACTTGGAGAAAGCATTTGGGCCTCCATCTCCTCATCTCCAAAATGAAGGTTTTGGACTAAATAGTCATTAGCATACTTTGCCATTTTCACATCTTACAATCAAATAATTCTGTTACACATACACATTTTAGACCGTAAAGAAGACTTTGCTTAAGCTGGCCTTGTCACTCTCTTTCATCTCAGCTTTTGTGTGTAATACTAAATTTTATTTTGAAGTATTCAACTAAAATTAGTCACTGGGAAAATAATTTGGGGACTTCCAATCATAGCAAGAGTTTTTACTTCATATGTAGGCCTCCGATATATCTCAGATGATCTTTCCTATAGTTTCTTATGTTCTATTTTTAAATCGCGTCCTTCTTTTATCACTTTCCCCAAAATTTCCTGTCTCAGAATGCTTTCCTTTCACATGCAGAAGATTCGCAAGCACTTTGTGAAAGGAACTAGCATAGTGCAGCTTACATTTGTTAATAAACGTTTATTTTTCCTTCTCTCTCTTCCCCTCCCCACCTTTTTCTCCCCCCTCCCCTTTTTGCTCTCTATTTTCTTCTTTTGTCTTCCTTAGCTCACTTTTCCCATTTCTCCTCTTTCTTCTCTCATTAATTTCCCTTATGACAGTTGAGAAGATCCCAGATGCTCAGAACAAATAAGCAAGTACAAATAACATTACAAATTGAATTTTATTCGACAGTATACACACAATACCTACTATGTTCAGTGCATGTGGAATAACACAGTAAGGAAAACACATTCCATAACTGAAATGGGTTAGTGATTACAAATACTATGTGATGACAAAATACTTCTAGTAGGACAGTGTTTTGGGGGAAAAAAGAAATCAAGAAATAAAAAATAAGATGGTGAGTGTGGGGCTGGGACTGAGTAGGACACAATAGATGCCAAGATACCCAGAATACCTTTTCTCTCCTTTTGGAAGGTTTGGCTCCTCTCAACTCTCAAAACTGTTGCCTCCTCTTAGAAGTCTTCCCTGAGGACCCCATGTTGAATTGTCCATTCCCTGCTCTGTTTCCTCACTTATATTCTAATACAATTACACCCATAACTTCTATCACACTGAAAGGCATTTATTCATTTGCATGTGTGCTGTTCTCTGTCCCACTAAATACTACCTCCTTGAGAACATGGCTGTATTTTACCCAACTTTCAATTTTTTGTTTGGCACATATCAGGTACCTAGTTTCAAATTCTATGTCTCCTATTTACTATTCACATAGACAGACGCAAGTTTTTAAATTTTTCTGACCTACAATCTCCTCATTTGTAAAATTAGGAAAATACACCCTCAGGTTTAAAATGAAATAGCTAGGGTTGACCTTTCTGTAAGCATGAGGGAATCAATCAAACTTTTGTTTTTAAAAGCCTCAATTTTTAAAAGATATTAAAGGAAAAGCCTATGAAGGTTGATGAAAAAGCAAATTGCCTAATCCCTGGCCACTGGATTCTTGAAGTCTGGTGGGACAAGAGGGTGGCAAGTCCTACTGTGTCAGAGACGTGGGTCTCTGAGGTGGCAGGCTCTCACAGGGACCAGAAATAACTGAGCACTGAGAGGCAGCACCTTCAAATTGACCACTGCAGGCTAACAAAGTCTCCACAATGTTTTCCCTGAACTGTGCAAGTCCCAGAATCCAAGCACAACCCAAAGAATGAAGCAGGAGCCACAAAATAACTGATACTACATTTAATGAGTGGGGAATTAATTTAATTTTATTTTCCTCTATAGAGAAATAGTCTTGTCTTTCTAGCATTTTCAAGCTATTCATATGTTTCACAAAATCTGATAATCTGAAGTTTCTGCTCAGTGTGGGGCTGGGCACCACAGTATAGAGAACTGTTGGTTGTTTAGGGGAAGCTGAAAAGGGGGTATATTCCCAGAAGGGCAAAAACGAGAGGTGTTTTTCCAGAAGAGCAGCCTGCTCTAACTAGAAAAATAGCTTTGCAATTTCTACTCTGAGCTAGAGAAGAATACGCTAATTTCACCAAAAGACAATTTAGGGGGAGTTTTGTCAACAATCACATTTTGGAAATTATTTCCAAAGATATTTAAAGTACATTCTCTAGAAGTAGCAATCTCTCTGTTAGGCCACCCAAAGGAGGTCTCGAAGCCCTTCTTGTTCAGCTTCTTAAATTATTTTGGTATTCTCTTACCCTATGCTTTTCCACATGCATTTAAAATTCTCTTCTGTTTTCCATATTCAGATTTATCTTTGTAATAATGAGTGTGGCTCACACTTATTACCATTTTTCCCTTGCATGTCTCATAACGTTCTTCTAAGAAATAACAATAGTGTCATTTGAATTTCACAGTTTGACTACAAATACCAAAAAAATTCTATGAAGTCTATGAATAGGTAAAGGTAATAAGAAAACCAACAGAAAAATATTCCTAAAATTCAATCCTATATCTGTCACATAAGCTTCTTCAATATAATGATATGAAAAGATATTTCTGGTCCATTTCACAGACAGCAGAGTATGTTTTAGTGATTATTTCTTTATTTTCTTCCTCATTTTCAACAAAAAAATATCAACTAAAACTCTGTAGATTTCAATGAGCATTATAGACAAGAAAAGAAACATCTAAACTAAGTCAAATTATTTAGTCATGTGAAAAATTGTGCAAATCTCTGAAGCATGGATTCCCTCTTCTTGCCAGCATCATGTAATTTAAGCAACTAAATATATCTCTAGCTGAGTTTTACAAACTCATACCCTAATTATGTTCTGTAAGCAATTTATTTTCTGTTTTTTAAAAATTCTGACACAATTCCCCAAAAAAAGGAAAGGTATGGTAAAAGAAATTTTAATGATATCCAAAGGAAAAGATTTTTCAATTCTGAGCTACAAAAATATTTTATGAAGCTCTGTGCTCTCCTTGCTTGAAGTAGACAATAATGGATAAACAGTTATATTTTTTCTTTCTTTTGTGATGACATACAACTATAAAAATATAATACTACTGTCATACTATAACAATATAAATTCTATTTTATAGTATTTTACAAATCCCCAATAATATTATGAGAGTTGACGAAGACCTTTGCTTAACTGTACTTGGTTTTATTTTTGATCTGTGCTTATATTAAAAATATGAAATAGTAAGAAGTTATAATCAAATATTCCTTCATTTTTGTCCTTAAAAGATTAACAATGTTGCACTAATTTATTTAATATATAATTTATCATGCTTCAAACAATGATGAAAGTCAATCTTACCAATATGAATTTGAATAATCTGTATTTTATATCATTCATATCTAATGCAAGTAATTTATTTATTTTAATAGTTTTTATTTTTAAATAACTCATTTCTCTCCATTCAAAGGCTGTTTGAAATAGGATTCAATGTGATAAATGAAATGTGCGCTAAGCTGCAAGTGTAGTTACTTCAGTGAATAATGGAAAACAAATCCTTCACATTAGACTATGAATTCAAATCTACTTATGCCTCACTCTAAGGAAATATATCAAAATTTCAAATTTATAACACACACATCTTTATCAAAAATGTACTCTACAAAGTAAGTTTCTTGTCTAGTGCTCTTTTTTAAAATTAGATGATTGATAGACAGTAAATAGATAAATAGACTATATTTCTTACATTATGTATACAATAATATATATAATAATATATACAACCAATTCTTTGTAAATATATATATTGCATAAAATGAGATAAACATACTCGTGACAATTCTGTACAAATTTTGGCAAAATTTGAAACCATTTTTGCACAGTCCAAAGTGAATAATATTTAGAAGTCTCACACATCACTTCTTCACTTCACCATTTCCTTTTTCTTCTACCAAATTCATCACTGAAGCATCATAATCAAATGTGACCAATACTTTTAAAAATAGCATTAAAAATTTTATTTATTTCTAACTTATAGAGCAAAATGTAGGTTAAAACGTTCATAATACTTAAACATTTAAATTAAGTTGCTATTTATAGTTATGTGCTTTTAAAGCCCCGGATATAAGTAGCTTTATATTTTATAGTTCTAATTAAATAATTGAGAGAAAAAAATTACCTTTGGTAATAGCTCAGGAACATAATCTGTGAGAGTCAATCTCTCCATTTGCTTTTTCATGTACCATAAGCAATATTTTTCTGTTAACTCCAACTTCTCTTCTTTTTCTGCTTCTAAGGGAGGCTAAGCTATATAAGCATGATTTAGTTCCTCTTTTTTGACATTACAATCATTTCTCATATTCTTGATTATAATATTAAAGGGAATGAGTAATATTTAACAGATCATGATTTGAGTAATTTGCATTTACAGAGAACAGTCCAATTCTTTTCTTTTTCTTTTTTCCCTCTATCAAATATTTTATTATGTTATCAACAACTATCCAAATGCAAATAAAAGTTAGAGGTGATTAATATAAAAACTGAGAAGCAATCACATATTTCAATGTGTAGTAAACAGACAGAATTGCCACTATTAGGTGAAGGCTCCCAGGAGAAGATAAGTTATTTTTCTGTCAGCATCATCTGACTTCAGTTTCCTTGGATTTTACAAACAATCTAGAGAAGTCAACAAGCAAACCCAAGTAGGAAACTCTGGGCTCACCACAGTCAAAGAGTTAGTAGGACAAGTGAGCTATCTTCCCAGAAAAAAATGAGAACGAAAGAAAGAAAAGTCACATACATACATACATCTGTGTGTGTATTCGTCAATGAGAGGTAGTGATAATGAGTACCAACGTTCACCATTTTCATCCATATTTCATTCTCCTAGACTTCTGGCTCACTTGAAGTTAGGAACGGCCATGGGACTACTTCTGGCCAGTGAAGTGGGAGGGTTCGAGACATTTACTTGCCGGCGCTTGGCTCTACAGCTCTCCTTTCCAGCTGCCTTGATGATCATGGAAGCAGATGTCCAAACAGAGCTTCCATCAACCCAGGGCCCCAAGTAGCTTTGATAGAAAAGCTCTCCTATAACCTATGTTGGGCTTGTAGCATAAATGAAAAGTAAACTATTTTATTAACTACTGAGATCTGGAGATTATGTGTCTAACCTAGCCAATTCTGACTTGCTCAGGGGATGAAATTATAATTACTGCATTTTCAAAAGTAGTGTACCGTGAACTACTCATATCAAGAAAAACAAAGCTCTGCCCACTCCTATGAGATATATGGCTATCTTCTCTCGATAGCAGGTGTGCAGAATAGTAGTGTGGTAGAGTTGAAGGAGGACAAGGCTTACAGAGTTGTCCAAAGCAATGCAAACGAGTTGGTAGCAGAGCGTGGACCTCTCCCTAACTTGTTTGCATTACTTCAGCATTATTTCGGCATTGTGCACTCAAGTTTCTCATTTGTAAAATGAGAACAACAATAATAGTTTCTCTGTCTACACAACAAAGTTGAATATCAAATCTATATATATATACAAGTTTTATGTGTGGCCCTTCATAGAGGACAGAAATATATTCTATTCTTCTTTAAATCCACAATCACCTAGTAAAGTATCTTATTTACAACGGGTACTAAATAAATGGTTAATAATTAAAGCCCAACTCTATTCCAACAATTATTTAAGCCTTTAATTAATGTCTAACTCTGGTTTATAGACTAATTGAGACTATGTCTTTCAGGGAAAATCCTTGCTAGCAAAGTGTTCAATTGTTTTTAATGTGTTAAATAGTTATTAGTCATTTAACACATGTCGGGCACTGTTCCAGGCAGTAGAAGAGTGGATAATCGAGCAAATTAGACAAATTCTCTGCTGCGATGGAGGGAGACAGACAAGTGATAAGCGAAAACTGTGTGTGAGGGAAGAGGAAGGGAAGGGTGATTTTGATAAGTGGTCAGGAAAGGCCTCCTTGTTAAGCTGACATTTGAGCAGAGAATTAAATGAAGTGATGTAAACTACATAGACGCTTAAGGGAATAGCATTCCAGGAAGCAGGTGCAGCATGTGCAAGGGCCCTGAAGCAGGAGTGTTCTTAGTGTGTTTGAAGAATAGCATGAAAGCCATTTAGATGGAGGCAACATGAGAAGAGGATGAATATAAGGGATGAGATCAAAGCAATAAAGGAGGAATCAAGGCTCTTGTAGGCCATGATGAAGGCAATGAATTTTATTCTGAATGAGATAGAAAGCAATAGAAGGTTTTGAGCAGACTAAAAACATGATTTGACTTATATTTTTAAAGGATCAACCAGACTGCTTTGTGGAGAATAGATTGGAGGAGAGCCAACTATGGAAACAGGAAGATAAGTTGGAAAGTTATTGAAATAGTCCAGGTGAGCCAATTGGTTCCAAGTAGTTTGAATATATAGATATATGTATACATTCATCTATATTTATGTTATATTTATCTCATTTGAATATATGCTATATGTATTTATATATATACAAGATTTCCTTTCTGCAGCCATTCTCAGAGCTATGCTACTATGACAAGACTCACACTGGAGAGCCGAATAATTTCTGGCATATGCAGGTAGATATATGTCAGGAATAGTCTCATGATATGGGGAGGAAAGAGAGGAGAGCATTGCCTTAAGAGATGCACAAGAACAGAATCTGTGTAGAAGAAGAAAGAGAAAAAGGTAGAGGAGGAGAGATTTTATTTGCTAAAAGTTGGTTATTTTCAAAAAGTGACCTTCAGTGGGAAGATTGTGAAACAAGACAATCTAGACACAGAGAAAACCATGAAGGCAATACATATGGCTTTTAAAAAAACGACCTGCAGATGTATTCCTCGAAACGTCGGAAGAGTTATTTAGAAAGAATAGCCAGAAAGAGGCAAGATAGGCTTCTGAAGTACAATAGGGACGTCAGCTGAGAAGTCTAAGATGAGCCCCTAAATTAATCAAATCAGAAGAAGTGTTAGTCAACATTTATTAACTAATAGGAGGTAAAACAAACCATGGGGTATCATGAGGTTACTGTGACATATCATTTTGCAAAATACTCTATAGTTGCTGGTTTCTATTATTGCAAGAAAATTTCCCTTTGTTACATATGATCGGCAGGATTATTACCAGTGTCTGGGTTTACAAATCTCAAACTCTCTACAGCAGGCGTTTTTCTAAACTTCAGTGAAGTTTGAGCCAATCTAAACGTCACCCCCTTAAAATATAGCTCAGTGTTTAATGCCAGAGAAACCAGACAGAGACCCACATTCCCAGGCAGTTCCAAAGGACGATTACAAAGTCAGTTGGTCAGATGGGTTGCGGGTCATGCCCCAGGTAAACAAGAAGAGGTCAGAGAGGCATAATCTGGGTGGTCCATGCCAAAAAAGCCAGAGGGCAGTCCAGAAGTAAAGAAGAAATATTAAGGCTGCCCTGAGTCTACATCTTGAAGTCAGGGCAGCCAGGAGGCAGCAGTTGCTCCAATAGCTGTTCAGAACTTCAGAGACTATTAATGTTGGCACAGCTCAGACCCATAAACCACTGCTCAATGAAGGTCTTTGGAATTTTTAAAGATCTGGCTGCCACCCCCAGCTGTCAGAAGTGTATACTCAGGGTGGTCAAGACCCCATAACAATGTTTATCTAGAAACTGCTTTGTTTTTCTCTAGGTTAGTGCTGTGTTCCTCTGATGGTTGGATTAGTAGGGCATAGGCTAAACTTCTACAATAGAGACCTAAAATACAGTGACTTAAACAAGATAGAAGTTTATTTTGTGCTCATATAATCGTGCAGAGATAAGAGGTCTCAGGACTGGAGTGAGTAATCTGCCATTCTCAACAAGGGACATCCATCTCTGGACCAATGTGCCTGTCCCAGTTCTTCGCCTTCTTCTGGCACACATCACTTTCTCTCCCATCTCTTTGATCAGAATTAAGTCTATGAGGGAAACTGAGAAACAATGCCTCGCCAGGCAGCCGCGCACGCTGCTCAAACTCAAGATTTCTTTTAATAAAAAAGAGAAGAATGGATCTTGGTGACATCTAGAAGACTGCCACAGGGAACTTGACAATGTATTACAAATGTAAACAGGCTTGGGAGGACAAGATTTGTGAGTTTCCCCCCAATTTTATAGATGAAGAACCTAAAATATAGTTTTGTGACATCTTTTAACTTATTCAGAAAAATCTAGAAAATCAGTGAGTGACTTTCCTTCCTTTCACTCACTATGAAGATTCCATTTCACATACTTGTTGCTCTTAAGTATTTATAGCCTTTGTATTTACATAAAACATTGCTGAGAATAGTCTTATTTTTCCACAGAGTACTTTAAAAATTATCAGTGGTCTAGGAGTTTAAAGACTAAGAATTATAGAATATGCCATGTAAAACGTAGCTATAACTGAGCTCTCCATTTCTTCTACTAAGGAAGAGATGCATTTTAATAAACATCTGCAGACATATCCTCCAAGGAAAACCCCTTTTACTGAGAAAGATTGAGAAAGATGTATACTATTTCACCCAAAATTATCACTCCCATTAACACACAAATGCCTATAATTCCCCAGCTTTAAAAGATTTTAAAGTAATTTAAAAGATTGCTTTTAAATCTTGATTCTTAGTTAAAGTTAAATATACAAAGAAAATAGTTACACAAAATATTTGTGAATTTCTATGCAATATGTAATGTTAGTAATACTGCACCATAATTGCCTGGGGTGGTGATGGCATTTTACACTCATTACCTCTAATGAGTAATGAAAGCACTCAGAGAAGATAATACAATCCCATTTTGAATCTTAGAAAATAGAAGCTTAAAGAATTTAAGTCTGTTACTCAAGATCACACAGCTAGAAAGTGACAGAGCCAGAAGGTCAATCAACCTTTAGTCTTTCGGTATTTAAGATTTGCATAATCCATGTTAACATAGTATTTTGTGTTGGCGCTGCTGTTGAATCAAAAATGAAGTTGTGCTCCATGGACTGTTAAAGTCAAACAATGAGCTTCTAGAAGGTGCCAGCGCCTGAAGTAGCCACCACTTTCATTTTAAGTTCCCTGTCCCTGATTTTCCTTTGATTTGTACTTATTGCTAACCATTTCCTTTCAAATTTTGTTTAAGGATCCAGAGGAAAAAAATTTAAGACATGTTCATTACAGAATTAGAAATTTCTCTTTTTAAGTTATTAATATCGAGTGAAGACCTTGGCTGATAGATTATAAGAAATAGAACATACACTATGAATTTAGGAATAACCCACACCTAACTTCATTATGGTTATTTGTGACTTGTTCATTCAATGGACATAAACTGAGAAAAGAACACTAGCCAGAATGTCCATCATTAAGTGATGCGTGCTAACCCTCTTCAGTCTATCAGTATGATTAATTCTCTTACACTTTTCTGTTTTCAGTGAAGTTCTACTTGGAGTGTTGGTACAATTATGACAGTCAGGGAATTCGTCTAACTTGCAGAAATAGAATAAATAAAGCAAGTAAATACCCTGAAAATAAAACTTTCTTCAGAAATAGATCTATTTTCATAAAGTAAAATCTACAGTGGAGTTTACTCTTTTTTTTTTTTAACTATTAAGACATGGGCAATTGGTATTCTTCACTTCTCTATTCTTGATGTAGTTCCTCTTTATTCTACTTGGGTAATAATAAAACTAATAACAGTCTTAGTTCTTGTTAGAAAGTCCCTGAGTAGTGGTGGGGCAGATAATAGAATTAAACTGCTGACTCACTCTCATATGACTGCATTGTAAAGTCCTAGAACTTAGCAGGTTTAGAAGGAAAATTCTGCATCAAATATACTACATAGTCACAAGAAAGAAGCAACTTAGAATTGAATAGACTGTGGCTAGTTGGAATTTCCACAGGTGACACAATAAGCCTGAACTTCTAATTATAAAATCTAAGGTTCAGTTGTACCTTCTCTGGATTAACAAATGAACAACTTGTCACAGGTCAACTGCGGGGAAGACGGGAAGGAAATGTGCCAACAATCCACACTGCCTTAAAAGGCAATGAAATAGTATTGAGTGGGAATGCACCAACCTCAATAGCATCATTATACATTTGCCTAAATGCAGCAAGAGGAAACAATGGGTGAAGCCCACACTCTATGAAGGCACAGTATAAATCAATTTCACTGAACTGTTGGCCGTCTCTCACGAACCGTCCTCATGAACATGATGATCAAATATCAGGTGATTTATGCCCGGTTGTAGAAGATCGACATCACCCTGAAGGACAGGCACTAGTGAAATGCCAGTGGACTCTTAAACAAGTCAACCTTTTAATCAGCAGTTTGGAGGAACTTACACGACATGGTCTTCTGATTTTTTGCCCCACCCCCTCCCCATGTCATTCTCTGCTCTGCTTTGCTCTACTCTGTGCCCAGGAGCAGAAGCTGATTGACCATGGAGCTAATGAAGCCTCAGCTTCAGGGCCCCTCAAGTGTTGCCCCTTCCAAGCCTTGTGCCTAAGATGATTTTGAATTATTTTTCTTAAAAAGGATCTCCTAACTATACAAGCTTCATCCCCACATTACTTGGATCCGGCCCTGCGCAGGAGGCCGAATCCTACAGATTGTCAATTGATACCGGTAGGCAGAAGAATGGCCCCTCCCAAAGATGTCCACCTCCTAACCCCTGGATCCTGTGAATACGTTTCCTTACAGAACAAAAGAGGTCAGAGTGATGCTATGTGAGGACTCAGTCTGCCATTGCTGCTTTGAAAATGGAGGAAGGGAGCCATGAGCTAAGGAATGTGCATGGCATCTAGAAGCTAGAAAAGACAAGGGGATGGATTCTCCCCTGGAGCTTCCAGAAAGGAGCAACCCCTGCCTAGACCTTGATTTTAGCCGAGTGAGACCTCTGTAGGACTCTGACCTGTAGAACTGTAAGATAATAAATTTGAGTTGATTTAAGCCACCAAGTTTATTGTCATTTTTACAGCAGTAATAGGAAACTAACACACCTGGCTTCTGGTTGGATTTGGCTAATGGAAATCATCTGAAGGAGACAGGAGACGGAGGGGACAAAGTGCTTGGAGTGTTTTCTTACTGCTCTCGACCTGCTCTGAGCTCAGTGTCCTGACAGTGACTGCACCTCCCTACAGCGAGAATTCCTGCTGCGTGCCCCTCCTTCACTGCTCCAGCTCAAGGGGATCTTGGGGCACAATTTCCTCGCATTGCCTCTTCAAGCCTAGGGCTGGAAAGGACTTGTCACTCTTGTTTTCTTATTCCACTCACAATTTCATAAATGGTACCTGTAGCGGGTCAAATAGTGTTGCCTAAAAATTCATGTCCACTCAGAACCTCAGAATGTGACCTTATTTGGAAATAAGGTCTTTGCAGATGTAATTAGCTAAGGATCTGAAGATGAGATCATCCTGGACTTAGGGTGAGCCTTAAATTCAGTGACTGATGCCCTTATAAGAAGAGGAGAGGATACAGAAAGATACACAAAGAAGAAGGGTATGTGAAGATGCCTTTACAAGCCAATGAATGCCAAGGACTGCTGGCTAACACTTGAAGTAGGAGAGAAGCATGGGCAGTTTTTCCTTCAGAGCCTCTAGAAGGAACCAACTCTGCCAACACCTTGATTTCAGACTTCTGGCATCTTTACAAGCCAATGAATGCCAAGGATTGCTGGCTAACACTAGAAGCAGGGAGAGAAGCATGGACAGTTTTTCCTTCAGAGCCTCTAGAAGGAACCAGCTCTGCCAACATCTTGATTTCAAACTTCTGGCCTCCTAAACTGTGAGAGAATACATTTATTTTGCTTTAAGCCACAAAGTTTGCAGTAATTTTCTAGGTCAGTCCTGGAAACCTAATACAATACCTTTGCTAAAGTCTCTTGAATCACCTGAGTTGGCTTCTGTTTGCTCCTGGGAGCCTGGCTGACACAGACCCATGCTTGTTACACTCGTAAATGACAGGAAGACGGGAGGGATGGTTAAAACTTTGGATTACACAGTCAAATTTAAATTATCTCACAGTCTAATGCAAAGGGTCATAAGTGAAAAACTATGATATGCAACAGCCTTGCACTTAGTTTCAAAAAATCAGTTGCCATTTTTGCCCATGTAACCTTAGACAAATCACTTGGTATTCCATACTCTTAAGTTTCATCCTGCGTCAAATGGAGTTACTAGAACACGTTCTTCCTATCTCATGGTGTTCTAAGAGTAAGAGGAAATAACAGTATACATACAGGGGAACGAGTATAGAATTAAGAGCCATATGATCTGAGTCTTATTTAAATAAGTTAACTTCCGTGATCTCTAGTTCCCTCGTCTCTAAAATGAGGAGTTTGGACTAGATGATCTACAAGTGGGTCATTTAGTGCTAATATTCTACAGTCTGGTTGATTAGAACGGGGAAGACACATGGAAACAGCCATCATCATGAAAAAGACCAAGGGGATTTTTGGTAGCTGATCACAAGCTCAAAAGTAACCTTTTATGTCATGGGATTGCTTAAAAAAATTAACTAAAAAGAAAGAAAAGAAAAACTTAACATAGACTGACCTTATATTAGAAATATACTATCTATCTAAAGGGAAATAGGAATTCTACTGAGCTGTGTTATGTGGTCAGTTATAAACACAAATTCTTAAAGGAATATTAACAACGAAGAATGCTGTCAATGCAGGATTATCAGGATGGTTTGGCATCTGAAAAATGTCATATATGTTGATTTAATGAGCAAAGAATATAGATACTGAAGAAAGAAAGGTTTAAGATGATAGTAAACAGGGAGGACTAAGGCCAATGAGTCAAAGTGGAAGAAAGGTAATTTTAGAAACACAATTAGGAAAAGAATTAAGATAATTAGAACTATCAAACAGTGGAATGGTAGTGCTGGACACTAGGACTGTTCAGAGCTAGGGCTAGGTAGCATTTTAGGGTTGCAATCAACTTACCAATGATTGGTTAAAGCTGGCTCATACCAGCTCACAAGAGAGAATTGTTAGCATCTCTTCCAAACTCCATGTTCACTGACATCATTTCAGTGCATTGAAACTGGCCATCTTGGGAGTATTTACATCACAAAAATCAGCAAACACTAAAAACAAGGGCCTTTGTTTTCTTCTAAGACCTGGTGGTCAAACATTTACCATCACACTACTGGGTGTGATGGAATTCCAGCATCGAATAGTTTGACCTTTGCCATTTTACTCCCAATTCTATGAGTCTAAGATTCTATTTGACTTTTACAGAGTGGAGAGTAAAAAGAACCCAACCCAAGGTCTTTGGGAGCCATAGATACAGACAAAGCACAACGCAGATATTCCTCCTTGGCCCTGATGTAAGTTTTGTAAAAGGAAAGAGAAGAGAATATGTGAAAGTCTGAGTGTAACGGAGACACTGAATTTGACCAAAAGAGATCATTTTAAAACAGAGGAGCATTAGCTTTTTAATTGGTGTTTACGCCCACCCCCTAAATCTCCCAGTAGCAAAAATGAGAACTTATAAACAAGACAATATCAAAATAAAAAAAAAATTTAAAGATTACTCTAGGGCTGGCATGGTGGCATAGTGGTTAGGTTTGTGCACTCCACTTGGGTGGCCCATGTTCGTGGGTTCAAATCCCAGATGGAGACCTACACACTACTCATCAAGCCTTGTTGTGGAGGCATCCCACATACAAAATAGAGGAAGATTAACAAGGATGTTAGTTCAATGACAATCTTCCTCAAGTAAAAAGAGGAAGATTGACAACAGATGTTAGCTCAGGGCCAATCTTCCTCACCAAAAAAAAAGTTCACTTTGTTTTTCTTGCACATCTGAATGGTAAGACTGCCTTTTACCATCTTAATCTCATATAACCTCTCCTAGCCATTTACTTTGGGGAAAGGTAGTTTAGGTAATAAGTCAGCTAATAAAGAGACCAGCAGACCCAAGGTTCTCACTATAAAAGGACTAGATAGCCTCTAACTGAAGGACCTGTATTCACTGTCTCCCATGAGACTGAGGCTGGTCCCCCTGGAATCTGGGCAGCAATGAAACGTGGATGTCCATCAGACTGAGGCCCAGAATGTCAGACTTAAGTGGATCAGGGAGTGACGGCCCTTCCTGTGGGAAGCAGTAGAGTTTTTCCAAGGGAAGTTAGGGGAGTTTTGAATGGAGAGTGTGGAGGAAGTGTCGAGTGTGGAGCTGGGGAGGGGACATGACTGGAGAGACAACTTTAGAAGGTAGAGCGGAGGTCATCCATAAAGTCCCATTCCTGGGAAGCCCTACAAGGGGAAGCCTGTTAGATTCCTTAACGCGTGGGATTCCAGAGAAACTTCAAGTTAACTCAAACTTTAACCTTGGTCATTTCAACATTGTAACTTCTTTCTAAAAATGTCCTCATCCTAAAGTCTCACACTTGAAACTAATACAATGTAATAAGTTAATTATATCTCAATAAAAAAAGAAAGCTCTTACTTAAATGAAAATCAGATTTTTTAAAATAGTGATCATACACATTTATGATCTTCTTAGTTTTCCATCAATGTCAAAAATTAATACTATCATATTTTTTACTTAAAAATACAACTCCTGCAACATGTCTCATGCTTTCCTCTTTTCAGTTTAATTAGAAATATAAAAGAACTCATTTAAAAAGGTGTGAAGAATCACTGGGGAAAGCAGTAGACTAAAATCTGAAAACTAAGGAAACCTTCCTAATCAATGACTTTCAGGAATCACACCACCTCATCTGTCTCTTCAAAATGAGGAGAGGTTTTTTTTTTTCATCACATGTTCTTAGAAAATCGGGCATAACGGTTTTGTGGAGGATGAAGGAACAGTGTGGCCAAGAAATTCCACAGGTCCAATAGAAAAAAGAGTGTTAGTACATTGGGGCACCTACACCTCAGAATCCCAGAGGGTGAAGAGAAATACCAGAGTCCAAAGGGAAACTGGCAATGGGGGAAGATCTCTGAGATTTGAAAAATATTCCAGAAGAAAACACAGATGAGAGATTTTGAAACCAAACCTTCTAGCCACCCTCATAGGTTAGCAAAGGGGCAGAAGGCACCCAGCGAACTGCGAGGGACGTAGTTTTGGCGTCATCGAAAGGTTAAAGTGGTTTATGTTATGAGTGGGATCACGATGATTTTGTTTTCTTTCCTCTCTTTTCTAGAGTTTATGTAGTCACATAAATGCTAGGTGTCCAACAAATATTTATCAACAGTTAAAATACACCAGGTATTCTTCAGCAGTGAGCAAAAGAGGCAAAAATTAATACCTGCCTGTGTTTTAAGTAAATACAATGTAAAACTAGATTATAAATAGAAAAAAGAAACTTTGAGTATTTTTAGCTCAGTAAATTTGGCTCAGGAAATTGAATATTTTAGCTTAGTAAACTTAGCTTAAAATTATAGGAAATGAATCATGATGCTTAGATTAAACCCTAGTTAATCAAATTAATTTTTACATTGTATCATAGGCACTGCTTTACCACCACCTCAACACACATACAACACACACACACCAATGACATCAAAATCAGCAGAAAGGAAAAAATCATTTGCAATTCAAGTATATTTCTTAAAATAACTATTACAGTTTTATATGAATGTTCAACCAGGTAAAAAGGAAATTATTGCAGAATAATGAAAAATATACCATTTGTCCATTAGGTGGCAGCAAAACTCTTCCTTGCTGTTAAATTTTCAACACCTTTGTCTTCAGTGCCTTGTTGTCAGGTTTGACAGGTTATACTACACAGAGAAACAAAAATGTTCAACTCTTACATCTCAGAGGAAGGGGCTCCATAAATGTCAAGATGGATGATGTATTGAATTTGAAGGCTTAGCAGTTAGAGTTAATTACCTTTTGAACTTTTTTAAAAAAGCAAACAATTATTTTTCAATTCAATGCAAAGAATTAGTATCAATTATATGTGCCGACAACATTATAGGAGCTTTCTATTTTCATAAAGTTGGATCCACTGGGTGGAACTCAGCATGGAATCAATAAACACCAGCAAAGTCAAAGCTATTGGGCTGCAACCTTCATCTCCTCTCTCACCAGTCTCCAGTCATGTGACTAAAATCTCCTTCTTTCTAAAAAATTACTTCTTGACTAGAAATTCAAGCTTGAAAATCACTGTAACATACATCATCAAAATTACTCTACTTGTCTAAAGTTTCCTAAATAAAGCAAGGATATCCACTCCTTTCATGCCCCAATTCAGGCATTCTAAAAGACCCAAGCCCATCCCCAGAGTTCAGCTGTGGGATCTCCATCTTGCCCCTACCTTCATCAATATCCTGGGGTGTAGCAGAAAAGGGTCCAAATGGGGACAGAATTACACCAAGTGCAAGGATTCAAAGTCCCTATAGAGTGATCGTTGCCTGTGTAATGGAAGAAATCCTGAAAGACAGGCAGTGTGACGGTCTCCCTCCCATGGTGGCTGTACTCGATGCAGAAAGCAGATAAGGACTGTTGGCCAGAGGAACAGGCTGCCCTATTCTGCAGTGGCTGAGGAGGGTCCTGGACAGAGATAGCTCCTAGGCTCCTAAATGGTATCCTTCCCAAATGTTGTCTCAGTTAAACAGCAAGAGCCTTTTCCACGCCATGCATGAGGCTCAGGCATCCACATTCCGTATCCAAACGCCTTCCTCCTCACCACTCCCCTCTCACCCTGAGTCCTTCTCTTAGCCTTAAGATATTTTTTAAAAACCCGGATATTTGCACACAGTTAATAGAATAATCACTATATTGTATAAAGTGAAAATCAATGCTTTCCCACCCCAACCACAGTCCCACTCACCACAGATTGGTAGTGTTAGTTCCTCTGAGTTCTATTTTTTCCCTGTAATCACCACCATAATAATGATTCACATGCTTACTTTATTTCCTTTTTATTTTTAATTTTATCGTTTGTTGAAATATAATTTTCCTTTTTTTTTTTTTTTTTGCGGAAGATTAGCCCTGAGCTAACAACTGCTACCAATTCTCCTCTTTTTGCTGAGAAAGACTGGCCTTGAGCTAACATCCATGCCCATCTTCCTCTATTTTATGTGTGGGACTCCTACCACAGCATGGCGTGCCAAGCCATGCTCTGTCCACCCGGGATCCGAACCAGCAAACCCCGGGCCACCAAAGTGGAACGCGTGAACTTAACCACTGCGCCACCGAGCCGGCCCCTGAAATATAATTTTCATCCAATAAAATCCACAGATTTTAAGGGTACACTCTGATGAATTTTTGACCAGTATATATATCCATGTAACTACTTACTTAATCAAGATATAAAGCGTCCCATCTCTCCAAAAATTTCCTCATCCCATATCCAGTCAAACCTCTGCCTCCCAGCCAACCACTGACTTGATTTCTATCACCACGTTTAGTTTTTCTGTTCTAGAACGTCATATAAATGGAACCATTCAGGCTTTACTATTTTGTCTCAGGTTTCTTTTGCTTAACAATGTTTTTGAGATTCATTGATTTGCTGCACGTATCAGTTTTTTATTTTTTTGATGACTAGTTTTTTATTGATGACTAGTATTCCATTGTATGAATATACCACAATTTTTACCCATTCTCTTACTGATAGACTGAGTAGTTTCTACTTTTTTGGCTACTAAGAATAAAGCTGCTATGAACATTCTTGTACAAATCTTTTTTGTGAATATATATTGACATTTCTCTTGGATAAATACCTAGAAATTTCCACTAGGAAACTGGGACACAGAATAAATGTGTGGTTAATTCTTTAAGGAATTGACCAACTGTTTTCCAAAGTGTTACAAACTTTTACACTCCAGAGAGCAATATATGAGAGCTCCTGTCGTTCTGCATCCTCACCAGCAATTGGTATTGTCAGTATATTTAATTTTGCCCATTCTAATGTGTATCAAGTAGTTTACTGTGGTTTATGATGTTATTTTTAAGTCCTCACCTAGTTCCCCGTATAACTTTAATAAGAACATCCACATGGGTGAGCTAGAGCATGGTGGTTGTACCATGTATGTATGAAAGAAGTACAGACGTCTTTATCTCCTTGGCCCCCAGGAGATACAGGCTGTCCAGGCCTAGGGCAGACAGATATTCTAGACTGGGCACTTCCAGATCAAAGGGCCTCATCCATTTGCTTCAAAATGCCGTGCAAATAACATTTCCAACGTTTGCCATGTGAAACAGCCGGAGAAGCGCTGTAAAACATACACTTCGGCCTTTACTTCTTGTCCTGTTTTGTTAGTTTTAGCAGACTCTCTTGTCACTTAATTAGTAGTTAACATCCCTTCATTTGGATTGGCCCTCTTCTCTCTTTATTCTGGGAGCAAGGGAGGGGGTGAGGGTTCCTGCGGAGCAAGCAGTTTCAGAGAAGATTCAATAGTCAACTTCGAAAATACTCCCAAATGAGTCCACTACTTCCTGAGATCCTGTCATTAAGTATATGACTGATCCATGGTATAAAATATGAAATCTGGCAAAAGTTAGGTAACTTTCCATTGGAACGAATCAGCCCTAAATCACTGTTCACAAGAAGGTCCACAAAATAATCGATTTAGAGAAACTTCTTCTTTCCATTTCTGTTTTATAAAATTTATGCTATGAAATATACATTTAGGGAGGATGTGCCCCTGTGACTTCCCAAGCTTATCTACATCCCCCTCGCAACCCCCCTCCATCATGGATTGTCACCTGCCAGTCACAGAACCACAGTGTCAGGGAAAGGGGTTGACTTTATCCTCACTGCGTTTAGGGAAAAGCTTCTTTAGAAACATTTCATGTCGGCTCCTTTTCTTACCTTCAACATTTACAAACCCATCTTGGTAACCCTGGACCAACAATCGACTTGTGACAACCTGACTCACACTCATGCTGGAGCCCATGTTTGGTGTGGTGTAGAGTGATTAGAACAGTTAATGCTTTTGTTCCTAGAGAAAGTTTTATTATCATGAAACATCAGGTAAGAGTAGATTGAAAGTTCCTATGGAATTGTCTGAAGAGATATATTTTCCTGAGATGAGAAAATTTGCCTTAAGCCCGTCTCAAGTGTTTTCCTGGATTCGATTGTCTATTTTCTTCACAATTTATTGAAGTGAAATTTATGTCACACAAAATTAACCATTTTAAAGTGTAATTTGGTGATGTTTAGTACATTCACAACGTTCTGCAACCACCGCTTCTGTCTATTCCAAAACACTTCCATCATTTCAAAGTAAAACCCACCAAGATTGCTTTGGTTGTTCAGGGCCGCTTGCAACTCCATATATGAAGCTTGGCTTTTCCATTTCTGTGTGCTGTCGCTGAAGTCTTTGTTCTTTTGGCTCGTGTTCAGCTAACATTTTGGCAGCAATTGCCTTGAACATCAGGAGCTAACAGAAAACTCGTCTCCCAGTTTTTGCACATGAGCTGTGTGATGGAGCACTCCTTCAACACTTAGCCAGGCTGTTTACAACTCTGACTTAGACTTCGCTTCTCTCTGAGCCTAGAGATCAGCAGAGGTGAAAGCTTGAAGTCTTCCATGGTCTTCTCTGAGCAACTGGCCTGCCCTGGGCATGTGTATGGCTTTCTAAATTCCTCAGTATACTTGAGTGCTTTTCCACACCCTGCTTTCTCCAAAAAACTCTCTCCAGCTTTTCTTCACAGGCTTTAGGCAGTCTGTTGTGTCTCAGCTGTCATCTTTAGCTCCAGGTGACTGTGGGTTGTTGATCACCTTACAATGTTTCTAAGTAACACTGGCCACTTTTCTGTCCTGAGTGAGTTCTAAGTTGGGCAAACCAGACTCTTGCATCAGTATTTCAGGTAGCCCTAGACAGAATAGAACAGATAAACACAATAATTTGCCAATTAGATCTGCTCTGCTCCCTCTCAAACCAGAGGCCAGGGTCCTGCACTGGGTAGGTGTGGGCTGCCATCTTCAAGGACACCGCCAAGGTCGGGAGGGGTTGAGGATAAGGCAAGTAAAAATGCCATACAGCTTTCTTATTATTGTTAGGTTGCCTTTTGTTTATTTGCTTGTTTGTTTTTGATTCAGCATTCACCTGGTCACTGTAAACCTTTGACTGTTTTCCAGAGTTCTGACAAAGTTGATTCTGCCAGTTTCTGCTTGTTTTTCAGCATTTCTGTGGAGAGACAAGAGCTTGGAACTGCCTATTCTGCCATTTTGCTGACATCCCTGGATTTGGTTTTAAGGGCATGCAAAGCTGGTGCATGTGTATTTAGAAGCTCCTGTGGTGGTCTGCATCAATGGGGTAATTAAAACCGGGTAGGAGGCGATTCATACATTCAACTTCCCTCAGTATAACCTGTTGGTCAATATATAAAGAATTTTTTGTCAAATTTGGTTTGTAGAAATGACTAGAACTCTATTTTAGATGCCCTTGGGTGTTTTATAAGTATTCATCATTTTTAAAGATCATGAATAAAAATAAGTCAGTTAAAATCTATTATGTACCTAGTCAGTACACCTCAGAAACAATGATTATAGAGCATGCTACTATTAAACAGAAAATGCCACGTGCTGCTATTAAACATAAAATTGCTACAATCCAAGAATAATTTGTGGTTTGGAAGACACTCCATTTTATGTGGTCAAATTCCATCTCTATATTTCATTAACGAGTTTATAAATGTTAGTAAAGTGTAAATTTATATAAATAAAAGTAGAATTGCTCACATAGTTAAAAAACAACAAAAAATGATATTCTGAAGGTCCTATTAAATATTTAATCTCACCTGAGTCTCACAGGAAGCCTGTGAGGGAAGGATCCCAAGGGCAATTATCCTGACCCATCAGGAGTGTGACTTGGGTGTCGTGAATATCATTCTGATCTTGTATCTAAGAGAGATGAGCTATGAGAAACAAAAGGATATGACTGATGGAAGTCTATCTTAATAGGAACTTGAAAAAATGGGACTAGCCACGAGGGAGGGGAATAAAATCCAAGGAAGTTATATAAATATTTTAGGGGACTTCTTGGCCAAATAGCAGGGGAGATCCCTTCTCTTTACTGGGCTCTTAATTAATTCGTTCTTTTCGTAAGGCAGTGTGCAGAAAGATCTAGAACTCTAAAAGAGAAATATTAATCAAAAGGGTTTGTTTGGGATTTTTCCTATAAAATCACATTTATTTTCTACTCCAATGATGAGGATCTTTTCATTTCAATTATGAAAAATGAAAAGCATCCCACCCACCACATCCCTTACCACTGGCCTTAGGAGAGGCAGACAAAGAGACAGACGTTCATCCACTATATTATAGGGAAGCAAGCACAAATAATTTCTTACCACACAGAACAAGATTCAAAGATTTGGTAACATCCCTTAATTTTGTTTCTATCTGTTATTGGAACTTAGATAAATTGTTTTTGGTGACTTGAATTGCCCAGGTGTCGTAGAGTTATATTTTTTAGAACACTATTGATTCTGGGATTGTCTTTCTTTCCTGGGAGTAACTGAATCCCATGGGATTATGTGTAGGTGTGAGTCATTTTTTTCCTATATCCTCTTTTGAACTCTATATGTTCTTTCTGTCTCCATAGTTGTGTCTTTCTTCTTCTAATCTGTTTTCTTCCATTATGTCTTTGATGATTTTCTTCCTGACATATCTCTTCTTTTTTTCTGGAACTTCTATCATATACTGGAGCTGTTGGATTTAACCTTTATATCTAAGTTTTTCGCTCTGATTTTTACATAAATATTTATCTAAAGAGTTCACCTCATGTCTCTTCAATAGTTGACAGTGGCAATGTTTCCCCTGCACATTTCTCCAAGGCCCTGGGAAATTCCATTGCCATACCCCATGGACACTCTCTGGCATTGCCCAGTGCTCTCTGGGATCCTGGAGTAGTTGTCCCAATAGGCTGACACCCTTTCTACATAGGATCCTAAGAGATCATTCTCTTCATCCTCTATAAGAACTCACACCACACCAGCCAAATGTGAATGATTTTCTTCACTGATAGATGAGGGCAGTCTCACAAAGAAATTAGGTTTAAATTCTAGCAGCTTCCCTCGAATGCCACAAAGGAAGGAACTCAGAGAGTTAGGCCTTCACAAGGACAGAATTCCTGTGTATGCTCCAACTCCAACCTCTAACCAAGCTTACCTACCCTGGTGTTTGTATCTGTAGGGGAAAAAATGCATAAACATACTCCAAAAGACAAACAGTTTTGTGGTATGATGATAGGAATATGAGGGATTTTATTTACTTTGTCACATTTTCCAATAAGTAAGAAATGTATTCATATTAATTCTAAAGTAAAAAAATTCAATGTAAAATTTAAAATAAAATTTTAAATAATATTAATGTTTATGGTTTGACAGCCAAATATTCAAGACTTTATATGCCCTCTTTGCTTTTTCTAGATCAACTTCTCTGTCTTTCTGTCTCATATTCCATATGTGTGTGTGTGTATATATGCATATATATATATATATATATATATATTTTTTTTTTCCTGAGGAAGATTTGCCCTGAGCTAACATCTGTTGCCAATCTTCCTCTTTTTGCTTGAGGAAGATTCACCATGAGCTAACATCTGTGCCAATCTTCCTCTATTTTGTATGTGGGCTGCTGCCACAGCATGGCTGCTGATGAGTGATGTAGGTCCACACCTGGGAACTGAACCCAGGCTGCCAAAGCGGGATACACTGAATTGAACCACTAGTCCAGGGGGCTGGTCCCTCATATTCCCTGTTTTAAACAGGAGCCATCAGTGCAAATCACCCCGAACATGTAGGATATTGGTGCTTTATGGCATTCCTCAGTTCCTGTGGCTTCCGAGCTCTTCATCTAAGACCCTTATGAGGCCCAGCACCACCTCTTGTCCTTGGGCCCCATGATATTCCTTGTAATCTCTGTTGTTTCCTGATGTTTAGAGGAAACTAGCTTAAGTGGTTTTAGTTGTTTGGAATGAAAAGTTCCCTGAGAAATACACAGGGAAAATATCTCTTGGGAAAAACTATTAATTTGCTATATGAAGGCTTTTAAAGACACAGCAGAGAGCACTGCCATGTCCTAAATGGGCAATTAGGAGAGCCATTGCCAAAAACCTTTGCAGCTATGTCCTTGACTTGAGTCATAGGAGGAGAAATCAATTAGCAGTAATTTTAGTTATGAGGACAACTGACTCTCGAAGTCTGTTGCTAAGAACTTCACACCTCTTTTTTTCTATAAATAGCATTTGGTTTATTTCTTTAAAACAAGACACATGCCTTAAAGCTCAGAGTGGTACTCTTCAAGTACGAAAGCTAGTCAAGACAATTCATTCCTCAAATGCTGGTATTTCCTTAATTTTCAAATAGACATTATTACTCCCATTTTACAGGTGAGGAAACGGAACCTCAGAAAGCTCATTATTTTGCTTGAGATCTGAAACCAAACAAGTGCAAAAGCTAAGCAATAAAACCCTGGGCTTTGGATTCTAAGCCTAGTGGTCTTCCCATCCTTCCAGAGCCACCATTTTTAAGATAAGACTTCACAGCACATTGACCTCAGTGGAGACCAGCCTTATGAATACAAGCAGCTCAAGGATTTGTTGAAAAGCTCTAGGCAAATTCCCCTTCTCTAAAACATTTCTCTTGCTACTTAACATATTTCTTCATCCTTGTACTCAGGTCAGGAGGAATTTAACTGAGATGAAAGGAGTAATTTCTACCCTTTTCGTCAGTAATGGATCTGAAAATAATATTGGAAGCTTTTTCACTATAGGTATGCCGGGATTCCTCCATCCCCCCGCTTAACCCCAAATCCAAATTCAGTTTGCGGGGGCACTAGCACGTGTGTATATTGAAAAAAACCCCCAGAGGATTCTGAAGTACTGATCTAATTTAAGAACTGTCTCATAAGGATTTGTTGATAGACTGCTGAGAGCAAATTGTATTTTTCCTGTAAAATATAGTGATTATCAATTATGTGTCTATCAGGCACTGGTATCATACTGATGAACAAGTGGGTCACCCCATTGCCTGCATGGAGCTTACACCTTAGTTTACTGTAGCATGATAATTAATTCTTCTATTCATGGGAAAGTCAAGAATTAAAAGGGAGATTGCAGGGAGAATAACAAAGATAAATTACCCACAGCTTAGATATTAGGAAAATTAATCACAATTAAAAAGAAGTAAAATAAATATTAAGACGAGAAATAGAGACACTGACTTTAAAAAGTAATGATATTCTAGCTAAAAATAGCTTATATAAGCACTAGCCCTATAGACTTGCTGTACCAAATTCCAGATATTGTTAAAATATAAACACTGGGGAGAAGAAATCACAGAAGCTTGGAATAAAGGAGTGAGGGAAAGAATATTGACATAAAATTCAGTAAAGAAATATTTAGATTGCTCAGGAGGGATAAACATCTTGTGAGAGAAAAGGATTAATGTAGTTCTTAAAAACATTTCTCTATCTAGTGGACAATTGGTAATTGTCATCATGAAAGAGTAGTTAAGAACTTGGAGAACTATATTAAACAAAGCCCTAAGAGTTGTACACCAATGCTTAGCTGTGGTTGGAGGAAGCCAGTTACACTATGAGATCTCCTTTCATACTGCTTCCTTTAATTCCATAATGTCTTTGCCCCAATTTCCACTATTTAATGTGGCACACAAGCTGGTCTTATAATCTGGCCTTTTACTATCTCTCTAGCCTCACTTCCCAAAATTCCCCACTGCATGTCCAGTAATCCGGTCATACCAAACTATTTATAGTTTCCCAAGTAAACTACGATTGTTCATGGTGTCTTGTTTTGCATATTCTCTTTCCTCTGCTTAGAAAGATCTTCCCTTTACCTTGAAAAAGAAATAAGAATACAACAGTTTGCTAGGACTACCATAACAAAGCACCAAAGATTGGGTGGATTAAACAACACAAATTTATTTCCTCACAGTTCTGGAGGCTGGAAATCCAAGATCAAAGTGTTGACAGGGTTGATGGCTTGTAGGTGGTTGTCTTCTCCTCATGTCTGCACATCATCTCCCCTCTGTATGCATCTGTGTCCAAATTTCCTCTTCTTACAAGGACACCAGTCATATTGGATTAGACCTCACACTAATGACTACATTTTAACTTAAGTATCTCTTTATGGACTCTCTCCAAATATAGTCACATTCTGAAGTACTGGAGGTTAGGACTTCAACTTTTGAGTGTTAGGGGGACACAATTCAGCCCATAACACAGGCAAATTCTTACTATGTACAATATGCAGCTTGATAGTAATTTCTTCTAGGCATTCTTCTTCTTGAATCTTTATATCTTAGGCTGGGTCAGGTCTCCTTCCTCGAAATTCCAAAAGCAGGATATACATTCCTCCGTCACATTAAAGGGTCTATTTTCTCCACTCTTCTCTAAGATGTGTCTTTCTTTTCCTTATTCCAGTATCTATCTCTGTGCCTAGTACGTGGTAAGTGTGCAAGATCCTTTGTATTTTTATGGTTTATTGAAGTATAAGCCCTCTGGGTTGGCTGTATTATAACACCATTTCCTGAGATAGGAAATACAGGATTAGCAAGTTTGGGCAATAAGTTTTATTTTGGCATGCTGAGTTTAAGAGCTACTTAAATGGAAATGTCTAGCAGGGAGTTGGAAATACAAGGATGGGCTCAATAGAGAAAACCATACCAAAAGCATGATTTGGTGAATGGAAGTGATCATTTAGGGAGAACATGTCAATGAGAAGAGTGGCATGGAAAAACCTTTAAGGAATGATGAAGTTCTGAGAGAGCAGGAGAAAGAGAAAAATGAAATAGAAAGGTCGGAGAAGTAAAGGAGATTCAGAGAGGATGGCTTAAGTTTCCTTTTACTTTGTTTTCCAAGCTAGACAGACTGTAATTTTGTGGTAAGCTCTTTTTTCCTTTATGTTGTCACCAGCGGTCTTCAACAACTTCTGCAATGTCTGTTAGGCAGACCCTCAACAAGTGTCTGTCAGCTGTCATTACAAGAGCTTTTCCAGCAGTAACATCCACTGAGCAAGAAGACCAGGTACCTCGCCACAGTAGCCTTCTTTAGGATGCCTTGATTGAGCTGAGGTTTAGATGAGTCCTTCAAGTGACTCATGGTCTGTGGTTTACTGACCTCTATGTAGTCTCTTGTATTGGCAACTTTGTCGTATGATACATGAATGAGACATACTCTCCCTGTTTCAAGAATTGGGACTGGTTATCTGCCTAGGATACACTGGAGCCCAATAAATAGATTGTGTAAGGTTTAGTGAGCCCCTCAAGCATACTATAAAGAACTGAATGTTCAAAAAAAAAAAAAACCCATCATGCTATAGTGACTCTAGAAATTCTTTTTTTCTTCTAAAAAAAAGATGAGAGCAAAAATAATTCTGTCCCCTAGGATGAGAAAAGATAAAGTTGACAAATGTTTATTTCTCAAACTTTTCCCTTTTTCTAATTATTCCTGAATAATACGTTATTTCTGTAATGACAACTTCATTATCTCCAACAGGTGATAATGCAATTGAGTGATTTACATGTATATGTACTTTATATTGGATATTTAGAGTTTTACTAACATGGAAATGTTTAATAATACAGAAAAGTAAAAATAGCACAATATCACCCATATACTCCCTACATCATTAACTTTGCATATTTGTTTCTTCTATATATGTTTTTTCCCCTGAACCATTATAAAATAAATTGTAAATATTATGATGCTTCAACCTGACTACTTTAGCATGCATTTCTAGAAATAAGAGCATTCTCCTATCTATTGACATCTAACAAATTTAGAAAACTTCTTAATTCGTCTATTTTCCATCTATATTTAAATATTGCCACAAGTCTCTAAAACATATTTTATAGTTGTTTTTATTTCCAAACTAAGATCTAATCAAAGACCATGCATTGTCTTTTGTTGTTATGTCTACCTTAATCTAAAGCAATTACCATTCCATCTTCCTTTTTCCTCTACAAAACAGATTTGTCAAAGAGACAAAACCAGTTGTCTTGTAGAATATTACATATCCTTGATTTGTTTGTCTGTATCTTTGTGCTATCCTTTAAATTAATCCTCTATCCCTGTATTTCCTATATACTGAAGGTTAAAACTATAGGCTGAATTATATTCAGGTTATACATTCTTAGCAAGAATACTTCCTAGGTGGTGCTGTGCACAACATTATGCAACACATCGAAAGACATAATGTCTGATGTCCCATTACTACTGCTGGTAAGTGTGATTACTGGGTTAAAGGCGAGATGAGCCAACCTCTCTGTTTGAAAGTTACATTTTTTTCCTTTGGGACCTGCATATAATCTGTGTTCCTCATCAACCATTTAGTTACTAGTTTTAGAATCCACTAATTATCCCTGCTGTGATAGACAGAATACCCCCCCCCCCAAAGATATCCATCTTAATCTCCAGAACTATGAGTATGTTACCTAACCTGAAAGAAGGGAGTTTTCACATGCCATCAAGGTTAAGGACCATAAGATGGGGAGACTATCCTGGCTTATCCAGGTGAGTCCAGTGTAATCATCTTTCCCAGTAAAGAAGAGAATCTGTCCCAGCTGTGGTCACAGAAAGCAATGTGATGATGAAAGGAGGGTCAGAAAGATGCTAAATTGCTTTGGAGATGGAGCAAGGGAACCATGAGCCAAGGAATTCAGGAAGCCTCTAGAAACTGGAAAATGCATAGAAACAAATTTTCCCCCAGGCCTTCCAGAAAGGAATGCATCCTGCTGACACCTTGATTTTTAGTCCAGTGAGACCCCTGTATGACTTCTGACCTACAGAATGGCAGCATAATACACTTGTATTTTTTTAAGCCACCCAATTTGTGGTAATCTGTTATAGTAGTAATAGAAAACTAACAAACCTACTTAAATCAATTATTTATTAAGGGATGTGAGTGAGAGTGTGTATGTGTTTTCTATAGCAATCATATTGCAAATCACGTGTTCCTAAAGGCTACACTTGGTCTATTGTATTGAACTATAAACACAATCATGGTCCATCAGTATCTAAGTAGTTGTGCAATGGAATGATTTTTACGAATTTTCATGTCATAGAATGGGATTTCTTTTCTGCTTTTTCAAATACTCTATGCTTTGTCAATCAAATTTTAGGACTTTAATATATAACAGTAACATAGATGTAAGCCAGAAAGTATTCATTCCTGGAAAACACTATCATTCTCAGTTAAAGAACATTGCTTATATGAGAATTTTCCTGCATAGTACCGGAAGTTTTAGAAGCTTTATAAACATTACTTTCCTCCTCCTTCCCATGCCCTACTTTGTTCCAGAAGACAAATGCCAACAGTAACCAAAGTGAGCTGGAATGTCTATAGTAATAACAGACAAATGGACTTTAAGGTAAAAATTTTTACTAGAGACAAAAAGGACATTTTATAATGATCAAAGGATCAACTCATTAAGAAGATAAAACAGTTATAATATACATGTACCTAACAACAGAGCTCCAAAATTCATGATGCAAAAACTGACGGAATTGGGGGGAAAAATAAACAGTTTAACAATAATTGTTAACTCTAGAATATTTCTTGGATCTGTCTTTGTCTGTAAACAAACACACATTTAATGGCTTCTCAGATAAGCTCCAATCCCATTTTAATCAAACCTTACAAATCTATTGGTCTATTAATCATTACTGCCCCATCCAACTGCTCAGCTAGGCTGATCCCTCAAGGTCTTGTTACACAGAAAGTGCCGTCACATCCTCTGTGCCTTGGTTGTGCTATGTTTTTTATTTAGAATGTCTGCTCTCATTTCTCTCTGACTCAGTATGAGACAATATATCACGTATATGCAAAATTTTGTAAACTATAGCACTACATAAATGTAAACTACATTTACTGGAATTGACACCCTTTAAGAAGTTTAAGTCCCCCTTCTTCCAGGAAACCTAACTAAACTCCTGTACCCCTTGCTGACTTCTTTTTTCTTTTTTTACATATTTTCTGCCTCCTTCCTTCCCTCCCTCCCTTCCTTTTTCCCTTCTTCCTTCCTTCCTTCTAAAATTGTATTCTCCTTTCTCTATACCTCCATCTCCCACTCTCAATACCCGGTAACACTATTCTGAATTCTTTTTTTTTTAAATTTTTATTTGTTTATTTATTTTTTTAAGATTGGCACCTTAGCTAACATCTGTTGCCAACTTTTTTTTTCTTCTTCTTCTTCTCCCCAAAGCCCCCCAGTACATAGTTGTATACTCTAGTTGTACGTCCTTCTGGTTGTGCTATGTGGGATGCTGCCTCAGCATGGCTTGATGAGTGGTGCCCTGTCTGCACCCAGGATCCCAACCAGCAAAACCCTGGGCCACTGAAGCGGAGCACATGAACTTAACCACTCGGCCATCGGGCCAGCCCCTATTCTGAATTCTTTGTTAATCATTTCCTGGTTTGTTTCATAGAATTTATTATTCATGTATATATCCTGAAATACTAAACTGCTCTATTTTGTCTTTTCTTTAACTTCACATAAAAGCAATCATAATGTATTTGTTCTTCTGTAATTTGTTCCTTCTGCTCATCATCATGGATCTGTTAATCTGAGCAGATATTATATACACAGTTCAAAAAGCAAAACAATATAATAGACCATATACTGAAAAGCCTTACTTCCTCCCCTGTTGCAGCCACCCTATGTCCCCCTCTTCCTTCTCCCCATAAGTAATCATTCTTATTAGTTTCTTTAGAATCTTTCCAATATAAGCAAACATGACTGTGTTACTTTTCCTGTTTATTTAAATAAAAAAGTACCTAACTTATCACATATGGATCTTTCCACATAGATCTTACACAGAGCATTTTGTCATTCTTTTTTATAAGTGCTTAACATTCCATGGTGTGCATCTACCATAGTTTTATAACTAGTCCTCTATTAATGGACATTTGGATATTCTTTAATCTTTAACTAATACAATGTTGCAGGTAATAACATATGCTATTTTTCATGTGAGCATGCATTTCTGTAGGATAAATTCCTGTGAGTGGGATTCTTGGGTCAAAGGGGAAATACATTTGTAACTTTGATAGGCATTACCAAATTGCCCTTTGGAAAGAATGTACTATTTTATACTTGCACCAGTGATATGTAAGTGCCGATTTCCCCTCTGTCTCATTAAACTTAGATTTTTGCTAATCCAGTCGGCTAAAAATACATCTTGAGGCTGGCTAGGTGGTCGAGCGGTTAAGTTTGTGTGCTTCACTTGACGGCCTGGGGTTTCGTTGGTTTAGATCCTGGGCGTGGACTTAGCACTTACTCATCAAGCCATGCTGAGGTAATGTCCCACATAGCAGAGCCAGAAGGACCTATAACTAGAATATACAACTATGCACTGGGGGGCTTTGGGGAGAAGAAGAGGAAGAAAAAAAAATACATCTCATTGTAGTTTGATTTGCAACTGTCTTATTATGAACGAAGTTGTATATGTTTTTCTTATGTTTAAGATCATTTGTCTGTCTTTCCTGTAAGCTAGCTTTTCATGTCCTTTGCATATTTTTCCTTTAGATTATTGATGCTTTTTAAAACCAGTTCCTAGCATATCAATTCTTAGAATTATACAAGTAGCAATTTTTCTCTCTAATTTGTCATTTGTCTTTTGACTTTGCATGTGGTAGTTCTGCCACAAAGTTGGGGTTTTTTGGTAATATAATTAGTTTTGTCAGTTTGAAAATAGCTCTGGAGTTTTAATCAAAGTTAGAAAGTACTTTCCTAATTTAATTTTAAAAATAAATTCTCCTATGTTTCTACCAGTTCCTAAATTATTTCACTTAAATCTTTGAGTTTATATCTGTGTATAGTGTAAGGACTGGATCTAGATGTATCTTTTTCTAAATGGAGCTACCTAGTTGCTCCAACCCAACATTATGTATAAGATTCATCAGTGTTGGTGCATGTAGCTAAAGTTTATTTGCTTTATTTTTTTATTTTTTGGGGGGGAAGATTAGCCCTGAGCTAACATCTGCTGCAAAATCCTCCTCTTTTTACTGAGGAAGACTGGCCCTGAGCTAACATCCATGCCCATCTTCCTCTACTTTATATGTAGGACGCCTGCCCCAGCATGGCTCAACAAGCGTTGCATAGGTCCGCACCCAGGATCCGAACCAGCGAATCCCGAGCTGCCGAAGCGGAATGTGCGAATTTAACTGTTGTGTCACCAGGCTGGCCCATAAAGTTCATTCACTTTAAACGTTGAATTCCATTGTGTGAATATAAACAACTTATCTTCTCTAACGAGAATGAGCATTTTGGTTATTTCCAGTGTTTTGCAATTATAAACAGAGCTATTGTAAACACACTTATACATATCTTATTTTTAAAGTCTATAGCCGTTATTATACTTATAACTCGCATTAATTGAATAACTGAATTGATATTTAACTATTTCCTACTACTTACTCTTTTCACACTAGGACTTGAAAGAAAGAAGATAATCTTACATCTTTGGGCTATATACCATATTGACTAGGAGAGGGATGAGATCTCAGTAGGAAATAAATTGAATTAAGTTGAATTAAATTCAGTGGAATTAGTAGCCTGCTGTGGGCAGTGAAACAAGCAATTTATTTCCTATTCATTCGCCAAAAGCAGAAGCAACAGAATAAAATTAACTTCATATGTATTTTGAATATGTATAGGTCTTTATTTTTTAAGGTTACAGAGAACCTAAGTCTTAACAAGAAACATACAAGTCAATTAATTAATTCACCTTTGATAGTCTTGGAATTTCTCGTGTGCATGTGAGTACTGATACAACTTCTACGACCGGTCAAAAGCAGATGAAACGTGATGGAAGCTTTATTGCACAATTTACTTTTCACACATCCAAAAAGAACATGTTGTCCTTATTTGGCATATCTCTCCCATCATTATTTTGACTATCCATTTGTCTAAATGATAGGCATCTAGGAGTTACTACATCCTCTTATGGTAGAAGCAAATGCCTTTCAGAATGCATTCCAGACTAGGTTTTTATCCAGGGATTAAAAGCCTGGGTTTTAAGTGAAGAAAATCTACATCTCTTTCAGACTTGTAATTGATTTTCTTCCTTACCCAGCTATTACAGCCAGCACTACACTAAAATAGTCACCAATAGGATGGTGCCATCCCTTTTTAGGACTGATTCAACTTAGGAAAAATAAATTAGGAGCTTTTGTTCACAGTGAGGCTTACCAGAGACTCCTATTTATATTACAGTTAAGAGACATTCTTAAAAGTACAACATTTCCACTAGCCATAACATAGTGAGCTCTCAGAAAATGGTATACCCAAGGCAAAGCAGTTTAAAAAGTGAGATCTTGTGTAAATTTTTAAAGCAAGAAAATTTAGTAAATGACATTATAATAGAAGAATGTTTTACTATAGAGTAAAATTTGAATTTTTTTTTCTGTTAGTTAGTAATACCCCATTAAGGCAAAGTGTTGTATTATGATTAATGTGGAATTAAAATGTCTGTGAGCCTTGAGCCTTGTAGCAACTGCACATAGGACTGCATCTCTCATACAAGCCAACTTCTCTTTTTCTGTACTAAAACACTGTACTGGCTACCTACTAGAAAAACCATAATTATATTGTTTAGAAAATGAATTGCTACAATATCTAAAAGAATGTAAGATGATGATGTTGTTTAAATCTTGCATGGTGCTTGTCTTAATCCATTGGGGCTGAAATAACAAAACTACCTTAGACTGGGTGGCTTAAACAACACACCCTTATTTCTCACAGTTCTGGAGACTGGGAAGTCCAAGATCAAGGCACTGGTAGCTTAGGCGTCTCGTGAGAACCAGCTTCCTGGTTCATAGACAACAGTCCTCTCCCCTGTGTCCTTACATGGTAGAAGTGGCAAGAGAGCTCTCTGGGGTCTCTCTTATAAGGGCTCTAATCTCATTCATGAGGGCTCTGCCCTCACGACCTAATTACTCCCCAAAGGCCCCACTTCCTAATACCATCGCAGTGGGGATTAGGTTTCAATGCATGATTTTGGGGGGACACAAACATTCAGTCTATGACAGTGTTCATGGTTCTTTATTCACAGAACATTTCCACAGCTGTTTTGGTTACTGAGCAAAACTGAAAAAAACCCTCATTGCTTATTCCTAAAAGGTATCACTCTACCCAGGGAGCATGCTGCTGTAGACAGTAATTCCACAAATACCGCTCAGCACTCACTGCATTTGCTCACAAGGAAATATTTATTTTAAAAATGATGTGAAATTCTCCATTCCAAGACACAGGGATTCCTAGTCAATTACCTCAATAAACTCCAAGGCTGTAATGTCTCCTGCTTTTACTTTACAATCCTATCTTTTACACCACATTTTCTTTGTTTGCCTAGGAAAGTAGTGAGCATATACTTAGCATTATTTTTCATCTTTAACACTGACTTGTGGTTGAAACAGATGATATCTTTCCTTTCTGCTTTTTTCATTATCTCTAAATTCATCCAGCAATTCAAAAGGGATTATTCAGTGCTCTAGGTTTTGGTTAAAAATAAATCTTACTACATTTTGTTGCAATAGTATGGAATTTTCTTAACCAAAATAACCAAAAAAAAAAGTTTTTTTCCTAGAGTAGAAAAATGAGCATTTTGTGCTAGTATCTGCCTTAAGATTATAAGGGACAGAAATAGATAATAGCACCTTGTGACTTGCCAGTTTAATAAGAGAAAACTCAGTTAATCATTCCCAGGATTTTTCAGACTCGAACTTGTAAAGAAGGGCCTTCTTTTATTTGGTTATGAAGAAGGTGACCTGGAACTGTCTGTAGCCATGTCCCCCGTGACATGGAGAAGCTGGTCTTGGAGAATGAATCTGAAGTGCTGCAAGGAAAAGAGAGAGAGTATTCTAAGAAAGTCAATAAACCCAATTGGCTTAAACTAGTTCAAGTTGTGTTTCTGTCATATGAAACTAGATAATGGTAAGACATTGAGAAATTACTATCTGAAAGTGGGATGTTGCAAAGGAAACACCTTAAAATGTGATTCTGTTGGGGGAGGGAAGGTATGATGAGAGAGCAATCCTTTGAAAATGATGTTAAGAGAGGTGGTTAAACTTCTTTCCAGTTTCCTGTTAGGATACAGGCAATATACACTAGCGCTCTTACTTAAAAAGATACCACAGCAAGTGACAGGGTATTGGAGGGTGTTGGTGACTTCCTGAAGCCTTCAATAAGTTACAAGACAGAGACAAGCTAGAATTCAAGCAGGCTCATCAGAAAGAAGAAAGGCTCCCTTGGGATCGATCAACAGTTTTAAGAGAAGCACATGTCACCAGAAATCCAAAGTAGTGGGAGATCACAAAATCATGTGTCCTGCTGATTACAAAGACTGAACACTTTGTCTCATACTAAACGTAGTGTGTTGGCTTTGAGAGGCACTTTCAGAAGGAGACAGAGAAATGGAGAAGGTTTAATCTTCTGTGATTCACCAAATTATCTCCTGTACTCCCTATCTGATTTCCCTTCCAAAACCCTCATTTCAAATTCAGTAATCTCAAATCAAATTCAGTAATCAGCCCTGAGTCAAGGTGAAGCTTTCTATTATCTCTGGCTGTTCTAAGACAGTGTCCTAGAGCAGGCAATTAAACTGAGGATAGAGGGGGTAGACAAAGACCCAAACTGATTGCTAAGAGATAAAATCTATGGCTATAGGCTAGAGATAAAAGATTTTATTTGACAAGTATGGCAGATTGTATTTTCCAAAGATGGCCACAAAAATATCTTTCATACTACATTCTTGCTATGTGCTATTGGCATTCTTCCTATTTCATAGTGAGGTCTATGTCCCCTTGATCCTGAGTGGACACTTGTGACTACCTTGACTCACTGAATTTAGTGAAAGCAATGCCATGAGACTTACAAGCCTAGTTTAAAAAATGTCAAGCACTTCTACCTTGCTCTCTTAGGATTCTTATTGTTGGAACCCAGCTACCATATGTGAAGAAGTTGAAACTAGTCCATGCCGAAAGAACACATGGAGAGGCCATTTGCAGTTGTTCTTGCTGATAGTCCTAATCTACAGCCATCATCAACTAGACACATGAAGCTACCTTATAGCCACTAACCTTGAGCTATCTTCAAGTTTCAAGTCTTCCAGCACAAGCTCCAGACATGATGGAACAGAAACAAGCCTTTCCTATGTATTGGGATCCCAAGATCACCTTCAGGTTCAATGATTCAGTATAAAGACTCACAGAACTCAGAAAAGTTCTAATAATTATGGTTATGGTTTATTACAGTGAAAAGATACTGATTAAAATTGGCAAAGGAAAAAGGCAGATAAGGCAGAATCCAGGAGACATCAAGCATGAGCTCCCAGTTGTCTTCTCCTAGTGGAGTTGTAAGGTCAACACTTAATTCTCCCAGTAATAATGTATGACAATATTTATGAAGTATTGCCAACTAGGGAAGCTCACCTGAGCCTCGATGTCCACTGTTATTATTGGTAGTAATTCACATAGGCATAGAGCGCCTGTGTGGCTGACCTTAGTTACTCGGTCTATAGCCCCTCAAGAGGCCAAACTGATACAGCACAGCCCAAGCCCCTTAGCACAAGTCACATTTTTAGCATAAACTATCTAGTGTGCCCTAAAGCTCCAGGTATACAAAGACATTCTTACCAGGCAAGATATGCCAAGGGTTTAGAAGTTATCTTGTAGGTGCTAGTTAGAGCCAGTCTTACTTTTGGAATGTGCAGGGTTTGAACAACCCAGGTCTGCTGAGTTAACCCTCTACTGAGGACAAGGCTAGTTCAGAAAGTCGCACACCTTCACCTTGCTCTCTGGAATCTCGGAATGCCGCGCACACACTGTGAGGAAGTTCAAAGTAGCGCAAGCAGAAAAAACACACAGAGAGGCCACATGTAGATGTTCTTGCTGATAGTCCTGGTCAACAGCCATCATCAACCAGACATGTGAAAACACCTCCAGAAGATTCTAGCCCCCAACCATTGTGTCACCCCCAGCCTTCAAGACTTCCAGCTGAAGCCCCACACATCATGGAACAAGACTTTGCCACTATGCTCTGTCCAAATCCCTGGCCTACACAATTTCTGAGCCTACTAAAATGGCTGTTTTTTGTGACTAACTTTGGAGTGTTTTGTTACAAAGCAATAAATACTACAGCACCTTTTGAGTACCGGAAGTAGGGTCCTGCCAAAAAAATCTGAAACGCGGCATTGGCTTTGGGCAGAACTGAGAAGAGACTCAAAGGGCCTCGAGGATACTATTTGAAAGTCTAAAGGGCTTCTAGGAGACAGCTGAAGCTAAAGGACCTTGAGGAGGCTGTCAGTGAGGGCTTAAAGGAAAGTATGGAAATGTTACTAGAAGCTGGAGGAAAGGAAGCAATTATTATGTAGTGGCAGAAAGTTTGCCAAGACTGTTGTCTGTAGTAATGTAGAAAATAGAAAATACCTAGAACTTGATGACTGCAGAATATTGAAAGTGCCACCTGGCTTCTTTATATTGCCTATGATAAAATGTGAGAGGAGAGATTAACTAAAGAACATGCTCTTAAATAAAAAGTAAAAAGTTTTATTTTTCTGGGTTCAAAAGTAAAACTGTTTCCCTTACCCAGCATTTCCACACGTCAGATGATTTTTAAGTTAAGAATTAAGAAATGACTTCCAGATAAAGATCAAATCCAGAGTGGTGTTTAAGAGCCTTTGTCAGGTCTTCAGAAAGCTCTAACAGAGTGACTGACATATAGCCTCTTAGACAGACAGAAGGTCCTGTAAGGATCCTAAGAGTATGCCTCATAAATCTTCTGCATTTAAAAGAAAGAGGTTCTAAGAATACTATGTGTGACAGCTCATGGAAATCTCTCACTGGAAACACAAGACAGAGAAAGGATAATATCAAAGAAATTTGTGGGTATGGCTTTGGCATAATAGAATGGATTCTACATTGATGCATAAAAACATGCAAGGTTTTTCGAGTAATTATAACAGCTCAGACTGAAAGGGACAGAGTCAGTACAAAATGCAGAGGCCTTTGGACTCCTAACTTTCGCAGGAAGCAGGTTGAGAAAATGACTCAGCTGCAAACATACAGTACTTTTCATGGAAAAGGAAGAATGCCTCAGAGTGCAGAACCAAGATACCAGAGAGGAGAGCCTAGATCCATGAAGAACAATGTCCAAGGAGTAGAAAAAGGTCCTAATCAAGGAAGTAACAACATGTTCCTGACCGGATTTGAGAATTGCTATGGAATAGTGACAGTTACGTGCTTCCTGACTTACCCATTTTTGAAAGGGATTATGTACAGCAGATATTCTAGGACTATCCCCTATATTTTGAATGTATGTGAGGGACAGATATCTTGCTGCTTTAGTTCCGAGTTTTTCAGATCAAGAGGAATGGCACTCAGGAGCTGTAACCAATTAACCACACCTAAGGAGCATCATCTATACCTGGGCTTGACTTGGATGACAGATACTAGAATTTGAACTGAGGAGACTTAAAGATGTTAGAGGATGAAATAATTGTATTTGGCATGGAAGAGATGTGAATTTTTTGACAATAGGGCAGATGGTAGAAGATTGTATTCTCCAAAGCAGATTGCAACAATATTTCCCATCCTACCCACTCTTGCTAAATTGTGATTGTGACACTACTTTCATCAAGGTGGGGTTTAGGTCTCCTCCCCTTAAACTTGAGCAGATCTTTGTGATTATCTCAAACAATAGAGCACGGTGGATGTGAGATTATATGACTTTCATTGCCAGATCATAAAAATACCACGAATTCCATCTCAGTCCCTTGGAACACTTGCTTTTGAAACCCAGCCACCATGCTGTAAAGAAGCCCAAGCAGCTCAAAGAAGCCTAGCTAAAGAGGAGCTGACACCTCCCACTTGCAAATATCACTGAGGTCCCAGCCCACAGCCAACACCAGCATGTCAGTTGTGTGAAGCCATTGTGCAGTGTTCCAGTTCAGCCATCCCAGCTGATGTTGCGTGCAGCAGAGACAAAAGAGCCTTGCCTTTCCTGCTCCAATTGCAGATTTGTGAGCAAAATAAATGCTTTTTGTTGTTTAAAGCCACTAAGTTTTGGGGTGGCTTTTTAAACAAGAATAGGTAATATATTTCTGGACTCATTTACAGCAGTGGTTCTCAACTGAGGCCAATTTTGCTCCACAGACTACATTTGGCAAAGTCTGGAGACATTTTTGTTTATCACAACCAGGGCAGGAAGCTACTGGCATCTAGTGGGTCAAGGCCAGGAATGCTGTTAGACATTTTGTACAATACACAGGACACCCCAATACAACAAAGAATTATCTGGCTTTAATTGTCAATGGTATCCTGGTTGAGAAATACTGATTTAAAGTTCCCCTGAAATAAAAATAACAGGCGTGTGTTACCTTCAGTCTCAAGCTTGGCAAAACTGGCCTACAGCTCATTCTTTTATGTTGTCCCAAATAAGCCAATTCTCCAAAACAAGTGATCTTATGATAGCACAGCTCTCCAGAAGGAAAATCTCAAGCAATGCTTTTCTGGAAATTTATTTTAGGGGACAACAGGTAAAGAAGAACTTCCCAGAAGTAACAATCCACTGCATCTGAAGTGGAAGATAAAGGAACTAACTCCACTGACAGAAAAGTTAATTCTTATATTCCCAATTCTGCAAGATATGTGTTTGCTGTGGAACAATGACCACTGATTACTCTGTTTTTTCCAGGTAAGAATTCTATTGCAGCTGTGTTGCTTTTGTTCCCCCATGGTAGTGGGTCAAAGAGTGTCCCTCCCAAAATTCATATCCACCCAGAATCTCAGAATACGACCTTATTTGGAATAGGGCTTTGCAGATGTAATTAGTTAAGATGAAGTCACTCTGGATTAGAGTGGGGTCTAAATTCAACGACTGGTGTCTTCAGGGGAGAAAGGAGAGGAAGATTCAGACATACACACACATGGAGAAAACTGCCATGTGAAGAGTCCTCAAGAAGGGCTCATGGGAACCCTATTTCCTGAGTGCCATGTTGATAAAAGTTTGTCTGTGCCTTTTATACTTGAAAGTCTTGCCTATACTTGCCTCACACTATCTTTCTTGAATATCTTAAATATGTTACTCCACTCTCTTCTGATCTAGAGGTTACTGTAGAAAAGTCTGACCATGATATAATTTTCTTCCCCTTATAAGTCACATCCCTCCCTAAAGCTAGAGAGATAACCAAAGGATTTTTTTCCTATTCTTCAAAGTACAGTAATTTTACAAGAATATACCTTGTGTTGGTTATTTGGAGTCAGTATGCTCATTCTCAGGTATGCAGTGTGATCTTCCCATACCTAGTTTCATATCATAATTTTTCAATTCAGGAAAGTTTTCTTGAATCATGGATTTTAGTACTTGTTCATTTGTTTTGTTTGGTTTTCTTCTTCAGGAACTCCTATCATCCATATGTTTGATCTTTTATCCTATTTTCAATATTTGCTACTTTCTATAGAGTACTTTATACTGCTTTCTTTCTTTTTTATTTTTTAGAAAAATTTTCTCCTTTTTTTACCTTCCATTGTTCTTAGGCATTAACAGATTTTTTGCTCTTGTATTCTTTTTAGTCCACATTTATGTAACGTTGTTTTCTTCATTTCTAATTCTTTCCTGAGTTCTATCACCCCACTTAGGAGTTTTTCTAATTCTGCTTTGTGTGGTTATTTCCCGGCATGTGTTAACTTTTTAATGTCTTTCAGTTTGTTTTAAAATAATAGCTTACAATTTTCTTCCATTTTGTGGAGACGTCCTTCTGATGTTCTTTCATTATCTGTAAGAATGTGATTCTGCTCTGTTTTCTCTTTTTTCTAATAATGACTTTGTATTGGATTTGACCTTGATAATTTACTGTTGCTCATTTTTATGTCATATTAATTTTCCTGATTTTTACAGTGAGTCAGTGTTCAGAAAACCATGTCCAAATTCAGAGAGCTCCATCTCCCCTTGCTTTTATGAAGTGCTAAAAAATACAGCAGTGCTCTGGGGATTTCCTGACTCTGTCTCCTCTCTGTTAGGCACTTGAGATGTGGCTAGTGTGACTGAGAAGGTGGATTTTAAATTTTAATTGATTTTAGTTAATTTAGGCAATTTTAGTTCATTAAATTAATTTAGTGAACTAAAATTTAAGTAACCACACTGGCTGTCACAGTGGACAGTGCTCCTCTAGCCTTTCACTTTCCACTTTCTATTCTGCTCCATCCTACTCAATTTTGATTTCCCTCAAAGCAGTTTCTTATTATGGGACTCTCTCCTAGAAGAGAGTCCTGGAGGGTCAGTTTTGAGATATCAGGGGGCAAGATTGCTTCAGCCCCTTCAATCATTCTCACTGTTTCAGTGGCTGTTATAAAATCGGCCTGCAGTGTTTTAAAATGAATAACTAGAGGAGAACATCTCGGGTTCTCCTGTCCATCTGACTCCACCCCATTGCTTCCGTCCCTCCCCCCCCATAGAATTGTTCATAAATACATGCTATGTGACTCTTGACCTCACCTCTTGTGTCTTTGGGTTTATGGAGATAACTTGTCACCCATTTTTATCATGAAGGTTGTCCATAGGCTTGTGGTTTTGCTAACCTGTTGATCTGTTTTTGTTTTTGTTTTGTTTTTTAATGTGGGTTTTCAAAGAAATTGAAAATTATGCTGCCACTGGTCCATCTTCCTAAAATCCGTCGAATAATATGTTTTTAGATAAGGTTTTTCTATTAACAAATATGTCATGCTCACTGCGGAATATCTTTTTAAGGAAGGACTCCCCATGGACCCATCAATCAAAGACAAACCACTGCTGACATTTTAGTGTATTTTCCTCATGTTCCTTTTCTGTGCACGGTATTTTTGCATAGTTGTGAGCATAATGAATATAGAATTCTATATTCTGTTTTGTTCCCATCACATTATAATTGCTTACTATTACAAAAATTCTTAAGTATTATTGTTTGGAACTTATGATAAATCTATCATATGGACCATCCATTATTCACCTAGCAAATCCCCAATAGTTTGGTCAATTAAAAAATTTCTTACAGGTAATAGTTTGTTCTGAGATATGTTGGTATATCCCTACAGAACAATTTGTAATCCTATACAAGCTGCTAATGAGCAATAATAGCTATATCAGGAGCACAGCAGTTCCTAACAGGTGTTAATAAATGATTAACATTTCTAAAGATGACTCCTGGGACCACATTAATAATGGAGGAGAGAAGTGTAGTTGTCTCTATCTTGAAAATTTACCTGACCTGGTGTAGAAAACTTTCCCACTGGTGTTTCCTTTCCCCAGTGCTTACATTGTGTCTACTGTGCGTGTGTTTATATGCATGCATGTGTATGTGTATGTGTATATGTATGTGTGTGTGCCCGTGTATTTATAATCAGTTGTTTCTCTAGCCCAGATCTTTCTTTTGACCACCAGACTCAGATCCAATCATCCTTGCAAAATTAATACATATAAAACTCAACCCATTAACTTTCTCAATCTTCCTTCTCTTCTGTTTCTTACCTTAAGAAGTGAGTTAGCTTCATCATACAAGTCATTCAAAAGATTCCTGAGAGTCATTCTAGACTCTTTATCTTCCCTTCCTTCAAACCAATCAATCAATTCCAATAATTCTACCTTTTAATATCACTGGTTACTCCATCTAAATCTCCACACCCATTGCTACTGCCTTACTTTGACCCGCATCCTATTTCACGCAGGATATGGCTAGCATTTCCCAAGTTCATCGGTAATTTCCTTTTTGTTAAATCCAACTGGCATTTGGTCCTTCTCTACTATTGACAGTGCTGACTAATTCCTTCTTGAATTTCTTCTCTTGGTTGCTAGGACTTCACTCCAAATTTTTCTTCTTGCCCTCTGACTAGCCCTCATCTCCTTTCTGTGCTTCTCTCCCTCAGCTTCACTCAATTGTAGTCATTGATATTCTCTTTCATTTTGCAATCTCCCATGCTGATCTTATTCCACCCACGGCTTTCAGTTGGGATGTAGGATGTTACTCTTATCACCATTGCAGTCCAGGTCTCATCTCTAAGATTTATATTTGGATACTTCAATATCCAAACCTCAAACCCAATATATTCAAAATTGTATCCTTTATCTCTAATCGCCCCCCCCTCCCCCAAAGAAAGCACAACTAAACAAAATCCTGCTCTTCATCCTATGTTTTCTCTTTTTATGAACCATCTACACAGGTGATCAAGACAGAACCATGTGTGCCATCTTCTGTTCATTCCTCTGTCAACAACTACATCTAGTCATCCAACTGTGCCCATTCTAACTCCTTAATATCTCCTTAGCTTAACACTTAAATAGGACTCACAATCTAATCCTAACTTACCACTTATCTACCTCAATTCTATTGTCTATGTAACTGGCACAGTAATGAGTCTAGATAGAAATCACTGAATTTCAACCTCCATCCTTGCCAATGATAACACACACAAAGTGATGCTGGGAGGGTTGGGAGGGAAGAGAGGGAGAAGGGCAGAATACGATGGTAAAAAAAATATTTCCAAATCTTTTTCTTAGTGTTATCTCTGAAATCGCATCAAATAAGTCCAAAATCTATGTTACAACATTTGTTTGATGCTTTATTTAAACTGTTTTACTGGACATTTTCCATCTGTTAAGTTCCCTGAAAGAGATCAAATTACCTTGTCATACTGAAGCTCATGTTCAGGGAGCTTACACCAGGTAAACTTTCCAGAGGCCCAAACCTTTTAAGACGGTTTCGGAAATGGGATAGGAAAGCTGTCCTTTAACTATGTGAGAAGAAAAATTTAGGTTCCATTTTGGTCATTCCATTTTTAGTTTATTAATAGGATAAGGAAAACATGCACATTATAAATCAGTGCTCTGTTGAACAATGTTAACAAACAGCCAAGTAAGCAAAGGGTTGAAATTGCTGGCTAAAATGAATTTTGGGTGTTTCCAGTTACCAAATTTCCAAAGGCAAAGGGGAGAGACATCTGGACCCAAATATCTACTTTATTTGGGACATTTTTTTCTTTTGTAAAAGTAGATGCCAGATTAAGAGAACACTTGCTGTCTGCTTCTTATGGTTTTTTGTTATTCCCACAAAGACAAAAAAGAAAGAAAGGACTCCCCTCTTCTACTTAGTCAAAATGTTGTGTTTAAGTCTGAAACATGCTGGAGACTGCTTAAAGACCTATGAGCACTAGCTCTGCCCCCAAGACACTAAGAAATTGGGTGGATTCCTGCACCTCTGAGGTCCTTAATTTCTCGCAAAATAAGAAAGCTAGACTCAGTACTCTCTAGTGTTCCTTCCAGATCCACCAATCTGATGGTATTCATTGCGATTGCTCTTGAATGAGGCCATGAAATGAATCCAGCTCTGGTGCACCCATGTTGCTTATTACACCTGTGAAACCCTGCTTCTCCAAAGTGTGAGACACTTGAGCAGCCTCATGCCATTTCACATAGCAGGGATACAGAACAAGCCTCTAGTACTTCCAAAGGAATGACACAACCTATCTCGAAGTGATTCACATCATCCTCGTTTTTGAACAACCAAATGCTAAGAAAACATACACAACAATCTTCATTGACGTTAAGGCTATGAGATGAGGTTCCTTGCCAGTGCTTGGGACTATGGAGAAAAAGCATTCGAGAAAAAGCCATCTCCACCACTCAATAGTGAAATTAGGGTGCAATGCCCATCACAGGGATACCTAACTCTCTCTGCAATCTCTCGTCTTTCTCTTTGCCCTGAAAATAACCCAAGAAGCTAGTAGTGGGATAAGTACTCCCCAAGACACATATCTAAGGTCCCAGGCAAAGACAGGTACAAGCTGCCAGAATGGAGACGGCTCTTCCTCAGCCCCAGCTGGAGGCAGGCTGCGCCGGGTTCCCCAGGAGCGAGTCGGCAGACGCCCAGGGCGTCCGCAGGAACAAGGTCAGTGCGCGTTCCGTAGGGTGCCGCCCCGGGCCAGGCCCCGCCCCTCACCTTGCCAGCGCCTTTCAGGCTGAGAAGGTGCGTGCGGCGCTCGGTGATTGGCGGCTGCCCGGCGCTGCCCGGCTTCCATTGGCTGCCTGGGCCTCTTTGTTCCCGGGCCCCGCCGCGGGCTGGCTGCGGCGGACTGGGCGGCGGAAGTTCGACGGCTCCGGCGAGTGGCTGCGGCGGCGGTGCCGGGGTTCCCGCAGCTCACTCCCCATCCCAGCTGAGCCCGAGGCCAGGCGAGCCTGGGCGTGAGATCGCGGCCGGAAGGAGGAACCCCTGGGACACCCCAACATGGACCTGGAGACGAAAGTGAAGAAGGTAAGGGGGCGCGGTCGGGGGGCAGCGGCCGCCTCACCTGCGCGGGGCGCCGCCCCCTGGCTGCCGGCTGCGCGAATCGGCTCCGGGGCTCGGGAGCCCCGGGCCCGGTAGCCGCCCCTCCGGGGAGGAGGGGCAGCCCGGCGGCCCGGCTAGCTCCTGACACCCCGGAGCGGCAGAGAGTTGGGCGCGCGAGGGCGGGCGCAGGACATTTCTCTTCCGTCTGACCACGTCCAACGGTTGGAGGTGTTGGAAACTTTCCTCAAGATGTTTCAGCCGCTCCTGTGCCTCCCCAAAAGAAAAGGATGAGTTTGTGGCGAGTTTGGGCGAGACCATAACGCTTCTTCCTGTCTCAGGAAGTTCAACTTTGTGGTTTAGGGGCAGTGATGTGACTTTGACAGCTCAGACCTCCTCCCCTCCCAGCCTGGCTGCCCCGGGCTCTCTAGAGTGAGTGCTGATTTAAGGCACTTCCTTCTCCCCCGCGGCTGGTGATAACGTGAAAGGTGATGATTTTGTCTTTCGGTCATTCATTAGTTGACTTACAAAGCGCTGCCTCCCTCTTAGGGAATTATCTCTCAAAGAAAACATTCTCCCTCGTTGGCAGCTAGCCCCAAGTGGCGATTGTCACCAGTGCTTTTAGCGCCTGGAGACGTTTCTCGCCTGGCTGCCCCCGGGCGTCAGGACCCACAGCGCTACCTGAGCCGCTCCCTGCTTATAGGAGTCTCATTCTCCTGGGAGCAAGGGGTGGGGACCAGACTGTGACTCAGAAGGAATGCTGATGTCACATTCCAGTGTAACGTTCTGTGCAAAAGGTCTCACTGCAGATAATTACTCATATTTACTTTGCGATGAATTTAGAGTAGCTGTCCCTTATCAAATAGGGAAGGAAATTTTGCAGAGAGAGAGAAACAGGAAAAAATAGAACCTCATTTTCTTCTCTTGCCCACTAGCGTTGCCAACAGTGCTGTTATTTCATCTTCTAAAGGCAAAGTTCCAAACTTGAGCATTAATTCTGTTTCATGCCCAGAATTGGCTTTTTGAAAATGTATGCAAATGCAAAATATTAGGTTAGGAAGCTATTGAAAAGTAAAAAATTGCAATGGGAAAACAGGTAGTCCCTTATGACTAGAACCAGCACTCAAAAGAGAATCCAAGGAGAGGAAAACATCATGTAAATCCTAAGAATTGCATTCTGTTCTCTTCCCATTTGGTTTCTTGTTCTTTTCTTTTAAATGACCCTAGTTTTTTTTTGTTAATCTTGCTTGCCGCCAGGAAGGCATTTTGTCTGCCCCTTAGTTAGCCTTCTGTGGATGAACACTGCTTGTTTTGTTTTTCAAGTGTGTAAGAGCTACTTAACTTCATACTTGTCTAAAATTTGGGGGTCTTGTTTGTGCTTTTAAGTATTGATTCAAAAACTACTTTTTAAAAGTCAGCATCCTTCAGGGAGGAGGGCAGGATGAATAGGCAAAGCACAGAGGATTTGTTAGGGTCCTGAAACTATTCTTTATGCCGCTATAATGTCATTATATATTTGTCAAAACCCATAGAATGTACAACACGAAGAGTGAACCCTAATGTAAACTATGGACTTTGGAGGATGTTGATGTGTCAGTGTAGGTTCATTAGTTGTAACAAATGTACTACTCTGTTGTGGGGTATTGATATCGCAGGAGGGGGCAAGAGGGTAAATGGGAACTCGGTACCTTATGTTTAATTTTGCTGTGAACCTAAAACTGCTCAGAAAAATAAAATCTACTTAAAAGGGAAAAAAAGTTAACATCCAAAGGTTATTTTTAAATTGAGACAAAGAAGAATATTTCTGAGGGAGAAAGTCCAAAGAATTATGTGTGCTTGCAAGGGACAAATCCAGACATTATGTATAAACAATTTCCTTAGTTTCACATGTGGATTATGATAGATAATGCCCTTGATATATAGTGTAATTTTTCTCCTCCATCTCCCCTTTACTTTAAAAGGTTATCTTTTCGTCCAAGAAATTTATCCTTCTCTCTAATCCTCCTCCTCCTCCCCTTTTCCCACCCCCAAGAAAAAGGATTCCATAAATGTAAAGCTTTTACAGGTAATGCCATGACAATAACGAATTCTTGTTTCGCCGCTTTGTCATCACTGGTGATTCTCAGGGTAGAATCCTCAATCAGTAAATTGGAAACTACTAAAAGACCTCAGATGTCCAGTTTGACTGCCAACCCGTACCCTCTCAGTGCCTTTGTGGGACCCTTGACAGACTTGCTGTTCTGTGGATTTGACAAAAAGTTTCCTAGTACAAAGTTTGGAGATCCCAGGAATACATTTCATAGTCTTTGCCATAATCTCAAAAAGAAACGTGCATTCCCTTTAGAAATTGTTTAATAACACACCAAAAGAAGGAAATGTTACAAGATTACCTCTGATCTACCAGCAGAACCTTCTCACCCCATTTTGGTACCTGGATAGTTTTCAGGTCTCCTTTCTTTTTGACTTGGGTAGAGAAGGAAAGTAGCACACAGTTTGAGTGTACCTTTAGAAGAACCGGGTTGGAAGTTGGAACAAAGACACAACCACTTAAATAAAACTAACTTTGACTTCTGTTTTAAGATACATGGTATTTTTTCCTTCTAAAACCCTTATAATGTTGATTTCATAAGGAATTTTCACCCGGCAGTTGAAAAATGTTACACTTTTTTTCCATTAACGTTTTGTGTAAAAAGAGTTAAAGAGGGTTGTCTTTACTCTACAACAATCTGGGTGGATGATACTATTATAGGATTCTTGGTCTATAAAAGGAGAAGTTGGTGTCCACATCATTTACACACATTGGATTAATTACCAGTTAAAACTCACTATCACAAAGACAAGGGGTTTGTTTAATTAAATTTTGCTATATTTTGTTTTGTTTGAGGTAAGCGAGCTGTTGCTAGGATGTGGGAGCTAGTTTGGCTATACGGAGTTTTCGTTTTAATAATATTTTAGAGTAGAATTTGACTTTTATGTCTTTGCCCTGTCTTTTGAGTTATGCGTCTAGATCTCTTCCTTATATCTTAGGTCCCTTCATTGTAATTGACTTTATGTAAAGAAAAGCCCATGTCTGCTTGGAAAAAAACAATGGCCTTTGAGAAGCAGAAACAGAGTCTCATTTTGTGGGGCATGGTAAATCATGGCCCACAGCCAGCTGTTTTCCTCTTTCCTTTCTGTGTTACTGTCTCATGAGAATCACTTTTTTTTCTTTCAAAGCATACCGGAGAGTAAGAGAACTCCGGTATTTCCCTTATGCTGCCTGGAGTTGCTGTAGGGCTTTTAGTTTCACACCTCATTCATTTTTTTGCCTTCTTTCTAATCTCTGTCTTTTGATCCCAACATCTTGCGTATTTTTCTTAGGACTCTTTTCTTCTTTCTTCAATTTCATTTTTAAAAGATGAGATGCATTTTAAAGATTGCAGGTCACTAAAAATCCTCTTTCTCAGCATCCAAACTTGTTTTAAAAGTTTCTTTCATCAGCCAGAAAAACATAGTGAAATCAAGTAATTGCAGTTGGAAAGAGTACTGATCCACAAAGATTATTTCTATTAGAAATTAGAATGAGCCTTTTCTCCTTGGTTGCCCCTGGTTGAAGTGGAAATGGCAAGTAAATAGTGATCTGGATGCTCAAATCTACAGTTTGATTCTCTGCTTGAAACCATTCTTGCTGCAAGAATCATTGGCAAAGCTGAGGGTAAGGGGAGGGCAAGGTACTTCCAGGGCTTTGCCTTAGAGGCACTTCCTCTGTCTCAGAACAAGTACAGAAGAAAGTAAAGTGGTCCTAGCTGGGCTTTTATCTCCTTCTAACCATGGTGTGATTCATTACATTAATTGGGTATGAAAAGTCACTTTCTCTAACTTGCCCTGAATATTGGTTTGAATAGAACTGTAGTAGGATTTCTATTGATTTTGTTCCTTTTTGCTATCCTATGAAGTAGAATTGGGGACTTATGTTCCTACTGGCTATTAGTTGTGTAGCATCACCTTGCACCTTGACTTTGCTTGCACATCTACAATACTAAATCTTACTCATCCTTCAAGACACTCCTCCAACCCCATGCAACATCCTCCAGGAAATCTTGTTCCTAGCTAGATGCAAAATGTCTATCTTCCAAATTCCCAAAGCATGTTATCAGTAACTCTTAAGACAATCATCACTTTCTTTCTCTAGACTTTAATTTTCTTCTTATCTGGAATGCAAGCTTCTTGAGAGATGGATTCATATCCTATTTATACTTGCATAGTTATTTTGTTTGCTGTTCAGTCTTATAAAGTAGACCTTAGTCTCATTTTAAGGAGAAAGAAACTGAGACTTAGATAGGTTAATCTCAAACTGGCAGAACCTAACTGTGGTCTTGAACCATAGTCTTCAGAATCCATGCTCCGTCCATCGTGCCACCTAGCCTCAAGGTCCTCTTATAGCCCTGCCTTGCTTACAAAATATATAGTGGATGAATTACCCTAATATAAAAAGAGAAATAACAAAAGGTACATTTCAACATTTTTGTGTGTTTAAAGAAATTATATTGGAGGAAGTGGTTTCTATTCCAATAAAATTACTACCCTGCTGGTTTTCTATACTTTATATTTTATCCATGTTGTATGTATGCCCTTTAGCATAAGTTGTTGTTGACCTTCTTTGGACAGAGACAAGTCTAAATAAAGTAAAAGTACTGTGAAAAGGAACTGCTGGGAGACTTTTATAGGCAAAGAAATTCCATAAGCTCCAATAGTATTCTGGACCATGTCCTCTAGGATTCTTCCAACATCCCATCTTTTGTTGGGAGCCATGGTAATGCTGCCACCTTGCTACTTAATATGGTCCTGAACAGTATTGACCCTGCATTTGGCTCTTTGCTTTGGGATTTCAACCAGTGACATCTGGAACTGTCTAGGGGCACTCACGGTTGGGCTGTAGAAGAGTCCGTTCTACCTGCTGAACTCCAGAGTTGATAGAAAGCCTTACACATGGCATAGTAGGCTAAACCTCTCCTTCCCCTGGCAAAGTGCTCAGAGTGCCATTGGAATGGCTTACCAGGCAGCTAAGAAGAGAGCAGTTAAAAAACAGATGAACAAACAAACTCAATGCTGGGAGGAGAACTGTTTTTTTTGTTGCCTTTGTTTTAAATTTCCCATTCTTCATTCAAAAAGATCTGTTGAGAAGCAGTGGGAAACACCAAAATGACAACTATTCCATGAAGTTCTCACTGAGCTCCAGGATGATACCAGCATTGTGAGCATGGAATTAACATCATGGACCATCAGGGAGTAACAAGAGTTACTCTGAGGGGCCTACTTAGCACAAAGAGAATGCTAAATTAGTAAAAGAGAACTGCTTCCTATGTTCTTTTTCTGAGAACTAGAAGTAGGAATACAGTTGGCCCCATGCTAATTTGAATGTAAGCTTTTTGCAAATGAAATCACCACAGTATGTGCAGAAATTACGGAAGATTAGTGAGTACCCAGTATATGTAAAGAGCTGTAGTGTATAGAAAGGTCTTCTGTAGTATAAAGTAGTGTTCTCACTTCTGTTTACCAGTATGTTATCATTAAAAATACTCTGGGCTGAGAGTTCGTAGATCTGGATCCACTCTAGTTTTTGTCATGTTGGCCACTTTGGATCTCAGTTTCCATACCTATAAAAATCAGTAGGGGCACCAAGTGATTTCTAAGATTTCTCCAAACCTCGTGACTTTTCTTGACCATGGAAAGTGTTATCAGTAGTTTATCAAGTGTAACAGTGTTCCACAGAGCTTAAAAATCACACAAACCAAGAATACATAAATATATGTGTGATTTTAGTGAAATGGCTTAGTGTATAAATGTTATACTTCTGTGAATTCTGTGAGGAAACCTATAGACTAAACTGAATAATTTTTTTCATAAATTTTAGCTGTTTTTCATCTTGTCTTAATTAGTTCACTTTTTTGATATTTGTGGGATAGTTGAAAACATTAAGTTTAATTAATTTAAATCTGTAATATGAAGCTTCAAAGGCATTTAGTAGGGGTCAAATTCAGCCTCGGAGTGATGTATTGCTTTCCTTGGTATTTAATTAGAGGAAAATGAAAAATAATGGAACTTTTATTGTCTTTAAAAGTTCTCTCTCCCACAGTAAGATGATTCATTTAAAAACTATGTGGGTACTTTTTTATGTGCCAAGCACTGTTGTAGACTCTGGGGGTATAGTATGAACAAAAAAGACGAGGTACCTTGTGTTACAGAACTTACGTTATTGCGTTATTGCGAGGAATGCTAGAGCAAAAAAGGAAATGAAAGTAAGTAACAAAGTAATTGATAGAAAGTAAGCACAGTTGGAATTAATACCCATCAGTGAACTCTTTACGCATCAGCAGTACACTGCATCTCTAACAGTGGGCAGTTTTGGTGGTGATTCCTAGCGTTGATTCTTGGTTTTACAAATTTTATAGTTAGGGATTCTTATTTCATTTATGGCAAATGGAAAAGAAATGAGAGAGCACCTTTGATGTATTAGAATGTGAAAAGTTCATAAATGGATATGGCTGTACTGATTACAACCTTACAGCTATAAAGTATGCAAACTGAGTCTTCTTCCTGATTACGAATGCCTTACAGAAGAGTCATTCTTGGGTCGTGTTTCCTGTTTGCAGTCATTGCTAATATTTGTTTGGTAACTACTGCCATGGTAACCGAAACTATGATTTTAAAATCCGTTTATTAGATCACTAATATACAGTACATACAGGAAATTATTTTGCTGTTTATGATGTGATATTCAGGGAACATTATGTAAATTATGATTATGAAACCAACTTTTTCGAGGAGAAGAATAATTAGAGAAAGAAAAGGCAAACCAAATTGAAAACAGGTTTCAAAACTTCATACTAGATTTTCAGGATTTTAAGGAAAAATGATTTGGTAATTGATAAGTTCACCCCTCTTCTTTGAGAAAATATCCACGTATTAAAATTTGCCTTAAGCACAGTTATTAAAGGATTAAATTTAGAGGTTATGCTTCTCAACTCTCCAGCTTCAGTCTTTGACTCTCCTATAAAAGAGGTCCAGTCAAATTTAGAGTAGTTTCACCAGGTTTTCTCTAAGTGCCCTATTTACCCAGCCCCCTACTTAAATAATGGGGAATTAGAAAGATAAGGATATGTATGACTATAATTTTCTAATGCAGGTTCATGCTGTGACCCTAAAATGACTTAATTGCTTTTCTCTTCCTTCCTTCTCTACCAGCCACTATAGTCACTAATCATTTTTCTGTGGCAGAAGTATTAGGAAGGAACAGAAAGTGATAGAGGAATGAACCACAAGAAACTCACTTGGGTATAATTTGGGAACAGTACTGTGAAAGCATTTTAATGTTTCTGTCACATGAATACATAGCTATAAATATTAGTTGATTCCAGGTATCACTGCTTTTATTTTGGTCATGTTCAAAAAAGGAAAAGAGCATAGTTTAAGATTGCCAATTCCTGTAATCCTTAGGTGGTCTGCTAAGAACGGGGGACTGCTCCAGTTCGAGCAAGGCTTGAGGCGGGGAGCTGTGTGAAGCCAGGCAGTGAGGACTGCTGAGATCTCATCTGCTAAATGACAGCAAGGCTACCACTGTATGAACAGATTTAATCCACGAAATGCTGGCTCATCCTCAAATCACGAATGATTCAGCTTGTGTTTGTTATAGTGACATTCTGACCACCTTGCAAGACTATGAAAAGGGGTTTCAGGGTGTCCGTTGCATAGCTTCTTATCCCAACAGGGAGCCTAGCAAAACAAAGAGGCTGAAAGCCTAGCACAGATGCCTTGGTGCTGAGTCCATTAATAAGTCTGTAGCCACAGTGAACTTGTCCTTGCTTTTTTTGAAGATAAAGTGATATCATGTTTCATTGCAAAATGATCATGAGAGATGTGAGGTGGATGCTTGTTTCTATGATATAACATCATGAAAGCCTTGATAGAATGAGTCACAAGGTAAAGGTAAAGAATCTGTTCTTTCCTTCATGGGGTACTGGCCTACAATAAAAATAATTGAGAGCTAAACAAAAGAAAGTTACTCTTTGTTTTCTATAGAGAATACTAAAAGTGCAGGTTAATGTAAGACTACAGAATGTCAACTCTATTTCTATCCTGTCATGTTTTGAACTTGTGTCCCTCAAAGCACTGTGACGTCAAGGAGAAAAAGGCAGGCAGCCAAGCTAGCCAGTGGGCAAGACAGATATGTAAATTAACTATAATTCTGGATAGTAGGAAATGAGTACTATAATACAGTGTTTCTCAAAATATCTGTGGTGAGGAACTATTTTTTTTTGACTCTGAATGTGTCATGGGCCAGTATTTTTAAAAACACAATAAAAATGAATTACTTAAAAAACAAACCAAGTAGGGGCTAGCCTGATAACATAGTGGTTAAGTTTGGTGCACTCTGCTTTGGCAGCCTGGGTTCACAGGTTCAGATGCCAGACGCAGACCTACACCATTCCTCAAGCCATACTGTGGTGGCAACCCACATACAAAATAGAGGAAAATTGCCACAGATGTTAGCGCAGGGCCACTCTTCCTCAAGCAAAGAGAGGAAGATTGGCAACAAGTGTTAGCTCAGGGCCAATCTTCCTCACCAAAACAAAAACAAAAACAAAAAAAACAGGTACAAGTCTAATTAAAAAATTATTGTGTCAGACATAAAATCACTGTGAAATGGCTTAATAATTCCTAATTGCTTACTCACAATTTCTTTATATGTCTCATCACAGACTGTCACACTTTAAGTAGCATTACAGTAACAGGAATACAAACAACTATTATGAAGTCTCGGGAGCTAAAGAATTAATTTAATTAGGTAGATTGGGGGTATTTTATGGAGGAAACAACTTTCAAACCAACTCCTATAGGATAGATAAGGTTTCGTTAGTCAAAGATGACATTCCAGGAAGAATAAATAGCATGAACCAAAGGACATGGCTGGGAAAGCTCAGTAAACCCCTAATATTCACACCATTAGCATTCTCAGTTTTGACTATTCTAAAATAAAGCCAAGGTTCGTGATCTGCAGTAATTTGTGGTTTTCTCAGGTTACAGGTTTGAATTGAGGAAGTGTGTCAGTGAGCTAGTTCAGGAGCCTAGCCTACTGCTGAGGATCTATACCTCTATCCTGATCTTGGTTCTTATTTAATACACTGTGTCATCTCTTGAGGTAGAGGAGGAAATTCACACTGGGGTCTGGCTGATATAGGCTAGGCATGGCTCCAAGCTTTGGTTGGGACCATTTTGGCTCCACATATCTTTCATGCTTCTTAAATCATTGGATACCCCAACCACAGGAGCACATTCTAAGCCTCTGTTCGTGCCACAGTGGTCAATGTCCATGCTCAAAGTGAAGAGGAGAAGAAGTCTAATCTAGTGACTATGAGCCTATGGCAAGGGTGTGGATGTTTAATACTACTACCTGGAGTGAAGAATTGGGATCATTACCTCAGTTTACCACATATTGTATAGTGGGATTTTTGAATTTGGGGACTTAAGTATACTTTTCTGAAGGTCTTGCCTGTATCAAGAGTCTGTTCTGAGAAGATACTTTGCATAGTATCACAGACTACTGATATTTCAAAGCAGTGCAATCTTTGGCCTTCTGAAAAACTGGAAAGGAAAATTAACCTTGCAGTATCCGTTGATTTTTAGAGGGTATTTTTTCAATCTAGTCACACTTCTGTTAGTTTTAAGACACTGACCTTTTCACATTCATTCCAGCCAGGTCATGTGATCTCCATGTCGTGTGAAGAAATGTAGAACTCATTTTTCTGGAAAATGGCAAGTTGCCAAAGGTTTTTAAGGGGAGTTACAAAATCTGACCTTTTAAATACTGCAACAAATTGAAAATAGATTCCACAAATTTTCAAAGGATGCTTTGTGTTAGACTCTGCCAGTGGTAGCAGAACAGAAACTTATCCTAAGAGAAATAGGCAGAAATTAAAGGTAAAGAGAGGCAAGACACATCCATATTTCTTTTAAGATGTCACAGGTAAAAACACTAGAGATGTTATTTGTTGGTACTTTTCTCATGGACCAGATAAAATCAAGCCAGAGGATAGGATCGTGCTGTGGACCACTCTTGCTCACTCCGCTGCTGTTAAGGAGTTAAGAGGAAGCAGAAGAGACTTTGACATAGGTTTGAATCCCAGTTTGACACTTCCCCAGTAATTTGGACAAGTTTCTTAGTCTCCTTGCCTTCAGGGGGCGTTATCTGTAAAATTTGGATAATATCTCTGTGTTAAAGGGTTATTGTGTGATTAAATAAAGTAATACGTGCAGACATGTAGAAGAGTGCCTGACATACAGCAAGTGCTTGATTAATGTTAATTATTGTTTTCAAAACAGTTTTGTTTAGTTAGCTAGACCTTGGTATCAATAACTAAATGTTTGGAGAAGCAGAATTGGAGCCATGTTGATTATCAGCTTTAGAATCCTGGGTTCAGTTCTTAGCCCCAGCGCTTACTAGCTGTGTGAATTTGGCAAAGTTACTTAACCCTGTAAACCTCAGGATCCTTATTTGCAAATGGCTTACAGCCATCTATCTATCTTACAGGGGTTATAAGGATAATGGAGGTGAATATTTTAAAGCACAAAGTATGGTGCCTGCACATAGACAATAAACAGATATATCATCATCATCATCAACAAATTCAGTCTAGAGGGAGGAAAATCCCACATAGATCTTCAAACCATTTAATAGGCACCTGAATATATCATCAGGAATTTTATGACAGCGTGCTTTCAGGAAATTATTGATACTTGGTGCTTTGTTGGACAAAAAGAAATGTTCACTTAAAGTTCAATAGTTGGGATGTATTAAATTATTGGATTTAATTTTTCCTTTTTATAATTTGCAAATTATTTTGATTTTGATTTTTTTATGATGAAAGTAAACATTTCTAAGTGATCATTTCCAGTACTTGTTTGAGTATGTACCAAAGCTATATTAATTGGGTTCTCTAGAGGGGGCCTTTAATTTAACATACTCTGGTCCAGTAAGGGAACGTGTATGTTTTTCTGAACAGAATCTTCCTTAGAGTTTTTGTGGTAAATTGCAAAAATGGCCACAATTTTTTCCACACCTCCCATTAAGAAATGGAGTCTATTTTCCTACCCTTTGAATCTGGGCTACCAACAGACTGTGGTGGAAATAATGTTGTGTGGGCTGGAAGCTTAGACCTCAAGAGGTCTTGTTTGCTTCTAAGAACTTTCTTGGAACCCTGCTGCTACAATGTGAACTAGCCCAGCCCAGCGGGCTGGAGGATGACAGACCACATAGAACAGATGAAACATCCCAGCTGAGGCTCCTGTAAACCGGCTGTCCGACCAACTGACTGCAGATGCAGTGAGCCCAGCTCAGACCAGAGGAACCGTCCACCTAAAGCCAGCCCATGGTGCCAAACTGTAGAAGCGTGAGCAGAATATCTTGATCAGAAATTATGGAAAAAAATGGTGGTTGTTTTAAGCTACTATGTTTAAGAGTGGTTTGTTAGGCAACCTCTGTTGCGAGGATGCAAGTCTTCTCTGCCTCCCACAGTGAAAATTATGGAAAGGGTCTTAAAGCAGGCTTTCCCCACTCTGAATTACCCTCATAGCCTTCTGTACATATGGAAGGATAAGGAATCAAGACACTGTAGCTGCCTTGACATCACTAGTCGCTTGAGAAGGAGCCCTCCTTCTAAATCTAGTCAAATCTAATTTTGATTTCTTTGCTTGTTGTTCCATCAAGATAAAGGAAAATTAAATTAATATGCAAGTGAAATTTGGTCCTAAAAAGATGGTGTATGCATGTGTTAAAAGTTGTCTATTTCCCCTGAACCACTAGACAAATCTAAAGTGATGTCTGTGTACCTTTTGTAATGGAGAAATCGTTGGGCTGTAGTCTAAATATAAAACAAAAAGCATGTGAATCCAAACACTTCTCTAATAGATGAAAAATGGAAAGATGGGTCAAAAATTAGTTAAGGTTCTTATGTTACACAGCACAGCATGTAAACATAATTCCTTTTTTCCAGCGTAAGGGATGGTGTGAAAAGGCTAGGCAGTAAGAAAAGAAGCATAAGTCATCTGGCAGTAGGGTTTCTACATCTCTCCACTCCTTTCTCCAGTTCTAAGACCTCTATCTGTTCTGTAAGACTGTTTTTGTTCTAAAGCCAATCCTGGGCTAAGGTGTAAAATGAGAAGACTGTCTTTTTGCACCTTTTTCCCTGCATTTTCTGCACCTTCTCTCCATTGGACTTCACTTTCCAGATTCCCTGGGGTCCTCCTGCCCGGTCGAGTGGCTCTCTCAGCCAGTGCCACAGCCCTTGCCTTGGTTCTCTGCTCTGTGAAAACACACCTGAACTGGCCTCTTTTCTTGCATGTGCTCTGATTAGTTAGGGAGTTAGGGGCAATAAGTCACTTAATTGTACAGTCACCCTGCGACACCTTCACCCGTCTCTTATAACAGGTTACTCCTAAAGAAATAATACTATAGCCCCTTGGCCTGACAAAAATGGCGGCAGTGCTCAAGCTTGGGATACACAGAATCTTAATAAAGGCCTCTTGATATACAGCTGTCTGTGAGATCCACTTTTTAGAGCCAGCTGTGGAGGTAGTGACACAAGACCAAATTAGGATTGCTTGTCATGATTTAAATTCTTCTGAAAGACTCCTACAGACGCCTTTTGGAATCAGGTTTTTAAAATCCCTTTTATAGCTAATCATCTGGAGGCCCTGAGGGCTGTGTATGAAAGCACATGCCACTGCAGAGTCCTTCCTGGAGGCAGAGCTCGGATAATCCGAATTAAGAAGCCATTTCAGGAGTGATCATAGCCTGTTAATTGTGACATTTCATAGCCTGCATTGTCTTTCTCAAAGTCACAGATTCAGGAGGAGGCCTTTTTTGAGTAGAGTCCACAGAAGTAGTATTCTGTTGGTGAACACTTCAAGCGACTTCCTTTATGCAATAGTATAAAAATAATTTGATAGTAGTCAGTTTGAAGAGTGTTTTTGAGGAAGCAGCCTAAACTGAACACACAGAATACATTTCTTTTTCTCATCTGCTCATGTAAAGTAAGTGTAGATCTTTTTTTTTTTTAAATCTAAATTATTTTGCCCCTAAGAATACTGTGAGGATACATTAGGTTTTGAATAAGTAAGCAGTAATGGAAAAGTAGTTAGGAACTGCTGCCTATAAAACTACCTAATTTGAATTAAGTAATTTGCATCCTGATATCACAAAGAAGTGCTGTATTTGTAATTCCATCACCAGATAGATTTATGTAATAGAATAAAGTTTATATAAATCTTTTTCCATTTTTACTTTATTCTCTGTTCATTATGGAGAACTATGGCATATTATAAAAATTGTGAAAATTTTCTCAAATATATTTCTGGAAATTTCTTGCTAATTAAATCTGATATTTTGTATTTTGGTTTGTGACTGAGTTCTATAACACAAGTGTCTAAATATATATGTGTATACACAAGTGTATATATATATATATATTGAGATGGATAAAGAGTAGGGCATAGAGACTAAAAATCATATTCTACCCTGTCTTCTGGAAGATTGTTCCCTGGTCCTGACTAAGTGAATAGCTAAGAAATTGAGGGGAATAAGATTATTCATAAGGAAGGAGCAAAGTTCTATTTTACTACACCCACGTGGGTGAAGAGACATTTAAATATTTGAAATGGAAAAAATAAAGGCAAAGAGTGGTAAATAAACACCCCTTGCACCCCTTTCCTTTGTAATATGTCTCTCTCATCACAAATCACTTAGTCTTTGAATTTAAAATCAAAATAGAAAAGATGTTGTGGAAGGCAGCCTCTAAGATGGGCCCCACTGGTTCCCACCTCCTAGAATTCCTACCTTTGTGTATTCCTCTCCACTTGAGTGCGGGCTGGACCTGGTCAGTTGCTGCCAAAGAGTATAACATGACAGAAGTGATGGTATGTCGCTTCTGAGAGTAAAGACTGCAGTTTCTGTCTTGGGTACACTCATTCTCTCTGGGATCACTTGCCCTCAGGGAAACCAGCTGCCTTGTCATGATATGTCTGGGGAGAGTGCTGAAAAGTGGATCTCTCCCTCAGCTGAGCCTTGAGATGATTGCAGCCCTAGCTGACCTCTGATTGCAACCTTACAGGAGACCCTGAGCCAGCCCACTTAGTTAAACCACTTCCAGCTGCCTGATCTACAGAAACTGTGAGATGATAAATGTTTGTTATTTTCAGCTCCCAAGTTTTGTGGTAATTTGTAACTAACACAAAGGTTTTCCATTATAAATCTAAGAATTTAGTGATTTGAAAAACATGAACGATGTTTCAGTTTTTACCTCGTTATATCACCCTTGGTCACTGCAGTAATAATGTATGGAATTTTCTCTGTAATATAGCAGATTATTTTCAGACTAGTGATAAGGCTACAAGTTTTGAATAAAGATCTTTTAACTTTGAGATTTAACTTGTTCATTCTTATTTCATTGTTTCTTTTAAAACATTTTTCTCTTGCTATAACATTGGAAGAGACCTATTTTGCATCAGGACCCTGGAGGTTTTCCCTAACTCCCACCCCATTCTTTTGAGGGCTCTCTTGTATGTGTAAATTAATCACCCCAGGGCCTTCAATGTTAGTGCAGCTGGTGTGCAGACATTCAGGTTCCTTATAATCAGTCTCAGATTTGTCTAGGAAGAAGGAGCTCCTGGCTAGTGATGAATAGGCAGTCTTTCAGATCAGAATCTATTGTTCTAGAGAAGTTACAGATGAGGAATGTTACTCATTTAAATTATTACTTATCTTCAAAGTCTCATTTTGGAGAAAAAAAACATGGTGGCTTTGTAGTTAAGAGCTCAGGATTTGGAGTTAGAAATGCCGAGATTAAAATCTTGGCTCTGCCACTTGCTAGCTAGGCAATCTTAGACAAATTACCTCATCTGTCCAATTCGCAGTCTCCTTATTTGTGAAACACTAATGAAACCACCTTCCCATAGGTTGTTTTGAGAAATAAATGAGATGATGTATGTATTGTACCTGGCAAGTAGTAACATCTTAACAAATGGTAGTTGAGGTATTTTTACTACTACCTCCACCATCATGACCACCAGTATTTGTTAAGACAATGTATAATTAGAAATGCTTCAAGGTATCCTAGCAAAACTAAAATTCATTATTGTTTCCTAGAAAACAACAGCAGGATCTACTTCTGATCTTTGTCAAATATGTTACCATATTTTTTGAGGTTGTATAGATGTTTTACATAATCTGCTACAACCTGATTTTGTCTCAGACTGCCATAGACAAATTGCCTTTGTGATAGTCCCTGTGTCACTTACCTATACTGGTACTACCTTAAGAATAAGAAACGTAGGGGCAGATTTCGTGGGAGTTATCCATTTCGTTTGTTAAAGTTCCAGAAAGACTGACCCGGTACCTTCAGAACAGAATTTATTATGAACTATTCAGGCTGAAAAATCACTTGTTTCCTTTTCTTTTCTAACAGAATAGTGTATGTGATTGTTTACTACTATGTGTGAACAAAAAGGTGTCAGTCTGTTGGGCCCACAGTGGATTTTATGATATAGATTCATGTAGAGCTCTGGCTTTGTTTGTACTTCATGACTGAAAGGCTGAAGGGATGTGGAAATGACTCCTAGAATCTGCAATGAAGAGTTTACTTCCTGTTTGCTTCTGGATAAGTGGTATTGACAGCTAAAGACCCTTAATTGATTTTTCCATTCTTGAGCTGTAATCCTTTGGTCTTAAGTTAAAAATTCTATTTCTTCTATTTTTTAAAAAACTGATTTACTAAATATTTATCTAACTCAAGGTCTTTCCATGTTCATGACCTGTGTTTAGGCACTAGTAATTAAGAATAGGAATTCTGCAGTGCAGTGACCTTGCAAGTCTCTGCTTTAGTTTCTTCATCTGGACTAAAAGGCAGATAATAATCACTAGTACCTCAGACTCTCATAGGATTGTAATGAGGATAAAATTCGATGAACCATGTAAAAAATTTAGAACCATGCCTAACAATATAAATGTTCAGTAAATAATACTGTATTGCATATTTGAAAGTTGCTAAGAGCGATCTTAAAAGTTCTCATCACAAGAAAAAAATATTTCTGTAACTATGTAAGGTGGTGGATGTTAACTAGACTTATTGTGGTGATCATTTCTCAATGTAGACAAATATCGAATCATTATGTCGTATACCTGAAACTAATATAATGTTTTATGTCAACTATACCTCAAAAAAAGAGAAAAATAAATATTTGCTGCTGCTGCTGTTATTATCATCACTGTCTCTGCCAGAGCCTCTGTGTGTGTGTGTGTGTGTGTGTGTGTGTGAGAGAGAGAGAGAGAGAGAGAGAGAGAGAAGAGCAATGGGAATTCCTTGGGTAAAGGTGCTATGTTAAAGATCATTTGATAATTAAAACGTAATAAATAAAGCTTTCCAGCATTTCTGTAAATCACAGGGTCTGTGGCAGGCATCAGGAATTCAAATATGAACAAGAAATTCACAGAGTAGTGGAGTAAGCTGATGGGGAAACAGTCATAAAATAGTAAAAAAGGATTAAGTCGTAGAATTTGTACCAAGACTGATGAGAATTCAGAAGAATGTTGCTGAGAATAGTTGAAGAAAGGAATCACAGAAGAACTGATTCAAACTGTTCAGATTGGGTCTGTAGAGAGTAGGATTTTGCCAGATGGAGGAGTGGGAGACTGAGCTTCAGGCCAAGGGCAAAGCTCCCCCAGAAGCAGAGCCCGGCTGCAGGGGACCTGTGTGAGGACGGGAGTAGAAGGAGCAAGGGTGGTGCCAGGACAGAAAGGCCATTCTCTGCCGTCCTAAGACGTGAAATTCATCAAACTCATTAAAAGCATCTAACAAGGAGAGTGTTACGATCATCTTTAGGTTTTATTAAAACAATTTTGGGAGCAGCAATATGACGTCATACAAAGGGAACGATCAGTTGGGAGAGTGTGGTCCTAGGCTGACATGCCAGAAGTTTGAACACAAACAGTGGAGTGGAGATGAAGGAACAAACTGTAGTTTTTACAGCAGAGACCAGCAAGACTCAGAGCATGGTAAGCACAGCTAGACACGGATGAGGAGGCTGCCAGGCCCATTTGGGTGACCAGGTGACTAGTGATGACTTTTTCAGACTTGAGTAGGTGAGAGATGGGAAATTTTGTTCTTATGAGCAAAGAAAAAGATACAGCAATTTTATTAGGAATGGTTAATAGTAGCTCTTAATCACAATAAATCATTTCTTTGTCCAGAGTATTCATTTGTGTGACAAAGATCTAAAATGCTACTTTAAGAGTATAATATAAATATATGTATCATATATATATGATAGGTAAATAAATAGCCATGTATGTGTACAGCGAGTGAGAGAGAATATATATATATGTATGTGTATATATATATATGTATATATATATATGTATATGTATATTTCATGTAAACTACCATGGTCAGCTTCATTCCAAGATGATTAAAGAAGTCTTAGTAACACTTGCTTGTTTAGTAACCACATCTGATTCCTTGCTCCAGAGGGAAGTTTGGTTATGAAAACAGCATGAATCAGATGATCTCACCCTGAATACAGCATAATATCTTCCAGACCCAAATTGTCTCCAAATCAACTCAGACCATGTTTGAAATACCAGATGTTTCCTACCCTTCTTTGCTTTTTCTTTAAAGTATTTGACATGCAATACCCTTTCCTGGGTCAGAAAGGTCACCTGAAATGTTGCCAACCTATCTGGTTGCCTGAAATTATGAATATGGAGAAATTGATTCCATTCCCATTTCTTACTCTAAAATAAGCAGGGGAAAAGGGGGTGTTTGGAGGCACAGATCATGGGGATAGAAGTTCAGTATGCAGAGTCTACAGTTAAAGATATTTAGAAAGTTGTCTTTGTGTATGACTAGTGTTTCAGGATAAATATTATAGTCATTTTTATTTTTTCAAAGGACCTTGATAGGTATTCTCAAAGCCTGACTGTAGTTTTTCCGAATATAGTCACTCGAGACGACCTGTTTTCTTGGACACTGAAGAAGAAAAATTAATCTGTCATATCCTTGTATTGATGCTGGCCAGAATGTATTACTAAAATTATATGAAGTAGACAGCTTTGGGACTTGTGTGCTTATGAAAAACATGTGCTTTTAGGCACCAAGTGTTGACTCTGTGGGGAATATTGTATCACATTTGCTGTTGAAATAATTACATGCAACAGAACTGAGTCTTATCCCTCAGAACTTAAATTTTTTGTTTCCTATGTATACTTTATAAACTACTCTTCCAAGCTGAATTCAACTGATTCTGACATGTAAGAGCCAATGACATTGGCTTTCTCAAGTTGTTTTCTAATTAGTGTTTAAACATTGAGCAGATGACCATGTTGAATAACAAAGATGAAGTTAATCTGAACATGATTTGCAGTCATAATTTTAGAATTAAAAGGTATCTTGGAGTTGATCTAGTTCAATTCCTTCTTTATCTAGATGAAGCCCAGAGAAGAAAAAAATGACTTCTAAAATCCCTAAATTTGGCAGTGACACCTTGGGACCAGATCACAGTTTTCCTGACTGTCCTCCAGTGATCTTTCTGTTTTCACAGTTCTCTGTTTTGTTAGTTCTCTGGTGTCAATAGCCATGTAATTCTTCTTTTTTTTTCAGTTGAATTATAATTGACATATTTCCCTGTAATTCTTGATCATTTCCTAATACCCAGTGTAGCTAATTCTCACAACATATGCAGGCACACCTGTCTTGGTGTTTGTATTAGTCCAAGGATCTGGATTTCACTTTCTAAACAGCCGGGTTGCCTTAGCTAAGGAGCTTTCTGGGCTCCCCTTCCTCTCCACCATACCCCTGCACATACCCTGGGTATCCTTAAATAGCACCTTCCCTGTTCTTACCCCTTATCAAGAATTCTTGAGTCCAGACACCTGGGCAGAAACTAACCTATAAGATCTAGATGTCCAAGAGCAACAGCCATGGCTCTTGAGGAAGAAAGAAGGACCGTACAGAGGGTGTGGTCTGTGCTGAGGGTGACGAGAAGGGAGAAGGTGTAGTGAGAAGAATTCTGGGTCCTGGCTCTCAGGGAGTCCTGAACACAAAGTGAAGGAGGGAGAGAAATTGGCTGAGCCCTTAGGCAGATGGGCTTCTAGATCCTTGAACTGAGACCAGGAAAAGATGGGAAATCCCAGCTACTGTGACCTCTGCCCCACAAGGCCTGGGAATAGGCCTTGAGAAACCATACCTGGCACAGCTCTGGCTCTGAAACTCAGTTTACTGCAGAGGAGAATTTGTACATTTTCCTTCTCCTGATGTGTGTTTGACACGTGAAGGGGAGAATGGCGGATGCCTAGATGCCTAAGTCGGGGTGGGAACAGAAGCACAAGAAGTTTCCCTCACACCAGCAGAGAGATGTCTGCTCTGATGTGACTCCATCATATAAATTGGATTTAACAGGATTAGAGAACACAATTGCACTCTGGATTATAATCGAGTCCAGAACAAGGCAATCTACTGAGCAGGGAAAACGCTAGAGTGGGAACGACGTATCTTTGTTGTTTGAGTGGCATTGTGCCTTTTTCTCCTAACCGAGATTGCTAAAGAGGGTAAGAATATGGAAGTTCCTACCCAATAAGGTGGCATGAATTAGAGATCTTCAGTGCTGGTGTCAGTGAGGTTTAACTTTTATAGCTATAAAATAATTTCTCTTAAGGAAATTCCCTTACGGAAGTAAGTTCATCACCAGTTTGAAACTCTCTAATCGCTTTAGCTGCTAACAGTGGTTTTGAAGCTGGGTGTGTTTTTTGTTTGTGTGTTTATTTTTAATTAGAACTGCTTCCATCCAGTTATAGAGCAGGAGAGAGTGTCTCGTATTGCCATGACCCATTCCACCCTCTCACTTACTACTTCTCTCTCTGGGATATTTTCGGTTTCCTCGCTTCTTACGTCTGAGCACGTGGAGAAGGTGAAAGTGTGTGTGGTTGGAGAGATGGGTGGGAGTACTTTTTTCAGGTGGTCACAGCCACGCTGGAAGGAACCTATACGGAGATTAAGTTGGCCTTCCAGGCAGGCCAGTGGGGTGGAAGAACACTGGAGCACTGCTTTCTTCCCAGGGCAGGCTGCTGTTTTCGCAGATTACTCCATTTCTCAGTCGGGTCTCCTGGTCTCCCTAAGGTCCCCGCCCTGAGGTTTGGGTAGCAGAGCGGAGAGGTGCACCCTCCCTCTTCTCCCCGCCCTCGCATGTCTGGCTTTTTCTCTAGCGCTTCCTCTCATCCTCTCTGGGAACATCATTTCCTCTGTTAAACCTGGTGGCCCAAGATGTGGGGCCGAATGCTTCAGATGTTTATTTCTTCCCTGGGAAAAGAAAAGGAGGGAAAAAACTCCACTCTGCCTGTTACAAGGCTTGCCCTGGCACCCTTCAAGTGCTCTAAGATTTCCTCGGTCCCTACCACGCCCTCTTCTGCCACAGACCCTCGCGTAAGGTGTCCCTTCTGCCTTGAAAGTACTTCCTCCTCTTTGCTGAGCTGGATGCTGCTCATCCTTTCCATCGAAATTTAATCAACACTTGTTGAAAAGAGCTTTCCCGACCTCCCTGACAGATTCAAATCTTCCCTTTGTAAAGCTCTCCAAGAGTCGTCTACATTTAGAGGTATCGCAGGAGGCTTTGGGGGCTTGTAGTCCTTTTCCTGGAAGCAGAAATGAGCCAGGAATCTCTTTGGAAGACTGAAGGGCTCCCATCAGACACTCTGCGGAGGTCTGCCCCAGCAGCACAGTGGGGCACGAGGCAGACCCTGAGTTTTAGGTTAGCTTGCTGTTGACTAGCTTTGCAACCAGGAGCAGATCACCTCTCCTCTGGATTTTAGTTTCTTGACCTCTTACACTAGCGGGATGCCTGGGCCTGTCCAGCGCTAAGAATATGTGGGGCCCTTTAAAAGAGCAGATGTTCACGGAATACCACCAGTTCTAATAATTCTAACAAATAAACTGATTACTATTTTAAGGAGGTAAAAAGCAGGTAGGAAGGAAACAACTTACCCTTTCCAAGGCTGACTTTGTAAACCAGCAGGGAGCTACCCTGAGGCCTTACTGTAAAATCTCTGCTGACCAAGTGGGGTTCTAGTTATATTAGCTGAGCTTTCAAGTTTCATTCAGAAACAGAGAACAAGATGGTGTTGTTCCAGTATGTTTGCAGTCTTTTATTAAGCCCAGCATTGCTCCAACCAGGTGAGTCAGACTTGGCAAGAGTTTGTTTAGGTGGCCATTGAATTTAGAGGCAAAAGCACACTCCCTTCTAGTTATCGTCTAAGCCAGTAAATCTTTGTTTTAGGTTTTACACATACTTATACACACATAAGTTTGTATGTGTATATGCATGTTCTGTGTCATGGGATAAAATGTATTTCTTACTCTGAATTATATACAAGAGAGTAAAAGCAACTGATTGAAGCTCAGCTATTTGATTAAGCCTTAATAATGTCTTAATTTTCATTTGGGATTGGAGTTTAGCAGGAGATGCATGGAACACAGTATGGAGCAAATCCATACACCAGGTGGATTCAGGATTGTTAACTCTCCTGAATGGAAAACTAGAGAGGGCTTGAAAAAGAATACATCTTTTAGATTTTCTGTTCGCTTTACTGTGGATATCGTACTGGAGAAAACTCTTTAATTGCACACCTTACGAAAGACCAGAACACTCAAATAATTATCGCTCTGTCTTTTGTTTAGCCCACTTTATTTCTGTACTGTGAGCCATGATCATTGGTGAGAAGGAAACAATTTGATTTCTCAAAAAGAAAGAAGTGTAATTTAGAGAATTTTAATTCCTCCAGAAATAGATAATGTAGACATGGCAAAGGTGATGAAGTTTAGTTAATGCTGGACAGATTTTATCACCGTTAGAAAGTATGCTTGAGATTGTCTGACTTAAGAATAACGTGGGTTCTCCTAAGCAGCTGGTGGACCAGCTGGTCTTTAATATGCCCTTAGTTATGGTAAGAGGATGTGGTAATTTTCTTCAGGGAAAAAAGGAAGGGCTTCATTTAAACTTTAGGGCATGGTCAGGCTGATCTTTCAAGGAACAAGTTACAATGTGGTTTTGAATGAATAGTGACAAACACTACTTGGTAGGGTTACAAAAGGATGCCATTGAAAAAGATCTGTTATTTGTCGGGCTTGAACTGTTATTCCAGGTACTAACTGGTAATGAATTTGTCAGTAGTCACTGATGTGATATTTAAAATACAGAATAAGCTGATTGCTGATGCTCTGCCAATGTGCTGATGCAAATCCAGTTGATCTTTTTTACTCGAATACCAATAGTTGGTAGAAGAGCTTACATTGCCTTCTTGTGTCCTTCCCTCATGTGCACCCCCAGCCCTTCTGCTTATCAGGTCATGTCTCAGCAAGTTCCCAAGAATTACTATTTAATATGGTAAAAAAAAAAAAAAAGAATTGGTTTGCTATAATAAGGGCAACAGTACATCCCCCAACCCCACCCCAGGCATAAGAGCACAGGCCTCAGAGTCAGACAGACCTGGACTCAGGTCTCTTCTCTACCACTTATTAAGATTTTGATCCTAAGTAAGTTCCATAGACTCTGAATTTCAGTTGTAATTTCTAAAACAGAGAACGATGTGCCTACCTTATAAGCATTTTATGAAGTTCTGTAAGATTTTGATAAGTGCTTACCTCAATTTCTGGCATTCAGTATATGTTTGGTGTTGCTATTATTATGTTTATCACAATATAAAATAACAATATTCTCATTATAATTCCTGAGATCTTTCACACATTCCATCTTTGCTGCAAAATATGGCATTTGGGGCCAGACTTGCTTTCTAAGCTCCCTGTACCTATTATATACAGGGCACGTAGTGGACAAAGATATAAATTCATGGCTTTTTGTGACTACAATATTTGTAGTCTTCTGGACAGTTGTATGCTCATGCTTTCCTTTTCACGAAGAAAGCAATAAGAATGCAAAGTATGTTATATATGTACTTGGAGTTGCCATATAATACCTGGGTATCGTCATTGACTAAACAGTATGATACTCATAAAGGATTTGTTTGAAAGTTTTATCAACAGGAGTAGTAAGTGGAATTAAAAGTCTAATTTATTGAATTTTTAGATTTTTAAAAATTGTAATAATAAATCTATGTTGTTTTCTCTTTAACAGATGGGGTTAGGTCATGAGCAAGGATTTGGAGCCCCCTGTTTAAAATGCAAAGAAAAATGTGAAGGATTCGAACTGCACTTCTGGAGGTAATCTTTTGAAAACTACAACCACGTTGGTAATCCCTGCTCCTTGGCAGTGCTCGCTCAGACAGTGGAGAGCTCTTACAGCTTCTCTGGCATGGTTGCTAAGTTGCAGATCTGTTATATTCTTTTCTAAGAAATAAATAAAAAATAAAGCTTTTCTGTCTTCCTGTTATTAAGTTTGACTGAGCTCGTTGGACCATAGTAACTGTATTTAGAATTGTTTGATTTATTTGCTGTCCTTCAGATTTCCTATGAGTCTAGAATACTGAATGTCTCTTTTCTGAGTGGCAAATAAGTTTGCGGTACTCTCCAAGGACTTTATTAATTTAATTACTATTCTTTTCTTAAAAGTTGGTAACTTTGCACATCTTGTCTATATATTTGCAATAAATAGTAAATATGAATGATGAATGGAGCATTCATGTCCTAATTGTTGGGAAATGGACTTGAATCTGGGTCTCTTCAAAATTTTCGGCTATAAATTCACTACTAAAAAACTTTGAAGTACTTGAATTTAAAATGATAATTAAAACAGTAATAATTGATTGTCAGTGTCTTGATTTGAATCAAGTGCCTATATACAGAGGACAAATGTTAGTGGATCAAAAATGTGAATTTTGTATAGATCTTACTTGCATGTATTTTTTAAAATAATATTGTATGTCATATAAACCTAAAATCAATGTTTTAAACCTGTTCTTAGGAAGGACATAAATGTTCATCAACGGCTATCAAGACCATAATGGTAGTTCATAAGTCTGTTCAAAGCTTAGAATCAGCACGTTATTGTTAGACGGAAACAATAAAGATGATCAACTATACATTATTAGGATGGCAGCTGCTTTGTTAGAATGAATCGCACTTGAGAACTACTTCCTTACTGTGTATTTCCTCAGGAAACTCTCTAGAATAAAAAATTTCATCAGATTCTGGGGCTGTGTACAGTATAAGTTAAAGGAGATTATAAACAAATAAAATTTGGGATATTAGGCTCTTTTAAAAGCTAGTTTATATAGTAAGTTTTAGGAAACAAAGACAGTTGTTTTCAATAGTGAAGGTAACAGAAACCTCAGCGCTCCCAGAAATGATGTTACAGTTCTTTCTCTTAGGGAGTGAAAATTTTGCAGGAATTTTTTAATTATAAGACTTAATAGTTCCTTCTTGGGCTGCCTTTTCAAGGAACGTAGCGGTTAGGCATTATATCTGTCATGTTTCAGAAAGGTAAAGTTGCTAGACACAAAATAGTTTCCATGGGTTAGAGTATTTCAGCTCCTCATGCGCGCACTGCTCTGTTGTGCTCACAGTGGGTTTTGTGGAGAGCTGCACTGCCCTCTGCTGGACACGGTTCCTACTTTACAAGCTTAAGATACTCTTTTTAGTTCATCCATACAGTTACCAAAAACTGCTAATGAGATTTTTGAAGCTTATTCCTAAGTGACAGCATCTTTTCTCTAAAGCAGAAGATTCACTTATAGTAACTTTTGTTTGCTCTGTATTATTTTTCTATTGCAGGTCACTATAATCTGATATTTTCAGATAAAAATATGTCAGATAAAGGCAGATAGCTGTGGCTTGAAACTCACTTTTTTATTTTATCTGCACGAGTCATTTAGTTACCTGGGTACAGTCCGGGAATCTGTTAAGAGCTCTGAAAGACTGGGCTTTGGCACGGCCTCCGATCTAGCTTGGGTTTATTCAGTCCGTCCAGACGGTGTTACCTAGTAGCTCTGTCTTCTTCCTGGCATGAGTCCAGACGCATTTCTCTCTCAGAATTCTTGATAGTTCTCTGACTTTTTCACCACAGCTGGAAGGCTTGAGGGCAGGTGCCTTTGACCTCCAGATGAGCCATTTTTCAGTAGTCTTTGAAGTAAAATATTCTAGGCTGGTAGTTGCGAGTGTAAGGAAGATTCCAGGTCTAGTCTAGGGCCACAGAACTGCTGTGATTGAAGTGACATGGGGTCCCAGAACCCTGCCCGCTTAGCCTGCTCCATCTTCATGGTGACCCTTGACTTCTAAGACACTTAGGGCTTCATGAGGCACATTGTGAAAGTCAGAGCTAAATTATTCTCCACTTTTTACCAGTCTGGCTTTCCACACAGCCACGATAATGGTCTTTTGAAAATGGATACCCTTACATACTTGCAAGTAGCTTAACCTTCAGTGCTTTCCTGCTGGACTTGATCCTTTAAGCAAAGTCTTTGGTCTTTGATGTTAAACCTCGACATCTGGCTTCAGCTTGCATTTCCGGCGTCATCTCCCACTTCCCTTCCAAGCTCCTTGTGTTCAACTGCTTGGATACATGCTGTTTTCTGAAATTTCTGTGCCATGTTGCATGTTTTCTTTGCCTGGAAAAATCCTCCATCTCACCACCAGGAAACTATTCTTCAAAGTCTCAACTTAAGCACTCCCTCTGAGAAGTCTTCCTTGTCCCCTATTTTAGTTAGCTCTGGCTTCCATACAAAATACCATAGACTATGTTGCTTAGACAACAGAAATTTACTTTTTTACAGTTCTGGAAGTTAGAAGTCCAAGATCAGGGTGCCAGCAGAGTTGGGTTCTGGTGAGGAACCTCTTCCTGGACGGCCACCCTGCTGTGTCCTCACATGGCCTTTCCTCAGTGTGTGCACATGAAGATAAAGAGGTCTCTCTCTTGCTTCTTTTATAAAGCCACCAATCTTATCAAATTAGGACCCCACCCTTATGACCTCCTATAACTTTAATTGCCTCCTAAAATCTCTTATCTCCAAATGCAGTCACATTGGGGGTTAGGGCTTCAACATATGAATTTGCGGGGGACACAGTTCAGTCCATAGCACCCTCTTGCCCTGTTTCCACACACCCCCAAGTAAAGTTAGGGATCATTTTTCCCATTACACCTTGTACTCTTGTAGGAAGCCAGGAAATAAATACTTAGACCTCACTATTCCTCACTCGGACGGATCTCCTGCTGGGACCTTCCGTTGCTGGGGACAGGTAGCCCACGGCTGCAGTTCTTAGGGGTCCGCCTCCTAGGGCACAGCACAGGGCGCTGAAGGGTGTGGCGTGGATCTGGAGAGGGAGTGGAAGAGCTCCAGCAGGCATGACTGCCTGTTCAAGGTGTGTTACAACAGGTGTAAAAAGCTGCAAATGAATTCTTAGACTTATGGAAGTTCAGAGTGGAATTGGTCCCTTAGTTAACCACACCTCATTTTATAGATCAAAGACCTAAAACCCAAGGAAGTTAAAATCACTTGTTTGAGCCTATGAGTTATTAGTAAGAAATATAATTTATAAACAGTTCCTATGTGTCATACACCAATAAGCACTTGTAACAATTTTTTATTGCTGCATAACAAATTACTACAAATTTAGCAGGTTAAAACAACGCCTGTTAATTAACTCAACACCCATTTTTACTTTAGCTCAGAAGTCTGGGCAGGCTTAGCTGGATAATCTGCTTAGGGCCTCGAAAGGCTGAAATCAAGGTGTTGGGCAGGTTGGACTCTTATCTGGAAACTCTGGGGGAAGAATCTGCTTCCAGCTCATTCCTGATGTTGGTAGAATTCATTTCCTTGTGGTTGTAGGAATTCATTTCCTTGTGGTTGTAGGCCGACAATCCCTGTTTTCTTGCTGGCTGTCAACCAGGGGCTGCTCTCAGCTTTTAGAAGCCACTCACATTCCTTGGCACATGGCCACCTCTGTCTTTAAAGCCCACAACAGTGTGTGGAGTGCTTTCTGCACCTCAGATCTCTCTGACTTCCTCTTCTGCTCCCAGCCAGAGAAAACTCGGTGCTTTTTAAGGGCTCATGTGATTAGATTAGGCATGCCTGGATAATCTCCCATTTGCCATTTAAAGTAGTATCATCATGGGAGTAACACTAGGGGGTGAAGGTCATAGGGACCATCTTAAAATTCTGCTTACCACAGCACTTTATGTACCTGGGTGTACCTAATCCTCATAAAACCCTTTGAGATAAGTCGTAGTATTCCCATTTTATATATGAGAATTCAAAGACTTGGAAATTTAAATAACATACGACAGGCATGGCATCTATGGATGGCAGAGCTGGAATTTGGATCCAAAGCTTGCCAAAACCTTCCTTATCACCACCTTTCTACATGGCAGAGCAGAAACTAGAACCCATTGTACACTGTCATGACCAGTGAACCGTGCATTCACCAGATATCTTCTCTAAAGTGTGGTGCTTTTGTGACATAGACATCTTTGTGGACAATGGGGTCCTTTAACTGTGAGCTTTCCCCTTCAATGCACCAATGATTACAAGACTAGAGGAAAATAAAAGATTGGGGATGCCTGATACTTACCACATAAGAACTACTGTCTTCTGGGCACACTTTCAAGTAATATTTAGAGATAACAAATATTTATGAAATGCAAGACAAACTCATGATTTCAAGGCGTTTATAGCCAATTATTTCATAATGAAAGTGTAGTAATATCATTGGAACCATAGATCATTTATCAGATAAATACTAGAATTATTCTTTTGTCTTATTTTTGATAAATCCTTCCAATAAAACAGTTGCATTTTGCAAGAAAAGTGTTACTTGAATATAGCGTACATGTGTTTAGAGAATTTCTGATGGGTTTAGAGCTGGCTGAAAACTAAAAATTCCCCACCATAAAAGGATTAATGCCTGTGTTGAATTCTATAACAGAGGCCCATGCTTAAGTCCATATATGTATATCCCTGTTGTAAAAGGGCAGCTTCCAACCCTTTTAAAATACGGTTTGTAGCCTTGCCACGACCGTGCCTCTAAATCACTGTGCATGCTGGCAGCCTGTCAAAGCACTCCAGTTGCCACTGCTTGCCTTGGAAAAATAATAATTTTTACAAATGCTGACACAAAAAATTTTTCTCTTTTGGGGAGATGAGGGATAGTTTTTTGACTGCTTTTAGCTTGAAACTGTCAATCTATGTATTTTTCTGAGGCAGCGATTTTGATAATTTTAGTCGTCTCTTGGATTTAGCTCAAGAGCTCCAAAGGCGTAGTGTAAAATTCCGAGTGTACAGTTTGATTTGTCATACTTTTATTAATCTTTGTGTGTGTTTGTGTTAACACACTAAACTTTTTTGTACAAAGAACTTTTTAGTACAAACAACCTTCCTCCCCCCACACCTTAGAGCTTCCCAGTCTAACTTCGCATCTTTTAAAGTCGTAAGAAAAGCAACTCTTTTAAACTAACTTAATTCTGAATCCCCTCCTTCTTCCCCCTTCACCCTACCCCCGCCCCAACTTTTATTAACATTCATGGAGACTTTGGGGAGAATTGCTCTATAGGACAATGTAGAAGATTCAGAGATTTGGCAGCTGTGCTAAGTATGGGACTGGATTTATATATTCTACAAAAACTGCTATCAGATTGCTATAGCTCAAATAAATATAAACTATTTAAGTCTATATATATTATCAAAAGCTATTTATGAATCATCTGAAGAAAGATACTATACAAACCTTAAAAACATATCCCCTGGCACATGAGTACTGTGCTCACCCATCCCTCTTTGTTTTAGGTTGACATAAAACCAGTTAGTAGTAGTAGTATTTTTTTGGTGAGGAAGATTCACTCTGAACTAACATCTGTTGCCAATCTTCCTTGTTTTCTTTTCTTGCTTGAGGAAGATTAGTCCTGAACTAACATCTGTGCCACTCTTCCTCCACTTTATGTAGGTCACCACCACAGCATGGCTGATGAATGGTATAGGTCCACACCCGGGATCCAAACCCACGAACCTGGGCCGCCAAAGCAGAGCACACCGGACTTAACCACTATGCCATGGGGCTGGCCCCAAAATAAAACCAATTTTTAAAAGCTCTTCATTTTCTTAAGAAGGATGAAATCTGGGTTATTTTAGGCTGAAATTAAATATGTGACAAATGTCCCACTCATTCTCGTGTCTTCTCCTGGATACCAAGATAACAGTATCCTTTTCTTCCCCAATTCCTCAACAAGGTCTTCCTTTTAATAAATTTATTGGATTATCTTCCAAATGACTTTAAAAGTTCTTAAAAGATTTCTATAAACAAAATTTCCCAATTTAAATATGGGAAATTCAAATATAAAACACTGGAGACTACAACTCCAAGAAAAGAATTTAAAGCAGTTTTTTAAACTAGATAAGTAGTAAATACTACAGATTTCCACAATCCATAGCCCTTGGCACCTGGCCCAGACTTTGTAGATTTCTTTCTTGCAGAGTGGTTTGTAACTGTCCCTTTCTACTATAGAAAATGGAGCTCCAGTGTAAGGGGTCTGGAAGGGATGTGGTCATTCCAGCTGCTTCAGTGATGACAACTCTATCTGAAAGAACCATCCCACCTTCTTGAGTCGCATTCCTGCCAAGGGCTCTGTTACTGCAGGTCACCATGTGGGAGCGAGGATGCAGACAAGGCTTATAATGTATGCATGATTTTAAAAACTATAATGAATCAATCATAGGTTTTCTCCACTTAGAAAACTGATAATCGATCATAGTATAGTTTCATTGGCTCCTTTTTCCCTAATCGCTGCTGCTATTGGTGCTGTTGCTGCATTGTTCTAACCTGATTTTACTTGCTTAATAAAGTTATGTTGTGTGAGTGAAGGAGTGTGTAGGGAAAACGGATTTCCTCAGAATGTGAATCTTCCAAGAGTAGCCAAGACAAGTAATAAGAGAAAGTATAGGGATGGTTCTTATATCATTGGTAATGTACCTTTTTATATGTAACACTTTCATAGTAAATATAATTTATATAACCCTGCTACAGCTTGTCGTAGTGCATGCTTTAGAAACCGAAAGGCTTTTTTTCACTTACTCTTTTACTATTTGTCTTTCAAATTCTAAACTCTAACTCCCCTTATTTTGTGATGTACGTGTCGTGCTGGTGTAGAACTGGGTAATAAACATTCCCAAAGGCAGTCCAGGATTCTTCACATATCCTTGTAACAGTATTACTTTGTAATTATTAGGATGCATGCCCTAGTTCACAGCCATATAAGGCTCTATTTATCTATATTAAGAACTAAATTCCCACGCCACCTCTTTCCTCTCAGGAAGGTATGATTTTACCTTGATTCAAAAGCAACGTGATAGTTTTATGAATAATTATATTGTTTTTGTTAACCAAAGAACAAGAATGGAGAACATGCTGTAGTAGAATGAGATGCTCCTTTCCACTAGATGGGAGTGTGAGATAAGCAGATGGAAGAGTCTTTTACAGCTAAACCAGAATATGCAAACTCTTCAGCAGATTCTTACCAAATAAAGATTTCTGACCAATGTGTGCACAAGGAAAATAGTTTGTCTCCCCACCCCTCATATCTCTGCATCTCTGACTCTCTCCCTGTGTCTCTCTCTTTCTGGAACTGTACAAGTCAGATCTGATATCTTCAGTTCACCTTAAGAAAACTCAGAACCCAAAAAAGTCTATAATTTTTTAATAATTTATTTGGCAAAGAGATTCATTTAAGAGTTTTTAGTTGTTTGTTTCTTCTAACTTTCTGATGTAGAGAAATCCAATTATTTATGTTAATTTTTAATCCAGAAAATCTATTAAACTCTTATTGATGCTAACGCACTGCATTTTTATATGATCAGTCATGGCATCTGTGAACAGCAACAGTTTCTCCTTTTCTGATGAATCCTTGTAACTTGTATGTCTTTGGTTTTGCTCACTGCTCTGATTAGTACCCACAGGACAGTATGAATCAAGTGGTGGTAGCCAGGTTGCTTCCTTGCTTCAGATCCTACAGTGAATGTGCTAAGTGTGATGTATGCTAAGTGTTTGTGGGGTTTTCCCCCCAGAAACCCTCTCAAAAATCCTTTCTAGTTCTCTTCTATAGCTAAAATGGATAAACAAAATGTAATCAGAAGAGATGATGAAATGTATTGAATGCTTTTTCTGCACCTAATGAGAAGCAGACATTTTTTTATTTCTTATTTTTTGCTATTATCTTTATTTTCCTTTCTTGTATTTATTGCTGCTTCTGCATTTTTCCTAACTTCCTGAGTTGAACACTTAGTTTAATCACCTTTCTTCTTTCTTCTTAAATTTGAGCATTTCACTATAAATTTCCTCCTAAGCATTCCTTTAGTTGTGTTCCACAAGTTTCAAGAAAAAGTTTTGTTTTCTTTTTTTCCGAAAAGGTTTTTTGCTCTAATTTCTGTTGTGTTTCTTTCCACACTGAATTTTTTATTTTTTTTAAAGAAGTATTTTCTAGTTGCTTTTTTGCTGTTAATTTCTAACATAATTGCATTCTGTTCAGATAATGTGGTTGATGATCAGTCCTTGGGCATTTCTTGAGACTTGCTCCATGCCATAGTGTATGTTCAGACTTTTGAAGTGTGCAAATGCTCATAAAAATAATGTATGTTCTTCAGTCAGTGGATATGATTTATTTATTTTTTGGTTTTTGTGAGGAGGATTGTCCCTGAGCTAACATCTGTGCCAGTCTTCCTCTATTTTGTATGTGGGACACCGCCACAGCAGGGCTTGACAAGCGGTGGGTAGGTCCAAGAACCCCAGGCCGCCATAGCAGAGCGCACAAACTTAAGCACTACACCCCCAGGGTGGCCCCTGGATGTGATATTTTTTTATGTGTCTGTTAGATCAAGCTTGTTAATTGTGTTATTCTAATCTTTGTTTCTAATTTTTTTAGTCTCATTATAATAATGGATTTATCCATTTATTTCTTGTAGTTCTATTATTTTTGCATATACATTTTGAAGTTAGGTTATTAGGCTATATTATTAAGTTTAGAATTGTTACCTCATAGAGGTGTTTTTAAACTTTTGTCACAGTGGTTACTGTAATACTCATTGAGGGAAAAAACATTAAAGTCCAATTGTATGATATTAATATAGGTATCTAACTTACTTTTTGCTGATATTTGCCTAGTTTGTCTGTTTGCACCCTTATACTTTCATCCTTTCTATGTCCTTAAATTTTAAATGTCTTGTACAAATAGCGTATAGTTTGATTTTGTTGTATTATCCAAGGAAAGCCTTTGTCTTTTAACTGGAGAATTGAGTCCATTTATTGTGACTATTGATACATTTGGATTATATCAACCATCTTGATCTGTGCTTTCTACATGTCCAAATTTCCTCTTTCTTTTTTCTCCTCTCATTGCCTTCTGTTTGACTAATTGCATTTTTATATTTTCATTTCATTTTCTCTATATTAGTTTAGAAATTATATATGATATTTCTTTCTTTAGTTATCTAGATATTTTAACATGCATAAGTAACAACGGCTAATGTTAATCCATATCTTTAATATCTTCCTGAACAACATAAGGATATTAGAATGTTTTTTGAAACTCAGATCCCCCTCTGATTTATATGCTATTGTTGCCCTGTATTTCAGTTCCAGCTTAGGGGGTTTTTTCCCCCTCAAGTAATTTTATTGGGATTGTAATTGTTTATAACATTGTGTAATTTCAGGTGTACGTTATTGTTTATCAATTCCTAAATACGCTTCATCGTGGTCACCCCCAGTAGTCCAATTTTCATCCGTCACCATACCTATGTGCCCCTTTATCCCTTTCGTCCACACCCCCCAACTCCCTTCCTCACTGGTAGCCACTAATCTGTTCTCTTTATCCATGTATTTGTTATCTTCCACATATGAGTGAAGTCATGCAGTACTTGTCTTTCTCTGTCTGGCTTATTTCGCTTACCATTATGATCCAAAGAGATTTATGCACCCCTATGTTCATTCCAGCTTAGGTTTTTGACACCACGAAGTCTCTCTACTTCCGTTTCCTGTGTCACCTTTTCCAGCTTCTGCTCCTCTGCCAGACTCCTTCCTGAGTCCTCACCTATCCCTCTACTCTTCCGCCAGGAAGTGAAGGTGATCTGTTCAACTCATGTGCATGTGTGCCATTCCTTGTCTCCTGAGTTTCTATTTTCTACGCTAGCTCTGTGTATTGTACAATCTACTTGATATCTTTACTCTGTCTCATAGGCATTTCAAACTTATCAATAGTTCAGTTTTGGAGACATTTCATCAACCTTTTCCATCCAATTCAACCACAAAGTTTAGTCAGTTTTACAAGGAGATCTTAAATCTGTTCCTCTCTTTCCATCTCCATTATCAAATACTCTAGTCCAAGCTATAGCACATCTTGCCTGGACCAGAACAATAACAACCCAAGATGTAAATTCCGCTTTTGAAGTAGCAATAGAGTCCCTGTTACTTAGAACCATGCCCTTGCAACTGGATGCACCATTGACGTGTTAATTGGTCTCTCTGTTCCAATTATGTCTACGCTCAATCCATTCTCCACATGGCAGGTATTACAATTTTTGAAAATGATAGATCTGATCATGTTATTCCATTACATAAAAACCTTCTGTGCCTCCTGATTACTCTTATAATGAAGGCCAAATTCTTTCATGTGTTCTGTAGGTCCCTGCATAATCTCATGCCTGCCTCCCATCGTTGTCGCTGCCCCATTTGCATGCATCACTGCAGTCATACCAGCCTTCTCTGACCGTGGAACCTAAGGGAACAATCTCTTTCCTAATCCAGGACCACCACAAAAACTCTTTCTACCCAGAATATTTGGTGGCTTTTCTCCTCCCTTTTGTCTCCCTCCCCAAATATACACATGCATACCCAATTCACACCTGTATTTTACACATCCTTCAGATCTCAACCTAAATGTCACTTTCTCATGGAGTAATGTTCTTATGGCGTCCGTTCCTCACCAGTTCCAAGTCAAATTTATACCCTCTCAAGGTATCCTGTACTTTTCTTTTCTATCACAAATGCAATTATAACGGGTGTGTGTGTGTGTGTGTGTGTATTTGTTTAATGTCTGTCTCCCCACCAGGTGGTAAGTTCTAGAATGTCAGAGACTGGGCCTATTTTTTTTACCATTATGTCCTAGTATTAAAGCCATTGCTTGGCACATGGACACTCATTTGTGTTGCATGAATGAATGAATGATTATGTGCTAGACCAGACTGGGGAAGAAGAGGGCTGTGTCCTTCAACCAGAAGAAGGGCAGAGACTCTCATTTATCAGTCTTTTTATACATAGTGGAGTATGTGGTAGGTGATCACTAAGTGTTTGAAGAATTAAAAGAAGGGGAAAGGGAGGGGGAGGAAAGAGAAAGGAGAAAGGAAATGAGAAATGGGGAAGGGAAGGAAAGGAAATTGGAAAGGGGACAGGAAAGATAAACCTCAATCTAGGATTATAGTCCTTGATGAGAAAAGTTATATTAATCTCTCCATCCCTCGCTGAAAAAAAACTTGGGCTATATGGCTGTGAAATGTTATCATGCAATAAAATATGAAACCTCTTGCTGTGATAGTTTTTTGGTGATTTTGTTTGTTTATTTATTTGAGAGAATGAGGGATACCAGATGGGGTTACTCTCAAACATACCCCCTTGAACGTGTACTTTTTGATCAAAACCTAACTTTTTCAAAGTCTTATAAAGTGAGAGTGCATTTTTGTGTTTTCTTGCTTAAATTTATGGATAACTACTTGGTATCCCACCCCAAAATGATTTGGCTTTGCGTACCATTAAATGGAATATGTGTAAAAGTATTTTATGCACTATAAATGTATGCACGTAATTATTATTGGTTAGGTATGATTAATCATTGTCTACTTATCTCCAAAATTATAGAAAAATATGTCGTAACTGCAAGTGCGGGCAAGAAGAACATGATGTCCTATTGAGCAATGAAGAAGACCGAAAAGTGGGGAAACTTTTTGAAGACACCAAGTATACCACCCTGATCGCAAAGCTAAAATCAGATGGAATTCCCATGTATAAACGCAATGTTATGATATTGACCAATCCAGTTGCTGCCAAGAAGAATATCTCTATCAATACGGTTACCTATGAGTGGGCGCCTCCTGTCCAGAATCAGGCATTGGTAAGGGAGAGGGGAGTCCCTTTATTAAAGTTCCCGGACTACTTATTTAGGGCAGTTCCTTTAGCAACCTAATCAACTTCAGGTCTGTTATTTTTCTGGGGTTCCCATTACGTTGATTTTCAACTCCTTTTATGGTCTTTTGAAAGTAAGATTAGATATCTCATAGAATTTTTCTGACTACCTGGATATGATACCTTTTTGAGGGAATGGTCTGAAATTCTTAATATTTAGATAAAAAGCAAATATTTTGTACAAATCTAGTAACTTCTAGCTTACTCTTGAGAAGATTTCTCTTAAGATGGTAAAGAATAGCTAAAGAATAGAATTTCTGTTGTTATTTGGAATTAAAAAAATGTTCACTATATTTCTTTTACTGTGTAAGGCAAAAAAAAATGCAATTCTTTGTCAAGCTCCTTCTATTATAACAACTAGATGAGATGAGACATTTGGAAGCCTTTTAAGAAGGTTAGTTAAATCATTAAAGAGAATCTTGTGATGATATTTTTTATAATGATGAAAATTTTGCTGATCCATAGGTCGTTCTGAACATGCTGCCTGAAAATTTGTGTTCTCTTGCAACTGCACATTTGCATATGTAGCACAAGTAAACATTAGTAACCAGAATCCTTTTACAAATTGAAAAAAGCTTACGTTTCATGGGAAAAAACATGTTCATTTTTACTGAACTGAATCTATTTAGTGTACCATTTTTGAATATGTTAACATCTCAAGCTGTTTATATTATGAAGATTAATTGTTACTAATAGATAAACTGACTTCTTTCTTAAGTAACTTGCTTCTGATGTGTGTTATAAAATATTGCCTGTCTGGTGGCCAAGGCATCTCCCAGTTAACACTGGTCTCCTTGTGGTTCAGGCCAGGCAGTACATGCAGATGCTGCCCAAGGAGAAGCAGCCAGTGGCAGGCTCGGAGGGGGCGCAGTACCGGAAGAAGCAGCTGGCAAAGCAGCTCCCTGCACACGACCAGGACCCTTCAAAGTGCCACGAATTGTCTCCCAAAGAAGTGAAGGAGATGGAGCAGTTTGTGAAAAAATATAAGAACGAGGCTCTGGGAGTAGGAGATGTCAAACTTCCCCGTGAGATGGATGCTCAAGACCCCAACAGAATGTGCATCCCTGGTGGAGACAGAAGCACCACGGCAGCGGTGGGGGCCAAGGAGAACAAATTGGCCGAAAACAAAAGAACTCAGTATGTAAGTAGAGTCTGGTCACACTGTTGGTCCAATTGGTGTATTTTACAGGTTCTTTCCCTTTCTTTGAAACTTTTTTGGGGCCATTCCTCTGTTTCCAAAAGGGAGTAGGTGAGGGAAATAAATTGAATTAAAATTCAGTTTCAGCTTATTTTAGAAAATCATGTTTGAAACCACTGTCTAAAGCCGGGTTTCCTGATTATCTGTTGCCAAGGATAATTGTGAGTTTTATGTATACATAGTAGTTAGCATTGGTGTCATGCTGGACTACAACATACTAATTAAAATCTGTTTCTAAACATAATTATGATGTTAATTGTTTATCTCTTCCCATAAATAAGAATAAGATATGCTTAGGTTAATTCAGTTTTGCTTGTGAGATCGTGCCTAAAATTCAAGATTAAATTTATGTAGATATATGTTCAATCATATTTTTTTTAATCTCTCCTAGAGAAGGAAATTGAAGTCTTTTTTTTTTTTGCCTTAAAGAAAATTGTGACACAGATGAACAAAAAAATAAGAATTTTTTTTAACCTTACTGTAATAGATTCCTTATAGATCCAATTAGCACGTCAACCCATAAGGCTTAGTCTTGTAAAACAAAAAAATTTTTTTAGGTGCTAATCATCTCTAAGTAATCATTTTTTAGAGAACCACTTAAAATTGAGGTAAAAATTACTATTAGCCTTTTTCCATAAGGAACTTTAGTTCAGGAATTACTCAATACTCTGCTGCACATAGGGTGCAGAATTAGGTTTGAACAGCCTGGAGAAAGCCCAGAGATTCTGTTTCACAGAAGTACTAACACCTTATTGTCTACCTGGACAAATTCCTAATTTCAGCAGAAATTATTTCTCTTGAAAGTTGTTTCTCTGAACTACTAAACTGATGATGAGAAATGCCAATCTTATGATTGTTTTGTGTGCTTTCCCCTTCAGTCCTGCTACTGCTGCAACCTGAGCATGAAGGAGGGTGACCCGGCCATCTACGCTGAACGGGCCGGCTACGACAAACTGTGGCACCCAGCTTGTTTCGTCTGCAGCACCTGTCATGAGCTCTTGGTCGACATGATCTATTTTTGGAAGAATGGGAAGCTGTACTGTGGCAGACATTACTGTGACAGTGAGAAACCCCGATGTGCCGGCTGTGATGAGGTATGTTCTCTGGAGCCACCGCATGCAGGCTCCTTTTTTGTACCCCTATATGGTCCCTTTACCATCCTAACCAGGCCACTCTTAGCGAGGAGGCAACGTGAATTAACCAAACATCAGTTACTTTATTTACATTCAAAGAAACTGACTGATAAAAACTTTTGATTTCAGTTCTACTGAGTGTCTGTGTTAATTGTGTTGACTAATGAAAGACTGTCGAGAAACATAAAGGATTGATTTGGACTAAACTAAATAATAACCTAAGTTCAAGCTTTAGGCTATTTTCAAACTTCAATCCAAGAAAGGTGATATGCTTGTGGATCTAAATCTTTTATTGTCTATAGAACCTAGCTTTGTTATTTGTAACAAAAAGGAGATTACATGGTTCATCTTATTTTTATCTTGTTCCCAGCTGATATTCAGCAATGAGTATACCCAGGCAGAAAACCAAAATTGGCATCTGAAACACTTCTGCTGCTTTGACTGTGACAGCATCCTCGCTGGGGAGATATACGTGATGGTCAATGACAAGCCCGTGTGCAAGCCCTGCTATGTGAAGAATCATGCTGTGGTAAGAAGCATTCCAGGGACACGGTGGCCTTGACCTGCTTTATGACTTGACTTTATGCCTTTATTTAATTAGCTGTCTTACAAATGAGAAACAGAAAGTACTACCCATAAGTAGGAAACATTTGATTCCTGCCATAGGGTGTTAAAATCCAGATAATTCAAAAGCAATACATGCATTGACTATGAGCCACCTTGAGATTTCTACCATGCAGATCACACTATAGATTATAAGTGCTCCTTAATAATCAAATTCCCACAAAAAAACTTCTTAACATAAATGAGATTAACTGATTGAGTCACCATACTGATCAGATTCTACTTAAATTAAGGTTTCTAGGGGCTGTTCATATTCTTTAGCTCTATTTCAGTGTTCGTGGTTTCTCTTCACATTGCTAGACCACCTGCTGGGGCTTCGTTCTTCCTACCTGGGGATTGTACAATGCCTGTTTTTTAAACACTCGTTGAATTGATTGAATAAGAAAATTTGACCTGAAAATTTGGGGTGGGATTTAGTAAATCTAAATGATTTACCATTTACCATTGAGTTGGATTAAATAAGTCTAAATGATTTATTTACATGGGTCAAACATTCAAGTAATGTTAAAATATATTTTTTTCTTGGATCTACCCTGTTTACACAGAGCCGCTATTGCATGATGACCATGAGATGGATAATTTAGATAAAAGATAGATTAAAAAGTTGACCATAAATGGTAAAGCTTGTAAGCCAGGGGGTATTAAAACTTCTTTATATGCAGGGAAATACATACCAGTTAAGGATCCCCCTGAGCTATCAAGTAGAGGAGACTCCTGGCTAAGGAATAAAATGATATGTTTATATAGTTCTAGGGTATGATACTACAAAAATAAGGTAACAAGTTTTAATGTCAATGCCAGTTTTAAACTTTTACCCATTGTCCCCAGATATAATCAGTCATTTTCCATCAACTCTGCCTCATCAGTATATCTCAGATCCTTACAGTTACAACTAGTCTACTTCAGACCTTTATTTACTGTCATTTGGATTATTGTAGTGGCCTCAAATTTGGTCTTCCCACTTCTATTCTGTTTTTTGGGGTTTTTTTTGTTTTTTTTTTTGGTGGGGAAGATTGGCCCTGAGCTAACATATGTTGCCAGTCTTGCTCTATTTTTTGTATGGGGATGCTGCCACAGCGTGGCTTGATGAGCAGTGTGTAGGTCCGTGCCCAGGATCTGAACCCAAAAACTCTCAGCCGCTGAAGCTGAGCACGTGAACTTAGCCACTATGCTGCCGCCAGCCCCCTCCCCACTTCCATTCTTTGTCTTGTACAAAGCCACCTTCCACAGTGAGGGATGATAATCCTTCTAAACTGCAAATCTGATCTTAAACTTTTACTTAATAGATCCAGCCCTTTCTTGCCTGTCCAGCTGCTTCCACTAGTTATTCAACCCAAATCATGCATTTCCACAAGTTACCTTTATTTTCTAGTTTATGCACCATTCTTTGTCTTCTCTCACACTAATTCCTTTGTCTGATGTACCCTATTCCTGTTTTTACCTGACTGTGTATACGCCTTCCTCCAGACTCAGTTTAGGCTTAGCTTTTTTCAGAACACCTTTTCTGATTCCCTACCTCTTTCTCTCTGGGTGGGCTGGATGCCTCTCTATGTTCCCGTGGGGCCTGTGTGTGCACTTGCTCACGTGTGTGTAATTGTCAGTACACTCATCTGTCTCCTCCAGTAGACTATATAGCAACTGGAGGAGAGAGCTTGCCTTTTTGTTTCCAAATCCTCAGTGTCTGCACTTGGGAAATGTTTGAGTGACTAACCTGTGTTCTTTCTCATTTGCTTTGGAGTCAACATGGACCCTCCTTATACCTGGGGGAAAGATGTTGAATACCCACGTGGCCTGATAACATCATTTAGCTAAAAACTGCTTCTCTGGATATTGTTGCAACAGTTTCTCTTCGGAAGAGGGTTATCAGAATGTGTATTTTATTGTAGAATGTGTGACCTTGGTCTCAGTGACTAGAATGTAAACTCCTTGAGGGCAGAGATTTTTGTCTGCTTTGTTTTCTGTTCTATTTCCAACACTAGAACAATACAGTAGGCACTCAATAAATATTTATTGAATAAAGTTTTAAATACAAGAAGCTGCTTTATTTAACTGTTACAAACTTCTCTCTGTCACGTTGTATCTAATCATTGGGGAGGATTATAACCACAGATATGAATTTTTTAAAAAGAGAAAATTTCTAAATTATTTAGCTTTGTAATATGGCATGATTTCTTGTAGAAGGTTTGCTTTCTCAGTAAGATATACTCTTGCCCTTTGTCTAATATTAAAGTGAACATATCTACCTCCTAAGCAACTCTAGCTGATGGCAAAGAGAGCTACCCATGCAACATGCTAAATGATGTAAAATTTTGAAGAAGATTATCTAGTTTAGGGCATTGATCTCTTAGATCTTTTATTTATTTATTTTTTAAAAAAAGAGGAGAGAGAATACAGACTATTTTTAAACCTGAAGCCAAGAACTCAACTCTTAACAGGGCATTTCTGAGGGAAAAAATTAACGTGGAAGGAGGATAAGAGGGAAATGCACTTCTCTGCATTGTCTCTAGAGTTCCTGTCTCAAACAGCTAGCCACAGAATTCACATCTACGAGATTTCACAGGACCTTCACTCCAAAGAGCTCCTTACGACAAGTGCCATTAGCTATTTCACATTGTGTATACACTCCTGTGTGAAATAGGAGGGATCGAAGGAAAGAAGAGCTCATTGAAATGTTAGACATTTAAGAACACAGGAAGCGCATCCTCTCCCTGCAGGGCTGTGTAGTCCCCACCCCCCCCGTGAGGCCTGTGCAGCTTGCAGATGTATGAGGAATTAGGGATCAGTAGAATTTACCTGGGATTCTGTCAGACTTTGAGATGAATGGCAATCAAATTATTAAAACTAAGTTTTATGAAACCACAAACCCTAAATTCCCATACCATTTAGTGTGTTCATTAGCTATTTTTTTTCCTAAACAATTTCCTTAATTTTGCATATAATTGAACAGTACTTATCCCTTTTTTTAAAATCACAAAAGAAAATGTGTGTTTTAAAAGATTATAAAAAGATCCACAAATATTATTTCAGAGCTGAAATAAAGAAGGTAGATCACGGTCTAAAAACAAGGCAATAAAAAATGAGTGTGAAATCCTTTTATTCTATAAAACCAAGTTTAAAAATATTGAAAAATTAATATGAAATATAGAAAAATACAAAGGACAACATTCTAAAAGAATTATAAAGCTATAAAAAATGAACAGATACAAAAGCAATTGCTTGCATGGTGTAGCTACAAATTAGGAGTGTCTGTAATTAAATGCTCGTTTTTGTTACATGCACGAATAGCATATTGATCATGCAAAGATATCTCCCTTGCTTCTCAGAGAAGACCAGGTTGACATATGTGTCTATCATATGTGTCTAGCAGCTATAATCTCTGTAATTAGAAGCCATGTAGCTCTAAAAAGTATGGAAAGTACATATTGCGGGTCTGAAGTGGATATTTGTAATAATGCCTCACTTCACACCCTAAACCAGTTTACTCACGGAGTAGCAGCCTCATTTTGAGATCGTGTCAAGTAAGGAGGCTCAGGCTAAACGACCCCCCTCAACCCACCCACCCAGCCCTCCTCTCTCAGTAGTTCCTGACAATCATATTAAGAGACCAGGAATGCTGAAGATTATAGTCACTTTCATGTAATACTGGACAATCTTGTTGGTTTCTTTACTTGTTATAAAATATTTAGAACAAAAACTTTAAATAGTCACATTCATTCAGAACATGTATAAACAAGAAGGCATATGAACTCTCTAGTGTTTTGGAAGTCTCAACTGAGTAGTTTTGTTTTCTACTATAATAATGAGGGTGTGTATGTGATATATATGTTTGTGCATAACATACATATACACTGAATGGTATGGGTATGTAAGTATTAATATTCTACAATATTAGGTTATACATAAGTGATGTCTTGTGACAGAACAGAAACCAGTTAACTGCAAGGTTTATTTTTAGTGCAAACTAATTATTCTCAAACACTGTCAGTGTTTTTAATTGAGTTCTTAATCACTTTGAACATGATTTTCATTGACTACTGTCTAGAAATTAGTGGTGTTAATAATTTCATGTGTCATAGGTAGGACTGGTAAAGTTTCCATTCAAAGTTTGAATGAGTGAGGAAAAGTCTTTTTTTTTTTTTAAGACTATTTTTTTAGAGCAGTTTTAGATTTACAACAAAATTGAGAGGAAGATACAGAGGTTTCCCATATACCTCCTACCCGACACATGTATAGCCTCCCCTGTTATCAACATCCCTCACCAGAATGGTACATTTTTTACCAAGAGTGACTCTGCATTGACACATCATAATCACCCAAAGTCCATAGTTTACCTTAGGGTTCACTCTTCATGTTGTACATTCCGTGGGTTTGGACAAGTGTATAGAATGGACAAATGACATATATCCATCATTATAATGTCATACAGAATATTTTCGCTGTCCTAGAAGTCCTCTGTGCTCTGCCTGTTCATCTCTCCCACCTCCCTGCCCCACCAACTTACCCCTGGCAACCGCTGATCTTTTTACTGTCTGCATAGCTTTACCTTTTCCAGAATGTCATATAGTTGGAATCGTACAGTATGCAGCCTTTTCAGATTGGCTTCTTTGACTTATTAATATGCATTTAAGGTTCCTCATGTCTTTTCCCAGCTTGATAGCTCATTTCTTTTTAGCACTGAATAATATTCCATTGCCTGGACGTACCACAGTTTATTTATCCATTCACCTAGAAGGACATCTTGGTTGCTTCCAAGTTTTGGCAGTTATGAATGACACTCTTATAAACATCCATGTGCAGGTTTTTGAGCGGACGTAAGTTTTCAACTCCTTTAGGTAAATACAAAGGAGCACAATTGTTGGGTTGGATGATAAGAGTATGTTTAGTTTTGTAAGAAACTGCCAAACTGTCTTCCAAACTGGCTGTGCCATTTTGCATTCCCCCCAGCAACGAATGAGAGTTCCTGTTGTTCCACATCCTCACCAGGATTTGGGGTTATAGGAAAAATCATAAACGTTTTTATCATTACTAATGTGCAGTCTAATAGAATATGCTGGAACCAAACTCACTGCTTTGGAACTCGCCATCAAGACTTTCTGCCTTGAATCCCATGGGCATATCTTACAGGCACCAAATCACCTGTTTGGCCTTCACTTGTTGTTTCTCACAGTGCTCACCATATAGACTCCCATTAACACTTGCTGGCTAACAAGGGTAACTAGAAGGCCACTTTCAGTTGTATGTTTTTGAGGTTGTCGTTCTGAGTTTACTTTATCATCTGAAGAAATGTATTGAGTCTGTGCTAACATGAAAATGTTACCATCACAGTTTGATCTCTCATCCTCTCATTTGTATAATTGACTTAACAGGTATGTCAAGGATGCCACAATGCCATTGATCCCGAAGTGCAGCGGGTGACCTATAACAATTTCAGCTGGCACGCGTCCACAGAGTGCTTTCTGTGCTCCTGCTGCAGCAAGTGTCTCATTGGGCAGAAGTTCATGCCAGTAGAAGGGATGGTTTTCTGTTCAGTGGAGTGTAAGAAGATGATGTCTTAGGAGGAGAGTACCAAGTCATATTGAGCCATAGCTATCCAAACTGGTCTGCATTTCTACTGTAAAACGCAATTTAGAAAAATAAACGGAAAAAAAGAATCGGTAAAGGAAACCAGGAGATTTTGTTCAGTATCTTTCTTTGCTGTTTTACTGTATCCATTTTTTTCATCTCAACTTTTAGAACCTGCTTTAAGCATTTGATTTTAAAAACAGTAAAGAATTTTATCTTTCCTTAGCTTTCCAGACATAAAATCTTTGAGTTGGAAGCTTGGGTTTAATTAACCTTCGTACCCCTGTCCCCCTTGTGCCAAACAGCACATATGAAACACTTCAAAGCTAGTGTGCCGAATGGAAAGATGAACTTTTCTCGGTCTATATTCTTTCTTCCCTCTTGTGTAAAAAGAAAAGGAAATTAAACTTGCCCTGATGCCAGGGCTCTACATTATTGCCTCATCTTATCCACTGACGTCTGTGGTGATACACAGTGAGTTCTTTTCACAGAGAAGATAGAAGTGCAGCATAGTGTGGAGAGCTGTTAGCATTTTCGTGCCTATGCGTTTGCTGTTTCCTAATTTAGGCAGAAGTGGCTTTATTGCATTTCTCTATTACTTTTTGCCCTACCTCTAAGTATATTCTCTTTGTGAGCTGGTGACCTCCATCTGTGGCCTTGAATATGTTATTGTCACATGTGGCATCTACACTTTTTACTTCTATAGATGACTTTCGGCTTGGATGTAAAAGCCTAGCCACTCATTTATATTATGTTTTCAATCCAAAGAATATGTATACTTTTTGTACCCAAGAAACTATAGCTTGTACCCATTGCACTTGCCTGCTGTGGTTTGGATAGGTGTTTTGCATGATTTTTATTCTTTTCTAGTAGATACTCTCCTGTGATGCTTCTAAGCCTGTTCACAGGGATACCGAATGTCTTCCTCACCTGTATACTTCCATCCTTATGTATTTCTGATGTTTATTTTCCCCTGTATACTTCTATATACTATGCACTATGAAAATTAAATGGAATGAATGATATGTATATTATTATTCAAAATAAAGTTTCTTTCACTTTAATAATTGTACTTTTATCCTTCATATCCTTTTCATTCGAGAGAAAAAAAAATCCTTCTGCAATGAAGGATTTGTTACAGCAGGGGGCGCGGTCTCCAAGGATAAAAACTACCCAAGCGAAAAGGCTGCTGCTGACAAGACAGAACAGAAACTAGGTTTCTCCTTATGGTGAAGGGACAAGTTTTATGAAACTTTAAGATAAATCAAGACATTTAAGTTGTTAGTTTTCAAGTCATGTGGGAATTTTTTCTTTCAGGAAAAAAAAAAGGAAAAGTGTCATTTTAATTGAAGTTTGGGAAAACTTTATCTTCTCTTGAGGTGAATCTAACAAGCATTACTCTTATACTTGAATTGCAACTCTATTTGGTTTTCTGAGAATTTTTCAACCTTTTGGGAAAAAGAAAGCAAATGTGGAATAGTAGTAGATTCATTCTTTTAATATTATCAAATCATGAGATTTGTTTTTTTCCTCAGTCTGAAGTATTTCTGTCCAAGTGGGAGTAGTAGTTTTCTCTGACGTATACCGAGAATAGTTTGATTTTGTTTTCTTTCACCTCATTTTTGTTTGACTGATAGTGCTTCTTCTCAGTTCCACCCCTCAAGTCCTCGCACACATACTCATTGACATGCGCTCATTTCTATTGATTCCCTCTGCACTACGCCTTCAGCAGGCATATGAAAAAGTCTCTCGAAACGTCATCACATCACCTCATGTAAAGAAGTAATCTAATCCCGCAGACAGTTTTAAATGCTAATATGACAAATATCCATCATTGTCTATAAACATCATTTCATGCTTGCTCATCTTTTTACCTTTATCTCAAATGACAATAGATGTATTTTCCATAGCATTTTTTCCCACAAAGTTGAACAACTTACCTTTCCCAGACATGGCGAAGTGGAAATCAATTGAAACAGAATTCGCCTGCATATTAACATGGGCACTCTTCATGTGTCTCCCTGTCTAGCCTCCCCTTTTCTGGGGCCGAGGTGTAATCAAACTGGTTTGAGGATGTAGAGACCCAAGAAATTTGGCCAAATTCATCATTCACTACCTAAGATGCTGATTGCGTGTATGTTAGGCATTTCCTAGAAGAATAAACTGCTTTGTCTGGGAGATACAGAAATACTAGTTTTGACTGTTTATCCTAACTTATTTTTAGTTTGGCCTTGTAATATAAGAGAATGAACTCTCTATCTGAGTGGTCTCAAGGTCTCCTGCTGTTTTTAATTGTTAATCAGGTAAATAAGTAAATAAGTAAAACCTTTCAGATATTTTGTCCTATAAATGCTTAACGAGAGAGTAAGATGGTGACTAGATTCTATAAGACTGACTTTTCTTCTAGCATTTAGGGTGTGCTCACCTCCACCCCCACTCCCCACCATCATTTATATTCTGCATTGTCCTCAATTCTGAATAATGGTTTACTTGGAACAGAGGCCAAGTTAAATCCTTCCCTCGCATTGGGGAAAAGATAGGGAAGTAATAAATGTTTTTATCTGGATTCATGCAATTTTTTTCTTCAAAAGTAGGGAAGATAACCTTTTGTTCTACTTATTTCCTATTGGTCAGTAAGTGGAAATCTCTATCATCCAAATGCCATCAAAGTTTTCTTTTTCAGAGATACAGCTTAGCCTTTTTATACTGAACATAACAGACATTTAACAACCACATCTATGCAGTTAACAGTAGAGAGACCCTGCAAGGGACTAAATTGGGAGGGAGAGAATACCAGAATGTGAGCTACGATAAAGGCCCCACAGAGAGTAAGAAAAGGGATGTCGTTTTCCCTTCTGCAGAAGCCACCAACGTGGACTTTAGAAGCAACAATGATACTTCTGATTCTTTTATCCCCTGGTCCATGCTTGAGAGCAAAGGGGCTGAATGAGGAAAGAGAGGGAAGATATTTCTTTACTGAGACCCAGGAAGCTCATAAGAAGATTTTGACATATCATCAGTTGCTGAAGTATATTGAGGTAATACATTTGTCATCGTTATTGAAACAATCAGACCATATTAGAATGATTAATCATGAACTCATTCACAGAATCAGCACATATCCTATCATGTCTGAGAAGAAGAATTTTGCTTGTAACCCTTGGATATAGTCATAATTTTGAGAAATCAGTGGATTTTGGTTATCCAATCCCATTAAGAAATGTAAGTTGTTGAAGAAACTCACTGGCCATCATATTTGTTGTAGGATATCTTTTTAAATGTTTTTTTGGAAATGAGGGGCTATTTTTTCTTTAATCAACTCTAGCTGAAACTTATATGACTCTGAAGTCTTCAAGCATGGATTTCCAAATCTGACTTTGAAGTATTTCAGTCCAGTTTTACAAAAGGCAAAAGATTCATTATTGACTCATTCTTAAGGAATTTCTAAGAGTCAGTGTTTAAGCTCATCCAACTTCACCATGGTTACCAAAGAGACACTACCACCCAAGATCAGTATTAAGCCTTTGTCTCAAGATATCCTGGCATATCTGAACTTGTCTTCTGGGTATTCACTTAATTCCTTGGAAAACTTATGACTCCATCAGTGTCTCCATGAAATAGAGCTTTACCACAAATTCTTACTAGATGCATTCTTCTCCTTCCTGATGTCTCCTGTTTTAAGTGCTTAAAGACAACTTCAATGATTGTACTGAAAACTCATATATAAAAAGGACCCCCTGTGGCCGACCCCGTGGCTGAGTGGTTGAGTTCATGTGCTCTGCTTCAGTGGCCCAGGGTTTCACCAGTTTGGATTCTGGGTGCGGATACGGCACTGCTCATCAAGCCATGCTGAGGTGGTGTCCCACATAGCACAAACCAGAAGGACCTACATCTAGAATATACAACTATGTACTGGGGGGCTTTGGGGAGGAGGAGAAGAAAGAAAAACAACAAAAGATTGGCAATAGATGTTAGCTCAGGTGCCAATCTTAAAAAAAAAAAAGGGACCCACTGTGCTGGGGTACATGGGTGTGCTTTGAGCACACAACCTGAAACACATTCTTGCTTGATTAACAGGATCTTTTTTTCATACATTTACTAGATGCTTAAATAGCTTTAGCTAATTATTTTGGCTTTTCATGGAGAACAACATGTCATTGTAGCTTCTATTTAATTTAATAATATATTTTGAAACACTCAAAACAAGATATCATTAACCTTTTATACTTATTTTGAATGACATTTTGTGCTGACATTTATGAAGGCTGCCATTGATTTTTCTTCAATGCTATGTCTCCCCAGGATATCTTGACTTTTAAACAATAACAAAAAACAACTTGCACCCAAGTATCTTTACTAGAGTCAGCCATTACTGAATGCAGAGACATTAGAGTTGATGTTTCCAGAAATACTGACCAACTGTGAAAGCATCATGGTATATATAGTTCAAAGGAAGGCTGGGTTTAGGAGTCTAGAGACCTCCTGGCCAAGTGCCATTGATTCTTCCTCACTTCCTCACAGTTACAAATGAGTAGGATGGGGGACAAGATTCTGGCTTTGAGGAGTTCTGGAAATAGGCCTAAATGTGGGATGGACATCTATGAATATGTCAAAGTCACCAAGAATAACAACAGGAAAAATGGTAGAGAGAAGAGTGAGCCAGAGGCTAAAAGTCAACAAGAAACGTGAAGGAGGGTCCTGGAATTCGACAGAAGATGGCAACTAAAGGTAGAAATGGGTGGTAAGGGCTCAGGCCACACACTGCACCTCAAAGAGCTCTGATTGTTAGGCGACAAAAAGGAATTAGTGGACATGACAATGGAGAATGAGGAAGATGACTACCCCAGAGGCACTGGAATGCCCATGTGGGCAAAAAATAACCAGCCTGTACTTGAGAGTACTACAGAAGAAACAGAGACCTTGAGAGAGAATGGGGTATCAGTTGGAGCAAGGAGATGCAGAGGTTGGGAGTACAAGGGAGTTTGCAGTTCACAGAAGTTAGATTTCAGAGGGCACAGAGATAAAGTCAGGGAGTGTAGGAAGGGATAGGACCAGGTTAGGGGACTTACAAAACATAATGGATTTCAAGTTTTCAAATGAGGCTGAAAAATCTAGATGCCTGGGCTAAACAGGGCCGAGAGGCATACTGAGGTTAGTCAAGGTTAGTCCTGGTAGTTTGCTAGAGAAGGATGAGTAATCAATTAGGAATGCTTTTGGCTATAAGTAACTAAAAACGGTTAAGAGTGGCTTAAAGACAAGACATAGGCTGGCCCAAATTTGGCTCAGAAAAGACTCTTTGTAATCTCTCTGCTCTGCCATCCTCTGTGTTGTCCTCCATTCTCATGTTTGTCCTTTCATTGAAGGGAGACTTCCTCACATAATAACATCCAAAGTATAAAGCAGAGATGGAGCAAAAGGGTATTTCACTCTTAGAAATGAGAAAAGTCTTTACCAGGACCTCCCAGAAGACTTACCTACCCTTCCATTTCATTGGCCAGAACTAGGTCACATGCTCCACCCCATAAAAGGAGAACGGAAACAGTAACTATTATTGACTTATCCAATAATAATTCATACCTTGAGGGCTGGGCACATGACCACCCAGATCAAAATTAATTTTCTGATGTAGGAAGAGGGGAAATGGCTGAGTTGGCAAATGATGGAGACAACTATGGTGAGTAATTGTTTAGATTACTTTGTTTAGCTGGAAGGTATGAGATTGCAGGTAGCTGCTTAGTTCTGAAATTTGGAGTTTCTGTCAGCTTATTAGATGAGACACGGGCGTCATTTGGGGACATCTTTCTTAGGCAGGATACCACTCATATGGCCAGAGATGATATAGAGTGAGAGCAAGAGACACAATGAAGTCCTTGGGGTGACTGATTACTGGATTTTGCTTGGCTTGCCCCCCATCCCCCATCTCCTTTTGTCTATCTGATACATTTTCAAGTCACAGGTCATTGATACTTCCTCTATCAAGCTCATGTATGTGTGTGCACATGCACAAGACAGAGAGAGAGAGAGAGACCTATAATTTATTCATTGGTGCTCCTTCCATGCTGACTTATCTGGCCACCTGAAACACTGATTTGAATCTGTCTAGGGCTGCCTCTCCAATACCATAACCGACACCTTGCTGATTACCTCATCATTTTCCACCAGGGATACTGTAAGTTCCCATCAGCCCTTCCTATGTATAGTCTCACCCTCTCACCTTCCTTCCAACTCAGTGGTTCTCAAACTTTAGCATGCAACAAAATCATCCAGAGGGCTTGTTAAATACAGCTTACTGATCCCACTGCCCAGTTTCTGATTCAGTAGGTCTTGGATGGGGCCTGATTTTTCACATTCCTAACAAGTTCTGAGGTGATGCTGATGCTGATATCTGGGTCCACACTTTGAGAAACATTGTTCTGATCTATTCTCCATTCTTCTGCCAGAATACAATGCAAAGATGACTTTTCTATCTCCTTACTTAAAAAATCTAATGATCCGACCTCTTTTTCCAATCCTCCATACATACACATTGTTATCTAGCCACACCTAAATGCTTGCAGTTTCTTGAAGTAAGTAGCTTCTTTTATACCTCCATGACTTTGCAAAGGTAGCTCTAAGAAGCTGATCCATGACACCCTCAAACACCACCAAGTTTATGAGTCATCCCCTGTGCTCACAAAGGTCTTGGCCTATACTACTGGTTTTCTTATGTCATTGCTCTACATGAGTGCAGGAATATAATTTTATTCATGTTTATTTCCTTGGAACCCAATAGAGTGCTTAACACATGAGATGTACCTCCAAAATGGTGAATAATAAAATGAATTAAGTGGTATCTGAATAAGTAAACCAGGTAGTCGAAGTGGAACACATTTGGTCAAGTTTCTAAAGAATGGACCAATAAAAGAAACATAGCTCAGTAGCTATAAATAAAAATAAATAAATAAATTAAAAGTTTACTTACATTTTTTAAAAAGTGCCAATACAGGAATAAAAGTTTGTTGCCCTCAACAGTATTTATTAAAATTCCCTCTTCTCTCCTACCTGCTTTGCTTACACCTCCAGCTGCTCTCTCTACAAGTCCCCCCAATCTCAATCCTGCCTAATTTCTCTTCTCTTGCACTCTGCCATCTCCACTCTCTCCATTGCTTCATTCCTTCATTCCCTCACTCACTCACTCAGTCAATATTATTAAGCGTCTGATATATGTCTGGAATGGTTGCAGGCAATGGGAACAAAGCAGGAACAAGACAAACAAGGTCCCTGTTCTCATGGTGCTTTATATTCTAGACAGAATAGAAGTAAATAATTCCAGCACGTAAAATGAAATGTGGCCAAATGGAAAATAAAATTCAAGATCAGAGAATATATAAATAATAAGAGGAGGTGAAAGCTATTAAAAATATTAGCTCACAAGGGCCTGCATAGTAGCTATAATGGAGGTCTAAATTCTTCTAAGATTCCAAGTGTTGAGCTTTATCTTTATGTGTGAGATCTGGGATCCTCTTTGGCAGTCTGAGTGGACTGAGGGAAGGCTATGAACTCTCCCACAAGAATTATTTATATCCCACTGCCTAAGAAATTACGACCAGATCCTAATGCTAACAGAGGTTCACTCTCCAAAGGAAGGCGTGCACTTCCTCATTTCTGAAATTGAGAGTGACAGAAATAACTGTATCTCCCTTTCATTTCGCCTTCCAGGAAACTTTGAGCAAAATCTGACCCTCCACCTACATAGCAACTGTGACTTAAATATCTCTGTTATTTTTCCAGACAACTTTATTATATGAGTTCTCCTTTTGACCTGCTTCAAATTCTTTGTGGAATTAGACAGGGTGTCTTTTTGGTTAGCTTTATGTTTTGTCTTTTCCAAATAATAAAAAGGATTATTCATTACAAGGGTACAGACAAGAAGCCTAAGGAAAGAACAGAAACGGACTGGGCGGCCATCAGATCTCTTCCCCATCTTGCTCTCATCCAAGTTCCTCCCTGCACATCGCCTCCATTTTTCCTTCCTGTGGACACGTTCTCTCTGCTCCTCACTCTACATGGTTAATGAAAGATGGATCCCCTAACATTACATGTTACAAATCCAGTCACGCTGTTGGCCAATGGCCTGCCCCTAGGTTCTAATTCCAAGTTTCCCAGAAAGATAATGTGATTGACCCCAATTGTTTCACACAGAACAAACCAGTTTATGCCCACGGGGCAGACTCATGCAACCTAAGCAACACAGTTAAACATCTCCCCAAATAAGGTTTGAGGGGGGAACAAAGTAAGAATAATGGGCGTAGTGTTCGCAGTTTAGGGGGTCATTGTGAGCAGAAAGATATTCTACAGGGTGACTATTACAGTTGTAAATAAGTGGATAGTTAAAAGGATAGTGTGATAGATACTGGCTAGATGATCACCAAACTTATTTCCAGTGGGACTCCATTTCCTAGCATCCACTGCAGCTGTGTGAGGCTTTGTGATGGAGTTTTGTCCAGCAGGATAGAAGCAGAAGTAAAGCAGTCCCTTTCTAGGCTTGGCCGTTAAAACTCAAGATTCCCTAGAAGGTGGTGGAGCCAAGAGATAAAGGAGGGCTTCCTTTCCACACTGTTGCATACTGGAACATGATGTGAGCAAGAAGTAAGCATTTATTATTTTAAGCTACTAAGATTAGGGTTGTTTGTCACAGGAGTTAGCCTTTCCTAACTAGTACAGATAAATAAATAAAGCAGACCACTTATTCCTTCTACAAACATCCCTTGACTAGTTCATGTGCTACATGGCCACGCTGGGAAACTGGAGGTGAATAAGGCAAGTCTTCTGCTCTCAATTATTCATAGTCTCATGGAGGAGACAGGCAAGTAAATAGAACACTAAAATAATGAAGACCTGTCCCTGAGAGGAGACAGTGGAAATGATCCTAGAGTGACTGATACTGAAATGTCTTCTCTAATAACAGAGGTTATTTTCACTGTTTTCCTAGGTGAATGGATGGATAAGCAGAAACATTGCAAAAATAGAGTCTAAGAGACCTGGTCACAGTGGGACTGAAGGACAAGGAAGAATCAAGGACAACCCTGAAGCCCCAGCCCTGCCAATTGGAAGAATGGTGGTGACATCAACAGAAACAGGAAATCCACTTGTGGAAGAGCTAGGTTGAAAGGAAAATGATGAGTTTGCCTTGGAATATACTGAGCTTGATGCAGGTGGAGGGGGTATGGTTTAGAACCCAAAGTCTGAATCTCAAGAAAATCCTCTGGCCAGAGATGTAGATAAAGAAGTCAATGGATAAAAGTTACGTTAGCATCTCATATTAACTTACACAAAGGTGTCCTAGTTTCCTTATGAAATGTGACTACATGTCATTGATACTTTTGAAATGACTTTCATGTTCCTCTATTGTTCTCCAGAGAAAATTACAACAAGTTTCATATATTTTCTCTTTTCTGAAGAAACAAACATTATGCCAGCAGTTTTGGCACTTCCACAATAGATACTGAGAATTCTGAACAACCACTTAACCTCTCTGTGTCTCAATTTCTCACCTATAAAATGAGAATATCAATCCCTATGTAACAGATTGCATTTAAAAAAAATAGCCTTAGTCATATTTCTGGTCCCACATGCTCTTCCAGAACTTTGCCACTCCTCATCTGGAGTCTATTTTCCCTCCCGTTGAACCTGAGGGGGACTGTGTGACTACCTGGATGAACAGAATGCAGCATGCATGCCTTCCTAGGCTAGGTCATAACCAGTGATATGACCTCTCCAGGCTCTCTGTCTCAAGGAATGGAACGTACTCATCATATCGGGAGGAAGTCCAAAGTAGCCCACTTGGAGAATCCATGTGGAAAGGCCCATGGGGACAGGAACTGAGGCTCCCAGCCCAATGCCAGCATCAACTTTCAGACACATGAGTGAATGATTCTTCAAATGCTTCCATTCCCCAGCCTCGGCTCTTCCAGCTGGAGCCCCTGACATCTGCAGAGACAAGCTGAAACCGCTGTGTCCTGTCCAAATTCCCGAACCATAGATTCCATGAACATAATAAATGGTTGTTTTACACCACAAAATTTTGGGTTAATTTGTTATGCAGTCATGGTGTCTGTAACACCTATTGGAAAGAATTATTTGATATATAAAGGATAATTCCTGCAAAACATGCAAATTTGCTCCATATGCTATGGAGCATAAATTTTATTAACATTTATATTATTAACATTGCATAAATAACATAAAATGTTATTTATACAAATGCTTTACTTAGGATATTAACTTTCTTCTTTTATCCACCTTTCCTCTCCCTTTGCTTAAGGATATATGCAGATGTGCAGTCTTAATAAACATAAATCCATAAACTCTATCTGTAGAGTTCATGAACATCAGGAACATTTATAATAATCTAGACTCAGAAAACATGGTGAGTACTACTTTCCAGAATGTACATTCTGGTGGTTAGGCTCATAGTCCCGGGGCAAGCAGGAGCCTATATTCCCATGGGGAGTGTTCAGTTCTTGAATTCCTTTGCTGGACAAATGGAACCCTCAACGCTCCAGTTGCCAAGGTAAGAAACACATTTAGTGCTGCTGAAGATTCAGTGGGAAAGAACTTAGAACACAGGGCCTTGTTTATTCTCTAAATTCTATGAAATAGAAGTCATTTATTTAAGGAAGATTGAGGGGGGATTTATTAATCACCCACAAGCTCCCAAGTACTGTGGATATAAAACTATACACAATATAGGCCTTGCCCGCAAGAAGTTCACAGCCTTACGTCTCACAAAGGAGACAGGTATTTAAACAAACTAGTAATCCATTGTGATAAACCAAATGCAAGAGGGAAAATCTGGAGATAAGCCCAGAAGTTTGTCATTACTTATTGTTTACCAAAAAATACTGATGTGTGATACTATTCATAATCCGTGATTTATCCCATTTCTTGCAAATTTTTCTCAAATTTACAGATGAACTACTTCTTTTGAATTGCAGCTTATATGATTTAGGGGTCATACTTTCATAGTGTTTAAGTGTATGTAAGAGTGAATAGTCGGGAGTGCATGAGAGCTTGGACAGTCCTGCTTGACAAAGGTAGTAGTGCATTATTTTTTTTCCACACGTATTTTCTCTCTCTTTCTTTGTTCCAAATGACGATCTGCTAATGGACTTGAAATGGTGGCTGGTGGAGCAGGGAAGAGAGAAGCTGAAGGACAACACAGGACCACAGTGACATACAGTACTTTCATTCTGAATTGATTTTCCGTGCTCCACTCTATTTTCCACCATATGGCACTGAACCCAGGATTTTCCAATATCAGAAAATACCCTACGCAGTTTTGCAAAATCTGAGAGGTAACTGTAAGGCACTATTGTGAAATCATCATCACCGTTTAATACTTATTAAGCATTCCCCTCTGCCCTCTCCTGTGACAGCATAAAACAGAGCAAGCAAGGCAGGCGATGCCCCTGCCATAAGGGGTTGCATCCCAGAGGGAGCGTTCAGTAGCCTCACCGAAGGCTGGGCAAAGTCCTTGCTTCTTTACTTATAAAACGAACGCTACTCATCTCCAGCCAAAAGGTCTTTGGAGGATAATCATAAAACCTTTTTCGGAGTACTTAAAACAGATTTCAACAAAGGAAGAGTTCCTGGCTTCACAATGACCTTTCCTGCATGTGCGGTGGGGCAAGTGCTATCCTGTGAGAGCAAATTTTGGCTGAAATATTTTTTTAAACAAAGTTCATTCTTAGTCACTCTCTCCTTTTTAAAATTGCCGTAACATTCTTTTGAACAGCAGAGCTAGTCACTGTTCTAAATGCTTTATACATATACACTCACTTAAACCTCACAACAACCCTTGGAGGCAGGCACTTTTATTACATCCTCTTGCAGATGAGGAACCTGAGGACAGCAGGATTATGTAATTTGACTAATGCCACAAAGCTAGGAAGTGGAAGAACTGGAAATCAAACCCTGGCAATCCAGCCTCAAAATCTGAATTATTCACAACACCAATCTGCCATACGGAGAGGATGTCTCTTCCCTTTCAGATAAACTACGTCAGGATGACATATGAATACTTTTTTTGCTTGTTTGCCCTTTTACAGAGATTTCTGCCACGCACCTTTGCATCTTCCAAAAGCTTTAGGCCATCCTTTACAGAAGGCTCTTCTCTCATTAAGGAGTTGCTCCACACTGGATTGAGTCTGGGCCATGCAGCCAGCAGCAGCCCCATGTCAGCCCGCTAAAGACAAAACCCTTTCTGTTTCTCAACCAAATCCTTCATATTTTGAGCTGAAAACAAGAACTGCCCTGCTGAGGTGCCAAGGGAAACATGCTTACATTATGAAGTGTTTCTAACAAATGTTTTGGAGATTTTAAAGGGGCAGCTTTCTAAATATCTGAGGCATTTGCAAACAACCCAGACACACAGGCCAGCTTTGCAGCCCAAGCATTGTTTCTGGGTTGTCTAATTTTCTTCTTGAAAACCAGCACAGCTGTTGGGATGCCCGTTTATCGATTGTCCAGTAACACCAAAAACGTTCTGTAGGGTTGAAGTAATCAAAATGGCGTTCCAGGTCTTTGATTTTGAAATGTGCATTGTTAATATAATTTTGGCATTCTTTAACAGGTTTCAAAGTGGAATCAAAGGTTTATGTTTGTAAAGTTTATAATCATTCCACAAAGTTCAAGACGTTTGGCAGTACTTGGGAAATTTAAAAAGAGTAATAAAAGGTTACCATGAGGAATTCAAAGCTGCCTTGTATGGTAATGCCGATTCAAACCACCACATACTTCAGCATCGCAAGTCTAGCTGGGATTTCAAGGATGGATCAGCGTGTACTGCAGAGACTGCTAAGTATGACACAGGGGGTTGCCCATTAATGATGAATAAGGGACTTTGGAAAATATACAATTAATGTCTCATCTTTGAAAACATGTTAGAAAAACAAGAGAAAGAGAGACAGACAGAGAGAGACAGAGAGAGAGAGAGACAACTGTGTACTTTTTGGCTTCATTTACTAAGCATTTATTAGCCTCCTTGACTGTTCTTCAGCATCAGCAGCTCCGCCTTGCCTTGCAATGGTAAACTGCACACTTCTGCCAACCTGGAATGCACACTGTGTTCCTGCCCAGCCCAAGTTCCCTCTGAGTCCACACTCCCTCGAAGCCTGCAATCCCAAGCCCTTGACTTGTTGGCAGCCAGTAAAAGGGGTTTCCTTATGAATCATAGCGCGTGGGGAGGCTAAGTGGTACACCCTACACTTGTGCCATAATCTGTATGGAATGTACTTGAAATAGAAGACAGAAATCTAGAGTTTAGTTCAACTTCTGACTTCAAGAACATTCTCAAAAAATTGGAGTGCAATACGGAAAAAAATCACTGTGTCTCCCCTGCTGAGGAAAAGTTTATTCCCATAAGATGGTCTCTAAAGGCATAGGAACCAAGTTGCATATGTTTGGGCTCTGAGGTCCCTGCTTAGGAAAGAGCTCATTTCTTGACCCTTTTAGATGGCCCATCATTCCTGTTCAGGTAATAAAGTTAGTCTGTCCTTTGGGGAGCTGAAGTGGAAAGACGTGTGGTTGAGACTACACAGCTGCCATAGACAAACGTTTTCGTCAATTCTGTTAAACAAATGTAAAGTCTGACAGATCACATCTTTAACTGCAAGAAGACTAAAGAATGTTACAAGATAGATATGTTTAGAAAACTCAGAATAGAAGTGAGTAAAGTTCCCTGCCATGTTTCTTCACCTATTTACAGTAAGTTGAAGAAAATGGATTTGCTTATTAGTAATATGCACTTATCTGGCAAAATGAATAAAGACTAGCTATCAAATTCTAAATTGCCCTTCAAAGAAACTAGATGTACTCTCTAACCAAATCTTTTTTTCTTCTTAAATCACATGAAATACTCAAATATCTGAAATGAAAAAAAAAGACTAATGAAGGTATCTTGAATGAACAGATAAACTGGAAAATGTGTCGCTATAAACTTAGAATTTGCCCTAAAAGCTAAATGTATCTCTCACATATTCTTCCAAACTATAGACAATAAATCACGTTTCAGAAATGAAGAATGCACATATGCCACAAAGTTTTCTCTGATTACCAGGCAATAAAATAATCATACCTTCTTAATTCATGAATCTTATAAATGGAAATCAGCCAGATACCTGCTGATTTTCATTAATATTCGAAGAAACAAGTCATTTCCTCCATATAACTTGTAATATTTACTTCCAAGTATAGGTGAGTTACGTGAGAAAAGAATAATGAATAATAAATGATCTGTCTTGAATACTTATAATTTTGGCTTGATATAAAAATCCCTTCAGTATAATCTGATGTGGTTACCATGTATAGCTGATGTCAACGAATTCACCAGATCATAGTCTCGTCAGTATGTAGAAAACATCAAGCTTGTGTTCATTCATTTATTCAACTATGAGTCACTCAGTTTACCAAACACTGCGATGTCTACAAGGTGTAAAAGGAACCTGTGAGCTCAAGAAGCCCCTTGTGTGGGGACAGAGACAGACATACAAACAAGCAGTTATCACACGGCATTTAAGCCCTCAGTAGAGGGGTGCATGAAGAATTGGAGAAGAGGAGAGCAGAGGAGAAAGGCAATATTTAAACTGGGTCGTTAACAGGAGTGTAAATGACCCAGGAGGAGAAAGGGTGGAAAGTTGTGATAATTGCGACTTGTAATATTTAGTCTTGGCCCAATTCGTGGCACAGAGCTCCTAAAAATCCTTGGAATTTCCTAAGTGATGAGAGAGATAAAGGTGTCTTTTGTTATTCATAACAAGCCCCTTTCAACCACACCACAGTTTGCCAGAGGAACCAACCAAGTGATTAGAGAGGTGGAACTTTCAGCCCCACTCCCGGACTCTGGGTAAAAGGAAAGGGATTGGAGACTGAAATCAATCACCAATGGCCAATCATTTAATCAATCGTGCCTATGTAATGAAGCCTCCATAAAACCTAGAAGGATGGGGTTCAGAGAGCTTCCTGGTTAGGGAACACGTGGAGGTGAAAGGAAGGTGGTGTGCCCAGAGAGAGCATGGAAGCTCTGCGCCCCTTCCCACATACCTTGCCCTATGCATCTCTTCCATCCGGCCTTTCCTGAGTTATATCCTTTTACGACAAACCAGTAATCCAGTAAGTAAACTCTTTTCCTGAGTTCCATGAACTGCTCTAGCAAATTAATCAAACCCGAGAAATGGGTTGTGGGAACCTCAGGTTTAAAGCCAGCTGTCAGAAGCACAGGTGACAATCCAGACTTGTGGTTGACTTCTGAAGTGAGTAAGGAAGCAGTCTAGTGGAAATGAACCCTGAACCTTTGCGATCTGATGCTGTCTGCAGGTAGGTAGTGTCAGAACTGAGTTAAATTGTAGGTAGGACATCCAGCTGGTGTCACAGAATTGCTTGGTGTGGGAAAACCTACCACATATTTGGTGATCAGAAATGCCAGAAATTAAGTGTTGTAGTGTGAAGGTGAAGAAATACACATCTGGTCACAAAAATGTCCTCTCTGAGTAGTACCTGAGACACACAGGAGGAGTTTTTTCCCATGGGAGAGATGGAGCAGTAAAGGGCATTCCAGACTAAAGGCATTGTTTGTGCAGCAACAGGACATGTGAGCATGAGGTGTAATGAGGGAGGAGCAGTAGTTTCGACTAATGAAAGAGAGAATATTAGTGGGGAGAGTGGTAGACTTCGGGCTGGCAAAAAAGAGAGGCAAGACGTGAGTTCCATTGTAAGGCTTGCTAAGGTGTATGGACTATACAGCAATATTTTCCCAAAGGTGTTTTATGAAATATTAACTCCATAGACCACTTGTTTTTTGGGTTATTTATAGTGAACTGAGGCAAACAAAAGATTTCTTGTTCAAGTATGTTTGAGAAATGCTGGGTTTCTTTTCTGCAGAACTTCTCAGTCTTCAATATACTAAACTATGTGGCTATACCAGACATGGTAATAAAAGTAAAATTTCCCACACATTTTTGACCAAAGAAACCTGTTTTGTACAGGTTGTTATGAAGAATCAGTTTTCCACATAAAGTAATTTGTAAATGCTGCTATAAGTAATTGAGTGGAATTAAAAGTCTTAATTGTTGAAAGTCAGAGAGATTCGTGACCAAGTTTACATTTCAGACCTGCAACTTGGCAAGATTAGGGAAGAGAGGTTGGAAGGGAGACAGAGTAGGAGATGAGTTGGGAAGCTAATGCAACAGTCTAAGCAAAAACCATGGGAATGGAGCAGAGAGAAAGTCTGAATTTGGGAGATTTTCAGGATTGACAGCACCAAAGGGCTAGTCGGCCATGGGGAGTAAAGAAGTGAATGAAAAGGAAAACAGTAAATAATGACTTAAGCAAGTAATCAAAGGTAACATCATCAATAATAAGACATTGACACCGTGTGCCTCCTGCTATGGTAGACCGAGGACACAGCATCATATTCCTGACAACAATGCATCAGCTAAAACTAATCTTGAAAAAATATCAGATAAACCCAGATTAGTGGACATAAAATTAATGGACTGTACTCTCCAAAACTGTCAATGTCGTAAAAGACGAAAAAGGCTGAAGACCCATCCCAGATCAAGGGAGACTAAAGAGCGACGAAAAATAAGTACAAGTGTGATTCTTAATTCTATCCTGGCCCAGCAAAAAAAATATGCTTTCAAAGACATTAAAGAGACAATTAGAATTTGAGTAGGTCTTATGTGCCAATAACATTGTGCCAATTTTAACTTTTATGATTCTGAAAAGTGTACTGTGATTATGTAGGAAAATGTTCTTATTCTTAGAAAGTAACATCAAAATATTTAGAAGAAAAGGAGCATGTTCTGTAACAGAACAGAGAAAAAATTGTATGAAAACAGAAAGAAATGTATTTGTATATGCATATAGCTATATGGAGAGAGAAAAAGAGAGAAAAAAAGAATGATAAAGCAAATACGAGAAAATGTAAAAAATTGGTAACCAATCTAAGTGAAAGGCATATGGAAATTCTTAGTACTTTTTTTGCAACTTTTCTGTAAGTTTGAAATTATTTCAAAATAAAATGTAAAAAAAATAACTCAGCAATTCCACTTGCAAAGCCAACAGGTGCAAAATATAAGTCAATGATGGTTCTGCAGTGAATATGGTACCATCATATATAAGCTACTGCAGCTACAGTGATGGATCAAGCATGCAGGCTAGGGAGGAGCGGGTTTGTGAGAGGAAGATGGTGAGTTCTGTTCAGGGCATGTTCCTTTCAAATACCAATATCATATCCAGGGGGACACGCCTGGTAAGATGTATCTAAAGTTCGGGAAAGATGGGAGCCTGGAACCTGAGATTTTGAGACATCTTCACATGACATAGTTTCTAGCTGCTGGTGTTTTTAAATAAATGACAGCTTCTCCCTTCACTCAAACAACTTTAGTTGAGCCAGAGCAAATTTACAACTTCAGCTTGGGCTTAATCTTTAATCTCTAAATAAAATATATGAAATTTTACCATCTTTTTTGACAATAATATCCTCTCCCAAAAAGGATACTGACATAAATGACTGATTTATATTAAGTTTAGAAGAAAAATTCAGGTATAATTGATTCTCAATGAGTATTAGGGATCAACAGCCACAACGTGGCTTCCTAGACATTAACAGCAATGAAGAAGATTTTGTATATGTTCTCCAAAAATTGATTGAAAATGATAACATATTAGTTGAGATTTTAAGATTCTTCAAGAATAGCAGTCCTATGTTTTTAACCTTCCTAAACTTCATGATTTACAGAGTTTGTGTTCCAGAGGCAACTTGGATATCAGTTTGGTTAAATTAAACATTACGGTGAAAACAACACTTGCTTTAATAAAGACTTCCCTTTAACCTAAACTCTAATTTCATTAGGAAACGGAGAACACAACGCTAAAGTAGACTATACCAGCTAGGCTAGGAAAACGTCAGGTTTTCCAAACCTCAGGGTATAAAAATGAACAGGCTCAAAATATTTTGCTGAAATAAATATTGTCTCAATCTTGTGTGCACAAGGTGGTTTCAACGTTCCCAAGAATGAATGCAAGGTATTATCGCACGATTCTGCTCTGAGTGCTTCTTGACCACAGTTCAGACAGCACTTCTTGGGATGAGAGGACTCTACCAGCACTGTTCATATGCTGGCAATTCCAAAAACAGATGTCCTCTGTTGCTGCTGTGACCACCGTCACCTCTATCATCACCCGAAGAAGCTTCTAGAAGTGAGTGTGATTGCTCATGCTCTGCCTGTGTTCTGTTTAACTTTACCATCTTCTGGCCTAGAAGAAAGGAACCCATCTTTCCTCGTTCCCTCTCTGTCCCAAGAACAGTGGAATCTATAAGCCCATGACAGTAGTTCTAGAAACTCCAAAAGCCAACCAATCACTAATTTTAAATTATCAAGGAGTCTGTTTTGGTATTTTCTTTATAAAATTCTTCAATAAATTTTACCCATAGAACACCTTGGGAAAATATCCTTATCCTAATGTAATGTTCAGGAAAGTCAGCGCAAAGGCAGCAGTTAGAAGAGGCAGGAGAGTAATACCCGAGGAGAAGCACGGGAGCGGGGCAGACAGAAGGTTGTGCAAAGGAACTGAAAAGAGCAAACTGACCTGAAGTGGGTTGAAGAAAACTTCTCAAAACTTGTTTTACCACTCAAAAAGTACTGTGTCAGGGGGCTGGCCCAGTGGCGCAGCGGTTAAGTGCACACATTCCTCTTTGGCGGCCCAGGGCTCACGGTTCGGTTCCCGGGTTCGGACACAGCACCGCCTGACAAGCTATGCTATGGTAGGCGTCCCGCATATAAAGTAGATGAAGATGGGCACGGATGTTAGCTCAGGGCCAGTCTTCCTCAGCAAAAAGAGGAGGATTGGCAACAGATGTTAGCTCAGGGCTAATCTTCCTCCGGGGAAAAAAAAAAAACTCAATAAAAAGAATGCAATTTAAAAAAAAAAGTACTGTGTCAGAGAGTTAATAAAAATGAAGTTTAAACAGACTAACACAGTAGTTTATTTCTTAGGATAATTCTAAATCCAAATACAGGAGGCGGTGAAGGGTTTCTACCACCGTCTACCACCTCTTCAGGGTCTTTTGTATTATGCTCAAGAGGTGCTTTAATGAAAAGCAAATATTGGAAATATTTTCCGATGGGTGATTTTCCTAATACTGATTCACCATGAACCTATATTTTTCCTATTAAAAACTACAGATATTTGTTATAGAAAATAATTTGCCTTTCCACCACAAAGAGTTAATAACCCTACTGAGAAGAAACCACATCACAACCAGAGGAGGAGTGAAATGCTAACAGCAGCCCTGTGTGACCGCCTGACGACAGTGCGCCGAGAGGAACTGAGCGGGCCTCTACAATATCCTGTCTGCCTCAGCCCTGGGGCAGCTCTCAAGGCCAGAGGTGGCTCACAAGGCTCATGTGGGGCTCTCAGATGGCAGCCCGAGGCCTGCTGTGGTCCATGCCAGCAGGGAGCCCAGTGCACGATGGCCATTCCTGCCGCTCTGCACGACAGGATGCGGCAGTCAGTGAACCTCCGTTCCCTTCAGCAGCCGGCTCCCAAGCGCCCACTGCCCATTGTGGACAAGGGCTCTATATTAGCTTCCTGTGGCTGCCATAACAAGTGACCACAAGCTTGGTGGCTTAAAACAACAGAAATGGATTCTCTCATAGTTCTGTAGGCCAGAAGTCTGAAATCAAGGTGTCAGCAGGGTTACATTCCTTCTGGAGGCTCCAGGGGAGAATTTTCCTTAGTCTCTTCTGTTCTTTGCCTTGGCTGTTGGCATTCCTTGACTTATGGCCTTGTGGTTGCATCATTCCCATCTCTGCCTCTGTGGTCACATAACTTCCTCTTCCTCTGTCTATCACATCACACCCATGTGTTTCTTATAAAGGCACTTGTCATTGGATTAGGGACCATATGGATAATTGAGGATGATCTCTTCATCTTAAGAACCTTGTCTTAATAAGATCTGCAGAGACCCTTTTTTTTTAAAGATTTTATTTTTTTCCTTTTTCTCCCCAAAGCCCCCCAGTACATAGTTGTATATTCTTCGTTGTGGGTCCTTCTAGTTGCGGCATGTGGGACGCTGCCTCAGCGTGGTTTGATGAGCAGTGTCATGTCCGCGCCCAGGATTCGAACCAACGAAACACTGGGCTGCCTGCAGCAGAGCACGAGAACTTAACCACTCGGCCACGGGACCGGCCCCTGCAGAGACCCTTTGTCCAAATAAGGTAACATTCATAGGTTCTAGGAATTAGGACATGGACATATCTTTTAGAGGCCACCATTCACCATTCTTGTCCACGGGGCTGCTGGAAGAGTTGGCATTGGAGATGCCCATAGCTGAAGGTGAACCTGGTAAGGGGGCAGGGGAGAGGCAGGAAGAGGCAGGAAGCCCAGAAGGGATGTTGGGAAGGGGGTAGCTCCAGGCAGTGGCCTCAGTTTTCTGGCTTCAGATATTTTGAATGTTTTTTTCTATTTTCAGTGATGTGCTGGCTGCATGATAGTTTTTCTGACATGCAGGCTTGTCCCAAAATAGAGCTTTGTTGTTATCTCACAATACTTGATAAGAAAAACAATTCTATCCGATTAAAAAATCCATCCTAACTAGCAAAGTGAATTTCAAGTTACAGTTGTTAGTGAGAAAAAAGAAGAGTTTGCTAAATTTTTCAAATATAATTTTAACTGTTGTAATATTTTAATGGTTTTAATTTTTTATCACTTATGCAAAAAAAAGTCTCGTTGATGGTGATCATCAAGAGTTTGCAGAAATCATCGTTAGTAAAACTTGAATAAGAAGTCTGTAGCCACTTCAGGTATAAAAATACGGTTGAAAAATCAGATTCACCAAAGCAAACTCAAGTTTCTCATTTTAAAAATTGCAAAGATTTAGCAGCTTTATATAAAGGCGATATTCAACTTCTTCATTAACACTTTGTATTTTTACCATCATTATATAAATAAAGAACATATAATGTTTTTTCAACAAGTCCCATACAGATGCTTCTAAATTCCTTCCAGTTTAGCCCAGATGTATGTATATATATATATATATATATATATACACCTCAGCAGTAGCAGAGGAATTCAGGAAAGAATGAGCAAGGAAAGCAAGAGAACTATGATTGCATTTGCCTCAGAGCCAGCAAAGCCCTCATGGAAATTTAATGACTCTAAGGCCCAAAAAGGAAGCAGTCAGAAGTGAATGTAAGGGGTGAGAAGAGGACCTAAAAGAAAACTGATCAAGAGAAGCAGGACATCGATTACATATGAAGATAGTTTCCAACTCTCTAGCTGTCAGGGATTAGTAGTCAAAAGTTGACCCAAACCTATAAACATTGTTAATGCTTACTTTAAAAATCGAATAGTGTGACTATATTCACACAGTGGAATGCTATAGCAATGACAGGACAGTGAACAACCTGACAACATAACGTAACATAAAACTCAACATAATGCTGAGCAAAAAGAGCATGACACAAAAGAATATATACTGTATGATTCCGTTTACATAAAGTACAAGTTCATTTATGGTGTTGGAAGGCAGGAGAGTGGTGGCCCTTCGAAGGTTATGGTCTAGAAGAGGGTTCTGAGTTGCTGGTAATATTTTATTTCGTGGCCTGAGGGCTGGTTACCCAGGTACGGTCAGTTTGTGAAAATGCACAGAGCTGCACACGAATGATATGTGCACTTTTCTATATGTGTATTTTCTTTAATCAGATTTAAATAGGGCAGAATAAACTGTCAAATCAATGCCTCTCCTACTTTTCTTTCTGATGCTTTCTTCTAATTTTGTTGGAAATGTTACTTATTTGAATAGAACATAATCACTCTCAACTAAAATAAAAACAATAAACGGAGGGCTTATATGTTCTTCAGCAAAAAGTGTCCATTTAAAAGTTAGGTGTTATAGCATGCTTGTAGATGTGATTAGGAATATGAGGAAATAGAGCATGATTTTTGATCAAAAATGAAAAGCACTGTCCCCTCTCTAGAGTTTGAAATAGATTGGAACGCAGATGTTCTGGACTCCAAGACCCACCTCAAGTGTCTCCACCCCCCCTCCCCCAGCCTCCCTCAGAGTTAGGGTGGGGCCACATGACCGCTTATAATCGATGGTTTGGGAGTGGAAATGGCAAATGCCCCTCTGAGGCCAGTCTGACTCTTTTTGCCTCTCTTCCTAACACGTGTTAGGAAACAAGACTTTATGTAACAGAAACAGAACAGGGTGGGAATAAATTTAAGGAAATCACTTATCATTCACATCAAAATGTAACTAGAAAGTCAGTATAAGCAAAAGAATATAATTATATGTTATGTAATTACATGATTTAAAAAACTGTTTTCCAGTATCTTCTGCTACTTTCTTCGAACTTCATTTATTACCCAGCTTTGACCTTGCTAATGTCCCCTGGGCTTTTCCTTTTTTGAAATGTTGCCAAATAATATAACATTCATCTGAAATCTCTCTGCTCTCTCTCTGTTTCTGTCTCCCTGTGTCTCTGTTTCTCTCTCACACACACACACACGCACACACACACATACTCATCCTTTTTCTGCCTTCATTCCAGATATTGCAAAAAAATCTTTTACCACCATGAGGAAATTTGAACAAAAAGTCAAAATAAGTTAAAATCTAGACCTAAATATTACTGTGTTACTTATGGATTGTTAACTGTAACACCCCAGCATCGGTATGATTCAATGATTAAAATTACTCTTTCGTTTGAATGCTTAGGGAGTAAGGAGAGGGAAGAAAAAATGAGGAGAAAGAAAAGGGAGTGAGTGGCCTGGGCTTAAGAGAAGGGAAGCGTGTTAGAAATGTGAAAGTACAAGTGATCAGGAAAAAAGGCTATTTTTGAGGAAAGTCATGTGACAGAAAGGAGCCCGTTATGGAAGCATGGGGTTTACAGTTTAGTGCCTGTTCTTCGGTAGACTTCTTCGTTAATTACTCGATTTATTTAGCTGGCTCACAAAATTGCACAACTCTCTTCAGGCACATGGATAAAGTACAGGCAGGAAAATAACTAGGAAACAGTCCAAGACTTTATATTGCTTGTTACAACAGTACCCCTTGTAACAATTTTTTTAAATAGAAGTATGTAGGCCAGTGGTTTCTTCAGAAGAAAGCTGTCCTCACATTCCAGAAACTCACAGGAGGTAGTTAAAAAGAACAAGCCGTGCACACAGAAACACACCCAGAAGAATCAGTCATTCCCCAGACAGGAACATTAGATTTGCTTTGAAATAGCTGAGGTGATGTTGCTTTCCCTGAAAAAGAGTGGAGTAAAACCCAATGAGGTCATTCACCTCGGGGTCTCTGGGAAGAGGATGTTTGACCAATCAGTTCACGGCCATATTTCTATTCAACGTAGTTGACTCCTCAGCGGGTGGGACTTAGGACTCCACACCTAAGGAATCAGCAGATGAGGAAACCAGTTTAAAAAGGAATAATAAAAGACCCCAACCTTGAATACTAGGACAAATGGAAGACGGTTGAGTACAAACAGAATGCAGGAGTTAGCATGGCCCGTGGTGGTGGAAGCTGACCAGATTTAGAGATCAAAACCCTGGACTCTAGTTTGCACCTAGTGCAAGTCACTTTTTATGTAGGATCCTCATTTTTCTCATCTGTAAAATGAGCAGATTTTTATAAGCTGAGCTGTGAGACTTTTCATCTAATGTTATAAAAGCTCTATGAACAGCTTTTTGGTTGGCTTGAATAACTCCATAAGACTCAAAGAGTATGGCTTTGTTCTGGCTTGTCCTTGACCTTGGAATATCCAGGAAGCCTGGGAGAATTCCTCCATGCCCTCCACTCCTTGTGCAACGGTGGGACTCCTCACAACACAGTGTCCATGTCCCCACCCTGGCCTAATTTCTAGGGATTTAGCCCCAACTTTGGCTGACTTTCAGGGGATCCTAACCTCTGCGGATTTGCCTAACCATCTTTGCCATAGAGAACGGAACTCTGGTGCTGGATGGGGTTGAGAAGGTCACTTTCCTCATCCTTAAAAATTTAGAGCCATTACATTTGAATTAAAATGAAATGCTTAATGTAGTGCATTATATTATATGATTGAAATTATGTGTTAACACTTGTCTCTGGGGCATTATTCTAGCAATTAATGAGTCGTTTGGGAGCTCCAAAGGAGCAATCCAGGAACAGGTGCTGGGTAAACTGTAAAAGAAATGTCAGAGTTTTAACAATTAGTGGCCTTGAGTCAATCATGCAAGCCTAGGAAATAGAAGTGTTTTTCATACAACTGAACTAACTATATACAGCCCCCCAACAATTCCAGACATATATATTTTGAAAGCAATTGAATTTAGTAAATATAAGAAACAATAGATCAGTGCGTCTTCACTCTGGCTACATATTACACTCAGAGGAGTTTTTTAAAAATACCTTTGTCTGTCCTCTCCCCTCCCCAACTAATTGAATTAGGCTCTCTGTGATGAGGCCAAGGCGTTGATATGTGTCCTAGATCCCCCAGGTGACAATGCTTCTTCAGCAGACAGGGCTGAGAAACAAACATTGCATTTGATTATCTCTTCCAGGGCATAATCTGGCACCTTCCACAGAATGGGAAGTAACTGAAATTGAAGTGAGGAGGTCTGTGATCAAAAGTATAACTCACGAATTCCAAGCTGCATGACCTTAGTCGAATCATCTAACCTTTCTTAGCCTCAATTTCCCCTGCTATAAAGAAGGAGACAAGATCTGCCCCACCAAATTGTTGAGAAAGCAAAATAAGGTATATTTGAAAATATTTGATACATAATAGATATTCAAAAGGTATTACTTGAATGTTGCATTTGTTTTCTTTCACTTTATTGGTTTAATTGTAAATAGTGAGAAGTGGTTAGTTTAATTTTAAGTGTGACAATCTCAGCATTCAGTACGGTCACTATAGTGAACAAGCTGCCTGTAAACTATATGTAAAGAATGAATGCAGAGATTGATTGTGTTCTCACTTCCCTTCCAGTTAAGAAACCTCTATCTGTGGACCTGCAGTCAGGCTAGCTCAGAGTTCCTCGGACTGGAATTCTGATAAACAACGTGCTTAGAGCCCAGTTCTGAGTGGGTGATGGAGCCCCACGAAGCTGACCTCCAAGATGTCGCTAGTGGTGGCAGCCTTGAGGCCAAGCAGAGGGGCACACTGGCCTCCTTTGCCTCTGAGACTTCCTATCTCCATCTCTGCTGAGATCTATAAGGAATCCGCGGTAAGGAAGCCGGAACTGCACCTTTCTTTTCTTTACAAAACAGTGGTCCAGGCTGCAATCTTTGAGGGAGGCAAATAACAAAGGAAAACAAAAATGTAGGGGAAAGGGAAATAATTACACAAACACTTAAGAAAAGCTGCAGATAAAATTATTTGAGAACCGTCTTCTCAAATGACTGCTTTGTATTTTCCAAGTTGCTGTTACTTTAGTCTGTTTTGTTTTTTAGTTTCCTTTGGATCTGTGCATGTTAGAAATTTAGAAAGTAGGAGTTGTCCAAATGAAGACTAAGATATAGTACCTCTTGTCTTGTAGTAAATGCCCCTTCTGCCTTAAATCTGGATAGTTTTTCAAAACTTGGTTCCAAAATAATGTTGAAAACCCCTCAGAATGAGTGCAACCAATTTTCAGTCTGCCACATTTGCAAATATATTGCTGTAATGTATAAAATAACAAGCTTCTAGTTATTTCATAGAAATTTAGACCTTAAAGACATCTGTAGAAATCAGCTAACTCAAGCCCTTCATTGAGTCACATAGAAGCTGGAGGACCTTCCAAGATAACACAACTCACCAACAGCAGTGCTAGGAACAGAATACACGTATTCTCGTTTCATTCATGCTACGATCACACATGCCTGGTATCTGGTTTTGGAGCAGGCTTCTATGTGGGCTTTCGTTTTGAGAAACAGATTGCATGATTTCAAAAGAAATAACTTTCAACTTCATTAAAAGTTGCTACGGATGAATAAGCTCTGAGGATCTAATGTATAACACTGACTATAGTTGATAACAACATATTGTATAGTTGAAATCTGCTAAGAGCATAGAACCTAAATGTTCTCCCCCACTTCCCAAAAAAGATAAGAATGGGAGGTGATGGATGCATTAATTAACTAGATAGGAGGAATCCTTTCACAATGTGTATGCATATCAAATCATCATGACGTACACTTTAAATATCATATGATTTTATTTGTCAATTATAACTCAATAAAGCTGAAAAGAAAAATTGCTATCAAATAGATTTTTCCAGAAGGACTCATGGATTCTACATTCCCTGCATTCGCCTTTGTTTGAAAATTTGCCTGTGACTTTTATAAATTAATCATATTTTGGCAGAGTATAATATTCCTCGTTAAAATCTCTGACCTCAGAATTCTGCACATTATTCCTCTGTCTCCCAGTATTGAACGCTATTGGAGACAAGACAGAAGTTGTCTTAATTCTCACTCTCATCAGTGACTTCCTTTGTTTTCTAGGTGTTTGAAGAATTATTTTCTCCTTTCTTGAAGTTCAATTATTTCAATAGCATATGTCCAAGTATTGATTTTTCTTTATTATTTTTTTCATGATCTACAGACTTTATTCTTCATTTCAGAGAAAATTTTGTCTATTATATTTTTGAATAACTTTCTTTTCCTTTTGTTGGCATTTCTATTTTAGGAATCTCTAGAATCGTTATGTTAAATTTTATTTGCTTGTCCTCTATTCCTATCACAATTTCTCTAATTATTTTAATCCCCATCTGCACTGTGGTTATCTAAAATTTTTCCGCTCTGCCAGACTTTGGATTTCCAGCTGTATATATTTTATTTTTTGTTTTTCTCACTTTGTTTATTATACAGTAGTGTTCTGGCTAACAATTTGCTTACTTAGGTTGGTAATCTCCCTCTTAATGTAATCTTATTATTGTATTTCATATTAGTTTTTGAAATCATGATTTTACAAGTTTTTTTTTTCTTTCTTGTGCTGAGGAAGACTTGCCCTGAGCTAACATCTGTGCCAATCTTCCCCTATTTAGTATATGGGTCACTGCCACAGCATGGCTGAGAAGTGGTGTAGGTCCACACCCAGGATCGGAACCTACAAATCCAGGCTGCAGAAGTGGAGTGCACCAAACTCTAACCATTATGCCATGGGCCAGACTATATACAAGTGGTTTTTTTTGTTTGTTTGTTTGTTTTGAGGAAGATTAGCCCTAAACTAACATCTGCTGCCAATCCTCCTCTTTTTGCTGAGGAAGACTGGCCCTGAGCTAACATCTGTGTCCATCTTCCTCTACTTTCTATGTGGGATGCCTGCCACAGCATGGCATGCCAAGGGGTGCCATGTCCACACCCGAGATCTGAACCAGCGAACCCTGGCCGCCAAAGCTGAATGTGCAAACTTAACCGCTGCACCACCGGGCCAGCCCCTACAAGTGTTTTCTTTTTAAAACAAACAAACAAAAAAAACACCTCAAGGCACTCACATGAAGTTGTATTCCATTCTTCGGTAATTTTCCTCCAGACTGAGTTCATCATTTTGTCTTTCACATGCCAAGTTCCTCATCTTTGCATAGATCTATCTAGCTATTGATTTGATGGATCACATTTCTCCATCTTGTTCTTTCTCAACATGACAGTGGATACTGTATGGCAAAATCTATTTGAGAGCCACCCTCCTCATCTCTTGGTATGGCCCTTTGAGTCTAATTTTGAGATCTGAATCTCTTTCTATTTTCTGTATACTCAGGCTATGAAGGGGAGGAAAAGAAGTGCTCAAACGAAGTCACATACTTTGTTTCCCTTCTGAAATATTTTTAAAGACACTGTAGCAGGATCTACTGCATCCAGCCAGGGATGCATTCACTCCTACAAGCTTCTCCTGCTCTCTCCACCTTAGTATGACTCCTGAAAATGAACAGGTTCTTTGGGCCCTTCTTGCCTTTGCTGAGATCACACAGTGAGAGCTTGTGCATCAAAAAGGTTTCCTGTATTTATCTCTTGATAGTCCAAGGATGGCTCCTCAGTCTACTTCTCTCCCTGTGGAAGATGTTGGTGAGAATGTCATGATTTTGTGGATTCACAATGCTAACAAAGTATTTCTCCTGCAGGAGGGAAGCAAGGATAAAACTCTGCCGCACCAGAATTCACACATCCATTCAACACATATGGTTTGTATCCACTCTGTGCCAAGCACCATTTTTGATTTATAGCAGTGAACAAAATAGACGAAGTACCTGTCCCATGAAGATGACTTTGTAGTGGGAATGAGACAAGAATGAATGAATAACAAAACATACATAAGTCAGTGCTGTAAGTGTGATGAAGAAAAATGAAGTAAGCACAAAAAAGAGTGATAGGGCTTACTATTTCAGATGGCATGGTCTGAAAGGACCTTGGATAAGATGACACTTAAGCATAGATCTGAAGAAAATGGAGGAAAGAGCCATGTATCTATCCAAGGGAAGAACTCTCCAGCAGAGGAAATACAACTGCAAAGGCCCACAGTGGGAAGGTGACTGGCATATCAGAAGCCACGAGGTCAGAAAGATGGTGAGAGCCAGGATCTGGAGAGTCACAGAAGGCCTTTTAAAGACTTGGGCTTTTACTCTGAAGAAGATAGGAAGCCTTTGGAGGGTTTTGAGTAAAGGAGTGACATAATATTGTGAAAGAAGCTTTTTTTTCCTCTCTCTCATTACCACTTTCCAAATTCTATGGAAAGAGGTTGCACTCTTTTCTTAAGTTGCTCAATTTTTAACTTTTTTTTTTTTTTGCTGGGAAATATTCTCCCTGAGCTAACATCTGTCACCAATCTTCCTCTTTTTTTCCTCCCCTCTCCAAAGCCCCAGTGCATAGCTGTATATTCTAGTTGTAAGTCCTGCTAGTTCTTCTATGTGAGCTGCTGCCATAGCATGGCTACTGACAGATGAGTGGTGTGGTTCTGTGACAGGGAACCAAACCCAGGCTGCCAAAGTGGTGAGAGCCCTGAACTTTAACCACTAGGCCATCAGGGCTGCCTCTTTAATTTTTTTTTTAAGTTAGGTGTTGGGAGGAGAAGCTGTGAACCCGTTTCATTCAGCCGTCTCTACCTCTGCTGCCCAGATCAAGGAAGCTTCATTTCCACTGTGCCCTGGTGGCTTGTAGGCAGGGTCTCATTCACACTCATCCTCCAGGCCGTATCACACACCCACGTAAAGGGCTGCACCCTGAGGCTCTCTGGGAAAGACACAGCAAGCACATTCACCCCCCGCCAGCCTCAAATGAACCCTGCCTACAATCCAGGCTGTGTGTTCCTGTGCGGTAGTGTTTTAGAGTTCCGTTTTTATAAATATATGACTCAACAGTATTGTTCTTTGTTTAGCTTTAATCTTCCTCAGAGTTTGGAGTGTTTGTAAGAAAAACCTGTAGATTTATTTTTCAAGACTGCTACCTTAAACCAAGAATTTTTAAAAACATATGCACCCAATTTTTTTCTTCTGAAGAAAATGATGCTAAATTTACCAAAATAAAGTTAGGTTTGCATTGAGGAAGGGCTATCAACCATTAAAATAATCAACAAATTATCTCTGATACCAAATGTATACACAAGATTTCTTGAATATCTGAAGAAGAAGATTTCTGGTAAAAATTCACCGTATCTTGTTTTTTTTTACTAGAGTATTTCAAATTAGTTGTTGTGTTAAAAGGAGCTCCAAATTCTCTTCATGCAAAAGGTCAGGTCTTGGGCCTGATGTTTACTTCCTTTGAAATAAGCGGAAATAATTATCTGAGCCAGTAGAAATAGCAATATTAGATTTAGTAAAATCTGGTTCAAGATGTAAAAAATGTGTACGAATCATCTATAGACGAGTGGGCAAAACCAATTAAGTGTTAAGTGAGTAAGAAATGAACCTTGAATTTATACACATTTGAAATGGAACTTTTAGTTCTATTAGTATTCTTTAGTGAAGAACCTGAATTTTTGAAGGACAAACATTGAAAAAAACTATTTAGATTACATGCAAGATATACTGGGTATTACGTCAATGAGCATCTCATGTTATATATTGTGTATTGTTATTGTGGTTATTTTTGTCAAAGGATTTTTATCATATGTGTTGTATCATGTGATGGAGAAAGCCTGGCAACTACACAAAATTTTTACCAATTTTCACTTCCTCCAACTATGTGTGAGAATTTTTCAAAACCCATAAATCACTATTCTCTGGTTTGGCTAAAGTTAGGGGAACATTGTTAAGTAATCTAATATTTCAATAACACTTTTTCTGAACACTATTTCAGTGTTTTCACAATGTGTCTAAATTTAAAAGAAAGTGTCATTATTACTGAAAACATTTTTGTGATGAGCTAATGAAGTCCCCAAAATCATACTACGAAAGACCTATATTTGACACACTTTTTTTACTCTGAGAAAGCAAACCCATCCAGGACCTTTGTGTAAGACTATAAAAAACAATAATAAAGCATTTTTAGAAAATACTATGCAAAGGAAAAATAGAAAGACAAACAATAGCCAATATTTCTGTCTTTATCTTGCCTCTATCCATTTAAATAAAAGCCCAGAATAAAAGATATCATAACCACAGAAATTCAATCAATATTCTTATAATTTAATGTTACTTGAAGTTTCTATCAAGAAGTATTGCAAACATTTCCTTGAGAAGTTTTATGTCATGTTTCCAAGGACCCACACATTTCACTCTCCAACTGCAAACTCCCTAATCCCATGCACACTTACGTACAAAGTAAGCCAAGTGTAATGAAGTTATGAATTTGTCGTACCAGCTATAGATAGTCAAGTGTGTGCCAGGCTCACCAAGGAACAGGAAATGTCTAATAAAACAAATTTAACATGTAAATATTTTCCCTGCTAGTTTCTCCTAACTTTCAGTTTAGTCTTCTTGTCTGGATGAGTATTACTGTATAAACAGGCTGAGGGATGCTTGGTTATATTATTCTTTAGCATGTCCAGATATCAAAGCTTATGCATATTTAGAAAACAAAGCAAATCCTTGAAAGAGATGGTCACTACTGATTGAGTATTTGATCATTACTCCTCCTTTTATCTGATTTCTAATTAATGAGTTTGCACTCTCATCTTCATTAAGTCTAGGCTTCTTATATATGTATGCATTTTTTCTCCTTATTACATTTTCGGATTAATGCTTAATTTATTCCGATTCTTCTTGTTTAATAATAAAACCTTTAATATTTTTCAGCTTGCCTTTAGTTACAATTTGAACACCATCCCATAGATCTTTATAAGTAGTTATTTCATTAATATCATTTTCTGATTAATTGTAAATTTTTATTTCCTCCATGGCTCTACAGTTATTGAGAAAAATAGTTTTCAGTGTACGAGTGGTTGGCTTTCTCTATCATCCTTTTATAATGAGTTTCTAGGTTTATTGCATTATTGGCAGAGATTACGGACCTTTCAATATCTTATAAATTCCATGGTTTGAAAGGTGGGATATTTATTCTCTGTCTATAGAGTATAGAGTTTGATTTAGTCTTTTAAACTAACATAATCTTCCTATTCGGATCCCATATATTATTATGTAATATCACTTAAAATCTCTGTTTCAATTGAGGCCTAAAGGCTGAGAACAGTAGATTAGGTGCCAAGAGTCCTTGCATCCCAAGTCAAGGGACTAGATGACCTAGATGACACATGCTAAGAGATTATAAACCACTTCTTCCAACATTAGTAGGTCACAGCGGATTTACTGGAAATTAATGAAGATTGCACTTCAGGGCCTCCTCACTTGCACAGACCCTCCCCCTGACAATAAGTAATGTCCCTTAAAAGTCTATTTAATTTTAATCCCTGCACCAGAACACAGGAAACACCCTGGAATCTTACAGCTCATACATTTAAAAACTGAGTGGTTTTCACAAATTTTACGAGAATTCTAAAAGTTTACATGGTAGTTCTAATAAAGAGATATAAAGGTGGAAGGAACTTCTAAACTAGTAATAAAAAACAGATTTTAATTAACAATGCCAGAGCAAAAATTGAAATACCTTCTTAATATATCTGTTAAAAATCGCATTTCTAAGTAATTAGCATATGAAGAGGAGACTGAAGAATATGCAACCAAAAATCATGGCGAAATGGGTGTTTTAGATGTGTATCAGGCAGTTAATAAAAATATTATTTTTTAATTTTGTGAGGTTTAGGATCCTTATAAGCTTTATAAAATTTATAATTAGTTCTGATTTCTTTTCACCTTCTTAGTAAATACATTCCTAATTTTGCATTTGTTCTTTTGTATTATTTTTCTTAACACCCCCACCCCAAAACTCTATCAACTTCAGGCCCCGTATAAGATGAATGGTTCCCTGGTTATTGTGCACCTTCAGTGACTAGAGAATGAAGTGCTAAAGAGCTTAAAGAGAAGATTCATTTGTATCCCCTCCCCTCAGCCAAATAACTACAAGTTTGAGGGATAAAGAGGCTGGAGAACTTGTTAAATCACTGTGTCCCCATAATTCTCCCCAACTATGGGGATGGATTTTCCCACCACCTCAGTCAGATGAGAAGGGCTCTGAGACAATCGCAGTGGAATGTTTGTTAGCATGTCCTTTGGAGGAAATGATGTCTGAGGTTTCCTTGGAGATTTCCAATGGCTGGAGTTGTTTCTTTTTGTCAGTAAAGCGAAATTGGAGCACTGAGCACAAGTTATACTCTCCAAGGAGTAGGGCAAGGATGCCTGAAGAGAGTCAAGTAGTTCCCTGGGAGGGAGATACTTGCGATGTTTCAAAAGGGCCTCCACTCAAGAGAACTGCCTGGAGATGCAAAGGGACCCTCACAGAGGCAGGGTGTGTGGAGTGCACAGCTCCATCTGCACCATACCCCCACCTTCCCACTCCCTCCCCCTGCCCTGCCACCTCCATCCCCCTTTGCCTCCCGCCCACCATCTCCTACCTTCCTTTGTCTGGGGGAAGGGAGAAAGCTCAGCATTAAAGAAATTTGGAGTTCTAACTGCATTGACTGGGCACTTTAATTATTGAATTGAGATCGTCCTGGTGGCTGAGTGACCCACTTGAGATATTATTCAACAGTGGGGAAAAACCTAATTGAGCTTGAGCTTGAAGGGACTATGTGAAAAGAATAAAGTTGCTTCATGTGACACCCTAATAAGTCCAATTTATTCAAGAAAAGTTTTCCTCATTTACTTTTAACTTTCTTAATCTACTAAGGACTTAGAAATTTGTGTAAAAGCATGCCTGTTTCTTTCTTTAGAGCTTCTTTTCCACTTTTAACAGATTTTTTAAAACGTATTTCAAGCCTGTCAAGATTTATCTTCAACCTCAACAAACATGTCCATATAAATGGCATCCACTGCTTTCTTTTTATAGCATTTACCTAACTCAATTTGACTTTGCGAGAAGAGAATGTAGCCTGAATAATTTCTACCTTTCAAAATTTTTGAATTTTATTTGTTACTTTAAAAATGATTTTAGGCATTTTTATAAATGTTCCATGATGTTTGAAAGACATCTATATTCTTTGTTCAAAGAAGGTAAGTTTTTCTACATGTCTGTATGCATATCTGTAGCCAAATATAAAGTAAAAGAATTTTCCCCTCAAAATTATCAGAAAAGAGAAAGCACCTTCTTTATATTTGAAATCCATAGCAAGTTCCAAGAGAAGTAGAAGAAACAGTGTGAAATTCCGTATGTTTAGCAATGGAAGCAGCATATCTGATTTTTTCCAGGTCTTATGAGCTCATCTGTGTGTACAAAGAATGGTGGAGATGGCAGAGTTGTTCAATGTGATGACCCTAGATGCCCTCCCCAGAGCTCTTGCAACATCTTGGAACTTTGCTACGTCCACATTATACTAGGAATGTGGTTGGTAAGGCAGTCAAAGATTTGGGGGGAAGGTCAGATATACATATTATTTCAGATATATGAGAGAACCAGAAGTGGGAGTACAAAAAATGGCACTCCTAAGTTGGCAGGATTTATGCAAATTAAAAATGTTCACACTCTTTGGGCCAGCACTCTCACTAATAAAGGTCTATCCCAGAAAAACATTTGTACATGTGCATCAGAAAATATGGTATTGCACTCTTCAAAATTTGTTAAGAGCGTAGATCTCATGTTAAATGTTCTAACAACAACAAAAAAAACCCAAAAGGGCACAAAGAAACTCCAGGAGGTGTTGCATTTGTCTATTACCTTGATTGTGGTGATGGTATCATGGGTGTTTGCATATGTTCAAACTCACTGAATTATACACATTAAACGTGTAGTTCTTTGTATATTAATTATACATCAATAAGGCTGTTAAAAAATTAAAAATAAAAAGATTTGGGTCCACTTCCCCTTTTTGAGACTTCTGGAACATAAAAATTGAATAAATGCCAAAAGTAGCTACAAAAAAAAATAAAGCATGAACAGGAACTTTCATGGAGCATTGTTTTAAGGGCAAAAGATTAGGCAATTATTCAAATATCAATCAATTGAGGGTTAACTAAATTACGATACATCCATAACATGAAATACTATGCAGTAGTATGCAATAATTGTAAGTAAAATTTATATGCTGACATGTGAAATCCACAAGACACTGTAAATGTTTTAATGAAGTTATGAAACAATATATAAATCTGATCCCATTTATGAAACGGTGTGTGATTTTGCATAAATGCCCAGAAAGGTTTCTGGAAGGATATACGACCAATTATTAACAATATACTTTGGGAAAGCAAGTGGGACTGGGTGGGAGTACCGAAGGGAGGCTGAGGGTCTACCTCTCAACTGATTAAACTTTACAGTGAGAATGCTCTTACGCATAATTGCATAAAAGATTATAACGAAAATATGGAAATCCTCTCTTATACAACTGAGATGTTTGGGTTTTTGTAACCCGCACAACCAGAAAGTGAAATTGAATGCACTATAGATTCTAAAGCTTAAAAAATTTGCATTTCCATTTTATTATATAATGCTAAAAAAATTATTCTTTTTCATTGCCACTAAAAAATTTATAGTAAAATGTCCTTTCCATTAAGAAAGGTGCCAGATTATATGTGTTACAGGCAAATGAAGAGGTCATCAGGTCAACCTCCATAAATCAGCAAGCATTTATTAATAGGCTATATACTTCTGTACTATATTAGACACAAATATCACCAGCACCGTGGAATTTCAAAATGAAAATGTAGTGACATTATATCTTGGCTAGTCATAGAGATTCTAACAAATTAACCCACCTAGCTTCTGGTTACCCAGTATGCATACTTTTAATATTATGATAATTGACTACTTGAATAAGGGCAGTTAACTGCTGAGGTATTTGCCAGTCTTTAGGTTAATTATAAAATGAGAAAATATTAATAAAAATACCAACATTGTCAATATATTATTTAATTTATTTTTTATTATGATTTTTTAAAATGAGAAATGATACTGTTTTGGAGTATTGAGAATTATGAGGAATTTTTTTGGCCGGGGAAGATTCACCCTGAGCTAACGTCTGTTGCCAGTCTTGCTCTTTCTTTCCCCTCCCCTCAAAGCCCCAGTACATAGCTGTACATCCTAGTTGTAAGTCCTTCTAGTTCTTCTATGTGAGCCGCTGCCACAGTGTGGCTACTGACAATGAGTGATTCTACCCCGGGGAATTTTAACACTAGGCCAACAATACTGTCACTATTTTAAATATGAGGAACTGAGGGTAAAAGACTTTAAGTGTTCAGACCATATTGTAAATAAGTGTCAGGATGAGGATTGGATTCTGGGTCTCATGGGGCTGTGCATTTCATCTCTTTCCGCTCTATCACAATACCTCTTCCACACCTATCTGGCAATTTAGAAAGGCTTGCATGAAAATATAAGCGAGTCTCTCCTTTTATTTTTCAGTTTTAGAACTGAGATGGCAAGTTTCAGAAACTATTCAGTTTACTGGTCCACAACATTGCATTGCCCATAGATGTTAAATATGCAACATCAGTGTAAAACCAGTCATTACATGTATTTCAATTCATTTTTAAAACAATTTGAATCACTCTTGTCTGGTCCTCTCCTGTTTCTTTAAAATCTTCCAGAAACAGTTCATTCTTTCTTTATACTCTCTCAAATTTTTCCACTTTAAACTTTATTTAACAAGTGTTTTTTTTCAAGCAATTTTATTGGGATCATAATGGTTTATAACATTGTGCAATTTGGGGTGTACATTATTGTTTATCAACAAGTATTATTTTTAAAAGGCCCATCCTCCTGAGTAGTTTAGAAATTCTAGCTTTAATGTGAATTAATTTAATTGGATTGCTTCCATCTTAGACAGTAATTGAGATCTCAAACAATGGTATTATGGTGGGGAATAGGGTTGGTGGGTAGAGGAATGAGGGAAAGTGAAATGAGAAAAGAGCTAATTTTAGAGTATGGACACTGTGGAAAAGAGTTATAGGAGGCTGAGGGGCAGGGCGTGTCAGGACATAGGGAAGATGCGAAGAAATAGCAGTGGGAATGGACTTGATTACAAAAACGATATTGATAATACCACTACCAATAATGACTAGCATTTCTAGTGCGCTTAACCATGAGCCAGACACTGATAAGCCTTTTAAAATGTTAAGTCATTTACATATTATCTCATCTCATCCTCACGAAAACCTTATCATACAGATGTTTTTTTTCTCATTCCATTGACGAAGAAATGGAGGCTTAGAGACATTGAACAACGTGACCAGTTTACATTAGTAAGTAAACAGGGGCAACTGGAGTAATTTTTAATATTTCTAGGATCAAATTTAATACACATTGGGAAAATTCTCCAAGTTAATTCTATGAAATATGTATTCACTTTCGTGTTCAGAAATATAAATAGAAACCTATAATTAGATTTCCATGGCATAAATTTTATTTTCTTCTAAGTTCCCCCAAAAAGGACTCAGAACACAAAAGGGGCAAATGATCTGTGAAGGTCAGGTAAAATCTGACAATTGAAACCACATGACTCCTACTCAAATGTCTTCCTATTGTCTCACATTTCATGTGAAAGTCTTTCTCTCTCTCTCTCCATCTCCCATGTCTGAAGATTAAGATTCTCCATCATGGCCTTGATCACAACTCCTCTGCTGCCCTCACTATTTTACTTTTCATGTGGTTTTAGCTCATTATGGCTTTGATTACAGCCTGGACTCTCCATGGCCTTGCTATGATCTCTTCACTGTTACCTGACACAGGTGAGTCTCCATGTCAAATTCCTAAGATTGCACACTCTGATTGGCCCAGTTTGAGTCAGTTTTCAAGTCCAGGTACAATCAGTTATTGTCATGGTCCATCTGATATTGGAGCTCTGTCTTTCGGAAGCTTATAATTGGAAAGTTTTTCTAAGAAAAGAACAGGAATTAGGAAGAAATAATTGGTGTTTTCAGCAATATGGCTTTGAAGCAGTAGGTAGAAAAGCCAAACTTTATTGGAGGGAAAGGTGGTCTTAAGAAAGTAGGAGACAACCCGTGAGAATAAGCCAGAAGCATAAGGAGCTGTGGGTGGCGAGGAAGGTATTGGAGGGGAAGAGAAAACATCACAAGTCCATTTCACTGTAGAATAGAACTCAAAGGAGGAATAGCTGGAGACGAAAGAGAATGATGCTTATCTTATGCTGGGATTAGGGCAGGAGTCACGGAGAATGAAGAATGTGACACCACTCAGGGTCAGGTGGGAAACCTGTGCCAAGTGACAAAATTAGTCTGTTTTTGGGTGGAACTAAGCATCCTACAGGTTCTTAGAAACTATTGACCCAAATCTAACTTAAGCTAAAATTTTGTCCTTTTAAAGTCTTCTAGACCAACTCAGGAACAGTCACATGTGACTTGTAATGCCATCTCATCTTAATTGTTATTTTTAGGATGTGTCTTCTGCTTTTTCTTTGTTTACTTCAATTCATTACTAAAACTATCATTTTAAGCCTTCTGGGTATCAAGGAATTTGTCAAGAGAAAGGAATAGATCACTGTTTCCACACCGCTAGACTATGGGTAACTCAAGAGCAGGGACAATGTTATTTAACTCTGCGTCCTTAGCAACCAGCACAGCGTCTGACTTCTTGCAACTGCTCAATAAATATTTGCTGAATGAATCAGACCTGGAGCAGACCACCCCGGACAGCCAGGTGTCGTGTTAGCAGAAACAGACCAGACTAAGAGCAGAGGCGACTGAGCAATCAGCAGGCGCTGAGAAAGCATTTCAGAAGGATGAAATTCAACTGTTAGGATTTCTGAACACATAACAGCGAGGCCCAAAGTGGGACCAGATGGACTTCTGTGCGTGACTCTAACCTTAAGCAACTAATAGAACAAAATTGTTTACCTCAATCTACTGACAACAACTCAAAACTCAAAGGGCTTTGTGGTGCTTTAAACCTCTCTAGAAAAGTCTGCAAATAGGACTGACGATGACACAATGCACTCTTTTCGCTTGGGCAATTGGCTCACACCCTCACCCACTGTCGTTCCCACTACTGAGCATCTCAGAAGCCTCCTTTGATGGGTGATGAACAAGTGGGTAACTATAGGCTTTTTTTTCTGATACTCTTGCTAAGTAACAAATCAATATACTAAAGAGATCACGTGGGCCAACTAGAGAGAAACGATGTTTTTCATCAAGTTTTTGGAATCCAATAAAATATACCATTTTATAGAAAGCTGTTCTGCCAACTCATAGCATGAGGCAAATATTGCCCTTTGATCTGTGGGAAAGTCAAAATGAATAGTAAAGATAGATTTTCTTTTCAAAACCTTTACTAGCTGACTAGTCTTGTTGAAAGTGCATGAAAAGGCAGTGGGTGAGAAAAGCAAGGGAAACCATGGCTAAGTCACTCAGTCTCAGCCCCTACAATATTTTACTTTAACCTAAAATTATCTAACTGTCCCCTTAACATTATTTCAAGAACCACCATTTCTCTCCATTTCTAGGCTGACAAGAAAAAATTGTCCTTCACAAAAACATGGGAAATGAGTACACATTTGTTTTTAAGACTCATGTTCTCAAGTATTTAAGCATAAAACTTAATTGAAATAAAAAGGTGTCTGACTTTCTGAGTGTCCCTTTGGAGATTTGCTTAATGGGTTGCTATAAAGGGCACAGGCTTTGTAATAACTTGCGATCTTTCATTACCTGGAGTCAGGTAAGATTTCAGTTTATCAGAGCACCAAATTTCTTTCTGACAGTGAAGTGCTTTCTTAGGCAGCTCACGTTTTTCCTTTAAAAAGGCTCTACTTTTTCTAAATCACTTATTTGGCTCCCGTGTTACTCTTATCTCTTCTATCTCGATGTCTGGCTCTCACACAGCTATTGCAGCTGGACCACGGCCTGCCCCTGCCTGGCAAGAACCCGTGGAATTTTGAATTCACGCTTTAGGAAAATTTCATTTTACCCCTGTATTAATTGTGATGTCAGATTCAAAATATTTCCCAGCTCCCGGGTGGGATGTTTTCTTTTTCCCTACATTCCCTCTCCCTACCCGACCATCATGGATTTACAAATGCTGCTAAATACTTCAGTATATGGTGGTTTAACATATACTAACATATACCCTGTCAAACTAACATTTATACGGAGTATCTGTCAACATACTTGGGTGATATTTAAAATAATAATATAAACAATCCTCGCTGAACTAAACTGTCTGTAAAGTAATAAATGTTATAGGGGATACATATAAAATCGAATTTGTGCCCACATGAATTTTCTGATAAGCTGGTCCAGCTTCAAAAGTGGATAAAATCTAGCTTCCTTTTCTCCTAGCTCCATGTCTATTTTTTCATTTATAAAGTTCCCAGGTTGAGGCCACACACTCAAATCAGAACCAGTCTATTTCATGAGGAAATAAAAGACTCATATTGCTATTTTTTGCCTCAAAGTGATGCTTGTAATTCACCTAATTACTTTTATGGATGGATCTGATTGAATCGCATGCCTAGATCTGAGCTCCAAAGGAGACTGGGAAACATAGTTCCAGCTTCCCAAAGTGTAAAAAGAGTATTCAAAAAAAATAGAGGTCAGCCACAAACAGGAGGCGTGTCCATTAACTAGCCTTCGCTACCCAAAGTCAACACTTACCCGTTATTTAAATTTCCAAACGATGCTATTTTCCCACCTAATGTTATGCCACTATTTATCGTATGAATAAAACACTCTCGCTCTATGTGAAATGAGACAATCCAAATCTCACTAGCTGCTACATCTTATTTCAAGTTAGGATCTCTCAGAAATATTCATTTCCCCTCTAATGCCCTCATGATTTTGTCTTAATATTTTGTAAGCTATGGACTAACTAAGGTTACCTACTACCAACCCCTCCCCACAGAAAATAGTAGGAAAATGGGAGTGACGGAGGGGAAAAAATAGAGTAGCTATGACAGGATGAGAAACCTGTATTGGAAACCCAACTATTTTTATGTAGGGTTAATTTTTCTTTTCTGGTTTTCTATTTGTACTTCTTTATTCCTATTTAGTAGAATTTATTTTGAAAACATCAGCTTGTCTTAGCTTTTCTAAGTGGAAGCAACTGAAAAGGCTTTTGTGTGCTAGAGCTGGGGTGGTGAAAATTTGGGAGGTTTCAGTGGCAGCAGCAATCAATGTACCAGACTCCCAAGAGGGAGGGAGAGCTGGGGAGAACGTCAGAGGCTGCTTATACACCTGGAGCCCTTTTGGAACCCTTTTCTGCTGAAATCTTGGAAGGAATTGCTTTGTCTTAATTAAGGAAGCCAGCACCTATAAAAAGAAATGAATTTAATGAATGTTTGTCAGAAAGAATTCAGATATGTACAAAAGGTAAACTCAAAAGTCACTGAAGAGAAGTTTGCAGAAAGAAAAGCAAGACAAATCTTTAGCTGGGTCAGCATCGTTCAGATTTGATTAAATGTGCAGATTTATTGAACTTTAAAAACTGTATTGAAATAAACTATGCATAAAATAAAGGGTATATATAATAAATGAACAGCTCAATGAATTTTTGCAAAATTAACACAAAGAAACTTGGGGGTTTCTGTTCTCTCATAATCTGGTTCTTCTCATTTAGCCCTTCTGTAACCCATAGGTTTCCATCTTGCCCAAGAAATGCCCTAACTTTGCATGAGAACAAGACCTCATGTTAAGATGACTTTGTCATTTGATGATCTTCAGAATGAAAATTTTGAATTTTGCTTTCAACTACAACTGTTCCATTACTGAAAATTTTAAAAGATCATTTCATATGATCAAGAAATCATCTACTCTTGAAGGCATCAAGACAAGGATTTTGGATGTTGAGCATATTGTTTAATTTCTTTAAGTTCTGCAGTACACTTAAGAACAAGCCCACAATCCTTGCATTTCTCATGCATTTCCTACTATTCCAGATCATTGAACATTTGCTTCCTAAAGCCTGCCATTCCGCGTAATCATGGGTGAAGAATTAATTGTTCTGCCATTGCTTGCCATGGATAGCAGAATCCCATTATCTGGTAACAGTTTTATTCTGAAGGCCTTCAGACATAAGCAGGTCATATAACTCAAATTTCCATTTCCTTAGAGACCTAGATGCCTGCAACTTTTTCTGATACAATTTATTATTTTGGTAAGGGTACTAAGTTATGAATAGCAGAATCAACTTGGACAACTTTAAATAGTAAAGGAATGTATGAAAGGATATTGGGTCCTCACAGGATCTCTGAGAGTCAGAGACCCAATGTAAGAAGCCACCCAGTTTGGAACAGTGTCTAATCTTGCCTCTCTTGCCACATGTTGACTGCAGCATTGCAGTCTTCACAAATTCTGCAACTCTCTGTGATGATGTTTGGAACTACATAAGAGAACCTCACCACTGCTGCACATAAACCATCAGACACCACCACCGCCACACCTCTCGAGAGAACACTGCCTCACATTCCAGGTCAAAGCTCATGCAGCTGCATGGGAGGCAACCTTGTCATAGACACGTGTTCTAGCTACAAGGAAGGCTGGGAGAATGGTCTCTGACTCTGACATTTATATCTTGGTGAGAATTTCACCAACTATAAAAAGAGTATTTCATTAACAATTATTGGGTGGTGTTTTGATCATCTCCTATTCACTCTGCTGGTGAGGAAGAGATGTCTGCCCTATAGTTATGGAAATGGCTGAACACACGCTAACCCAGCGCTGGAGAGCTGAGATCAAGAGCAGCTTATTAATTGCATATACTCACAGCCCAGGGAGGGAGACTCTACATGCCACACAAGGCCACAGGGAGGTTGCACTCAAGAACAGAATGAACAAACGTCACAGGATCAAGAGGGTGGGTTGACCTCTAGTTCCAGCAGGAGGATATGATTGGCTTGTTCGAATAGTCCATGGGCTGGCAAAGAACGGAAGCCCACTACTCAGGGATAAGCAGGAGCTCTGCCCGGTCCCCATGATAAGGAGAGCTGCTAACCACCATAAGGTTGGCTAGGGGTCCTTAGCCATGGGAGCAAAGTGAGGAGAGGAACTTGCAGTTAGGCCATTTGAGATCCTCCCAATTTTATTAGATGTCAAAACAGCATACAATACCGAACCCTAATATTGTCTTCAACCGCAGATGGCTACCTGTATGACAAATACCTACCACAATGTATTTATTTTAAAAATTGAAAAAAAATCATTTTAAATAAAATTTTCATATTGAATATACAATCTAATAAGCTGCTTTTTAATTTCACATTATATCATGAACAGTTTCATCTATCAAAAATAATCTTTAAAATATTGTTTTAAAGTATACATAATAATTTTTAAAGGCATTGTCTGTTATTCTTTAGGAATTGCAGTGTTGTACAAGAATTTCTCTGAAACAAATTTTTTCTTATCCTATGTAACCTATTCCCTAGTGTTGGAATATAAGCTGTTTCTAACTATTTTTCTTTTAAGGGTGTGACAAAGGTAAATTCATTTTTTGTTTTTTGTTTTTTGTTCTTTTTGCTGGGAAAGTTTCGCCTTGAGCTAACATCTGTTGCCAATCTTCCTCTTTCTTTTTTCCTCCCCAAAGCCCCAGTGCATAGTTGTATATTCTAGTTGTTAAGTCCTTCTAGTCCTTCTATGTGAGCCACCTCCACAGCATGGCTACTGACAGACAAGTGGTGTGGTTCCGCGCACGGGAAGTGAACCTGGGCAGCCCAAGTGGTGAGAGCACTGAACTTTAACCCCTAGGCCATCAGGGCTGGCTCAGTTGTTTCTAACTTTTCACTGTTTTGAATCATGTTATGATGAACCTACTAATAGTTCTTCTTAGGCCAGATCTTTATTATTTTAAAAAATATTTTTCCAGCTTCTTTAAGTATATAATTGACATATAATATTGTGTCAGTTTAAGGTGTACAACCTGTTGATTTGATACATTTATATATTGCAAAATGATTGCTGTGCTGGTGTTAGCTAACACCTCCATCACATCACATAATTACCATTTCTTTTTTGCGTTGACGACATTTAAGATCTACTCTATTAGAAACTTTCAAGTATATAATACAGTATTGTTAACTATAATAACCATGCTGTACATTAGGTCCTTAGAATTTATTCATCTTATAACTGGAAATTTGTACCCTTTTACCAGCATCTCTCCATTGCCCCCAGCTCCCAGCCCCTGGTAACCACCGCTATACTCTCTGTTTCTGTGAGATCAGCTTTGTTGGATTCCACGTGTAAGTGATGTCATATTATATTTGTCTTTCTCTGTCTGATTTTTTCACTTAGCGTAATGCCCTCAAGTTTCCTGGGTGTTGTCACAAATGGCAGGATTTCCTTCTTTCTCATGGCTGAATAACATTCTGTTGTGTGTATACACCACATCTTCTTTACCCATTCATCCACCGATGGACATTTAGATTGCTTCCATATCTTGGCTATTGTGAACAATGCTGCAATGAACACGAGAATGTAGAAGTGGGATTGCTGGATCTTATGATAGTTCTATTTTTAATTTTTTGAGGACCCTCTTTACTGTTTTCCGTAGTGGCTATACCAATTTACATTTTGGGTCGGATCTTTAAAAGTGTAGTTAATGTGTCCAAGTATGAAACATTTTAAGATTCTTAATATATTCACTTAATATTTCAACCTTTTGGAAATACATTTTATAAAAATAAGAAGGATTAACTAGTACAACTGGTTAAAACTACTAAGACTTTATTCATCAGTATAACAATGTTTTAATGACCATTATTTCCAAATAAATGTAACTCTTCTATTTTTAAATGGATGTCCTTTCTTCAGGTGTTAAATGTACCACTTCTGAGACTTCATAAAATTTTTCACTATTTTCATGCTTTGTGACTCAGTATTTTTCAGAACCACAGTTATTAAAGGTCTTGAAAAGACTATTTTAAAAGGTTAAAGAAATAGGTTTATTTTATAAGAGAAGAGTGAAAAAGAAAGCCAATGCGAATGTTTACATGTATGAGAAGTTATTTTATAGGGGACAAAGGCATCTGTTTTCTTTATCCACTGATGTAAAAAATTAAGTGATAGACTTTCATTTTAAAGCGTAGGTGTATGTTTGACTTAGAGAAAATGTTGATTGGAGAATGTTACCATAGGAGATTAGAGAATCTCCTTTTTTAGGTATTTTGAAAGAATAGGGAATATTATAGTTTGACTTGAGCAGATTCTTGCCTAGCATGCCCTTTCTAAAATACAACCACAGACATCAGCATCATTTATGGTAGAGAATGGGGTAAACGGGTAAACTTACTCTGAATTCATTCAACAAACGTTTATGGGCCTCACAGTGTACCAGGCACTGGAAATTCAACTTCCAGTTCACAGTCTACATGCAAACAGATATGCAGATAGACATGCAGACAAGTGAAATGCAGTGTAACAAGTGCTATGCTAGAGAATGGAAGGACTGGTCAGTAATCATAACCACCTTTTATTGGGTTCTTTTGTGTGCCAGACACTGTGCCAAAGGCTCTGTGTACACTATTTTGTTTAATGCTCAAAATCCTATAGAATGTGTGCTATTATTTGCCAGATTAAGACTAAGAGAGATTAAATAATGTGCCCAAGATCATGCGGACAGCAAATTGCAGAGATTGTTTTCAAAAACAGATCTCTCAGGCTTTAGAGCTCAAGTTCTTAAACACTGGTTCCACTGGTCTCAGTCTGAGAGGAGGTGGTGTAAGGCTGCTGGGTGAGCGGGAATTGAAGCGGCTGAAGAAAGCCTTCTGACAGAGATACTGTTAAACTGAGAACTGAATGAGTAGGAGTAGGCTACCTCCATAGGGGTGGCGATGGAGGGTGGGAGGGAAGAGTGGTGGAAGGGTGGGACGGGTGGGAAGGGAGGATGAACGTGGTGGAGTTGGAGGTGGAGGAGATGACATGCTTGTTAGAGAAAGCAGACGTGGAAGGGCTGAATCTCAAACGCTTGTCATTTAGTTAAAGATTTGTACCTTCTAAAGTCCTTGCTGAATCTCAAACACTTGTTATTTAGTTAAACATTTGTACCTTCTAAAGTCCTTGCTGAGTTCTTTTACAATGAAAGCAGGGTTTTCAGTGAGGAGTGCTCAATTTATGATAAGAAAGGTAAGGAGCTGTCATTTTCTTTCTTAGTCCAAATAAAAATAATACTCCATCAGAGAGCATTTCAGGTTGCTCTGCCTGTCTTCAGTCAAGCCATTTTCCATTCCTGTTATTTGTCCCTTCTTTCCCTCCAGCCTCTGGCTTTCTTGGAACTACCCTTTTAGTTCTTCCTTCTTTTCTCTAGAGGGAAGCTCACTCCTCCCACAGAGAACACTCCCTCTTCTGTCCCACTGGGCAGCTCTTCACGTACAGCCTCATGGGACCTCATGTGCCCTCTGGTGATTGATCTTTATTTAAATTCTGGAATCAATTACACTTAGTCTGGATCTGATCTTACTGCATGGCTTCACAGTGTCCACAGCCATGCTTCCTTCTCAAACGTGTGCTGTTACTTTCTTTTGGAAGGGAAAGGGAGGCACAGAAGTCATAATTCTTTTCTCCTTTCAGCCTTTTTTGATGTTTCAGGTTTTTTCTGGTCAATTAGTTCTCATCTAAGTGGAGCCTTATGTTGGCTCTCCTTTATACATCTGCCTGTCTGATGTCATACATCAATATAAACAAATAAACATGAAAGATTTGGTTTGTATTCTTTTTCTGGTTTTGCTTCTTCTCAAGAAGATAAATTCTATTTAATTTTTCTCACTGATCCTTAGGTAACACCTCTTACATCTCACATAACCTCGTTTCATAATCAACTATTTTGGAGCTTTATCAAGATCCAAAAACAACTCTTCCCAATCCTGCTTAAATTCACACCCGACTGAGAGATAGAGGGGAACAAGACCAGTGGCCTCATAGAAGGTGGATTTAAGAGTTTGGCTTTAGATTTGCAGCCACGAATGTCTTCCAACATTTAACCCCCGAATGAGAGAGCTGGACAGTGAGTCCAAGACAGAGCTGGAGAATCACAGGCTTTCCTTAGGCCATCCCCACAGGGCCACGGCCTTCCCTGAGCTGCTCGCCTCTCTAGGGAGGCGTGGGATAGGATGGCTAGAGCTGGAACTGTTCAGAGAAGTTTCTCCACATGAAGACAGGAGGACAGGAGAAACAGAGATTCCTCTATGGTGGGATGTGGAAAGAAACTTGATTTAGGTTTGTCTCCTTTGATAACATTAACTCCTATTCCCTTCGTATTGGCCTTTTGTGTTTTATTTTATGTAGAGAATTGTCTTTTAAGTAACCTACTTAGGTGATATTCCTGAATATAATTATTTAAAACTTTTTCTGCCTCACATTTCTCAGATTGAGGCCCTTTCACTCTTCCCTTAAAGATCTATCATTGTCTATTATAACTGCTATTCAGTAAAAAGAATTGGTCTTTTTACAGCATGACCTTTAATAATGCTCATATTTTCATATTTATAACGTGCATTTTCCTGAACTGATTTTATCAGTGACTACTTCAAAAATAATTTCCTTTTAGGAAGGTATCAGAACAGCACACAGAACTGTCTCCAAATCGTATCTGGAATAAGATCACTTGGGAACATGAGTCAAAGAAGCTGTGTACACAGCACAGCTCTGCTACCAAAATAGGTTTCCCCAGGCAAGCAAAGAACATTGTAAATTGTTCAAAGATTTCAAGATGCAGGAATAGATTCTAAGAATGTCAAGCATCGGGCAGGGAGGAGTCCAATGGGATGTTTTGTTGCATTGTAATCTGTACCTCTGCCTGGCTTTCTAATGATCTCCTACATACCCCTAACAAGAGAAAAAATGAGGGAGAGAAAGAGAGAGACACTTTTCTGTAAGTAGCTTAATAGGCATCCTTAAAACTGGATATTTAGACTTCCTCCAACTGATGTCTTTAAAACACTCATTGATTAACAGGCAAACACGATGAGTGAATTCATTATGAGAAGTGAATCCCTTTCTTCTGCCAGATTCTTTCGGCTTCACTGTCATTAGATCTGTCATTTCATTCAAAGTTCTTGGGCTCACTGGCTATCACCCCTCTCACTCATCTTTGAAATGGTTTCAACATCCCCTCTGTGTGGTCCAACTGCCTCATCTAAATTTGCATTAGGCTGATTCATTCATTCCCCAGCAGGGGTATTTGATGTGCTTTTTCCCCAATGTTATCCATGGTGTAGAGCTGTCTCTTACTGGCTCTTATCACAGTAGGACTCAGAATGCTCATTTTGGAAAGAATGCAGGTCTTACTAGATGGTAGAGAATGCAATAAAATGCACATAGAGAGAGTTCAAGAAGTGTTTTTATAAGACTTAAAACCCATTTTGCTTATACTAAAATGGTTTTCTGCAGAGGGTGAAAAATCCTGCCGGCAATCAGAGGACTGTGTGACATTCAAGTCTGCCCAGAGTAAGCGGCCAAGCAGAGAGCTCTCTGGTCTACAGATTTGCATTGTTCTGCTAACTTTCCTATGCCAAAAACACTCAGTTGCTCCCTTTCACCAGCCTCTAAGGTCACAAGACAGACAGTTCTTTCTTGATTACTCAAACAAATACACGTCTGATTCAGAGAGGGGAAAAGAGAGTTGCCAACAGTCAGTGCTTAGGAAGGGCAAGGCTGCTTTCGCTTTTGAAGCCAACCTGATGAATCACCACCTCCATGACTAATTGTGGTGTTAAAATGTGCCCAGTAATATAGCCTGGATTTTCAGAAAAGAAAATACAAATAGAGACACAAAGAAATATGGAAGAAAACTAGATACTTTTGCATGAATATCTGGATGGCCAATAATCACAATTGACTTGATAAATATCTATACATAGTCTTTCAGTCAAGTCCTAGAAAATATGGGAGTGGCATTGCTCTCAACCTGGCTTTCCTTATAAGAGTTAACTTCATGGGCTCACAAAAATTTTCCAAATGTTTTCTAAATTTCATAAGGTTAAGTGTGGGCAGTGACTTCAATAAATTATAAAGTCTGAAGATTTTTGTTTTATGGAAATGATAAAAACAGACTGATTTTTACATGTATGTATATACAAATATACGTAATATAAATATACATATATACAAATACGTGCACACACATAAACATATATATGAATTACATATATGTCTAATATATGTACATATATATGTAAATCCCATTTTCTTGATAGAGGTACCAACAACATGGTAATTAAAAAAAGACATAGTTCTTGCCTTCAATTGTATAGTCTTTTGGGGAAGAAAATATATAAACAGAAAATTCTAATATAGTGAGAAAAGATCAACAATAGTTACGCACAGGTTATTATGGAAACAAGGGAGGAAGCCGTAAGGGAGGGGAGCACATCAGGGAAAGCTTTGGGAGAGTGAGAAGTGAGCTGATCTTAAAGGACTTGTAGCAGTTGATCTTGCAAAGGTAGAGGGAGGGATCGGGCAATGAATGGAGGCAACTCCTGGTAGAGGATGCAGCGTAAATCAAAAGAGGCTGCTAGGAAAGAAACAGCATGAGATGTATAGGAAACAAAAATAGTTTGACTCAGACAGAGCAGGGAGGCAAACTGAGGTCTGTGGGCCAAGTCCAGCCTACCACCTGTTTCTATAGGGCCCATGATCTAACACTGCTTTTTGCATTTTTAAATAGGTTTTAAAAAATCAAAAAAAGAAAATTATTTTATATATTTTGCATTAAAATTATATGAAACTCAAATTTTAGTGTCCAGAAATAAAGTTTTATTGGAACACAGACATACTCATTCATTTAGGTATTGTCCACGGCTGCTTTCCTGCTACAATGCAGAGTTGAACAGTTGTGACAGATACTGAGTGTGGTACACTCCTTCTTTGCAGTGCTGTTTGGTGAACTACAAATCACAGTGAAGCAGTTAGAACTTGACAGTGTTTTGAGTGCCTTTCACATCACCATATTGCAACACATTATTTTTTAATTATTACCAGTACATACCTATCATGTTAAAACAAAAATAGAAAAGTGGACTTCAAATACAATACAAGACCATACTTTTAAGGCACAGTCGAGTGTGGATTATTTTGCTGTTGAGTTACATGGCAAAGCACTGTGTTTGTAACGCAATGACACTATAGCTGTGCTGGTAGAATACAATATATGTCAAAATTCCAAGATTAAGAACTTGTCACAATATTCCCAACTCACAGGAAAGTAAGTCAGAAAAATTAGAAAACTTAAAATGGAATATCACATCACAGCAGAATTTCTACACAAAAATTTAAAATCAAGAATGAAGTTGAAACCAAATTAAGCTTCTGGGCAGCTCATTTGTCAGCTAAGCAAGGAAAATCTTTTACCAATGGTGAATTAAGAAAAAACTATTTGATTTCAGCAACTAAAGAAACGTGTCCAGAGAAAATAAACTTGTCTAAAACTATTAGCCCTCCCACAAGAACAGTTGCCTGAAGTGTTGAGGACATTAAGAGCAACATCAATAGACAATTGAGAAACAAGGCAAATAATTTCGAGTGGTTTTCCCTGGCTTCTGATGATTTGAGATTTAATACTGAGTTTAAAGTGACTAAAGAATTAGCTTCTATGGGCAGTCTGCATTGGAACAACCACACAACAGACTATTTTTCAAGGAAGTTGAGAAAACACTAATTCAATACAACCTGAAGTAGAATGTGCTAAGTTGTGTTACAACTGATAGTAGTAAAAAGATGTCTGAAGCAGAGAATGGCTTATTTGGACACATTTATAAAACTTGTGAAACTGTAAAATGTTTACTCACTGTAACATTCATCACCAAGTACTTTGCAGAAAATAGTGGAATTCAGCACGTCTCATTGACTTGGTAGCATCAATGGTGAACTGCATTCACTTTCGTGGACTTAACCATCATTTCCAGGAATTTTTGTCAGAAATAGAAGCTGAATAACCTGACTTGCCCTACCAAACAGAAATTCAATGGCTTAGCAGTGGCAAAATTTGATTGACATTTTTTGAGCTCAGGGTCAAGATTGAAGTTTTTCTGAATGAAAAAGAACTGTATTCAGCCGCTATTGTTGAACACTGAATGGTTTTGGAAATAAGCTTTTGCTGCATTTTTGAATATATTTCTTAATAATTTAATCTTAAATTACAAGGCAAATCAGTGCTTATATGTGAAACTTCAGTAATTTCAATGACAGCTAATATTATTTGAATCACAAGAAATGTCAAGCCTCTTTGTATACCTCTACACTGTCAAAAGTTAAAACAAGAAGTGAGACATCCTGTCCAACACAAATTTACAAAAGATAGACGTTCTGACCACAAACCACATATAGTTCCAGAAGTGGTCTTCAGACCTAAATTCAAATGAGAAGGGAATTTCTGTATTTCAAAATCCATTTAACTGTGCAGTTGAGTAGCTTCCTCTTAACCTTCAATTAGAAGTCGTTAATCTGCGATGTAACGATATATTAAAACACAAATATGGAGAACAATCTAATAGAATTCTATAAATGGTTTCCAAACAATAACTATGCTTAATTAAAATTATATGCTCATGGAGAGATAGCAGCATTTGGCAACGCCTATCTGGTAAAAAGACACTTTCAAAGTGAAAGACATGAAGTCTCATTACAGATCAACATTAACAGATGTGCTTTTGTGATCAATTTTGATGATAGAGAATCCCAATTAAACAAAATCTTATTCAGAGGAAAAACAAGGCCATTCTTCTCATTAGTGAATCAGGAGTACAAAAAAATCATTGTACTCAATTATTACCACTGCATTTTTATTTTTGCCAATAAAAAAATTGTGGAATCTGTTTTCTCTCTTGACACATACTTACCTACATGATATCCTCTATTTTGCCTCTTATCCCACAAAGCCTAAAATATTTACTATTCCGCCTTTTCCAGAAAAACTGTGCTAATCCTTAGGCAAAGTATAAAACAATAATCGAAGCGTGGCAAAGATTTGAATAGAGTGGCATGTAAGTAATAAATGAATAAATGCAGAATCCAAATGCATATCTGCCTGAACCCAGAGCCTATGCTTTATGTAGTTAAGCTTCACGACTGTTTTACAAAAGAAAATATAGGCAACCATAACAAAAATAAAATTCATTTCATCCGTACTCAATATGACTTAGTGCTATTAAGATTTTTGGCATTTCTGTCAATTTCTTTTCTATGTATAGTCACACACTAACCCAGTCCCACGTTTTTACAATTTTCATTCTACTGTATATATTTTTATATCCTAGTTTCTAACATTATGGCTTGAACATTTTATTACGCCATTAAATATTTTTGAAAGTATTACATACAATTTTTGCATAGTATTTTATCATGTGAATATTCATAGGTACTTAACCAGTGTCTTAATGCTGATCATTTAGTATGTTTTCACTTTTTCCCACTATACATACTATTTTGATTACTCTTCTTGTGTATAAGTATTTTTTGCATGTTTAAAATTATTTTATGGATATAAAATGCTAGAAGAATAATTAGAGGATCAAATTGTATGAACATTTTTAGTTCCTTTTACTAATCACCAAATAGCCCTTTGGAAAATTTGTGTTAGTTTAAAATTCTACTACCAATATTTAACCACACCCTTGTTAGTAATATGTACTATCTTTACAAAAGCCTTACTTAAATTGAGAGGCAAAAAAATCAGAGTTTACCAGTCTGATTTTTATTTCTTCTATTCCCAATGATATTAAGGATTTTTTTAACCATGTATTTTTCTTTCTAAATTGATGATTAATGCCACTCCCCATAGGGTTATTGATCTGTCAAGTTATAAGTCTTGATATATGTGCTTAAAATTTTTCAGAAGTTTTAAAATTTCCTTTTATTTTTATTAGTGTATGTTTGAGCTTTAGATTTTTAAATTTCATATTGTTGAACTTATTAGTCTTTTCCTTCATGTATTTTCCTTTGCTTTGATGCTTTACAAACACTTCTTTCTCTCAAGACAAGATATATATTAATTCCTAATTTCTGCTAGCTCCAAATTTTGTATTTAATTCTTCAATTCATTGAAAATTTGTTTCAATGAAAACTATGAAATGCCTGCCAATACTTTTTCCAAATATTTAACCAAATATCCTATTACCATTTATTAAATAATATTCTGTATTTTCTGATTTGAATTGCTAGCTTTGCTATATACTAATTTTTTTAACTATTGAGTTGTTTATGCATTGTTTATTGTATAGCTTTACTCTTTCCATTTTTATATAAGTAACTCACTGAATAATGGTTGGGTTTTAAGATACGCAGAAGTGTAGGAAAAATCAGGAAACACAGAGCCACTACAACATTACCATAATAGAAGTAATTTATTATAGGAATTAGGGCTTACATAAATGTGGAAGGTACTAGAGGAGGGAAGACATGAACACTGCAACCAAAGATCAGAGACTCAGTTACTAATGACTTCAGCCCAAGGACCTGGAGCATATTGGAGGAGCTAGAGCTTGCAGAGAAATCTGAGAAGCCACATCTGGCTGTCACGACTATGAAATGGAAATTCATGGTGAGTTCTATGAAGCTGCCAAATCAGGTCACCATGACCTCAAAGAGAAGCTCATCTGCAAAGCTGCTACATCTGGCCACCACACCTCCTTAGAATAATGCCCTGCTCATCCTGCCTTCCAAATCTTATATGAGTTCCTCTCATGAGATCAGCAAACCAGAGAAGAGGATTCTGGGAAACACAATTCCTTAGAACTGGAAATAATGCAAATTGACAGCTAACAATCTAGCCGTGTCCACATCATTGTCAATTCAGCTTCCATTTCATCTCTTTTACCTATGTGAACTTTTGATTAAAGATAGTAATAGCATCATGCTTCCACTTAACCAAAGATATGCCCACCCTCTCACTAAAAATGAAGACACAAAGTATTCCATTTATCCATCTCTGGTCATGTTTACTCCTTTTTAGTTATATTCATTCCTTGATAAATCTGTAACTTAAATACCAAGATACAGAGTTAACTATTATTAACTCTTCTCATCTTATATAGAGAGAAATATGAAAGGGAGGAAAAAAAGAAAAATATATATATCAAAGCAAGAAAGAAAATAAGCGTAACTACTTTGGTTCTAATTTCTGCAACTGGTCATGTGATCATATCTGGATTTATAGTTTCCTTCTTCCACTTCCCATTTCATATTCCCTTTGCCCTCACAAATACCTCTGCTGTTTGTGTTTCTTTGCCCACTGGGTGACCCAAACCTTTATTCCTGAAGGATCTGTGTAGGGAGTACAAAGAGTTTCCCCAGAGACTCCTCTGGGTTCCAGACATATGCCTCCCCATCTCCATTGTGTGGTAGTGATCCTATACTTCCTGACTGATAACCAGGGTGAATCACACCAATCAACAGAATCATCCCCTTCTTTGTCTGCTTGTTTTGTGGCATGAGGACCTCAAAGCGCTAGATGCCAGTCTCAGCTCTAAGTACAATAGTACCCTTGTGTCCCTTAGTGGAAGCATTCTTTATCTGAGACCTCTGTATTAGCAAAGCCCAAATTTGTTAGAACAGGGAACTTTTTTCCTTTTTTTCAGTTAACCTTTAAAGGAGACACTAACAAAAGCCACTCTTGTTTCCATCCTCATCTGATATCAAAAACTGTTAGTCTGGGTTGAGTTAGAAAACAAAATCCTCTTCAAATATTACAGAAATAAAGAGGTTTTCCATAGAAATGAAAGCGTACCCAAGTTATGAAAGAAGCTCAGGCAAAGAGGTCTAGAAGGCCATAGCCAGTGGATCAGAGAAAAACCACTAATGGCTTCAGTTTTACGTCCTGAAGCAGGTGGGGCTCCAGGGAGAGTCCAAAAAGCTGCCGTATCACCAACGGGAGTCCTCTTCTCTGAATTCTTAATCTCACGTGGGTACCTCTAATCAGCAAACTCACACTCAAAACCATACAGGGAAGGAACAGCTGGGAGAGTCCTGGCTTCTTACCTGCAGTGTAGAGTGACTTGGAAGTGAGTGGTAGTCAAGCAAACTTGACAACTAATAATTCAGCACAGCACATAATTTAATATCCAGGATAGTAATCCCCATTATCTCTCTTCTTTTTCAAAAATTCCTTTTTGTCATCATTCTTTGTTCAATATTACCATTAGATCCACCCTCATCAAATCCTCCCCTCCCACAAAAAGTTTATTTGAGATTGAGCCTGGATTTGATTAAGCCTGAATTAGCCAGGAAACAATTGATATATTTAATTACATTCAATCTTCCAATTCTTATACTTGTGGTAGATCTACCATTATTCGACTATTCTTTATGTACCTCAGTAAAGTTTTACAGTTATTCTCACAGAAATCTCACATATTTTTACAATATATTTTGGGGTATTTTTTTATTGTTTTTTCAAAATGAATCTATGTTTCCATTACTTTCACTAACTGGAAATTGCTAGTATTTTTTAAAAAGCTATTTCTTTGGGGCCAGCCCAGTGGCATAGTGACTAAATTTATGTGCTCCACTTTGACAGTGTGAAGTTCTTGGGTTCAGATCCTGGGCACGAACCCACACACTGCTCGTCAGGCCATGCTGTGGCAGCGTCCCACATACAAAATAGAGGAAGACTGGCATAGATGTTAGCTCAGTGACAACCTTCCTCATGAAAAAAAAAAAAAAAACACTACCGCTTTTTGTGTGTTTGCTTTGTTATAAAACAAACTTACTAAAATCTCTTACCACTTCTAATAAACATTTCAACTGAAATTGTTTTTTTCATAAACAATCATTTTGTACAAGCAATTTCTTTTTCTTTTCCATTCAGTATTTACACCTTGTGATGGTTTGTTTTGTGTGTAAACTTAGCTAGACTAGAATACCTAGTTATTTACTCGAACACTAATCTGGGTTTTGATAAGATGTGGTTAACTAACATTCTATGATTAGTTAACTTTAAATAAAGAAGAATACCCTTGATAAAGTGGATGGGCCTTGTCCAATTAGTTTATAGACTTTAAGAGCAAAAGTTAAGTTTTCATGGAGAAGAAATTCTGCCTCAAGACTGGGGTATCAACTCCCTTCTGAGTTTCCAGTCTGCTAACTTCCGTACTTACTTCAGACTTGCCAGCCTCCACAGTTTTGAGAGTAACTCCTTAAAATAACTCTATCTATTTTATACATATGTCTCTATGTAGAATATTCTACATATATAATCGCCTACTGGTTCTGCGTCTCTGAAGAACATTCACGGATACATAGCTCATGTTTATTTTTCTGCTTTATTAAGTTGGCTAAAACTTCCTGGACAATAAAGTAATGGGGCTGATAAAGAATACCCTCTCTTTTTTACTGCTGGCTTACATTTATTCCTGTTGTGTTTTATAAATAAGGAAAATGCAGGTTATTGTTAGACATTCTTTTAAGATCACATTAAGAGCATAGAAGAGTTTCAGGGAGGGCGTGGCATAGAGAGTTTTCACAGTTTGAAATGTGTCATTTTGACCTCTCTGAGGAGGGGACAAAAATGGAGGCAAAGAGACCAGTTGGGAGGCTATTTCAGAAGCCTGGGCAAGACATCCTGAAAGCCTGAATCAGAGAAAAAGTAATCAGATGAATAGTAGGGGGTGAATTAGAGCAAATACTTAGAAGGAAAATTCAGAATTTAAGAACGGATTGAGTGTGAATAATGAAGCAGGATATAAATTCCAGAATGACAGAAGTTCTGGCATAGTTATTTGATTGAATGGTGAATCATTAGTTAAGTACAAAATACAAGATATGAGAAAATAATGAGATCAGTTTGTCTGTAAGATACCCATGTAGAAATGTCTAGATAGCTAGACGTGGGAGTTCTCAGGACTCTTTATACATATATACATTTCAGTGAGTGTGAAGAGATCATTCACAGTGAGTATATAAAGTAAGAACAATAAGACAAGTTTCAAAGCCTCGTGATCACCAAGGTTAAGAGTTGATCAGAAAAAGAGAAACTCATCTATGGTACAGAGAACCTGACAAAGAAAACAGAGTTATGAGCCCAGGATCAGATATTTAAAAAACGAAAAGTCTATCTACTTTCAGGCAAATTACAGATCCAGACCTAGAAATCTTCTAAGATCTATCTACTAATGTTCTTATACTAAACCTCACTAGTTTCTTTTGATTCCTCATATTCAGATAAAATAATCTGCATTTAATAAATACTTTAGAAGTTTCAGGTTCTATTTCTAGAAAGCTATCTTAAAGAAATAATCCTGAATGCATACAAAAATATGGTTATAAACATATATAGCCGAGATGTTTTGCGCTAAATAGAAAAAATATCTTAAATGCCCATCAGAGAGAGATTGTTACATACATCAAGGTATATCCATACAACAGATAAGTATGGATCCATAGGAAACTATATTATAGAAAATTATGTAATGGCATAAATGTAATTTATATTTTATTAAGCAAAAATAACAAGTTAAAAACTGCACTCAAAGCATGATTATACTTTTGTTACCAAAATTTAGATAAACCCCCATGAGTCTTATGTGGGGACAAATACGGTCATGCCTCTTTTCCTTTTCCAGTTTAACAACCTGAAACTCAATCACTCTAATCAGAAAGAAGCTCAGCATTACACTTTTGAAAAAGCACATCCTCTCCCCCTCCTGTGTTTTTCCTTTCCACTTCCTCCTCCCCACAAATCTTTCTAAGAACCCTAGAAGATTACTTACTTCTAAAGGAGCTTGCTTCTGACTGACAGTCTGAGACATTACTAGAAAGCGCAATGACTCCACCACTGCATTAGAATTTTTTCTACTGTCAAATGTTGCTGCTGGTTGCTGTTGAAGAATATTTCAGCAAAAGTTTTGGCACCATCTACTCTCCAATGACGCCAGCTAAAGTCTTTGCACAGCGTACGTAAGGACTTCCAGATAGACATTATTGCAAATGACATAAACACCCTAATTGAAAAGCAGAGATTGGCAGACTGGGTAAAAACAATACTCATCGCTATGCTGCCGACAGGAAACCAACTTTAAGTGTAAAACCACAAAAATTTAAAAGTAAAAGGATGAAAAACATAGACCATATATGATTCAAACCATGTGACATTGTGGAAAAGGCAAAATTATGGAGGCAGTACAAAGACCAGGGGTTGCCAGGTGGAGGAATGAAGAGGTGGAACACAGAGTATTTTTAGGGCAGTGAAAATACTCTGTATGATACCAAACTGATGGATACATGTCATTATTTATTTGTCCAAATCCATAGAACGTCCAACACCAAGAGTGAACTATAATGTAAATTATGGATTTTGAGTGATTACGATGTGTCAATCTAGGTTCATTAATTGTCACAAATACAACACTCACATGGGGGATATTGATAATAGGGGAGGCTATGCATATGTAGGGGCAAGGAGTATATGGAAAATCTCTGTACTTTCCCTTCAATTTTGCTATGAACCTAAAACTGCTCTAAAAAAATAAAGTACTGACAATAAAAAAGTGATATACCATACTAACGTTAATCAAAAGAAGACTGGGGTGACAATAACAATCCAAACAGAATCCAAAGTAAAAAATATTACCATAAATAAAAAGGAGTCATTTTATAATTTAAAAAGCTGAATTCATCAAGAGGACTTAACAATCCTAAATGTTGTTGCACCTAACAACAGAGCTCAAAGTATATAAAGCAAAAAGTGATAGAACTGAAAGAAGTAACAAACAAGTACACAAATATAGACAAAGATTTTAACAAAACTCAATAATCAAAAGAACAAGTAGTCATAAAGTCAGTAAGGATATAGAAAACATGGACAACATTATTCACCAACCTGACTTAATTGACATTTAAAAAACGCTGCACCCCAAACCAGCAGAATACACATTCTTTTCAAGTGCACACAGAACATTTACCAAGATATGCCATAGACTAGGCATAAACTGTCTCAGTAAATTTTAAAGAATTTAAATTATACAAAGCATATTCTCTGACTACAAGAAATTAAATTGGAAATCAATAATGGAAAGATGTGTGGAAAATACCCAATTATTTGAAAATTAAAAAACATTTGTATGTAAGTGTGGAGTAAAAAAGAAAAGAAAGAAAAAAAAATAAAAAGCATTTTGAACTGCATAACAATGAAAAGATAACGTATCAAAATGTGTGGCATGAGGGGCTGGCCCCGTGGCCGAGTCGTTGGGTTCGCGCGCTCCGCTGCAGGCGGCCCAGTGTTTCGTCGGTTCGAATCCTGGGCGTGGACATGGCACTGCTCGTCGGACCACGCTGAGGCAGCGTCCCACATGCCACAACTAGAGGAACCCACAACGAAGAATACACAACTATGTACCGGGGGGCTTTGGGGAGAAAAAGGAAAAAAAATAAAATCTAAAAAAAAAAAAAAAAAAACCAAAATGTGTGGCATGAACTAAAGCAGTTCTTTATTTACAAAAAAAAGTTCTTAAGTCAATGAACTAAGCTTCCACAGTAAGAAACTAGTACAAGGAGGACTAATGAAACCCAAAACAAGCACAAGAAAGGAAATAACAAAGAAAAGAGCAGAAATTAATAAAACTGAAAATAGAAAAGCAATAAAGAAAACCAATAAAGCCAAATAATAGGTTCCTGAAAGGATGAATAAAGTTGATAAACCTCTAACTAAACTGATCTAGAAAAAAGAGAGAAGACACAATTACCAGTCACCAGTATCAAGAATAAGTGAAAGAACACAACCACATTTCCTACACACATTAAAAGGATAATAAGGAAATATTATGACCAATTTTATGCCAATAGTTTCAAAAGCTTATCAGTGGGGCCGGCCCAGTGGTGCAAGTTCGCATGTTCTGCTTCAGCGGCCTGGGGTTTGCCCATTCACATCCCCCGTGCAGACTTACCCACCACTTGTCAAGCCATGCTGTGGCAGCATCCCACATAAAATAGTGGAAGATGGTCACAGATGTTAGCTCAGGGCCAGTCTTCCTCAGCAAAAAGAGGAGGATTGGCGGCAGATATTAGCTCAGGGCTAATCTTCCTCAAAAGAAAAAAGTTCATAAGAAATGAACAAAGTCTTTGAAAGACACAAACACTCAAAGCTTACTCAAAAAGTAATATCACCAGAACAGCCCTACATCTATTAAGGAAATTGAATTTATACTTAACAAAAATTTCCCATGAAGAAAACTCCTGGCCTCAAAGTCTTCACCATTAAATTGTACCAAATGGTTAGGAAAGAAATACTATCAATTCTATACCAACTATTCCAGAAAATTTAAGACAAGGGAATACATCCCATCTGTGAGGACTGCATTACCCTAATCCAATATCCAGACAGTACAAAAAAAGATAACTACGCATCAATATCCTACACGAACGCAACTGTAAAAACCTGAAGAAAATTTTAGTGAATCAAATTCAATACTATATAAAAAGGATAATACATGATGAATAAATGAGGTTTAACCTGTAAGGCAGGTTAAACATTTGAAAATCAATGTAATTCATTATATTAAAAAAACCAAAATAATCAATGATCATCTCAGTAAGTGCAGAAAAACCAATTGATAAAACAAAATTCAATATCCATTCATAATAGAAAGAACACCTCTCAGCAATCTAGAAACAGACGGAACTTAACATAAGGGCATCTATTTAATTTCTTTAAAGAAACATAGCTAACATTATACAATGGTGAAAGACTAACATTTAAGATCAGGAGCAGAGCAAGGATGTCTGCTCTCATCACTCCTATTCAACACCAGGCTGGATGTCCTTGATTGCTTATATAGGAAATCCCAAAGAATCTACAAAAAAGCTACTAGAACCAATTAAGAGTTAAGCAAGCTGGCAGGATACAAGGGCAACGAGTAAATGTATCAATCATATTTTCATATTCTATTAATGAAAAATTAGAAGTTGAAATTCAAAACAGCACTAGTTACACTTAAAACACCAAATAACATGAAATTCTTAGGCAGTAAACTAACAAAACATAAGATCTATAAGATAAAAACACAAAACACTAGGAGCCAGCCCACTGGCATAGTGGTTAAGTTTGTATGCTCTGCTTCAGCGGCCCAGGGTTCACAGGTTCGGATCCCTGGCACAGACCTAGCACCACTCATCAAATCATACAGTGGCAGCATCCCACATAAAGCAGAAGAAGCCTGGTGCAGATGCTCACTCAGTGACAGTCTTCCTCAAGCAAAAAGAGGAGCATTGGCAACAGATGTTAGTTCAGGGTCAATCTTCCTCACAAAAACAAACAGGGGGCTGGCCCAGTGGCGTAGCAGTTAAGTTCACACACTCTGCTTCCATGGCCTGGGGTTTGCTGGTTTGGATCCCACGTGCAGACCAGCACTGCTTATGAAGCCATGCTGTGGTAGGCGTCCCACATTTAAATAGAGGAAGATGGGCACAGATGTTAGCTCAGGGCCAGCCTTCCTCAGCAAAAAGAGGAAGATTGGTGGCAGATGTTAGCTCAGGGCTAATCTTCCTCAAACAAACAAAAAAACAAACTGCAAAACACTAATGAAAGAAATAAAAGAAGAGCTAAATAACTGGAAAGATGTACTGTTTCCAGGGCTTAGAAGACTCAATAGCAGCAAGATGTCAATTCCTCCCAAACTGACAGATGCAATGCAATTCCAGTCAAAGTCCCAGCAGGTTTTTTATTTATTTTATTATTCTTTTTTTTGAGGAAGATTAGTCCTGAGCTAACTACTGCCAATCCTTCTCTTTTTGCTGAGGAAGCCTGGCCCTGAGCTAACATCCGTGCCTATCTTCCTCTACTTTATACGTGGGACGCCTACCACAGCACGGCTTTTGCCAAGCGGCGCCATGTCTGCATCAGAGATCCGAACCCGCGAACCCCAGGCTGCCGAGAAGCAGAACGTGTAAACTTAACTGCTGCGCCACCAGGCCGGACCCACAGCAGGTTTTTTAGATTCTAAAATTACATGGCAAAGGAACTAGGATAGCTAAACAATTTTGAAAAAGAAGAGCAAACTTGGAGGACTTATACTACCTGATGGCAAGATCCATAAAGTTAGGCAATGTGGTATTAGTGAAAGGATGGGTTTATAGGTCAATGGAACAGGTTTAGAGTCCTAAAATCGATCTACACATATATGTTGAATTGATTTTCAAAAAAGATGCATAAGTAATTCAATGTAGAAACAAATGGTGCTGAAACAATCTGATATCAAAATTCAGAGAGAGAGAAAAGAAGGGAAAAAGAAAGGAATAACTATACTTCACACCACAAAAATGAACTCAAAATGCATCAACATCTAAATGTGAAATCTAAAACTATAAAACTTCTAGAAATAAGAGCAGGAGAAAATCTGTGTGGCTTTGGGTTAGGCAAAAATTTCTTAGCTATGGCACCAAAGCCATAATTCATTACAAAAATTGATAATTTGGACTTCAACAAAATTAAATTCTTCAGCTTTTTGGAAAGACAAGCCACAGAGTGGGAGAAAATATTTGCAAATCACACATCTGATGAGGACTTATATTGAGGATATATAAAGGATTCTCAAAACCCAATAATAAGAAAATAAACAACCCAAAACAAAATGGAAAAAGTTTTTGAGTTGACACTTCACTAAGAAAGATAATCATATGACAAATAATTACGTGAAAAGAGGCTCAATATTATCAGTTATGAGTGAAATACAAATTAAAAGCATAATAAGATCGCTACATGCCAATTACAGTGGCTAAAATCAAAAGCACTGACAATAAGGACCAAATGCTGATGATTATATAGAGCAACCAAAACTCTCATACACTGCTGGTGGGACTGCAAAATGGGATGGCCACTTTGGAAAACAGTTTGACAGTTTCTTAGAAAGTTAAGTATTCACTTACAATACAATCCAGCAATCCCATTCAAGGATGAAAGTTTTATTTACATAAAAATATGTATATAAAAGTTCGTAACAGCTTTGTTTATAATTTCCCCAAACTGGAACAACATGAATGTCCTTTAACTGGTGACTGGATAAACAAACTGTGGTACCTCCATACAATGGGATACTATTCAGGAGTAAAAAGGCATGACCTACTGATACACACAACACAGTCTCAAATGCATTATGCTAAGTACAAAAAGCCAGGCTTAAACGGCTGCATACTGGATGATTCAATTTATATGACATTCTAGAAAAAGTAAAACTATAAGGACACAAAACAGATCAGTGGTTGCCACAAGTTGGAGGTAGTGCAAGGAGTTAGAGCCAAAGGGTCCTGGGGGATATTTTGGGGTGATGAAACTGCTATATATCTTTATTATTGTGGTTGTTACACACAGAAATCTACACCAAAAAAAAATACAAAACTGTCTGTTTGTCAAAAACCATAGAACTGTACACTGAAGCAGATAAATTTTATTGTGTGTAAAGTGTCTCAATAAAAAAATGAAGAAAAATTAAAATGCCATTGATAAATAATGAAATAAATAATTATTTAACATATATGAATTGCCACATCTTATAACTAAATCATAAAATTTAGTGGATTAAAATTTTACTATTTTGCATTTTAATGTGTTATAATATGGCAAGCTATCTGGATCAACCCTCTGCAGAAACCAGCTAATAATCCTGAATAAATATATATTCTTAAAGATCGTTAAGAATTGGTGAGGTTAAAAGGCCATCTCAGCCCTGAGTAAAAGTAGAGACCCAGACAGGTAGGAAGAATTCCACAGCCTTCTTTCACTCTGACGGCATTTGGCAATTAGGTTGGATTTGATCTAAAATGCTTTAGCTTCATCGGGTGAAAAAAAAAAAATCAAAAAGCCCAGAGCTGTTTATAAGAAACACATTTTAAACCTAAAGATTCAGAAAATTTGGAAATAAAATGATTTTTAGAAAACAGTATATACTAGTCAAAATCTAAGCAAAAGGAAGGTGATAAGGTGCTACCATCACTCTGGACAGATTTAATAACAAAAGCATTAAGAGAGATTAAAATGGTCACTAGAAATGTTGAAAGATTCAATAACTGCGCACCAAGATATAACAGCTTTAAACCTGTACGCACCTACCAACAGAGCCTCAAAATACAGCAATCAAAATTTGAGAGAAGGGGCCAGCCCAGCAGTGCAGCAGTTAAGTGCACATGTTCCGCTTTGGTGGCCCAGGGTTTGCCAGTTCGGATCCCAGGTGAGGACATGGCACCGCTTGGCAAGCCATGCTGTGGCAGGCGTCCCACGTACAAAGTGGAGGAAGATGGGTACGGTCTTCCTCAGTGAAAAGAGGAGGATTGGCGGCAGACGCTGGCTCAGGGCTGATCTTCCTCAAAAAAAAAAAAAAGAGAGAGAAAAACAAGAAAAAACAAATACCCAATAATAATGGGGGATTTTGCTATATTCCTCTCATAGCCAAAGGAACAACTGATTAAATAAATAAAATTAGCATGGTTAATAAAAGTAGATTGATGGACATGCATAGAACAATGTGCCCACCAACTGTACATTGCAAATGCTTTAGAAGAATATACAAAACATATTGTAAAATTGACCGTATTCCAGTCCAAAAGTAGGTCTCGACAAAGTTCAAAGAACTGTAGCATGCAGGACATGTTCTCTGTCTACAATGATATTTTATTAAAAATCAAAACAAAAAGATAACTTGGAAAAAATAGTATGTGTGGAAGGAAATAACCTTCTAAATAACCCATGGGTCAAAGATGAAATCGTAATAAATATTACAAAATATTTAGAATTGAGTGATAATGAAAGTGCTACACATCAAAACTTACATGACAGGGCTAAAGTTGTACTTAAGTCTCAACTTCTATGATATTAGAAAAGAACGAAAGCTTAGAATTAATGCTAAGCAACCATCTAAAAAGAAATAAACTAAAACATAGAGAACAGCATGAATTATTTTTAAAACAAGACTAGAGAAACATATATATGAGAGAGAATCAAAGGAGCCAAATTATGGTACTTTGTGAAGATTAATAAATTGATAAACATCCGATGAGATTGAGAAAGAAGAGCAGAGGCATGAAGTGGCCTTCGGAGGCATAGCTGCCTTGTTGCACCTAGGAAAAAGAGATGAAGATATTAAAAACAACTTTATTCTAATAAATTTGGAAATTTAAATAAAATTCCAGGACAGTATATCTTAACTGAAAAAGCAGTCAAAAATCTGAATTTTTCTAGAATGGTTAAAGAAATTGCACCATTTTGCAAAATTCTTCCTAAAATGAAAACACAAGACAAAGATGGCTTCACCATTGAATTCTAACCAAACATTGAGGGGACAAATATTTGCAATATTACAACAGTTCTTCCAAAGAATACTCTCTAACTAATTTTATGAGGCACGTGAAAAATAAACTTGATGTCATAATCTGACAGCATGAGAAAGACAACGCCAGGCCAAATCACTTGTGAACTTACATGCAAAAACCCTAAGCCAAATATTAGCCAAATGAATCCTGCAATGTATCAAGAAGAATATTACTTAATGACCAAGTTGGTTTATCTCAGCCAAGCAAAGTTGATTTACAATAGAAAATCAGTTCATGTAATTCACCACATTAATAGATTAACCATATAATTGTCTCAATAAATGCAGGAAAGTTATTTGATAAAATTCATCATTCATTCATTATTAAACAAAACAACAACAAAAAATCTTAACAATTTTGCGATACAAGAGAATTTCCTTATATGGATAAAGAGATCCAAAAAGCTTTCCTGTAGAGACCAGAAACAAATATTAATACTACTATTTTTATTTAACATTGTACTGAAGGTCCCAGCCAAAGCAGTAAGATAATAGAAAGAAATAAAAGATATAAAATAAGAGGAAGAAATAAAACTCTCAGTATTTGCTGATAATATGATTATGTTCATATAAGATCCAAAGGAACTTACAGATAAACCATTAGAATTAATAAGAGCATTAAACAAAAATTACTGGATGCAAAATCAATCTAAACAATTGTCTGTTTTTATATACCAGCCACAAACATTTAGAAATTAAATTTAAAAGATATCACTGAAAACCTTAAAAAGATGAATTCCCAAAGGATAAATACAACAAAAGACATAAATAAAACTTTGATAGAAATAAAGAGGACATATACAGTAAAAAGATATGCCATATAAACTATGCTAATGAATTGGAAGTTTCCCTCACACAGAGCCCAGAATAAAGCCTGTTCCTACCGCGAAGTTGAAAAAACCCATAGTTCACAGGCCACTAGGTAGAGTGCCCAGGAAAATCTAGCCTCAATAGTGGGAAATAATTAGCCCTCACTGAGCACTGCTCTGGACTCACCTAACCAGTCATAAAAGCAAGATCTCACATTGCCTTATGATCTCATTTTTTATCTATGCATGAAATCCATCTCTAACTCCTTCTTTATTCTTTTCCCAAAGTACAATGATATAGACTGCCTGTTATTCAGCTACTGATTACTTGCATGTGTGCTTTCTCATTATGATATAATAAATATTAGGGGCCCATAACCAAGGTAATCAGGAATGATGAGTATGCCATTTGATCTTAGTATTACTATATGCTTCATTCAATCAAGCCCGTTGACTTATTGGTAAATCTTACTCCTGAGACTGCAAGAATATAAACTTTTGCAGTTCTTTTCCTTTATTTTATTTGTTGTTCCACAATCACTTGGTGATCTACACATGTTTTCCTACATCACTGGATTAACACATTATGTTTCTACTAACTCATTTTGGAAAATTCAACTTTTCTCTCCTGCTGTCTGATAGATTTCTCTTCCTGTGGTGATGCTCCATTGACAGTATCATAAGGAATTTGGCATTTGGCTTTTCAGGATAAGATGAGAAGCCTTTGGAAAGTTTTAGCAGATGGGTAACATAATCTGACTTTCCTTTTATATAGCTCTTTCTGGCAACTGTCTAACAAAATGGGGAAGGGGAGGGTAGTCTCAGGGAGGACAAAGAGAAAGCCATTTCCATAATCCAGGTGAGAGATGATGGTGGCATGGACTCAGATGGCAGTTGTGGAAGTGGTGAGAAGTAGTAAATTCTGGATATATTTACAAGATAGAGCCAAAGGATTTACTGATTAACTGGAATTGAAGCATGAGAGAAAAGTGAAATACAAGGATAACTCCAAAGTTGTTTTGTTTTGTCACAACAATCAGAGGAATAGACGCCGTTTTCCTGAGATGAAGAAAACTGTAGGGAGATGAAGTTTGAAGAAAACAAAGAGTCCTATGATGGAAAGGATAAACTTGAGGCTTCTATATTTCGTTTAAGTGGAGACATAAAGTAAGCAGTTGAATATATAAATCTGTAATTCATGGAACCAGTTCATGCTGGACACCTAAATTGGGGTCATCTACATATAGACTTTAAAAGCAAGGAATTAGAGGGGCTGGCCCCATGGCATAGCAGTTAAGTTCATGTGTTCCACTTTGGCAGCCCAAGGTTCACCGGTTTGGATCCTGGGGAAGGACCTATGCACCACTCGTCAAGCCACGCTGTGGCAGGCATCCCACATATAAAGTAGAGGAAGATGGGCACAGATGTTAACTCAGGGCCAATCTTCCTCCACAAAAAGAGGAGCATTGGTAGCGGATGGTAGCTCAGGGCTAATCTTTCTCAAAAAACAAAACAACAAAAGGCAGGAGATTAGATGAAGATGCTTAAGGAGCAAGGGTAGAGAGAGATGAGCAAATACATAAAGGCTGATCTTGCAGCATTTCAGTGCTTGGAAATCAAAAAGATGAAACAGTGTAGAAGCCAAGTAGTAAATTGAATCAAAGATGAAGAATGAAGCATGAGATTGAATTTGGCAATGTAGGGGTTATTAGTGACCTTGACAAGAGAGCTTTCAGTGAAGTTGCTAGGAGAAGACAGTCCTAGAGTGGAGTTTATCCATAAAAGGGAACAGAGAAATGGGTTGGTTGTTGGGGGAGAGCGTAGAGTCAAAAAAAGTTTATTTGTGGGGCTGGCCTGGTGGCATAGTGGTTAAGTTTGTACACTCCACTTGGGCAGCCTGGGGTTCACCAGTTCAGATCCAGGCATGGACTTACACACTGCTTATCAAGCCATGCTATGGCAGTTGTCCAACATATAAAATAGAGGAAGATAGGCACAGATGTTAGCTCAAGGCCAATCTTCCTCAGCAAAAAGAGGAAGATTGGCAGCAGATGTTAGCTCAGGGTTAATCTTCCTCAAAAAAAAAAAAGTTTATTTGTTTGTATGTTGAGACAGGAGATAATACTTCATATTGTATAAAGATATAAATGGCCCAGAGATTAAAAAATTGATGATCCATATTTCTTCAATCTTGTTTAGTTTGCTCTTTCAGAATTTGGTGCATGATGACGTATTTGAATTAGTTAGTTTGAGGATTTTTTAAAATTATCAAACACACTTTCCCATAGAGTTAATTTTACTTATATTTATTTACCTCAAAAAATTGTTAGCATATCAAAATGAGTGCTTACATCCACCATGAGCGATAGGCATGCATTTCTCCAAAAATTTCAGGAGTGAGAGTGATGTCAGCATCATGGCAGAGTGAGTTGTTCCCTTAGTCTCTCCCCACTAAGTTACAACTGAGAACATTCATGAACCAACTGAAGATTCCCTACAAAGCACAATAGGACATCTGAGAGATTCACATAGCCATACACCTGAAGGTGGGGGTACTGGATCCCTGACAATCAGTAGAAAGAGGTGAGCGGATCCCACCCAGTGGTAGTGATCTAGATCACAGGTCCTCACACAGCAGCTGGCATGTGACCATAAGATGAGGCAGGGGGCAGCCAGGCCTGTGGGCGAATGCTTTCACTTTCAGATTTGGAGCCTGGCCCACCATGCTGTGGCAGCCTCATCTGTGGGAAAGTTTTACACCAAGTGGCAGGGCTCAGCCCATGCAAAGGAGCCCCCACCAAGCACAGCAGCTCAGGTGAACAGCCCATGAGCTCAGAGCCAGCCCACATGTGCCAAAGAAAGTAACCCTCCCCTCCTGCCTAGCACAGCAGCTCAGTTGGTCCCCTGCCAAGGCAATGGTTCCACACCATAGCACCTGCATGTGCATGTGTGACCTGCCAAGCAGTTGTGGCCAGCAGGAAAATGCAGATGAGCTCTACTTGCACAATTTCCAGTAAGTGTGGCAGGTTCAGAAAACACAGCTCCTGCCTCCCCCATAGGTGGCAGGTGGAATCTGCAATCTGCTACTACTACAAATGCCCCAGCAAAGGATCAGTTTCATCAAATACCTTTAAAAACTACAATAACACTTCAGAGCAGAAGGAAAATGACAAGTCTCCAGAAACCAATCCTGAAGTCACAGAAATTTACAATCCAAATGACACAGAAGTCAAAATAGTTGTCCTAAAGAAACTCAACAAGTTACAAGAAAACTCATAAAGACAGTTCAATGAGCTCAGGAATCAAATTAATGAATAGAAGGAATACTTCACCAAGGAGATCGAAACTATAAAAAAAACCAAAACAGATGTTCTGGAGATGAAGAACACAATTAATGAGATAAAAAATAATCTAGAATCCTTAAGCAACGGAGCTGACATTATAGAGGACAGAATTAGTAGTTTAGAGAATAGAAATATAGAAATGCTTCAGGTGAAGGAGGAGAGAGACCTAAGATTTTTGAAAAATGAAGAAATAGCCAACTTAATTAGGAAATGCAACATAAGGATTCTAGGTATTCAAGAGGGAGAAGAGATGGAGAAAGGAGCAGAGAGCTTGTTCAAAGAAATAATAGCTGAGAACTTCCCTAACCTGGGGAAGGAACTTGACTTACAAATACGTGAAGCCATAGAACTCCTATTTCATCAATGCAAAAAGACCTTCCCCAAGTTATATAATAGTAAAACTGGCAAAAGTCAATAAGAGAGAAAAAATATTAAGGGGAGCAGTGTAGAAGAAAATAACCTACAAAGGAAACCCTATCAGGCTTTCAGTGGATTTCTCAGCAGAAACTTTCCTTACAGGCTACGAGAGAATGGAATGATACATTCAAAATATTAAAAGACAGAAACTTTCAGCCAAGAATACTCTATCCAGCAAAACTATCCTTCAAATACAATGGAGAAATAAAAGTTTTCCCAGATAAACAAAAGCTGAGGGAGTTCATCGCCACCAGAACTCCCTTACAAGAACTGTTGAAGGAAGCCCTCATACCTGAAACAAAAAAGGAAAAAGTTTACAAAGCTTTGAGTAAGGAGGTAAATAGTCAGACAAAATCAGAAAACTCCATCTCTCTATCAGAACAGGTTAGCAAACACTTAATTATAACATAAAAGATAAAGGAAAGGAAAGCATCAAAAATAACTATAAACACTACAATTTAGTCACAAACTCACAACACAAAACAGAATAATTTGTGACCACAACAACTCAGAAGGGGAAAAGGATGGGGATGGAACCTGCTTAGACTAATGGAGATAAGAGGCTATCAGAAAATGGACTATCTAATCTATGAGATCTTTTATACCTCATGGTAACCACTAAACAAAAAATCAGAGTAGAGCCACAATTCATAAATAAAGAGAGAACTGAGAAAACCATGAAACTCAAATGGCAGTCAGAAATACAAGGAAACAGAAACAATGGAAATATAGAACAACCAGAAAACAAAAGATAAAATGGCAGTATTAAACTCTCGTATATCAGTAATAACTCTAAATGTAAATGGATTGAATTCTCCAGTCAAAAGACACCAAGTAGATGGATGGATTAAAACACAAGACCCAACAATATGCTGCCTCCAGGAAACACATCTCAGCTCTAAAGAAAAACATGGGCTCAGAGGAAAGGGATAGAAATGATACTCCAAGCAAATGGCAAACAAACGAAAGCAGGTGTTGCCATACTTATATCAGAGAAAGCAAACTTCAAGATAAAAAAAGACAATGAGAGAGAAAGAAAGGCAGTATATAATGATAAAAGGAGCATTCCACCAAGAGGACATAACACTTATGAATATATACGCACCTAACACAGGAGTACCAAAGTATATAAAACAACTATTACCAGACCTAAAGGGAGAAATTAATAGCAGCACAATGATAGTAGGGGACCTCAACACCCCACTTACATCAATGGATAGATCATCTAGACAGAAAGTCAACAAGGAAATAGTGGATTTAAATGAAACACTAAATCAGATGGACTTAATAGATATATATATAGAACATTCCATCCAAAAATGGCAGAATACACATTCTTCTCAAGTGCACATGGAACATTCTCAAAGATAGACCATATGTTGGGAAACAAGGCAACTCAATAAATTTAAGAAGACTGAAATCATATCAAGCGTCTTTTCTGACCACAATGCTATGAAACTAGAAATCAACTACAAGGAAAAAGCTGGGAAAGTCACAACTATGTGGAGACTAAACAACATGCTATTGAACATTGGATCACTGAAGAAATCAAAGGAGAAATCAAAAGATACCTGGAGACAAGTGAAAATGGAAATATAACATACCAACTCTTATGGGATGCAGCAAAAACAGTTATGGGAGGGAAATGCATAGCAATACAAGCTTACTTCAACAAACAAGAAAAATCTCAAATAAGTAATCTTAAACTAAACCTAACAGAACTAGAAAAAGGAGAACAAAGACCAAAGCCAGCAGAAGGAGGGAAATAATAAAAAATTAGAGGAGAAATAAATGAAACAGAAACCAAAAAAAAAAAACCAAAAAACAGTAGAAAGGATCAATGAAACTGGTTCTTTGAGAAGATGAACATAATTGACAAACCCTTAGCCAGACTCACTGAGAAAAAAAGAGAGAATGATCAAATAAACAAAATTAGAAATGAAAGAGGAGAAATTACAATAGATACCACAGAAATACAAAGGATAATAACAGAAGACTGTGAAAAGCTATACGCCTACAAATTGGGTAACCTAGAAGAAATAGATAAACTCTTAGACTCATAAAACCTCCCAAAATGGAATCAAGAAGCAGTAGAGAATCTGAAGAGACCAATGACAAGCAAAGAGACTGAAACAGAAATCAAAAATCTCCCAAAAAATAAAAGTCCAAGACCAGATGGCTTCTCTGGGGAATTCCAGCAAACATTCAAAAAAGATTTAATAACTATGTTTCTCAAACTATTCCAAAAAATTGAAGATGGAATCCTTCCTAGCTCACTCTATGAGGCCACCATTACCCTGATACCAAAGCCAGGCAAAGATAACACAAAGAAGGAAAATTACTTGCCAATATTGCTGATGAACATAGATGCGAAAATTCTCAACAAAATATTGGCAAACCGAATACAGCAATACCGGAAAAGGATCATACACCATGATGAAGTGGGATTTATACCAGGGACACAGGGATAATTCAACCTCCACAAATCAATCAATGTGATACACCACATTTACAAAATGAGGAATAAAAATCACATGATCATCTCAATAGATGCAGACAAAGCATTTGACAAGATCCAACTTCCATTTATGATAAAAACTCTCAATCAAATGGGCACAGAAGGAAAGTACCTCAACAGAATAAAGGTCATGTATGAAAAATCCACAGCCAACATCATAATTAACAGCAAAAAACTGAAAGAAATCCCTCTGAGAAGAGGAACAAGACACAGATGCCCACTCTCGCCACTCCTATTCAACATAGTACTGGAGGTTTTGGCTAGAGCAATTAGGTAAGAAAAAGAAATAAAAGTTATCCATATTGGAAAGAAACAAGTGAAATTTTTGCTGTTTGTGGATGACATGATTCTATATATAGAAAACCTTAAGGAATTCACCAGAAAACTACTAGAAATAATCAACTACAGCAAAGTTGCAGGGTACAAAATCCACTTACAAAAATCAATTGCATTTCTATACACTAATAAGTAACTAGCAGAAAGAGAAATCAAGAATACAATCCCATTTACAAATGTAACAGAAAGAATAAAATATCTAGGAATAAATTTAACCAAGGAGGTGAAAGATCTATACACTAAAAACTATAAGACATTACTGAAAGAAATCAAGGGAGACATAATAAATGGAAAGATATTCCATGCACTTGGATTGGAAGAATAAACATAGTTAAAATGTCCATATTACCCAAAGCAATCTACAAATTCAATGCACTCCCAATCAGAATCCCACAACATTCTTCACAGAAATAGAACAAAGACTCGTCAAATTTATATAGAACAACAAAAGACCCCGAATAGTGAAAGCAATCTTGAGAAAAAAAGAACATCCCTGACTTCAAAATATCCTACAAAGCTATAGTATCAAAATAGCATGGTATTGGCACAAAACCAGACACACAGATCAATGGAAGAAAATTGAAGGCCCAGAAATAAAACCACATATCTATGGACAGCTAATCTTCAACAAAAGAGCCAAGAGAACACAATGGAGAAAGGGAAATCTCTACAATAAACGGTGTTGGAAAAACTGGGCAGCCACATACAACAGAATGAAAGTAGACCATTATCTTACACCATTCACAAAAATCAACTCAAAATGGATTAAAGACTTGAATGTAAGACCTGAAACCATAAAACTCTTAGAAGAAAATATAGGCAGTACAATCTTTGACATCAATCTTAGCAGTATTGTTTCAAATACCATGTCTACTCAGGCATGGGAAACAAAAGAAAAAATAAACAAATGGGACTACATCAGACTAAGGAGCTTCTGCAAAGCAAAGGAAACCAGGAACAAAACCAAAAGACAACCCAACAACTGGGAGAAAATATTTGCAGATTGTATATCCAACAAGAGGTTAATTTCCAAAATATATAAAGAACTCACTCATACAACTCAGCAACAAAAATACAAAGAACCCAATCAAAAAATGGGCAGAGGATATTAACAGACATTTTTCTAAACAATATATACAGATGGCCAAAAACGGGCACGTGAAAAGGTGTTCAACATCAGTAATTATCAGGTAAATGCAAATGAAAACTACGATGAGATATCACCTTACACCTGTCACAATGGCTATAATTAACAAGACAAAAAATAACAAATGTTGGAGAGAATGTAGAGAAAAGGGACCCCCCATATGCTGCTGATAGGAATGCAAACTGGTGCAGCCACTATGGAAAACAGTACAGAGATTTCTCAAAAAATTAAAAATAAAAATACCATATGACCCATCTATCCCACTACTGGGTATTTATCCAAAGAACTTGAAATCAACTATTCCAAGAGACTTATGCACCCCTATGTTCACTGCAGCATTATTCACAACAGCCACGACGTGGAAGCAACCCAAGTGTACATCATCTGATGACTGGATAAAGAAGATGTGGTATATATATAAAATGGGATAATATTCAGCTATAAAAAAAGACAAAATCGTCCTATTTGCAACAACGCGGATGGACCTTGAGGGTATGATGTTAAGGGAAATAAGCCAGACAGAGAAAGAGAAACACTGCATGATTTCACTCACATGTGGACGATAAACAAACACATGGGTAAAGAGGACAGATTAGTGGTTACCAGAGGGGAAGGGGGTTGAAGGGTGAGCGAAAGGGGTTGTGGGACACATATGTATGGTGACTGATAAAAATTAGACTATTGATAGTGAGCATGATGCAGTCTGCACAGAAACTGATAAACAGCATACATCAGAAATTTGACAATGTTATAAAGCATTATGATCTCAATCAAATAAATGAGGAAAAAAAGAATTTCAGGAGTCAAATTTGCTATTACACCAAATAACAATCACTTCTATTTTGGGGATTTTAAAAATTAATCTTAATGTCCACATTAGATTCTCAATTGTTTAGATTGGTTGTCTACATATCCTACATTCACCACATCCTGAACTCAGTATATCCTGCATTTGGTTACGAATTGACATTGTCTATAATTCTTACTTACACAAGATTTATGTTTTATTAAGTAAAAACAGAGAATGTCAGTTTTAGAAAAATATGATGTAGTTAACAAAATCCTAGAAAGGAATGAGTTAATAACAGGGGAAAACTCGCTAACCATTATGGAGAGCATTCCACATGCAGGGGGCTGTGCTGCGAACTTTACGTTCACTCTCTCATTTACTCCCCACAGCAGCTGTGTCTGTGTTGGCCACTGTGATCCTGTTTTACAGACCAGGAAGTGGAATCATTACAGGGGGTAAGTAACTTCCTGAAATTTGCACAGCTGTTGAGTGGTACAGCTGGAATTTGAGGTCACCATTTCAGCAGCCATAGCACATGGCCTCTCAGGCTAGTATATGGATGGAGGTAAGAAAGGGTAGGTAAGAAAAGGGAAGTTATGTTGAGTGTATTAGGAATCATAGGGCGAGTAATTAATTTATATTTCACCTCTTAAAAATGATAGATGAAGGGGCTGGCCCCGTGGCCGAGTGGTTAAGTTCGTGTGCTCCGCTGCAGGCGGCCCAGTGTTTCGTTGGTTCGAATCCTGGGCACGGACATAGCACTGCTCATCAAACCACGCTGAGGCAGCGTCCCACATGCCACAACTAGATGGACCCACAACGAAGAATATACAACTATGTACCGGGGGGCTTTGGGGAGAAAAAGGAAAAAAATAAAATCTTTAAAAAAAAAAAAATGATAGATGAAGAGATTGAATATTTCAAAGCAGCAAATTGCCCCCTACTAAAAGAAGTGAGCAAAAGTCTGCTATTTAGGAAGAGAAATATATTATTTCTCCAAAACTTGAATTTGGAGTTAGAATATATATTCACTGTGCATTTGGAAGGAGTAGGCCAGAAACTGAAAACTCTAAAAGCAACTTTATGAGACAGACAGGATTCCTTTGGGACTTCATAGTAAGCTATTTTCAGTAGGGAGTACAAATATTTTGTTCAAAATGCTAAGAAACGTCGTTAAAACATCTCCTAATAGGGTCATAAGTGGCTTGTTGAAATGAACAGAAACCAATTTGCCCCTATGCCTGTGATATTCTGATTGGACATGAGAAATCAGTATTTACTGCCATTAACGTTGTCCGACTGAACCATAACCTACCTTAAGTCAATAAATGTAGATGTCGTGAAAAATAAATTTGATAAGGATTACACTTTTTAAATTTGATTCAAAAGTACTTTTCTTGGTCTTAGTTCGTTAGGATGGTAATTTATTTCTAGATTAGCTTTCCTTTCCTTCTTTGTTATTTAAAACTGGCTGTTATGCTTTGTATTTCTTTACATTTCCTGTAGCAGGCAATTCAATGCTAAACTTAAATATTTATGGAATGATTGCCCTTTTTTACCTAATGAAAATAATGCCAAGGTTTGTAGAGAGAAATAATATGGCACTCTAACCACTTAAGTTTACTCTCCTACACTTTCGGTACTTAGCTAACAAGTTTAAAATTGTGGAGTGAATGTGATACGTTCCATGTGTAGGAGGCATGAGAGCAGACGGGCCAACCCTGAAGCAGAAGGTAAAGTTCCCTACCCTCTGGTCTCTGTGACTGCCCTTCCTCTGTGAGGGGTCCCTCTTCACACCTTCAGGGGTATCTAGTGTCTACTAAAATTTGCTCCCTGAATAGGTTCTGATACCAGTCATTTTTCCCTTCGTGTAAATTAATACTGCTGTATATTCTCTCCTTAAAGGATTTTTATCTTGGGCCTTGTTTATAACATGCCTTGGGAAGCTTAACTGCACTCCCACTCCTTTAAAAACATTGAACGTCAGAGATTAAGAAGAGATATCAGCGAAGCAGAGGAGCAGCCTTGAGAAGCCTATCGGTGCATCCCAAACCACGCAAATCTGTGCACAGCTAGTCCCCAAATAAACTGTGACAAATTGCATGAATAATAAATGAATCTGAGCTACTTGAAGCATAGATTCTTAGAACTAGACAGCACCTAAGAATTTACTGTATTTTTGCCTCCCACCCAAGGCAGTAATCTTCTCTGTCAGAGTACTAACAGATGGTTAACAATTTATATCACTATTTTGTTTTTCTCTTATTAAAACAGCTAGATTTCAGAAACTTCTTGGCAAGCTGCTGTTCAACTACAGAAATGCATCTGCTCAGAAATCCAAAAATAAACGTTTCCCAAAGGAATCAAATATGTTCTATAAAATCCTGGCCATGATCATAGAATGTGGTAAGTGCCGATTTAGTTACAAGTTAATTCTACTATGATGGCGGTGAGGTGCTTGGTGCCAGCTTAGGAGGTATTGGATGCAGCCAGTGATGGCTTGAAATAAGGGGAGCTGTGCACTGAGACATGTATGCTCCAAACCTGGATGTATCCTGGCACCAAATTTCAGAAAGTTAAGAAATAATGTTTCATAAGACAGTTTCCTTTCTCATAATTTTAAATCTTTGCACTCATTATACATTAAATCTGTCACTATACTTAGACACAATAACAAATGGAGTATCTGGACCAAATATATCCTTTCACTGACAGCCAACATGGTGGGGAGACCACTCTCTGACTTCCAGGCACATTTGGTATACTAAGTATTCTCACACAGGGATCTGAGACACTGAAACTTCGCAAAAAATTGGACAAAAAGGAGTTTTTGAACACAACTTATTAGTCTGTGTGTATTTCTGTATGACATAAGAAGCTTGAAATGCTTCATAAAATATAACGATGCTACAAACTTTTATTTTATTTTTATATACAGTCATTAAATTTCAGATTTACTCAGTAGATATTACTGTGCACATATTGGAATTTGATATATAACCTTTCAGTCATTTAGACAGAGAGTGATAATCTTGGTAATCTGTATATTGCTTAATATTTCCTTGCTTGGTCTGCTTTTGGAAGTTCTCCATGACTCATTTAATGGAGAAAAGATTACATTAATATTCAAGGACGTATAGCCAAGCATTTGAAATAATTTCTACTCTAACCTGGAAAGAAAACAGAAGACATTTTTAAATCTAGTATTATCTAAAATTTTTTTGTATTTATGTAATTATGAAAATACATGGATATTTATTATAGGCAGAGATTAGTTTCAACAAATGAGGCAATTCTACTGAGCCACACTCAATATTGATATGAACAAAATAGATTTCATCTTTTGAGACTTAGTTTGATTATTTTGTGAATGTTACCATTTTAGAGAGATTTCCTCATGATCCTGATTCTAGCTCAAAATACCCTCTTCTCACTACTCTTCTTTACTTATGTCCCTAAATCTCTCTCCCTAATAACACCAGTAAAAAAAAAAAAAAAAAAAAAAGAGAGAGAGAGAAAGAAAGAAAGGAAGGAAGAAAAACGCTTTACAAAGATTTTTGAACTTCAAATGGTTCTTACAAAAGTTTTGGATAATTCAAGTGCAAACTAATCAGAAACACATGGGACTGAATTCCCTTTGAGATTTACAATCAGGGTGAAAGGGCTTGGCGAACTGCAATGGTTTAATAACAAAAAAATATCAAGATATTCGGCCTCACAAGTCTCTAAATTTCCTTCCAATTCATTTATATTTATTTATTTATTTATTTATTTATTTATTTATTTTTTTTAAAGATTTTATTTTTTCCTTTTTCTCCCCAAAGCCCCCCAGTACATAGTTGTATATTCTTCGTTGTGGGTCCTTCTAGTTGTAGCATGTGGGATGCTGCCTCAGCGTGGTTTGATGAGCAGTGCCATGTCCGTGCCCAGGATTCGAACCAACGAAACACTGGGCCGCCTGCAGCGGAGCGCACGGACTTAACCACTCGGCCACGGGGCCAGCCCCGAATTCATTTATATTTAAAAGGAAAGCATGTGCTGGAGGCTTGAGTTAGGAAAACTGCCCTGATATCCAATCTAGTGTTCTCACCCACTAGCACCTCAACCACCATCCACCAACTGAAATTTATCATTTCAACCTAGACAATGTTGAGTTAAAAGAATAGCCTAAAGGGGGATGAATGGTCATGGTCATTCTACTTATATTCCACATCTGTTCTGAGTCTTTAATGGGCTCTGAAAACTCTTGTAATGGGAAAATAATTTGTTATACGCCCTCTTGTAACCTGAAGAAAAAGAATTATCGGGCTTTTGTTTTTATGATACTCTCAATTTTCTGTCAGAAATGTTCTGATCTGTGTACTCATTATTTTCTGAGGTACCTACTTACTATACATCAGGTAAACAGTGCTGGACAAAACACTCTTTCTTCCCCTCCATTAGCTTGCACCCTAGTGCAAGGGACTGGCATCTTTAGAAGGTGTTTTGGAAAGCACAGCTTTGGGTAGAGTAATGTGCCAGCATTGCACAGGATAAAGATAGAGGGAAGGCCCAGGGAAGAAAAATATTTGCAATGGTCCAGGTAGGAAGTAATGAGGATATAAACCAGAAAAAACGGGAGGGAAAATGGAATCACACACGAGAGGGTTTAAATATAAAATCAGCAGGATTTGGTAGCTGCTTGACTTTGGGAATCAAAGATAAATTTCACTGGAAAAATAGTTGTGCTGATTAAAAGAAAATACAAGAGGCTTGGGAAAGATAATACTGAGTTTAGGTTTGTGTGTTAGTTTTATGTGCTGCATAACAAATTCCTACAAACTTGGCAGTTAAAAACAATATACCTCTATTATCTCACAGTTTCTGTGGGTCAGCAGTCTGGGCATGGCTTAGCGAGACCCTCTGCTCAGGAGTTCACAACACTTCAATCAAGGTGTTGACTGGGCTGAATTCTCATCTGAAGGCTCGACTGGGGAAGGTCAACGTTTCCAAGCTTTTTCAGATTTCTGGCAGAATTCATTTCATTGTGGCTGAATGACTAAGGGTCCCAGCTTCTTACTTGTTGTTGGCTGGATGCTGCCTTCAAGGCTTAGAGGTAACTCCTTGCCATGGGGCCTTCTCCAGAGAGAGAGTTCACAGCATGACTGCTTGCTTCTTCAAGGCCAATGGGAGAATCTCTAGATGCAGCCTTGCACAATGTAATTTAGTCAAGGCAGTGAAATCCAATCACTTTTGCCATATTTTATTGGTTAGGAGCAAGTCACAGGTTCTGCCAACATTTAAAAAGAGAGGATTGTAGGAGAGCAGGACTCATTGGGGGTCATCTTAGAGTGTGTCTACCACAGTTTGGATGTGTTGTGTTTGAGGTCTTAGAGGAGCCTTCTGGTGAAAAAGTCATCAACAATTATAAATTGGACAGTGTCCATCTAGAAAGTTTTGTCCTTAGTGAACTTTTGATAGCAATTTGAATTAAACTACCACATCCTTCTAATAGCTCCTTATCCTTGTGTTGGATAAGTCTATAAAATCAAAAGAAGCAAACCTTACTATGACAAACAATGAAACAATATTTGTCAACTGATGATGAAAATAAAAACTTAGAAAGATATGCATAATGGCATCATTCAGACAGAGCTAAAAAGCACGAAGATGAATATTTATTCCTTAAAGCTGAAGAAAAAATAATTTAATTTTCTTATCTGAAAAGCTTCCTAGCACATAAATTGGCAGCTTCTCAGCCAAACATCTCTTGGAAAAAGAAGTAATACCTCCCACTACACTTTAGCTTCTGAGCCAATTTCCATCTAACACACATCTAACAGTTAATTCTGGTCAGCTCTCAACAAAATCTTGACCTTTGAATATCATTGGAAAATTGAGGGGAGATTTAGAAACGGAGACAATATGTTGAAAATTGATGCTGCATTACCGCCACTCTCTTTGCTTCCTTCTTCTCCTATCCCTAAGTGACTAAATAAAATCAGCATAGATCAACTGTCTCTTAGACCAAATCTGTCAACAAATCAATAAAATCGCTTGTGCATAAAGTTACAGCTTTATTCTCTCTGTATTTCACTTCTGGTGGCTTTGGCCAACAGCCACTCCATTCCCCAAAGACAGAAAGTGGAACAAAAGATCATCATATTCCACATAGAACAAAATAAATCCAATAACCCTGTAAAGAAGGATTTCCTTCTGCCCAAATTTTGAGTTAGTTACACTATATAACCACGGATTTAAAAAGGCTACTTCATAGCTACATTAAAAACCTCTGATGTAACACCTCAAAAGGCACACTATAACCTGGGGAGATAACAGGGCCATATATGACAAAGGAGAGTTATCTTTTAAAACTGAAGAGTCTTTAAAATCAGTAAAATAAATATTAACACAGTAATAGTAGAAGAATAAGTAAGACATGAAGAAACACAATGGCTGATATGCTTATGAAAAAAAGTTCACCCTTATTTGAAATTAAAGACATAAATTAAAGCAATAAACTATATATTTTTAATATATATAATAAATTACATATTTTAATATATCTAATAAGCAGATTAATATACACAAGTGGGACTGCGGAAAAATTAGTACCACTTTTAAGCAGCTGGAGAGGGCATAAATTGGCACAAACTTTCTGGAAGACAATTCCTATATACATCAAAAGTTCTAAAATGCAATAATTCTTTGCACTGGCAATTCCATTTCTGGGAATTAATCTCTAAGGGAAAAAATGGGACTTAGCTCCAAGGACTTTTTTTTTAAAGATTGGACCTGAGCTAACATCCGTTGCCAATCTTCCTCTTTTTTTTCCTTCTCCCTGAAGCCCCTCAGTACATAGCTATATTCTATTTCTAAGTCCTTCTAGTTCTGCTCTGTGGGATGCTGCCTCAGCGTGGCTTGATGAGCTGTGCTAGGTCCACGCCTAGGATCTAAACCAGTGAAACTCTGGGCTGCCAATGCGGAGCATGTGAACTTAACCCCTCTGCCACGGGGTTGGCTCCTTCTCCAAGGATTTTTATCACAGTTTGCTTATAATAGGAGAAAAAGGAGATGAAAGAATATTAAATAATAAGGAGTAAAATAAATTATGGTATAGTCACAGATTAAAATACTATTAGCCTGCAGTAGATACTTCTAGCCTGTTTTCCCATTCTTTGTCCCAATCTCATTTATCAGAATCACCACCAGCCTCACACTACCCACAGATGTGTTTGTTGTACATAACCCTTTGTACTCAGCCATTCTCCCTATATCCATAGTTAACAAGGTATGGATATACCAAGCTAGCCCAATCAAATTTGCTCTCTTAAAAGTTCAGAATTGGAATTAAGAGCCTCTAGTAAATCTGAACTTTACTTAAATGGAACACTTGTGAACTCAGGGCTCCTAATACAACACCCTAATTTCCTTTTTGGACGTCTACCAGCCTCCAGAACCCACCACCGCCATTTGTTGTGTTAGTGAGAGGGTAATACAGGTACATGCAGTTCACTATGGAAGCTGAAATTGACAGATGCCAACTCTCCCCACCACTGGTGAAGGCAGAGGATAAACTCCCATCTAAGCTTAGTTCTCTGCCTCACCTTTGAATCTTAAATAGTGGCATCCTATCCATACTATTGTGCTTTCTATATCTTGGTACCATGTGTCACCCTAGACTCCTGCACATTCCCATACTTATCTCTTATGGGTTTTCTGGGACCCCAATAGCCTCCTAATATATTTCTTTTGATTAAATTAGTGAGAGCAAGTTTTATGGGGATATTTTAAAATGTATTAATATGTGCTTTTCTTTCTCACATTTCCTTGCGCATGATGCCCTGGCCCCTTTAGCTAGTGGAACCATCGCCATTATCTTAGGTTTTAAAATTAAAACCAGAGTGCAAGATGAAAAGGCGTTCCTATTCAGCTTTTGATTTCCAAAAGTAGATATTTTTGAATCCCCAGTGCTATTCTTGAAACTGAGGCTTTTTAAAAAGGGATAAGGTTTTTCTAAATCCCCTAAACTCCAATTCCCATATAAGAATATAGACCTAATGGACTTTGGTCCAGGGGTGTTATTAGAACTCTAGAGAGATGCCAAAGGGTATTATGCAAGGGATATTTTCAATATGAAGAAGGACGAGGAACAAAGTCTTTTGCCATGAAAAGAAGGCACACATCTCAGCGGAGATGCATTAAGCTGACGAGGTGCCTGGTTCCCTTGTTAAAACTAGAACAGCCACACTGCCATCCCTGTGCTTCAGCCAAAGGGAGCGATAAAGATAATTCAAAATGCCTATAGAAAGCTGCAATAGGTTAAATGAGAGCTTGATGCTCTGCTTTTCTGTCAACAGGTTGAAGAGCTGTACCACAGGGATTGCAGAGGGAGACATTCAACGATGTACCCCAGAGGGTGCCCCAATCCTCCCTCAGTCTATGCATGGCGTGCCAGAGACCCAGGGCTCCTGTGGGGCCAGTGGGAGAATACAAAGATGCCACAGGGACCTAGAAGGGACTCTGGATTTGGAAAAGGAGACCGCATAGTGTGGGAACATCACAATCTGAAGCAATTGGCAGGAACTAAGACATTAGAGTTTGTACCAACAAGACATTCAACAAGTCCGGGTAGAACCAGCCACACCACAGAGGACACCAGCACAGGGCCCATGGGGGCAGGCAAATCCTTCTGTAGCAAGCACGTGGGAAACAGTGGTCCCAACTCCTGCCACGTGAAGATGGGGCAAACTCCACCTGCCCATTGCAAAGAAGGATGGGGAGGGGAGAACTTTTATTAGCAGAAGACACAGTCAAATTTGGTTCTAAATTGTTGAAAATCAAAGTATTTCCTCACAAGAGACTGAGGTATGTTCACTTGAAAAGGCTGTACCTGGAATTGAATCTTTACCTGGAATTAAATCTTGTGAGCAAGATGAAATCCGCTAAATAAAATAAGGGAAGTTACAAAATATTCTGCACATACAGGTTATAGAGAATACATTTCATTCCTTTTATTTTTGTAATCAAGTACACTCAGTAAGACAGTAAACAATAGACGTGTGTGTGTGGTGTTTATAGATAGAGATTGAAAAGGCAATATTGAAAAAGAGACTAAAGGTGAAGTTGGGTTTTTTTCCTATTTCCAAGGTTCCTACTTCTGTACTTGTACCCTAAACTTTATCTTCTCTAGCTGCTCTCAGATCTTGTTTCCTCTATTATAACCTGCTCTGATACAGAAACACAGAAAATGAATCTAGAGTTCATTATTTAACGAGATAAAAAAAGAATTATGGGTGCTAATATGCTTCATGTCCTCAACTATCTCAAGTCATATGATCAAAGAGAAGAAAAGTTTGAGGAAAGCATCAAAATGTTTGTAAAGTTCATTGTGTAGTATAGTCTGCAGAATGAAGAAAATGGGAATAAAAAGAGGGCAAGAATAAAAATTTGTAGTGGGCCAACTCACCACGTTTGCTGAGAACAGCGACTCAGGGGACACTGGTAGAGACATTTAACTCTAGGTAATGTGTTGGAGGGAGGGCGCTGCAAGGGAAAAGTAGGGTGTATATAAAAATTATCTGCTGAAAGTTGAAGCTAAGATGTGTAGAGGTTCATACATCAGCCAGTCCCCTGGAATCATACCACATTGATGGTGCCAGTATTGGGAGACAATTCTCCATGGGTCTCTCAATTCTCTTGTGAGCAGTGGCACTGACTGACTTTCTCTCTTCAAGAATTTTTGTATAGTGAGCAGCTTGGAAGATGGAGACAGGTCTTCTTCTGGGTCATAGGGCACCTTTGTTTATTGTCTATGATAATAAAGATGATGTCTCCTTCCGAAGCAAAAGTCAGGCAGGTTTGCTTACTTCACTTTAAAAGATTCAACTTCGCTAAGCTTAGAGTTTTCCAGTTGTGACAGACAACCACTGCAAGTGCAGCATCCACCTGGGCCTCTCCATATGGAACCCATGGGAATTTCAGGCAAGGGATAATCAATGCAATCACGAAGCTCATGCTGTAATAATGTCCTTTGTCTCTGAACCAGGAGTCTTGTGTCTTCTGCCAGTATCATGTACCTGTGACAGGCTAACTTGTTAACATGAAAGTAAAGCAAAGCCTTGGAGCTTCAGGGTTCCTGATAACCTGCTCTTTCTAGGTAAAAGATACATGCATCTCATTATGAAAGGCCTTGATCTATAGTGCTCAAAATTCTACCCAGTAAGAGGTTCCAGCATCATCTGAGTAATACATATTGCTGAGAAAATTGTTACTAAATGAAGAAGAAAATAATATGTTCCATTAATCATTCTTAATCTTTTTTAAAAATGAATAGAAAAGTCTATATATATATTTATTTTTGAGGAAGATTAGCCCTGAGCTAATATCTGCCACCAATCCTCCTCTTTTTGCTGAGGAAGATTGGCGCTGAGCTAACATCTGTGCTCATCTGTCCCTGTTTTATATGTGGGATGCCTTCCACAGCATGGCTTGCCAAGCAGTGCCTAGGTCCTCACCCAGGATCCAAACCAGCAAACCCTGGGCCACCGAAGTAGAACATACTAACTTAACCACTGCACCACTGGGCCGGCCCCAAAGGGTCTATATTTTTGACTATAAAAAAACTTGGAATTTCTGTCTTCAACCTGATAAGTAAACTGTATTGCCTAGAATATTAGCCAAATTTTTAGCTATACTAATTGAATTGTTTGCAGTAAATCTGATGATGGGAGAAGCTTGCTGTGGTACCCTAGATCTATTCAAAGGATGCATTTTGTGGAAGTCTATTGACAAGTAAACATATAGACCACCGCAACAGGACTTCAATGTGATTTTATGTGTTTGTTCTCTTGAGGTAGATGTGAACCACGTAATCCTACAAGATTTTTGATGATGCTGAAATTTGCTATTTACTTCAGACTCATCATTCTGAGAGTTGGTAAGAGAATGCCACACTTATATGTGACAAAGATAAAATGACTTTCTAACTAGAGTTACAAGAATAAAACACTAAGAACTAGACAATTTGACATTTTTCATAGTATTTAAAAATACACGTAACTAAAATTTTGGAAATTAATGTCACTTTGATTTTCTTTAACTTTTTAAAAATTCTCTGTTGTTGCATTAATAATTTAACTTAATCAAAAGTTCTTAAGTGTAAAACATAGTTGACATTTTCTGTAATCAATTTAACAGGTAATACTGAGACTAGCAAGATTTCTCTTAAGTTATTTAAAAGAGCATAAGAAAAATGGGCAAAATGTTCATTAGGGTAACATTAAGCACTGTAACAATTAAACATTTAAGAGGATTAATACAATGAAATTTTCTTTCTTGCTCATGTACAGTCCAGTACAGATGTTCACTGTCTGCTCTTGGGGCCAGGGATACATCTGTCTCATTCAGTCATACAGAGACCTTTTGATGACAGTGCTGTCCTCTCTAACGTATGGCTTTAATGGTTGCCATCAACATTCCACTCATGGAAGAGGAAAGAGGAGACACAGAAAGAAGCACACTAGCTGTTTTATTACAGATGTCCCTTCCTTTCACATTTCATAGGGACAATTAGTCACATGGCCTCTCCTAGCTGCCAGGAGGCATGGAAAAGTTGGTCTTGGCTGGGCATTTGTAAGGCAAGACTACTATGAAAGGGGAGCATTAATTTTGTTGTTGTTAGTCATCTCTGCTATAAGCATACACCCAATAATAGAATTCTTGTCTTTCTAAAAAAGTTAGACTTGGAAATATAAATTGGGACAGAAGATGACTAGAAACACAATATGAGCTAGGTATGAGTTTGACTGTTTGAAACTCACATTTCAAAATTGCAAAGATCTACCAATTCTGGGAAGAAGAAATAATGCGAAAGACAGTGACATTCATACTGATATATTCAATACAAAAAATATTGGACTATTTTTTTATTTCCTTTTTCCTTAAATTTACATTCTTATGGACTTTAATAAAGGCATATTCAGGTTTTTTCTTCTTTTTTTGGTGAGGAAGATTCACTCTGAGCTATCGTCTGTTGCCAATCTTCCTCTTTTTGCTTGAGGAAGATTAGCCCTGAGCTAACATCTGTGCCAATTTTCCTCTATTTTGTATGTGGGTTACTGCCACAATATGGCTTGATGAGTGGTGTTGGTCTGCACCCAGGATCCAAACCCATGAGCCTGGGCCACCAAAACAAAGTGTGCCAGACTTAACCACTATGGCATGGGGCTGGCCCACATTCAGATTTTTTAAAATGATATTATTAATCTCACTCTACACTTTTGAAAATAAAACAATCATGCTGTTCTATTACAGCAGCTATTGATTGTCCATTTCTTCAGACACTGAAATCTATGGAAGAAATGTCTCATTATTCTCACTTGTCTTTGATAAATGTGGGTGCAATGGAAGTTGTATAATTCTTGACTATATATATCTCATCATGCCAATTAAACACCAGTGACATAAATTATTTCCTGATCCAAACACATTTCTTCATGTCAATGAGATTAAAACAGTCAGTGAAGGCTTTAAGCTAAATTGCATTTGAATTGTTTATGGCTAGGTACCCATGTAAGAAACATTTTACATTGTCTGTAATGGTAATTGTCAAGAAAAAGAATATACTTCAGTAACAATTTGACTAAGCATCCCAAATCCAAAGTAATTCCAAGATTTATTGCCAACACCCAAACCAGCACGTATACCTTTAAAAACTGCTTAGATTGTTTCTCTTGGGTGAGGGTTTTATGATTGGGGGTGGGCGGGGAGGGAGGAAGGAAGAGGGACTGCCTCACCACAAACCAATAACAGAGTTGTTAAAATCAGCCTTATCGATGGTCTTTGCACTTAACTTGTTTAGGAAAAAAAAGAAAAAACATTTCTGTGAGTCACTACATTTTGTCCTTTCTAGCTTGGCAGGTCACCTTGTTCTAGCGGATAGAAACTGAGTCAATGCTAGGAGAGCCAGAATTTAGACAAAGCTCATCAAACATTCACACTGATGCCAGGTGAACCAGAAAAAAGAGAATGTCCTGCAACTGGAGTTGCTAAAAAAATTTTATGTTCAATTTAAGTCAAAGGTTCTGTGTTGTGAAGGCAGAGCTTGAAATCTCTAACAGAAAACCAAAACGGAATTATTCCCTGAAACTCCTGATTAGCTTTGTGGTCTTCTAATAAAATTTTAAGTTTAAAGGAAACCGACACGAAAAGGACTCATTGATGCTGTGCACTTTCCTACCTATGGTTTAATCCCCTTCCTCCATGCATGCGCATATTAAATAAATTCAAGTGGGATGAAGAGAGACGTTACATTTCCTAGTCTACACCCTTCCACTCTTCCCACGCCCCCCACCTCCTACTCCACCACCGTTTTTGCACAGATACTGAGCATAGGAAGAAAAGACTAGTAAATATGCTAGGTGAGAATGGAGAGATTAATCATATACTGTTTTTAAAAATCTCCATTACAACCCATTTTTAATTTTATGTCACAAGATACTTCATACGACATAGGCAAGTACTCTAGTGGCACAGAAATGAAATGAAATTATAGATTTTTAAGGAACACTTTTTGCTTTTCTTCCTCTGACATTTCTCTTCACTTTTACAGTGTCCTTCAATAGCTTTTACTGCAGGACACATTTTTAACTACTATGTTGTTCAATTTCAAAAGAGTTCAGGATAAGGAAGATTACAGCTGAGGCATTCACAAGGATTTCCTGTTTTTGGTGTTTCCTTTTTCCTCCTGGGTAATGTGTTTTTTACATTTTTAAAAAGCTGCCTGTGTGTTTTAATATTATTCAGTCTTCCCTGCCTCTTAAGAAACCATGTGGAGTAGGGGAAAGGAGACTGTGCAAGTGCTGGCTCTTTCCCTTGCCCAGTAACCTGAAACAAGCTTCTTAACCTTGCTCAACTTTACCGTTGAAATGGAGATAGCAACGCCTGCCCTGAATTGTCACAGAATTGTGATGAGGCTCAAATAAAATGTATATGTTTTATATTTAAGGAATCAATATGTAATAAAGATCTAGAAGTGTTAGTACCAAATTATCTCTGAGATAGATTAATTCACCAATATCCAAAGGGAAGAAAGAGCGCTCCATAGTCCATGGGAAATACAGTTTGTTGATCTTGCGTCCACAAAATTATAATACAAAATAGCAGCCCAGGCCTCGACTTCATCAGGGCCAAAAGAAGCACGAGGCATAGTAATCCTGAAGTGATTTGGAGCCTGTTTGATGTTTGTGTGATTTGCATATGCCTCTTTGCAATGTCACCAGGCAACTGGGTGATTGCACAATGACAATGTGGTGAATATAACCAGAATGGCCTACTTATTAGTATTATTAAAAAACAATACGTTATACATTGTTCAAGATAAGTTGAAGCATCGGAAATATTTTAAGAGTTTATTTGAGCAAAAATTGATTCCAACCAGGCAATGCCAAACTGAAAGTGGTTAGGAGCCCTCCGCCAACAGGAGCCACGGGAACGAGCTTTATGGAGAGAAAGTACGGGAGCAAAGAAAGAAAGTTATTGATTGGCTACGGCTGGAAGCCTAATTGGCTGCTTGTAATTGGTTGCCCTTAGCATTTTGATTTTGTCACCTTGAGGCACTTACAGGATTAGAGTTTGGTTGGCTTATGTAGGCCGCCATGGCGTTAGAACCACCACAGTCTAATGGCCTACTTGTTTAATTAATTTAAACAACTAAAACAAATTCACATGGTATTAAAAGAAAAGTTACATTTCCTGTCCTACCCACTGCCACTTGTCCCACTTCCCAGAGTTTCTGTTTTTAGTTGTCGTGGTTTCCTCTTGGTTCCTCACTCTGACTGATATGTTTATACTTTCATTTTCTCATTAATCAAGTTTAGGTAATACCTTTGGACTCCGAACACCAGGTCTTCAGCACACACACTGCTCCACCTCTCTCCTTTGTCCTGAGTTTTATATTATGCACACACACACACACGCACACATATACATACACACACAATCTCTTAGCTCTTCCACAGGTTACTTCAATAAATAGTTAAATAATATATTAAACCTCTATTGCTTGTTTTGACTTTAGGCCCTGCATGTTGTCTCAACACTACCCCCGCCTCCACTGCTCCCTCTCCCCATTCTCTGTAGCATCCTTACTTTCCAACAGGAAAATTTTTAACATTCATGTCTGCTGTGCCATTGCCTCCTTTGAGAATAGTGCCTCCTAGAGTTGAGGAGTGCACAGCCTATGTGGATTAATGTGGGGGCCCCAATCATACTTACGTTTTATTGTGGTATGTCTATAATTAATCTGTAAAGCCTTGTCTACAGGTGATACCCTGAAACTGGAAAACAATAAGCAGTGTTTACAATGTCATGATTTGAGTAATATTATTCACTATAGAAGTGAATAGTATGTTCTTTCTCTCCACATCTTTTCAGAGTCTTTAAATTTCTGAAATCTCACTAGAATAAATCCAGGTGGAGTTTTTTCTCATCCATCCCATTTATCACCGTGTGGGCTCTTTCAAGTTGCCAACTTGTGTCTTTTTTTCAACTCTGGATAACTTTCTCCTATCACGTCTTTGATCATTTTCATTCTTCCATTTTCTCTGTTCACTCTTTCTAGAACTTCTAATAGGTGCTCACTGTCCTGAATCGATTCTCCATATTTAACTTTTATATCTTTTTTGCTCTATATTCTGAGATATTTTATTGACTTTACCTTCTACTACTATTTCCTTTCACTTTTTAAATTTGGACAACAATTTTTCAACTTCCAAGAACTCTTGCTTGTTCTCTAAGTGCTTATGTTCTATAGCAGTCTAAGCTTATTTTATGATTGCAATATCTCATCAGGTCTTTATGAAGATATTAATAATAGTTTCAAATTTTTTCACTTCGATTTCCTGTTTCCTTTGAAGCCATTTATTCTGTTTGTTCATTTTGATTATGCTTTTTGCGTTATTGATTTTCCTTGGTGACTGTTGGTCCATGGTTGGCCATTCACACTGGTCAACAAAAGACTAACTTGATTAGTATATATAGCTGATATGAGTTTTTTCAGAGGTTTCTCCATAGTGTGTAGTAGTCTTCACTTTAGGAAGGCATAGGGGAGAAAGTGATGCAAGTTAGTTTCCCTATCATCCCACATTTTTGTTCTGAAGTGCCAAAACCCATATTAGAAGCTGTAGGACTTGGGATGGTTCAATTTTTTTGGAGACCAGGCCTCTGATATACATAGGAGCTGAAGGGGATGGGTTAAAAGCTTCCACTCATTCCACTTTTCACAAGAGTTGCAACTCCATTAGCTGTTCCGCAGATAGTTCTTCAATTAATTACTCTCTTCCCAAGTCTGGTGGAACTGCTGCCGAGGCGGCATGGAAACTCTCCAGAGAAATGTCGGAAAGAAGGGAAATGGCCTCGAGGCCATCTTCTCTACAGCAGGTTGTGGGCTGCTGCCAGCTCCATTCTGATTCATCTATCAGAAAGTATTTAGCTCCTTCTGCCTTGGAATGTGTTCTAGCGTCCAGGTCTATTCATGAGCACCCTTCCATCCTAGGTGATTTTCTCATCAGGTTAAGGGAATGGGAAAATGGAGGAGGAGAGAGGAAAATGTACTTTCTCACACATTCCATTTTAAACTGAATTTTACCCCACTCTCATTTTTGGTAAAATTAAAGGAATATCTTTTTTTTCCAGAGCAGCATAAAGGGATAACTAGGGTTTATTATTCAAACAAGGACACTTTGAAACTGACAGTGGGTCCTATTAATAATGATGCCTGACTAACAGACATGCTCCAGGACTGATCTGGATAAAGCAGGAAGCGTGCTCACCCTGTATAAGTAAGCCTAACAAAGTGCAGGATCAGTCGCAAAAAGGACGTCTAATGAAGAGAAAAGATAATGAGACAAGAGAAGTGTGCCATTCTGTGAGGAGACATAAAATACCCACCTGGGCACCTTGGGCCTGATGCACCTGGGATATCTTACAGGTAATGGAATCACAATCAGGTAGAACAGCCAAGAGAACAGTATCCTTTTTGCTATCTCGATGAACAGCAGAAATTTTCTGGGATATGTTTCGAAAGCAATCGCAGCGTGTTAATTCAGTGGGCTGGGGTTATGATTAGAGCAGGGATTCTCCACTGGGGTTAATTCCCTTCCCCTGTACCTGTCTATCTTCTCCCACTCCCGCCCTCCCCCTGACACACAAGGTACATTTTTCAATGTCAGAAGACAATTTTGGTTGTCAACACTAGGAGATCCTTCTGGCTTCTATGGGTAGAGCCCAGGGATGTTGTTAAACATCCTAGAATGCATAAGATAGCCCCCAAAATACAAAAAGGTTTTTCAGTCCATAATATCAATAGTGCTGAGGTGGGAAACCCTAGATTAGGGTTAGAAAGCCCCCTGGACAGAGTTTACAGAAGAAGGCATTGAGCATGTCATTTGGGAGTAACCGGTAACTAATCGCAGCACTTGTTAGCTTTCTTTTCTCTGACATGGCTTCCTTCTGATGTTCTGACACATTGGTTAAGCCTCCAAATATGGAAGCTGATGACAACTTCCTGGACTGACCGACCAGTGAAGAGATTTTTCCCAGACTTTTAAGTGAGAACTGAACCCAATAAAAGCGCGATGCTCATATAAATTAATCACAACCCCTTCTGCTCCAGGCATCTCCAACACAAGGGTCACACGTACGAACATTCATTCCATCATGATTAAGTCATTCCTAAGAGTCTATTTGCAACTTCGTTGAGTCCTTTGTTTCTACAGAACTACGATTTCTGAGTAAACTGAGATATTAACTTTAACTTAAAATTCAACCACACAATCTGTAGTAGAAATATCTGCTACAAAAGTGGAGTGGTATGATTTATGAGAATTTGGGGGGTTGCTTTTTAACATAACTGAATACTAGAATGAAGCTTTACCTGTTCTGGCAGAATTAGTTTACGAAGTTCTTCATGATTGTTATAACATTTTATATTCAGATCTCTCGATTTTCTCTCAGTATTTTAATCTTCTATGCAAAAGCTGTAAATGTTTAAGTTTTTGCTTTTTCATTCTTTGGCCTTTGTGGCAACTATTCATTCTATACTAATGAAATAATGAAAAGAGTTTAGGGGCCAGCCCGGTGGCACAGCGGTTAAGTTGTCACTTTCCTCTTTGGCAGCCGGGGGTTTGCCGGTTCGGATTCCAGGTGTGGACATGGCACCGCTTGGCAAGCCATGCTGTGGTAGGCGTCCCACATATAAAGTAGAGGAAGATGGGCATGGATGTTAGCTCAGGGCCAGTCTTCTTCAGCAGAAAGAGGAGGATTGGTAGCAGTTAGCTCCGGGCTAATCTTCCTCAAAAAAAGAAAAGAGTTGAAACCTAATTATAAAACAATAATGATTTCCTTTACCATTTTTGACCATTTGATCAAAAAATGATTCGTATCTTAGTCTATTTGGGCTGCTATAAGAAAATACCACAAACTGGGTAGTTTACAAACAACAGAAGTTTAATTCCTCAAGCAATGAAAACCTTTGAATTCCTAAGCTCGGTTTATTATAACAAATTTTGATGGCAATCCTCCTGTGTTTCAAATGAAAAACACAGGTCATAACTTAATCTTCCTTGATGACGGTGGTCCATAATTTTATCTATCTTTTCTTAATTTATACTATAATGCAGAGCACGATTTTGCACCTACTTTCCATTTTTAGGCCTGTCTGTCACTATCAAGTTGTCAGTTCTCAAATCTGTCTGCTGCTGCCAGAAGGCTCGCGTCTAGTTTGCTTCTAATCTTTCCTGAGCTCGGGAAACAGATAACTGAGCTAGCTAAGAGTCATATGTAAGATACGTTAGACTCAAGGCAGCAAAATTTAGCACAAGGGCCTAGACTTAGCCTCCAAGCTTCTCGACAGACATTACGGTGTGCAGCAGCCTTTTCTCTCTTATACCCATGTTGAGGGCTACATTAAAGTTGTGCAAATTCTGACTCCTTAATAAATGAGTGAAAAGCCATAGTCTTCCTTAGGTTCATTGTTCCACTTCTTTAGAGAGGTACAATGAGGGTTTTAGAGGTGGGTGTAGAGTTACTAGTGCCATTCACTCTACACAAGGGAAGACTTGCAATTGGTTTAGCTTCTCCCCAGACAGTCCTGTGACCCACCACCATTTTTGCTGTCTGCCTTCCTCTCCTGCTCATCACAGCTGCCCACTCTGAGCGTGGAAACCCTCCAGGGCTTGACAAGAATAGCTAACAATTCAGGAGCCACCTTCTCCACCACAGGTGGCCATCTGCTCTTGCAGAATGGCAAGAAAATAAATCACTAAAGGTAACATGGCAATTTAGAAACTAAAGTAATATTTCAGCTTTTGTTTCATTAGTTTTAATTGATTGAAGAGTAAAAAAGCTGAAAAAGGGAAGCTCTGTGTGTAGGTCAAATTATGCCAGCTGCCATTACTTATTAGACAAGTGTCTCTGCTATGGAAATATTTGTTAAAAAGGCATAGTTAATGAAAGAGTTTGCAAGAGGACAAATTACCTGTAGAAGGAAAAGTACGTGAAAGATAATTCTGAGACTCTACGCTAGAAAGATAGATTGTGATATCTCCAACAGTTGTTTAGAGAGGATTTTTCATGAGAAAAATTAAAAGTTAACTTGAGGGACTCTCCAACATGGTCTTCAGCAAACATGTGACATAACAGAGGGTGCATGATATGTGTATCATGGGGTTGCTCACTCAATAGTCCTATTAGTTGTTTAGTTTGTTTTGTTTAGTTTGAGTTACTCCGGTTGGATCTCCAGGGACTTTAGATTTGTTTGGAATATGCCCCACACTTTCTTGTTCTTATGCCTACTGTTTCTCTTCCTCTTTTCGCCACTCTCACATCTTAAAACAAGCTCTCTTCCACTTGCCCAAAGAGACTCAAAGTTATCTCCTTCAAGATACCTTTCCTGAAACTACACCTTTCCATCCAAGACTGTCCCGCCCCAACCAGGATGGCTCAGGTGTCCAACTACATTTTCCCACAGCACCTTGGCTATGACTCTTAACGGACAGCAAGGTTTTCATGTTTACTTCTTCACTCCCTCCCCTCCGAGAAGAAAGTTTTCTGAGGATCAGGATCACATTTTAATACTTGTATCTTCATCAGAAGCCCATCATACAGTAGATAACTGAAAAATTTTTGTTGAAAGAAAAAGCAAGTAAAGAAGAGAACGAAGGAAGGAAGAGAGGATGAGAGGGAAGGAAGGAAGGAGGGAGGAAGGAAAGAAAAAAAGAAAGAAAGAATAAGGAGCTTCTCTTCAAAGTTAGTCTGGGCGACAAGAAATTCTGCAAAACAGTTGAGTAAAACCTCCATCTTAATGCCCTGCATTGAAAATGTTGTGGAGGGGGCACATTGAAAGCTTTCTGCTCAGAAATTTGCTCCCTGGGAATCACATGATGACAAGAATTCATATTTTGAGACAACAAAATCAAAAGTCCTTTAAAGGAAAAGTATGTTTTTCTCCTGAAAGTCTACAGCGTCCACAATATGTCTTATGTTCCACTGTTTTGTTCCTGCTTCACAGGCATAGCTGACAGTCTTATGGGATAATAGTGTACTTCTCATCAATGATGCTCAAATTTTTCAAATTTGAATTTCCAGCACAGAAGTAGCAAAACGTTTACAGTGCTGAGTTGCGCCATCTGTGTACTTTACAACTCAAGGGACTACTTCAATGACGTGCAGCAAAATCGTGTTACAGAAGGAGTTCACAATGAAAACGTTAATGACTTTGGCCGTTTGATTTGGGATGCAAAGTTTCTAGAATCAGCTTCCTAAATCAGACAAGTTTGCTGAGTTCATAGTAAATAAGGACACAGCTTCTTGTTTAACTGCTGTGCCCACCAATCAAGCACAACTTTCCTGCCAAGATGATCACCAGGGTGTGCTGCTGAAATGCATATTCCAGAGTACCTGCCAGTCAGTGCAGACACATCAACCTCTGATCAGTCTGCATGATAGTGTCTCTGCTCCTTCCCAGGCAAAGTGAACATCTTGCTAGGAAAGGGGTAAGCCATTCACACCGCCCCCAAAGGAAGCTTAAAAACTAGCATCACGATTCACATTATTGACCCTTGGACACATGTTGGTAATTCCAATAAGGGATCCTCCTCATCCAGAGGGTCCAGGAAAAGATGCTCTGGGATAACAAAGTGTCGGTACCGCACTGTCCTGTGCTGTAACACAAGAAGGAAATTGAGTCCGGTTACGCTAGATCAAAAATTGGTAAAGATGTCTTCCACAGTATTCTCTCTCTAGACCCTTTGCCAAAGAGATCAATTTTACCAGGGCTTCCTTAGGAGTACTGCAGGTGAACTGGGAAAAATGACTGTCCTACTACTAAGGCCGAGCAAGAATTTTAAGCTATTTAATAGCTCTTGAATATCCACTGTGTTTTCAGTCACCAGGGTAATTACTTCTTCACCTAAAGGAGTAGTGTTTTCTATGGCCCTGACCTCAGTAAGGGCCAGGGTCTGGCATCTGGAAAGCATAGCAGCCCTTGAAGTCTGGTGCCTGGGCCACACCCCCAACCAATGAAATCAGAATCTCTGGTGGTGGCAAGGGTGAGGACTAGACACTGAAGTGCTTCTAAAAATTTCCCAGGTGACTCTACTGCGCAACCAGGGTTGTGAATCACTGTGGTAGATGAGCAGCCCTGTGCTAAGACAGTGCTAGAAGTACGCGAGTAATCTATTCCTTGCCCTTAAGGAATTTGCCTTAGGGGAATAATACAGGTCAACAGGCAGTGGATATCTTTTGGAGAGCCTACCTACTCGGTTCCCCCTTCCCTGAAATTTCTCCACCTACAGGCTGCCACAAGAGTAGACTTAGGCAGCTCTTTGTACCAAAAATCCCTGCCCCCGCCAACCACACTGATTACATGGAGGACTGGATATACGGCACAAGATGAGATGACCGAATCCCTGGAAGTTTGGAATTAAGATCTTAAAAGTTTAATTCAGTTATTTGGGTGTAGTAGTGCTGAAAGAAAGCTGAAATGATAAGGCAGGGAAATTTGGCAGAAAGAAAAGGGAAGAATGTGAAAGTCAATATTCTGGAGAAAGAGTCAGAGGGGTACTGTATATTCCTGAGAGCTGGAGAGAAAGAGATGCCTAGGCTTCTGGCAGGTTTCAGTTCAAATCCTACAAGGCTAAGTTCTTGGACTCTGTAGGTTTACAACACATTCTCCTTATTTTGAGCTAGTTGAGTGGATCTCTGCTCCTCACAATAAAAAATGCTCCTTTCTCCTCTTCATAGTCTGGGTCCTAGTTCAGTTCCCACCTGATTTGTGAATGTTCCACATCCTTACCTTGTTTCATGAAAATAGTAAGAGCAAAAAGAGTTCAGATAAGTGGGAACCCCAAGGGTGCTGGAGGGGTCTTGGAAGCGTCATGGATCAGGTGGGAACTGAACTGGAACCTGAGAGATGGAGAGGAGAAGGGAGCTCATTCCAGGCGAGGGAAAGAGCAAGCACAAAGTCACAAGGTATGCGGGAATGTACAAAAGGAGACTGGTGCCTGCATGGAAGGGTGGGAGACCCTGGAAAATTAATTTAGCTCGGTGGGAATGAACCAGATTAAAGGCCAGCAATACATACTAACTCAACGGTCTTCTGCTCCTCGGTTTCTCCTGCAGGTAAAAAGTCCTGCTGGAGATTTGTGTATTTTTAAATGAATACTTTCTAGACTCTTAAGTCCATCCCATTCTGCCTCACTACCCTGGGAGAAAACACACTAAATAAGAACAAACGAACAAAAAGTAATAAAAGAAAAGCATTGATACAAACAAACAGAAAAGTGCTTGCCAATTTCTGTCAAAAATAGTTTATTTTGTACACATCGATGGAAGCTTATGGCCTATTTTATTCTCTGTATACTTTGGCAGAAGTTGGTTATTTTAAGAATATGTTTTGCTTCTGTTATCAAAATAAATCTTTTTTAAAAAAAATATTTTTAACTTACTTGCATCTTTACATACATGGCTAGCATAATGATGATAGTCTATGACCATTATTGGTGACAGGAAATAGTGTATTTTAGTATTAATTATAATTAAAAGCATTTGGGATAATATTAGTTAACTGCTGTGAATTCTGCAGTGGTATTTATCATCAACTGGAAGTAATGAGAGTAGGCTTCTAAGTATTAGGAAATCCTTTAGATTCAAGCACTTTCCCATCAGTGATGTACACCTGGAATCAAGGTGTGAAGCCATAGGCAAGGCTGGCAACCAGCCAATAAGCATCAGAGTACCTGCAACCCCCCTGAGCCGTGCCAACAGTCCTGAGAGTAACTCTCAACAGCTCACTTCCAGTCACCTTCTTGCTACAGCATCTAGATTCAGTTTATTCTATTTATACTAAACCTGGTCCTTAAGGTAGAGATGGCCCAAGCTAGGTGGGCCCTTGGAGGTTAGCCGACATTTTACGAATGAGGAAACTAAGATGAGTAATTGTTGAGATTAAAGGAAATGCTGAATTTGCTTTTTAAAAAAATAAGTTTTTCCTCCAGCTAATATCTCCATTGGCTAACTGAAATGACTTTACAAATTCTCACATTCTTTTCCCTTAGAATGCAGTCAGGAGCAGCCTGTGCAAAACCAGCCCGCTCCATACGTCAGGCAGTGTTTGTATATATTTCAGCGTATCCAAGCAAGGCCTTTTTAACTTTCCATCCTACGGATGGAGCTGTACTTTCCTGACTGGCGGCCAGGAAAAAACTTGGAGATTTGGCAGGAAGCTGTGGGAAGCCTGGTGCAACACCAGCCTGAGATCTGCAGCAGAGGCTCTCTACAAAAGCAGAGGAGCGAAACACCTCCCTTTGTTTAGCTCTACATATGAGTGCAAATGGAGCCCCGAGATCGCAATCAGACCCTATTGTGTAAACTTGGGGTTTCCATGCCATACAGCATTTTTGGCACCAAGTGTTTTATTATTTTTCAGCTGGAAAACCAATTAGCATTCTTTTTATATCTGGGTGTTAATACTTGGGACTTAGAGCCATTTTTTGGCCATCAGCCCACATGGCTGTAGTCTCTTGGGCAATGCCTGACAAATTAAGATAAAACCGTTACTTCATGTTTTCCTACTAAGAGAAAACAAAAACTGTTTCCTGCTCTTATTAATTGGATGAAGTCAATTTCCACATTTAACAAATAAAAAGGTAGGCATAATCAGGGTGTCAACACACGGCTCTTATCTCTCCCCAAGCTGGTTCCTCTGCAGGAATGCGAGGGAGCAAGAACTGTCAGGTTCTGACTAAGTTTTCTTTCTCGTGGAAAAAATCTTCATGGTCAACAGAGGCCTCTATCCAGTGGACTGGCTTTGACCACCAAGAGGTCACCCTTTGGCCTCTGTGGCATTTTTGCTTCACAAGTTTGAGAGAAGTGACTTACCTGGAGGAAAGAACTGTTAGGAGATTCCAGCCCTGACAAGTGGATGAGTCATAACAGTCAAGAGGGCACTGCCCAGCAAGAAAGAAATAATCAGAGCCAAATATTTCCCTATCTTGAAAGCAGAGCAAAGTAAAGTTCACACTCTAGGAATGTAGTTTATGATTAGAGAAAGCCATATCTGGGCTGCTGTCTCAGAATATCTGAGTGTGTGGAGAAGAGGAGGAAAGGAGGTTAAAATTGCTGGGGGAGGTGCCCATCCTGTGAAGTATTCCCTTATGATAAACAAGCCTTGCCATGGTGACACAACTTAATGCCACAAGTCAGAGGAATGCGGCCCTCCGGCGAGCAGACCGCAACTTGGGAAAATCTCCAGGATGATGCAAAATATTTAGAAGGGAAGTGGTAAAACAAACAGAAAGGAAACACAGCAATTCAACTGCAGTTTAAAGACAAAAATATGTTGGACACAAAAAAATAGTTTGGGTGTACAACAGCATTTTTGTGTTGTTGATGCTGAATGTACATCTCTTTGCTAGAAATGGCCTGAGGGGTCTACTGCTCCCCTTCAAGACTTTCTTTGTAAATAGTGGGTAGTGGCATTTTAAAAAAATCCATTTGAAAGACTTCTTTAAAGAATTTGTACAGAACATTTTCTTTGCAACAAAATCTATTCTGGACCTATATTATTTAACAAGAGGGCTGTGTTCTGAGTCATACAGAAATTTATTATTCAATTTTTTTCTCATTGCTGTTTGCTATCAAAAGCAGAAAGTGATCATTTGTAATAATCTAAGGGAGTGACTAGAAAATGCCCAATCTTGCACAGAAAAAGAAACATTAGAATTGAGACTCTAGGCACCAGAAGTCACCATTGCCCTAGGCACAGGGTGACCATACATCTCAATTTGCTGAGACAGTCTCTGTTTACTGCAATTGTTCAGGTTGAATTACTAAAAGTGTCCCTTTCACTCACCAATGTGATTTGGATAATAAGTAATTTAGTGACCCTACTCCTGCATGGAGACCAAGAGTCTTCTGTCTATTCCCACATCCTCCAGGGACACCATCTGATGCTTTGCCAAGCTCAGAACCTCAAAACAGTATAAAAAAGGAAGAGGAAGGAGGAGTTGCTTCCATCTTGCAAAGAAGAATCCTCAAGAGTTTGGCTTCACCTAAAAGAAGCAGAGAAGGACCGTGAACACAATGAACTCTACTTGTGCGGGGGAGAGGAAAGAAACTGTCCATCCATAGAGACCCCCTAAGGCAGCCTGCAGGAGTACCTGGGTGCTTCCCACTAGGTTATGTACCAAAGTCTAAACAAGTGCTTCTTTGTCAAATCCTGAAAGGCAGACAGTCATTTCAAAAGCAGACATTCGTGCTGCCTATTTTTGTGCTTTGCAGCCTAGAATGTATTGCTTAGATGTTCCAAATGAGAAAGTGTTCAGCCATTTCATATTGCCACCAGCTACACTGCTAGGCTGCAGCTATTTGGATCAGAATGGAAATGCTTTGATCTCTTTTACGTCTAAGTTTAACTGTGGCCCGAGCCCAAAAGGTGGACTAATTTTGGCAACTTCCCCTGTACACTTTTATCTACAGATAAAAGGAACACTTGGAAGCATAAACAAAAGGTGTATTTCCATAGGCCCAACAGCCACCACATCAAACAGAAGAGACTAGAGAAACTTGTGCTGAATATTAGCTCTGATTTCATCAGCTCTACTCTCTCCCTCATTCACTGGCAGCCAGTAAGATCATTTCCTTCCATTGTAAACATATAAAGATAATATAACATTAAAGAACTTAGAAAGGAAAGAACATTTCCAGCACAGTGACTTTCATTTCCATATGAAATTTAAAAAATCAAAAACCATGTTTTTTAAGTTGTAAAGTTATACACTGGCCTTGGATCTGGGAGTCCAAGGTTCTTGTGTGTGCTCTGCCCATATCTACATGACAGAAGATGTTGGAGCAGTCATTCTCCTAACCTCCTTGGGTCTCAAGAGTCTGGGCTTTAATCAGGCATTTATAGCCTACTAAACTCAGTTAGAATGGAACACAGGCCCCCATGGGAAGCCAGTTTGGAACTCTAGAGAGGAATCATGGCTTGCCAATGACCTTTGCACTATGGGAATTCTTCAGTTGATGACCAAATGAGAGCAACTCAAGAGCCCAGTGGGGTTTAATGAGCCTATTTGATCTCACAGTCAGAGCTGCAGTCCATTCCAACATAGGCCAAGGGGCAGTGGAGTTCTAAAAGTGGAGAGGTGGCCTCTTACCGGGGATACATATCTGGGTACACGGAGGCGGTTTAGCTGACTGCAGATCAGATAGGCTCTGAACAAAGTGATTGAGCACATTATTGCCAAAGCAGTGCACTCTATAAGAACAAAAATCACCAAATTGGAAGGAGAGATTTCCGGCCTTTCCTTGTCAATATCTGAAGAGACAAGTGAGTTTCCTGAAGGGGTCTTGGGACACACAGGATATGATTAAGAGAATATGACACAGTTTAAACATACCAACTTGGCTGACTACCCTCTATAGTGATTTGACCAATGGAGATAAACCAACCAGACTAGTGCTGGGTAGAGCTGATGGAAGGTAATACAGCAGAATTTATGAATTAAAGGGTCCAATTATAAAGAACCGAAGTAATACTGGGAAACAATTTTGTGGTTCTTCAGATAGCATCATAGTATTCATTTGTTTGCAGAAAAATATTTGTTAATTTTTATTCCTTTGAATGAAATTACTTTTTTTGTTTTCTTACAGTGTTGCCTTAAAAGTTGGAGGAGTAGTATGACCCTATTTGGGTTTTCAGTGGTAAAGTTTCTCCAGGTTTCTGGATAAGGGGATATGACTCAAGCATGAAAAATATGAAATTTCCATTAAAGTTTCCTGGCCATCTCGGAAATCAAGATTCCACGTAAAGCTTGGGAGTTGCATTAGATCATATCTAAAACCCCTTCCAACAATGCAACTTTTGCATAACAAGGATCTCAACATTCTTAAAGAATTTCCTTTTATGTGCAGTTTAACACCCGCTAGCAAAGAGAAATTGGCAGCAAAGCCCAAGGTCAAGAGAAAATGTAAATACAGAGAGTCCCAAACCACATTAGTGACAGACATGTGATGCTCACACCCTCCTTGAAGCAGTTCTCTGTCATGTGAGGAAGAGCATGAGCCCGATGCCTGGCCTTCCCTGACTACTCCTCTCTTTGCATTTAAAAAAAATTTTTTTGGTTAAACAAAAAAACATATGAATATGTTCTCACAGTAAAAGAGTCAAGCCACACAAAAACATACACAATAAAAAAAATAGACATAAAGTATTTATACATAATGAGTCATGTACATTTATTTATGATTCTATTATGTTATGGCAACTTCTTTTTACTTGAGTCTTAAAAATTTTTCTAATTTAATATATATAGATCTGGTTCTTTCTTTGTAATAGTGGAGTGTTCTGTGATTTATTTACTTTCTCCTTTGTTGATGGTGTTCTGTTTGTTTCTACTATACTATCATAGAAGTTAATATCTTTGTAAATGTGTCTTACTGACTATGAGTGAGTATTTCTGTGGGACAGGTTCCTAGAAGTAGATCGCAAGGTTAAAGATTAGGCTTACTTTAAATTTTGATAAACATTGTCTAATTTATATAAGTTTTGGTTGTATGTATTTCTTCTGTAAATGGTCCTTGGTATCCTTTGTCCACCTTCTATTTGGTTCTTTGTGTTCTGCATATTCCTATGTAAGCACTCTTTATATATTGTGAATCTTTTATACATGTTGTAAATATTTCCTCTAGTCTGTAGCTTATCATTTAACTTCATTTTCACTGTTGTTTCAGAGAAGATTTTTTTGTTTTTATAAAGTTGAAGTTATAAGTCCTTTCTTATATGATTAATGAGTTTTGTGTATTACTTACAAAAGCTTTCCCACTTCCCAGAATTATAAATTTGTTTAAACATTTTCTTCAAATACTTTCATAATTTGTTCTCACATTACTCTCTTTAATCTCTCTGAAATGTATTTTTGCTTATGATGTGAACTGTACGTTTAATTTTTCCCCTCAAAGGATAGCCCATTGTCATAATACAATTCATTGAGAAGTCTTGAATGCTTTTACTGATTAGAGCTGTGACATCTTTACTACAAACTATATTCCTGTATATTCCTGGGTTTCCATTCTATTTTTTTCTATTAATGGGTTTGTCTATTCCTGTGCCAAAATACACTGTTTAAATCGCCTTATGTTATTTTCTGATTATTAGTAGGTCAAATCTCATCATTCTCTTTTTTAAACATTTTACTTGCTAAGCATTGCTGTTCTTTCTCCCATCTGTATTTGAGAACTTTGCTAAGCATTGCTCTTCTGTCTTCCACACGTATTTGAGAACCAGCTTGTCAACATCTTTACAATTGTGAGCCTTCCCCTTGAGAAATATGGAATCATATTTTATTTACGTAGATTTGAAAATAGTCTTTTCATAAAAGTCTTGCACATTTCCTATTTATTCCTAAATATAACATGGGTTTTGTTGCTATTGTGAATGAGATCCCTCTTATCATTATGTTTTCTAATTGACTCCTGCTAATGTTAAGAAAGCTATTGATTTTTGTATATTGACTTTTATATCTGATCACCTTACTATACTTTTAAAGTATCTTTGTAAATTCTAACAGTTTTTCTTATCATCTTCTGATTTTATTAATAGAAAACCTCATATATTTCTCAAATTAGTTGTTGAGATTTTAGTAAAAATTCAAACTCAGGTTTTTTCAGATCAATCAGCAATCATCCTTTGAGTGTTATAGACCAAAAGTCTGTGCCCCTCGCCCACCCCATTCATATATTGAAGCCCTAACCTGAAATATGATGGTCATTGGAGATGAGCCTTTGGACGTTAATTAGGGCTTAAATGAGATTATGAGGATGGTGCCCTCATAGTAGGATTAGTGATTTTATAAGAAGAGGAAGGGAGAGAAAGAGATCTCTTGCTCTTTCCCAGTGTATGTACCAAGGAAAGGCTGTGTGAAGACACAGCAAGATGGTGGCCATCTGAAAGCCAAGAAGAGAGCTCTCATCAGAACCCAGCCAAGCTGGAACCCTAATCTCAGACTTCCAGGCTCCAGAACTGTGAGAAAATAAACTTCTACTTTCAAGTGACTGTGTCTATAGCACTTTTTTATGGCAGCCTCAGCAGACTAAGAGAGAGCTTACATTATGCTAGGCATAGTGGGGATATTACTGGGACCCCATATGAAAAACACATATCTCTTGTTTGTGAAACTTACAGGTTCAAAAGTTTGACATTATGGTTTGCTTGTCTGTCTTGGATTTTTTGGTTTAGGTCAAGTACTATATTCTCTTCCTGGTAGGTTTATCCTGCTCCTCCTATACACACATAAAAAGATTCTCAAATTTAACAGCTGTTTTCAATTTCTAATGCTTGTCAATAGGCCACTAGTGAAACTCACAATCAAAATATAAAAATTACAAAGGGAAGGCAACCCTAAAACTGAATAAATAAGGACAGGAGGAAATAATTTTCAGCTTCACTGCCATACAGCCCACTTCTCTTCTTAGCCAGGCTGGGTGTTCCACAGAACACCCTCCAGGCCAGGGTTTGCTTCCCTGACACATGGAAACACTGCAACAGACTTCCTTTGAGCAGCCCAGCCCTTCAGCTGCAAGGCCACATTTCCTGCAGGAAGGAATTCCTGAGGCTGGAATCTTTGCTAACTTCCCTTTCCAAGACTGATTTCTTCATATAGGGACATGCTTTCTCTGGTTCTATAGGTCCAAAAGGATATAGAAAAACTAAAATATACAACTTTTGGGTGATCTTGTCCCTCTATTTTCTTTCTTACAAGGGCTCATTTTTTTCAATTTAATTTGTATATAACCATTTAATTTGTCTATAAACCATGTTGGTTTATAGATACAGATAGGAGAGGATTACAGACAATAAGATGTCAGGTTCTGTCTTTATCTATCTGTTCATGATGGATTGGTTTGCTCCCTTAGCCATCCCTGACTGCTTGTGGCTTCCTAGAGCACTATTTTGAGAAGAAGTCAGAGACTGCCTCTGGCCATGATCAATGAGTAATGTCTGCCATAAGCATGGGAGGGAAAGCAGGATGTCTGCCAAACATTTCCCATCTTTGAATATAATTGCTTATTTGTTTCTGAGCTTAGTTATATAACCTTGGAAGTTTTATTCATTTGTAGCTATCATATATATAAAAGAAAAAAAAAATTTTTAACTTGGATCAACAAAGAGGCCTAAACAGTGAAGTGCTCCTGAATCTAGGGAGAATTAATGCTAAACATTGAGTATACAAATTTATATCCTAGATAAAGCTAAAGCCAAAAAGGAACATACTATTACTTAGTAGTGGTTTTCCACATTATTATTAATAATAGCAGTATGGTAGTATTATTAATAATCATAAGTCTCTCAAAATCCAACTTGACATAATATTGGTGGCATATAAGATTATCAGTAAAGTATGAGCCAGATATTTCCAGATCAAAATAGTACTTCATTGGGGCTGGCCCCGTGGCCGAGTGGTTAAGTTCACGCACTCCGCTGCAGGCGGCCCAGTGTTTCCTTGGTTCGAATCCTGGGTGCGGACACAGCACTGCTCATCAAACCACGCTGAGGCAGTGTCCCGCATGCCACAACTAGAAGGAGCCACAACGAAGAATATGCAACTATGTACTGGGGGGCTTTGGGGAGAAAAAGGAAAAAAATAAAATCTTTAAAAAAAAAAAATAGTACTTCATTTTCACAACACAAACATGCTGGGAGGCTAAAGCCTAAGGAAATAATGTTGTGAAAGTTGTTGATTTTTACCAAGGATGAATTTTGTGTGATTGAATGAGTAGCACACCCAAAAGTTAGACGTTGCGACATATTTGAGGAACATTCAAGAAAACAGTGATGTACAGCTCTAAGCACTGGAGTTTCACAAGTCTTCCATTCAGGGTAGGATTATCTGGAAAGCCTGGAAGTGACTACAGTTTGTAAAAAAAAAAAAAAAAGTGTTCCGCTGTGGTTTGAGATCTTATCTTATAAGATCTCAAATCACTGTTTTTCCATATCCACATACTTGACATTTTTTACAGGCAGGAAATCACTTCTTCTAACCACCCACTACTGTGACTCAACTTGTCTATTATATTAGGAATATTGGATAAGCAGAGAGAGAATTGGGAATTTACTTGGAAAATTAGCTAACATCATCCTACCAGTCCATTTTCACAAACCTTTATGACACAACATATGACACCCCCCACAGAAATGCACACTGAAATTTGGCTTACAAAATAAACATTTATATTGATGCCAAATTTTTATTAATTTTCCAGTTTTTAAAAGTACGTCAATCAGCCATCCAAAAATGTGTTTCCATGAAATTTAGTGTTTCTTCCTTCTCATGACAATATCCCTATCATTGTTTCCCATTAAATATTTGACAACATGACCTTTGTAAACAAACGGATTTACCAAAAACATGAGTTTTTGGACTTTGTGAATTGCTTACCATCAGCCAACAACTCGTTGAGGTTCATACCTCTAAGGACCTAACCCATAGACCCTAAAAAGAAATTTCTGCTCAAATTAACAAATAGAGTCAAAAAATTGTAAGAATTAATTTTCCTCACAATCTAGTCAAACAACATGTACAAAAGGTTGAAAGTCTTGTCATCTCTCACTAGGATGGTTATATGCTTAGTCACACCTACTCTAATGTCCCTGAAGCATACCAATATTCAGGAATATAAAAAACGTGTTGACGTTCATATAACGATACAATGTCATGAATGTATAATTTCCCTATTTGTTCATTGGAGACAACATCTTTGGAGTGATTAGAAGACCAATGTTTCTTTTATGTTGCATTTGATCACTAACACATTTACCAAAACCACATTATGGGACATAAAGACTTTAGACTTAAAAGAAATTTCTTGATTCCATTTTACTACAATTTCCATTTTTTAAATTACCACTCCAAAATGGTCTGCTGAAAAAGGTATAGTATGTGTAGGAAACCTACAACAGTTCTACATTTATACACAAGACCCTGAAAACTGCATAGAAATATATCTGAGCAGCTCTTCGTCGCTGCGGTGTGGCCTGCTGGTTAAGTTTATGGCGTTTCCCTCCAGGTCCTAGCCCCAATCCCACCTTAATACCTTTCTGGCTATGTGACCCAGAGCAACTTCTTAACCATCTCTGTTCTGAGTTTCTTCCTATGTAAAATGAGGGTACTTGTAGTGCCTACTCAGAAGGTGGTATACTAATTCGATGAATAAATAAATGTAAAGCACTTAAAATAGTTTCAAGCACATAACATGTCCTTCAAGAATTTGGAAAAAAAAAATATGATGTCAGAAGTTTGGGGGAATAAGCAGTTGGATTTAGGAGCGTGAATTAACAGTAAAGCAATGGAATCTATTTTCTAAAACTGGAAAAGATATAACCAGGGTGCAGTGTTGACAGTTCCCAGTCTTTTGATTCACCCGGCCCCCGTGTAGTAACGTCTTGCACGATGCCTCAGGCTCCGACACAGATTTCAATGCCTCTTCTTTTTTCACAGGATTGATCTCATGAGAGCTTGCTAAGGGGCATAGGCCGGATGACAAATGGACTGCTAACAAAGACTTTTTTTTTCCCACTGTAATAGTTTCTCAAATAAGGTGTAAAATGTATGGGCTTTATAATTTTTTTTATCAGATATAATGGTTTCTTTTACACACAATGTATTCTCTAGTTATCCTTAAGTGATACATTGAGTCTAGCTTTCTGCTAGACTCTCATTCTGTAAAAATTTTGAAGAATTGGGATGATCATGTATGTCGTCTGTATTAAATTGTATCATTTATGAAACATTAGCGATTTTTATTCTGTTAACAATTGCACAAAGATTGAAGCTATGAGGCAAAATAATCCAGCCTAAAGGCCAAATATCAACATTATTTGATCCAAACATCGTCACAGCCTATAGTAAAAATTAGTATCATAGGATTTTAAAAACGAAAGAGACCTTAGAATCCACGCAATCTAATCTCCTAGATTTTACATTTGAGCAATCTGGAATTCCCAGTAGTGAGCATAAATTAACTAGGGGATTCATCTACGAAGTTACAGAATCCTAATAAGAAATCAGGCCCCTAAACTCTCGGTCCAATATTTTTTTCTTTTAATCTGTTCCATACCACCTTCTTGTTGCAAGGGTCAACATTTTCCCCTCTGAATTAATATTGCTCTGTGGTTAAATTGAGGGATATGTTTCATGCTATAGATGGCAGGTAAAAATATTAGGTCATCTTTGATTAAATGCTAAATATTTTTCTTGGCTCATTGTCTCTATGTATTTTTCAAATGATTTATTGCACGGAGATTCTCAGTTATGTGTCTCAACCACAAGGCAAAGTGTAAAGTGACTCAGCTGCAAAATTAGGGACACCCTAAGTTACAATTTAAAGTTTTCCCCCATAATAAGTTAGCAGAATGGAAATGGGAGTGAGGATTCATTTTATTTTACTTTTGCCTCTGACCTTCTCCTTTTTCATCATTGCTTAAAACCACATTGTCATCTTCTTTCCTTGAAAGAGACCCAACAGATCATATCTTCACTGTCGGCACTTCTTGGAGTTGAGCATCTGAAAATACCAGGTTGAACTTCAGCCCCGTCAATTCCACCCTGAGCTTTAAATACCACAGCACTGCAGGCAAATGGTATGCATTTATGAGGAAGAAAACGGTTCCTATATTTATCTTGCTAATGCGATTTTTATGGATGAGTAAAATGCACTCAGTGTCTCACAGTCATTCTGTCCAGGAAACTGCCTTGTGGGACAGGAATATTTGGTGCTCGACTGAGGATGGCTCCCTGCAGATGATCCAAATTGCATTGGCATTTTATTAAATCCTGCATATAGCATTATATTCTGCTTCAATTCAGCGATATATCAAAAGCCAGGCTACTTTTCTTTAGGAAATTCTATTGATGCTGAAAAGCTTAAAAATGGCTCTCGCTGCTGACAGAGCGATACTAATGAGAAGAGTTTGAACACTGACAAGAGTTACAGTATGCCAAGTTATTTAAGGGATCGCATTGATATTTCCCTTTTGTTTTGAGATCCAGTAGTACTGGGGTTCAGTAGCACTTTGCCGTTTCATTACCTGGTGAATTGCCTTTCTTTCCTTCTCAAAAATTCCCTTCTTCCCTGCAGCCTTCTCAAACTCTTCCAGACAATTAGTAGTTCCTTTCTCTCTGAACCCAAAGCACATTAAACACCACTTCAATAGCATTTGTCACCCTGTGTCACTGTTATTTATTTCACATCTGTCCTCACTGGAGTGTAGTAACTGGGTCTTAGTCATCTTTATATCTGCAGTGCCCCCTACACAAGGAACCATCAAGATCTGCCTTAAAATGTTGGTCCAGCAGCTTTCTTGCGTTCCTTCAAATTAATTAAGGAAAAATTAATACAGGAGTCACAATAATGAGCACAATTAAATATTAAATAAAGGAAGAGTAACAACCCATTCTCCTACAACCAAAATATGTAAGCAACGTGAATAGATATGCACCCCGGATTAGGTCCATAATCCCTCATCTGAAGATTTTGGGGATTGCTGTATTTCAAAATTCAGAATTTTTAATGAATTTTAGAATATGACAGCCTGTAAATGGCACATTATTAAATATTCCCGCTATGGTCTGGGTCAGCATCCCAAAATAAAACACGCTAATATTTCTGTAGCCTAAGTATGAATATTCACTCCCAAGAAGAATAAAGACACAAATTCTATTTTAGTCTATTTCCAAAATCTTTATTCCTGTAAAAATGTAAATTAATCTGCATTCGTTTACCTTATTAGTGAATTGTATTAGTTGGAAGGATAAAAATGAGCAAAAGATCAAATTATTGAAAGCCTTGTGTATAATGATCTTATTAAGTGAAATATCAGAATAATAAGAGGGCTTTCTCACTGTAATCATTTAGAAAACTTCAATTAACTCATAACGCAAATATATTAATTAACAAATTGTGACCTGATTATCTTTGTGACCTAATATTGTGACCTGGTTATTGTTTCTCTTTTAATACTTGAGAGAATATTTATAGCAAATCTACATTTTAAAATGTAGGTTTTATTATTATTTAGGTGTAGTGAGGCCGATAGATCAGGAGACAATTGCCGTTGAAAAGATGGTTTGTTATACTCGCAGTGCCCAAGAGGAGGGGGCGTGCCACATCATACAGGGCCACCAGGTCAGTCAGGCAGAGGCAGCAAGGGGAAAACATAGGCAAAAGCCGTTATCTGTGGTTTCTGTGGGAAGGAATAGGTGAGGCGGAGGAAGCAGGCTGGAGATTGGCTAGTTTGAACAATTTCAGCAGGCTCTGGGGCATAGGGGCGGTCCCTAGCTGTCTGGTACCTGCTCCTGGAGTGATTACGGCAGGGGAATAGTGGCCCAGAGTGTGAGAGCTTAATAAAAGAGGTAGTTGGGCTGTGGGCTTTGAATTGGTTGGTTTGCAATAACAAAGGCTCACTTACAGGTGAGTTGTTTGCTCTCTCCAGGAATCAGGTAGCCCTGGGAGGGACAGTTCCTCCGGCGTCAGCAAGGCCCTGAGATCTCAAAGCATCCAATACAGAAACTAGAAAATGTGGTTATTACAATCTACAAATGATGAAATTATACAACTTTAAACCAATAATGAAATTTAAGAATTATTTCTTTACTCTCTTTATTAGCTTTGTTTTATAATGGCCTTTTCTTATTTCATTGTAAGAACAAATATATTCAAATTGGTACTTTTTAAGCTTTTTTCATTTTTAGTTTAAAACTGAGTTATGTTCAGAGGGTGACAGGGTCTGGCATATAGTGCGCCCTTGAGGAATGTTAATCCTCTTCCCTTGCCATACTTCCTGTCCCTTTCCCTTCTTTCATTCATTTACTACATGTTTATTGAGAACCCATTGTGTACCATTCTAGACACCAGCGACGCACCTTTCAGTCTTCATGGAGGGGACTATTTAACAGCTGCTGCAGACATTCAATAAATAACCACACACACACACAATTAACTATTTGGCGTCCTTAGATGTCAGGAGAAGATATTGCAATAAGGCATTATGCCCTCATTAGTGTGAATTCAAGGGCACATTATAAATACTTTTCAATATCATTTAATATAGTTGAATTATTTATTTTTATTCAACGTTTGGATTTCTGAAGTTGGCAAGCAATAGAAACTTCTTTTTAAATTTTTATGTGACATATTATAAATATACCATATGAAGAAACTTATGAACAAGATATAAAGTAGATTTCTGAATTATGAGTTTTCATTATACCCTTAAGGCTGTTCCATTCTGTTGTATTTATTGAGTGCCTACTATATGCCCACAGAGTCTTTGCTGGAAAACTGCAGGTAATACAAAACAATGAAGTGTGAGTAGTTCAATGATTTTGGACTTTCCTGGGTAATTTCTTGTTTTTTAAGCTTTCATTCAATAAAACATTAATTGCTATTTTGAACAGATTCAACTATATCTGAATGTGATTATTTCAAAACTAGAACTATGAGCAAAGTAGTGCTATCCTTGGCTATTATGCATGCAAGGTTAACAATTAACAGACACCCTTCAGGCACAAAAGAGATGCAGCAGGGGCATCTTTTTGATTCTGTGGACAGAAAGGTCGTAGCCGTCTTCAGCCTTGTGCTTGCTGGCGGAGGAAGGCTTCCTTTGTCCTCAACTTCAGCCTTCACTTTATCAGTGTGTGATGGCCCATGACCAAAGACAGGAAGCAAATAGCAGCAGCTCCTCCTGTGCCTCCTGCGTCCCCCGTCCTCCCTCTGCCTTGCCTTCCTTCCTCTTTAGTTTAATGTTCTAGTACCGTGTTATCTCTATTCCAGCGTGGCGAAAATAATTATTCTTGTAAATATCACAAAATCCTAGGTCTAGGAGAGAGTTTAGAATGGTATCTAACTTATCCTTTTATTTACATATCTGTTAACAAAAATTATATACAGGTGCATGTAGTTCAAAACAAGAACTTAGGTGTAAGGTTTTTACAACAACAATAATAGTGTTAGTTCTAGATAAATTATCAATTCCTCACAAGTGCCTCCATAGACTTGTCAAACATGCTTTCCAAATAAAGACTTTCTATGAAACATTATCCCAGTTACATCAGGGACTGTTTTTTAACCAATCCACTTTCATTCATCTTTTGTAGATACTCTTTCTGTTTTCTTTTTTAATAATTCATTTTCTGAATACTCATAGCACTTCAGTTTTTGATATTGTGTGCAGCATTAAATGACTTGTTGCACACCATTGCAACACTAAAATTTAATAAAAACAAGGTTTTTTGTAATATTAGTGCTTTCTCTGAGATATTTTTGCATGTAATATATCTTCCAAAAATGACAAAATTTCAAATAAAGATGTTCTCTCCCTGATTATATGAAGCTCCTGACTAGACTGAGATGCAAGGATAGACCTCAACGTTCTTAGTTTCATCTTCCAAGAACCTTTTTTTTCAGATTCTTACTAAAGGAGTCGTATTTGCTCATTCCTTTGTGTTATAGCCCAGAGGCTTTCTCAGGGCTCAGGACAACGAAGGCCCTATCAATTTTCAGTTCTGGCAACGATGTTGAACTCTAAATCAGGTTGAAATCTTTATTCATTTAAGATTTCTTGAGATTAGAGAGCAAACGCTGTTCTAAAATTCAGATTAAATAATGCCTTTATCAGTGCCTGGCCCTTAGGATCAGTCATGGTGGGATTTAAGCTTTCAGGGAATCCCTTTGTCCAACTAGCTGAACTGACTCCCATCTTTACATCAAAAGCAGTTTGTGGAGGCTCACTGTTTCTTAGACTGTGATCTCTCAGCAGCATCTCTTGCCTGGATTATTACAGAGGCTCATTCTTTCTCTTCTATGTGGTCACCTTCTATCCATCCCCTACACAACGTGCCACCTTTCCACTGCTTACTACTGACTCAGGATCAAATCTAGACTATTTACTGCAGCTTCCGAGGCCCTATTTGACATGGTCCCTGCTTACCTCCCCAATGATATCTTTCCTTGCTTTACTCTCACATTCTGTGCTCCAGATACTCTGAGCTTCTTTCCATTTCCCCAACACTCCATGGTTTCCCTTACTTTTAAGCTTTTACACATGCTGTTACTTTGGCCTGAAAAATCAGAGTCCTAATTTGTGTAACATAGAAATGATTCTATTTCCCCAACTGAGGCTATAAAAACATAAAGATCAAGCATTACGGTCTTCTCCATCCATTCATTATACAGCTTTTAGCCTATCAGCATTATTTGAAGTCTATTTGAGTATCGATCCTTGTATTAGGTAGAGGAGAGATGCCATAGAACTACAAGATAGTCATCTCTGTCTTCAGGAAGCTCAGCCATTTGAGAAAGAGTATAAAACCCCTGGGGGAAGGAGTAGAAAATCTATGAATACTTGTGTAAAACCTTTAAACTACTAGAAAATAAAAATAAGTGACATCTAGAATATTATAATGTGCAAATATGAAGTGCAGGAGGAAAAAAATGAAAGTCAGCAGTATGGGTCAGGGGATTGACTTAAGCCAGATCATGAAGGCACAAAGGGACATGAATGAGCACCTGTGATGGGGAGATGGGAAAGAAGAATTTTAATACAGGAAATAAAAACATCAGAAAACTAAAAATTACAAAATGGATAATTTACACAGAAAGCCAGAGCTGTGTAAGATGGTTTTATATTTCAAACGTTATAATTCAATGTATATTAGAAAATTACAAGCAGGACATTAACTTCGTAATTGCACAAATATTACCAGACAGAGGCTACAAGAGGCAGTGAGTTTACTTAAATTAGAAATAAGCTAGTGAGTAGGTTTAAATGAAATCAAGTAAATAATAATGAAGGAGGACTATAGATAAGACAACAATCATGAAGGCCTTACTCCAATAAATGAAAATTGGGCCTCACTGGACTAGAGCATTAGGCCTTGTTTAATGGACTATGGATGATAAAATGAGCAAGAAGGAGGGACTTAGAGGATGTATACATCTATGTTACTTGGTTTTGATTTCTTAGTTTCTGAGCAGAGAAATATAGAATGTATTTTTACGTGAAATAATTCTTGCAGCAGGTATATATATAATCAGTTAATGAGAGAGAAGCTGAGTAAAGGAGAGATCCATGAAGTTGCTGGAAGTGTGAAGCGAATGCTCCCGCAGATGAATAGAAAGAAGACAATTGGACATGATGAGTGAATCACACAACATGCACAAATTGGAGCAGTGGCCAAGGGTACAGCATTATGGTGCTTTTCCTCAGAGTAACCAGGAAGTTAGGAAGAAGAGACATTAAAGAGAAAGCTAACATTTCAATAAAATACAGATCTTCAATCAAGCATATCCACAACACTCCGTCAACTGCTGGAGAAGAGCACAAGATGAGACAGATGGGGATCAGGGAGACGTATGTTTAAAGGAGAAATAATCAAGGAAGAAGGAAAGAATTTTAGTGCAGTAAGGCATGGGAATAAAAGTGAGATTTCTCATTGGTTAGGGAAAAAAATGTGTGGAATCCTATGCGTTGGTGCAGAATTTATTGATCATAAATTGTTATTTTTTTAATAATCAGTGGGCACATTTTGATTGATTAATTGTGCAGCATGGGCAATAAAGTAGGTTCTTATAATTATACATAACACTTCAAAACACTAAAAAGAGAAATGTATAAATGCTTTATACTAAAGATGACAATAACTTTTCCATTTGCACTCAGGTCAGCTTAAGTCAGTTGAACGCTGTCATTCTAGTCCTTTGATACTAGACTAATTAATATTAATATGGGGTGGAACAGAGATATGAGGCATGAAGCCTGGGAAAGCAAGCAGTCTCCAACTAGAGACAGCCTTCACATTATGCAAACTGAGTTTTTATTTTTAATTTCTTTCTATCATAGCAAAGTCTGTAATGCATTTTATTCCCTTCAATGAAATAATCATAAAATTCATAGGATTTTGAAATCTGTTACTAACATTTTAAAAATGTATCCCAAGCCCCAGCACACTTATAAATAGGTACTTTGAGACAGTTCAGAGAACACAACCATTTCAGATTTATTTAATTGGCTTTCGGACTTTCCCTTCTAAATAAGCCAGCATGCAATTAGTCAATGGCAAGTTTTCACAATAGTTTCACTGGCAACATTAAGGCACCAGCTTAAAACTCATTACAACAAGAGCTACAGCTGTCTGCTTTTCTCGTTACTCATCATGATACCTACCATAGGGTTTTCTAAGCCACACTTCCTTTCGCATTTACTAACTTAATGAGCCCAAGAAAATGAAAAAGAAATGAAGTTTCGAAAATCCCATCTGATGGTTCTTCGAGATTCAGAGCTCTATTTCAGAGAGCCAGAAGTCTGAGTAACCCAACATAAGAGCTGGCAGCAGAGGCTTGCCAGCTGTTACACATTTACCAGCCCAGCTACATTTTTCCCTGCTCTGGGCCGAACAGTTATAAAGGGCCACTCTTAACCTTATTTGGATTAAAATTTGTACCATTCACACAACAGGATTTCTTTTTAAATTTTGCATGTTAATTTTCTTTATTCAGTATTTATATTGAAACCAGACATCTCCGATGTTCTGTCGTATTTTAGGGACCACTGTAACACTGGAAAAAGAAATAAAGTTTGACCTATTTGCTTGTCAGGATGATGAGATAAGATTTAATTAATCTTTACCATGAAAAACCTATGAATCAGCAGTTATGGCACGTTTGCACTTTTCTATTTTTATGTCAAATTTGTTGCTTCTTAAACAAATGGTAAAATATTGCAAAAATGTGTTGGGGTCCCCGAGACCACTCCATGTTTGGAGATTCTCTAAAAGGATTCATAGGATTCAGCATATAGTTGTACTCATAGCTAAGACTTAGAACAGCCATGTAGTAAGGATAGGCAGCCGATCAGAAGGGAAAAGACAGAGGCAGAGTCTGGAAGAATCCGTGTGCTTCCCTATGCTCACCCCCTCCCAGGAGAGATCACAGAGATCACAGTCCTTCCTAATGAAGAGAGTACAGCAACACGCATGCGCTGTTTCTATCCGGGGAAGCCCACTAGAGAGTCAGCATCCAAGATTTCTACTGGGGGCTGGTCACGTAGGCGCCTTCTGCTTACCCTATGCCAAAATTCCAGACCCCCAGAAGGAAGGCAGGTGTTCGGCACAAGCCGCACTGTGTTGCATTCTGGGTGTGGTGAACCACCCTTATCAGTTCGGGAATGGAGGGTAAAACTCCTGAAATTCCAATGCTCAGACATCAGCCAATGGCAGGCGGACCTTGCAAGCAGGACTTTCTAAGGATAGAAGTGTCAGATCTGCTATCTTAACCCTTTCCTTTGCAAAAGGACATTTGCAATTATTCTAATTTACAAAAAAAAAAAAGTTTAAATTCAGAGAATAAAGAAAAATATTTCTAAATAGATTTTTTAAACAGTTAACGCATTAGAGGAAAACTGGGTGATGTGCACTTCACCTTCAAATATAAAATAAAAGAGAAAATTCTACCACAAGGGAACATTTTTTTTCTTATTCCAAAGCACTCTGAAAAAATTATCAGCTCTTGTAAGTAATTAAGTAAATTCAGCAGTATTTTCTAAATTTTCTTCTAGAATGCTATGGGTTGATGCCTTCCCCCGCTGCTGACTATGCGATTAGATCATTTATAAATGGGATGTCTCATTATTCTGGGCATCCATTAACTCAAATTTAAAAGCAGAAAATGAAAAATTCTAATTATTCTATTGTGTTTCATATTTAATTATCTTAAGCAATGCCAAAAATCAGCAAAACTCTGCTATGAGCATTGGCTTGACATTTTCTTATAGGTTACAAAATATTTAAACAGTTTTATCTGCTATCCCCAAAGCAATTTGGGTATTAAGCAAAAGTATTTAGGTGTAGTAATATATTTAAAATAATGACTTGAATATACACAGGTGGTCTTAAGGCCACAGCCAGTGTTAATAAAATAGACCAGGGAATTTTTTGTTGTTGTTCTATTTAAGGCCTTCTTAATGGAGAAGCAGCCACGATCTGAAATTTCAAGAGTGTCACATCAATGTACTAATACTTTTCAAAGCTCTTTTGAACAGGTGACTTTAGGAATTAACTTAATTGCACCCAGCATTTCTATTTTGGGAACTTGGAAACTAGATTTGTTATCCCAGGGGACAGCACATGGACCAAAGACACTTTCCTTCATGGCATAAAGACACATAGGCTTCCCCTTGATATGAGATGCCACTGTATGAAAGAGAAATAGATAAATCCTGAAAGATGCGGTATTTACCAAGGAGAGACTGTGTTAACCCTAAGTAGGATTATTCTAATCTAGAAGAGACTAAAGATAATGTCAATCGGCAAGTTTCAGTCCCCTGCCCACTTCCTCCACCCACCCAATTAGCCAGATGGACCGGGGCTTGAGGACAACATGACCTCAGTTATAGAAGATTAGAAATTACGATTCTTTTTGCATTTCAGAGTTTTATTGCATCTGTGGTTGACCCTATGGCACCATTATTGAATACATCAATCCATCAATCCACCAGTTATGCGGCATTACCATGTGAGAGGTAACTTGGTTATAAATCTGCCCCTGCTCTGTGGAGACTGTGCTCGTGTGACTTTTGACTTAGGGTCATTCTTCAAATTTCTAAATACGTTTGGTGTGTTTCTCCCAATTGGTGGTCACAGCTTCTTGGGAGATCTGAACCCTCTGAGATCTTCTCTCAAGCCCCGTGATGGAACCCATGACTGAATAGTCAGCCTGTCTAAAGCACAACCTCCAAATTTGAGACGAGCCATCTAGCCAACTTTCTTAATGGGGTAGCACTCAGCATGTGCTTGTATGTTCACAGGTCATTTCCTCAACAATCTGGTGCAGGGCCTAGCACATAGGAAAAGCTTAATAAATATTTATGGAAGGAAATTCTTGAAGAAATTATAAAATTTAACACATATGAATATATAGTTTCACATTACATGTGGCAATATATAATGTTCGCTTAAAAGCAGTCAGACTGATCTGGGTTCCATGACTCAACAACTTTATGGCTAGGATAATTTAAAATAATTATAATAGTGTAAAAACCTTCCTATAGCACTTACTAAGTGCCAAGCACTCTTCTTATTGCTTTGTATATATTAGCACATTAATCCTCACAACAAGCCTAAGAGTATGTGTTATCATTTTCTCCATTTAAAGTCAAGAATACCAAGACACAGAGAAGTTAAACAAATTGTCCAATGTCACACAGCTAGTAAGTGGCAGAGCCAAGTTTAACACCAGACAGTCTAGCTCCAAAGACTGTGCTTATGACCTCTTTGTCTTACTGCTTCTCTAAGGATATGTTGTTTAATTTTTCTGAGCCTCTGTTTCTCTACTGTAGAAATAAGACGATAATGTTTACCCTCACATGGTTTTTGTAAAGAATAATCTGGTAACAGAAGCAAAATGCCTAAAAGGATTGGCACAAAAGAGGGATTCAATACATGAGATTTCCCTTCCTCCTTCTTTTTGGTGGCTCTCCACTCAATGACAGCTCAGAGTTCATTTAGAAACACCAATTAACAACTCCCAGAGACTAATTTTCTATGGGCTAAAAAGCCCCGGGTCCTTTAAAAATTCCTCGTAAGAGGAGTCAAAAGAAAAGTTTCTTAAAGATTAACAGACATTTCAATTTCATGTATTCCATAAATGTGTTAAAGGATAAGAATTTGAGATACTAGGTCCTCTACTCCTTGGCATCACCACCCTGTTTCACCAACATCACCACCCTGACCCTCCCCCAACCCGCCCCCTAGCTCCCAAGAGACACTTTTCCCGTGACCGTGGCCCTATGACATGAACAGCACACATTGGCTTGAGGCATGACTAACACAGCTGCACGCAGAATCAGAAGGAAGTTCTTGGCTTTAACTCCAAAGAAGTTCTTGCAAGTCATAGCAGGGGTCATCATTGTGAAAGCCAAGGATTCTAATTCAGAAGATCTGGGTATTTTGAAACTCAAAAGAATAATCTCTAGAGGAGACTAAGTCTAACATAAATTTTATATCATTTAACAAGAAATAAGAACTGAAAAGGAAAAAGAACCAAAAAGAAAAAAATATGAAGAGCTACGTAACCCTACCCTTGCAAACAAGATAAAGGTGGCCTGGGATTGAAGGGCGTTCTTTGGAGAATAGAAGACAGCTTAGAAATCCTTGAGGTCTTGGGAAGGGGCCTAATACCCTGCACCTTTAGGGTGAGTACAACAGGTTGGGGATGGGGGACAATTTTGGGTAATCCAGGAAGACATGTTTGAGGCTATCTGAGGGGAGAGGTCAAGCCCAAGGAGAAAATGAATGCTTTAGAGATGCCATCTGCTCCAGTATGCGTGGCACCTGTCAGATAGAAACCACCAAGGGTAGGTCTAGGCAGTGAGGACCTAAGACAGAAAAGCATTCTCCCACCCACCTCACCCTGGCCCTCAGCTGCTCAGGTGAGCCTCTGACAGTTTTCTGAGCTCTCTAAAGGAAGCTAGAAGGGGCTAAGAGCAAACTATGGAGACCAGACGAGTCTGGGATACAGAGGGGAAAAATGTCGAGGGAAGTAGGGTAGAAATAGACCTACATGGCTCTGATGGTAGGGTCCATAGGACTGCAACATGCATCTGGTGAATGCAGCGGAAATAGACCCACAAGCAGACTGGATGATTTCCATCTCAGCCCATGCTGGCACATGTCCAAGAATAGTGGAGGCCCAAATGCACTCTCCTGTAGAAGCCTAGATGTCGCGTGTGCACCTGGACCCCCAGAGCAGGACACTGAGCTCCTCTTTGACCAAGCTAAAGATCTGAAATGAAAGAAGTCACCACATGGATCTAATTTACTTGAAGATAACTGAGTTTTCTACCATCAGGTAGAAAGGAGACTTACACTAGAAATACATTCCATTTATGGAAGAATAAAGTTTTGTAGAAGCACAGTACGGCCTGTGAAAATATCACACCCACTAAGTGTGTCTTCTGGTTTGAAGGTGACGGAGACAGCGAATTGCCTTATTTGTGAAAAGTAGCTGAAATTGATTAGCAGACTTGATGACATCGAGAAAGAATCCCTTCTGTCTTCTATCTTCATTCCCTTATACTATTAGCTTATTAATTCTTAGCAATTGTAAACTGCTTCCCCAAAGATCATGGATAACTTCCTATCTCACCCAATGACTATGGGCATCTGCTTCTCTCTGTGGCACTCAACACTTCTGACCAGCTCCTGCCCCACCCTTCATGTGTTTTCCATGATGTTCTGCTGACGGATTTTGTCCTTTTAACCATTCCCAACCTGGCGCCTCATCCTCCTCCCACTTGCTTAGTTGAGCTGAGGGCTTTAGTCCTCAAGGACTGTTGTTCTGCTGACAATCAGTGAGCTTAGAAGAGGACCCCAAACCCCATATGAAATTCCAGCTCCAGGCAACATCTTCATTACAGCCTTGTGAGCCACTGAGAGGAGGACCCAGCTAAGCCGTACCAGGATTCCTAACCCACGGAAACTGAGATACATCTTTACGTTGCTTTAAGCCACTAAATTTGTGGTAATTTGTTATGCAGCAGTAAAAAATTAACACAGGATCTTTATGCACTGTTCTTTTGTATAAACTGTATGCTTTGGTTCAGTCTGTAAAAGTGTTTTATCTATTGCTTGACCTTTAATGGGCAGTCTAGGTCATAGTAAATCACCTTCAGCTTCCTGGCAAATTGAGCTATTTTTTTCTTGATGCAATCTCTAAAATCACTTCCCAATCCCAAATATAAATTGACTTTAACTCCTGCCAAATTGTCTTCTCTTAAAAATTTAACTGTTAATCATATTATTTTGCCTAATGGGGAAAAAAGTGAGACACTCCAAAAGGCTTCCTTTGAAAGGATTCTTCCAGCCACGAGGATTTTGAATTAAATCTCTGAGAATTAGCTCCACCCATCTCACCAAGAAGAAAAGCCATCTATGGCTTAGGCCAGATTGCAGTCATTCACTCTTCTCCAGCATTCTCATCTTTTTTTTTTTTTTTTTTTAAGATTTTATTTTTTCCTTTTTCTCCCCAAAGCCCCCCGGTACATAGTTGTGTATTCTTCGTTGTGGGTTCCTCTAGTTGTGGCATGTGGGACGCTGCCTCAGCGTGGTCTGACGAGCAGTGCCATGTCCGCGCCCAGGATTCGAACCGACGAAACACTGGGCTGCCTGCAGCGGAGCGCGCGAACTTAACCACTCGGCCACGGGGCCAGCCCCTCCAGCATTCTCATCTTTAAAATGCAAGTTATAGTGTTCAAACACCCATGAGATTTTTCTCCTGGGGTCAATTTCTCATAACATCCAAAGTAAAGATTTTTAGGTCCTTTCTTTGTAGAAATGTAAGGTAAGAGATCATGCTTAGAATCATAGGGACAGAATCATAGACGACTCAAGAATAATCCTGTCTTATGGATCCCATCTCTGAAATACCTGTTTTGACATTACAGTTAACGGATTCACTGCTCCCTGTCAGTCAACCTCTTCCAGTTTTAGACAGCAATCATGGATAAGTTACTCAAAATTATTCTTTCAAAAGTTCTCAGTCATTCTAATTAAAAAGAATCCCATATTTAGTGATTATTCATAATGACGGCAAAAAATAAGGCATAGAAACTCATTTTTTTATCTATTTCCCCAGAAAAGAAAAGCATGAAATGTTCAGCTTTTTTGATCACTGCTCCCATCTCCATTTTCTCACTTGGCATGATTCTCAGACCTTGTGTTGGCCAGTCCCACATCCACAACAGAGAAAATCTAGAAATATAGTGGGTTAATAAGTAATCTAGTAACGTAGGAGGTTATTAGTAAAATAATGAGCTAAGTGCTTTCCTAAGAATCAGACCAATGAAAGATGCATCTATCTACAACGTTTCTAAATTCTGTGATAAAACATCTACACTGAATATAAACGTGGGCCACTGAAGGCTACTTTCCACAAACTAAGCAACCTAACTTTTTAAAGGACAGTCCAAAACAAGAGAGACAAGAGTATTTCTGCCACTTCCTCTTGACAATCACTCAAGCAAACAATACCTATTAAACATCTATTATGATCAAGGCCATATACTTGGCATCTTATGGAACATAAGCACTTACAAACTACATAGGGAGACAAAGGGTGATTACAGAAAATGTTTTATGAAGACAGAACTGATTTATCAACCCAACGCGCAGGACAGCATTATGAAAGAGGTCACCGTGCAGTACATGATTATTTCATTCCTTCCACCAGTGTTTACCAGGTGTCCACTGTGTCACACTAGGGGGTTTAAAGATGACCAAAGCAGTCCCTGTTCTCTAGCTCTCCAGATATCAGTGGTATGGCTCCTGTCATCAGCATTCACTGCTGCATGTTCCTTCGAGGTAACTCATTATCATGTTAGCATGACTGCATAGTATTTTATATGGCATTCATGTGAGTATGTGTCACCTCTTATCTCTCACAATAAGGCTACCCCTATTTTTCTTTTTGGCAGTTTCATTTCTACTATTTGTGGGAACATAGGTACTTCTGATTGGCTGGTTTTATTATCATCAACTGAGCTACATATGCCACTATGCTTAAATCAAGAGCATAGCCACTGTTGATTGAGCACTAAGCACTTAACATTCATTTATTTCTTAGAACAACCCTGAAAGGTGAATAGTATGACTCCCATTTTGCAGATGCAGAAATAAAGTTTTTGAAAAATAAATGACTTACCCAAGTCTAAGAAGGAACACCAACTCTGGAACCAGACAATCTGAGTTATAACCTTGTGAGATATATAATCAGGAGCAAATGACTTACTTTCTCTGTATCTCAATATCCTCTTACGTAAAAGGTAGATAAAAAGTACATATCTCACTGGGTTGTTGTCTGAACAAAATGAGATACTAGACATGAAATTATAAAGCACTATCTAAACGTAAGCATTGCTGTTGTAACTCCTACATAACTAGCACATTAGATTTTTAAGCCTATATAATGTGCACCGTTTCAGATAACAAGACTAAAAATATCTCAATAGCAACATGTTATCCTATCGAAATTTTAACATATGCTTGAACTAATGTTTTAGCTCAATTCACTTCTATGGTTCAAAAAAATAAAAATGATGCACATTATCATAATATTCTGTTGGCTGCCAAATGAAAAGAACTGATGCCCCTGGAAACAAACAAACAAAAACAATTGACATCTAAATCTGGAATACTTCTTTGTACATCTTCTTGCTCTGCCTCAAAGATATAATGGAACTAGGATTGATCGAAAAAAGGATATTAAACTTCCGCAAACATACATCCAGCGCTTACTATACACCAAACACTGAGTTAGGCATTTAACGAAACTGAAATAAATAGGGCAGAATCCCTGACCTCAACTAGTTCTTGGCTGAAAATAGGCTGCTTATCTGGAGGAATGAATACTCTGCTGATAAGTCTCAATACACAGTAAATAAAAGAAAACTGGCCTACAGCTTCTACTCCACACGATAATTGTATTATTAGTCTACTTTATGTAATGAATCCAGACTTATGGAATCTATTTCTATGATTGGTTGTATTTTTTCTTTTAAAGGGAATGTGGAGGTTAAATTAGGCAGTGGGAGTTTTTTTTTTTCTTCTCCCCAAAGCCCGCCAGTACATAGTTGTACATTCTAGTTGCAGGTCCTTCTGTTTGCGCTATGTGGGATGCCACCTCAGCATAGCTTGATGAGCGGTGCCATGTCCGCACACAGGATCTGAGCCTGTGAAACCCTGGGCCACCGAAGTGGAGCGCACAAACTTAACCGTTCAGCCACAGGGCTGGCCCCTGGCTGTACTTTTTGAAAAATAAACATCAGCATAGGAAGATTTTAGGCAATCCATAAATAGCAAATGAGAATTGAACTACCAACAGAAAGCAAAACATCTTAGCATATGTCATTTAGCTTTTGAGATTGATGTCATGGAGTTTATTCAGTCCCTTCCATAAGCCCCAGTTCTAGTGTCAGTGACAGAACACTGTCTTGGCCAAACCAAAAGAAGAGTGTTGATTCTTTTGATTGTATATTATCTTTAATCATGAGAAATATTGGGAGGTTTAGGTAAGATATACCTCACCATTTCAAAATTAAAGAAAAGTAGAAAAAATCCCCAAACCTTTCTATATTTGATAGCTTTCCAAAAATGGTTTACAAAATAACAAGACAATAATTAAAGAAGTCAAGTGATCAGTGGTGTAATTCCCTATCCCTACACCTGGAGGTTCAGGTAGGTTGAGCAACTGGGAGTAGAGAGTAAAGGTTAACAATGGTATACCCTACCCAACAAAAACATAGATTTGTCAAGAAGAGAGTATTTGCACCATAAGTTTGGACTTTCAAGCTGCTATTTCTTTAGATGTGTTTTCTGGTCAGTGTTTGGACAGGGCTACTGCCTACGGTCAAGAGGCTGAGCGTTGCACAACTCCAGGGAGCACCATTTACATAAATAGACTAGATGTAAACGTCATCCTCTGGAGCTTCATAACATAGTAGCCCTATTCTATGCATAAGGGAGTGGGGAGGGGATGAGGTAGGAAAGGATTACGAGGAAGGCCAGAAGGGTATATGAGGGAAGGAAGGCCAGTAGACACACGCAATCCAGCCCCACTGAACTATGGCAGGTGTTTACACACACCCCTAACAGAGATTTGCAGTAGATGTAGACACCTGGCACAGCTTTCAAACGTCGACTCCCAAGTACCATCCTACCATTTTGTATCACTTTTCATGGCATTGTGTTAGCATCATTATAAAACCATGTACAATTAAAGGATTTGATCTTATTTTAATTTCTTAGATTCAAATGAATTTGAAAATACACGCCCCTGAAGTATGGAACATCTATATAACATATTCAGAATGTTCTCCAGATGCATACTGAAAATTCTGCCTTACATGACGTTCTGCTTAATTTTTGTCACATGTTTTAGAAAGGTTTTGACGTTTAAAAATCTGTCATGCTGGTGTCACAACACGTTTGTTATATTTGATCATATATGTGTATTTCTGAAAATTTCAAGAGTTAAATCAAACACATCTCACTTAAATATGTCAAACACTGTCAATTCCATCTTGAACAGGACATATATTTGTTTAGTTTACTTGCAATACACACATGTGTGCACACACACACATACACATATACACAACGTGAGTCATGAATTCTATAAAGTAATATGCTATTTTATGGCACAAATTCAAGTGAAGAACACTCAATTAAGAACAGAAGTAAATAACATCACATATCTATCACACATTTCCGTGGTTTTTCAATAACGGAAAAGCGCACTTTTGCAAATAGACACTATTCCCACACGTAGTCAATATGAATGGCATCTAGTATATTCCCTCAGAGCATGTTTCATTGGTGAGTAAAAGGTTAGTACTTGAACTGTTAGCATTATAAATAGAGGAAAAACTGTTGACTGAAAAAATAATAAATATATTTAAATTAATAACGATAGCAAAAATTAAATTAATTACAAATAATTATAACAGCTACTATTTTTAAAAACTTGCTACTACTGCTGTGTTTGACAGTTTATCATGCATCAATGCTCATTTATATTTTGACATTGTAACAATGATGTCATTTAGCTCAAGATACTGTATCTGGGACTCAGACCCAGATTTATCTGAATCCAAAGCCCTCAGACCTGCACTGTACTGTCTATGGAAAGAAGTGAAAATATTTTATTTTAAAATATAGTGATTATAAAAAATACATATGAATTTGTTCTGCTGTTTTGCTTTCCTGCACTTACCTGGAAAATACTTTTTTCAATCCCAGTTCACCTGGATTTAGGAGCCCTTTCTAGCTCTTATTAATTTTAAATAGAATTTTTAGTGTGTGTGTGCATGTGTGTGCGTGTGTGTGTGTGTATGTGTGTGAGGAAGATTGGCCCTGAGCTAACATCTATGCCAATCTTCCTCTATTTTGTATGTGGGATGCCACCTCAGCATGGCTTGATGAGCAGTGTGTAGGTCCATGCCCGGATCCAAATCCACAAACCCAGGGCTGCCTAAGCAGAGCGCATGAACTTAACCACTACGGCACAGGGCCAGCCCCATGCTAGGAACATTTTAGACGAAACTTCACAAGATGACTAGTTTCAGCGTAAATGCTTTTGGACAATGGAGCCATGCTGTTGTCAACCTCTAGGGAAGGAAGACACACCAAAATCATCTCTTAGCTGTTTCAGTTTTCCTCTTAACTTTATCACTAAGTTAATATTCCTTTCAAAGAAAGTTATTTAATTTATGGGAATCTTTTCATTCTTCTTTAGGATCATAGGCCACTGGTAACAATAGCCAAAGTCAGAGACTATTGTTAATGTTCTTGTTATCTACAAGCCAGTTCACTCCCAAGATCCTTCTGTGGGGGTTCAGTTTTGTCATCTGTAAAATGGGAATAATGGTTTTTGCTTAATATATTACAAGTAATTTTTAAGGCAACTGAAAAAATATACTTATGTCAAGTTTTGGGTGAAGGAAAGATAAGCTGGTGATATGTCTGTCATTGTATCAAACATTTATTCAACAAATATTTAAGAAACATCTTTTAGCTGTAAGGCCCCTTGAAGGAAACAAGAATGAGACCAAAGGAGTGAGGAATATATAAAGGTGTAACAAAAGGTGATTCTGTGGCATAGCCTTCTTAAGTGGAAGATGCTAAACTCATGAATTACTCCAAATAAAAGAATAAAAATGAATCAAACACAATCTAGAGCACATTACAATATCCAATTTTTAATTAAAAATTAAAAGTCTATTAATTACTTTTTTTTTTGTAATTCATGTCATGATGTAATTTTATATTCACTTTGCAAAGCAGCAAAATCCAAAACCTAGGCAGGACAAACATTCTAACTATTTAAAAGAATCATCTTACTCAGTGTGTTCTAAATTCCTCTTGTTGCTGGGATATGAGAAGCCGAGGAAAGCGTGTTCCCAAAGCTATTTGTGACCACCCCTTCCTCTTCTCCCTAACAAGGTTAGTCAGCTTTCGTGCAGATCGCCCATAGGTTGAAAAAGGTCCTTATCACTGCCTGGTGATCACTGTTCCAGCTGGGGACAAGCAGGGTTCATCCAAAAGTACTGCTTCCTCTCTCCTATTGACAGGAAACCCTGCCTGTGACGAGCTGTACAAGGCCTGGCTCAGCGGCTGGCGGGACAGCAACTGGAGACTTAGGAAGAAAAACAACTTCTAAACGTGGTGTTCGTGCAAGAAAGTATCAGGTGATGGTGAACGGGGAAGGCTAATTGGGGATTTTTAAAAATACTCATATCACCATAGTCTTCCCCAGGCTAAAGAGAATTGTGATATTCACAAAAGAACTTATAAAAAGTACAAAATAAAATAATTTTCCATCTAAGACAATTTGGAACCTAGAAACTTAGCATGTAAAGAGATGGGGTGAGGCTCCATAATAGAACGATAAGTGAATTAAAATGGAGTCGCTCTTCTAAAGGACCTTCTAGAAATGGGTGTCAAAAGCTTGAATTCTTTTTTTTTTTAATTGAGTTAATGATAGGTTACAATCTTGTGAAATTTCAGTTGTACATTAATGTTTGTCAGTCGTGTTGTAGGTGCACCACTTCACCCTTTGTGCCCACCCCCCACCCCACCTTTCCCCTGGTATCCACTAAACTGTTCTTAGTCCATAATTTTAAATTCCTCATATGAGTGGAGTCATACACAGATTATCCTTCTCTCGCTGGCTTATTTCACTTAACATAAGCCCCTCAAGGTCCATCCATGTTATTGCAAATGGGATGATTTTGTTCTGTTTTACAGCTGAGTAGTATTCCATTGTATTATGTACCACATCTTCTTTATCCATTCGTCTGTTGCTGGGCACTTAGGTTGCTTCCATGTCTTGGCTATTGTAAATAATGCTGCAATGAACACTGGGGTGCATAGGACTTTTGGGATTTCTGACTTCAAGCAAAAGCTTGAATTCTTATGTTCAGTTTTGGAAGAGTGTGTTGGGTCCTATTGTTCTTAAAAATGTGCACCAAATTGCCTTAAAAACGTTCCCAGAGGAAGACTTAAAATGAAAAGCACCAGCAATCGAAGAACTGCTGCCTTGTTTTCATGTATCGATTTTCATCTACATTGTTTAAAAGAAACGCATTCATCATCAGACTTTTGTTTCGACCCTTGATTAGAGGCATCAGAGGCAGAAAATGAACCACATCCTTGAAGCTGAAGAGAGAACATGGATGGGAATGCCTATTCAGAGGGTTGGGGATTTAGACCCAAAGTTCAAGGAAAGTTCAGGGCTACTGAAACAGGGAAAAAATGCCAAAGGAGAGAAAAGATAAAAAGGTTGAAAAGGAAGCCTCAAAAATGAAATGCCTATCTTTGGAGGATGAAGAGAGAAGAAAGCAAATAATTTTACTGAATATATATCTAGATAAAAAGAAAAACCAGAGAATATAATAAATCTAGAGGTAGAGAGGTGACCAGGACTTAGACAATACAGACAGGTAAAAAAGGAAAAAAACTTGGGGGCTGGCCCGGTGGCGCAGCAGTTAAGTGCACACATTCCACTTCAGCGACTCGGGGTTCACCGGTCGGGATCCTGGGTGTGGACATGGCACCGCTTGGCAAGCCATGCTGTGGTAGGCATCCCACATATAAAGTAGAGGAAGATGGGCACGGATGTTAGCTCAGGGCCATTCTTCCTCAACGAAAAGAGGAGGATTGGCAGCAGTTAGCTCAGGGCTAATCTTCCTCAAAAAAACAAAAAGAAAAAGGAAAAGAACTTGGATCAAGTCATCAAAATTGGCAAATTGGCAAAGTTTTGAGGCTTGAGAAAACAATTTCAGTAGACTGATGAGAGCAGAAACTGGAAGAACCAGACTACAAATGAGTAAGTGGTAAGGCCATGGAGAGAACACAAAGAGATAATTCTTTCAAAAAATTGATGGAGAAAAATGAAGAGAGAGAACATTTGAGAAGGAAGAAAGCTGAAGAGCAGCTTCTCACTCTTGAAAAAGGAAAGCTCAAGTGGTGGGAATCTGAACCAAGGTGAAGAAGGATGGGGATCCTTATCTTCAAAAAAAGAAGCTAGTTAAAAAGACTGAAATTCCAAAGAACTGAAAATTAAGGTTCGGGCTGCTGTTTAGCATGACATGTAAGCCACACCAGTCAGCAGTTAGGAATTCCCTGCCCTTCTCATTCAGGCAGTTTGCTGTTTGTTTGCTTTTCCTTTGGTGAGTCTGAACATCCTGTGGTAAACCGAAGTCATCCCTGCCCTCTCCTGCCCTCTCGTCCCTCCAGTACCCCACACCCTCAGCCCACTTCTCCCTTTTTTTCCCCAAGCTGAATTTCTCTTGGAAATTCTAAGCTAGCAAATCAAGATTATTAAAACAAGCTAGGGAAATATCTCTGGTAATCAAGGAGGGATTCATTCCCCTGGAAATGGCAGCCAAAGTTTTGAAAAGAGAGAGAAGGAAGAGGGAGGTTACAGAGGGAATGGAGATGAAACTTGACTGCTGAGAGCCTGCCTGGTGGTCCAGCTTCCTGGGTCAACAAATCGGCCCAAATTTGCAGAGCTGGCTGACTCTGTATAGAAAGCAGCATTGGCAATTAGCTAAATCACTGGAGGAAAATATGCTTCCCAGCTTTAAGCCAAAGCTCCAAAGGATGTTAACAAGTCCCTTACTCAAAAATGGAACGCAAACATGGTGTGAGGTGCAGTATAATGAGGGTGGGAAATAATGCACTTCCTCAGAAATCACACACACGTGGGGATCTCCACACCTACGTGCATTCTCTTCTCTCAGCTTGAAAACCTTTCCCTGCCATCCCTTCCTGCTGAAATCTTTCCCAACCTTAACATCCAAACACTACCTCCTCCATCAAATTTTGCAAAATTCCTATACTGGAATCCTTTCCTCAGGTGATGAAACTTACTTCTATTTGGTCAGTGTGCAATGTCAGGAACTGTACCATGATGCTGGAGATGTTCCTCCTCTGCCTTCTCCCTCTCTGCTCCAGTCATTCTCTGACCTATACCTTGCTTTTTACTTTTTAACTTTATAGCATTTTCCATTAACTGATATTATAGTTATCCATTTATCTGTTTATTCTATGTCTCTTCCTACCACAATATAAGATCTATGAACACTGGAACTTTATTTAATTCATAAATATATTGCCAGAATTTTGAATAGTGCCATCACATAGTAGGCACTAGGCATATATTTGTTGAATTAATCATTACACCAAACAATCAGTCTTTTCATTTAATCTTCACAGCAATTTGTGAAATAGAAATTGCTTTGCACATTTTTTTCTGATAAAAAAATTAATATGAGGAAATCAAGGAAAAGAGAAAACTAATAAGTGCTATAAACAATCCAGGTCCTTCTGATGACAAAGCCTTATTCTCTCCATTTACATCACCTACAGCTCTAACCACACGCTGCCTTCCATGCTTACTTATGTCCTTACACGTCATACCCATAGGACTGTGAGCTCCCTAGGGGCAGGCTTAATTCTTCGTATTTCCTCCCATTCAATCCCTATGAGCTGCAGATAGTGATTGCTCACAAACGTTTATTGAGTTGAAGTTGAACTTTCTCATCTCAGCTCTAGACAGTAACTAGATTTGGGACTTATTTTTGCTTACAATCTTTGCTCACAGAAGGGGATGTAGTTTTCCACAGCTAAATCAAAATAGGTGATTTTTCTCTCAGCTAAATGACTGCTACACAGGACAAAGAGACAATAGTATATATATACAAAAGTGAAGCTGCTGGCTGGAAAAGAACCTGAACAGAATAACAAGAGGACATTTAAGGAGGCGGTGACAGTAAGAGCCTCACCGTAGAGGCAGGAAGGCTCAGAGGATGCACTGAGATATCAGAGAACAGACCCATCTGGCTGGGAACGTTGATGGCCACTGGAGTGGCCATAGATGCTGGATGCTTCCATATTCACAGAGCAAATGAGTCTAAACTCTGGATTCTCAGTAATGCAGTTTGTGAACTGGTTCTTCTGTGTATTAGATTTCTATTGCTGCTGTAACAAATTACCACAAACTTAGGGGCTTAAAACAACACAAATTCATTATCTTACAGCTCTGAAGGTCAGAAGTCCAATATAAGATTTTATAGAGGTTAAAATTAAGTTGCCAACAGGACTGTGTTCCTTCCATAGGTTCTAGGAGAGAATCTTTTTGTTATCTTTTCCAGCCTCTGGAAGTCAACTGCATTTTGTGGCTAGTAGCTCCGTTCCATCCTCAAGTCCCCTTCTGTCCTCAAGCAAGCAAGCACATCGTTCCAACCCCTGCTTTCGTCCACATTCCTTTCTCTGACTCTGGCTCTCCCACCTCCCTCTTTCATTTATAAGGACCCTTGTGATTACAGCAAGCTCACCTGGGTAATCCAGGATACCCACCCCATCTCAAGATCTTTAACTCCCGTTTGCATTGATTTAAATCATATCTATAGTCAAATACTCTACCCCTAAGCTATAGCCTCATACCTGTTAGGATGTCTATTATCAAAAAGACAACAGATAGGGGCTGGCCCCGTGGCCGAGTGGTTAAGTTCGCGCGCTCCGCTGCAGGCGGCCCACTGTTTCGTTGGTTCGAATCCTGGGTGCGGACATGGCACTGCTCATCAAATCACGCTGGGGCAGCGTCCCACATGCCACAACTGGAAGGACCCACGACGAAGAATATGCAACTATGTACCAGGGGGCTTTGGGGAGAAAAAGGAAAAAAATAAAATCTTTGAAAAAAAAAGACAACAGATAAATTCTGGTGAGGATGTAGAGAAAAGGGCACCCTTGTGCACTGTTGGGAATGTAAATTGGTACAGTCACTATGGGAAACAGTATGGAGATTCTTCAAGAAATTAAAAATAGGACTACCATATGATCCAGCTATCTCACTTCTGGGTATATATCCAAAGGAAAGGAAATCATTATCTTGAAGAGCTATCCGTACTTGCACCTTTATTGCAGGATATCCACAATAGCCAAGAAATGGAAACAAACTAAGTGTTCATCAACAGATGAATGGATAAAGAAAATGTGGTATATATACACAATGGAATATGATTCAGCCTTAAAAAAGAAGGAAATCCTGCCACTTGCAACAACATGGAGGTCATTATGCTAAGTGAAAGACAGAAAAAGACAAATACTGCATTGTATCATTCATATGTGCAATCTAAAAAAAGTTGAACTCATAGAAACAGAGAGTACAAAAGTGCTTGCCAGGGGTAAGGAGTGGGGGAAATAGGGAAAGGGTGGTAAAAGGGTATAAACTTCCAGTTGTAAGATGAACAAGGTCTGAGGATCTAATATATAACGGGGAGACTATAGGTGATAAGACTGTATTGTATAAGTGAAATTTGCTAAGAGAATAGAACTTAAATACCCCCTCCTCCAGAAAAAGGTAAACATATGAGGTAATGAATGTGTTAATTAACTAGATTGCGGGAATCTTTCCACAATGTGTATGTATATTATAATCATTATGTTGTACACTTTAAATATATTACAGTTTTATCAATTATACCTCAATAAAGCTGAAAAAAATAAAATGATCACATCTGCAAAGTCCCTTTTACAGCGCAAGGTAACTTATTCAGTTTCTGGAGAATAGGATGTGGACGTCTTTGGGGGGGGCCGTTATTCTACCTACTGCACCATATAACCCTTATTAGTTCCCATTTGGGCAATTATTTATCTTGAACAATACTGCACCCAGCTCTGTGGACTAGCCTCTACTTATACCCTCTCCCCAAAAAGAAAGGAGGACCTGAAAAATGCTCTCCTGAAGGATAATGACACTGCGTTCTAGCAAGTAAAACTTAAAATAATAAGTATGATGCTGTATTCTCCCTTTGCCCAAATGCATCATTTCTAAGATATAGAATGAAAAAGGCCCTGAAAATTCTGGGACTCAAATAATTTGACAAAAGTTGTTTGGGGGCTCCTAGTCTTTATATCAACAGCGCTGTTAAGAGAAGTTTGCGAATATAATTAAACATCCACATCTCAGACAAACTACTTAGAAATAGGTCTGATGACTACTGTAAAGAAAGTGCTATAGTCCACATCACAAAATTTCAGTTGCTTCCTTGATTATATAATTTTCACTTTTATCCTTGGGAGAATTATTTGAACACTACAGAAAGTGAAAATGAATTATCTTAAATAAAACATAATTTTGTACTTGGAGAGCAACTGTTGCTTCAGATAATGATTTTAACTGATAAGGAATCTGGAAGTTTTCTGTCCTTGAATGGTGAGTCTAATTTTCCCCCGTCTTTTCAAATTTCTCGGTAGAAAGTGGAAAATCTCTGATCCACGCCATCTGTTTGTCTCATCCAGTGGTGCATTCCAATCTCTGCAACAGAAGATTCATGACAACCTGCCAATAAAATTCCTGAGATTGTCAAAACGCAGAATACTTCTGAAAAAGTTTAAGATAAGATTCTTTCATGTTTAAATTCCTCATACACACCCTTTCTCTCAGAGCACAGCTGGCTTCAGTACCAGATTTCAGGTAAAACTGGAAAATACCACACAGAGAGAGCTTTCAATGATTTATTCCATAAACAGGCAGTTTGCCGGGTTGGAATCCCTGACTCAGCTGTGGGATAGAAGTCTGGGCTCCCATTTGTATTCATTTAAACAGCAATTAGCTGGTGACAGGTCACATCCAACTCACTACATTCCATAAAGAATGGAGATTCAGGCCTGCCAGTGAATACTGTCCACGTTGAATTCATAGTGATCACCCTTTGTGTTGAACCCAAACAGGTCACAAAAAAAATGCCTATAATCCTTTGAGTTCCACTACTGTCATGACAGTTGAGAAGCTGCTTTCTAAAACAAGAGACCTTATGAAGTAACATTTTCTGGGCAGTTCCTAAAGTACCAGAGGCTACTTTAAATATGGCACCTCAGTTAATCTTCTTAACTACTCTCTGAATATCATACTACTATCTGACCTACTTCTCAGATGGAGAAATTAAGGCAGAGGGGTTAAGTAATTTGCCCAGACTTACATGTCTAGTGAGCCTGGAGCCAGGACGTAAACTCAAATGGCTTGTCTAGAAAGTCCACATGCTCAACCATTGGACTTGGCAACATTTATACCAAGAAGCTGCTTCCTTTATGAAGGAGCCATTCTTGACACATTGGGTATAAGTGGACTTTCCAGGGAGTGGTGAGAATGGATTTGCACTGATCCATCCACCCATACTCAACGTCTCAAGGAGCAGCTTTGCAAGATGGCTAGCTGAATTTGGGTGGAGTTGTTGGTTCCAAGCCAGAGTAAATTTACTGTGTTGCTTGGCGAGAAACCTGAAACTTGGACTCATTAACATGATGCTTTAATGAAATAAGTTGGTAAGCCGTAAACACTGTTACAAACAATTTCTTTGATTGCCTGAAGCCATATTCTGCAAAGGAAATGAACAGTCAATTAAAAACAGAAATGGTCTCTTCTTTATGGTATACAAGATGAAATCTCTTAGTTATAACATTTTCCACTTTTTTTTCCCTGGAGACAAATTTCCAATGTTGCTAAATATACTGAGTTCCCAAAATTCACATTATATTCCTGTTAAGTGGCTCTAATTCCTTCAAATTCCCTATAAATAGTTCCATAATTTGTTGTGAGATCATCCCTAAAGATTAGGAAGAAGTTCTCCAAGTTGCCACAAATTTTGAGCTCTCTGAAATAATATGATTTTCTCCAGAAACCTCACAGACAGTTCTCTCAAATCAATGATTGCTTCTCCAAATAAAAGTACTTGATTAAAGATAATAATGTAGTGCTTCTTTAAAAAGTGCTGACGGCTTCTCATAGATAAGAAAAAACCAAAAGGACCACTAGATTAGTGCTTTTTACGTAACTAACTGTTCTTTTTTCTTACTAAAGAATGGAGCGATGGCTCCCCAAAGTTAACTATTTCTTTCAAAAAACTTATCCAGTCTATTTCAAGGTTTACCTCACATTTGGGAAGATGCAAATGAAAGAGTTTACATCAAAGAGCATGGAACTCATATCATCCTTTCTAACGATGTGAGCAATGATGCACCTATGAGAATAGACCACCCAGAAGGAAATGGCAGCCACCTGAGGCCTGTGTGTTTCGCACGCCCTGGATGCAGAAACTTTCTCTTGCTGTGACTCTATCTGGAGAACCTCTGCATTTAGCTTTGAGGAAGTAGATCATTCATTTACATGAAACAGAAACCAGATAAGTCAAAGGTTTGATTCCTGTGAAAGACACTGTTTTAGGAGCACGGGAAATAATAGAAAGAATATCGTTTGTCAGATGCAATAGAGATGTCATCTAAATGATATAGTGATATTTATAAGATTAGAGGTAGAAATGAGAAGAACTGAATCCATTTTTTTTGTTTCTATTTAGTTTCTATTTAGCCACTGAATCATACAACTTAAATGAAGTTTGTTCTGATCATAAAAGTAATGTATAGGGGTTGGCCCAGTGACCCAGTGGTTAAGTCTGTGCCCTCCGCTTCGGCGGCCCAGAGTTCGGATCCTGTGCGAGGACATGGCACCCCTCATTAGGCCATGTTGAGGCTGCGTCCCACATGCCACAACTAGAAGGACCCATAACTAAAATATACAATTATGCACTGGGGGTATTTGGGGAGAAAAAAGCAGGGGGAAAAAAAGATTGGCAACAGTTGTTAGCTCAGGTGCCAATCTTAGGGAAAAAAAAAAGTAACATTTGTTTAGTGTACAAAAATGGAAAATACAGAAGTTTATAAAGAAAATAATTAAAATCATGCATAACTACACCATCAAGAGAATTATAATCACTCATAATTATGCAAATAATATTCCCGTGTATTTTCTTCCCTTTTCTTTTCTATATATTTTTTACATGAATATGATTTCAATGTATATTTACTTTGCAGCCTTTGCGGTGAGATTTTTTAATGTCATTAGTCTATCACGATATCGTTTTATTGGATGTACAGTAGTTTAGATGTATATACCAACATTTACTTCAGTAGTTCTAGGGTAACTGTGTTGTACAATTCCGTTCGAAATTTGCATAGTATTTTTGCATTTGCATTGTATTTTGAATTTGCATTTGCATTGTGTACCGCACATGAAGCACCATTATATGGTCAAACAATTGTGCAATGAGGCAACCCAACCATGACCTAACTCTATAATACAATTTCTAAGTTGCATCAAATTTTTTTCTATTATAATAATCCATAATAATCATTCTTGTACACATACAATAGTTTAATCTTAAAAGTTCTTATTTTTTCCAGAATTTTTATCCAACACTCACAAACTTGCTAAACAACAGTGCATTTATGCCATTCCTACTTACCACCTTTTTTGGTTGTTATTGTCTTTTTTAGTTCAGTCTTTTGCGAGTGATTTTTATTCGTTATTCAATCTCTTAAGATACCAATTTAATGATTTTGTTGCCTTCTCATTATATGTATTAGTCAAGATTTTTTATCAGCAATTAACAAAGGACCCAACTTACAATAACTTCAAGACCAGAAAGATTTATTTCACAACATAAGAATTCTTGAGATATGCAGATTTCAGTTGGCTCATTTCATAGTTCAATGATAACATCAAAGACCTAAGTCATTCTTTGCCATTTTCATGTTACCTTTTGTCCTCAAGTTTGTCTCCTTGTGGTTGCAAGATGGTTGCAGCAGCTCCCAGTATCACCTCTTCACACAACATCTAAAGGTCAGGAGAGACAATATTTTCCTTGCGTGCTTTATGTATCCCAGCTGACATCCCACAACATCTCACCGGCCAGAATTCTATCACACGCCCATTCCAAAATCAGGCTCTTGAAAGGAAAATGGAATTGTCATGATTGGCTTAGCCAGGAGCCTGCAAACTTTTTCTAAAGAGCCCGAAAGCAAATATTTTAGGCTTTGTGGGCCATGTGATCTCTGTCACAACTACTCGACTCAGTCACTGTAGCAGGAAGGCATCCAGAGATGATGCTAAATAACAGGGTGTGGTGTGTTCCAATAAACTTACAAAACAGGTGGCCAGCCTACAGGCAGTTGGTTATCATCCCCTAGCTTATATTAATCAAGATTCATAATCCTGAGGTAAGGAAGGGGTCAGAAGCAATTGACAGCCTGACACGTGAGCAAAACTGGAACTCCAATGACAATAAAGAGGAAAGGTGGCAGAGTGGGGATAAGGGAGAAATCCATTATGGGTAGGCAAACAACAAAGACTGACATAATCATTAAAAAAAGAAAAATTCACTGCATCACATTCTTCTTCCAAAAGCCTGTATCATTTGCTACTCAATGAAGTACCAGAATAGACATTTTAAAATCCTGTGTGCACTTTGCTTGGATTGCAACCAAACATCCATTTCTCCATTCCCTGTTATTTTTCTTGCTCTTCTATACATCCAGCCATTTAGCACTCACTAACAATCTTATTTCTATGATTATTGGCCTGAAACCTTCACTTTATTAACCATGTAAGATTTATTAGCTCACATTTGTTTGCTCTGTTTAGTCTAACAAACGTCTTTAGTTAATATTGTTCTATAGTTATTTTAATAATTATAAGGTCATAATTTTAAATGTCTGAAGGTATAGGAAATTGATTTATAGATGAAATTATTCAAGGCAAGACCATTTATACCTTGGCTATAATGAAGGCTGCTCCTTCCTATGCAAAGAATAACCAAGAACTTATTCTTTTCTTCCAACTTGTTCCTATGCTCCTATGGCAAGACCAGATGCTGTGAAATTAAATCCTCTCTTAGCCATAGATGGCTATCATTGCTTGGGAACTGACACTATCATGGTAAGACTAAAATCCAAACAGCAGTGGCTTGTTCAGGCCAGGGGCAGCCTCTGGATGCCAGGCATATTCAGTTTATTTAAGAGAAAAAAGTAACCTCAAGCACTTTTGGGTTTTTTCTTTTTTTTTTTTTTTGAGGAAGATTAGCCCTGAGCTAACATCTACTGCCAATCCTCCTCTTTTTGCTGAGGTAGACTGGCTCTGAGCTAACAACCATGCCCATCTTCCTCTACTTTATATGTGGGACGCCTGCCACAGCATGGCTTGACAATCGGGGCATAGGTCCGCACTCCAGATGCCAACCGGTAAATCCTGGGCCACTGAAGCGGAACGTGTGAATTTAACTGCGGTGCCACCAGGCCAGCCCCTTTTGTTTTCTTTCAGTTGTGAAAAAATGCAAGTATACAATTCAGAGTTAGAAGCTTAATCATCTAAAAGGCAAATTTAGTATTATGAAGCAACTCCTTTGTACATCAGCTTGCCAGTTCTCCTGGACATTAGTAGAATCTCACTAAGGAAGTTATTTTTTCGAAGCCATAAAGAAAAATTACGAAAACAATTCTTGATTGAGTAAAACTCTCCCATTGACCTCCAGAGGAGTTTCTCAATCACTTCCCCTGTCCTTTCTAATCAGTCCCTACGCCACACCAAGTGCAGAAAAGACTTGAACCTGCGTTTTTCCAACCCAAGTTTACTGTTGCTTTTTAGGATATTGTATGAATTGTGCGCCAGCCATCTAGACAATGCTAGAGGAACAACAGTGTACAGGAAAATGCAAGGTATTTTCAACCTGCAAATGATCTCTTTTCCTATAAACAGAGGTATGTGAAGTATCATACCTTTAACTCTGTTTCATGAGTTGCTTGTGAAATTGCTACCTCCTGCTTTTCTCCTACCCTGCAAAGCCTTTGCTGTCAGCATACTTTTATTAGTGAAATATAACCCATGAGGAGAAATTTCCCCCAGGAAACAATAGCAGATAAGATTTAAGATTGCTTGAATCTGAGACCAACCACAGAGAGCGCTCCACTACGAGAAAATGAAAGGCCAACAGCCATGTGCAAGGCCTTCGAGAGGCAGTTTCTGAAACCAGATACTGCGAAGGACTCAACACAGGAGAAGCGATCAGCTATGAGGAACTCACAGAAGGAATACAAATTGACGTGGATTTTCAAACTTACTCAGCTACATTAGTAGGAGACCCCATTCCCTTTCAAGTCCCCGGCTTGAGTACTACATTTGCTCATGAGCTTTCTTTGTTATTTTTTGGTATTAATCAAGGAGCAAACTAAAATAGCACCTGGGAGAAAGCTAAATTTACTAGAAATGAAAAGCTAGTATGTCATTGTTCCTTTCTCAAGGGAGCTGTTTTATTTCATGTATATAGTTTCTTTTCATCTATATTTCAAATACCAAAAATAGACTGATAAGTTTTCTAAAACTAAAGATGCAAACATGGTTAACAAATATTTATTTATCCATTGTCACGCATACTCTTTTGATGGCGATTACTCTTGCAAAGAAAACAGAGACACAGTAAAACATAATAACAAATTTTGGAGTAATTATGACAGTGTAAAGGCAAGAATTTAAAAATGCTTCCAGATGTTATTTCTCCTTCAGGATAGAGTCTCAGTGGGCTCCAGATGGCTGACATACAAGCTACACCTGCACCCAATGAAGGCAGGACTAATTTCAGAGTCAGACACCTTGAATACTTAGATTATTTACTGTTGTATAGGCTGTGTCATGCCTCTAAGACTCTTCTGCAGAGGGATTCCCCATGCACACACCCAGGTCAATAAAAACGAGCTCTGAAAATAAGCCAGAATTCAGTGTTTATCTAAGGACTCTAATGAGCCTCATGTTTGTCTTACGGTGCCTGACTAGATATTTTGGTAGAGCCCTGGATTCCGAAGGTAAAATGAACATGTTAAGCACCAGTAGTCCTGCTGGATTAGCAAAGACATGTTATTCAACACCTCGGATCTGAATGGTCATACATACTAATGGTGGGAGCATGCAGACATGCATGCAAACTGGACCAGGAAAAGCAGCCTTTGCAGGAGGACGCACTTTGCAGGCAGGTGGAGGTGAATGGGCAAGTAAAGGACGGTGCCTTTTAAAGAACTCACCCAAGTGCGAGCTTTGCATGATCACGTAAACTCTACATGATTTTGCCATAGATCACTTCTATTCACACAATTACGTGAATATCAATTTGTTTGCAAGAATGAAATATTCAGACTAAAATTTCTTGACCAATAGAAAATTTATTTTCTCACATAAAAAGCAATCAGTAAGTAGAGAGTTCCAGAGTGAGCCAGTTCAGGGATTCAATGATGTTATAAGGACCCCTTCTCTGTATGCCCATTCTTCTCTCTTCAGGGTGTTGCTGACATTTCCCCTCATAGTTCCAAAATGGCTGCAGCAATTCCACAGACTTTTACTGTTTTTACCAATCTAGTAGATTTTATTAAATAAACATTTCTCCATTTGTGTCATGTTCTCAGGACAATTTCCAACGACTTTAAATAATTGTTTGTTTGCTTTTTAATTTTCACCAGTTAAATTGCTGTTTTCCTGGGGAAAGAGTCCACCAAGCTCCTTACTCTGGTATTTTGGAAGTCCCACCTTTCAAAGTTTCTTGAGAGTAGGCTTCAAAATGGTACACCATCACTTCTTCTATATTCTGTTACCAAAGTTAAGTCACAAGATGGACCTAGTTCAAGAAGTGAGGAAATAGACTCTACCTCTAGATAGGGGAACCACAAAGCCACACTACAAAAGGTTTGGATACAAGGAAGTCTAGATAGCTGAGACCACAGTCAATTCACTACTGGCAGAAATGTCTTTCTGAGACTTCCCCAGTAGATTTCTCCTCTGGTCCACTGGATAGGATTGGATCACATGCCCATCTCTAGTTGAAGAAAGACTGGGATAGCCAGAGTCTGACATTTTCAAGTCCAAAGTGACAAGCAGACTTTTCAGTGTTGAGGGGTGAGGAGAAAATGGCTGTTTGGTAGGCAACACACAGTGTCTGCCAAAATGTGCTATCTTTTACCTCAACTGGAGAAGGCAGTTCTCAGTATTTAGTTAAGAACAGAAGAACTACCCAGTGTCACATAAAATAAAAATAAGAATAAAATATTTATTCAAAAACTGGGAATAAATATTCTGAGCCTGTGATGTATGCTTTGGAAGGTTTGTCATAAGATGCTAAGTTTTAAGATGAGGAAACTTCCATAAAAATATATTAAACTATTGGAAACTAAGGGAAAAAGTAAGAGAAATATGGTCCATTTGAATATGATATTTTCAACAAATTACTATCTAGTTGGAATAACTTGCCTTGCTACATGATATCAAAAATGATTGACATCACTCCATCATTTGTAGGATTTTATTAAGCTCCTTCTACGTTCTAGACACTTTGCTAAGCGTATTCCGCATGAAATTTCACTTGCTCTTCATAGTAACCTTATGAAGTGAATTATTTTCTGCATTTTTTTAAAAAGAAAAGAAATGGAACCTCATCTAAATTAATGAATTAGTTTGAGTTAACCCAGCTAATAAATGACAAAATCCATATTCAAACCTACGTCTATCAGATTCCACAGTGTAAAATCCTCCCACCCTGTTATGCTTTCCTTACAAAACACAGTGGCTTCAGAAGGGAAAAGAAAAAGAAGGCAAGATTGGGAAAGTAGGAATTAAGACATCACTGAGATGATATCATTGCATAAGTTTTGCTCTGCCAGCTTTCATTAACTAAACGGTCTTCATAAGTCGTGATAACCATGTAAACAGTGATAATATTTGTGCCAAAAGCACTGTTCATAATAAATGCTTTTGTTCAATACATCAAGAACATCTTTTCACTGGATTCAATGCTAAAATTTTTTTTGTAACTGCTCAGTATTCTACTATATGGATATAATTTATTTTAAAGTGTATTCACAATTATAAGTTGTAGAGAGACTATTCCATGTTCATGAAAATCTATTTCCTCTGCTGCCTAAGAATACAGCTGGAGTACATTTCCCAGCCTCTCATGCTAGTGAGTGGCCACAGACTGTGTCTGGCCAACAAAACGTGAGTAGAAGTGATCTATGCCAATTGCAGGCTCAGTATAAAGCATCTTCCATGTAACCTCCATATTCTTCTTTCTAAGTAGGTCAGCCAGTGGTAGAGGATCTCCTTCAGAGGACTCTTAGGCCTAAGGAAATGGAGGAATCATAAGGTGGAAGGAGTTTGAGTCTCTGAATAACTACGGTCGTGTACCACATAACAATATTTCGGTCAACAACAGACCACATATATGACGGTGGTCCCATTAGATTTGTACCATATAGCCTAGATGTGTAGGAAGCTGTACCATCTAAGCTGTTTGTGTAAGTACACTCTATGGTGTTCGCACAATGACAAAATTGCCTAGCAACACATTTCTCAGAACATATCCCTGTCATTAAGCAGTGCATGACTGTATATGGATGTGCATTCAACAAAGACATGCATTTGGGAATTTGTGTGAACAAGAAATACACTTTTCTGTTTGTTGAGTCATGAAATTTTTGGATTTCTTTGTTTTGGCAGCTATTATTGTTACTTTAAATAATACATGAGCAATGCTTTGAAGAACCTCTTTGTAGCTAAGTCTTCGTGCAAATACCTAATTATTTACTGAGAATATATACTTAGAAGTAGAATTTCTGGGTCAAGGGTGTGAAAATACAAAATTCTGTAAGTTGCCTTTCAGAAAGCTTGTATATCACTTAAAACACCTACCAGCAAGTCAATGAGAATTTCCTAAATAATTCACTTGATTACAATTCAACGTTTTCTAACACATACAGATAACTTTTGTAAGGAATTTGCTAGGATCATGTATCAGCTCTTCTACTAATTATTTATATGTCTTAAATTAAACCTATGTAACATACTCATCCTTCAACTTGTTTTAAGGATCAAACATCATGAATATTATACAGTTTAAAAGTTATGAGACAATACAAATACAAACTAGACATGAATCTAATTTCATATATGTGAAATTAACAGTTGCAATACCAAATTTTATTCTGCCTTTATAAAATATCATCCACTGAAAACTTGCTCCTATGATGTTTAATTAGATTTTCACTTTGCTGGATTATCACAGTAGCATTAGTTACTGAACAATACAGGTGTTTCCTCCTTGCAGTATTTATTGGCTCAAAATGAACACAGGTTTTGGTTCAAACAAGGGTGAAAGAGTGAAATTTAAATGGTTAGGTGTCATAATAGCACTAGAAGAGAAAAGGAAATCAATGTATCAGCTGTTTGTTTTATTTTCTGTTGAAAACTGCTGCATCTCTGCTCCTGGTTTGGCACTTGGAGGCTAGAAACTTTCCAACTGTGTGAACAGAACCTCTGTCTCCCCTTGGGAGCAGCAGCAAGCCATGGTAGACCACAAGAACCAATGAAAATACCTCATCCTATTTATACTGGATCGCATTTCACAATTTCTGACAGATGGAACCTTTGGAGAAGAATATTAATGACCATTGGGAGATGACACTAGTCATTTAGGGTAACACTCAATAAATAAGTGATACTCTACACAGAGACTCCCTAGATTTGTAAAATATATAGAAGCCAAAGGAAGCTTTTCCTGGGGCTTTGATCATTTTTTTTAGAGTAAAGCTTAATTATGTGGAATTCCCAGATACAGTAAAATAGTCTAGCAGTACCATGCTGTAGTCTTTTAAAATATCTCTATTACTTTATTTTTTTCCTATAAATTCTAGAGTCATGTAACTTAGGTGTTATCTGGTTTAAAAATAAATGCTCTGTTTTCACCAATTATAAACCAAATGAATTAGTGTCTTAATGAGGGATCATGAAAGATGCCTAATGTCAAAAGGTCACTGGTGACATCTTTAAGGGGGCCTCCAAAACCTCTCTCAGTGGGTAGCAGCCACGGTGCCAGCCAAAGGTCTAGAAGGCACCCCTTGGGGAGAGGCACAATCATCCCTTCCTCGTCCTGGCTGGAAGGACCATTCGCCACATTTGTGGCCTAAGAAGAAGAAGAGTGATAAATGTCTGCAAAGAAAACCAACTTTCTGTTTTCTGAAGCCAGTAAGTTCTGTTTTGTCCTATTTTTTTCCTCCTCAAATCTCATGGCTATCAACCTAAAACACTGAAGGGTAAGACTAAGATTATTCTGACTAGAACAAAAAGAGACCATGCATAGCTATATATTTTATTCAAACCTCTTGCCTGTGACACTATTATGGCCAAACTCCTTTTAAAATTTAGTCACAATATTTCTCAATACAACTGATGACCAAAAGGATTCCCCTCTGGTTATTTCAGGAACTCCGTATTTTCTCTGATAAATTATCTAATATATCAAGTGTTGGGTTCTCCTATCAGAAACTAGTCACTGAGCAAACAGTCAAAATCTTCCTCCAACAGAGGTTTTTCTGGTATATGAGACTCTTGCAGTCATCTGTAAAGAAGAGTAGCAAGTATTCCCCAAAGAACTGCCCCCGGATTATCCCTGCATACGTCAGGGGGAAATCCCGGAAATACTGTGCCTACAACAGGATGAAATATGTCAAAAATGCTGAGGGTGCAGGGTGTATTGACTTTGCTGTTTGAGATACAGACACCACACACTACACAATGTTAAACAAACAATTCAGACCTTCATCAGGGAAAATGAGTTATTTTAAAGAATGTAAAGACAAAGTACTTGGTCCAGGGGGGAATTCCACTGAAGGAAATTATCTAAGAAAAATGTTGACAAGCTTAAATACAGATCCATGCTTAAATATAATAATGAAAAGTCATATGGAACACTAAATTTTATCATTGTAGTACAATTTCCATAAAATTAGAACTCTCTAGATGATGCTGGTGACACTGCTACATTTATATCTGGTATTTTAAAAACAGAGGCATATTTCAAGAAATGCTTGATGAGCATCTAAATGTTGTTGGAGGAATTAAGATGCGAGTGAAGATCAAGAAAATGTATAATTTGGCAGGATAGCAACTAATTAGGAAATAGACAAAAAGCATAAATGCCATGAAAATGAGGAATCCCTTAAGGTGGCCCATAGAGGGATATTAACAAGGAATGAAGATTGGAAAATATGGAAAGGAAAATTGAAGAATAAACACAAGGAAAGTTTCCTGAGAGTCAAACTTTTTCAGTCTCTAGGGAGTCGATGGAAAATCCATCAACTGGGTCATATTAAAGAGCACTGTTCAGAATGCTAACCAAGCTTTGTATTCCCACTTCTCAACTTTGCACTCCAAGAAAATGTGTGCTGCCCCCAATAGCAGATTTCTTTAGATTTTGGTTTATTTTCTTTATAAACTCCTCCTTCATTAATAGTCAATGATAGCCAGGAAGAAATAATAAAGATGACAGGACGCCAAAGTGGAAATGAGAAGTGCTCAACTCTAACTCAATAACCAGTGAATATATTAATCCACTTAATTTTCTCAGAAAAGTATATTGATGATTAATAAATGATTTGTGAATAATTCCAAAAATAGCACTGAAGCTACAATGTCTATGGCAGAAAGTCCAAATTCATATCTGTAACTGTCCCAATTCTCTAGAATGTATGGGTTAGATAGTTTCAAATTTTCATAATTAACGGTGGAAATCTGATCTCCAATTCAGATCACAGGGACTCTTCATTCTTCACAAGTGAAGTGACAGTTCCTTCATGATTAAGCAAGTTCACCTTAAATGTGTTAAAGAGTTAAATGAAGTAAGCCAGATGTTCTATATTAAAATCATTAGATACCGTCTTATTTCAATACAAATAATATGTCATGTTACAGTTTAATGTTAATCTTACTAATTACTAATGGTTTGATACCTAAATAGCTCTGCTTATCTATGGTGACAGTGGTCTCTGTCACAGATTTCATAATTCTTAAGCAACGTCCCAGAAGGCTGGGGCAAAGGTTTTCTTACCCTTGTTGAGACTATGTGTGGATATTATGGAGGATGGATGTCTCCAGTGAGTGCTATTTTCATTCAAATATATTCTCCCTTTTGCAGGCTGAATTAGTAGTCCAGATATTTTCCACTAATATTTGCAAGGTCTCTTGTCAATTTGCGGATTCCACCAATTAGACTTTTTATGGGATGTCTCCATGAGCAGCTACGTATCCAATGTGGTTCAGGTTTCACTTGTACACATTTCATCGGCATGACCAGTTGCTTTCATTGCTAATATCATCTGAGCAACGAGAAGAGAAAATGAGGCCAGAATAACCCTTCCACACTTTCTTCTCTCTCTTTTGTGAAGACCCCCTATTTTCCCACCCAAGATGATTATTCTGCATAAATTTTCTCAATTTTTTTTAATGAGTCATCTACTACATTTAAGCCACTGTGTAGCTTTTTATAAGCCACACCAAGCCTTTCCCTTTACTTTTCCCAGCAAGCTTGGAGTCCCCTCTCCACTGTTGATCTCAAGATGAGTTTTGCTCCTTGTAGGTGTGGTAATGAACTCCATTCCCACCTTCTCTGCTTTACTTAGTGGGAGTAGAGGAAGCATAGAGACAACTACACACGCGCGCACACACACACACACAGAGCACGGGTCCATAGACACAGAGAGACCCTGAGCTATTTGTCTTTCTGATTGTCCTATGGATGAGGGAGGAAGGGAAATGCAGAGGAAGGAACATGCTAAGTTCTAGGGCCCTAGTCAGCTTCTGCTCAGAGCAGAGAGCCTATGTTTCTGAGACTAGCCTTTACCCCTACTCCTTTCATCACACAGGATACCACAGTGACATCAGCAAGCAACTGTGTCTGTCTGCCAAGATGCTCTGGGAAGGGACTCTATTTGTTCGTAGAAAGAGGATGAGACTTGAAGCAAAATAAGTCTCACCTCACTGTGGAATCAGAGTGCATAATGTGGAAGCACAGCATAGAATTTGCTTTCCAGAAGGTGTGTTAGATGCATTCCTCTACAAGAAAGAGTAAAACTGATTAACAGGGGTTTAAACAAACAGGAAACTATTTTTATTAGATAAGTTTAAAGGTAAACAGCTGGTGGCATGGGTTCAGTGGTTCCATGATGTGATGACTGTTGTCTGGTTCATTCACCCTTTCCCTCATGGTCACAAGATAATTGCCACAGCTGTGGGAACATGTCCTCATTCAAGCAGAAAGAACAGGGGAACAAGCATATAACCCAGCAGACGTCTGCTTATCTCTTATTAGCCACATGGCCACTTTCAGTTCTAAGGGAGGCTGGGAAAGCCAGTATTTCACTTTCTCAGTCTCTATAATTGGGGTTGGAAAGGAGAAAAAGTTGATATTAAGTGTTGGGCAAGCCAACCAACAGCATCTGCCACAGAAGGGATCAGAGGTTCAAACTTGTCCATTTATTTTTATTTTTCTTGGAAATACTCAGGAAGCACATAATGCCTGTTGAGTAACACCCAAATTCTAATATCACTGTCCACCTATAAGTTAGGGAGTTCTTCCTTGCTTCATAGAATTTGGGCATGTTATATATTTTTGGAGCCTGCAGTTTTATTTTTAGATGCCCTAGCCACCCCGCTTGGTATGATCCAGCTATTATAGAGGTTATATCCTCTATACTCAGGTTCTATACTCTATACTCAAACTCAAATGCTAAATTGCAGCCAGGGAAACTGAATGAAAAAAAAAAGTATGTTCCCTCTTAAATCATCATGTTCATGCTTTCATTATATTTTGTTCAACATACACAATATGCCTATCCTAGGCACATCCCAGGCTCAATGTTTTTTTTCCTTCCACAGATGGCGCCTATAAGCCTGAATGTCCAGTCAAAAACTCTATTTGTCCTTGATTTTTCCTCTTGCCTCAGTTCTTCCTCTCATTCCGGCTCTACCCACCCAGTCTTTGATTTTTCTCACAGAACTCTTTGCTTTGCTAGTTATTCATCTCTCTCTTGAAGAAAGAGCTTCCTCCCTTGGATGCCGTGTAATCTTTCTCAAGACCACACAATGTGCCTTTTTGTGTGATGATAGTGGACAGATGTGATTTTCCAATGGGTTCTATTTTGCTTGCTTATTTATGTATTCTTCAGACTTTAGTCTTTAGTCTGGAACAAAATAAATCAGGACATTCATTTCTCCTAATTTATATTGAGGCAGGTTTTCATTAATTTGAAATGATTTGTTAATTATATAAAGTTCTTAAACCCCTTTATTGAAAATCATAGAATATACTAGGCAACATTGAAAAGCACAAGTTTGTCTTTAAAAAAGGTTTTTTAAAAGCAAGGCTGCAGTACTATTTAACACTAGCTTATTTTTCACAGAACAGTTTTCATAATATTTATGCAAAATGAACACAAATGTTCCGCAACCCATGCATCAAAAAAAATTCCAATTATTCTTCTCTTCCTTGAAATGTCTATTTTATGTTAACAGAGAATATTAGATGCAGAAGAGAGCTTAGTATTTACCTAGCATTATTTTATACACGAGGATATGGAAGCCACAGGAGCTGAATAACCCACCCATGGGTTTATGGTTTGTGAGTGGCAAAGCCAGGACTGTAAACCAGGTTCCTGATACCCAATTCTGGGCTCTTGCACAATCACCTACATCTCAAGGGCTCACCCCTACGATAAGGAACTACAAATATCATCCCTGGGTCTGGTGAGTCACATGGTGGAAGGACCAGACAGCAGAAGTGGCTGCTTGGCAGGGCCGTAGCAGGAACTGACTACTCAGTGGTGGGCAAAGAACGAAAAGAGACCAGGAATGTGGATGTGCTAAACTTGGGATGATGGGACACTGGCTCCTGTATTCTCCACATTCACTCAGCCAGACTGGGACAGGGGTGTCAGGGAAAAGGCAGCAGGCTTTTCCCAAGAAAGAAGGGATCACTGGGGCTGGCCCCGTGGCCGAGTGGTTAAGTTCGCGCGCTCCGCTGCAGGTGGCCCAGTGTTTCGTTTGTTCGAATCCTGGGTGCGGACATGGCACTGCTCATCAAACCACGCTGAGGCAGCGTCCCACATGCCACAACTAGAAGGACCCTCAACGAAGAATATACAACTATGTACCGGGGGGCTTTGGGGAGAAAAAGGAAAAAATAAAAATCTTTAAAAAAAAAAAAAAAAGAAAGAAGGGATCACTTCCAAAGGCAGACCTCCCATGGAATTGGGAAATTAGATAAGTGTTGCCTGGGAGAGGTTAGTTGTAGTTAGTTAGTTAATGTAATTAGTTAATTATTATAATTAGTTAACTAATTAATTATATAATTATAACTAATTAATGTAATCAGTTAATGTAGTTCATGAGTAAAACATTAATTAGTTTAAAACATGTTGATCAATTGACTTTCAGGTAATTTTAACTAAAAAGTGGTGAGGTGGAGTGGAGGACAGGAAAACATTTTCACAGCAACTTCAGCTGACAAACATTTTCAGAGTACAGCTAACCGTCCGTTTAGAAGCATGCTTGCTCTGAAAGAAAATCCTTTTTCAACTTAGTCTGCTACTTAGCGTTTCTGCATTCCTATTCATTCATCCATTCAGTCATCAAATTTAGGAACTACCTACCATATGCCAAACAACTTAATCATTGTCAATGTTTACGATAAAGAGATGGCTTTTCTTTCATGTGATGAAGCCTTGGAAAACATGAAATCCTTCTGTTAAAGTGTTTTTAAATATTCAGTCTGCCAATTTTAAATAAGATATCATGTTTGTGTTCAGAGCAAACAAATCCAATATCTCATATTGGAAAAGAAATTCATCCTATCTTCTTAAACATTAAATCAACAAACCACTCCTAAAATAGTTGACCATGAAAGAATGGGATGCATTCAGCGCATACCAGTTCAGACGGTATGCATTTATTTGAACTACGTATCACGTTATATAAAATCTATTCCCATTTAAGTACAGCACGTAAATAAATTGCAGAGTTAAAATAGTGGCATTAACTAATACATTTTTTAAATTTCAGAGCAATTCCCTCACCATCTTGGATAAACATATTTTATGTACATTAATTATGTGGAAGGATTTGGTTTTCTCCTCCAGCTCCCCAACCCCAATGCCACTCCTGGTCTTCAATAAAGCAAATTAAAGAGAATGAGATTTTGTTAGCATAATACACATACAAAAGAACACGTGAACCATATTAAATATGTATCTCCGTGTGTAACAGTCACCCTCCTAGTAGTGTCACTGCCTGAATTACTCCGCTCTGCTCTCCTTCTAGGGTCCTGGCTCTGTCTTAGAGGAGTAGAATCATATTCAGCAGATCCTGCATATTCCTGGAAGGGGCTTTCTGACCACATGATCTTCAGGGTGACACATGGACAAGAAACAGATCTTCTTCTTGTAAATATTACTGCCTTGTAGCACAACTTGGAACTGTTATTTTATTTTGCTAATAAGTTTATATTCCGTCTCACCAAATGACGAGGCATTACAGTGGAGAAGAAAGCCACGTCTTACCATATAGTTACATGTATAATTAGCTCACATGCAAATTAATTGAACAATTACATTGTATATGCAACTACAAATGCATTTAGTACGCATTTTGGTTATTGTTTTCCTTTCTAGTGTGCCTTCAGTAAAGATTGTCAATATGCCTTAAGCCACAAGCCATGTGAGGTCAGAGAAAAGTATGTTTTACACAGTCCCAAATGCATTCTACTGCCCAATCTGTTACCCTTTCACTCCCCAAAACACTTCCCCAGCCTAATGCAAAAGGATTGCCTGACTTGTCATTCTCAGGGATTTGGGCAGAGAGCCACTAAGAAGACAATCATCCCAGACAGCAAATATCCATTAAAAAAAAACTTCCTCCAAATCAGATGCTGCTGACAAACTCATAGAAAAGACATTGGCAAAGAAAAAAATTCAAAAGACAATATATTTCACTTGGTGCCTAGCACATTATAAGTACTCATGGAAAGGAAATAATCCCTGTGTTTAAACGAGAGAAGACCAACCTGAACTGTCCACATTTAACATGTGATATACGCAGACAAGGAAAGTCCCATCACGAGGGAACACACACTGTTACCGAAATAGTTCTCCAAAGACGGAGGGATCCAGAGAGGTCTTGTGAAATTTTCCAATATAAAATCTCAAACCAAAATCAATTAAATCATTTAAAAATTTAAATATGAAATAGGGAGGAGGAAGAATTGAACAATCTAATAATAATATCCTATCACTGGGAAAGATTAGAATAACCGTCAAAAAATATTTTACTGCATATTGGAAGCAAAGATGCTAGGCATTTCCTATATTTGTTCATTATCATCCCATTGCAAAGAAGTTAGCCATCTTTTAGCCTATTTGCCAGATTAGTCTAATCAATGATTATTAACATATGTTTTAATGTTCAAAACCTAAGAACTGAGGCTACGCCAAAGAAATCAGGGTGTAGACAAAGAAATGCAAGGAATTCAGCCTCACCTTTTAAAATTTTCACGAGAAACTATTTCATGAAGAAAACATTTGTATTACTATAGCAAGTTTATTTTAACAGGAGTGTGTGGGTAGTAGACGAAGCAACGGAAGGTAGCTGAGCACAGGCTATGGAGAGAAACAACATAAATGCAAAAGGAGTTGTCTGCAAATCTGGCTGCTCCGTTTTCTATTAGATTTTCTTGGGCTCCCGTTGAGTGAGTGATTGAGTGTGGAACCAAAGAAAAGATGAGAGTTAACCAGCTTCTGAATCCTCTTCTTTCTCCACCTAGTCTCAAAATACAACCTTCCACCCCTCGCCCAAAAAAAAAGATCTCTTTAGTTTAAAGTAGTCCCTTAGCAGCAGAGATAATGGTGCTGCCAATGTCTTTTTCTTAGATTGCTTATTTATTTGCACAGGTGTCAGCTAGTCTATTATTTCTCACATGACAACTTCGCTCCATGTTTATTTCTCTGGTTTTACACCAGTAGTGTGGTATTATCTCTCTAAATAAAGGAAATGTGCCAAAGTATAATTTTATAGTGATCTCTAACTTCCTTCTTTTCCCCCTAACATGTCAGGTGGCTCAGTTCTAAGTTTCCCCACAGTTGGTGGGAACTTTTCAAGGATTTGGGATAACAGCTGACATTTTGTGTATTATGCCTGGCACTATGCTAAGTGTTTTTTATGCATTATCTTACTTGGTCCCTAAAACAACTCTGTGAGATATGTGCTACCATTTTCTTCATTTTTAAGATGAGGAAACTGAAGCTCGGAGAGATTAATTCACTTGCCAAAGGTGAATCATAGAGCTGGGATACGAGCTCAAAGAGGCTAACTCTAAAACCCACACCCCTAGTCAGGTCAATATACCTGTGGTCTTTTCAGAAAATATCAAATCTATCCAAACTGCCTTCTGAAAAATGAAAAGAAAGAGAAATTAAGTGCAGAGGACAGATTCTCTCATCCTCTCACCCTCCTCCCACAACCCATGTGGAAAAGACCTGTACTTAGAATTTTATTTACAAATGACCAATGTGCCAGCATCCATGCACTTTTCTTCAATTCGTTATAACACCTAAGAGAATCTTCCACTTTTTTCAAAAGAATTGTTATCAAACACTATATTCTTGTCAAAATATATTGTCTTTCTACCTCAAGAAATTACAAATTACCATGTTCAGAAAATAATTCACATACTATCATTCATGGAATTCAATATGGTATTTTTGAGGTACCCATTGGTAGGGAACCAGGTAGGGGTGTTTTTCTTATTTCTTTTTACAATTTTATTGAAGTATAATTGACACAATAAACTACACATTTTTAAAGTCTACAATCTGGAAAGCTTTGGCATATGTATACATCTGTGACACCATTACCCAATCAAAATAATAAGTATGTCTATACCTCCAAAAGTTTCCCTGTGTCCTTTCGTTATTTCTTCCTCCTGCCCCATCCCTCCCCAGGCAACCACTCATCTGCTTCCTGCTGATACACATCGGTTTTCATTTCACTGAATTTTATATGAAAGAAATCATATAGTATGTCCTCATTTTTTGTCTGGCTTCTTTCAGTCAGCATAATTATTTGAGATTCATCCATATTGTAGTATGCATCAATAGCTCATTTTTATTGATTGTGTAGTATTCCATTGCCTAGATATACCACAGTTTGTTTATCCATCACTACTTGATGAACATTTGGGTTACTTTCAGTTTTGACTTTTACATGTAAAGCTACTGTTAGCGTAAGTGTACAAGCTTTTGAACGGATACATGCTTTCATTTCCCTTGGGTATTCCTAAGAGTAGAAAGACTGCATCACATGTTAAGTTTACTTAACTGTTTAAAAAACTGCCAAATTGTTCGCCAAAGTAGTTGCACCGTTGTATGTATCCACCTGCAGTGTATAAGAGTTGGGTAGAAGAATAGCCTTGTTTTTCTCAAATCAGGATCATCAAGATCCAATGGATCTAAGTTCTAGAAAATATATTGGAACACAAGATGGAGGTCTCTAATTTCTTTCTTGGTGATGAATTCTACTAAAACTTACATGCTTATGAAACTTAAACTAGTATTCCATTTCAGACTTATTTTCAGAGCCCCATAATCAAGTATCTAATCTACAATCCATGCAGCCACCCACACTGAAAATCTCAGAATCGTTCTTGAGTCTGCATTCTGCATTGCACCCCACATATAAACGACAAGTCCTGCTGTTTTTTGTTTTTTTAAAGATTTTATTTTTTCCTTTTTCACCCCAAAGCCCCCTGGTACATAGTTGTATATTCTTCGTTGTGGGTCCTTCTAGTTGTGGCATGTGGGACGCTGCCTCAGCGTGGTTTGATGAGCAGTGCCATGTCCATGCCCAGGATTCGAACCAACGAAACACTGGGCCTCCTGCAGCAGAGCGCACGAACTTAACCACTCAGCCACGGGGCCAGCCCCAAGTCCTTCTGTTTTAACATCTTAAAGATATCACCAATCCACCCTACTTCTCCATCCTCAGCTTAACATTTCATAGACCCTTGTAAGAGTCTTTTTAATGGTTTCCCGGGCCCCAGAATGGGACTTCAAATCCATCCTCTATATACATATCTGGGGAACAATTTAAAATAAAAATATGTCCATGTTAGTCCACCTAACTCACAAGATAAGGACAGAGTAATCAGCGCACATATGGCCCTCCGTCTTTCCAGGTTTATCATTCATCACTTCCTGCCTTCCCTCATTCCACCAAACTGCTTGTAAATCCCTCACATACCATGCTTTCTTGCCTCTATGCACTTATACATGCCGTCTCCTCTCTTTAGAATGGCCTCTTGCCCGCTATTCACCTAATTAACTCATCTCCATCATTATGTCCAACAGGAAGTCTTCCTCAAATCCCCAAGTCAGGTGAAGTTCTCTTCCTTGGTAGATGCATATTTCCACAGGCATACTTCTATGACTGCACCTGCAGGTTGTTTCTAATTATCTGTTTATGATTCCCCTCCTCCCTGTAGAATATGAGCTTTTCGGCACAGAGGTGTTTCTAATTCATTATTGCATCCGTGGTGAATAGAGCCATGCTTGGCGTGTAGCAGACAACAGTAAATCTAGATTGAATGAACAGAAATGTCAAAGTCTGAGAGATTTGGGAAAAGAGAACTTGCCGTACAGTTTTGGGGTACTAGGATATATTGGATCGTAAATATAATTCCAGTAGAGCGGGGACCTGCGAATCTGCTATTAGATGCCTTTTGACATAGTATGTGGGTGTTCTCAATTTAAAAGTCTGCCTAGATTACAAAGTTTGCCAGCCTTCAGTGGATGGGTGGGTTTGTTAGTCATTACCCCTTTGTGTACAGGATATAAGTTCACTGACTAGATTTTACTTTCAAGAGAAGTAAGCACATTGTCACCATTAAGTCATCATATAGCAAGCTTCTGCTGAATTCTCCCACAATCTTCTTGGTAGCATCTGGTTCCTCAGGGAATAGGAAGTTGAGGACTGGATGATAGTTTCTTAAAGACTTTTGAATTTCATTAGAAAATTATATGATACATACATCAAGGGCTCTTGAAATGAACCTCTTATAACACTGCATGAAGGCAAAAAATACATTTTGAACAAATTATGTAGTTAGTTAATTGTTTTGGAGATGCTTGACCAAAACAGGGAAATGCCTCTTCAGAAGGGCTCTCATCTTCTGAGGATGCATCTGCATATGAAGCAGGGCAAGGATGTGTGACTCAGAAATTCCGCTCCCTGGAAGTCAAAGCATATTTTTTCTATCTGGGCTTAAAGCCAATGTGGCCACAGCCTTAATGGACTCAGTGTAGCTGTGAGGGTGTGACCTCAGGAGCATAATCATAAAGATAAATTTAAAATAGCACTCCAGGAGATAGCTGGCACTTTATTATAAAGTGAATAAATATGGATGGGGCATAAAACTGAAAGAATGGCATCACTACATACTTGAAATTGCTACAAAAGAGTTTGAAATTTTCACTAACATTTATCTTCTTATGACACACACAGAGAAACCTAAATTATATGCCCCCTCAGTCTAGCTTGCTGAAAAAAGAGAACGTGTGATTTAGGTTAAATTCAATTCAATTAAAGAAATACTTACCTTATTAAGTTATTAGTTACCTTAATAGTTACCTTATTAAGCATAAGGCAATTATCTAGGATAAAATAGTGAACAAGATAGATTTTGTCCCATGGGGTAAAATAGTATGTGAAGAATTAATTTAGAACAAGAATAAAATGAAAAGTGATATTAAATTAATATATTCCTCAGATTATATGTTACCTGATATTAATATTGCTATACTTTGTTAGCTATTGACTGATACATATTTCAATTCTCATACGTTTTATTTTTTGAAATCTTTTGTTTATTTCTTGGAACTTCCTATTCTTGTTTTATTGGTATGCCATCTCTTGAATGTCTCTAAGGATATTAATAACATTTTTTAAGCTTTCTTGTTTCTCCATTAGTTTTATTTCCTAAATTTGATTTTTCTAAATTACTCGGTGATCCCTGGTGTGTTTGAGAATCCCTTTTTTGCTTCTCTGAAGTTGCAGGCATTTAGTATAGGACTTTGCAATTGGTCGTCATGGAGCAGAAGTGGCCTATACAAAGTGCAGAGTGCCAGCAGTGTGTCTTCGGGGTTTAGGGGCTTCCTGCTACTCCTAGGACTTCTCTGTCTCCCTCTGTCTCTGTCTGTCTGTCTGTCTCTCTCTCTCATCAGGGCCAACACATAGGCTCACTATCCTTCATTACAGGGAAAAACATTGTTAAAAAAAAATTCTTGGGCCAGCCCAGTGGTACAGTGGTTAGGTTCACACGTTCTGCTTCAATGGCCCGGGGTTCGCCGGTTCAGATCCTGGGTGTGTACCAACGCACCACTTGTCAAGCCATGCTTTGGCAGGCATCTCACGTATAAAGTAGAGGAAGATGGGCATGGATATTAGCTTAGGGCCAGTCTTCCTCAGCAAAAAAAAAAAAAAAAGAGGATTAGCTGCAGATGTTAGCTCAGGGCTAATCTTCCTCAAAGAAAAAAAAAATTCTCATATTTCAATGGAAACATGGGAAAGTAAAAGAGACAAACTGGCTCAGCTGTGCCAAAAACAGTTCTATAAATATGCACCTTAAAAATGTCCAGATTTAATCTGATCCTGATAGCATTCCTGACATAAATTTCACAAAATCCTTGCTTTCCAGAGTTAGTTATTCTGGGTATATATATACATATACATACACACACACACAAACACACGCACATACACACAGTGTGCCATCTTGCTCTCTGTTGATTATCATTACGTGTGTGTGCATTTTTAAGACACGATGGTCCACAAGATTCTCAGTGTTGTAAAAGCATCACTTTATGTCCTCTAACGAATGTACTATTTATCATGAGCTCCCACATCTTCATGATATTGAAAAAATCCCAATTTTGTCAACTTCCATTTTCCTCAGTCCAATCCAGGGATTCCTTTTAACCATTCCCAATTTTTTTTATTGATTCACATTTCAGGTATATGTGCTCCTGTTTTATCCTTAACCCATATTCCTTAGTCAAGAGGGTGGGTGGTCGTTAGACAACTGCCACGCTACAGTGGTGCTGGGAACATGGGGTCTTTCGCTCAGTCTCCCTTTTTCTCCATCCTATGCTGAGATTCTTTCTAACGATGTAACTTGACTCATGTGGAACTGCACAGCAGGTGGGAAGCATATTGTACACTCAGAGGGCAATTCCCAATGGGTGGGTCACCGGGCACTTTATCACTGCCAATCCTTCTTACCCATTGCTGGTATGGTCCCCTCACACCTCAGCTTACTGCAGTCCCAAGACCTCTTGGCCAGCTTGTCCCTTCTCTTAAATGTGGATACAGCATTTCACTGCCTCTAGTATGGTATGCTAAATCTATGAGGCTGCTGCCTTCCAAAATTTTGGATGAGCAATGTGACACGCGGCCATTAATTATCATATTCCTGCTTAAAGTCAACTATATCATGTGCTCCCCATGCCACACCTCCACACCCACCATACTCCTAATGTGGGGAGCGGCAGGACACGTGGTCCCTACAATACTTCTAACTTACTTATTTTCTAAACTCACCACCTCTTGTGACGTTCCTGTATCTAGTACGAAGGGCAAAAAGACATCTATTCTCCCTGCTAGTGGATCTACACCAAATCTTTTGGGTCTTAAACTGAGATGTCTTTCGACTGTAAAAGCTTAAAATATAGCTTGGAATGTAGAATGTAGAAGTTCTTTGTTTTCTCCTGTGGGATCTTCCTTCCCTGAGCACACACGTATACCCCTGCCTCATTGCCCAACAGAAGAAGGTGGCAGTTCGACAGGGAAAACAAGAAAGTTCACACTCATCAGTATCTGAACTGTTTGTCCACCACAAATTAATACTTCCTAAGCCGTCTTGCCATACATTTCTTCCGCGTGAGACTGAGTGGGGTCATCCTAAATGTACCTTTAGCCTGAGTCTGAAAGGGTTGGAATCATTTTTTATTTTTTCCAGATTTACTGAGGACTAATTGACTAACATAATTGTACATATTTAAAGTGTACAATGGGATGATTTGATATACATTATGAAATAATTACCAAGATCAAGATCACTAACACATCTGTCACCTCATGCTGTTAACTCTTTCTTTTTTTGTGATGAGATCTTTAGTCCAGTTCTTAGAGACACAGGCACAGTCTAAGACCTGCTAGTGACAATCGGCAGTGGCAAATTAAAACAGTCATGTCTGTCACACTCTGCTTTTCATTGTCTTAATGCTCCACTTTGTACTGCAAGACTACATTCCTCAGGGCGTGGCAGAGAGAGAGGAAGAGAGAGAGACCCAAAAGGTCACACTCTAGTTCTCTACCATTCAGGACTAACAAACACAAAACTCAACAGGCACTGTTCAAATCTACTTACAGAGGAATAGGGAGATTAAACTCTCTCTAGTTAGCAGCAAAATTCAGACTGCCTTGCTTAGACTGCCTGCTGGTGATCAGAGGAATAGTATATTCAACATTAACCTAGCTTTGGATTGTTTTAAATTCCAATTTCTTCCAAAGCACAGTATGTGTTGTCCTAATTTTATTTAATACAATAATTATTTGGTAAGGATAGTATTTCTTTATGCTCCGATGGAATGTTTCATCCTCTAGGCAAAGAACCAGTAATTGTAAAGAAGAAAGAATCAAAACCCTCTTTGTAAGAAAATCATTTACAACAAAGTACCGCTTGAAAATTTGAAAAGAAAGTCCATTTCCACTTCTAAAATTATGAAGTAGAAGGAAGATGAATACATTCCATAGTAAATGGAAAATGATTGAACTAATTCTGAAATATCACCTAACAATTTTTCACTGTGATGCTCATAATAAATTCTTTTTATAATGGGGAAATGACATCAGCTTTTCATGCTCTGTGCGTATTTAAAACAAGAATATGCATGAGCCAAAGCAGCATGCCTTGATGGATTCAGAATTAGGAGTTAGGATCCCAAGGCTTATTCTTCAATGGACTTTTTTAAATGTCACTTAAATGTACCACAATTTTTCTTTCATGAAATACATTTTTCAGATTCACATGTCAATCAGAGAACTTTGGAGTAATTCGCTAAAGCTACTAATCAAATGTTATAATCTGAAGACCAAGTAAGAACCTTAATTCAAAACAAAGGTACTTCCTTTTTTTTTTAACCTGGAAATTTGCCATCAATAATCTTCAGATAAAAATGTGAAAAATTGAAATTTTGTTATATTCAACTATATGAGAGGCATAAGAACTATCTGGGAGGAAAGGAGAGAAACGTCAACATTTTCGTATTGAACTGCCATGATCATGAATAGCATGTTGGAAGGATAGCAAATCACACTTGCCTTATCAGGATCTTTCTATATGCAGGGGGAAAAATACCAGCACACAGTCAACTTCTGGAAAAGGCAGTTCTTACTTTGATGCATCATGGAAGATCACCTAAGCCAAAATAAATATCAAACTGTCCAAAAAGCACCTGGATTATTAAAAATAAAATGAAGTCCCTGTACCATATTTGAAGCTAAATACCAGCTCAGTGCCTGGCCCACAAAAGGTACTCAGCAAATATTTTTTTAGAAACAATGAAATAAAATGCTCACTGGTCAATGTACTGGTCAGGCTGGTGCCTTGATGAATGATAACTCATGATTACAAAGATCAACACTATCTCATTTCATGAGAAAAATATGTAAAAAAATTACAAGGCGATGTATTAAGTGTAACAATAGAGTCGCAGCAAGTTTAATGGGAATATAACAAAGGATGAGTGACTCTGCCTAGAGAGTTTGCAAAAGTAGCCACAGAATAAGTAGTAATATCTGAGGTGGTTCTTGGAGCGTGAGTAGATGGAGATGAGTGGGAAAGGATCTCCCAGAAAGAAGGGCCAGCATATACAAAGACACAGCATTTAAAAAATATATTTAAAGCACAGTGAGGAATTCAGTAGGGCAGGTTTAGAGGTGTATGTGTCGGAAAGTGGCATGAACTGTGGCTGGGAAGGCACATCCAAGCTATCTTGTGAAAACACTTTTAAGCCATTCTAAAGATTTTGAATATTTTCCTAGAGGTCTCGGGAAGCCATTGAAGTTATTTAAGCAGAAATAAGGTATAATTGAATGGGGGTTTTATAAAAGTTGCTCTGCGGGCAGGATTTAAGAAGGCTCAGTCAGGCAGGGAGGACCAAATTAGGAGGAAGCCTCTCAGGAGAGAAATCCTGAGACTCCACAGACAATTCAACTGCAACAAGTGACAAGTACCCATCACTCTGTCCCCAAGTGCTTGGCCCTCAATAAACACAGAACTCATTACATAAATGAACAGACGAACGCATGTCTATTAGAGTTAGCTTGAGATCAGTTTTAAACATGGTATACGCAATGTTAGTGAAATGGAGAAGAACTGAGATTGCAATAGGGCTGATTAGCAGATGTTCTGTGATATATTCCAACCTCTTACTTTTCGGAGAGGTTTTCGATCACAGTGGCATCTGGGCTCACAGTGGAACTAAAAATCAAATCTAGAGTAGTAAATTATGCTGCAGATCGTACTATATTGCAGTATACTGTTTTTATAAAGTACTACTAAGAACACAGTGAGAGTTAAATAACTCAGTTCTATTTTCAGACTGTTATCTCTTTCACAATTAACTAAAATATTCCCATTTCTTAGTAGTTTATTTCATATTTTGTAAAAATTATTTAGAGATAAATGTTATTTCCTCCGAAGAGTTCCAATAAGCTATGATTTTAAAAGGTTCCTCGAAGAGGTTGTTAGAAAGTGATTAGAAGTTTACAGCTCAAAGATAAATGGATTGCTAACCAACTCTGTGATGTCACCATATCTCTGAGGCCCTGCATCCTCAAAATGAGGGATGTAGCGAGCAGTGGGTCTCCCTGCCTACCCGTCTCTCCCTCTGCTCTTGATAACAACCATCCTAGTTTGCTTGTTCACATGTCCCATGAGGACCTCGTGTGCTGCAGCGAAAGCTGACTCCGTCACCGGATCTAGCGGTGAGGCAGGCAGTTTAGGCATAAAATGACCTGCATAAGCCTATTCATTGGCCACTGGTACTGGAAGGTATGTGACCTAATTTCTGTCTGTAAGTCTAGAGGAGGTATTTGCAGGGGCTCCGTAATAGAAGCTTTCTCTTCTGGGGAACAACTGGAGACGTTGCTTCTTCCTTTGGATGGTGGCGCCTAGAACAACAATAGCCAGCTCCCTAGCAGAGCCTCCAAGCAGTGGAGGATGAGGCTGACGTCTTGAGGAAGGCAGAGCTGTGTGAATCACGGGGAACCAAACCAGGGCTATCCTAGAGTCTGACCTCTCTCAGGACATTTTGGTTACATGAGCCAATAAAATCCTCTAGGTAATTTAAGTCATTTTGAAATGGATTTTTCTGTAATTTACAACTGAAAGCATCCCCATGGGTGGAAGTGGTTAACAGAAAGTGACTAACAATGTCACAAAAGAGCAGCTAATACGGAGGTTAAGAGAAGGGACCTTGATACCACACTGGCTGGGCCGACTCTCAGCTCTGTACCCCCCAGCTGTGTGACCTCATGGAGTCGTGTAGACTTGCTGTGCCTCAGTTTTACCATCTGTAAAATGGGGATAATGTTGTTTATCTCTCAATGTTATGAGTTAGTAACAATAAATTAATTAAAACGAGTTAATATATGTAAAGTGCTTACAACAGTGCCTAGCATGTTATCAATGCCTCAAAAAGAGATAGCCTTTATAAAGGTTTTTCTAATCTTAAAGAATCCGTGGTTCAATTATTTATAATTACGTTATCTAAAGATGATGGTAAAGTATTTCCACTTGCAAATTTCAGTGCAAACGTCACAGCCAGATTAACTGTTAAGATCAAGCATGGCCTGCAGTAGATCCAGGACTGAACCTACAACTTCTGAACCATTCAGTTGTTCAGCAAATAGTAAACCTCTCTATTATGAGAGATATCGGAGTATAGATACATTCATTTAACACCTGCAGTGGGCCAGATATTGTTCTAAGCTCTTGGGTTACCGTAGTAAACAAAACAGACCCAGTCTCTACCCTCATGGTATTTGCATTGGAGTGGCATTCTGAGCTCCATAACTAAGTCGTGTTCCCTGCCCCTAAATTATTCACATCCTGGCAATACAGTTGGAGTCCCATACAGAAAAACTTTTTAAATTTCAGGACACTGTGATAAGTGTTATCATACAGTGAAATATACGGTATAGTGGGAGCAAGGAAACAAGGGATCATTAGAGAGAAAGATGTGCTTCCAGGATGAAATGGAATTTGTCAGGCATACTGGTATTAGGCAGAATAGAATTAAGACTCTCAACGAGTAAAAGAGGGACTGCAACACATATAGAGGAAGAAGTGTGAACCTGTATGGTACACAGATTCAGAAAACACAAGGTGCCTCAGTGTGGCCCTGCCTTTGGGCAAAGTCAGAGGGACTGGCAGAGATCACACCCTGGAGGGCGGCATGAGCAATGGTAATCAGTTAGACCTGCCCTGATAAGAGCTAATGGAAGAGATTTGTCACATAAGTGCTGGTCCTACAAGGTAAGTGCAGAAATGTGAGAGCATTGGGTACCTCCCTGACACAGAAGAGTGGATAAAGAAATGGAAGAAATGTTAAAAAGAATGAAACGGGTCCCAAAACCACTTGCCCTTACTAATTTTCTAACTGATTCAGATCACTAGAAATACCTAATTCATTTTTAGAGGGTTTTGAAAGATAATAAAGAAAAAAACACTGGACTGCATAATGCCAGAATCTGTTGATTCACTTTGATCCTGAAAGCATGGTGCCTTATTAAAGTCAGCTAACATGTTTGTGTTAATTTTTAAGAAGAACAAACAATACTTACGTGGCTCTAGCAAATAAAGCTTAGAGTCCTAGGAAATTAAGTTATCTTGATATCCAGACATTTTGGCTGGAGTTAAAATATCAAGTGTTGTTTATGCATAAAATCATGTCATCTCAGAGTTGGAAGATCTTAAAGGTCATCTGCTCCAACATCCAGACCGATGCATGAGGCCATCCTCTCTAAGACATCCAAATTCTTTTAAAAAGCCTTTGTATTTATTCATCCAATGAACATTTGTAGAGTACCAACACCGTGCAAGGCACTGGACCAGGTATTGGAGATATAGGAGTTAACCAAACATGTACTCTCTTTCTTCATGAAACTAACTTTTTAAAGAAATCGATTGATTGACCGGCAATTAGCAATTTAGACTGCTGTTTTTCTTCTCATCACCATTATCCCTCCCTCCCCTCAATGTCAAAAAAAACCACAAACCATTCTAACTGGCCAAATATGTCAAAATATGTCCTGGAATGATGTCCATTGGCCTTCTGGGAGTAGCATGAATTCTATTCTTAGCCTGGTCTACTCCTCAAGCACTCAACCACTCCCAAATATTCACCCCTTAACTCTCTCCAATTCTCTGCTTTATGACTTTAAAAAACCCTACTCTACCTACTGGAAACTAAAATAATGATTAAAGCCTCCCTAGTCAGAAATGTAAATCCCTAGTTGTTTTAGCTTTTTTGTTGTTAGTGTTGTCAAGTTGATTCTGATTCCTGTTGAAACCAAGGTCAGTCTTGCTGTACCTCTCTCACTGCTCAGGCAGGGTCAGGTCCCGCAGCTGGGAGTTTCACAGGCTCTGTCCTGCATACTCCTAGTTTATTTCCTTTCCCTACTGCTAGTGTTGTTGAGGGTCTAACATTTCTTAACACACCCCTGAGCTTTTCTGAAATCTTAGAATCAAGGACAATGACTTATGACTATCTTAGAGATTATTCATATTCTTGTAGTATTTCATTTTAGTTTTGACCTGCATTATTCTTACTTTCTCCTGTAACCAACAGTGTAGTAGCAGAATTCTAGTTTACTTTTGATAAGTATGGACATCCATTTTATAAACACATCTAATCATTTATACAGAAAATAAACATCCAAAAAAACTACGTGTAAATAACAAATGCAACTTTGTGTAACCACAAATAGTTCTACAGTACTTTTTATTTTTTTATTTCTTTTTTTAGCATTTATTTATTTTTTAAATAAACATTTTTTTAATTGCAGTAATGCTGGATTATAACATTATATAATTTTCAGGTGTACATAGTAATATATTTTGAATTCTGTGTAGATTACATCATTTCACCACCCAAAACTAATTACAATCCATCACCACACACTTGTGCCTAATCACCCCTTTCACCTCCTTCCTCCCCGCTTCCCCTCTGGTAACCACCAATCTAATCTCTGTTGCTATACGTTTGTTTGTCATTGTTTTTATCTTCTACTTATGAGTGAGATCATATGGTATTTGACTTTCTCCCTCTGACTTATTTCACTTAGCATAATTCCCTCAAGTTCCATCCATGTTGTCACAAATGGCCAGATTTCATCATTTCTTATGGCTGAGTAGTAGTCCATTGTGTATAAATATCACATCTTCTTTATCCATTCGTCCCTTGATGGGCACCTAGGTTGCTTCCAAGTCTTGGCTATTGTGAATAATGCTGCAATGAACATAGGGGTGCATGTATCTTTCTGCATTTGTGTTTCCAAGTTCTTTGGATAAATACCTAGCAGTGGAATAGCTGGATATATGGTAGACCTATTAATTTTCTGAGGAAACTCCATACTGTTTTCCATAGTGGCTGCACCAGTTTGCACTCCCACCGGCAGTGTACGAGGGTTCCCTTCTCTCCACATCCTCTCCAACACTTGTTGTTTCCTGTCTTGTTAATTATAGCCATTCTGACTGGAGTGAGGTGATAGCTCATTGTAGTTTTGATTTGCATTTCCCTGACAGTTAATGATGTTAAACATCTTTTCAAGTGCCTGTTGGCCATCCGTATATCTTCTCTGGAAAAATCTCTGTTCAGATCTTTTGCCCATTTTTTAACTGGGTTGTCGGCTTTTTTGTTGTTGAGATGTATGTGTTCTGTGTATATTTCGGATATTAACCCCTTATCTAATATGTGGTTTGCAAATATCTTCTCCCAATTGTTAGGTTGTCTTTTTGTTTTGTTGATGGTTTCCTTTGCTGTGCAGAAGCTTTTTAGTTTGCAGTCCCATTTGTTTATTTTATCTTTTGTTTCCCTTGCCCAGTCAGACATGGTACTTGAAAATATGCTGCTAAGACCAATGTCAAAGAGCGTACTGCCTATGTTTTCTTCTAGAAGTTTCATGGTTTCATGTCTTACATTCAAGTCTTTAATCCATTTTAAGTTGATTTTTGTACATCGTTTAAGATAATGGTCTACTTTCATTCTTTTGCCTGTGGCTGTCTAGTTTTCCCAACACCATATAATTGAAGAGACTCTCCTTTCTCCATCGTATGCTCTTGGGTCCCTTGTCGCAAATTAGCTGTCCATAGATGTGTAGGTTTATTTCTGGGCTCTTGATTCTGTTCCATTGACCTGTGTGTTGGTTTTTGTGCCAGTATCATGCTGTTTTGGTTACTATAGCTTTGTAGTATATTTTGAAATCAGGGAGTGCGATGCCTTCAGCTTTGTTCTTTTTCCTCAGGATTTCTTTGGCTATTCAGGGTCTTTTGTTGTACCATATAAATTTTAGGATTCTTTGTTCTATTTCTGTGAAAAATGTTGTTGGAACTTTGATAGCGATTGCACTGAAGCTATAGATTGTTTTAGGAAGTATGGACATTTTAACTACGTTAATTCTTCCAATCCAAGAGCACAGAATAGCTTTCCATTTCTTTGTGTCTTCTTCAATTTCTTTCAACCATGTTTTATAGTTTTCAGTGTACAGATCTTTCACCTCTTTGGTTAAGTTTATTCCTAGGTATTTTATTCTTGTTGTTGCAACTGTAAATGGGATTGTATTCTTAGTTTCTCTTTCTGCTACTTCGCTGTTAGTGTATAGAAACGCAACTGATTTTTGTATATTAATTTTGTATCCTGTGACTTGACTGTATTCATTCATTATTTCTAAAAGTTTTCAGTGGATTCTTTAGCGTTTTCTATATATAAAATCATGTCATCTTCAAATAGTGACAGTTTCACTTCTTTTGCAATTTGGATCCCTTTTATTTCTTTTTCTTGCCTGATTGCTCCGGCTAGGACTTCCAATACTAAGCTAAGTAAGAGTGGTGAAAGTGGCATCCTTGTCTGGTTCCTGTTCTTTGCAATGCTTTTTAGATGCTTGTGACTAGTTTTTGTTTTGGATATATCTAAGTCTGCATTGTCCAATATTGAAGCCACTAGCCATACATGACTATATGAATTTTAATTAATTAAAATTAAATAAATTAAAGATTCAGTTCCTCAGTCTCAGAAGCTACATTGTAGGTGCTACAGTGGAGGGACATGTGGCTAGTAGCTAGAGTGTTGAGCAGCACATATGCATGTCTCCATCATTACAAAGAGTTCTATTGGACACTGCTGATCTACATGGTGCTAATACTAGGTGAAGATATATCTAAAAGGGAGAATGATGCACTCAATAATAGAGTGAAGTCCTTTATGTTGTTAAATCCTGCCTTCCTTGTCTCATGAGTAAAAGGGAATAGGCAAGTGTTTCATTTTCTTGTTCTGTCTTCTTCTTCATCACACAAACAATAATTATTCATCATGGACAAAGTTAAAATACAAAGAAGTAAAAAGAAAAAGAAGTAAATCAAGAATCGCCCTAAACTAGCTGATGCTACCTTGATGTAGAAATTCATTTCTAAATAGAGTAATGATTGATTCTTCTAATTTTTCTATTTAAAGTACTTTTCCCCTTGACTCTTTTGACAGGTAATAAATGGATCTGCTGTGAGCCTCACAAAAATCAACTGCAGTTTTGCATATTAACATGCTCATTCATCAAGTAACCATAAAAATGTCCTGTGAATTAAAAAAAAAAGAAATTGAGATAGGGAAAACACAGGTGCTCCACCCAGGGGGAAAAAATGTAGCACTTTAATGTAGACTAACTGATTTCAGCTATTAGGAAACCTAGGGAATCCCATCCCTTTACAAAAATATTTTCAAATTCTCTTTGAAAAGCAGAGTGGGAAAATGTTGAGGAAATAAGGCCTTCCTGTTTCTGCCACATGTGGATAATTATCCAGCTGCATTTCCAAAATAAGAATGGCTGGAAAATTCTTTCGGAGAGCTTCTTGCAGCTGAATATCAAAGGAAATTTGCACGTTTCTGAAACTATTGTTCTTGGGGTTCATGACAGAATTATGAGGGCTCTCCTGTTTTTGTCTCTAAATACAAATAAATAAACTTCAGTGATTTGAACCTATGGGATCTCCCAGCAGATTTTTCTTCTTTTATATGATGGCTATATAGTAAGCAAACAACATTTTGATGAGGACAATTTCACTTCATTTATTTGAGGCCAAAAGCCACTGTTAAATCTTTGTTCTACTTGTATGTCTAACTATAGTCAGATTTTTTTTAATGTTTTATAAAATTTTATTAAATGTGCTTCATCAATATTTTTTGGATATTTTAGAACTTTTTTCCTCTATTCACATCTAAGAAAAAGCGTGTCACAATAATAATGTCATGCTTTCCTTTGCTGAGAAAATGTATTTTACAGATGTTACTCGTTTGTTACAAATACAGATCTAAGGGAGCTTGAGGTGGTCAGTCCAGTCTATTCTGTTTCCAAAGACAGCTGATGAAGCCGAGCTGGTGATTCCACCAAGACACATTTTATGGGAGCAAGAGAGGACACAGTATTTGAGAGATATAAAAAACAGAGCAAGAGGGACTGGCCCCACGGTCTAGTGGTTAAGTGCAGCGTGCTCCACTTCGACTGCCCAGGTTCTCAGGTTCAGATCCCGAGTGTGGACCGACACCACTTATCAAGCAATGCTGTGGTGGCAACGCACATGCAAAACAGAGGAAGAATGGCACAGAAGTTAGGTCAGTGGAAATCCTCCTCACCAAAAAAAAAGGAAAAAAAACAGAGCAAGAGAGCAGTTCTGCGCTCCAGCTTCAGCATTGTGAGCATCATGCTCCCTCTCTTGGATGAGTCATTTCCTCAGAAAAAGAAATTTTTATCCCAACTTTTAAATTTAAGAGGTCAAAACCATTGAAACATTTTTCATATAATATTACAGGAAAGGGTAATGGTGGGGAAACGATCAATGAAAAGATAAAATCAATACATGCTAATAAAAAAGGTGAAATCTTCTGAATGAAAGTAAATGAATTTAGCCAAGAAATTCTTTTATGTAGAATAAAGAAGTTTAAAACACAGAAATGCATATTTGTGTGAGATATTAAAATGTAAATCACCTTTAAATGGATAATAAAAAACAAACAAAACTTATACTGCTAAAAGAGAATAAAAGAGGGTGAGGGGCCCTCGGTCTGGAGAGTGATGTGGGGCAGAATTATAAAGATGTTCTGTGATGTAGAAGCTGGTAATTTGAAAGGAAGTTTGGCGTTTGAGAGAGGTGAAAGAGGGAAGGGAGTATAAATATTTTTCTGCAAACACTCCTAGATCAGGAATTTATGTGACTAAGGCAAGATACATAACTGATGTTTTTAATGAGTCTAAAAAGATGTGACTAATTTCTGTGCAATTCTTTTGTGCTGTATTTCTGTTCATGAAAGTAAAGCAGTTTTGTCCCCGAGTTTTAATCTTTAGAAAGTTTCCCACAGGGAATATCAAAAATACATATTCTTCCACTTCCTTTATTCTTCCACAATTAAATCCTGGCTTCACTTCTCACTTAACATGGCACTGTGAGCAACCTGTCTAGCCTCTGTGTCTTGGCTTTTCCACCTGTAAACGGAGAGCCTAATAGCACCTATGACATAAAGTTCTTATAATAATTAAATGAGATAATGTAGATAAAGTGCTAAGCACAGTGCCTAGAATATAGTTAAGTCCCCAATAAATGGAAGCCAATCAAACTATCCTGTCTTTAAGACTACAGAAATATTTCACAGGAACAAAGCAGTGATCTCCATAGTTTGCCAAGCCATAAAGGGAAAAAACAGCTAATGTGACAAAAGAGGGTAAACTTCAGTGCCCACCAAGGGATGGCTCTAGTCGGTAAGAGAGTCTATACCTGTGGATTTCAGATGACCAACTGAACACACATAATTCCCAGTAAGTATCTTCCTTGGCGTTACAGAGCAGCACTCTGTTTAGTGTCATCCAGTAGAGCTTTCTCTGATAACGGAAATATTCTATTCTTCTGTGCCCAATACAGAAGCTGCCAGCCATATGTAGCTATTGAGTAATTGGAACGTGCATAGTAGGTGAGCAACTGAACTTTTCATTTACTTCACTTTAAACGTAAGTAGCCACATGTGGCACGGCTACCACTTTGGACAGCATACCAATAGCAGAGAAATACAAATACCAGCACACTGAAGTCATATATTTAAAACAAACTTCTCCTTTCATCACTCTATCTTAGTCTAAAAATAAATAAAATTGTGAAAAGTGAGTTCAAATATCTTGCATCATCCTTAAATTTCAGTATACTACAAAACCCAACACAGGTATATGTAAGTGTTTAAATCAGCTAACCCTAAACCTTGGCATAGCTACACTTTCTAGATCTATAGCAACAGACTAATCCTTCAGGATTAGTCTGCACTTACAAAAGGGATAAATTGAACACATGGAATTTACTATTTACTTGTTGAGATACAATGTTAGTTATAGAAGCAAATACATTACTCTAAGTAGGGTAATACAAATCAGAGGATTCCCTTTCTGGTGATGGCTGAGGAGCTCCTATTGGATCCATCCTCCTGCAGACAACAACTATGCACTCTGGACAAAATGCAAAAAGCAACTACCTGAAAGTACCTGAGAATAAGCCAAGGCAGACAGAATCTGGATGTAGGAGAGAAGCTATACAACGAAAGGATCAGCACTGGGTGAGTTCCCCATGTCTTACAGCCTTTTGTCTAAGGGTAGGACCCGGTTTGGCTCAGTGCTGCGTCTCTGGAACTCTGACAGAATCCAGGGGTCTTTCTGGTGTAAAGAATGAGAGAACAGAGTTCAGTTGATCACAGCAGCTGGAAAATCCTGAGTGGAGAGAGCAAGAGAAGGGGAGCTCCAAATCGTAGGCGTAAACTCTATCCAAATTTTTGGCTGAACTCTGCACTATACATGCACAGGGTAAACTCCAACCATCCCAGTTAGGGCAAAAAGAATGACATAGGTACTTTAGCTGTTACCCAATACAGGGGAGACAGAGCTGGGAGTATGAGTTTAGCCAAGTTTATTGCCTGCTAAAACCAAAAAAATGAGCACTCTTCTGAGGAATATAGGAGAATCCCAGAGTCTCTAAAACATCATTCTTAAAGTCCAGGATGCAATCCTAAACTACTAAATAAACAAAGAAACAGGAAAATGCAACCCATACTCAAGAGGCAATCAACGAAAACAGACCTTGAGATGACCCAGATTTTAGAGTTTACAGACAACTATTTTAAAGCAGGTATTATAACTATGCTCAATAAAGGAAAATATGCTCATAATGAATGAACAAATGTAAAAAATCTCACCAGAGAAGAAGAACCTATAAAAAGGTAGCAAATGGAAATACTAGAACTGAAAACTACATATCTGAAATGAAACTTCACTAGGTCTGCTTAGGAGTAGATTAGAGATGACAGATGAACTTTAATATTTATTTAATATTTTTAAATTAGAGAAGTTAGTGAACTTTAATATAAAATAATAGAAGTTATCTAATCTGAAGAAAAGCAGAAAAATATTTTAACAATCTAACAGAGCCTTAAGAATCTGTGGGAGAATAGCAAAAGGTTTCCCTTCAATTCCACAAATATTTGGAATCCCAGAAGGAGAGGAGAATGAGAATGGGACAGAAAAAATATTTCAAAAAATAATGACTAAAATTTTCCCAAATTTTGTCAAAAATATAAATTTAAAGAAACTCAGCAAATATCAAGCAGGATATACACAAAAAAACTAATAGGTTAAGAAAAAAACTAATAAAACATAGTAAGATAGAATCATAGTACACGCATTATACCACATACATTCACACATGATCACATACACGTACATACACCTCTTAGCCACACCTACACACATACCTCACACACACACATTTACATAGTTCTTTTATATTTGTCTAATGACTGGTTTATTAATTTTATTTATTTTTCTTTGACAGCTAGGTATATTGTAATCAGTACATTTCTGGATACCTCAGAGAGTAAATTCCCAGAATTAGCACTGTGTATCTTCTTTCAGTTTATTGTTAAATAGATGGCAAGGATCTATGTTCCTTTAACTATCAAACCCAGACACATTGGGATATTTTTACTTGGAGAAGCACACGCTTCTTTTTAGTGACCTCACATTCAGGTGATTAAAAAACAGCACTGGCAACTTCCAAAAGCAGTCCTGACTTGGGGAAAGCGATCTTAAAATGACGTTTTTAGTACAGAAATAACAGGTAGCCACACGCAAAAAGGTGATATTCCAAAAGTTAAATTTCAAATTATTACATGAAATTTAGAAAATATTTTTCCATGTAATAGTGTTATAAATAATTGATACAGTTCCCATAATGCTCAAAGGTCTATATCATTACCAGATTGTATAATTTGTAATGAAAAGAACAGAAAGCTATACATTGCAGGACTGTCAACTAGACAGGAAAATTGGATGCTAAATAATTTTTCTGGGGCCAGCCCAGAGGCCAAGTGGTTAAGTTCGTGCACTCCACATCGGCAGCCCAGGGTCTCGCCGGTTCGGATCCTGGGTGCAGACATGACACCGCTCCTCAGGCCACGCTGAGGCGGAGTCCTGCATAGAACAGCCAGAGGCACTCACAACTAGAATATGCAACTATGTACTGAGGAGCTTTGTGGAGAAAAAGAAAAAAGAAGATTGGCAACAGATGTTAGCTCAGGTGCCAATCTTTAAAAAAAGAAGAATTATTATTTTTCTTTTGGATTGTTGACATTGAAGGAAATCCAACATTTATGAATGATTTTAAGAGGTTTATGAAACTTTTGTTTGGTTTCATGTCAACACTTACAGCTTTCTACCCAGCAGCAAGGAGAACTCACCTTGCAGCCAAGAGGTAAAGCAGAGTCCAGACCAGCAAGTTGGCCCACACTGCCAGGAGATTGGTTAGATATAAGGAGATTGAACAAGTAAGTAAAGCCATTGAGGATAATGAGAGCCATGCTTGTCACTGTTGGAGAAGGGAATTCAAATATGAAAATGATATCGACCCTGATATCAGTTTCCCCACATTAAACCCAGCATACATGGGGTTAAAACCAAAACACTCATTCCCTGCTTACTCTCTTTCTTCCTGGCTCCAGAATCCACTATCCTCCGTGGAGACAGACACCGTCAAGGACAAGCACCTGGATCATCTCCTCCCTGCAAAGAGATACAGGCTGGTGGGAAAGCTGCTGACCAAAAAGGTCACAGGATCCCTCCTCTCTGCAAGTGTCTCGAGGCCAAAGACAGGCTGGTGGGAAAACTCTGACCAGCAAGGCCATATGTTCCCCCTCCCCTACCTAAAACCCCAAATAAAAACCCTTCCTTTTAGCTTTTCGGGGAGTTTGGGATTTCAGCGTTAGCTGCCCTCTCTCCTTGCTCAGCGCTGTCCAAAAATAAAATTCCTACCTTCTTCCACCACACCCTGTGTCAGAGATTGGCTTGCTGTGCAACGGGTGAGCGAACTCACTTCAAGTTCGGTATCAAAAAGGGAGAGTGCTAGAACAAACCCTCTAGCATTGGATTGGAATTGGAAGTGTAGGTTGAATTCACAGCTTTTAATATAAATAGATAGATAACTAGATATAGATATAGAATTAGATACAGCTGTGTGTGTGTGTATAAGTATGTGTGTGGGGGGTAGTGTGGATATGCATTTATTTCCTAGCACTGCCTGATGAAGGGGCCAAGAAGCAAGGAGTCCATCTAGCACCCAGATCTCAATTTCTCAGTACCATTCTCCACTAAGAGTAGACTTGAATTCTTGGAGAAATGACTGATTCCAGGTTGGGGTAGGAAAAATATAAGATTCAAAAAACATGGTGCAGTTACACAAAGTAATTTCAATATTTGCTTGCGTTTTTCAAAGCTATTAAAGGTGGTCCAATCATTACCCACAACAAATTCTTCCTAAAATTCCTAAAATTCTTCCTAAAATTACCCACAACAAATTCTTCCTAAAATTCTGTGCGCCCCACTCCTCTCCATATCTGCCACACCCTGCCTCTGTCTTATCTGTCACCCCACATCGGATCTCTCAGTCTCCACCTTTCCATCTCGACACCTAATAAACAAAACCCATATGGCTCCTGACCTTTCTCTTTATTCTTTGGCTCTCTCCTTGGTTCTTTCTTTTTTCCCCTTGAATAAATCCTTCCAGTGCAAATCCCCCTTCCTTTTTTCTTCCTTCCCCATTTTCTGACTCTGTAGTGTATAAGGCCCCAAACCAAGACGACAAATTCAACATATCTCCTAGAAGTTAAGAAGGCCAAGCTACCAAATACAGGATTCTCTTACAGCTGTGGCCAGAGGGAGAAAACAGGGAAGCACTTATAACTTAATTTTTCTCTTTTTAATTCTTTTAAAATCCCAGGCACATGTATTATTAGTAGTGGTAGCCTTAATCTCTGTACCCCTTTTCTATCATCTAAATAAATTTCTTAAAATACCACCACAGAGTTAGTTTTATACATGCCATTGTTTGTTGCCTATATAACACTATAAGCAGAATTCCTTCCTGTCAAAATATATCCTCATTTCAGGTGGCAAATACCCCATTAGAACGGGATAAGCATTTCCTTTCCAAGCAATATTATGTAAAAATTAAATGCACCCAGAGAAATAACACATTAAGCAGCTATCAGTCTTTTACATTCAGTATCTGTTTCTTCCCTGTCAGATAGCAGCATAAGACAATATCCAGAATGGGTGTATTCTTAAAAGAAGAAGGGCTGATGGCACTGTCCCATAGGGTACAGCTGGGAAGAGTGTGCTTGAGGTAGAAGTCGAAGTGCGAGATCCCTAAGAACGCTTGAGTTAAGTAGGACACGTAAAGTATAAATAAGTTGCCCCAAAATTCCATATCACAGTTTTACCTATGGTCAGCCCTATCCATACGTTAAATAAAGACATGAACAACATACGTTTAAATAATTTTGGAGTGAACTAAAATGCATGTTCTCATAAAAAAGCTTAATTAAGATACCAGTCCTAAGGTTTCCTACTGTGAACCTCTATAAAACGCATAAGTGAAAGACATTCTTACAGACTTTTCTCAGATCCTTTCTATTTCAGTCCCTATATTGATACAGGAAAATAATGCATTCTCCCTTATAGTACTGAAAATCATATTTAAGATGATGCACACTAAAGGAAAAGATACTGTCTTTGAAGAATCAGATTGAAAATAAGAAGACTTCTTTCGGCATTGTGCTAGAGAAATCTTATAAAAACTCATAAGGAACTTTTCCAAGGCTGTTATTTGAATAATCCAAAATTTGCAAATACTTTAGAGGAATGATTTGTTAATGACCTGCCTTTCTTCTACATCTCATTAACACGTTAATCTGCACCAAAGGGCCCTGTACAAGGTCAAAAATGAAGCAAGTCCTTACATGTGTGTCCATAGAGCAAAAGACGCAAAAAAGACAAAATTCTGGGAATGAACTAATCCTGTTTAAGCACTTGCGAACATTTTCTAATTCGTGTTTGGAATAGAATGGAAATCAATGGTGATCCATCATTTCTTTACGTCAATTATATTTAGCATGGTCCAAGTAATGGAAGGTTTCATAATGTACAGATGGAGCACATTGAGATCAGTCAGCAGACGGCTGGAGAGGGTGGATTCATTTATTTTAAAACCTAAAGGCATTGCATTTGAGCCCTCATAGCAGACCCAAGTCCACTCTCACTCACTTATTCCTCTATCTGCCCACTCACTTGCCCTACCTCTCCCCGTCACCCTGCACTGCCATTCCACTCTGTACCCCCTCCCTCCCTGCACATCCCTGTCTTCTCGACCACACTAAATTCCCACTTCCCCCCAAAAAAGCCACACCCATACACCTGCCCAACTGATTCCAGGAGGTAAGAATTCACGATTCATCCTTCTCCTCCCCTTTCCCTCTGCCTCTCCTCCCTTTCCCTTCCCCTCCACATCCTCTCCACTGAGTACTTAAAAATTCTCCCCCAGTCCCTCCTCCTGCCCCACGGCCTTAGCTCAGGCCCTCATCACATCAGGCCTAGTTTACTGCCCAGGGACCAGCTGGCATTCTCAGCTTCCACTCTAGGCCTGCTCCAGTTCCTTCTCCACACTCCTTCCTCCATAATCTTCCTAAGAATAAATATTTTGTTGGGTGACTAATCTGCTTAAAATCTCTCAGTTGTGAATGGCTACTATCCAAAAAAATAAAAAACACCCTCCAGAAAATAACAAGTGTTGGCAAAGATGTGGAGTGCTCTCTTGCACACTCTTGATGGGAATGTAAAATAGTACAGCCACTGTAAGAAGATAGTATGGCAATACCTTAAAAATTTTAAAATAGAGTTACCACACAATCCAACAATTCTACTTCTGAATATATATCCCAAAGAATTGAAAACAGGGTCTCAAAGAAATTTATACTCCCATGTATATAGCAGTGTTACTCACAATAGCCAAAAGGTGGAAGCAACCCGTGTCCAATCCAAACCCATCTGTGTGTTTCCTAAAGGAAGATTTTATTTGTCCCTGTACTCTAGTTCCTGGAACATAACAAAGTTGATAAACATGCATAAATTGATGAATAAATAAAGCGTCTCGACTTAAGTCACAAAGAAAGTCAGAATTAAATTGAGTCTTTAACGTTTCCCCCAGCCCTGAGTCATCCTCTCCCCTTTACCTAGTTAGAGACTCAGAAACTCCCCTCCTAGAAATTTAGGGATTTGTTTGCTATGTCAAGTGAAAGTTAAACAGGTTTAACATGCTTTCAGGCTTTATGAAACCAATCTCTACATTAAACCGCTAAAGGCAGCTTACTAAAAACAGGGATCTAGATATAAAGAAGCTATACACAAACTCGACCTCCTAATTGAGGGAAAAGTTAGACTTCATATTTCCATCTGTCCATTGCGCAAGCAATTCCTAAAATAACGAATCACGCCCCTAAGATGAAAGAAGGGAAAGTTTCTAATACTGAAAAACTATCCTCAGAATGTGTTTTAGGTCCTCCAAAGCTTAAGGAGAAATTCATGTGTAGGTATTTCTGTGTGCTCAGGCAGGATTAATACTTCTGAATACTTAATAAGTCAAGTGAGTGAGAATGAAAACAATTTACCCTTAATGTGTACTTAAGCGTAGGTATTTTGCCATGTTTTATATGCATTGTTTTATTTTAGCCTTTTGGCAGTTCTCTAAGGTAAGTCCTGTTACTATTCCCATTTCATAAGCTTTGAGAGAGCAAATCAAGTGTTCAAGGTTATTCAGTCAGCCCTGGCACCTACCGCCTGGCCTCCAAGCCAGGTCCCTAAGCCAGGCCCCTTCGCCACAAAGCTGCACTACCTCTCTTTGTTTGAAGTCAGCTTTTCAAAAGGCCACCTTCAATGCAGGATGCAGAGTCTGTCCTGGCGGGCACATGAAGAGATGCCCTGAGCCTCACAAAGTGGTAATGAAAATATCCAAAAAGATTGTACTACTAGGGATCAATAAGAAAACAAGGAGCCATAAATTTGAAATACTTGAAAAATGAATCATGCAAACATTGTCATTATTGTATCTTCAGTCTAGATGAATTTTGTGAAACACAATTCTTGGGACTTTAAACTGTGTGCATATTACAGTTAAGTTGACCTCCTGGTTTTAACTTACGATTATATTTTATTTAGAATCACGATTGTTTTCATAATGCAGCAATAACAAAACTGTCACTCTGAATAAACAGGAATCTATGTTTATGCTGTACAGTAACTTGCTCCAGGGAGTTACTAAAATTGTAAACCAGGCTTTAGAGAAGGCAGAGGAAAGAGGAAAGCATGTCACTATCTTATCCTGCAGTGCAGATGAAGATATCAAAATGGGCGATTGCCTGCCAGGCATATTATAAACTATAATTGGAGGAGACTAAACAAGGAATCAAGATATCATGCCAATACAGTGAAAGGAAACATTTTTGTTTCCAATATTTTTTAAGAATGTCAGAGTCAAAAGACCAAATTAAAACTGATGGTCAGTTTTTCTACGCTTCTTTAAATTTTCCAAAGCATGGGTTTGCCTTCCAATTTGCTATCTCAGAGTGTTTTGGATTAGAACATTTTCCTTCCTAAATTTAAAGCAATAATGAAGTATTAAACTGCAGAAACAAAAAGATAATATGTGTAAAATGTATTTCCAATAGCACATTACTAAAAATATGAAAGTGTAGCTAGATTATTGCTGGTACAATACTTTTCTTTTGTTGCATATGTACAGGGAAAAAAACACAAGTTCAAAAGGAGCTTCTGGTGCAAGTTGGTGGATTGAGCACATTTGTTTATCCTCTTCCCTTCTTTAGATCTTAGAAATAAAGAGGGCATAAAACTACAAGAACACACAAATAAAGAGAACTGGAGATGGACCATCAGCAAATAAGAGTTTTCAAAGAATTTTCAGGAGGCAAAAAGTAGAATAAAATGGGATAACTAGTGAAATTGGCCAGAAAAACTTCACAGCCCAAAATATGTTGATTTTTAACTCTTAAGATCAACCCATTTATACATCAAAAAGGTGTTAATTATGGGTACAGAACACAATGCAATGCCTTTAAACTTGACGTGTATAAGTGGAAGTGTAAATTTGGGAGACGGAAACAAGGAAGAGAGTTCAAATCAAGAGGAGAGGCGCTGATATCCTTTCATGAAGCGAGGAGCCTAGACATGCTGTCTGTAATCGGTAGATAAAACAACCAACAGAAGTCGTAAAATAGTGCTCTAACAAAACTGGAAGGTGGTGGTGGCGGCAAGGGTGTGGAGGAATAACTTTGCTAAATCTTCATCTATCAGAAAGTCAATAAATAACGTCTATGTGGAAAATTAAGAAACAGCGACATAGTACATGTAGTATGTAGATATATGAAGTTAACTAGCAAAGAAGTTTGAGGTGGAGATGCTTGAACACTGTTACTTCTGGGGAACAGAATTATGAGTAGGAAAAGATGGGGCAGGGGGCTGATCCTTTTAACTATATATTCTTCATATGTTATTTTTAAACATGGACATGTATTATGTTTATAACAATCTTAAATGTATGTAATAAAAAATAAAAGCTTCTGAATATCTCTGTATGTTCAGTATGTCAATTGAAGCCTGATATGTGAGGTGTGGAAGTAAGGCAAATGCATCAAAAATTCAGAACCGTCAAACACTGCATTAGAGAATGTGGAATCTCCTGTATAGGACCAAGTGTCATGATATGATATATGACACAGTCTGTTTCTATTCTAGCAATAAAGCCTGGCAGTTTATCAGCTAGTATCCTGTTAAAAGGTCTGGAGTGGAAGAATGAATTAACTGTGTTTTTCATAAAGGATTTGCTGACAAGACCAGAGAGAGGCTCCACCAGCAATTCCATTTCACAATCTTTCCCTTCTTTGGACAATATAGATGACAGCCATGGGTGCCAAACGGCCTCTAAAATCTTTTCCTTCACTCCTCCAGGTACACATCTCTACAGTATAGAAACATTCTGGATAATTCTGTGAATCTATGATTTGTAGTATTCTTGGACATTTTTAGAACTCTAGCAGCAAAAGTAGCTTGATTTTCTAGAACACTGCAGCTTTATAACACAGTATCTACTAATTTAAGAGAAAATGGTTTTTATAGGTCCAAAAAGTTAGAAAAGTTCTAGTTATTCGTGGAGTTAATTGTCTACTTCTCTCTGTCTTATTTTGCTTAACGTAATACCCTTAAGGTCCATCCATATTGTTGTCAATGGGATGATTTTGTTATTTTTTACGTCTGAGTAGTATTCCATCAGACCACTCACTTTTTCAGTCACTTATTACCCATTCAAATTAATCAGGAAAATACACACACACACATCCCAAAACAAATCTCTGCATTGTTCAGTTGTGTCCCAAAAGGAAATGATAATCCCTAAGGCAACAGAAGTATCAACTGTCCGTAGGTTCCTGGATAACACTCTGGGCCTGAGAGAGTTCATTTTATCCCATATTGGGAAGGCATTAATTATTATTGCAGAACAGAATGTAAATGATAGCAGGTAAAAATGTAAATGGTATAATTTAGAAGGTACAGTTCTAAATGTAGCCCTCTAATTCCCAAAGCAATGACCTGTGTAAGTGGCTGCCACTGGCTTGTGTGTGACACAAACAAACGAGGCCCATGAGACTGGATGAACAAATTACTGTAACTATTAGCTGTAGATTAATTTATGAGCTAACACAGCTGTGTGGACGTTCTAGCAATGGAAGTACAGGTCTATGCCCATTCAATTCTTGATTCATCTTTCCATAAGAATGGTTTAAGATAATCCTCCCTCTCCTCGTGTTCCTCTGGTGAGCATCATCTCTGCAAAGGTGATGGTCCAGAAAGCTTGCATACTCATACTGCCAAGAGCTTCTAGACAGGCTATGTCTTCTTCCAGATAAGTCCGCCCTCCTGTATTCTTGTTGGTTCTTATGGAAAGCTTCAGTTTTTACTAATGCTAAGCCAATAAAAGCCAATAGAAAATTAATATAACATATTTGTCTGTCACGTCTGACCTCATTTCATTTGGTGTTCATGCCAAATCCAAGGCATAACTTCCGTAGACACCTGCACACAAGCTTCACCAAATTTACAGCCTCCCATCACAGTTCACTCTTCAATTCTGCCTTGCTGCTTGTCACTAAAGATGAGTTGTCCATGCCCCTAGCTAAAGCCAATCAATTCTTCCACTTGTGCAGTAGACAATCTACTCTCCCTTGCTCATGAGTAACACTTCAGCAACATTTGCCCCTCTCTCCCGCATCATCAATTTTTCCCTCTCTATCCATTAGCACACACTTGTGCTACTACTTTTCCCATTTTAAAAAACCTTGTTTTTGATCCCTCTTCCTTCTTTAACTGACACTCCATTTCTCTCACCCTTTGTATTTTCTCAAAAGAGTTGCCTAAACCTATTATTTCCAATTACCCTCTTCCAGTTCTCCCTTAAATCCACTTCGGTCAGGTTTTCATCAAACCTCCAAAACATGGAGTACACCAGTGAGCTCCACCTTGCCAAGGCAAAGGTCAATTCTCAGTTCTCATCGTACTGAAATATCAGTAGCATTTGTCGTAATCCATCACTCTCTGTTCGCCCTCATAACCTTTCTCCCCTTGAATTCCAGAGCACCCCAGTCTCTTGGCTTTCTTCCTGCCTTACTAGATAATCCTTGTCAGTTCCCTCTGCTGTTCTTTCTTCCTCCCGCAGATCTATCAACATTGGGGCACCTCAGGGCTCAATCCTTCTTCCTCTGCTCTCTTCTAACACTGTTCAATCCCCAGTAATTTCACAGTCTCCTGGATATAAATACTGTCCATATGGGCAACCACTCTCAAGTTCGTATCACAAGTATAGACTTCTTGACTGAATGCCTGCTCACATATGAAAGTCCATATTTGCCACCCCCTTGCACTTAGGTGGTACCATGTGACTAGCTTTAGTCAATGGGCTGTGAGAAGAAGTGACTGGTGTCACTGGTCTAATAAACTGTATTAAGAGCCAACACATGACTCTCTAATTTTCCTCTTTTCATGTTTCATGACCCTGGAAGCCATATGTTTCCAATGTAGTTACAATATGGCAGTGCTTCCATCACCTTTAGTACCTGAGTGTGTCTGTGAAGCAGATCCCTCACTACCGACATTTCATCTCTACAACAAGTGAGAAGTAATTCTTTGATGTGTTAAGCCACTGACATTTTGGGACTTAATTTTAACTGTAGCATATTTGTTATCCTAAATTAGATATCAAACAGACATCTCAATCTTAACATAACCAAAACTGAAGTTTTTATGTTCCTTCTTAAAACTTACTCCACCTGCAGGTTCCCTACCTGTGTTGATATCAGATCCATCATTCCAGTTTCTCTGGCCAAATTATTTGAGCCAACTTGACTCTTCACTTCCTCTCATATCTTACATCCAATCTATCAGGAGATGCTGTTGGCTCTGCCTTCAAAACATATCTACATTCAAGCACTTCACCCCACCTCCAGTCCTAGCACCCTAGGTTGATGCTGCTCTCTTGGCCAACATCATTTCTCTCAGATCACTCCAATTGCCTCCTAACGGTCTCCTTTCTTCCCCTCTTGTCCTCTGTCATATACTCTCAAGACAGTAATCAGAACAGTCCTTTTAAAACCCAAATCAACGGGGCCGGCCCAGTGGCACAGCAGTTAAGTTTGCACATTCCGCTTCAGCGGCCCGGTGTTCGCCAGTTCAGATCCCGGATGCGGACATGGCACCACTTGGCAAGCCATGCTGTGGTAGGCATCCCACATATAAAGTGGAGGAAGATGGGCAAGGATGTTAGCTCAGGGCTGGTCTTCCTCAGCAAAAAGAGGAGGATTGGCAGCAGATGTTAGCTCAGTGCTAATCTTCCTCAAAAACATAAAATTAAATTAAAAATTAAAAAACAAAGCCCAATTCAAATCACATCACTTCTCATCAAGCCCTCCCAAGTCTTCTTATCTCCCCATAGAATCAGAGCAAAATCCTTACCATGGCCTACAAGCCTTTGCGTGATCAACCTGTACCCGGTCTTCCTTATCTCTCTGATTTCTATTGTTTTCCCTCTCACTCCATTCTAGCCACACTGGCCTCCTTGCTGTTCTGTCAACTCACCAAACATGCCTTAGGACATTTTCCCTAGAGAATCCCTCAGCCTGGAATGTTCCCTGGTGGCTGACTCCCCAATAACTTTTGAGTCTTTTCTTGGATGCCACCTTCTCAATGGAGCCTACCCTCACAACTCTATTTTAAATTGCAATGAGTCCATCCCTCACACCAGGAATTTTCTGCCTTTCTACTGTGCTCTATTTTTTCCACATCACTTCCCATCTTCTAACTTGCCATATGGCTTATTTATTTATTTGTTTATTGTGTGTCTCCTTACTCATTTGTGTCTCTTCTGTTATGTAACATCAATTCCCGGAACAGTGTATGTCCCATAATAGGAGCTAAATAAATATTTACTGGATTGACTAAGGTGGGTGAGGCAGACATATTTTTACCTTTCACAGGTAAGAATACAGACTCAGAGACAATGTGACAATGTAGAGAATTGCCCAAAACCATTCAGTTAATGTCTATCCAAAAAAAAAGATATAAAAGCACAATTTCCTAAATATCACAGAGGTAGATGTCTATGTTCTCTAAATTTACTAGGTAGTTTAAATCTTGTAGTTTCATCCTGACCTTGGGCATTAACCTACCCAACGTGCTTGCTTATACTCTGGATTACATGCCAGAATGACATGTGCTAGGGGTTCCATTTTACTGTCTTTAACTACTGAATTTATCAAAGAGGATTTTGAAGTAGATAGAAAAGGGTTTCAAGACAAATCTAGTGTAGCGATATACTTTAAACAAATCTGTGTTTTTATTTTTTTGTACCATTATACAAATTGCTTATTTGGGGTAAAGCTACAATTGGCTCATGATGTAACTTTCTGTTCATCAAAGTTTCCTCAAGGGGTGGAAATAATAAACAAGTTGGTGTTGGTCAATAGTGATCTGTGCTCATAAACCACATGGGAAGATCCTGCATCTGTTAAGATTCTGCGTTTATGATGCTTTTCTTATATCCACAATGAAAGTAAAAAGCAACTGAAGATTTTAAATATGTTGGCCACATGCAAAATATATTTCAAATTGCTCATTAAAATTTTTCTCCACCCATATGAAAAAAACTCAATTTAATTTACTTCATACAGTTCTTGGAAAAAAATATTTTCTCTCATCGAAATTAAGCCAATAATAGCAAACAACAAAAAATAACAGCATGCCAAAATCAAATACCTGAAGTCTAAAGGAATAGAAAAACCAAAAGATGTATTGGCTTTGTTGGCAAGACATGAGCACTATCCCGTAAAACCTCAGTGAAAATTACTTAAATATAAACAAGTGGCAAAGTCTGATACACGTTTAAGAAGCCATTTTTTATATTCTTACATTTGCATTTCTAACAATGACATATATTTGATCCATGAGACTCTGGATTTGGGCAGCAGAGAGACACAGAATAAACTTCCAGAGGTTCCAAAGTTGGTTTTCTAGAATGTTTTTGTTTGCAATAGCTCTGTGTCCATACTCTTATACTTTTATTTTGGGCATGAACTTGATTCATATTTATTAAGTTACATCTTTGAGCCATACTCTGTGCAAGAGATTATTATGTCCTTTTCTCAAAACTTCAATCTTTTGTGGAAACAGATATAGAAAAAACTAAATGCAAATCAAGGCAGGGTGAGCTTGAAGGGGCTTTCAGAGCACAAAAGAAGAATGGATTATTTCTGACTTCAGAACCAGGGTAAGGAATTAAGAATGAAGACACATTTGAGTTAAAATAATTTTTTAATTTCAACCATTGGTATTTCATCAATGCAGTCTAATTTTCCATATGAAAATTTTTTTTAAAAGATGAGTTTTCCAAAGGGGTCTGGGACTTTTTGCTTCACTCAAACTAAAATGGACTTAGAGTCAAATATGTGAATATCATGACAAAAAGAATCTTTGCGTATATAATTACTGGCCCTCACAACACTGGGAACAAGATGGTTCCCACCATCTTAGTTGTGCTAAACTAAGTGTGAAACTGTTAGTTGTGCTGCAGTTAGGCAAAGTTGACTAGGATTTTTGACAGAAGTTGTTACATTCTTTCACTTTGCTAAGTTACGTGGAATTCATTTTCAGCTCAAACCCATTCTGGAATGTCTTTAGTAGGGAACAGATCTTGAAGAATTTATGAATTGTACTAAAGAGTTCATGTTTTATTCTAAAGGCAAAAAAGAGGGACATTAAATAATGTTAAGCAGAAAAGCAAATTTGCTTTTCTGAAAGGTCAAACTACTGGCAGTGTGAAGGACAAGGTGGCAGTGGCACAAGAAGCCAGTTAGGGGATGGTTTCAGTCATCCAGGAAAGAAATGGTAAGCATCTGAAGGCAATGACAGAGCAGATGCGGAAGAGGAGGTAGATTTGAGGGATTTTTTTTTTTTTTGAGGAAGATTAGCCCTGAGCTAACATCTGCCACCAATCTTCCTCTTTTTTTGCTGACGAAGACTGGCCCTGAGCTAACATCTGTGCCCATCTTCCTCTAGTTTATATGTGGGATGCCTACCACAGCATGGCTTGCCAAGCAGTGCCGTGTCCACATCTGGGATCCAAAATGGTGCACATTTAACCACTGTGCCACTGGGCTGGCCCCGATTTGAGGGATTTTTAAGATATAGAACTGGCAAGATTTGGTTGTGAATGGAAAATAGATAATGATAGAGAAGGAGAACTACATTCTTCCCATTTGGGTAATAAAATGTATGGAGTTGCCAGTAACAGATAGAAAATACTGGAGGAGATAATTAGGTCTGAGGAACAGGAGGGAAATATTTAAGTTATTTGTGTAATGATCCAACTGAAAACATCTCATATCAGATATGAAACTTATTATGTATAATACGTTTAAAGAAATCCTAATTCAAGGGTACAGGAAACAGGATGAGATATGTAAAATGAAGACCTTAGTTCTCAATGTATACTCTGAGCAAAGACATTGATAGAGATTGTAGATTTTCTGCAACTGGTAATAAGGAAAGAAAATCAATAAGGAAGCAACATGCCAGCATTAATCACTAGGCAGGGAAAGCATAGAATCTGCAGTAGACGCTATAAACTGGACAGAAAGTCGAAAAATCTGATAGAGATTTTGGAGTAGGGGAAATAAGATAGAAGATGCCACAATAAACAAAGAGTGAAATCTCAATCTCAAAATTACTGGAAGAACATCCCTCATGAACAGAGAAGCAAGAATTCTCAACAAGTCTGAGCCAATCAGATGCAGCAAAATATAATAAAGATATTAAATTAAGGTCAAGTGGTATTTATCCCAGGAATGCAAGATTGAGTCAAAATTCAAAGATCAATTAACCACACTAACAGAATAAAGAAAAATATCATATGATTATTTGAATAGATGAAGAAAAAACATTTTAAAAAGTTAAACATCATTCATGATTTAAAAAGACACTCTCGGCAAACTAGGAACGGAAGAAAACTTAGTTCAATAAAGGGCATCTGAGGGAAACCCACAGCTGACATTATAGTTAATAGTGAGGTACTGAACACTACTGTGTGAGATCAAGAACAAGGCAAACATGTCCACTCGCACCACTCCGATTAACGTAGTACCAGAAGCAGTATATGACAAGAAAAACAAATAAAAGATGTGCAAGTTGTAAAGAAAGGACTAGACCTGTTGCTATTTACAGATGTCATGCGTGAGTACATAAGAAATCCTAAGAAATCAACAAAACAACTACTGGAAGTAATGGTAAATTTATCAAACACTCAGAATTCAAGGTCAATTAACAAAAATAAATTGTATTTCTATATACTCAAAAAATATAATCACAAAATTAAATTTAAAGAATTTCCACGTTTAGGGGCCGGCCCAGTGGTGTAGTGGTTAAGTTCAAGTGCTCCGCTTCAGCGGCCGGGAGTTCACAGGTTCGGATTACAGAAATTGACAAGCTGATTCTCACACACATATGTCAGACTCTAACATACATATATTTGTACATATATATATACAAAGAACATAGAGTAGCCAAAACAGTTTTGAAAAAGAACAAAGCCTAAGTATTTATATAAACCCTTTTCAAGACTGAAAGCCACATTACTCAGGACAGTGACGTGTGAGGATATGCTATGCATCAACAGAACAGAAGAGTGTCCAGAAAGAGACCACACATAGGTGGGCAATTATTTTTTAATAAATTCACCAAGATAATTCAATGGGAAGAACTTCTTTTAAGCAAATTTTCCTAAAACAATTGCGTATGCACACGGAAAATATCAAATATAAACCTTGATGCTTATTTCACACCATAAATAACAATTAACTTAAAATGGATCATAGACTTAAACATAAAAGCAATAAAACTTCTAGGGGAAGATATATGAGAATATATTCAGAATATATTTGGAGTAGACAAAGATTTCTTAGGAAGGATACGAAAGACATGAACCATAAAAAAAGTTGATAAATTGGATAAAATTTAAAGCTTCTGCTCTCTGAAAGGCGTCAATAAGAAAATAAAATGACAAGCTAAAGACCAGGAGAAAATTTCACAATACATATATCTGACAAGAGACTCATGTTAAGATTTTATAAAGAACTTTAAAATTTTAATAATTAGAAGACCAAAAAAACACTAAAACAATGACAGGTCTAGAGCAGACATTTCACAAAAAAAAAGTTTATGAATTGTTAATAAGGACATAAAAAGACGTTCAAAAGTGTTAGTCATCAGGAAAATGCAAATTAAAACCACAATGAGATACCACTGCTTATCCACTAGAATGGCTAAAATTAAGAAGACTCAGAATGCCAAGTGTTGGCACGCATGTGGAACAACTGGAACTTTAGTTCTTTTCTTGTGGTTCAGGCCTACTGAAAACAGAGTTTTTCCATTTTTTTAATGAAAAATGTCTTTATTTGGCTTTATTCTGGGGGTCAATGCTGTTGTTTACAGGCTTTTAGATTGGTAGGCTTTTTTTTCTTTCAACACATCAAACATGGCATTCCACTGTCCCCTGACTTGTATAACAATAGGTGAGAAACCTGTTATAATTTATCTTTGTTTCTCTACATACATCTTTTTACTACAGGGGCTTTTAAAATATTTTTTCAATTATTTTCAGAAATTTGATTATGTTGTACCTTGATGTATTTGTGTTAGTGTGTATGTGTGCACCTCGCTTTGGGTCCATTGTGCTTTTGGAAACTTTGGGTTTATAATTTACATCAAATTTGGAAAATTTGAAGCCATCCTGTCTTTATTTTCATACACTGTATTTTTTATTCCTATAAATTCTATTTGGTTCTTTTTAATAGTTTACATTTCTCTTCTTACTATGTTCGTGTTTTTAACGTCTTTGTGTACCAATTCTAACAACACTGTCATTTCTGTGCTTTTTCTATTGACTAATTTGTTTCCTGTTTGAGGGCCCCATTTTCCTTCTTGCTTGTTCATTAATGTTTTATTTGATGCTGGGTATTGGATTGGACATTGTTTTCTTCCTTTAAAGAGCTAAATAACTTGCAGATCAGTTTCATCACTTTGAGGCCTATTTACACATTTTGTTCGGTTGGATCTGTTTTATTTTAACCTTCACTCCATCCAGTGTTAGTTCACTCCTCCTTCTAAAGCAAGCCTCCTGGGTCTCCATCAAATCTCCCAGATGATCATCCAGGACTCTCCATTCTAGATGTTCAGAGCACAGATGTCTTCCTGCCCTTTGTGAGCTCTGGGAATATTCCCATTCACAGCTCCATGGTCATTCTTTGTCCATCTTTGTGGAGATTTATTCTCCATTTGGACAGCCTGGTACTCAACAAAGACTAGAAGAGACCCCATGCAGATTTATGAAGTTCCTTACTTATAGAGTGCCCGCCTTTCCAATACACTGTCCTGTAACTTCCAGCTGCCTCAGCCTCCCCAGACTCTGATCTTCATCTTCTTAAGTCAGCAAGGCTCCAGGATCTGTCTGAGTTTCCCTCTCTGTGCCCACAGTTGGAAGTTCTAGGCAGAAAGCCAAGAAGATCAAAGGGTTCATACTTGCTCCTTTTCTTACAAGTATCATGGTCCTTCTTATTCTTCAACCTCCAGAAACAGTTCTTTCATTAATTTGTTTGGTTTTCTAACTGCTTGCTATCGGAGGTTAGAGCTGATCTTTGGCACTTTGTTTTTTAACATGGTCCAGGTACAGGATTTATTCCTAGGTGGAACTATATAGTAAGTATAGATTCAGTCTAGGTGAAGTTTATATGGCAACTCCTTTCAGAAATTGCTACCTGAAGCAATGTGTTGTAATTACAACTTGAATGTTTCAACAAAGACATTCATTGTCATGTTATAACTGGTTGTGGACAGTCACCTCTGACTAAACACTCAGCTTGAAAGTTCCAGACATCTCAGACAACAATAATAACCATCTATAATTAATTTAAAAGTCATTTTACAATAAATTTATCATTCCAAAGAAATTCATAGTTTTTAGGTTGTACACACACAAACACATAAACTTACTGTTACAGTACAAACGAATTATCATTTTGTTTCACCAGTGTGTATCTATACATATATGTATACTCAAATTGATGGCTTCATTAAGAATGCCAACCTATTCAAGGTGTTCTCTGATATTTCTAATACTCTCAAATGAATGCCACCAATATTTTAACTTGACCAATCTTGATTAGCTACAGTCACCTAGTGGCATCCAACATCTTCTCTCTGCCCATTTCACTGAACCTTACTGCCCCCACTGATGTTGCCCAGAACCTAAAATCTGTGCTGTGTTCCGAATCCTTAAGTTCTCAAAGCCATTAAACTTTGGGATGCCAGAGAAGGACTGGACTCCAGAAAGAGTCAATGAGAATAGGTCCCAAATTAGCTCCAATATATCCAGAATTTTACAAAGTCTTTCAAGAAAACAGTTCCTCCAACTTCCAGCTCTTCCCTTCTAATCCCAAGGGCCCAGTTCTAATCCAAAGAGCCAGGCTGGGAACACATGCCATGCCATCCCTTCCATCCTCTTGCTTGCTCCATTTCCTATGACCCCTTCCTTCAACCAAACTCAGTGCTTGGGGGAAAGCAGAAGCTCCAGACACATCAACAGATCATAGACACATTGCAGGGGGGCCGGGGGGGGGGGGTGTTGACTAAGGGGTGGGAGGAGAGCTATGGATGTTTTATATTCCAAAAATACCTGGATCCCAATCCAGACATGAAAAAAAGACCCTTTTATAGGGCATTAATTACCCATTGAAATTTCAGAGGCCATCAAAATGGTGCCAACATATTTCACATTTCATGATATATATATTTTCTCTTCTAAATTCCTTTAACATTGTCAAAGTTCCAAGGACCCTAAAATATCCTAAAACAATTACCTTTTTAAGACACTTAGAGTAAGCAACTTAGATGCTCAATAAGATGTCATTTTAATACAAGTGATTATAATGGGTTACAGAATGCACAAGTTAGAAGAAAAAAATGTGGAAAATACATCAAAGAAAATAACTTTTGGGGAACCATACAATAAATCCTACAATGCCAAAAACTAAATACCAAAATCTACCAAGTAAGCCATGTAAAATACAAAGAAAAACATCTAACATCTATTTTGCAAAGCATTTATACTGCTTAGAAAAAAATTTACAATTCATAAAAATCTTTTTAAAAAATCTTCTCCTATTAATGTTGACCATGATTTGGTAAACACTAACTGCCAAAAAAAATTCATCCACAGATTTAAGTAAATCAAGAAAATGGAAATTTATAATACATTTTCTCCTAAATGTGAATAAGCGTAGTACATTTACACTAAACAACAAAATAACTTAATTGATAAGATCAGTTATAAGAAGAAAGGTCATCACACAATTACCCTAAGATGGCTGAAGAACTGGGAGGATAAACACAACCAGGAAATCTCCTGTCCCACGGCACGATTTGATGAATTGCCCTTACAAAATCACTTATCACAACCTAAAGTATATAAATGTCACAATCAAAGGTACATGATCAAACTTGCGTTTGCAAATAGCCTAAAAATATCCTTTTTGGGGAGGGAAGGATAAGCTTATATGTCAACAAAATATAAAAGATATATAGTACTCATTTTCCGAAAATGTAACTAAGTACCAGTGAATGCTAGTAGGAAAGAAAAAAGGAAAGAAGGAAGGAAGGGAGGGAGGGAGGGAGGGAGGAAGGAAGAAAGAAAGAGAGAAAAAGAAAGAAAGGAGTTCACTTAACTTTTCGGGACTTTCTTCACCAAGCTTCCACTTAACTCTTTTCTCATAATATTGGGGATGGATTTGTGATCTTTCCCCTTTTTAATTCTCTTTGATGCCCTTTCTTCAGATTCTAATATAGCACATTCCATCAACCATTTTTAAATGCACAATCATTTTGCAACATTGAAAAGAATCTAAAGGTTCAAATTCTATGTAGTTTAACAGACTCTGCATCTCATTATTCGATTAACTTCACTCAGCATAAAACATACATGAGTCTCTTCCAGTCACTCTGTATTTCACTTATTTCTGTCCCAAAAAGTGGCTCCTTACCAGATTTCATTCTTCTTTACTTCACTGTTTCTCTACTCACCTCTCAGGATCACCTGGCTAGATTAAACCGAGTTTGCCTCATCCCACTGACAACGTAATTTGGAATACTGCCTCTCATCCCATCCACACCAAAAGCCCGCTGCGGCCATGAAAATGCGCCACTCGGATCTTCTGCTATGGAGCGCATAATTGACAGACAGTCCCAGCTGCTGTTCTCTGAATCCACCACCTGCTCCTGCTGAGACCACACTTCCCACCGGTTGCCCCAGCCGATGACTGAGTGTGGGGATGCTGAGGCCAGCCCAAACTTTCTTATAACTCTACTGCAGGCTGAGACTTCCTACTAACTCTTCTGCCTTTCCTCTTTCCTTCACATTGCTCTGTGATCTGACAATTCTCCCCACACTGCCTCCCTCAGTCTTCCTTTCCTTTTACTCTTACAGATCTTCCCCCAATAAATCTCTTGCACATCTAGTATATAATCCCATTTTGGCCTCTGTTTCTAGAAGACTCAATCTCGTGCACCTCCATCTCCATAGCCAGCCTATCTCTCTCAGTCCAGTGGGCCCAGCCTTAGCCCAGTATGAACTCTCAGTTTCTTATTTCCAAGCAGTTATGACACAAGCAATTTGCTCACATGAGGTACCTTAACATTAACATTAAAAAATGTCTCATGAGAAAATATAGGCAGTACACTCTTTGACATCAGTATCCAAAGGATCTTTTTGGACACCATGTCTTCTCAGACAAGGGAAACAATAGAAAGAATAAACAAATGGGATTTCATCAGACCAAAGAGCTTCTTCAAGGCAAGGGAAAACAGGATTGAAACAAAAAAATAATCCACCAATTGGGAAAAAATATTTGCAAGTCATATATCCGAGAAAGGGTTAACCTCCATATTACATAAAGAACTCACACAACTCAACAACAAAAAGATCAAACAACTGGATCAAAAAATGGGCAGGGGACACGAACAGACATTTCTCCAAAGAAGATATATGGATGGCCAATAGGCACATGAAAAGATGCTCATCATCACTGATCATCAGGGAAGTGAAAATCAAAACTACAATAAGATATCACCTTACACCCGTTAGAATAGCAAAAATAACCAAAACAAAAAGTGACAAATGTTGGAGAGGTTGTGGAGAAAAAGGAACCCTCATACACTGTTGGTGGGAATGCAAACTGTGCAGCCACTATGGAAAACAGTATGGAGATTTCTCAAAAAATTAAAAATAGAAATACCATATGACCCAGCCACCCCATTACTGGGTATCTATCCAGTGAACTTGAAATCAGAAATTCCAAAGATCCCATGCACTCCCATGTTCATTGCAGCATCATTTACAATTGCCAAGATGTGGAAGCAACCTAAGTACCCATCAACTGATGATTGGATAAAGAATACATGGTATATATATATATATACAATGGAATATTACTCAGCCATAAAAAAGGATTAAATCGTCCCATTCACAACAACATGGATGGACCTTGAGGGTATTATGTTAAGCGAAATAAGCCAGATAGAGAAAGACGATCTCTGTATGACTCCACTCATATGTGGAAGTTAAACATGTAGACAAAGAGAACAGATTAGTCATTACCAGGGGAAAGGGGGGAAGTGGGGGGTGGACACAAAGGGTGGAGTGGTGCACCTACAACATGACTGACAATAACGTACAACTGAAGTTTCACAAGGCTGTAAACTATCATAATCTTAATAAAAAGTAAAAAAAAAAGTGTCTCATGGACACTCAATGAACATTAATTCCATTAATTCTATTGCCCCCAAAGCTGCACAGACTAACTTGAGGTTCTCAGAAAAAAACAAAAGTTATTCAAAGAGCGTTAACTGACTTCACACTGTAAATCCAGCATTGTACTAGATGTGAAAAATTCAAAGTTCAATAAGGAATGGTTGCTGTCTTCAAGGAATCCACGGCCTGTTTGTTAGAAAAGATAACCTTTAGAAAGTACTATAGAGTTTGCAAAGCAGTTTAAGGTACTTTTCCTCGCTTATGCCTCACAAATTCCTTTGAACAAGAATATAGGAGATTATTAGTTTCATTTTAATTTCATAGTTGACAAATTGAGTACTTACTATGTGTCAGGTTCTATTCCAGGCACTGAAGATGGGAGACTGAACAAAATAGATAAAAATCCCTGCCCTTATGGAGCTTGAATTCTGTGTGGCACTCACATAACCAGAGTATTTGAGCTGGGACTCAAACACGGCTCTCCTTGTAACAGCATGGGTAACTCTCCAAAACATGATGGTAAGCAAAAGAAGCCATACAGGAAGTGTATATGCTGATAGGATTCTATTTAGATAAAGTTCAAGAATCAGCCAAACTAATCTATGGTGATAGGAATGGGAACTGTCATTTCCTCAGCAGGGGAGAGTGGATGGAAATTGACTGGAAAGGGGCACAAGGGAACATTCTAGAATAACAGCAATGTTCTTAATCTTGATTGGGGTGCCCCAGGTGTACACATTTGTCAGGATCCATCAAGCTCCACACTTCAGATCTGTGCATTTTACCACATGTAATTATAACTCAAAAGAAAATAATAATTTTGTAAACTCCTGCTTTCACCATCACACTTTGTCTTCATTTATTAAGGGTTTCAACAGCTTATTAGCTATTTTTTTGTATTTCTTTTTAACAAATAGGACAGAAGTAAAACAGAATCCTGGCTGTTTAGCCTTCTCTCTAGCATCGGTTAACCAGCCTACATTCCTAGAAGGCAGATGATTTCATTTTGTTGATCATCTTGCACCAAATTCAGCTTCATGCCACCTCCCCTCACTGCGCTTCACTACTTTTTTATTTTGTCCTTACCCATTTCCTCAAGCTTCATTTTGTTTTAGTCTCTAACCTAACCCTTGTTTCATTTCTCTTTAATTATGTCTCTTTTGTTCCATTTAATGCAGACATGCTTGCTTAGTATCATAACTCAACATGCAATACACATTGATTTATTTAGGGTTCTACTCTTTTCCACTCCAGTTGCGATATTTCATCGTGTCTATCTGTTTCTAGTCAGTTGGTCATACTCATCTTCTCCTTCCTGTAATCTGCTTCCCAAGTAAAAAATCTCTTTGCTTTTATGATTCCAAGATGTGCAGTTAAGGTCCACACTACTTCCAGGTTATGAGCCTGTTCTTTCCTATTAGTTTGAAATAGGACCAGAATGGTATTTCCCTCAGTAAGTATACTTGCTTCTCGTAAATGAAAATCTCAACCGATACTCTGCTTTTAACAAAATAACTCTTCCACCAACTGTCCAAACAGTTGATACTCCTGCTTCTCAACAATATGTCACCTCAGTGCCACCATTATTTACATCTTCCCACTAGACAAGAAGGTTAGAAGATACATCCTCACAAATGAACCCTTTGTCTCTCTTTCCTTCTACAGAGAGATTATTCCAACATCCGTAAGTGGAGAGCCTTCTTAATACTGTTTCTTTCACTTCTATTAAATCATTTTTTCTTTAAAAAAAGTTAGAAAGGAACATATATTATTCAAGAACAAATAAATTCATCATTTTATCACTGACCCTATTTCAATGTTATACTGAAATCATATTTCTTTATTTCTTTTAAAATTATCTATTTTAAAATGTATATATGCTAGCATAAATAGTGTTAAAGTTTAATAGAATTACACAAGTTATGAATGAAACAAGTTAAATATAGTTTTAAACTATATAGTTTTGACACTATGGCTTAAGACTTTGAAGTAATATAGATATAGAAACTATTTCTAAACACTTAGAAATAAAACCTCTTTTTTAATGAGGAAAGAACTCTTTTTTAAAATTGGCCCTGAGCTAACGTCTGTTGCCAATCTTCCTCTTTTGTTTTTTTGCCCCCTTAGGACATAGTTGTATATTCTAGTTGTAGGTCCTTCTAGTTCTACTATGTGGGACGCCACCTCAGCATGGCTTGATGAGTGGTGCTAGGGCCGTGCTCAGGATCAGAACCAGTGAAACCCTGGGCCACCAAAGCGGAACGTACAAACTTAACTACTCAGCCACAGTCCTGGCCCCTAAAACCTATTTTTAATTTAAAAGTTAATAAAGTTGATAATCACTAGAAATGCATATATATATACACATACATATATAATTTCTTAGCTATGCTTCTAATTTTTGGAAAGATGGAGAGAAAGAATCCATTATGAGAAAGAAAATATTACTACTGAGTGATAAGTCAGAGTCCCAAGAGAATAAAACAAAACAGTTCACATCTTTTTCTATCAATCCCCTTATCAGTTCATACTATGTCTGCCTGGAAAGTTCTTATTGCCCCTGTGACTTCCCCAGAGTCTTGGCTTTCAGACAAGGAATGTGTATATGTTGTGTAGAGGAAAGTAACTTTAAGAGCTTCAAACCCGTTATCTGAATCGGCTTGGGCTCCCATAAAAAAACACCATAGACTGAGCAGCTTAGACAACAGACGTTTATTGCTCACAGTTCTGGTAGCTGGGAAGTCCCAGACTAGGGTTCCAGATAGTCAGATTCGTGGTGAGGGCCCTCTTCCTGGCTTACAAATGTCTGCCTTCCCACTGTATCCTCACATGACAGAGAGAAGAAACTCTGGTGTCTCTGCCTCTGCTTATAAGGGCACTAATCTCATCCTGGGGGCTCCACCCTCATGCCCTCATCTAAACCCAATTACCTCCCAGAGGCCCCATCTCCTAATTCCATCACACTATAGGTTAGGGCTTCAACATACAAATTTGGGGGGGTACATAAACATGCATTTCCTAGCACCCCTCAATTCCTTTAGAAACCTGGGAGCAATTCAGCTATAAGACACAAGTTTCTCTTACAATGCCAATCTCTTACAGCTCTAGTGTATTATTACTCTCATCATGCTAGATATTCTCCAAGAGCTCATCGAATATACTCCCCATCCTTCCCCACCCTGCTCTCTGTCCCAGAGAGTTGGCCTTATGGACTGTCTATAGGGCTCCCCTGCCCTCTGTTTTCTAGCTAGTTTGGTCAGTTGGAGGCACCTGGAGAAGATCAAAGGATGAGAAGAGAACGAATTTGAGTTTTAGTCCCTCAAAACTCACCAATTGCTGTGTTCGTCTTCCAAAGCCCACACTGTCAGCGGCTTCCGGGTGCTGGTCACCAGCGTTCTCCCTGCCCTTCTGGCCTGTGTTTGGTAATGACCTCCACCATTGTTGGTGGTTCCCCTTACCCATCTCACACCCTTGGAAACGGTCTCTCACGACACTCTCCTGAACGATCCCACCCATTTCCTTCCAGGATCCTAACTGCACAGATTCCCTGTCTGTTTTCTCCATTTTAACAAAGATCCCCTCTTATCAGCTTAGTTTTTCACTAGCCTGGACCCCAGAGGGAGCAGGGTAAGTGTCAAACCACAAGAAAGGATCAAAGGCAGGAAAACTCCATGCTGCCACATGGAGGACTGAGTCGTGTGAGTGATAAATCCAAGTCACACTATAAACAGAGACCTATATATGGATGGACTTTGTCAAGAGTTAAAAACTGACCGTATTTGGCTTGAAAAGATGAAAATCCTACCCTCAGTTAAAGCTTTGCTTCTCAGCTGCCAAATCAAACATTGCAATATACTTACCAACTTGCAATATTCTGACCATGTTTAAATGTGACTGCTTTTCTGAAATTGTACCTGCTATAATTTACCAGGTTTTTCTAACTTGAAAATATTTTTAAATGCTTTCAATATTTTGACCAAAATACTCCTAACTATGATGAAATTTATTCTGAGGGGAAAGATCAAGGGCCTTCTCAGAAGGTCTTGAGAAGCAGGCTTGGTTCGCATCTCACTGGAATCGTTGAGGAGCATCTTCTGGGATGACTTCCAGCAGGAGAACGTGCTCAGAGACTGGACAGCTGCTGTTCTGTTTGCTCCCCCACAGTTCCCTAACACTAGGTTTTTCAGATAAAATCAGGACAAAAATTAATATAATGTACAGCATCAGAGAATAACATAAGTTACAACAATGAAGGCTGCATGGTTGGAAAGTACCCTACCTTGAACCATAGCAATGTTCTTCACTTTTTTTTTTCTCAATATGCCCTGAAAAAATTTGGAAAAGGTGTACACCTCTTTGTAAATGTCTATATTGACATATAAAACCTTCTTCACCACAGTTTAAATAGCTACAAAGAAGGCAATTTTCAGAATATTATAAATACTAACATTACTGCTTTAAATGTAGCCAGTGGAATATAAATATCACATCAATTTGATGCCATCATAATTTATTTTATTAGTATATGAGCAAATACGTGACAAGCTTTTCTTTAATAGTCAAAAATTTGGCTTGGTCCTTTTTCTTCTTGAAGTAGTTGTTCCACGTGACTTCCCCTACAACATCTACAGAATGTGATTTGAAAGTGATATATTTTTCATGTTCAAAAGTATTTTTGATCACCTTAGCATATTTCTTTGCTACAAAAATATGACTATAAATTGAAATTAATTTTTATTGCCTGTGATCTCAAACATCTAAGAATTATGTTTCCTTCTGGAGTAAGGTATTGTTACAATTATTAGCAGTACATAATAATAATAATAATAAAAAGTATTAGTAGTAAATAATTGATCAAGACAATATAAATACTTCACAAACTTTGGTGCTTTTTATTTTTATGTTTTACTAAACATAGAAATTAAAATGCATGGGAAATGTTTATCTTAATGAGTGCATTAGGGGTAGTGCTTATGGCTCCTTGGCTGAAGAAACTTTGCTAACACCAGCATTTTGAATTTGTCTCTTGCACACTTTCTCTTCTCCAGAGGCCTTTACAGTACTGAACACAGCAGTGTGGTAAGTTCACGATGGGTAAGAAATCTGCATTTCTTTGGTATAAAGCAGAAAAGGAGTAACTTTGAAAGCGGAAGTGGGAAAGGAAAATGGGAGATGAGTTACCAAGCAAATTAATTTTGGTAACGTACATACGGAAGTCGAACAAATGAAAACTGATATCCGTGAAACTGTTTTTGCTCACATAACCCTTGGTAAGCCTCTGAACATCCCCCAGTAGAATCTGTGGATGTGATTCTATTCGTCTTATTGACAGAGATGAGGAAAACTCCGCACATAACTCTGTAAAACAGCAGCACAGGGCCCCTAGGCAAAATCCTCACCCCCAAAGAGAATTGCCCCAATCTCCTTATCTCAAGGATGCTATTTTACTTAATCATCAAGCTCTGTGAAGCTATGAATTAAAAAAATTAATTTGGTAAAATCCCTATTACCCAATTCTTGATGAACTTTATTTTTTGAGGATATTGGTTCAGTTATTTTCTTTTTAACCATAATACTTAATTTAAACCAGCCTGGCACAAATGAGCAATCAACTGAACTACTCAATAAACAATTCTCAGTGAACCCAAACCTCGTGCTCATCTTTGCATTAGGTCCTGACAGGGTCTCGAAATAAACGAGAGACCTAGACCCTGTCTTCTGAGATTTTCAGTCTTCCTGGAGAAAATAATGTACTGCCCTCAGAAAAGATGTCACTAATAAGACAATGCCCTATAATTTAATACAATATGTAAATATAATACAATTTAATGCAATATAGTAAATATACTATAACTTAATTTGCCATATGAGAAATCCAGGGGAAAGACGTAACTATGGAATATGAATTATATGAAATGAACAAAGAGCTTTCACAATGAAGAAAATATTTTGAGATAAAATTCTTCAAGTTTGCATTTTAGAAATTCAATTTTACCCCTGAATGTATATGTTAGCGAGTATTCTGGACAAAAATTAAAGCTATAATTCGGTATCAAAAAATGCAAATCAATGAGTGCTATGGTCTGAATGTTTGCGTCCCCCCAAAATTCGTATGTTGAAATCCTAATGCCCAATGTGATGGTATTAAGTGGGGCTTTGGGAGGTGCTGAGGCCATGAGGGTGGAGCCCTCATAAATGAGATTAGTGCTCTTATAAAAGAGACCCCACAGAGCTCCCTACCCTCTTCTACCTTGTGAGGACACAGCAAAAAGACAGCTGTCTATGAACCAGGAAGCCCTCAGTAAACACCAAGTCTGCCAGGGCTGTGATCCTGGACTTCCCAGCCTCCAGAAATGTGAGAACTAAATGTTTGTTTTTTATAAGCCACTGAGGCTGTGGTATTTTGTTATAGCAGCCCGGAAAGAACTAAGATGATGATTTACCACTTACCATCCACTAGGATGACAATATTCAAAAAGATAAATAACACGTGTTGATGAGGATGTGGAAAAACTGGAACACTCATACACTGCTGCTGAGAATGTAAAATGGTGCAGCCACTTTTGGAAAGTTTGGCAGCTCCTCAAAGGACCAAACATAGAGTTACGATGTGATCCAGCAATTCCACCCTTAGGGATATATGCACAACAATGAAAAATGTCTCCACAAAAACTTGCACACGATTGTACATAGTAATCATCATAACCAAATAGTGGAAAGAACCCAAATGTCCATCAGCTGATAAATAGATAACATTACTAAAAGGGAATATTATTCAGCAACCAGAAGGAAAGAAGTACTGACTTATGATGCAACATGGACAACCTTGGAAATATTACGCTAAGGGAAAGAAGCCAGTCACAAAAAGCCATACAGTGTATGAATTCACTTATATGAAGTGCCCACGATAGGAAAAATCTACAGAGACAGAAAGTAGATCAGTGGATGCCTAGGGCTGAGGAAATAGAGGGATTAGGATATGAAACCTAATGTGTGAAGAGTCTCTTTTGGGGTGATGAAAATGTTCTAAAATCGATTGTGGTGATGGTTGCACAACTCTGTGCATATACCAAAAACTATCTAATTGTATACTTTAAATTTGTAAATTGTATGATGTGTGAATTACAGCACAATAAAACTGTTATTTAAAAAAAGAAACCTAAAATATGGCTAAATTTTTTCCGTATGGATTCCATCTTCCAGTTAGACCATTCTCCCAAATCATACAAAGTACATGTATTTCTTTCTACACTTTAGTCCAGTGTTTTCTGAGGCACTTCAGAGGTATTTGGACTGAACCTGCAGCCATGTGGGTGGCCTCTTCCCGTGCTGTTCTCAGGGTGGGCCTTGGAGAGGCATGAGCCACTCCTATTGACTTGGAACATTGTCCACCTGTTTCCTCCTATTTCCTTTGTTCTTGAAGAACTAGCAAAGTCCTGACTATTAAGCTCCAGAGGTTTTAGGATTAATTCTAGCTTTGTCATGCTACCAAGTGAAGACGACAGTGGAGAATAATCCTAAATAATAGTTGGCCCATGATTTACTCTTCATTTGCTTTTGAAAGAATTTACATGCTTTTTCTCACAGATTGAAATTACTACTTCCATTTTGGATGTCATATCAGCACTCCCAGAGCATAACGCTCTCACTGAATAGAGGGTTGAAGGAGAAATATCTGAGGAGCTTCTAGTATTCAGGGAAAAGCCACTGTAGAATTGAACATTTGTTTTAGAATAACCATAAAACGTGTAATGTGTAGATAATGAAAAGTTAGTGATTTTATCCTTTAGCTGTTCCACAACTGTAATCAGCACCTCACTTTCACCTTGTGGCAAAGAATAAAGCAAAGCACATCATACAAGCAAACACACGTTAAATATTTTATTAAGAGGTTCCTTCCAAATTAGCATCTTGTCTCAAGCCTGGGGACCAGAGGCAATGAATTCCGCATCCATTCACTCGAAAGAGGCAGGAAGAACCTGACATGTTGCAGACAGTCCTGAACCAAGACTTAAGAGACTCGTGTTTATATCCTGGATCTGACATTTAATAACCTGGAAACTTTGTCAAATCTATGGACTTCTCCAAGCCTCAGTTTCTTTGTCTCTAATGTAGGTGTAATAACAATTGCCCTGACCATCTCACAGGATAGTTCTTAGGAGCAAATGTAAAAGTATTTAGAGAAAAATAAAAAAGACGTATACAATGTTAAGAATAATGAGCTGGGTAAGAGAATTGGACCTTATCCAATACGAGGTCACCTCCCCTCCCTTTAATTATCTTCTTATCTGCAAGCATTGACCCTCCGAGGAGAGTAAAAGTTTTTAGCATCTTTTCTAGTAATGGCAGAGTTAAGCACTTTCTCTGGCATTGTGTTTCCTTCTTACGTCACTATCATTTTACAGTGAAGAGCCCAAAGATCAAAGAGATTGAGTAACAACCAAAGTTATACAGCTAGCGATTTCTAGAAAAGGAATGAAAACTTAACTCTAAACTCATGTTTTTTCTACTAATTAACGCTTTGGGGGAGAATTCTGCTATGTTTGATCTCCTGAACAACCTCTATCCCCTCAAGGCAACCAAATCACAGCGTCCCTAGACAGGAGGGAAGATGGGCTGAAGAGTGTTGTCAAGCTCTGATGGCAATAGGTCTCAATTTGCCCAGGACAGTCGCTGTCTACACAGGTTGTCTTGACATAATTAGCAACAGTACCCTTCCTTGCACTTGCAAAAATGCTTTGGTTTGGATCTTAGACACTAACACTGCTTTTACCTCATGAGGGTGAATCAGTCTCCTCAGGGACTTAGATCAGCACTTCTCAACTGTCATCACTAGACATCAAAGTTGTAGATTTGTAAACGCACTACAAACTTGTATGTTTTTTAAAAAGTTGTATGAAGTTAAGATAATAGGGAGTATACATGTCAGGGGAAGATAAAATCCATGTAATTAGTAATTAGACTGAAGAGACAGCAAAGACAGGAGAAATAGAAAAGTTATGAACATGTAAATGAAGAATTGTGATCCTGGATGTGTCAACATATTCAGAGAAAAAGAATCCACTCACTCATAATAAGATATTTTAAAAGACAATTTGTAAAAGCAAGATGTCTTCTCTAACACTTCCCAGGAAGCAATCAAAGTGAAGAAGAATGCATTTTCCACTCCCCAGAGGGACATTTTAGCTAGGTTGATTATTTTGGCCCCTGTGTGTTCCTATGAGTGTATGTTTTCCAGTGACCTACCCCTTGGAAAGAATATCCACCTCAAACCAGTACTAAATTTTGCTTTTCATCTACCTCCTGATTTTAAAATAACAGCTGGGATCCGTCACCTTTTACTCCTGAGGCTGCCGACCTTAATATTTTCTTCTATTCTTGTCATATTATCTAATTTATAAAACTTTTTTTTCTATTTAAAATCAAAGCTGTATGTGCATACGGTGAGGACAGAGAGCAACTGGAACTCTCATTCACGGCTAGTGGGAGTGTAAATGAGTATAACCACTTTATAAAACTGGAAGTATCTACTATAATTGAACACACGTTTACCTTTAACTCAGCAAATGTTCTCCTAGATGTAAACCCAACATAAAATTGTCTACATCTGCACCAAAGGACATATTCAGAAACGTTCATAGTAGTCTTATTAGTAGCAGCCCCTAACAGGCAACAACCCACATATCCGTCAATATTAGAATGGATAAATAAATTGTGGTTTATTCATACAATGAAACACCATACAGCAATGAAATAGAAATGAAAGCACTACTCCGCTATACAACATGGATGTATCTCACAGTCGTGTTTAATAAAAGGAATTGGACTCAAAAAAGAGTATCATGTGTGATTCCCCTGATGTAAAATTTAAAATAGGCAAGTCTAATGCAACATGTTAAAATTCAGTTACTTGTGGGAGGGAGATGATGGTGGTAACAGACATGGCATAAGACAGACTTCTGAGGTCTAGTAATGTTCTATTTCACGATCTGGGTGGAGGTTATAGGGTATGTTTTCCCCATGATAACTCATTTAGCTGTATCTGTATGATTTGATCACTTTGGTGTGTGATACTTTAACAAGAATATTCATTAAATTATGCCTTATTTTTCTTTCCACAATGTCTAGTTAACATCCATCACCAAACATAACTACAAATTTCCTTTTCTTGTCATGAGAACTTTTAAAATCTGTTCTCTTAGCAACTTTCAAATGTACAATACAGTATTATTAACTGTAGTCACCCTGCTGTACATTTCTTTCCCATGACATATACTTTATAACTGGAAGTTTGTACCTTTTGACCCCCTTCACCCATTTCACCCACCCCAAACCCCCCACTTCCGGCAACTACCAATCTGTTCTCTGTATTGATGAGTTCAGTTTCTTTTTTTAGACTCCCCACATAAGTGAGATCATATGGCATTTGTCTCTTCTCATTTATTTCACTTAGCATAATGTCCTCGAGGTCCATCCATGTTTTCACAAATGGTAGAATTTCCTTCTTTTTATAGCTGAATAATGTTCCACCAGATATATATACCACATTTTCTTCATCCATTCATCTGCTGATGGGCGCTTAGGTTGTTTACATGTCTTGGCTACTGTAAATAATGATGCAGTGAGCATGGGGATGCAGATATCTTTTCAAAGTTATCATTTCACTTCCTTCAGATAAATACCCAGAAGTAGAATTGCTGGACCCTATGGTCTGTTCTAAATTTGAGAGATCCTTTGGCTGTCGTGTGAAGAAAGCAATTTCTGGGAGAAGAGTGGAAGCAGAGTCAAACATGGAGCCCACTGAGAATAGTTCAGGCGAGATGTGAACTTGGACCAAGGAGAGGAAGTGAAAATGGAACCAGATGAAAAGCATTGGTTTTGGAGGTAGAACTAACAGGCTTGATGGGGAAGGAGGCAATGAGGGAAATGGAGGAATTAAAGCTGACTCTTAAGCTTTGAGTTTGACCAACTGTGTGATGAGAATGACCAGAGGATCAAATTTGGGGGTAGAAATCAAAATCTAAGTTTTGGGACATATGAAGTTTGAGATGTCAAAATCGTCAGCAAGGCATATGAATTTGAAGCTTTGAAACGGCACAGTAGAGGTATAAATTTAGAAATTGTCAGCATATGGATGGTATTTATAGCTATTACATTGAAATACTTCATAACGATTCTCAACCCTGCCTTATTCAACATTTTATCAGTGACTATGGTTAAATGTATTAGCAAAATCACAGATTAACAGTGAAGTAATACACTGAAAACAGTGCCAAAAATAAGAAGACAACTCAAAGCGTGATACCACTTAATAGGAAGAATGAAGGCTGGCCGGTGGCATGGTGGTTAAGTTCATACACTTCGCTTCAGCAGCCCAGGGTTCGCAGGTTCAGATCCCGGACACGCACCTACACACTGCTCATCAAGCCATGCTGTGGCAGCATCCCATATACGAAATAGAGGAAGACTGGCATAGGTGTTGGCTCAGGGATCATCTTCCTCAAGCAAAAAGAGGAAGATTGGCAACAGATGTTAGCTCAGGGCCAATCTTCCTCACCAAAAAAATAATAATAATAATAGGAAGACTACAGTGAACCTTTTAGGTTCAAATCATCAATTATTTCATATTAAAAGTGTGACCTGACCAAAATACAAACGAGTACAGAAGACTCAGAGACTTTAATATCCAATGAACTTAATTTCAATTGGCACTAGGATAGAGCAGCCAAAAAAATCAAAGAGTCTAGAGATTAATGCAAAGAAGATAATACAGTATTCTTGCTTGACCCTGTGCTGCTCAGATCCCAGACCAAGCGTATGATTTTTGAGATACAGAACAGGTTCAGAGAAAAAAAATTACGAGAAGCGTTTGGATACAGTGACACACGAAGAACTGAAGGAAGTGAATCTACTTAGCTGGAAAAGGGATTCAGTAGAGACAGGGGTTGGCATTTAAAAACCACCTTCAAATACTTCAATGGCTCACCTTTCTCACTTCTTTTTTAACTGTAGGAGGCAGAAGATGATTCATGATAGATAGATAGATAGGTAGCATTTCAGATAGATAGATGATGCTGGCACAAATAATGAGGAATTTTATAACAACCACATTTGGGTTGCTTTATACTGTAATTCTCCACTGCTAAATATTCCAGGAGAACTTGTTTGGTCAATTATGAAGATTCATGATGAGTGATCATTGGTCTAGAACCTCTAAAGTTCTTCCCAACCCTGAGATATTGTTAATGAGCAAGACTGTGACTGGGAAAAACAACATTTTGGAAAGGAAGAGAGCAAGAAAGCAAGAAAGAGAGAGAAGGAAGAGGAGGAAAGGGGAAGAAAAGGGGAACCGTTCTATCACGGAAACACTTTCTCTGGCAGGAAAAAACGAAGCAACAAGAAAACACCAAGGAAACTTAGGGGAAAATAAGATCCATGGCAGGAATTTGGGATTCTAAAGTAGGTCTTAATATCCTAAAATATCTCCCTACACCTGAAAGGAACTTATTCTCATTTTAATCTTTTCCTAAAGGACAGTCCGACTCTGATAGATAATCTGATCTTATAGTTATTATTTAAACCTAATGGTCATTCATTTGTCACTTCTCATTTCTTCTATTAGGCTATTTTTCTAATGAAAAAGACTTGCAATACATACATGGTGAAATTACATAGACTTTTCCAAAGTGATAAAATAATAACTCTATTTTTTGGCCCAAACATTTAGCTATTTGTGCTCTACTCCTTCAGAAAATACTTTGCTTTCATAGTAAGAGTCTTCAGAACCAAGTAATTTGAGTAGCATGCCCTTTACAGCAACATTCTGCGAATTCTACTATTTCCAAATAAAGTAGTGTGCCGTTTTTCAGGACCACAGTGTTTTACTATCTAAGTTTATTCTCAGTGACTTGTTTATCCAAGAGCTTCCAATGACCACAATAATTTTTAAAAGGGGAAAAAAGCATTCTTGTTAGTAAAATGTGTAATTATGTGACTGTGTAGAGACTGCTAATAAGTGACAAGCAGAATTTTATATTCATTCATTATTAAGGGGGAAATAGTGACTCTGTCTATTTAGTAAATAATTATCATTTCCCAAAAGTGAGATGGTGACATAAATACAGATGTTATAGAAAACAGTGCATATTTCAATCAAATCTTGTTTGTTTGTTGTTTCTCTTGAAGTTAGCATGATGAGAATGTTCTGAATGCTCTGAAGGATTCCTATCTTTTTTTTAATAAAATTCAAACACCTAGTAAAATTTCTTTTGAATTAAGACATTTATTTGTTACTAATTGTTTAACTAGAGAATTACCTTATTCAGACACACAAGAATGTCAGTAGCCCCATTTATAATGTTTTTAATAGAGTAACTTCTTCAATATCTACCTTTAGATCCAATCCTCTCACTGTTATAAGTAAGGAACCTGGTGTAATGAGCAGTTGGCAGACAGTGAGGGCCTAACTGGGCTTCAGTAGCCCAGAACCAGTGGATACAGACACCTAAATTACCTAATTTACTTGAGGCCTTTATGTAGTGTAGAAATCTGCCTTACAGATTCATGTAACCACGGAACAGAAATAGACAAACATTCTTTTAGTAAACCCTCTGGAAACAAAATTCTTCCCAGATATTTATTGATAGGAAAACATAACCTAAAAATTCTTCTGCCCAGCCCCTTGGCAGCATCCCAGTCTTCCATCTGCTCCGTGCAGTTGGGTTCCCTTTGCTCTTGACTCCCAGATGACTCTCTCAAGCATTAAAGGTCACCTTGTAGACACCAAAATAGTAATACACAAGAACCAGGCGGAAGGTATTCTGTGTTATTGTCCTTATTCTTCTACTGGAAAATATGCAATAAGACTAAAATTTGTAAAAACAAAACAAAACACAAAACTTCCCAGCCTTTTTACTCTTGACTCATGCAGATTAGCTATGCTATTTTTAAAAACTGGCATTTACTCTAAATAAAAGTAGAATAACATTTGTAAAAAGCAGAGTTATCAGAGACAACAAAGGCTTCAAATTCAACTACACTAATTTTTTCTGTCCAAAATAAAACCCCAAATCAAGAAAACAACCTCTAGAACTGTTGTTTTAGTAACTAATCATCTTATTATGCACATTTCAGTTGGTATTTGGAGAACATGTAACTATGCAGCTTTGCAGAAATATGTTCCCACTTGGATATAGAGCAAGTTGTACTTACAAAGAGGTTAACTTGAAAGTTAGTGCTCACAAAAAGTTAATTAGTGCCTATTTCATGTTCTGGAAGGACGAAATATCAAAGTGTTATGGAGATGTCTTATTTATACATACAGTATTCCAGAAATCAATGGAATACTCAAAAGATTAAACAGGAACATCCTTTACTTATGGAAAACAGATAAAATAACCTAAAATTAATTGTCATACATTGTTTGGAATGAGAATGGAATGACCTATCCCATCAGCTCTAACTATGAATATAGACTTTTCAAGAGCATATCTTGTTCCCATCTATCTCTAATTGCCAAGCATTCCCAAACAAAAGTTAATTCTGAAAATTTTGGCCAGAGGAGGTGCTATTTGAAACAGCCAGAGATTAAGCTGGCACCAATTACAGACAAGCTACTGTGCCTTCATATTAAACTAAAAATTCCCTGGTTGACTGGTACAAGGCTAATTTTACCCAGAGTGTGGACAGAAAAACAAGTGATAGGTAAGAAAAAAAAATGGACAAGCTTTCATTAAATGCCATACAACTATCTGGCACTACTCCACAAAAGTTGATTATTAGATAACTTTAATAACAGACACTTTTTAATCTATTCCTTGAAACATTTTTCTGGAAGGCTGTCCTGTGCATTGGGGAGGGGATAATTGGAGAGCGGAAGTTGACAAAGGAGAAGATGAGAAGACACATGGATGAGGAAGGAGCAGGGGACAGGCGGCTGTGCAAGGAATGGTTTATGCAAAGCCCATTATCCACAGAGGGAACGGCTGGTACAGGACGCTGCAGGTCTTTCCAAATTTCTCAGGCTTTGTGCTTCTGACAGTAAGAAAGTCTAGGAAGGGACGCTTCAAGGACTTGGTAAGCAACCGCCCAGCTGTTCCACTAACAAGTCCAGGGACTTCTCAGTTTAGGTCTCCTAAAACTTGCAAAAGCTATTCAGTTGCTGAAGAGTGTCAAAAGTCACTAAATTTTACGGTCTTAAGATGGAACAAGAAGTCCCAAATCTCCATTTGTCCAGCTATAATTATTCAAACAGTCCTGGCCTTTGTGAGGAAAGTGCAGGAGGCTGCGGGGCAGAGAGGGCCCAGCAGCTGCTTCTTGTCGGTTTCTTAACGAGGTACACGCATCCCTCAAACCATACCAGCACTGGACTGAAAATCTGAAATCAACCAATGATAATTTTACAGGGCGAACACATAGACTTAAGCTTAATTTCAAAAATCCCTAGAGTTTCTGACAAATTGACATTATAATTTTGAGGTTTAAGCATGGGTTTGTAAACGGACAGCTAGAGCTTAATTTTTCCCATTCACAGGAAGAACCGTTTCAGCCATGTCTTACCCAATGGTTCTTAGCCCGGGAAAGGTGATTTTGGCTCCCAGGGGACATTTGGCAACGTCTGGACCATTTTTGATTGTCATGACCGGGGAGTGCTATTGGCATCTAGTGGGAGAGGCCAGGGATGCTGCTAAACATCCTGCAATACACAGGACAGGCCCCCACAACAAAGAATGATATAGTCCAAAATGTCAATAGTGTTGAGACTGAGAAAACTTGGTCTAATTCAAATGCTTTAAATATTATTAAGCCATAATGGTGAAATTAAGAGGTCATTATTATTTTCATTCATAACCAATTTGCGCAAGGCAATTTGAAAAACAGACTCTGCCTAAAATTGTATGTGAGCTATATAGGGAAAAGAATGTCACATTTGTGATTTGAGGGAAAGAAATGAAGGGAAAAAATTAGATATTTTTATTCATAAAAGAATTACATGCAATTTTCAATGAACCAGAAAAATAACTGTCTTTTTTACACACTGTGCTGTGAAGAATGAAGAACAAAATAGTTATAAACTATCTTACTCACAAATATTAATCTATTATCAAGTTGCTATTCTTCAAGTATATTAATATTCCATCTGAAAATCAGCCCTCTCGTCAGAAGCTATGATAAAAGCCAGAAGATGAAGGCATCAGTATAGATTTACTACGAAATTTTTTAGTTCCCTCAGTTATAGAGCAATTTAAAAAAAAAATTGAAGGAAACATCATTGATGGCATAGTGGTTCAAGTTTGGCGCTCTCACCACTTTGGTGGCCTGGGTTCTTTTCCAGGTCTCGGAACCATACCACCTGTCTGTCAGCAGCCACGTTGTGGCGGCAGCTCACACAGAAGAACTAGGACTTACAACTAGGATAAACAACCATGCATTGGGGCTTTGGGGAGAAAAATAAAAGTGGAATATTGGCAACAGATGTTAGCTCACGGCAAATCCTTTCCTGCACACACACACACACACAAAAGTTGAAGAACGCTTTTTGGAGAGTAATCCTGTGGTGTGGGACATACTAGAGTGTGCACAGCCATTTATAAAGCTCCAATCCACCTCCTCTCTTCTCCCTTTCCTGGTAGATCTCCCCTCCAGTTAGTGGAGACCGGATGCCATTTGCTGTGGTAATCACTCTGGTTTAAACTCCTTGAGAGCAATAGTAACTAATCTTTTCTAAACGTTTACTGATAGGATAAACAAAATAGCTCGTCTCAAAAACTCTTTCGTATTAAAATGGTGAAACAGCCAATAATTTCATCAACATAAGAACCTCATACAGACCCAACCCATTGCAGGGGCAGGATGCTCAATAAAAATTTGTAAATGAATGAACGAATGCATCCTCCTCTTATAAGTTCTGTGCTACACACAACAAACCTAGATGGGTTTCTTTTAACTTAGGTTTTAGAGACATTTGTTCATAGTTATCTATCATTTGCAAATGATTCTATAAGCTGTCCCATTAAAACCATGTTAATTTCACCTTCTTTTGGGCCTCCTACTTGTGATAACTATTGCAAATGTCTTACTAATCCTAACGGGAGTGCAAATGTGATCAGAGGACAAAGTGAAGGAAAGAAGCCCTATTGCGAGATTTTCAGCCACTGCTTAAACCCACTCTAGCACTATGGGAATGACTTTCTTCTTTGGATGAAACATCTTCAAATCTGGGGTTATAATTTTGATGAAAATTAATTTTTACAAAATGTTATTTAGCTGTAAACTCACTTCTTTTCCATTTCCCGGTAATTGATATTACAGATTTCCTTAAGGATTAATGTCTTCTATTCACTTTGATAAACAGTTGTTGGGCAAATAGAGGAGATAGAGAAGTACAGAAAAAGCAACAAGCAGAACGTCTAAGTCATCACCTCGGAATTAACTGAACATAAACAAAATTGGGAAAGAAAAGTAAGAAAGTAGGGAATGGGCAAGCAGGACCACCTCTGGGAGAGGAGGGGCCTGGTGGGCCTGGGATTCAACCGTGTGACACTCTACCGTGTTACAACACTGCCATCCATATGCAGCAGGAGCAGTAGGTAAACTTTATTTAACTATTAGAAATATTGAGTTTTGGCTCCAAAATGTCTTTCCAGTGCAGATCCTGCTCCTTTCTGCAATTTTTGTTTCAAAAATAGTCTTTCTCTTTCAGAAGAAGTAATTCTTCAGACCCAGTTCTCACAAGGGGATTGAAATGTGCAGGAGTTCCAAATGCTCTGTATTCAGCAATACTCCACTGCGTGCCTATAATGTCGTAGGCGCTGAGCAAGCTGCAGGCACCCCTTCAAGTCTAGGATCCATTATTTCGCTTTTGGCAAGTTTTCCCTACTTCCTTTTCCTCCCTCAACCCATGTCTAAGTCCACCAGACCTTAACCTCTCCATGAACCTGCAAACGCCTCCCTTCTAAAAGCTTTTGAGTGAGTAGTCGACAAGCTGGTTCAGCTACTGCTGTAGCTTTATGCTAGAGATTTGTTTACACGGTTCCTACAAGGTAGGTGCGGATGTAGACTGCATCTTAGAGATGCCTGAAATTTTTCAAAAGGGTGTGATTCGAAGAAAAGTAAGGGTTATAATTTAGGTGGGGCGGGGGGGAGGGGGGGATCAGACCTCCCCTCTGGGTCTGAAGGTGCAAACTCCTAGGGGCAGGGGGCTCACCTACCCAACTCCATATCCACACCGTGCCTCCAGCCGGCTCACATACTCTGTGGGCACTGGGATAGCTGAACAGCTGATGCCCTTGCAGGGTCCCCTGGCACTTGCGGGGGGTCTCCTGGCAATCAAGTGTGTTATGGCTCCTTATCTCATACTGCAGCAGCAACAACGTTGACTGGAAGCGCACTGTGTGTTAGGGACCACGTAATAGTTTTACATGAATTAACTCATTTAATTTTCACGCGGCGGCTCTGTGAAACAGGTACCATCTCTCCCATTTTCTCAGGAGGCAGCTGAGGTTCTAAGAGGCTCAGGAGCACACCCGGTAAACCGTAGAGGCAGGAAGTGAAGACAGACCTTCTGATTCCATATCCCTCGCTCTTCACCACCAAGCTGCCCCTCTCCAGTGAGTCCATCATCCCTGCCAGCTCTCAAGCTTCACAGTTCTGGGTGTCTAGTGATGTGAACCAGGCAGCCCTCTGGCCCTTCTGTGGGCAGAATGCGGGTGCTCATCCCCGTAGCAGGTCTCGCGCGCCTGAGCAGAGCCGGCATGTGCCTGATTGGGACGATTCCCTGCGCTCCCGACCGGGGGTCGGACGGGGACCAACCAGGGAAGGGCGGCGGGGCGAGGGGCTGGAACCACCTCGCTGGCTGCGTCCGGCCCCTGTCCGCCCCCCCTCCCCGCCCCGACTGGGCCGCGGGGCGGAGCTCGGGTCGGTGCCGTGAGCAGGAGCCGGCAGCGGGAAGCGGCCTCCGCCCTGGCCGCACGGGGCGAGGCGAGGCAAGGCGGGGCGGGGCCGCGCGCGACGGGAAGGGGAGGCCGCGCGAAGCCGGACCCGCGCCGCGCCAGCCCGGCTGCAGCCGCCGCGCACCGAGCGCCGCGATGGGGCTGGAGACCGAGAAGGCGGACGTGCAGCTCTTCCTGGACGACGAATCCTACAGCCGCCATAGCGGCGTCGACTACGCCGACCCCGAGAAGTTTGCGGACGCGGGCCTCGACCGGGATCCCCATCGGCTCAACTCGCATCTCAAGGTGAAGCCCAGAGCGGGCCGTAACCTGGGCCTGAGGCTGGCCCAAGCCCCCGCCATGGCCTGGAGATGCGGGCGCCCCCTCTGTCCCCGCCCTGACTCCAGCCTCTCCCGTCGCTACTAGGTCAGCTCCACCGGGTTCGAGACCCGGAATCCATCTGCCGCGGGTCCGCCTGCGTAGCCAGGAATTCTTAGCCAAATTCCTGTGTGCTCACGGTGACCCCGTGAGAGGTGGGGCACCCCAGGCAGGTCCCTTCTTCCTGCTTCTCCCACCTGGAGCGCTCCTGGTTCCCGGGGCGGCAGACTGGGTGACAGTTCGGGATCCCTGAGTCTTGTCTCCGCAGGTGGGCTTCGAGGATGTGATCGCAGAGCCGGTGTCTACGCACTCCTTTGACAAAGTGTGGATCTGCAGCCATGCGCTCTTTGAAATCAGCAAATACGTGATTTACAAGTTCCTGACGGTGTTCCTTGCTATCCCCCTGGCCTTCGTTGCGGGAATTCTCTTTGCCACCCTCAGCTGTCTGCATATCTGGTGAGAATGGGTACACTGGGGTGGACCCACTTTCTGAAACGTAGTAATGTTCTTTGCCACCTGCCCCTTGCTGTCCCTTTCTTCCAGGCTGGCTGCCGGGGGAAGAATGTCCATTAGCTCCCCACGCAGTGGCAAGAACTGGGAGGCCTTGAAAGGCAGTGTGCTTTCTTTAAAATCGTAGGTTGGGTCAGGAGTTTAAACAGAAGCAGCAATGTCCCTCTGTCCTCGGGGGTGATTTTCCTTCGGATGCTGAGGCCCAGCTGACTGTGGAGGTGGAGACCTGGAGGCCATGCTTCCTGCCACAGGCTGCTGTCTCATGGGGCCATGTTATGACTTGTGCCTATGGTTCTGGGCAGGGCTCTTATTTCTTTCATCACCTTTTATTCAGTCACTACTTGTGCTGCGGGTAAAACAAAAATGATCTCTGAGCAGAATGCCCGGGAGATATCATGGGATAGGGATGTCAGACCTAAACAGTGCTATGGAGGGGCTGCTCCAGTCCTGCCACTGGCAAATGGCAAAGATGAGACCAGAAGAGATGCAAAGTTTGTGCAGTTAAGGTCAGGGAGTCCCAGCACAAATGAATGAAAACTCAACTACAGGGTGATGAAATGAGAAAGACTCCAAATGGCTTTTTCACCTATACGGCACAAATGAGAGTGGTATCTAGTTAAAGGGAAAATAAGTATAGAAACCTACTGGACATTGAGAGGATGTTTTGACTAACTTTATTCACTGTCAAAATGCATCATAAAGCTTTGGAGAACATTTCTAAGCATTAAAAAAAAAATTTTAAAGGAAAATGTTATATTTTACCAAGCAGTTTTGTTGTTGTTTTAAAAGATAACCACTTTATTCTGAGAGAAAGAACATTCAGATCATCCCCAGTATGGAAACGCTTGCCAAGCTTGTGCTTTATTTAGGGCAGTTCTGGTGAAATGTATCACTCCAGATGCCTCCATGTCTTTCTTAATCACTTTATATGGTATTGCCCTACTCTAACACATGCTGTGCTCATTGTTAGAAGTTACGAATTTATTCTCCATTCCCCTTTACCATCTGAATCAATTTCTTTAGCCAGTTAGCTACCTAGCTAGTTCAACCAAGAAAATTTATTGAGTGCTTGGTTTGTGCTGAGCATGGACCCAGGATGAATAAGATGTAGGATCTGCCTTCAGCTTACTTACAGCACATCAGGACTGCTGACTAGGTACAAAGCTGGATGCTGAGGAAAACTCAGTTAAATCTGTCTGGGAGGAGGGAGGCGCAGGGAATGCTTTGTAGAGAGCAAAGGGTCTGAAAAAGGCTTTTAAAGGATAAATAAAAATTCAAATAAGTAAAGTATAAACAATGAACATAAATTTAATTTGATCACTAAAGACTGTAAACAACTAAACTATGTTGAAAGTGCTGAAAGACTGCCAGAGGAATGAAAACCTTTGCCTTGATACATGAGCACATCCACAAAAGCCAGATGTATAGTTAGCTCACACTCTGACATTAGCACATGGATTTTTATTTTATTTTATTTTATTTTATTTTTGGTGAGTAAGATTGTCCGTGAGCTAACATCCATTGCCAATCTTCCTCTTTTTGCTTAAGGAAGATTGTCCCTGAGCTAACATCTGTGCCAGTCTTCCTCTATTTTGTATGTGGGTCGCTGCCACAGCATGGCTTGATGAGCGGTGTGTAGGTCTGTGCCCGGGATCTGAACCCAGGAACCCTGGGCCACCACAGCAGAGTGCACAAACTTAATCACTATGCTACCAGGCCAGCCCCTAGCATATGAATTTTTTAAGATACCTAAGTCAACACATAAAATTTCGGATTCCTCATTAACTAAAACCAGTCATCTAATCTCTCTGTTAGTTTTCTCACTTTCAAAAATGTGAAAAAGTGAGTGACCACATAGCATATTGTGAAATGTTGGCTATGAAGCTATTTGGAAATACAGAGTGCCGAATTTCTAGTCACAAAGCTAGGCTTTCCTAAAGTACTTGTGGAAGAACTGAAAACAAGAAGGGTTTCATTTACTAAATGGTGGAAAGATATGAGTAAAAGTATAATTAACCAAATGATGCTTCTCTCCACCTGGCTCTCCTGAGAACAGGAGGCGTTTTTTTGTGTACTGCTTCCCCTGGTGAATCATCAAACCACTTCTTTTTCAGCCACATAAAATGTATTATTTAACTTCAGCTTGTTTGTCAAATTACATTCATGTGAGACATTAATATTTAACCATCATACATTTGTCATCAGGCAGCTATGATTGCAAGTAGAGGAGTAACTTCAAAAACAATGCTTAAAAGTTAGTTTATACCTTGATAACATAGATGTATCATTAATAGATTACATACGCATGATACGATAAAACCAGACTAAGGAGAGGCGTTATAGAAGAGCAAACCATTTGAGTAAGCTTCCTTCTTCCTTTCTTTTTTGGCAGGGGGTGAGCGTTGTTTATTGTTTTACCAAGAATTTGGTGACCAAAGCCATGAAAATATGCAGTAATAGATCTTTGAACCGTGCACGTTGCATCGTCACAACGGATCTGATTTTAGATTCTTTAAACAAAAAAATAACAACAACAAAAACCCAGAACTCAGTCTGATGATGTCCGATCCTAGGCCGAAAGTACGTGCAGTTAGGAACCAGTGAGTTGGTTTGATGCTATACCACGGACAGATTGAGAGAGCTGCTGTTTGGCAACTTATTTGGCAGATTATTGGAATACAGGGGATCATACCAAAGAAATGTGGCTGGAGTTCCCTTACCCCTTATTTTTGCTGGGATGCAATTCAAATAGATGGTCCAACTGATAGAAATGCAGTAGTAGCAATCTCATTTCTAGAGGACCTTTTTATACGGTAAATTGCTGTGACAATGCAATCTGCATGACACTATTGGTAACACAAAACTAAGTAAAACCTCTGTCCATAGGGCTTTATTATCCAATGAGGAATATATAATCTTACAAATTGTAAGATTTATTTAAGAAGTGTTTGGTTGGCCACATTGGGCCTCATCCAAGTTTTGGGTCATTCTAAATTGCCCGGAGTTTCAGAAGGGAAACTATTTGAGATGTTGAGAACACAATTTAAGTTTGACATCAGAGGATCATTGGATCCTCTGTGAGAGAATAAAGTGAGAGAACAACTTAAAATGAATTCACCACATTCTGTGAACTGAAGTTCTCAAATGTGGACAACCACACTTTGCTGAAGTGGAAAATCCATTTTCGTTCTGTGCTTAATTCTGGAAAGTGCATTATATTCTGAGTGAAGTAGATTTGGTTAGGAAGCATTCTGATCTCAACTTCAGTCTTGTAGTATGTCAATTTGAGATTATTTTGTTATCATTGTTTTCATTATATATTCTGACTTCAAAATCGTTATACTTGTTAGTCATTATAATGACAGCATCATATGGACAGTTCAATGGTGCAGAATAAATATTAATCCTGATAGCCAGTCTGTAAGATTTCCTCTTCTTGTTTTAATTTGTAGTGATTTGCCCAAGGCCACATATCAAGTGAGAAACATAATGGGATAAGAAGTCAAAATTTGTCATCATTCAGATTTCTGTTCAACTATTTAGCTCTGAAACACCCAGTAGTTAATTTTCTTAAAAAATTGCTTCAAGTCGGGGCTGTGGCCCCGTGGCCGAGTGGTTAAGTTCGCGCGCTCCGCTGTAGGCGGCCCAGTGTTTTGTTGGTTCGAATCCTGGGCGCGGACATGGCACTGCTCGTCAGACCACGCTGAGGCAGCATCCCACATGCCACAACCAGAAGGACCCACAACCAAGAATAGACAACTATGTACTGGGGGGCTTTGGGGAGAAAAAGGAAAAAATAAAATCTTTTAAGAAAAAAAATGCTTTATAAAAAAAAAATTGCTTCAAGTCTTTAGCACTTGGAACAAAACACAAGATAAATATAATCTGTGTAGATAGTCAATATGAATAATTCAGTATTCCAAAAATATCTCAATCAATCAGACGGTTGCCTGACCCTCCCTTCACTTTGGGCTAAGTACAACGGACCTTTATGTAAGTCACATTTTAATAGCAAACCAAGAAAATCAATCTTACTTCCTGTGCCCACCCAGGTAATAATAAAAATTCCATTGAGGCCACCAGCAATGCCTGAGAATTCACAAATCCTTTTGTGTTCAAAGGGCACTACTACAACAGAGGACATTATTCAGAGGATTACATAGAAAATTAACCAGCCTAAGGAATATGAGAATATGCAGTTATCTTAAGAAAAATTAATTTCATACAGAAAATACATACAGAAAAAATAATTTCAAGATAGTCTAGTTTTTCTTGTCTAAGAGTTCTAACATAATTGTAGGGCTCTTTTAACTATACCTCACAGCCCTTTTCAATGTATGTAATTACTATGAAAAATTAATAATATAAAACATAGCTATGCTAAATTCACTTCAACTCAAACATTTACTAAGGATCAAGGATGTCCTTACTTAAAGAGCTTACATTCTAATAGGAAAGACAGAAATATAAGCATCTATTTGTGATACCTTCCGGTAAATTTGAGGATTAAGAAGTTTGCATTAGTACTTTAGAAGCACAAAAAAGGAGTATCCAGCCCAGCCTGGTCCAGTGGGGAGGGAAGTGGAATGAGGCAGCAAGAAAAGCTACCACGGAGTGGAAGCTCAAGGAAATAAGAGCAGTTAAGCAGGTTAATATTTAGGGGCAGAGATCAGTTGGTTGAATGTACTGTTCTGTTTTGTTTTCTTTTTGTTTTCCTTTTTCAGATAGCATGCCACCAATAGACAAAATATTAGGGTTTATCATCCACGTGCTTGTTTACTTTTTTAAGCAATGCATCTTCCGTGCATCTTATCACTATGTGGGTCACTGTTCATTTATTTGTTTCAAATGTTCAACCAAATTTTGTTGAATTAGGCCATTATAGCTTCTCTAGCATGTGCAAGAGTCAGTGGCCTTATCTGGTAACACTAATAATCCTTACACATCTCTCTTCCTCTGTTCCAGGATTATAATGCCTTTTGTAAAGACCTGCCTAATGCTCCTGCCTTCAGTGCAGACAATCTGGAAGAGTGTGACCGATGTCGTCATTGCCCCATTGTGTACAAGCGCGGGACGCAGCTTCTCTTCTGTCAGCTTACAACTGAGCCACGACTGAACACTCGGACCCCAGGTCTGGAGATTTAGATACTGTAATACTTCTTTGTTGTTTTAACATAAAAGCACTACTGTACTGTTCATCCCCCAACTGTTCCAATTAAGAAAACTATTAAGATGGGCAACCACGCTTAGAAATGTTTATTGGCAGATCTTTTCAAATAATGTTTTTCTAAATAATAGCCAAGATTTCATATCTAACTTTATAACCAGAATTATACAGTAGGTTGGCAACACTTAATTTTAAAGGCAGGCAGTTTTTGCTTTAGTACAAAAGTATACATATTATTATGATGAATTTTTAATGATCAAAGGACAACTGCTCACAAAAATATGGGATTTCTTATTTTTCTACTCCGGAAGTAATACTTTTAAAATTACCTTTGCAGATAAAGTCTTGGGAATACTTAGAGATAAGATATACAGGTATCCTAGAAATTGCAGTAACGAAAGTATACAGTGGTAATAGGGGCTATCAAATATAAAAAACAAATAAATGTGAAAATAGGTTCATGAAAATGTGTTCCTTTAAAGAAGGTATTGTTAACCTACAGACCTATTTAACAAGATGTTTCATTTTGCTGTATATTTTGTACTTATTGTAAATGTTGCTCTAATCAGATTGCTTTCGAGCACTTTTATTATATTTGTTATCTTGTTGAACTAATATATAGAATGAAAAAATGTATGTCCCATGAAGAAAGTCATTGTTGAGATTACACTGTCTTGATTATGTAAGCATATATATCTTTTTGGGGACTAGAATGTAAAAGAATGATATGCAAGGCTTTTCTTTCTAACTTTTTCAATCAAAATCCTGAAGTGTTTTATGGCTGTTGTTTATCTGGCTGTGATCTTAAAATGATCTAGATTTATTTGGTATTTCATCTGGAAGATGCTTTCTCTCTTGTAGTTAGAAATTAACCTGTATTCTGCAGTCCTATTACTGTTTCACTTTACCTTCAAGTAATACTGGTGCTATTTAATAACATTTTATAATAAAAGCTATTTCTGACACTTAAGTATGATTTCAACTACAGTGCTTCATGGAGAGAAACTTACAGGAGAGTTGTCAACTTGTTGGATCCATGCTACTGAGTTGTCTAATACGGGTTTTGTTACAGAGTATAAAATTATTCTTATCATGTTTGAACTGTAGAGTCCTACGTCAATGTTATGAATCACTGTTTTTTAAAAAATCTCATTATTCCAAAATGATAGGCATGTGCAAGAGATGTCTGTGATGTCAATGGTTACTATTATTTACACATTTTAAAAAGTGTATAAATGCTCAAATTTCAGAATTACTATGAATTAAAATTCCTTTGAATATCTTCATAGGTGACAAATCTTATTTTTCCAAGTTGCCAGGACTGGTGATTATAAAGGATGATTAAACTGGAATACTGTTGGGGACTAAAACAAACGAATGATTAAATTATGAAACTCATAGCCTTTTGAAGGTACCTATAAAAGAGACTTTTCAAAACTGCCTTAGGCCGTTGTAGCATCCTTGGAAAAGACTCAGGATCACTTCCGGAAAGCACTGCCACTCATTTGACTGGACAGATTTTATTACATTAGTTAAAAAGGTCAATCGGTCTCATGACTTTATAGTTAGACCTTGTATTTAAAGTGTCTTAAAAAAATATCTGGATGAGTTGATCGGCCAAAAGTATTTGATTAATAAAATATCTATTTAAATAAATCATGAGCTTCCATCTTTTCAAATAACTATTGGGAAGTTTTAAAGCCAAAATACATACACATAGTCATATAACAAAACCTATTAACTTTTAACAAGTGATACGTATGATTTGCTTATTTCTGAATAGCATTGATTACTTTCGAAATGAATTTTAATTAAGATTTGCCATTAAGCCCTTTATTTAGAAGACTGAAATTTAGTACGAGGTGGATCTAGGTTGCATGTGCACATATGTTGGTTCTTTTGTTTGGGGGTGGGGGAGATGTAGATGATGAGACTTTCCCAGTATCCGTAATAAAATTTCTGAAAACCCATAACATGTGTTTATTGCTTTTATTACATTAGATAGCAAACTTATCAATAAAGAACTTCTTTGAACTAGTTTTTACTTTATTTAAAACTCATAATAAATGAAAATATATGAGTTATTGCTTATTCAGGAATGTATTTGTGAAAAATTATGAGATTGGTAATTTAATTCTTTGTTTTCCCAGCACTGAAAGAGGTTCCCTATAAATTTTTCTATCGTTTGATGAATAGAACGGAATAGTTTGTTCACCAACCCACCATACTTCTAAAGTCCCTTGCTAATCCTAAGTAAACTGGTATTTCTGTTTTCAATTTTTTAAATAAGAAAGTAAAGCAATATAAATCACATGAACTTGGATACCGGTACCGTGAAACCAGACTAGAGTCCAAAATTATTTTTGGAAAGTGAGTATGTGAAGAGTAGCTGCTGATATCGGCATACATTTTCTTGTTGTCAGTTATCTGGAAGAATGACTAACCTCTAATAATAAGGCAGGTGTTTGGCTTTTTAAAATATTCTTTAAGTTTCAAAGAACTTAAAAAGTTCCATTTTCAATAGTCATCCACATCTTGGTAATTTACTTAGATGCCTTTTTTGGGAGGCTGTTGCAGGGCAGTGAAAAGAGCCCTGCCCTCCAGGTCAGGCATCTGGATTCCAGTCTCAGCAATGCCATTACTGAGGTGCATCACCCCCTGCAAATGGTTTAACTCAGGGTCTCAGTTTTTCTTATCTTTAGTGAAAGGAGTGGACTAAAGGATCTCTCAGGAGCTTCCCATCGCAGGTCTCTCTTTGACTTCAGTAGGATGAAGACTTGCCTATGTGTCTGCAAACCAAGCTAGCTGTTCAGACCAGGAATTTTTAAAAATCTTGAATTTTCTATCAATTAGAGGGCTGATATGCTATAAATACAATAATTAATGCATTCACTTTTCACTGGTCAGTTGTTTGTGCAACTGTGTATGTGGCTTTGATCCTTCATGACAAGGATTCCTAGATTTCTAACAATTCTGAGTCTGTATTATTGTGACATTTTCTCCAAGAATAATGTTACTCTATATTTTAAATTAATTAAAATGTATTTTAGCTGAGGACTTTTCTAGCTGCTAGGATCGCTGCTAGACCCCCGTAATCATCGCCATCGTCATCTTTTGCCTGGCGAGTTGCCACGGCCTCACTCCCAGCCTTCACCATGATCTTCTCCAGTCCATCTTCCCTTTCTAAAAAAGTGATCCCATCAAGACTCCCATGTCTGTAGGCGATAGTAAAATGATCGCTTGTATGTGCTGCCCTTAAAATAAAAGTCCAAACTCTTGGGGGCCGGCCCCGTGGCTGAGTGGTTGAGTTCGCGCACTCTGCTGCAGGTGGCCCGGGGCTTTGTGGGTTCGAATCCTGGGCATGGACGTGGCACTGCTCATCGAGCCACACTGAGGCAGCGTCCCACATACCACAACTAAGAATATACAACTATGTGCCTGGGTGCTTTGGGGAGAAAAAGGAAAAAAATAAAATCTTTAAAAAAAAATCCAAACTCTTGAGCAATGTATCCAGGGCCTTCACTATCTTCATATAAAATCTTGCGCAAACCCCTATTATCACTTACCACCTGGTCAAACCAACCCCATTAACTAACCCTCTGGACTGCCAGTTAGGTCTTTGAGAACCAAAAACATCACCCTCTCTGTTTCCTGGGATTCCGAAATGGTGCGCAGCACTTAGCGAGTTCAATCAGTATTTTCTGAGTGAATGAATGACTACAGGAATAAATATCTGGAGCAAACTTGGGATGATTGCAGAGCTGGGGTGGGAATCACATTTTGACTTCACAGTTTTCTTCATTTGCAATAAGAGTTTAAAATGTACTGATTCTAATAAGAATTTCCTTCTCACTATTTTCTCACTCATGAATCATTAAGTTGGGAAAACTAAACTAAACTAAACTAAAAGTAAAGCATATCAGGTGTATTTGATCCTTTGGGGTAATGCTGTCTTTACTCTCAATTCTCCTGTTAGAAACTTATTTTCACATCTTCAGGGATACAAAACACTAGCTCTTAGAAACTCACTAGGAAACATACTTTCTGGCATTTTAGAATGTTGCTATTTCTCTTCCTATCCTATTTCCCATTTTGAAGTTTATAATACTAAAAGATTGTTTTTATAGAATTTTACATTTTAGAAAACGCAGTCCCATACGATGTCTCATTTGAATCCCAGGACAAATTAAATACCATAATGGAGAAATCATATAAGTAATGGCTCAGTTTCTTTGGCTTGCAACTTTGTCATTTTAGAATGTTTATTTAAGATAACAAGAGCTTAAAGAATTTTTACAAGGTGATATATTACTTTAAGAAAGTAAAAACAAAAAATAGGTAATGCTGCAATGAAAAAATACCACCACTAATGCAATTTATCAGAGTTTGGTCTATTTCCTTCCTTCTAGGTATATATGTGTGTAGGGAGACAGGGAAGGAATTGTAAGAGGATGAAGCAGAGGATAAGGATACACTACATATTCAGGTTATATTCTTTTGGAATAAAAATAATTTGGGCTTCCATAATTTAATCATCCCAATTTCTTCTCCCTGTTCACTCTCAAAAAGCAAAATGAAGGCACCCTTTGTTGCATTTTTAAGTCATTTTTGTATCCACTCCTCAGCTTCTTTCTTCAGAGTGTATCTGAACTGCCACCATTGGAACCTTACACCTTGATGTTTGTTTAAGTGAAAGATACCATGGATGCAGTAACATTTCAATCTATTAGCAATTATCCATTACTTCAGTATGAGTGGATGACCTGAGAAGGGAACCCAAGCACGAGGGTCTTGAGCTGAGCACCATATGAAAGCACCAGACACTGATTAAAAGACATGCCACCAAAGAGAAAGTCAGGACAGAAAAGGGAAATAGGAGGCTCCAATGACACAATCGTCACCCCTCACACCCCTGCCCCAAACCCGAGTGAAGGAGACAGTGGAAGTTGAATAGGGGTGGAAGCAGTTGAAGTCAGTTAAAGACTTCTTTCTTCCATAAAGGAAAGTTGCTTATGTCTCACTGAATGAAAAGGGCCCTAGGAGGGGGCATGAGGGCTCTGCTAGAACCATGTGCCCTAAAGACAGTGCAGAAGAGCAGAAGTTAAAATGAAAACTAAACTACAACTTGTGACCATCTGTCTCTCTTCTGTCTCACCTCTCTGTGCTGTTGACTACTGCAGTGTATCTGTGGCAAAGAAAGACCATGCAGCAGTAAAAGAAATCAGAGGACACCACTTCAACAATTATCCAAAAATAGGACAGAGACACCTATCTGCCTGCACTTAGACGTGTTAGGTCACTCAGCTTGGCTGCACGGCTGGAGAAGTCATTTTGCCATTATAGGAAAAGGTAGGGGTGGAGAATGATGAGAGAAAGGAAGAGAGATGACTCAGAGCGGGAAACGGCACGTAACCAAGGGCAATTATTTCTCCCAGACGTAAATGGATCAGGAAGAGATGGGAGCAACAGGTCATCTTTGGAGCATTCTTTTCTTTCCCTGCCTCTGAGTAACTTGTCATCAAGCACCTGCCAGTAACAAAAGGGGAGAGAAGGGCAGTAAGCAGGACCTGCTTCTCTAGCTGAATGGCACACCAGTTCCAGCCAACTGCTGGCTCAGCTAACTGGGACAGTGAAACAAGGAACCATTTGGAAAGTTGCAGGGATAAACACACCATTTCCCAGTGAGACAAGTAAGTGGCAAGGATTAACACACTTCTTTTACTTAGGAGGAAGCTGGTTGGAATCCTTCATGCTTCTATCATTGAGAGAATTCTGATGACCGGTACAAGCAATAGCATTCCCATTGTTGAGCATTGATTACCTGCTGAGAATTTATTTAATCTGCACAATAACCCTATGATATGAGTTCTATTATCATCCCTATTTTTCAGATGAGGAAACTGATGCCCTGCAGGGGAGGGATTTTCCCAAAATCATACTGGGAGTCAGGATTTCAGCCAAGAGAATCTGATACCAGAGTCCAGTCTTTTAATCACTACAGAGATGATTTGCTTTTTGTAGCATGTGTGGACAGCTGTTCTAATGACTTCTTCTCCTTTCCAGCCAAAATTTCCCTTTGCATTCATCATTCAGTCATGTCACCTTTCCTGCTCTGAAAAGTACTTCCTTTTCCTTTCTCCCATCTATGGAGTCAATTCCAAGTCCGCAGTGATGAGAGCTCCTGCCAAGCTGGTACCTGGGTTCTCTGTAGCTTCCTCCCTCTGCCCCCTTCTAATCCCTGAGCTCTCTCCCAGCCCTACACCCTGCTTTTCTGGGCACACTCTTTACTTCCCTTTATGACCTGTGCTCTAAGCCCTACACTCCAGCTTAGGTCAGAAAAACATTTTCAAATGCCATTATTCCTACATTTTGTAAATTTTGTAAAAATTCACTATCTTTAACAAAGATTTCCATAATAAGTATCAAAAGCACAATGATGATAATTCTCCTAGAAACCTTAGCACATAAAATATTAATAATTACTGTAATAATGTCCATTTAAACTAAGCATATATTTTTTCTAGACAGAGGACATATTTTGTATCTTCGTTTGGTTGGAAATTCCTTGTCAATTGGTACACCTTTTAATATGTTATCCAATCTTAGTGGCGGTTATTTTATCTTGGAAATCCCAGGGAAAACCATATATAAATTTATTTTCCTCCTAGAGGATGATTTTCTCATGATAAATTTTCAGAAGCAGAAAAACTGAATTGCAGTAGACAAACATATTAATGACTAGTCGTATATTGTCATACTACTTTTCAATAGGTTTATACAATTTATAATTGCACTAGCAGTGTATGTGTGATAGTGTATCTACTCATTATCAGCATTTGTATGTATTTATATCAGTAAAAAGTTATACATACACAATTTTTACAAAGGTATTATGTGGTTAATGGAGCAACATTATAGTATTCTATTTTGCACATATAAAATTTAATAAACATTTTTCTATAGTGATAATGAGTACTGTGACCCCATGCTCATTTTTTCCCCTAATTTTCATTATATTCACATCTTATACAGTAATGCTGTCTGTGCTTTGCAATAATGGATACCCCGACCCCCTGTCATGGGGCACAGAATTTGTATTTCCCAGTATTGGCAATGGTTAGCATAGATCCATCCACTCTTCTCTTCCTTTCCTCTTTCTCCTCCTCCCCACTGTCATGAAGTCCAGTGAACTGAATATTTTAGATGGCTTTGAAGGGTGAAGGTTTACAAGGTTTTGCTATGAGACAAAGAAAAACTTATTGAACCACACAATGTGCTCTTGTTATCTTTAGAACTTAGTCTTAAATGATCTAACAAAGTTTAATATTCTTTTGGATTGAAACTTTGTAAACTACAATGCACCAAAATAAATCACCAAGTGAACATGTCCGCAATGGCAAATATATATATATATGTTTTTGGTAAGGAAAATTGGCCCTGAGTTAACATCTGTTGCCAATCTTCCTCTTTTTGCTTGAGGAAGATTGTTGCTGAGCTAACATCTGTGGCAATCTTCCTCCATTTTGCATGTGTGATGCTGCCACAGCATGGCTTAATGAGCTGTGCATAGGTCCACGCCTGGGGATCAGGGGCCTCGAACCGTGGTCTGCCCAAGCAGAGCTCGTGAACTTAACCACTAAGCCACTGGCCAACCCCAACAGTATATATTTTTTACATCCATATTTGCTCACAAAATGACAGCAGTAATCAATATCAAAATAGGGAGTAATATTGAAAATGCGAAGTCATGAGACTGGAATATATAAAAAGAAACATAAGATGCAACCAACACTTCCTCTCCGGTCTAGATATGACCTTGCTGAGGCAATCACTGGAATAGCATGCATTATTTAAGGTTAGATAATATACACAAAATAAAAATCTCCGCAGAATAGCTAGCATATTCAATCAATTTCATGGGCTCTCTGTGCAGGTGCCATGCAGTGAGCGGAAGGGGTGTGGGAGGGACATGATCAAAGCACTGGGAATAAAACATTAAAAAAATCATTTGTTACCATGTAGAAGAAACAAGTGAGCAATCAACTGAATTATTTATATATTTTTTATTTAGATGAGCAAAAGATCCTATGATGATTTTTTTTTTTTTTTGAGGAAGATTAGCCCTGAGCTAACATCTGCTACCAATCCTCCTCTTTTTGCTAAGGAAGACTGGCCCTGAGCTTTATATTTCTTTAAACATTTCCATGATTTTATGATTCTTAGAGTTTAAGAAATATTCAGAATTGAAAAAGAAAAGCCCCTTGGCCTTAAAATCTGCCATGAAGTCTGCCCAGCATGAAATGCTTCAAGGTGTAGGGTGGGTTTGGGCTACCTTAAAGCAGTCCCTAAGAAACTGCTCTGTCTTAAAAAGTTGACAGACCAGTGCAGCCTCAACCCTTGCCATGGACCAAGACCTTTTTCGTGTGGCTAATGGGAGAGTTTAATATAGCTCAGGCCCTTTCGTAGCAAATAAACACAAATATTATCTTGGCTGGTGCCTACTTTGTCATTTTTGATTTCACATTCCAAGAAGACTTCAGTTTATAGAAAAGGAAAGAACTGCCAGTTCTCTGCAAGCAAATTGGCCAACTTAGCTTGTGGGGTTCCCCCTTAAATGAGGCTTCCTTCAATTTGCTTACAAATATTTCTTTCATAGTATGTTACTTCCTCTTGCGGAGCTGGGATTCCCTGTAAGTCATCCAGGCTTCAGTTCGAGTGCTCTTCCCATGATGTAAAGTCTCTTTCATGCATGTATTTGTGGGAGATTTTCTTCATTCGTGGTCCTTATACAGGAGAGTGGTATTTGCTGACAAAACTTCTGCCTTTCAAAACGCCTTCAGAGAATGTGCATTTTCAAGTTTCCCCTAGATCGCTGCCTCTCAAAGTTTAATGTGCTCACAGGTAACCTGGGGATCTTGTGAAAATGCAGATTTGGATTCAGTCAATCTGGAATTGGGCCTGAGATTCTGATTTCTAACAAGCTCCCAGGCAATACTGATGCTGATGCCGCAGGTCTCTGGACCACACTTCCAGTAGCAAAGCCCTAGTAATTAGTTGGAGTAAGACACACAGAGAGATGAAGTAGCTGCAGATAGAGAACAGAAGAAACTGACAGATCATTTGTTTGGTCCTGTGAAAAGATTCTATGCTCCGGCCTATAATTATAATCCCCCACACCTGTTTTGAAACATTCACATTCCCTTTAAAGTAAGCTGAATTGATTGAAAGCAAAGCCAGCAGTGCAGAATTAAGCCCATAGTCCAGTATGTACAAAAGCTGATGTTGCAGACACAAATTTTCTCTGGAATTAGTAAAAAAAAAAACAAAAAAACCTCGCCATATGATTATAAGAAAGTAAAGTTCTCTGTAAAGACAAAACCACTTAATGAATGGTCTGGTCAATATGAACTTAGACTTTTTAAAGCATGAACTACTTTATGATTAAACATCATTGCCTTGAAGGGAGGAGTGGCTGTAGAAATAAATTTCCCCCAGGTAAAAGCAACTCCTGGTAAATAGTTTATTTACTAGGGAAAGAGCCAAAAGGAAAGAGAGTTTCCTTTGTTAAATAATGGAGCTCTGACTTAAAGCCAGATGGGTTGGTTACAAAACAAAAGGCTTTTGTGGAAGACTGCTCCCAAATATTTACATTAACTTAAAAAAATATATGGAAGTTTATATCTCTCTTTAATTTTTGGTAGCATTCAGGGGCTATTGTTATTTTCATTTTTTATCATTTCATTATAGTTAAAATGGAATTTTAAAATCGTTTGTTGAGATAAAATGTAATGTTCTAATATGCTGTTTAACACTCTGCTGGTATACTATAAAATGCTAAATATCTCATATATATTATATTACATTATATCTTATCATATTATATTATATTTTGTTGTCCTACTAGGTTTTCTGAGAGTTAGTCATACTTTGGATAAGATTTATGGAGTTTCCATATTTCTGAAGGGTGGTAGTAATTTTGTTTCACTTGAATAGGAGGAAATGTAGTCATTGTCCTCATATCTGAATATTTGACTTCTTTCAACTAGATGTAATGTAGTAATCTGGCTCACCACCTGACCCCAGTTTTTCTGAAAAGTGCTATGCCCAAGGCTTATGTTAAATATTTTCAGTCTTGGATTAGATAAGAGTGTAATTATTACTTTCATTATTGATATAAATCTACCTAGATGAAAGAGTGAGCCAAATATTTATTTACCTCTCATTTCATGCTTTCTGAATGCATTATCCCTTGATTACATTAGTATTGGCTCTAAGTTTGGACTAAGACCTTCTCTATTCAAAGAATGCTAGAACAATTATTTGGGTAGGGCTATTATAATTCAGTTATTAAAATAGTCGAGGTAGGTAGATCACCCAATTTCATAGCAATTACTTTGATTTCTTACATGTCACCATGATGAGATGATGTACTGAACCTGGAATTTTGCATGGACTCTTAAGCACAAGTAAAAAAGAACTCAGTGTGATTCGCGTTTGTTTATCACATAGCATTTTCTCAATATTTAGATTTACTTTTAAGCTGACAAATCAGGTTGTTTCTATGATTTTGTTTTTAATGTAACTTGTGAAAGAAAATAACTCAAAATAATTTTGCATATAAAAATAGTAAGGCTGTAAGTTTTTACCTACTTTTAGAAACAAATTTTGCTACGTTTTCATAGAAAATCACAAGTTTCATCAGATTTAGTTCTAACCAGAATAATAATAATAATAATAATAATAACAATAATAATAATAGGGATGACAATGATAACAAGATGATGGCCTAGTTTTTTGAAAGTGAGGTAAATTGTTAACTGCCTTGAAAATTACATTCTAATTTAAGGGAAGAGAATTTATCTTGTGATCTGTCTAGGTCCCTCTCTTCAAGGCCCTCTGTCAAGCATCGTATTTCAAAATCTTCAAATATAGAAGTTTGCACTTAATTTAAGATTAAGAGTTTTTTTTTGTTACCAACTGTTTAATGGAAAGATTTTTAATACTGTATATAAAACTTTCTGAGAATGAAATAAAAAATGGCAAAAGGGTATATATCTCTCAATAATTAGATTAAAACATGGAAAATTGAAATCCAAAACTAGTCCCTAATGACCAACACATTTGACGTAGATTTGGGTTCTTCACACTTTCCTGCATTCTCATCCTTGCCATGGCCTCATCATTAATGGAATTTACTTTCCCAACCCTTGACTTTGGGCTGGGTCACGTGACTTGCCTTAGCCAACAGAACAGGGCAGAAGTGACAGCGTGCCATTTCCAAGCTAGGCTTCTAGGAACCTTGCACATTTTTCCTTCTCCTCTTATGCAGCTGCTACTTCTTGGCTCATGAGAAAAACCTGCCCCAACTAGCTTGCTGGTCTAAGGAGGATGAGAGACCCATGGAACAGAGCCAGATTTGCAGTGAGAAGCAGAGCTGCCCCAGCCACCCCAGCCCAGATCAGCTGAGCCCTCGCCACTCACCTCCTAGATCAGTAAGAATAAATGGTTGTTCTTTAGAGCCACTGAGTTACGTAGTACTTTATTTATGCCAAACTATTGTAGCAATAAGTGGTTGATACACCCTAAAATTCAGTTTTAAAATATGTGTTGGATATATAACAAAAAAGTGTCGGTTCACATCATCTTTCACTTTTAATTAGCTATTGTGATATCACTCAGACATAGCCATAAAGCCTTACCTGCCCTGATTTTATTCAATACAACTATACCTTTACCAATTTCAGTTAGGATGAAAATAATTGTACTTTTCGAAACAAGGCTTGCTACTCAAAAGTTTTCCCAAGAATTAACCTTCTTTCAGTCATATTAAGTTACCAGTCAGAATGATTTGGTCTTGAATAACAAAAGATTTGATAAGAAAATTATAAAGTAAACTGACATAGTGAGAGCGAAAGGCCAAACATATTGTTCCACTGTTAATATTTTGAGTTAATTAGAAAGATAAAAGCCTTAATGCAAGGCTATCATGAAACATAAATATTGGCAGAAGTTCTAAAATTATATCTTTGGAAGTGGAATTAGAGGGTTTGTTCTAATTCAGAAATACCAGATAGATCCTAAGAGATGTTACTGGCAAAATCTTGACAGAATTTGGTTGAAGGGAAAAAGGAGAACTGGTGAATGGTGACACTTTTGCAATGTTCTCTGATGTTCTTTTCTAGATGCCCATGGAGACTTCCCCTACCCAACCCTCCAACCCCTCATCGCATGCGTAGGGAAGGATTATTGCAGCAGAAAAGCAGAGATAAGAAGAGACAAGGTTTTCTTGATTCCAAAAGCCTTGGTCCTGGGGGAATTCAGGGCATAAAAAAATTGTTGGGTGCTATAAGGGCAGAGCTTCCTGCTCAAGGAAGAGGAAATTGGGAAAAGGAGCAAAGTAATTTTTGATACATGTGTGTCACTCTCACAGGCCCAGATCAATTAGGAGGATCTAAGAGTAAAGATACTTGTGCCTCCCGTTTCTGGGTAGTGCCCTTGAAGGTAGCAACTCCCTGGAGTTTCTCTGCTTTGTGGCTGGGCATTATTCTGCGCTCTACACCACACTCACCATGACAGGATCCATGACCCTGCATCCCGCCTGCCCACTCAGCTTCATTAGACTTGCACAGAGCCCCAAGAAAGGACAGAAGTGGTAAAAAGTATTTCTAGCCCTAAGGGTCATACTGAATGAGCTTGAAGGACAGTGTAACAGTTTCCTGAATGGATCAACGACCAGGGACAGACAGGGTGATGTCCTTACCAGCAGATCCAAGACATACAGCTAAGGAAGAGACTTTTCTCTACAGACCCACCCACCCAAGGAATTGCCATTCCTTGGCAATTCATAAGCCCCTGGAAGTTAGATGCAAGCCAAAGAAAATGGAAGAAACTAGGAATTGACTGACATAAAGGTTCTGCCACCTGAAGGAATGGGGATTGGTAAAAGAAATTAAGTTCAGTTAGAAAAAAAGAAAAAGTTACTTCTCACAAGAGACTTCAATAGTACTTATGATGTTTTCCGCTTTAATAAATCTGAAGCAAATAAGGCAAAATTATATTATTTAATCAAGCTTGATGGTGGGTGTTCATCATTAGGTAAATGCCAATTACATTTTTCATTTTACAAATGTGGAAAATGGAGCCAACAAAGAAACGGTATAAAAAGAGTACTTTCTCAGCCATCTTGGACAGAAAGATTCTTCAAATGTAGAAATAGATGTTAATTTTTTTAAGAAAATAATTAGAAAAAAATCATTTAAAATACTCAAAATAGAAAGACCCAAACCGAGGAAGATTCCACTGGGGCCTTCAAGCAAGAACAGGGATAAGAAGAAATCAGCTGATGAGATGTCTTCCCCTAGAAAGCCATTTCTGTGTGTAAAATAAAAGCTATGGAGGGAGAAATGGTAGGAATGGGAAGAAGGCCCAAGGGAATTCGGCAGATGGGGATGAACAGAGGAAGGCGTGTGAGGCCACGATGGTGAAAACAGGATAAACATTCAGCTGAACACAAAGACTGTGAAAATATTGACATTTGTATACTTGCATGTAAACAGCTACACTCTGAAATGCACCCCCTCCCTTCTCACCCTTCTCCTAAGGGCCCCCAACCTCCCAATGAGCCAGCAACTAGCCAGCAGGACTCTAAGGCACAGCTCCAGAGCTGTGACCCAAGTCTGGAATGACAGCTGGGTGACTCTGCCATACTGGTTATTACATTTTTTGTTTTTATATATATCACACCAAGTGATAATCCCTATTATGAACCAAGCTATACACCCTTTTCTGAACTCCTCGACAAAGTCACGTTTGGGCAGTCTCAGGCTTCCTAGTGCTGCGAAATGTTGGAAAGATGTCTGCTTCTTAAAACCTTGATATCATTATAAGTGGTCAAACCTTAGGCTCCTAATCCTAGAGTGGGAATTAGACAGAGCCAGATGAGAATGTGAAGAGGACCTAGGGTGTTGGGGACAGGAAGCAGAGGCTGTGCCAGGGGTAAGGGGACTAGAGAAGAAGAAGAAGAGAGAAAACACAAGGCAACCAGCTTCACAATCTCACCATGAACAGGCCCTCACTAGACTACTTAAGAAGGTCATGTCCCATGAGTTGTTAACAGGTGATTTGGTTATTTATTAACTTTAAAATGTTTCAATATCCCACAAAACTCCTTAAGAATGAATTATTTTCATGTATTTAGATTTCAGTTTCCTCATCTCTAAAACGGCTGGTTGGATGATGTGTGTCCCTTTTAGCTCCATAATTTTTGTTATATACAATGCACGAGCTGACCTTTAAGGCTGCCACTTAAAAAAAAAATAGAGGGAAAATGAGTCGCCATTTACTCATTTTTTAGAAAACGATGTGGAGAAAGTAATTAACTTGCCTCCAAGCCTAAACTTATCTGTGTGGATATCAAAGTTATCTGTGTTTTTTTCACATCATCTGTTCAATTCAAATCTAGTACCTATGCTAAGAACGTTCTTCTTCATCTTTTCTTTATTTCTGGTAAAATCAGAACCAATTCTCCAATTCAGCTATTACAGCCAGAATAAGATCTGTGTCTCTTTGGTGCCAGTTTCTTGTTGAGGTAGGCTAATGAAGAGCTGTGGCTTTCCCTTTCATTAGGAATTCATTTCGGCATTGACAACGCTTCAGTGATCACTATGATTCTGTGTGCTGCTGTTGATTTGGCTTCACGGACTTCCCCAGTGAGGCGGCCTTCCCTCTTTTGAGTGCTAGTTAAGCATTCACTCACAGGAGCCCCCCCAGAAAATCCATTCCTTGCTGGAATGCAGGACATGCTCGCTCCCTGTTCCTGTTGACTTTTTTTCACAGTCAAGATTACTCATCGGCAGCTGAAGACTGAATAACAATAGATGGGAAACGGTTTCCACATTTTTCCATACAACAGAACCCCAAGTGCTTTGCAGCCAACATTTATGAAGGAAGAGTTAGATGAACAGTGACGTTTCAGCAATCTGTAGGGGCAGACTGGGCACTTCACAACACATTGAACCTGACACCACCCTTTAATAGCATATCATGTTTGCTAACACAATTTGTTCAAAGAATTAAGAAATGAAATTTGGCAGAATAAAATTAAGAAAATCCAACTTTTGGAAGCTCTTTAGTATTCTAATAACGACTAGCCAGCATAATTAAAGTCATGCCAGCAACACTTGTGACATTTTCTTTGCCATATAGTGAAACTGATCTTTTTTTCAAAAATTGCATTTCATTTTTGCTATCAACAGCCTAATAGTTCTTTTATATTGTCATGTTTTCTCTCCAACTAGATAATCCACTCCAAAGGTTTCATCCTCTATTTCACTTCCTCCTCCTTTTGTGTCCCAATAAACAGACTGCCAGTATATTTAATGTAAATTGTGCCCCTTCAGGTATATTCTCAGCTTTTTTATTTCAAGTCACAGTTTGACTTTTGATTGCATATGGATCGTTAGGTAAAATGCCCTTTCCATCTTTGTATAGCGAATTTCTTGACTGATTATAACTCAAATGTCAAATGACAGCTTACTATTTTATTAATCTTCTGCTGCTTTATGATAAAGAAAGAAACCCCAAATTCAGGAACAGATAAAATATTTTAATTGTTAACATTTTTTTTTTCAATTCTAATCGTTAGTAGAAAAGTCAAGCCTCCTCTAATTCACAGCCAAGCAAATTTTTTAAAAAATAAATCCTCTCTGCTAAACTTGAAGCTCCAATTAAATATTTCTACAATTGTAAATATCTTATGTATTTTGTAAATATGGCATAACCTGTTGGCGTGAATTTCCTTTGTTCCAGAAAAAATCAGTAAAGTTTAACATTTTCATTTCTTATTTCCAAGCATTTGGGAGACATTTCAGAAGCGGCTGCGAAACGTTAAATTCTGTATGCTTGCTTCTCCAAGTTTCCATCCGCACAGACTGTCACCAAAAAGCACACAACCCAGAGCACCCAAACAAATTCCTTCTTTGTGTTTAGATGTGAAATACACCTAAAGGTTCCGGGCCATTTTTCATCCCTTTCTCTGTGAAACAGGGAGATAGTTGTGTCTTAGGCAGCAATGGAACGTGGGCGATGAGAAGAAACGGCTTAGAACAGGGCAGAATTCTTTCTGAAGCTCCGGTGCCCATACTGGGCATCCCTGCAGGCGCGTCGGCTCTCTCCACTCCCCACCCCTGCTAGGATGATGCACTGCGAAAACATTCGCTCTCCCCAGGACTCCTTTCGGTGGTTCATAGCTGGGAAAATGTTGCCCCAGGTTTAAAAATCCGCCTAAGCAGCCCAGCGCGAGCGAAACGCTTTCTCACTGCTCTTTGCTCCCCGCCCTCTGCTGCCAGAACCTTGGGGATGTGCCTAGACTCGGCGCAGCGCACGTCCTGGCCAACCGCGAGCAGAACAAACCCTTGGCCTTCGGCCAGGAGGCTCCCTCCCAGCCACCGCCCCCCGCCAGCGCCTTTTTTTTTCCCCCATACAATACAAGATCTTCCTTCCTCAGTTCCCTTAAATCACGGCCCAGGGAAATCTCCTCAAAGCCTTCATCCAGCCACGGGCCAGCATGTCTGGGGGCAAATACGTGGACTCCGAGGTAGGCGTGGGTGGGTGCGCGCCGGGCCCCGGGGTGCGCACGGAGTGCCTCCTTCTGCTATCTCCCACTCCAAATATTCCGACTGCTTTCCTTGCCCCAGCCCTCTCTCGACCCCGGAGCACTCCTCTCGCGCTGGCACTGCTGAGGAATGGGCCTGGGCGGGGAGGTGAAGAGGAGGCAGGAATGTTTTATGTTTTCCTATTGGGACGGGGGCCAAGGGAGCCCCTAAGCTAGAGGAACACGGAAAAGGGGGTCGTCGGGGTCCTCAAGTTGGGTCTGCCGGACCTAGGACGCGTTTCTGGATAGGTCCGGTGTCCTGGCTTATTGCGGGACCCCCACGGTCCGGCTCCTGCCAGCTAGGAGGCGAGGAGCTGGAGCGCGGGGTGGGAGATCATTCACCCGCAATCTTAGGGACAGTCCCCGCGACTCCCCGCCAGGCGCCTGGACTCCCCGGGGCGGCGGCGCGCATTGTGTTTGGACTTTCCAAAGCTCTTGGGCCACCTCAAGAACTCTTCCTGCATCTCGGCGCCTAGCAAGGGTGTTTGGAGAGGGGTGGACCTCTCCTTCCCCCAACTACCACCATACCTTCTAACCACTCTCGCACGCTCGGGCTCCGCCTGGGTGTGGAGACTTCATTTTCCCAAACGCAACCGCGGTTCAGCCGCCCGCTGACAGCCTGGGAGTGACCTGAGGGTGGGTCTGGGGAGTTATACAGGTGAGATATCGTTCTAAGGAGTTTAGGGGGCCTGACACATGGCTCTGCCCAGAGATGGGGGCGTTCGGGACTGTGACCACCACAGGGCTGGGGGAAGCAGTGAAGGGACAAACAGGGCAGAGGGACTGTGCGGGACGCGAGCAGGTGCGAGAGAGACGACGCCAAGAAGCAACGAAAATGAGGGCACTCCATGAGTCGGGGAGTTCAGGCTGAATCTTAAGGATGAACCTGGAAGGGATTATGGAGAGAGGGGGAGTAGAGGCTGGGACGAGAAAATGAAGCAGGTGAAGCACTCGGGGCGAGGGCGGCGTGGCGGAGAGAGCGGCTGGAGAGAAGTCAGAGATCGGGTCCCCTCCCCTGCCGAGGTCTCCGCGGGGTACCGCGCGCAGGGCGAGCGCAGGGCGGGGGCCGGGGCGGACCGCGCCGCGGGGTTTGCCCTGACCCCTGGCGGCGGGCGGGGGAGGCAGGAGCTCCCTGCCTGGTACCGAGGGGTGTGGTGTCCTCTCCTCGATCCTCTTAAAAAGCTTGCTGCGCCAGGGAGTTTACTGCGCGCGGAGCCACCGCTGCCGAAGCGGTTAGTTCGATTTTGAGCCTCGAGGTTTGCTCCGCCGCCTGGCTGACTTCTGATCGCTTGTTTTTCTTTTCGAAATTTTCTTCCCACCACCCGTGCTACCCTCCCCCTCCTGGTCGTCCGCTCTCCGCAGGGACATCTCTATACGGTTCCCATCCGGGAACAGGGCAACATCTACAAGCCCAACAACAAGGCCATGGCAGACGAGATGAACGAGAAGCAAGTGTACGACGCGCACACCAAGGAGATCGACCTGGTCAACCGCGACCCCAAGCATCTCAACGACGATGTGGTCAAGGTAAGGTGAGGCGGCCAGCGAGGAAAGGATGCCCCTTGAGGGGCCGCTGTCAGGGCCGGTACAGTTCTCCTCTGGCAAGCAGCCTGTGCAGGCTTCTCTACCTTTGCCACACACACACTGTTTTCTGGCCTTGATGTGTGGGAGCTCCCGCGGTCGTCTGAAATGTCACATCTCCCCTCCCCCCTCCTGCTGGTTAGTTCAGCTGGAATTTAGCAAACTGAGTTTTGTAGGCGTTTCTATAACTGCACTTTTCTCCTAGCAAGTGAACCCCCTGATCTCAGCAACAGACAGACCCGCACGCCTTGGCAGAGTAAGACGATTGCCCTGCAGGTCACCCTCTCTCCATCCCCAGGTTGAAAGTCTAGCGAAGGGTGGTGCCCCATTGCACATAGAATTAAAGCAGCAAGACCATTTTGTAAGGTCTTGTGCTAAGGGTGAGAGCCGGTATACAGAGTGGGCAGGTTCCTCCAGCTAAAATTAAGATAACCTGACGGGATTTTTTTTTTTTAATGATAAAGTGAGTGGAAACCCTTCCGAGTAAAGACAAAGAATATAATATATTATATATAATATGCATATGAAGGATATTTGAACTGGAAAAACACGAGCAAATTTACACAACCAAAACTAATGTGCGCCTCACTTTCTCCCACAGACATCTCTAGTTAGGCGTGCAACGCTGCTTCTTTAGTAACTACCTGGGTCAGCCTTCCCTGAGCTAACGGGACGTTTGGGTTGGAGTTCCTTTTTATACTTTCAAGATGCATTGGGTGAGATTAAAAATAGCTTAATTGAACGGGTTGTTGGCCAAATTTAGATGTGTCTCCATGGTCGGGTTTTGATTATCATTATGTTATTCAACTTTGATCCTTTTAGCAAATCTTGTCACAAGAATTTATTGTCTGAAGCCATCTTGATTGGGAAATCATGGGCCTAAGCCATCCTTGGCAAAAGGTCTTGTTTGAGGGGCTAGGAGGGCCAAGGAAAGTCCTGGCCTCAAAGATGAGAGAATGAAGACCCAGTTCTGTACAACCCCGCAGCAGCCAATGGGGTGGATGAGCGATTTCCACCCACCCAGCCTCCTATCCATGGATGGGAGGAGCTATAGTTCAGAGACTGTTCACATTTATGAATAATATATTTCAAAAGGGGGAACAATTTAATCTGTAATTGGAAGGAAAACATAACTGTCAGAATTGACTCTCTTGGCTTGCTGGTGGAGGAAAAAGGAAAATTGGAGCATTAGCAGGTTTTTCTCCTAGCCAGATTATGGAATATTTCAAAGCAGCAGCAATAACAAAATAGTTTACAAACTTGAAATTAGAATTGCTAAAAACTCTTTACTAAAAACATTACCTTAAAGGGGGAAAGGGCATTTTTGCTTTTTTCCCTTCTCATGTAGCTTTGGACAAGAAGGAGAGGTGCCAGGAAAAGAGGCAGATTTCAGAAAGAGCTGGCTCCATTGGAGCCTCCCTCTTGTTCCACTGCAGTGAGACTGGGATTCCTGGAGCAAGTGAACCTCCCGGGATGAGTCAGAGGAGCCAGTAGTGTGGATGTGGGTCTCCACACATAGCATGACTAAGTTGAGAAAGAAAGGCCCCACTGGGAAAACCGACTTCAACACAGATGGAAAAAAGGCATAACAGGCTTAGAGGAAATAGTAGTTTACAGACTAGCATTTCAAAGAGCAAGTGTGGCGATCTTCATATTAAAGAAATTAAAAGGAAGAGTTGGAGCAAGCTCCTGCTGGCCTAGAGAAAGTAAACCCCGCCCTCTTGCTCATAGAACTGGGAGCAAAACAAGACAGTCAGACCGAAAAATCCACTTGGAGAAGAATTTGGTAGGCCCACTTACTCAGACGCCCTGCTTAGAGAGGACTTCAGAGAATGTCCTGCAGAGAGAGCTCTAAAGATTGTCATCTGCCATTAGGGCCGGGAATAGGGGCCTACACGCCATGGAGATTCCTATTTTATAATATTTTTTCTTTGAGTCCAAGCACGAAGGTAATGATAGAAACAGGAGGATCCTCTGAATGTTACCATGATAGTAAGTAAGAAATTTCCCTAAATTTTACTTTTGACAACATAGACTTTTTAAAATAATAAAGACACCCAAAGTTTCACGGTCTTGCATGGTAGCTTAAAACGTCCCGTGATAATAAAGAAACGGTGGTCCACTGAATTACTATTAAAAGTACCAAATCAAGTCAAGAAAGGTCAGCTCTAAAGACAAGCAGCTCTATAAAAGATGCCAATTCTGTCCAATTCTCTAGTCACCAGCCACTGGTGGCTATTTCAGTTTAAATTTCAATTAATTTACATTAAATACAATTTGAAATTGAGTTCCTCAGTCACACTAGCCACATTTCGAGTTCTCAACACGTGAAGCTGGTGGCTACCATATTGGACAGCACAGATCTAGAACATTTCCATCACCACAGAAATTGCTATTGGGCAGTGTCAGACTAGAGTGTTCCCTGCATGGTAAAGAGGTCTCCATGCCAAGTTTAGAAAAATAACTGGATGGAGAAGAAATGAGACTCTGATGTACAGTGTGAGGAGCAGCATGGTCTATCCACACAGTATCCTTTTAGTCCAGCAAAACAGCTATTAGGGAAAGAAAGAAAACTCAGACGCTGAGTGTGCCATGAATTTCTGTTTCAAGAAGGTGGAGTATTATCACCTATTCCACTGGTGATAATGGCGTAAATTAGACTCTGCAATTTAGTTCTGATAAAATTGGTTTCTTATCTTACTGAAGGTTTGGTGCACCATATTATGAGATATATGCAAAGACATTTATCTAAAAAAAAGAGTAGGTTAAGAATGCTTTTTCAAATTTCCTCTGATTAAAATAGTCACAATGTGAGACCTTCTGTTCTCCCTCTGAGATTTCTATGTCTTCTTCTTTTGTTCACATTTCATTCATGAGTTTATTACGTACTTATCTGGATTTTCTAGATAAAGAAAATGGCTTCAAATCTATGATTCTGATGTCATATTAGCCATCAATCAATTCATTTATTAAACTCTTATCATATGCCAGACTAGACACTATGCTGCGTATTACAAAGGGTGATTCCCAAAATAAGTCCTAGTGATCACAAAGATTAGAGTTAGTGAGACAAGATGCACACAGAAAGTTTAAAAAAATACACACACACACACACAATATCACAACAGTAAGTCACTGCCAAATGGTAACTAAGGGGTCCTTTTTTGCCTTGACTGCCAGGGAACATGTAACTAGATTTTGTTTCATTGACGCATGTTACTTATTCTCACGCACATATGGTTTTGAATTTTCACTTTCTTTTTCAACTGGGATGCTATTTATGAGGTTTCTATTGTAAGCTTTCTCGTCATTATTTTGGAAATAGACAAAATACATGCTATAATAAATCAAAAGTAAGTAGTATTGAATATTGTGTTCTAAAAAGGTTTTTAAAAAGTGAGTCGTATTAATTATTTGGATCTTGGTAATCATTCTGCAACGTAGATAAATATCAAATCATCATGATGTACACTTTAAATATTTACAGTTATGTTTGTCAATTATTCGTAAATAAAGTTTTTAAAAAAGTGAATGGTATTGATATTAAGTGTTAGGGAGCCCCTACTATGCATGGGGCAATAGAGTGAGAGAAGGAGGATGCATTATAGATAGTTCAATGGAGAAGGGCATGAAGGAGGTGCAAGCTAAGTTGGATCATAAAGGACAGATGGGATGCAAATAGCTGAGAAAAGCATGGGAAGGCATTCTAAATGAGTGAGGCATGGAGATGGGGATGTCTCACACAGGGCCTGAGCCTGGAAGTTTCGGTAGCCCATTTTGCTTGGAATTAGAGTTCATGCGGCAGAGTTGGTAGGTCGTAAAGATGAAAAGACTGATCATGGCCAGACGGCAGAGTCCTGAAGCCAGTACTCATGATAAGTTGGGACTTTATCATCAGCAGTGAGAAGTCAGGAAGACTTCAAGCATGAGGATGACATGACGAAGGCGGGCTTTTCAGAAGAGGACTGGTTAAGGTACAGGATGTAACAAAAGGTATCCAGTCTGGATGAGCAGAGAATAGTTATGATGTAATTGCATGGTGGTCCAGACATGAAATAAGAAGGACAGAATGTAGTGGCAGTGGGGATAAACCACATAAACACAAAATGACAGAATTTTAGAATTGGAAGGGAACATATGGTTTCAAGGCTAACCTCCATTTCCTCTTTTTTAATATTAGGAGAGATTTAAGGGCTAAATAAGTTTAAAATTTATCCATGTTTTCACATGGTTACTCCCCAAAACATATATTTTGAAATGTATCATCAGGGACGAATAGACAAGATTATGTGATTTCATGGAGTATTTTCACCAGGGGAGGAATGAGTTGAGATGATTCTGAAGTTAGCTCTGAGACAAATCAGGACATTTGAGAGGAGATCTTTGTTGGAAAATAAAATATGATTTGCAACTTTCTTTTCTAAAACTTGACTGTAATGATCCTTAAATATACACAGACAGAAAATTTTCTTTAGTAGTCAAGAAAAGTTATACGCGTGGTAATGAGATCAATTTTGGTTTCAAAATAACAGCCTAACGCCTCTGTGATCCCTTTCAATTAGAAATCATTCTAGAGCGATTGGTGATTAATATCAATACAATGGTAATTTTCAATTTGAAGTTTATCTGATATAATCAAAACAAGATTTAAAAGATCAGATTTCTCAGAGCACTCAGCGCCATGTTAATATTGTCTTCTGTTGGAATTGGTATCAGTTTTGCTTGTTTGTTTAGGAGATAGCTTCACAAGATGGTGATTAATATTCTGCCACACATGAGATCATGCATGGAACTCAGAAGCCCCAGCTTGCAAAAGAGCATTAGGGTCATCTTTGGTGCGAAATTATTCTCACATCAATGAGCAAAGAACAATACTTTAATGGGGGATATTATTCATTCTTAAGCATCTAAAACACTTTCAAGTTCAGCCAACAATAATGTACATTTTAAAGGCTTATTAAAAGAAAGTCTTTTTTTCTCCTCCATCTCCTAATTGTGGTCAAAAAACATTGAAGAATTAGTTTAACTTTGGTTCTAACTAAGTAAAATCTGATATTATGTATTCAAATTTAAGACAAGATACCCAAATATCCTCAAATTATGCAAAAGTTCGTGATGTGGGTTATTCTTCCAATTAACAGCGGTGTTGGCTATATTTTAAAGGCTCTTAAAGTAAGAACAGCTGCAATAGTAAGCAGCATCTGGAAAGTCCAGCAATTTCAAAAACCACCTGCTTATGCATCCTGCCCACTTAAGTCCATAAAATAACAGACACTTTCATATTCCAAATGAAACTGGTTTTTAGTTTGCCCTACTTTTCAACATAGGTTCTCTATGATGAAATGCCCAGAGAGCGCTGGTCCCTAGGAGAATGGGACTGTGTGCACTGACCTGTGGAGTTCTGGACACTTTCATGATCCTCCTGGCTGAGTTTGCAGTGGGGAAAGGGCAAGGCTGCTGTTTTCATGCAAAGATGGTTTATGCCAAGAAACACAAACTCTTTCTTCTTCCGCGCTCTGAGCCTTGTACATATATTATCTTCACTACTATATACTAGGTCCTGGAGGAAAAGATTTGCATACTATATTTCTTTTAAAAGAAGTTCCTAAAAAAGAAGCCCTCAGCCCCTAGAAATATGCCTAACACATAGGTGCTCAGAGGCACCCTGATGGAGTGGAAAGAGTATTGTGCCAAGATAAGAAAAGATATTTTTGCAACTTTTGTAACTTTCTTCTCTAAGACTTGAATGTAATGATTCGTAAATATGCAGACACAAAATTCTTTTTTTTTTTTTTGAGGAAGATTAGCCCTGAGCTAACATCTGCCGCCGATCCTCCTCTTTTTTGCTGAGGAAGACTGGCCCTGAGCTAACATCTGTGCCCATCTTCCTCTACTTTATATGTGGGACACCTGCCACAGCACGGCTTGACAAGCAGTGCATAGGTCCGCATCCAGGATCCAGACTGGCGAACAGGCCACCGAAGCAGAACGTGTGAATTTACCCACTGCGCCACTGGGCCAACCCCGCAAAATTCTTTAACAGTCAAGAAAAGGCATACACATAGTAAGCATATCAGTTTAGGTTTCAACATAAGGGCCTAATGCTTTTGTGATCTCTTTCAACTAGAAAGTGTCTAGACTCAGTAGTGTGGGACAGGACACCAAGGAATGAGAAGTGAAGGATGTCAGGGCAACAGATTTCTCTTCCTCGGTAGGTCCCTGAGTGTTGGGCTTACTAAGAGGGAGCAAACTTGTTTGGCTAATAAAAGCTAAAAACACCAGCCCTAGAAATATTTTTGGCAAGCTATTTTATGTTTCTATGCTTCAACTTCTCTAATTATAAAGAAAAGAATGAGCTTCTTTCTCATATAATAGCATCCCCCCCCAAATCTTTCAATAAATGATTATTATACATCTAATATCATGTGCTGGGGGCTACAATATGGAACAAGATAGATATGACGCTGCCCGTCCAGGGTTTATGGCTATCTCCTTGCCTCTCTTCATGTAGTTTCCTTCGAAAATTGTTGCTGAAATTCCTTTACCAAATGTTACTGTCTGTTAAAACCTTATAACCTGTAGGCCGTAGTTCAAAAAATGCCACATCTCTAATGCCTTGAATTGTTCTTGAGCCAGTAAACGAGGCTTGGGCAAAATAAGGAACACATATTTTTTAAATAATTTGCCCCTGTTTTGGTCCTATAAAAACTTGCAATGAAATTATGGGAACTACTTCAGTTCTTCTCTAATATTCTCTCTTCCCATATTGGTGCTCAATTTCTAATCTTCCTATTGAAAATGTGAAATTTTCACCCTTTTTTTAAATCTCATAGCCCTTTACAAACCCAAGAGGTCTCTCAAATTCAGCTAGGCATCATAATCACCAGAAGAATTTTTTAAAATACAAATGCCTGGGCCCACTACAGATCTATTAAATTAGAATATTTGGGATGGGGCCTAAGGATCTGTATTTTTCAAAACTCCCTAGATGACTATTGTGAAGTCAGGTATCAAAGTGATTGTACCCAAGGGTGACTTTAGATATACACTCTGGACGGTTCCACCCTAAGAGAAGAGTGGTGTCACCCTGTAGTTGTAAATGTTCTTCCTGCCAGAAGACAACTTGAGGGTTGGGCCAGTTTAAAACCTGCCAGGGAGTTTTGAAACACCACAGAGGGTTCCCAAATCAACGTTGCTCAATGGTCCTCCATCCCTTGAGGCTACTCGGGCTTACAGCCAACTATAAGCTTAGAGCCTCAGGGTGACCTAGGAATGGGGTGACCATATGTTCCAGGGTGTCCCATACAGACCAGTTAATACTGGTTAGCCCTGAGTCACTACTAATAGTGCCCCTTTCATGTTCAGAAGTGATGCAGTTTGGAAGAAAAATTATAGGTCACAAATGGATTGGCAAGGACCTGTCACTGATTCTTGTACTGGGAATACACTGGAAGTCCCTATGCAAACTGTTCTTTAGCAGATTGGGCAAAATTTCCACATACCGAGCATGCTTTTCTTTCCTTTCTGCTCTCCGGTATCACCTCTCTCCTACCTTCATCGCAGCCATCAAGCTGCACTATAATTTGGAAGAGGAGCTTTTACATGCCAATCTACTCTACCCTCAGACCTTAGTTTCTTTGCCTGCAACAGAGGGTTAATGAAACTGACATCCTTCCATCACATATTCTGTCAACTACTCAATCAAAGATTAAAATGTTTAAAATAGTTTTAAGTATGTTTCAGTTAGTCCGGGAAACATAAAATGGCATACCTTCATATGAACCATTGTTTCAGGTAGAGGAAGTGTTTTTAATTTTGTCTTAAAGGAAATCTGCATGATCCATGTACTGTGCAACTACCGAGGGAATTAATTGGCAGAACAGACTTACACAGAATACATATTTCCTGCCTCTCAGGGGAGCTATGCTGATGTTTCAGATACAAAGTACATCTTGTTTTCTTTATTGAACTTGAGAAGATATCTCTTGTTGGTCATTATTTCATCACAGGGGAAATAAGTATTCCTAAAGACACAACTGAGTTCCCGTTAGCCATTGTTGACCGTTTAGGTAATTAAGAGCCAGGCATTTTTAATTTTGAGGAGGCTTAAATAAGTTTGGATGGTGTATGTATGTGCTTAGTATGCTATCTCACAGCAATTTAAAAGTGAAATTTTAAAAAGGTGCATTCAATCTGTAAACCTTTCCTGAGCCCAGCAAACATTGTAATACAAATGGACATTGATAGATTCTATGTAAAAAGGTAAATTGGGTCTACAGATTGCATTGGGTCATCTCAAATATGTTGCACGTATCAAACACAATTACTTTTTCTTATCTACAATGAATAACTGGAAAAGATGCTGGTTTCTGGACCCAAATAGTGAGGAAGTAGGAGATTGGGAGGAAAAGCAGCAAAGATAAAGAAATAACCATAAAGTCACTTCTCCCTGTCCTGCCAGTCACTCTGTGCTCAATAGGCTTTACTCGTGCCAATTCTCGGACCCCCACATCCGTTGCTTTGCACAATGCTGCATTGTCTGATGACATGATCAGGCTCAGGCACTGACTAAGTATTAACCCACTGCTCCTGCCCCAGGAGCTTTAGAGTTTAGCAGGGAAGCACACATGTAAACAAATCTGAGTGAGGTCTTGTAACTAAGGGACAGGCCAGTTGGGCACAAAGCGGAAAGTTCTCAGCAGTCTCCAAAGCCGAGCATGTGTTCACCAGGCACTCGAGGCAGGGAAGGGTTCCCAGCAGAGGGAGCAGCAGGAGCAAAGGCCCAGAGACCTGAGGGCACTTGGCGCTTTCTGAGCACCAGCGGCAGGTCACTGTGGCCAAAGCAAGGGACACAGGAGCCAGATCAGCAGGGCCTTCTGTGCCCAGCCAAGGCGCTTTGTTGACCACAGTGACCTGCAGAAGCATTTTTAGGCAAGGAAGTGACCTGATGAGATGTGGTCTTTACTAATAGGAAGGGCTAACTTTGGTGCAATGGGGCAAACCAGGGGGTACCAGATGTGTAGGTGGGAGTGAAACAGGAGGTGGGATGCTTCTTCCAGCGCTGGGTACAGGCTAGCTTCGTGGTAAAGATTACCTTACTTCTCCAATGACCCTTCGAGGTAGGTGCTATTGTCATTATCACAGTCATATTCATTTTACAGATAAGGAAACGCAGGCTTAGCCATTTACTCAGGATTACATAGTTAGAAAGTGTAGAGTCAGAGTCTGAACCCAGACAGGTGAGACCCCAGGACCCAGCTTCATAACCACTGCACTCCAGTGCCTCTCCGTAATAGGTGGTGATCCAAGCAGACCGTGGTGTCACCTTAGTGCAGAAAGAGATGACTGTGTTCTCACAGGAGGTGGGCAGCGTTTGCCAGGGGATTCCAGATGTGGTCTGTGTTGGGAGTGACAGGCCTGCAGTTCTAAGGTCAGACTCTAGATCCTGGCAGGTGGACTGGGGAAGGGGAGGGGAGGACCGATGTAAAGACTAAGGTAAAACCCCAGATCTCAAGAAATGTGTGTGCTGGGTGAGTTTCCAACCAGGGGCAGAGGGTCAAGTCCCAGAGACCAGAGTGGGGTACAAAGTAGGGGTGTGGTCTCGGGGATTAGGAGTAGAACACGCACTCCGAGCCAGACAAGCTGCAATGCTGGCTTGTGTTGAATGCCCTGAGTCTGTGAAGCACCCAGATTGCCCAGGCCAGCCACCGCACCTGGGGTGCTGCCGATCCTGCCGGGTGTGTGGGGAGAGGTGGACGTGAGAGAAGGAAGCAGGTGCTGACAGGCACTTTGCATTTAACAGGTTCATTTAAGGTTCTCAATTTGCCTGTTCGACTCCTTCAGATATTCATGCCATTGCAGCAATATGTTGTAAAAACAGGAAACAACCGAGAAAAACCTTAGTTTTATGATAGTGAGAGAAATGCCCATTTAATCCTGAAAGTAGTTTCTCTGAGACTTCCTCCCTACAAATTACGTATTTGTTCTCAAAAACAAATGCCAGAAGTAGGGGACAGACTTAATCGTGCATTTTACAAGGCACCGTTAACCTCTCAGAACAATTAAAATGTTCCGTCAATCATGGCTCACTGTTCGCCTTTTCTATATTATTAACAGTAATAATATATAGCAGGAAATGGACGTACCAAAATATGGCAAGGGAATGGAGTTGCAATCATTGGATTTCATCATCAATTATTTTGGTTAGGTTGATAGAGCTTTCCTCCTTGCTTGATCCTGAGCGTCAGGCTTTTTAGTAGGGAGAGAAATTGTTTTTCTAAAAGTTAATACCCACCAGTTCCCCAAACTATTTTGGGTAAGCCCCTCTATTACGCTAGTTATAAAGGTAGGAAAGAGAGTCATTCTCAGATAAGGTGCTCCCAAGAAAGGCCACTCAACAAACACCTACCCTGCACCAGGCACGGAGCACAGCATGAGCCCTGCCTACCTGACAGAACTGCGGCCATCACCCAGGCTCACCCAGACACCCGAGCCTCTGCCAGCCTTCCCTGACCGCCCTTGTCAGAACTGGTCCTCTCTTCTCTTGGCTCCCACCACATTTGGTTTCATTTCTATTTAACACATATTGAAGCCCTCTAAGGATTCTGCTTCTCTGTCCCCATGCCTCTCTCTCTCCTTCTCCTCCCACTTCGTGCATGAGTCCTTCAGGGCAGAACAGTGGCCCCAGGACTGTGGCTGCCCAGTGCCCATCTCAAGGCCCCACCCTGAATCTGCCATCAGAAAATGGATGCCAATTTAAATCCGCCAAAAAGAATCTGAAATCTATTTTTTAAGTGTATAATGTCTTCTGTGCATGAAAAACAGGAGAATTATATTATTGTCTTCCTTTGCCCCTTTTCTCTATAACAGCCACATTTAAAACCTCGTAAGGAAAACATATCCAAATAATTAATAAAGAAATCCAAAAACATCCACTCTATTTACTAAGGTAAAGAGAAATATGTTCTAATATGTGTATATATTTATTATTATGAATGCTTTTTTAGTCTCCAGTTTGAGGAGGACGCAAATACGTCTCTGCTGAGCCTTCCAGTAAGGAGGCTGTGGCACCTGGATGATCTCCGGGGGCCTGGAGGATAAAGCTAATCTCCTAAGTGCCTGGCAGACAGGGCAGGCAAATTCCCAGAATGCCGAGCTGCCATCACTGCTGCTTGGCATTGCCCCCTAGGGCCAGAAGCATGAAGGCTGAGAGTGGATCTCATGCCACATGAGAACTCGCCTGCCAAGAAAGGGGTAGAGGGACTCCCTGTGGAACCCCCTATATACCCCTGGACAACTGCAAACATCAGAGGAATGACTAGGTCAGGCAGCAGCCCTGAAGAAAAATCCAAAACCTTCCACACCTGAAGGAGACAACCGGTTTGAGAAACTCAAGCCTCTTCCTTCTCTGTGGCTTTACTACGTCTAGATGTTAAGTACACAGGGCTCTGAAATGTTACTAGCTGGGAGGTGACCATTAATCCACTATTCCAGCAGCATAGAAGTTTCTTTGTACCTCAGAGGTGATCTCTCATAGATCTCAGATCTCTTGTCAGGAAAAAAAAAAAAAAGGCAAAATGCTTAAGTGTCTCTGGAAGGGATCAGACATCATTCATTTCATTCTTGATGTCTGTGCCAAGTAAAACGAACGTTAGCTTCTTCCCCAGATATGCTTCTTTCTCTGGTCTCCTGTGATAGGAAGTGGATTTACTGTAATATTATATAAAACTTGCCAATTTGGGGCAGGCCTGAGGGCGTAGCGGTTAAGTTCGCACGTTCCACTCCCTGGGCCTGGGGTTCACCAGTTAGGATCCGGGCTACAGACGTGGCACGGCTTGGCAAGCCATGCTGTGGCAGGTGTCCCACATATAAAGTGGAGGAAGATGGGCACGGGTGTTAGCTCAGGACCAGTCTTCCTCAGCAAAAAGAGGAGGATTGGTGGCAGATGTTAGCTCAGGGCTAATCTTCCTCAAAAAAAAAAAAAAAAAAAAGACTTGCCAACTTGACCCTAAATAGTTCTCTGTCAACAAGCTAAGTAGAGGAAATCAGGATCATTATTCAATTAAAAATAGGTAGGACTAGAAGGTAGTCATCAAAAAGAGATGATGATGTGTAAATGAATTTTAGATGTGACTCATATCTAATGTACAACAAAGGCCACAGTCCTAGCACATGTAATATTTTGTCAATGACTAGAACGAACAAGTTAAGAGGACTGTCATTATGACACCATTATGACACTCATTATGACACCAGTTATGATGCCCTTGTTAACATCTATGATAAAAATAATATCAAGGTCATTTTGACAAATTACAAGTAGCCCATAAAAATAAGATAAAAACCAATACAAAGTGAGATAATGTTAAACAACTAGAAATAAAACATATAGATATTAAGTGGGAAACAAATACATAAACATACGAAAAATAAGAAAATACCAGAAAAGGATTGTCATTTCTGTGGAAAACCCCTTGTAATAATTCCACAACCCCCAGGGGACCAAGATCTCCAAGGTAAGACTTGCTATTGTAAACACACCCTTAAATGAATCCACCGCACTCCACATCCCTTGGGCAATAGGGGACCCAAACTAAGTCTATCAATTATTCCTGAATATTAAGCATGTCAATAATTTAATGATATTTTAAAGGAAGCACAATGAGTAGAATCAAAAGGACAATGCAATGCAAAGAAATGTCATAATAAAGATTCGCTACTTTACTTTCTTTTGGTCAGACTTCTTAATAAGGGGTTCCTGTTTGATCTTATAAAGGAGGTAGAGATGCTGGAGAGATCCTGGGGAAGAGCGAAAGGAAGGAGATAAGCGGCGAAGAGAAACCCCCAGGTATAGCTGGGGAGGGATTGTTTTGTCTGGACGATTTTTTAGAAGAGTTAGAGGGGAACATGGGATGACGACTGCCTTTGGTTATTGCCAGGTCATTGGGAGACTAAGGAGAAAAACACTGCTCAGACACAATCACCATTCAGGACAAGGAGAAAGGAGGAAGGGGTATACACCTAGTTTAAAAAAAACAAACAAACAAGTTTTAGGTTACATGGGAGAAGAACTCCCAAGTAATAAGAGTGGTTAATCCCAGGAATGTGTCACAAGAGGTGGTTTTGTAATAGTTGGGTTAAATTCCTTACTTGTCTATGTAACTCCTCCAATCCTTCCATCTCCACAATTACAATTTGGTGTGTAACAACCTTGACACCCAGCCTCATAATTAAGCACAGGCATGTGTATGAATGCTTCCCTCTATTCTAGCAGGATACCTGGTTTGGAGGCAAATAGGAGTTGATGTGGCATTATTTTAAACAGTGGTTGAGAATGCAAGTGGTAAACATCAGAAAGTAGAACACTGCAAAATGCATGCATTGTATGTACCAAAAGGTCAGTATGAAACATTATCTTTATGGCAAGCCTGCCTATCCACTCCCTCCTACACATTGCATATTCACACAATTTTGAAGCTTGTATAAACCCCTATTGTGTATGTGATTTAAACTCATGAGAGAGCGTGACTTCTGCAAAGGATAGCTGTTTTGTGACTTTAGACCAGTGATTCTTTACCCCGGCTACAAATCCTCTGAGGAGTGTTTAAAAATACTGTTGTGTACACCCCATCCATAGAAATTCTGATTGAACTGGTCTATGATAGGGCCCAGGCCTATGAATTTTTTTTTCAAAGCTCCCCAGGTGATGCTAATGTACAGCCAGAATTGAGTCTGGTTTAGACTTTCAGAATTTCTTAATAATAAAACTATGTACCCTGATAAAACTTTCAGGACCATAAGGGCCACAGCGGGGGAAATGATTACTTCTGTAGGTCCTCATTTTGGGGATTCCTTAGCATTTTTATTGGAATATTACATTTGTCACTTAAATTCCTATTACAAAAATACTTTCTGGAGCTCTGCATAGGAACTGCGTAAGACAGACTTTATATGTGGAATAAATCTCATGTCACTTATGTGATCCAGTCCTGTTGTGTTTCCCTTTCTTTTGCTCATTCTTTTATTCTCCCCAAGAGGAAGATCAGCTTGTTAGAGTGTCAGAATGTCACCCCCAGCTCTCTCTTCCTGCCTGAGTTTGTGGCTCAGGCATATCAGGAATGGGGCTGACAACATGCACAGGTTTTTCTCCTAATGATGCGGTGGCCACAGGAAGCTTCACTGGACCTAGGGCCAGGCAGGTGTCATTCATTTCTCCAGTGTCTGGCACAGAGAAAAGACCCCAGGTCACCAAGAAGTGCTTTACTGATGCCACTTACTCCTCACAGCAGATGGGGAAACTGAGCCTTAAAGGAAACCTGAATTCCATCCCTCTCTTGGACATTGACCCTGAGCACTACCTTGGGCCTTGGAAAAGTCACTTGGACTGTCTGGATAGCAGTCTCTTCATCTATAGCAATCAAGAAGTTGAACTAGACAATCTCTAAGTCATTTTCATTTCTAAATTCTGTGATCCTAGTTGACCACTATTCATAAAAGAGTGGAAGCCTATAAAAGTACCTAAAAGTCCATATAGAGAGAATGGTGGAAGATCCCTCATCAATATTATTTTTTATTCCCTTCTTCCTAGATTTTACCAATTGTCATTCTCACTCTTAACATTCAGGCTGTGGGGTTGAATTAAATCATCTTTGAAATACTGAGCTATCAACAGATGGCATGCTGAACACAGATATACCACAAATAAACATTTGGGACTGAAGAAAACCAAGAGCTGGACTTCATTTCCCCTTCTTATCTGGGCTCAGAACTCTGCAGTCTTCCCTTTTATTGCCCTTGCCTCCAAACAGGCTATTTGTGTTCTGAGATGGATCAGAAAATCACTTCCAAAGTTGGCTACAAACTCTCAGTAAATTTTTTTTTTTTTGTAACTGGCCAATTCCTCTTAGTTCACGTAACAGAGAAGCGCATAATTACTTGTGACTTTAGTTAAAGCAATGGTCTTAAAAAGGTCTAGCTCAATAGAAAACGTTCAGACTTTCTGAGTGCTGACAGTTGTCAAATTCACCTAGTTCATGTGGCCACATTTCTGAAGTTCTTTTCCCAGCCCATCTGTGAGCAATAGGGTCAGATGACTAAGAGCAACGGGGCAGAAGCAGCGTTACTGTGAGTCAGGTTTTCCCATTGCCCAGCCATAAAGAGTTTGTCTCTCTCTGACCCATATAAACTTCAGCATTTAGGGCCCTGTGTAAATTTAATCCCATCACTTAGCACCCCAGCTGTATGATTCTGAAGATAAACATGAAGTTTTTTGAATTCCAGGCCACCTGAACCCTCTTAGGAAACTCATTAGCTCCCCAAACAAAGCTATGTCTAAATCTGTAGGTTGGAGCCCAAATTTCGTGATAAACAAAAACTGAATTGATCTGTCTTCCCTGTAATTAGTCACCATTTGCTCACTCTTTTACCAAAATTACTGTGACTGGGTTAGAATAAATAAACGCAATCAATGAATACGATTTACTAATCCTTTGGCCACATAATAACACATTCGGAACTTTCTTTCCTAAAGGAGATTTTATCAGGTTGGTGCTCTTGGAAATAGGAGAAAGAGAGGAAAATAACTTAGCAAATGGCAGCATTCACAGATTCATTCACTTATTCAACAAATATTAATTTAGTACCTACTATGTTCCAGGGATCTTACAGTCTCGTAGCAGAAATAATCACACACACACACACACAATTATACCATTAAATAAGTGTGAGATAGGCTGGATGAAAAAAAGTCCAACTGAGAAAAAGGGTGGGGACCAGAAAGAAGTCTTTGAAGAAAGAACATTCAAGTTAAGACATTACCAGTAACTCAGAGTCAGCCAGGTCAAGACTGGTGGAAGGAGTGTTAAAACCAGGAGCAGGTAGGAAGGCCGCAAAGCAGGAAAGCGTTTGGGCCATTGTCCTGGGAGAAATTTTTCAAGATTCCAGTCTAAATTTAAGAGTTTACTGATTTGGGGAAGGGTAAGAAAGTGTCTTCCTCTATGACTTTAAAAGCAAGGGAGCAAACCACAGAAGGACATCACCCCTCTTTGGTAATGATTCCTGAGCAGCCAGAGGCTGTTTCTATTTTCTTTGCACTGTCCCCTTTTCAATGACCCGTAGCCAGCTCATCGACCCTGTCCTGGCTCTGTTTCCTCACTTCACTTATTCCATTCTCAAAAAGTAGGTGCCTCATAAATATTGAATGAATGAATGAATGAATGAACTCACAAGGCCACAGGGATGCAAGCCAAAAGTGTCTGCAAAAAATAAGCAAGCATTCTAGGCTACAAATATTTCTAAAGTTCAGGTCCTGTCTTACCACATTCTGATTTTCTAGAGCAGCAGTTTTCTACCAAGGATAATTTTGCTCCCTCTCCCAGGGACATTTGGCAAAGTCTGGAGACATTTTTCAGTTGTCACAATTTAGGAAGTGCCACTGGCCTCTAGAGGGTAGAAGACAGGGATGCTAATAATCATCCCACGTCATCCTACAGTGCTCAGAACAGCACCCCTACCCTCACCCCATCAACAAAGAATTATCCAGCCCAAAATGCCAATAGTGCCCAGATGGAGAAACCCCATGGTAGAGGTTGGGGCAGCATCTTGGCAGCCACATAATGGGCTGTGATTAACCTTACAAGAACCCTAGTGTATATCCTTTTCCTCACTCACCAAGCAATGTTAAAACCTGCAGAGATTTATTTCATTCATTTTCTATTTGTTTAATAAACAGACTCGAAGCACTGGAGGGAAAAATATTCCAGAAATGAGCTAAGACGAAAGCTATTGGTAACCCTAGTTTGACTTAACTGAATGGTAGGAAACAACCTCTGCCATCAGGAAGTGAACTGTAGAAACAGACAAGAAGTTAATAATGTTTAAAAAGCTCTGGTTCAAACAAATGTCTACAGGGACCAATGGGTAGCCTGAAAATGGTGAAGACATTTCCCTTTCTTGTGTCTTTGATAGAATGCAAAGAGCTTTTCTTTTCTTTGGTGCGGTAATCATTCATATTTGTCCCATGACACACCCAGAAGTTTAAAGAATAACAAACTCCCAAGTGTAAACACAGAATTTCATGAGCGAGTGAGGCCTCTGGATGAATCCTTATAATTGCGTATTTGGATAAAATAAGATTTCCGTCCATTAAACAATGCAGGGCTTTTCTATTTGAGAAGAGAACACTTTGAAGGGCTGTAGTTATTACCCGTCAAAGATGGCAAACATAAGTGCCCCCAAGGTATCTCTACTCCTTGTTCAAGTTCAATGCTCCATTTTCAATGCTCCCATCACTGACCCTTGTGTGGCCTATTTTTACACTGTTCACTGTTCCGCATCACTAATTTGGTGATATTCAACATCAGCAAGTGCCACCAAATCAATAACAGAAGCTTGAAGTTTGAAAAAAAAGCAATCAAAAGATATGCAGCCTGTTCTGTCCCGAGCCATCCACAACTAGATACTTTTCATGATAATGAAAACGTGAGGCCATGTGGACAGGAGAGATGGTTCCAGGTTCCTGAAGAATGCTCATGGCCAGTTGGTTTCAGGTGCATCAAATGTGGCTTTAGTTCCCACCTGGGATCTCCATAGGAAAGGGTGGGCAGCCTACACGAGAAGGTATGAAAATGCTCTGGAACCCCAATATCATCTCATCGTTGAGGACAGTTTTTAGCCATTTCAAAGAGCATGTGTATTCATTTCCTAGGGCTGCCTTAAAAGTATCACAAACTGGGTGGCTTAAAGCAACAGAAATTTGTAGTCTTACGGTTCTGGAGGCCAGAAGTCTGAAATCAAGATGTTAGCAGGGCCGTGCTCCCTCTGAAAACTGTAGGGGCATCTTTCCTCATCTCTTCCCTGTTTCTGGTGGTTTGCCAGCAATCTTTGAATTCCTTGGCTTGCAGCTGCATAACTCCAATCACATGGCCTTCTCCCTGTGTGTCTTCACACTGCCATCTTCTTATAAGGACGCCAGCCATATGGATGAGGGCGCTCAAGCTACTCCAATATGACCTCATCATAATTACATCTGCAAGACTTTGTCTCCAAATGAGGTCACATTTTGAGCTACTGGAGATTAGGCCCTCAATGTATCTTTTTAAAGGGGACACAATCAATGCATAGCAGGATGTAAACTAGAAATGTATATCTTTGTTATCAAAACAGGGAAATTTAGCTTAAGTTTTCAGAGTGTATACAAACCATATAGTAATCCATACTGCCTCCTAAGAAGAACAAAAGATGGAGAAACCTGCTATTGCCTTCAAACTAAAGGAAAGGAAGAATTAGGCAAAAAAGAATTAATCCGAAGCAAAGATGGTCCCATCTAGTCAGTCTTGGTGCCATATTCTGACACATCCAGGCACTCAGTCAGCTGGGGCACCTTCTCCCGCAGGGCATATTTGGTCGCTATATGCCTCGTGTTTATAATTAACTCCAGAAGGCTGATGCACTTGCTAGAGACGAGCTAATTCTTCTTGCTGGCTTAATGACAGAATGCAAATAAGTACTCACCTGAATGAAATGATTTCAGGAATGCCAAGAAGTTCTCCTTTTCCAAAATATCACCTCCATCCTCCTGGCACTGTTACTAAAATCTCTCATATTTCCCCACTTCTGCTCTGGGCACCTGGGCCAGAAGCTCCTGATGTAGCGCTGACCATTGCCCCAGGCACCATCCCAAACATTTTGCATAAGTTGTCATTTAATACACAGAACAATCCTATGAAGTAGGTACTATCATAACCACATTTTATAAATGAGAAACTAAAGCACAGAGAGGGTTATTAGCTTATGTGACATAACACAGCAGAACTGGGGTTCAAAACTAGCCCCCATGGTATCAACCAGGGTACCATATTGCCTTTCAAAAGTATGGTACAGTAACTAACCTACTAACATACCGACTCAGATCTGAGTGTCAGGTTTTCCAGATCCTCTCACCTAGCTGAGAACGAAGCCTAAAGCAGCTTTTGTTTTCAATTTTCCTCCTCGGACCACCTGCATCAAGACAGAAGGAGGAGATACAGATATCTGGAGCCTACCCTCAGACCACCAATTCAGAATCCCAGGGCCCAGGAATCTGCATTTTAACAAACATCCCCAGAAAATTCTTGTGTGTACTAATTTTTAAGAACCACTGGCCCTAAAGGAATGGAATAGGGGAAATGTACAGTGTTATGGTAAACCAGGAAAAGCCAGAGAGAGATGACAAGGCAGTGGGAACCCTGGTAACCAATGGTCAGTCAAATGACCCAGGGGTCCTGACCAGAGGAGCTCGGCTGCTGGGGAATGAGAATAATGCTGAGCGAGACGGTTTGACAGTAGGAGGAAGCCAGCCGCCTCCTCTTGCTTGGATCACACGCCTTGTGCTGGTGGAAATGGTTATTTGCTGAGTCAGGGGAGGCATTTTCTATTAGTTTGGATGGGAAGCATGGGTGCAGGCAAAGGAGTGCAACTAGAGCGTGTGAACTCAGAAACCCCTCCATGACTCCACGTGAGCGAGCAGGGTTACGTAAGCCGGACAAGGACTTTGGTGCACAGTTAAAGACAGTGGTGTGATGCAGGGAGAACTGAAGGATGAACTGAGGGACCTAAGTCCTGGGTTTGGTCCAGTCACTGATTCCAACCTCGCTGAGGCTCAGTCTCCTAGTCTGTAAAATGGGAGAAATAATACCTGCCTCGCGGGTCCTCACACACAGGATCTGACGTCGACCCACTGAGGCATGTAGTGCTCCATAGCATAAATTACTGCTATTCCAAGGCCTCTGTAAAAGTTTCCTGCCTCAATATATCTGCCACACGGATGCCTGAAGTCTATTAATGACACATGAGGGACAACTGGTGATGATTCTCTGCCTTACTCTGTGCACCCCACTGCACCCTGGCCAAAAAAGAAAACACAGTCACCTGAATTCATTCTAAAGTACAGATTGCTTGTTGGCGACCTTTTCTGCACTAGACACATACACAATACGTGCGTGTGCACACACGTGAGAAAGCATGAGGACAAGTGAAGGCTCGAGGCACCAAAGAACAAAGTCACTCTCCTCACCCTATCCCTCCCCCAGCGGGTGCTCTGCTGATCCCCTGCAGGGCTGGGCTGGCTGCTGTTCCTGCTTCCACTCCTGCTTCCTCCCCGAGGCCCCTCATCCTGTGCGTGCCCCCTGCTTTGGGGCCAGGTCTGCACAATTGCAGTTATTCAGCTCATTGGCACAAAACCATGCCTTCATCAATATTTTCTAAATCAGTTTTCCCTAAAAGTGAAGACTTCTGAGTTTTCATCGCCCCCTCCTTGGTAGGTTTTCCATACTGCCCAAGGAACCTAAATGATGACTAACCCTCCACTTCATTTTAATCAGAATGGTCATGATATTATAGAGCTATGGTGAATAAGAACATCATTTTGGGGGCCGGCCTGGTGGCACAGCGGTTAAGTTCACACGTTCCGCTTCTCGGAGGCCTGGGGTTCACCAGTTCGAATCCCAGGTGCGGACATAGCACCACTTGGCACACCATGCTGTTCTTGGCATCCCATGTATAAAGTAGAGAAAGATGGGCACGATGTTAGCTCAGGGCCAGGCGTCTCTCAGCAAAAAGAGGAGGACTGGCAGTAGTTAGCTCAGGGCTAGTCTTCCTCAAAAAAAAAAAGAACATCATTTTGAATAAACTGGAATACCAAAAAAGTTAATTAAATAGATAGATAAAAGTGCACTTGAGATACCAAGTAAAGAATTCGTAAGAGATAAAATGACGGTTAGTGAAATGTTATGTATGCAGACATCCCTTCAATGGACATTTTACCTCCTTTAAAATATTATACTTATTGAAGAAATATTTATTTGCTAATTAATGTGTGCATAGTACTACCAGGTATTGTGGAGGATATTTGTGCAACAGACACAGACCTGCCCTAAATCCTGATTCAGTCCAGTCTTTTATTAAAGTGACCTTTCTTTAGTGGGGAAATAAAAGACTATTTTCCATTCTTATTATGAAGATAACCTAGAATTTCAGAAGTTTGTGAAGAGAAGCACACGAGTAAAACAGGGCACTAAAAACATAAAATATTGTTATTCTGAGGCTTCTGTGATGTCTGGGAAGCAATAAGTCCAAAGGGAGAGACTTGAAGGTCCCAGCTGGAGGCCCAGGCCAGGGACTACAGGTCCCCTTCGCACTCCTCTCCCTGCACACAACCTTTCTCTTGCTCACAGAGGTAAGTAAATACCCGCCTTTCTATCCTCTTCCAGCTTGACGCCCTGATTAGTCATGCAGCTCTCTCCTTTCCTCCCCAAGAAGCAACGCTGTGCTCTTCTGCAAGAGGAAGTTGCCTAGTACCTGCCACCCCAGAGCATGTCAGCGTTCCCAACCCAGGTTTACATTTTTCCTAGGACTGTCTGTGGATCCTCTAGGAATCCAAGCAATCGCAGGCATGAACAACACAATCCAGGCCTCCTGTTTTCAGTCAGGGCTGCAAGAACGCTGCAGCCTTTTCCCCTAACAGTGCCAGTTTGTCCCAGTAAACACATGGGTATTTGCCCTTGTCCCTGAGAAAACACATGGGCATCAGAGCAAAGTTCCTGTGTTCTGGTAACACTTAATTGTGCTGGTTCTCAACCCTTTCTACACCCACACACTCACACACCACATTTATTCCATTGACTTCAAAGGCTGCTCAACAGTTGGAAATATGCATGAGAACAGTGAAAGGAGTTGACCGTATGACTGAGTTTGGTACATATGTTAGGATTTTAGAAGTGCATATTTGACTCTTTAAAACATACATTTGTTTATACTGGGTTTAGAATCATGAAAATACATCAAGATTTCTATTGCCAGTCTGTGTGTTTTTCATAACAAATAATAGTCATTCATCCTTGTTCAATAATACATATTTATAGGTTTAAATTAGGAAAAGATTTTCAGAGAGAATTTCCATTCATTACCCACCTACTTCCAGATGCCATCCAGCACTTGAGGAGCTCCCAGAAAGAACAGGAGGCAAACGAGGGCTCTGAGGCATGGAGGAGAAAGAGTGGCATGGACAAAAAAGAGCTGTTGCTAAATCCAAATGGGCACAGCATATGCTAGTTCAGTCTTTTGCATGAGAAAAGGAGAGAAATCTTGTTAAAAATACAGATTCCCTAGGCCCCACCCCAGAGAGTCTGGTCTGAGTCTGAAATGGGACCTGAGCATCTACATTTTGACAAGCCCCTCCCCCTCACTGATTCTTTTGCCACTTCCCTGCTGAGAACCCTGGGAGTTGAGGACCCCTGTGCTAGTGCATTCAGGAGCACTATATTCAAGAGTCCGGATTCGGTAATCGGTCTTCTAGATGGAGCTGGCTTTTGTTCTTTGGTGCATATCCGGGTGTAAAGCCAAGCCACCTGAGGTATGTGAGCTGATAGCACTATCAACAGCCTAAAACTTTTCTAACATTCTGTTTGACGTGACTTGTAGAAAGTTGAAATGCTATTTTTTCTTCTCGTATGTTTCTGGACTTTGCCTCAGGACCAAATTCCAGGATATTTACATACATTCATTGTATAGATTTTTCTATAAGCATGAAAATTTAATCTTCTAATAGAAAAGGGCAAAAAAAATAGAAAATAAGAAATGATAATCAAAATAAAGGTGATTTTTCTGGAATTGTATTAGTTACCTATGGCTGCATAACAAATTACCCCAAAATTTAGTCCCTTAAAACAGCAAACACTTATCATCTTACAGTGTGTCAGGAATCCAAGTGTGACTTAGCTTAGTGGTTCTGGCTCAGGGCCTCTCACAGGCTGCAATCCAGTTGTCAGGGCTAGAGTAATCTCAAGGCCCAAATGAGAGGACCATTTCTAAACTCACTCACATAGCCAATAGCAGGATTCAGTTCCTCCCAAGCCGTTGAACTGAGACCTCAGTTTCTCAATAGCTGTTGGCCAGAGTCCTCCCTCAGTTCCTTCCACATAGACTTCTCCATAAGGCAACTCACAATATGGCAGCTGGCTCCCAACAGAGCAAGCAAGCAAGAGAGCAAGAAAAGAGGGGAGATGATGCCATAGTCTTTTGTAATCTAATCTTGGAAATGATACCCCCTCCCCCATCACTTTTGCCATGTTTTATTATTTAGAAGCAAATCACTAAGTCCAGCCCACACCCAAGGGGAGGGCATTACACAAGGACACGAATACCAAGAAGTGGGGGAAGGGGAATCATTGGGAGTCATCTTGAATGCTATCACAAAATACACTAATTTGTTTCTTTCATAGTTAATGTATCATCCTATTTATGTTTTGCTGAAATTAAATGTTAATGTAAAGCAAACATTTTCTGTACATGTTAGGCAGCATATTCTGGGAATAGAGTCTAGTAGTGTTGGAAAGATACATTGAGGTCATAAATTCAATGAAGGTTTCTAAATGAGGAGCTGTACACCTACTATGCCAACCAAGAAGAAAGAGTATTAGTTACTGTACCACTTAGGAATGTTTTCTGCTACAGGTAACTGAAAATATGAATAGCTGTGGCTTAAAAATAAGGGTATGTATGTGTCACATAAAGAGATGTCTAGAGGTGGACCACTGTTGGCATTGTTTCAGAAGTTTGGTAATGGCAAAAGCAGCATCTTCTATTATCTTGGCTTGTTAATCATGCATGTGACCTCGTGGTCACAAGGTGACTTCCCTACGGTAAAGCGATACATCATATTCTAAGTAGGATGAAAGGGCAAAGGGCCACACCGTATGCCTCTGTCTCTTTTCATAGGGAAGATAAAACTTTCCTGGAAGTCCTGCCCAGCAGACTTCCACTTAGACCTCATTGGCCAGAATGTCTACCCTAAACTAATCACTCACCAAAGAGACTAACATTACCATGGCAAGTCTAAACCAGCCATGACTTATCTCTGAAATCAAAGGGTTGAAATTGCTATTGCCCAAAGAAATATTCTGTCGGCAGAGAAGTGGGACTGTGGATGTTGGGCAGACAACACATGTCTTCTGTAAACATCTTCTGTGTTGTTATTTATGTGTTCTATATATCCAATACAATCACAATTTTCACTGACCATCTAAAAAGATATTTTCCCATAAAAACAGAATATGCAAGCATCATTGCTTATGAAATCCCAAACATACTTAAAGTTTCCATCTTGAAAATTCCTTATTCAGAAATAAAATGTCCAGATTTTAAGACAAAAAGTGACCCCATGTTTTTTAATCCTGTGTACATATAAAATGTTTTTTTAAATATTGCTATCAGATAAATTAACAAGATGAAACCTCCTAAAATTTACTGCATTAGCCAAGTATTATCAAAACACAAGACAGATTGCTTTTCCTGACGTCTGCTGCTAGATTTTTGTTAATTTATGTTTCCAAAATTGTAGCATCATAAGTCAATGTTGCACAAAGGTATTTCATGTCATTTATAAAAATCCAGTAATATAAACTGTTGACTCCTTATAAAGCATCTATTAAGACACAGAAATATCACTGAAGCATATTTATGCCTTTGATCTTGAGGTCTGCATAATGATTCTTGCCAGAAGGGCAGCTTGTTCCCTGGATTACAGAACAGAAAATCTGTTCTTGGAGGAGCAGCTCAACCTCCTCTGAGGTATTCCATTCTAAGAAACTAAATGGCACCTGCACGTCTTGGCTTTTGTTTTTGTTTTTTAAAAGCAAATCTCTAGTTCCTGTTCTGCTCCAAATCTAAGTGAGTAGATAAAGTTCTGCTCTGGACAAGACCTGCCCTCCCGCAGAGGGATAAGAGGAGTGCACCCCTGAGGAAATAGGACTCCAGAGTGGCAGTTTTGGTGAGGGATAAATCAAATCGATGATGCATGTGATCGATGAGCACAGTGGGATTGTCAGAACTGGGATTGTCAGAAACAGGTACCATCGTTCATTCAACAATGTTCAAGTTCAGATGCAAGCCCACCTCTCTTTGCTTTGGCTGTGGCATGGAGCAGCCAGACTAACTGAGGATATGTGGTGACAGCAGACAGTAATGGAAGAGCCCAGGAGAATTCCTAAGCCTGAATTCCAACCCTGTGTCTGCCATTAAGTGGGAAGGTATCCTTGATCCAGTCACCTAGCCTCCTGACAGCTTTGGCCATCAATTTCTCCATCTCAAATGGGACTCCATTTCTTTAAGGATCTTCTGCTTTAGATCTATTAATTTGCCGAAGCAACTGTGCTTTGATTGATGTGGAATTTTGAACTGCCTTTAAATGGAGTGACTGATTACTAGCAGAACTTTGTTGGGTTCAGTGTATTATGAATGCATGTCAAAATGTACAGTGAGGATATTTTTAAAAATATTCCCTCCAGTTTCCTTCACCCTAGATAGATGTACAGGAATGTCCATGTTCATGTTGTGAAAAGGACATTTCTCCTAACCTCACACAGAGATACAAGTTAAGTCAATGTCTTACCAAGAAGGCAATAAGAGAATTACAGGAGACCCAGAGATCTGAATAGGGTAGGCAGAGAAGGGACGTGGGGGGAGAGATGTAAATTCCTAGGGAAATAGTGTGGAGTGCAGGGCTGGACCTAGGCCTGGGAATCAGGAGTCAGAGTTCTAATTTCAGCTTTTCCACTGATTCACTTGGGACCTTGAGAATGTCTGGCGCATTTTAATCATTCTGTGCCTCAGTTTCCTAATCTGTCAATTAGAGTGAGAGTCCTTGGCTGAGTGCCCAGGATTGTGAGAACATACTGTGCAGGACCATGAAAACACAATCAGTACCAAAAATGCAAAACATCCTAGTTACTAGATGTCCTAGCTTAAAGTGGAAACGTTAACAAGAGTAATTCCTTTAATAATCAAAATGTGAATGTTTTAGGAAGCATATCTTTCTGGGTGAAGATTAAGTGGGAAAACTATTATAAGGGCTTGTAGTCCTGGGGATACATAAGCAAAAAGAGGTCAGACTTGAAGTCGGACAAATTCCAGCTTTGCCACCTAGCATTTGTGTGACCTTGAGTAATTTCTTAACCTCCCACGGTACCCTTATCTGTGAAATGGGAATAATGGCATGCATCTCAGAGGGTGGGGGTAAAGATGATTACAGATGGGAGTTCTTTTGAGCCACTGGTGGGGTTTGAATTTACAGACACTAAGTACTTTGCAGTGATAGTTTCTCTTATTACAATTGCATATTAAAAAGCTTAGTTCCCCAGAGCAAGGAAGTTTTTAATGCTATTATTTACTGAGCATTTACTATATTGCAATGCTCTATCTTCATGCTAAGCAGTTTACATGAATTATCTCATGTATTCCTCACAAAAACCTATTACTGTTACTGTTGTGGAAATGGAGGTAGAGAGAGACTAAGCTTTATTTCTGGCTCCATTGTGTTTCCTTAGCTTGCCTTGCTTTCTTTTTCTCAGCTACATCTAACAGGCTGTAATTTTAGCATTCTTTGAAGCCACCTTAAATTTTCAAGACTAAAGCAGCAACTAACAAACTGAATATATTTATATAACATGTTATTTTTGTCATGTTGCTGTTCACCCCTTGAGACCTGCTCTAAATTCACTTGGATATTTGAGGATAAATCATGCTCACTGGCAGTTTCTGGAAAACATTGAAAAAGCAGCTACCCTGAAATTTTCTAAGCAACTTAAAAGAAAGCTTAAGAATTTCCAATATGTTTCTTGAAAAAAGCATTTATCTTTCTGCTTAGAAAAATAAAGTTATTATCAAGAAATCTTACACACATTCATATGTTCACAGATCTTCGCTAAGGACCAATTGGGTATATGATGTGTATGACTTCATTATAACACTGACCTCAGAGACCATGCTGTGGGAGTTCTTACAATCACTCAAAAGGTTAAAGTCAGCAAACTCTTTTCTGTTAATGTGCCTTTTAATCAGGAAATACTATAATTGCCTTGGAGAAATTTGAAGAATTGTTTTTAAAGCAATGTGGTATTAAAGAAAGAGTCAATATCTTTTAGACCAGATTTGAAACGAAAATCCATCTCTTATTTATCTGGACAATTTATTAGCATGTCTGAACCATGCATCCTTTTTCCATAAGATGGAAATAATACATTAAGAGTTGCTGTGAGTTAAATGAGAACAGTGTCCAATCATAATAGCCAGTTAACAAATGTTAGTTACTATCCCTTCCCTTGGAAAAGAATGTCAAGGCAGACATGCTTAAAGTCTGCTCTGTAAAGAGGTGGGAACCTGCCCCAGTAAAGTGCTTCTGGCACTTGTTAGGTAATAGACTTGCTTTATTTTCTAATAAAAGTGATGGGCCTTCTCCCACTGTACACTCAAAATGTATGTATCCATTTCAGGGCATTCATGGCGCCCATTGCCCATCCTTTGACCCCATATTAAGAACATCTGCTTTAGTGTATTAATTTTGACTTCATCAAATCCTCTTACAAAACAAGGTCATCTTTAGAAAATAAAGTTCTTTGGATATCTTGCAGTTAAATGAAGGAAAACTGCAGGCCTTTATTTTCAATAGCTTTCGAAAAATGCAGTGTCAGAACAAAGGCGTGTAGTAGACAATTAAGTAAACTGCACAGAAGCTTCATTAAAGGATTGATCTAACTTGCCACATATTTTGTGCAACCTTTTAAAACACACAAGTAAATGTTTTCTCTGAGTCTAGATCTAGATGGACAAAGAAAAAATTAGAACCACAATAAATCTATTTAACTTCGTTTACATAATTGTGGACATACCGTTTTACATATTACATTATTAGGACATTAGACAATAGATCAAGAAACAGAATGTTCTAGAAAATAAATTGACTATTGGTAAGCATCATGTACTTTTTCCAAAAGAAGTTTTATTGTGTTGAATCAAAGGTGGCTCCTTGGCACTGAGAGCCTTCAAGGAGTCAGCCACCAAAGTCCTCATTCCTTAATCCTGAGCTTGGCTGGATGGCTGCTGACAGTTGTCAACTTGTTTGGATTTCAAACTATATTAGATCTCTTCATATAGCTGCCACTACCAAGCAGTTGAGTTGGCTTTGTCCTACTCTTCTGTTGGTAATTTTTATTAATCGTATGCTTCAAAGTAGTCTATAAAAATCCTTCCAGAGGGATAAAAGCTACTGAGAATTCATTGTTTAGGTGAACATGTATCATGGGAAAGAATGCTATTGGGAAAGGGGCCAAGTTTGCATTCTGATCCCATCATTGCTGTGTGCTTGATGCTAGCAAGTCACTTTCGCCTCTCTGAATCTCTGTATCTTCTTTTGTAAAATAACAACTTACCTTCCTAGACTGGTCTGAAAGCCCAGATCACATGGAGATGATACACGTAGAAGCACTTGATGACTCTTAAGTGCTACCTGACTGCAGATCATGTGATTACTTCCTAGCGGCCACCACAAAGGGACTGCCACAGGATTCATTAGGTCTGCACCACTGCTATCTGCACCTGTCCTTAGTCAAAAGTTTACTCTATTTGTTTAATTCAAAAGTGAAACTCTCCATTAACATTTTTTAACTGCCTTCCTTTATAATTTTCTTCTTGCTGTTAATGTCATCTCTGTTCTCCCTAGCAATTAAATCAGAATCTCAAAGCTCAAAGCTCATCTTAGGTTTTTCTCTCTCCCTATCTTTGAACTAATCGAGTCCTGTAGATTCTTCCTTTAATGTCTCTGGAATTCATTCTTTTCTTTTTTTTCATGGACTCTATTCCAGGTTTGGCCCTACCGTCTCAAACTTGGGATTCAGTCTTTCTGCCTTGAGTCTCTTTTCCCTTTTCCCCAGCCTGCGCACTGCTGTCAAATTCATCTTGCTAAGTGACCGCATTGATAGTGGCTGCATGCCCTGACTCTGACATCTTCAATAGACCCCCACTGTTTGTAAAATGAAATCGAGTCTGGCCTCAACCTGTCTTTCCAGCTGTGGCCATACAGGTCTATCTGCCTGTGACGCTCACCATATCATCCTTCCTTCTTCCTGGGGCCTTGCACACACCATTCCCAAGGTCCCTTCTTCTTTCCTCTCCAAATCGTACCTCATTTTCCAAGCCCTGCTAAGTCCCACAACCCTCATGAAGGCTTTTTGAGTCCTCACAGCTCACAGTGATCTAATTTCCTGAAGAAATTCTACCAACTGAGTGTTTGAAGAGTCAATAATCAATTATGAACTAACTACTCTTTAACATCGTGTGTGTAGTTGTCTTGAAATGCAATTAACTTAGGTTGTGTCATTTACATTTTACTGAGTGCCTTCAATTAATAAATATTTGATAAGTATTTATCCGTGTTGCTGGGTTTTACTTGAAGGCAGGAATTTTATCATGTCCTTTCGGTTTCCCGTAAAGCGGTGGTTCTCAACCTTTCACATGGTAAAGAAACGCATGGAGAACATATTAAAAGCTCTCCAGGATTCCACCCCCAGAGACGCAGTAAGGTCCGGGTGGGGCCCAAACATCTGCATTTCCAACAAGTTCCAAGTGATGCTGATTCTGCCTTCCAGCATCACACACAGAACCTGTACGTAAAAGCTAATATATATGTATAGGTACTCTGTAATGAGATTTTTTTTCTCTTTTTTTCTATTTTAAGCTCATGTTCTGTCACTTCCTCCCTTTAGATTGATTTTGAAGATGTGATTGCAGAACCAGAAGGAACACACAGTTTCGACGGCATCTGGAAGGCCAGCTTCACCACCTTCACTGTGACAAAGTACTGGTTTTACCGCTTGCTGTCTGCCCTCTTTGGCATCCCAATGGCGCTCATCTGGGGCATTTACTTTGCCATTCTCTCTTTCCTGCACATCTGGGCAGTTGTACCGTGCATTAAGAGTTTCCTGATTGAGATTCAGTGCATCAGCCGTGTCTATTCCATCTACGTCCACACCTTCTGTGACCCACTCTTTGAGGCTATTGGCAAAATATTCAGCAATGTCCGCATCAACCTGCAGAAAGAAATATAAATGACATTTCGAGGATAGAAGTATACCTGATTCTATTTTTTTCCTTTTAATTTTCTTGGTGCCAATTTCAAGTTTCAAGTTGCTAGTACAGCAACAATATATGAATGAATTTTCTTGGTTCAGAACAAAGAAATCACTCTCTCAGTCTTCATAACTGTTATTTGTCTCTTCTGAGTTATTTCATCTATTTTTTTTTGATGGTCTGAATTTTTTAAACCCATTCAAAATTTTTTTCGCACATTTTTATTTGCATGTGGATCCTTGTGTTATTGGCAGAGATGTGAACCTATTGTTGAAAGATAATTTGAGAGAAATATGGAGAACTGAGGAGGAAAGAAAAGAACCAACAACCTCAACTGCCTATTCTAAAACGTTGATCATTTTATGGTAAGGGAAGAATTCCAGGCCATGGCCATTAAGTGTACAGGTATGTGGGCAGGTTTTAAGCAAACTCTTTCCCCACCATCTGAAGCGTTAGTGGACTGCTGCTATTCACTTTAATAATTCAATGGGCTCCAATGGTCTTTCTCATGTTAGAAAACATAACCTGCATTCACATGGTCCGACTAATGCCTTACCCTTCTTGAAATTTTAACCTGTGATACTTTCTGTGCCTACATATTTGTTATATAGATAATGAGACCCAAGTGCCTTCCTGTTCTTCACATTTTCGTTTTCAAATAGGGTCCAACTTAACTGTCAACTTTCATTAGGTCAACAGCCTCCCTGAAGACCAAAATTAGAAAATTCATTAACTAGTTCTCTATGCTGGTTTCTGACTCTGCGATCCAGAGTCAGATGAAGTCCACGTCTGCACTCGATCACACAGCATCTTTGTCCATGTTGAGTATGGTTCACATCAGCCCCATGAAACAAATTAAGGTGGACGAACGGGGTTGAGCCCTCTTTGAGCTGGCAGGAGTGGAAGCCAACTTTCCCTGCCACTCACGAGCTGCACGAGGTCAGCATGTCTATTCAGCTTCGTTGATTTTCAAGAATAATCACGCTTTCCTGACTCCAAACTAATCCATCACCCGGGTGGTTTAGTGGCTGAACATTGTGTTCCCCTTTCAGCTGATCAGTGGGCCTCTGGGGAAGGGCTCATAAAATGGAGGCCATTGTATGAGTCTATCAGAGTTGTTGCAAATGTGACCCCTTCAAAGTAAAGCACTTGCAACCGTCTGTTATGCTGTGACACACAGCCCCTCCCCCTGCCAGGAGCTTGGGTCTAATACAAGCATCACTTTGCTCACAGAGAAGATGGGGAGGAGGCAGTCATAAAAGATTGAGGTAATTTTGCTGGAATAAGTTCAAATTCTTTTGAACTCAAACTGAGGAATTTTTACCTGTAAACCTGAGTCATACAGAAAGCTGCCTGGTACATCCAAAAGCTTTTTATTCTTGTTCAAATTAAGATTCTGCCCTTGGGGATTTTATTTTTAACCTTCAGTTATGCTTTTATTTTTATTTTCATACACCTATTGGAACTCTGCTTGATTTTTTTTTTCCTGCCTCTTCCAGTTTTCCTGACACTTCAGTTATCAACCTGTTCCCTACTTTGATTTTTTGCATTTAAAACAGACACTGGCATGGACATAGTTTTACTTTTAAACTGTGTACATAACTGAAAATGTACTATACTGCGTACTTTTTAAGTGTAAAGATATTTTTATCTTTATATGAGGAAAATCACTTAGGGAAATGCTTTGTGATTCAATCTGTAAACTGTGTATCCCAAGACATGTCTGTTCTACATAGATGCTTAGTCCCTCGCGCAAATGAAGCGCTGGTCCAGGAGACTGCTAAAATTTTATATGCTTACTGATATATTTTACACTTTTTTATCCTGCATGTCCTGTAAAGGTGACAAGTCTGCACAATAAAAATGTTTAACAGTTCAACAGTCGGCTTTAATATTTTTCCCCAAAATAGATGCGTATGTGTCAGTGTGTGTGTGTGTGTGTGTGTGTGTGTGTGTGTGTAGTGAGCATGTACGCAGTGTGTGTACATTTTTGTAGTGTGTTTGTGGGGTGGGGGTGGTCTTCCACTTGTCAACCACTACAGATTCCTTTAGGTGGGATCTTTTTTCTAAGGCATTTGCCATTCATGAATTACTTCAGACAAAAGTTACGATCGATAGGAAAGATTTTTTTTAGCAGTTTACCCAATACTTTATTATATGTCATCTAATTTGAGCCCCCAATAACTTGGTATGATGGATATAAGTATTTTCCTTGGATACATGACACATTCAGGGGGTGATGCCTTGAATTTTGCCATGTCTTAACTTGGATTTTTTTAAAAAGCATATTTCAGAAACAGTTTACTTTTGGCCTTGGCTAAGTTGACAATCAGGGCTTCTATATTCATCAGGATTCTCCAGAGAAACAGAACCAATAGGAAATATATATATATATATATATATATATATATATGAAATATATATGAATACATAAAGAGTAATATATATATATATGTATGTGAAGAGACTTATTATAAGGAATTGGTTTGTACAGTTTATGAAGGCTAACACGTCTCAAGATCTGCAGGGTGAGTCAACAAGCTGGAAACTCAGGAGAGCCAATGGGGCAGTTCCAGTCCAAAAGCTGGCAGGCTCGAGACCCAGGAAAATCTGATGTTTTAGTTTGAGTTCAAAGATAGGAAAAAAAGCAATGGTCCAGTTCAAAGACAGTCAAGCAGGAGAAATTCTCCCTTACGCAGGAAAAGATCAGCCTTTTTGTGCTATTCAGTCCTTCAACTGATTGGATGAGGCCCACCCACAAGAGAGATGGCAATCTGCTTTATTCAGTCTACCAACTTACATGTTAATCTCACCCAAAAACACCCTCACAGAAACACCTAGAATAAAGTTTGACCAAATATCTGGGCACCTCAGTCAAGTTGACATATAAAATTAACTGTCACAGCTTCCAAACAAAATTTTGCAAAGGGGATCTTCTTCTAATCTCTCTCACCCTGAAACTCCTTTTATGCAGTTTACAGAGGCCCTCTCTTTGCTGAACTCTCAAACAAGCACTGAGGCTGCTTATTTAGTAACCAAGTCTGGTATTTGTGTTTACCAAACAAATCCATTTCTAGTGTGCTGTCTGGAAACATGCAGTATGTGAGATTCTGGCCCCAATTCAAGCAGAATCAGTGAAGTGACTTTAAAGAAGGATTATCGTCCCACTGGATTTATGATTTGTGTCTAAATGAGTGCATATTAACAAAATCAAGATTTTACTTATTTATATTTTGGCTCAACCACACACATGAAACAGTTCCATTTCTGGTTGCACAAATAACTACATGGCTTCAGACAATTTTGACTTTTTAGAATGGCCTTAGGAGAAAATAAAATTGGGAATAAATAGCTTCATACTTCACACATTTTGTAAATGTTACTTACTTAATAATACACATCAACCTGGTTGGTTCTGGTTTTTAAATTATAATCCATATTTATAAAATTGGGAGAGGAGGAGAGAAGTAGAGAAAGATACTCTTAGAAAAATGCAAAAGGGTAAAATCATAAAAGAAAAGATCATGGCTATGAATACCTAAAAACATTAAACTGTATATCAAAAACAGTAGAAACAAATAGAAAACAGTGATAAAGAGCACTAAAAGAAAGCACTTCATATATATGTACAACATATATATAATGCAAAGCATTATAGTATACTTAAAATATAAAGAGCTTTCACAAATCAAGAAAAAGATGAACATACCAATAGAAAAATAGGCAAGATATGAAAAGATAACTCACAAAAAGAAGTGCACGCAATCATATGAGAAAAGTTATTAGTAATGAGGTCATAAAAATCAAAGCAATGAGATACCATTTTTGCCTAAGTGTGCAGTGATCAAAAATAAAAATAACATCCGAGTTGGTGAGGGTGCAGGGAAACGAGCACATTCATCCATTGCTTCTCTGAGTATAATTGGTCCGAGCTTTCTGGAGGACAACTAAACGTACAAATGGTGGAGCCAACGATTTCACTTTCTAAAGAGAAATAACAGCGACATACCAAGGTTCATCATCATAGATGTTCATTATTTTATTGTCAACAGTAGAAAATATGGGAAACAACATAAATATTTAGAAGTAGGGAATCAGTTAAATAAATTATGGTATATACCTTTCATAGGCTACTATCGGAACTGGCTTTTAAATAATTTTATGTAACAGAATATTTAATAACATAGAAATATGTTCATGATATAATGTTAACTTAAAAAGTAAAGTTACAAGTTGTATGTAAGATATGCTGCTACTTGTTTTATTTTTAAAGAATGAAGAGGGGGATTCAAAGAATTGCATCATTTCCGAGTAGCCATCAGACAGTTTACAGGCGTTATGTCATTTATACAAAATCTCAAAATGATATTGATGTCCTCATTTTACAAATAAGACAATTTTAGTGAGTCACCGATGCACACGACTAGTAAGCACCGGATCTGTCGTTTATTCCAGGTGCGTCTGACATCTAAGCCTTGCTCCTCCCACTCCTCTATCCTGCTCTGCGTGATTTCTGAGGCCCAAGCCTCTCTCCTCTTCATGAAGCTTCCTCTTCCTAGTGGCTTGCAGCATCACTTCACACACTTTTATATACATAATGAGCAAGTAATGTGAGCAGAGTTGGAGTAAACTTCAGCAATAGTTAAGTAACAGGAGTTAAAATTTACAGTAATCTCTGCACGTGCAAGCATTGTTCTACACACTTTAAACCTATTAGTTCACTTAATCCTCCCAATAACCCCACGTGGTATGGATTATCATTATCATCTCAACTTTACAAGGTAGGAAATTTTGACACAGAGGAGTTATGTAACTTCCCCAAGGTCACACAGCCCATAACTGACATGGAGTCTGGCTCCAGAGTCTGGAACCTAAACCATGGCACCAAACCATAGAGTTAGTGATAATGCCAAACACCATTGTTGTGCCTCTACTGAGAACATGTAACGCTTAACAATATGAGTCGCAATTAAAATACAAATTAAAACATTTTGCATCAAAAATATAAAATTAAAATTACTCAAAGATTTACCAAAATCTTTAATTTAAAGTTTAAATATAAGTTTTTACAACATAAAAAGTGTTTTGTAATAGTGTATATTTGATCACATTATAGCTTAGTGACCATAAAATGACGAAATGGCAAATTGATGTCCAGACTCCAGGACAGAGATTTCAATGATGCAAAGAAACACAAACTTTCTGAAATGAACCATGATATTTATATTTATTAAGACAAAAATTTAATAATGTAATGGAATCAGATTGGATATAGACAACTGACAGAACAATTTTACTGTTAAGATTTAAAACACTTTTATTTTTTTTTCCTCTAGGAATCCATTCATTTACTTGACTTTCATACGCATTCTCAAGTCTGCCAGTTGCTGGAGCAATGAGGAGTTTCTCTAAGCTTTATTCATCACCCAACTCACTGGAGCCATCAATGCAGACTCTCTGTTCTTCCCACAACACACAACAAATCTACCTATATTTTCTCCCATTCTTCTCTTTTCCTTCTGCTAAAATGGAGGAAGATTCCCCACTCCTACAAAAAGACATTCCCTCCATATGTGTTCTGAACTTTATTCCTTCTTATTTTCCCAAGATTTTTGCTCCTTGGTTATCTCCTCTGATTCCTTTACCATCAATCTCTCCCTGTATTCTGGATTGTTTCCATCAGCCTACAAATATCATATATATCTTTCTCAAAAAAAAAAAACTTGGGCCACCCCCGGTGGCCTAGTGGTTAAGATCAGCATGCTCCTCATCGGTGGCACAGGCCCAGTTCCCAGGCACGCACCTACACCACTCATCAGTGACCATGATGTGGCAGTGGCTCACATGCAAAAAGAGAAGACTGGCAAGAGATGTTAGCACAGGGTGAATTTTCTTCAGCGAAAAAAAACACAACTCCCTCCCTTGACATCGTATCCTCCTCCAACCATCAACAATTTTCTCTTCTTTCTTTTATAGTCAAATTTCTCAAAAAAAATTATCGATAGATATTAAACACTATCAAATTACCCTAGTTATAATTGTACTTTTAAACCAAATCGGTTTTTAAAGTAATTTTTACTTCAAGTGCCCAGATGTAGGCATCAGCATAGTCATAGGTCCACGTCATCGTTAGTCTCGTGTGGCTCTCTTGTATTTGATTTTCTTTTGTTTTTCAGTTATCATTAATTAGCACCTGTGAATTCATCACCTAATCAAAGAACTAGAACAGTCATAAGAACTCACTACTACAATTTGTTCCTTCTCTTTCCCTTCACCTGTCCCCCTCCCTCCGTATGAGGTAATCATTCCCCTGAATTTTGTATTTATCATTTCCCTGCCTTAAAAAAAAAAGCTTTAGATATAAACAATCTCCTAAGCAGAAAATTACTTAGTTTTAGCTATTTTTATGTTTTTCTTTTTAAAAAAGGGTATCATGAGGAATGGGACATTCTGACACGATTTTTTTCACTTAACATTATTTTAATTGTTTCATCCACATTATTGAATACAGTTCTAGTTCATTCATTTTCACTGCTATATATTAGTTCATTGTGTGAACATACCACTATTTAGCCAGTCGCCTCTTGATGGGTCCTGGCAATCCAACGGTGCTGCTATAATCATACTTGTACGTTTCTCCTCAGGGGGCTATGGGCCTAAGCTCCTCTAGGAATCATCATTAGGACAGAATTGTTCGGTCCTGACACATGACATCCCCTCAACTTTTCTGGATAAGGATGAATGGCTTTTCAAAGTAATGATAGCAATTTACACTCCCACCGGCATTTGGAACTGGCACACTTTTTAAATTTCGCTAATCAAATGGGTATAAAAGAGTATCTTATTTTAGTCTTGATTTGTAACTTTCTGATTACTGATGAGGTTGAGCATCTCTTCATATGTTTATTGGTCATATGGATTTCCTCTTCTGTGAAATTACTTCCCTTGTCAGTTAGCAATTTTTTCTTAGGATGGTTTATCTTTTTTCATTGATTCATAGGATTCTGTCAGTTCCATGTCCACTACGTATCTTGCTTTTGAACTTGTGCCTCGTCTCCCCTGTCACTACCTCAGTGTGAGCAAACATCATTTAAATCCTGTTCTATTCTAGCTGGTCTTTCTGTTTCCACTCTTGCCCCCCACCATCTAACTCATTTGGCCATTTTTCTGTACAGCAACACAAACTGTCACATACATATGTGCACATATACATATACACAAACAGCTTTAAACCCCCCAATGACTTCTCATTGCATTCGGTATAAAATCTAATCCCTTTACCAAGGCCTAGAAAGTCTTACATGACCCAGCCCCTACGTATCTCTCCCGTCTATCTCATACCACCACCACCTCGGCAACTGTGCTCCAGACATGCTGATCTTTCAGTCCCGAGAACATGTTAAGCCTCATCTGGTCACAGGACTTTGCACAGCTGTTCCCTCTGACTGGAATGTTCTTATATCTTCCTCTCTACTTTGCTACCTCCTTCTCATCCCTTAGGTCTCAGCCTCAGTGTCACTAAAGTCTTCCATGTCTTCCCTATCTGAAGCAAGTCCACTCTTCTTAATCTCTATCTTAGCCTCTTGCCTATTTCCTTCACAGCACATATCACATTGAGTGATTATTTTGTCTGTTTACAATTTTTTAGTCCCTATCCCCCTTAGGATGTAAACTCCATGAAGCAGAGATTTTGCCATAACAGACACTCAGTTAATATTTGTTGGATAGATAGACGAATGGATGGATGGATGGATGATGATCAGACCATCCTGGAGACTATGAAGGCATGAGGTACCAAATTTCTGCTTTACCACTAACAGTGTCAGGAAGAAAATCACCCAACCCATTTTGAAATAAATTACAGCATTATCAACAACATACTTGCCGTTTGTTTTTATTCTTCCATTTCACTATATTTCTCCATGAGTTTGTTCCCCCATCAAAATTTTCTCTGTTGTACCCATTTGAACATTTTGATATGTCAAAACATGAGTTTCGCCAATGAAAATTTAGCAACGACTATCATGGATATTTGATATACATATTTTTCTTACTTGAATAATAGCAAACAGATGTTGATACAGTTATTAAGGAAAAAGATGATTTTCCAGCAGCTGTTGACTTCATCAATTGCACTACGTGATGAGTCACTCAAATTTCCGCAGAGCTAGAAAGTTACAAGTAAGGAAGAAGGATTTTTCTTGTGAGGAAGAGTGGGAAGAGTTAGACATGGGGAAAATAAATAAAATCAACTGGAATGAGGGATTTGATACTATAGAAAGTTGAGCAATTTACCGTACACCTACCTCGTACTTTAACAAAACAACTGAAAAACATGTGAAAACTGGTATAAAGGGTGTGGTGTTTGCAACAGAAAGAAGGCAGTCATTTAAGAAAAAAAAAGGCAACAGCTGCCAATCTGAGCCACTCTACGAATGGGCAACAAAGAAACCTACTCTTCTCCGTCTTTTTATTAATATAATGCCAACTATTAATGAGATAATAACTATCCCAGGGATTAGTCAAAGTCCTTTCTTAAATCCTTCATCACATTGCACAACCTCTTGGAAAAGGTGAGATTTACTTACCTGCCAACTCTAAAACAGAAAGTTCTGTCAGCTGTATAACACAAGTAAGCGCTCTGTGAAATGTGCAGCACAATATTCATACTGATGGATGGAATTTGGCTTGACACTGACTTTGCATTTTCACTGTGATTTTTTTCTTTGCTTCATTGCCTTTCTTATTGTCCTCAAAATAAAAATAGCTTCCATTTATTGGGCACATACCATATGCCAAACAATGTGCTAAGCATTTACAAATATTAGTCCTGCAACAGCCATATGGCTTACGTGTTATCATCCAGGTCAAGTAAAAACTATTGCTCTCTTTTTGAAATCAGAAAAGAAAAGGTCAGAGGGATTAAATGACTTACTTAAGGTTACCCAGTGAGTTTAACACCCATGATGATTAGCTCCAAAGCTCTTCTTTATGGAGAAACTCACTACATTCTTGGGAGAAATTGCAAAAGTGGAGGAGCATTTGGCAGTATTACAACACCATTGTGTGTCATCAAAGTGAAAAAAAAAGAACAGTAAGTGGTTAATGTATTCCCCAGTCCAAGATTCTCATCACATAATTGTTCAGTTTATTCCTTCAACACACATTTATGGAGCAACAATTTGGTGTAGTAAGGAAAAGAAAGGCAAGGAAAACAAAGACGGGTAAGGCAAAGGCCTTGTCTTCAAGAAGCTCAGTGAAGCATCAATGAAGGCAACTGCAAGATGAAATTAATATCTTGTTATTTTTCTGCTGAGAAAATAACTTAATAAAATAAAAATTGACAATACCCTCCATGGTTTAATACAACAGCTTTGAAACTGTGTTCTGTAGAATCCAGAAGTATTGACTTGATCCCCTAAGATGACAGAGGTGGGCAGGGGTAGAGATGAGAGGAATAACATCTACCACTTTCCCTCAAACAGACAAGTTCCATTTTATTTTCTTCTCTTATGGATTTTCAGTATAATATTTTGTTTGACTAAGTAGTTCCATAACCAAGAAAATTTGAAAACTATTGACTGACTTGGTGAAATAAATATATATTTTATACCAACACAGATTGTAAATGAAATGTTGGTGCTTGCTTTTGTGATTATCACTCAAATATGTTCTAATAATATTTTTTGAAGATGCAGGCTCAACTGAGGAGATGACCAAACTCAGAAAATATCTATCAAAACCGTGAATAAATACCAATTAAAATATATGATAGCTTTGAAAATTTTAACACTCTCGTTCTAACAGACATGAGTAATGATTCGAGTGGGATGAGTAGGAGAAAAGTAGTAGCGTCATTTATATCCCCAAGGATGAAATAAATTTAACAATGTGGTTTTTGGCATTAGGACAAATATCCAGGATGATATTAAATATTGCTCAGGCAATTTACAAATAAAATATCGGCCCTCAGTAGCCACATTGGACTCGAACAATTGCTTTAGATCTTCTTATTTCACCTTCAGCCTTATATAATAATAAACGCAAATAATAAGCAATCGTGTAGCAGAAAAAACCTTGAACTTGGAAGCAGACACCTGTAATCAAATCCCCAACCAACCTCAGAACCAACTGTGTGACCTTGGATAAGTCACATAACTGACTACGTTCTCTTAAACCTGCAGCCATAATGCCTCCTACCTCATTAGATTGTGGTTTGAATGAAAATGTGAAAATGTCAAAAACAGAGCTAGACCTCAAGGGAATTAGAAAGTCTCAGACAGCCCCTCTCTCTATCACCCTATTTCATTCTTTCTAGTGCCTCAAGGTTACTTACTCGCTTTTCTTAACACAACCAAGCCATTCTCTTGACTCTTCACAAACCAAATTTCTTCTTGTGCTCCTCAATTTGGACTGAGTCAAAACACCCAAAATCTACCTAAGCTCTGATTTCAAGAACCTATCATCGACTTTCATTTCTGTGTCTCTAAATTCAGGGAGCCAAGGTGAACATCTGTATGGTTCAGACTAAAGATTGGCTCCTCCTAGGTTTGTTGTCCTGGTCCAATTAGTGGCAGCTATTGTAGCCAAGTCACCTGATTTGAAAGGTTGCCCATTCAAGGGGTTATGGAAGGAAGGTGAAGATAATTAGAAAAACGGACGTAATGGGCTAGCTGGCAAACATGTCTATTATAATCTAAATATCCATAAAACTCTAACCTTCCTAACTCTTCCACATCTGTGTCCTCCTATATTCCCATGAGACAGGAAGGGAGGTGTCTTCATAATCCCATTTTACAGATGGGAAGAATAAAGCACCAAGACAAATGACTTTAATAGGGTCACTTAATGAGTGACTGGTGGAGCAAGAAATAAAGCCAGATTCTCTGACAGCTTAGGCTGCTTGGTCTCTCTTTAACAATTAAGATTGTGAAGATTCCAAAATATACATCAAGTGCAACAAATGCTGTATCAGTATCAATTGTAGAGGCAGAAATGCAGACACAGATAGAAGAAAGAACTACCCCAGGTACTAAAGTAAGAGAATAAACCTGCTTGAAATAGACTTCCGTCTCCATCGCAAGATGCTTTCACTCCTGGGCAACTTCCTCTCTGTAAAGTAACATCAGTGCCAGTCAGGAAAGAACCTGAGGGTTGAATCTTTGGCACCAGCCCTAGATGGCAGTGGAGTACTCCCTGCCCCTCACAGTTCGGCCACTGAACAGACGTCTGTTTCATACAAGTCTCAGAAAACACAGTTAATATTCAGCCACTACCTGCAAATTAAATGAGGAGTTATCTTACTGTAAAGGACATAACTATTTCACTGTTTGTGCAATTTAAACGAGATGTGATAAAGAGAGAAGGGACACAAAACAGCTGCTGTCAGAAGTTTCAATAAAAGATCACCACTGGCCACTCTTAGAATTGTGGGACCATTATTAAACATAAATGTCTCCTACACCTGACCCTTGGAGATGGGGAGGGGACAGAAGGGAGAGTCTCTCAGCTTTAAGCAGCAGAGTGCAAAGAGAAGCATCATTGGCATGAGGTCTAACTGCCTCCCTTATGAATAATGTTGCCAAGCAAATTTGGGATTTGTCACGATTCCCACCTCATGGTCCAGGATTATTTGTAAAATAGAGCAAGGGGAGCCCAGTACTTTGAGAATGTCAATGCAAAATTATAATAATTGCTTATTACACAATACAGTTATTAAATTAATTTTCTGTGTTGTTCAAGAAACAGAAATGTGCATGGACAGAGAAGACGGGAGAAATGGGCATAATTGTGTTTTCCTCTTGTAACTTTCCCAGGCAGAGAAAGTTGCTCTGGTCCTCAAGGACTTGAAGCATTTTATTCATATCTCCACTGAGCTGTAAGCTCTCGGCGGGCAGAGACCAATTTTTAGCCACATTGTGTCCACAGAGTTTAGCATGGTGACTGGCACAATAAAGATCTGCTAACCTGAACTAATAACTCTATTACAGAATTTACCATGATGTATTCTAAGTTCCGCTATAGGCATTCAATAATTATAAATTCTTAAAATGGTCAGACCACGTCTGATCCCTTTACATCTTTATATCTATGGAGCAGTGCTGTCCAATAGAACTTTCTTTTACAGAAAAGCTCTATTTCCATTGTAATAAATGGAAAGCTTTTAAAGGAACTTTCTTCCTTTAAGAATCCATATCTGCACTGTCCAGTAGTAGCCACTAGCCACATGTGACTATTGAGGATTTGAAATGTGGCTAGTGTGATTCAGAACCCAATTCTTAAATTATATTTCATTTCATTTCATTTAAACTTAAATCACCACTTGTGGTTCATGACTACCATGTTGGATGGAGCAGCACTGTAGTCTAGGATGCTTGGCACATAGTAGTTGCTGTTGAATGCTTCTGAATGAATGAATGAATGCTCATACCTCATCCTTTCATAAACCTACATACCTCCAAACAGCTCTCAGCTTCAGAATGCTGGGAACATTCAATATCTATGCATTTATTTGGCTCAGTTAGGGTTAAATATGTGGTCTAAAGGAAGAGAGAATTTGGTCATTTGCTAGATATGGTGGGGAAAGCTTTTTGCGGCTAATTTGAAAGATGTACTTCAAAGTCACTGACTCACTTAAGAATAAGTCATCTATAAACCATATTTTCACTCCCAGTCCTGCAGCTTAGTGCCGAGTGGTCAAATGGAAAAACAATCTACTTGGGTTCTAGTCCCACTCAACTATCGACTGGCTGATTGACTTTGGAGCTCAATTACCATGAAAAGCAGTTGACTTTTCTTAACTGCGTAATGGGGAAATCCTATCTTCCATGCCTCCTGCCCAGGATGTGGTCAATAGCAAATTAGATCACATTATGAGTATATACACAATACTAAGCAAATATAGATTATTATTAAAAATGCTACTCACTTTAAATTAAATATTTTTAGATAATGATTACCATAGTTATTATCAAATAATTGAGTATATATTTCCTTGCACAGTAAAAACATACATGTAGCCCCCCCCCCCAAAAAAAGGTCTAATTACTTTCTTCCACTTTAAGTTGATGTCTACTTTTTTCTCTACCACTTCATACCTAAGGTCACATCCTGGTTTCTGGATAGCTTCAAGTGACAATTCTGCAGCTACTCCTCCACCACATCTCTTGACATTGCTGGATGTGGCTGTTGGCACAACAGGGTCACAGTGTAGGATCTGCATTTGTAGGAAAAAGCTAGTATTGGCATGTTATTTTCCCAGCCACTTCTCCAAGGAGATTTTACATTGTGTTTCTAAAGGTCCCTTGAAGAATGATTATATGGGATCCTCTCAGAAATGAAAGAAGGAAGACCAAAAGCCAATTTGGGGAGTGTCCTCCAAGACTGGGGAGACAGCAGAGGTCCCATGGCAATGACCCCAGTGCCCTAGAATGACAGTGCCCCAGGAAAGCCTTCACCCCGAGCAACAGTGCAGCTCTGAACACTGACTAAATCTGCTGATCTTTGGGGATCAGATACAAGGACCCTCAGGTCATTCAGATGGCACCAAGAAGGACCCCATCATGACAGAGCTTGACCTTTCCACCAGTTAGGCTGAATGGGGGCTTGGAGCACATTAAATGTATTTAGAGAAAGGAAAGAAATGTAGTATTACTCACATCCTGTGTTTTGAAGAAAAATCATACTGCTACCCATTTTATGACTATGCGTCAAAGCAGGGCTGCCTTCCACTCCACATTTTTTATAGAGGCCACAGTGAGGTGGCTTTTTGACTCACCCTCTGTCACAGGCCCCATCTCCATAGAACTGTGAGAGCTGAGTTGGAAACAAGTCCAGTTACACTCACTAGGCCGTGTTCAAAAACCAGAGTTTCTCTCCAACCCTCAAACAATTTTCTAAGTTCCTAAGGAACTGACTTTAGCAAACTTGGTTGCTCATGAGTTTTAGGTTATTCTGGCAGATATCAGTCACCTCCAATAACTATGAACAGATGAGAATTATAGTCCTCTTCCCCTACAATCTCATTACTGACTGACGTATTATATTGAAAGCACACTTTGGACCAAAGAAGCCATGTGTTCAAATATTCATCACAAGCAGGCCTGGAAACAACTAGATAACCTGAGATCATAAGTGCAATGACATCCCAAGCAACATCATGTCTAAAAGGGTCACTCAAGGCAAATGCATCAGTGTGCTAGTCAAGAACTCAGCTAAACTTCAGGTCAGAAGGCAGGCCACAGAATCTTTTTTTTTTTTTTTTAAATGAAACCAGTGTCATTTTTTGTTTTTTAACTTTCGTTTTTTTTTTTCCTTTTAAAGATTTTAGTTTTTTCCTTTTTCTCCCCAAAGCCCCCCAGTACACAGTTGTATATTCTTTGTTGTGGGTCCTTCTAGTTGTGGCATGTGGGACACTGCCTCAGCGTGGTTTGATGAGCAGTGCCATGTCCGCGCCCAGGATTCGAACCAATGAAACATTGGGCCACCTACAACAGAGCGCGCGAACTTAACTACTCGGCCACGGGGCCAGCCCCAGGCCACAGAATCTTTTGTTGAATGAAGCCTGCATGGAGCCCTGGTCCAAGAAGGTCCCTGTGAAGCAGGTAGGTGGCAGGGCTATCTCCTGATTCTTACTCCCTGTAGTTCATACAAGGGCAGAGGTGCCTGTATAATATTTCCGGCTAATGTGGAAATTTAAATATATTTAAATAAATTTAAATTTAAATCCCCTTGATCACCACTCATTTCACTAATGAAAAATTACTCTAGCATCCCTTATGCTAACTAGTAAACCTTCTTATGCTCGTGGGAGACAAAGTTATAACAGGATGGCAGATAATGTCTTTTCAAATACTAGCTGAGTATCCTTGGCATGTGAATTCCTTAGCCCAGTATTTCAAAAGTTAACTATCCACTGCCAAGGTGTTCTCTAAAAGTACACACACATGCACACACACACACCATGTATCCCTCTGTTAGTACTAAAGAATTATAAGGTCATTTACAGAGAATATAACAGTACTTCTCTCCTTTCAAAAGAGTTCTCCCCTTGAATGGCTGAGAAATTTGAACTCTTTCTTCTTCCCAGTCGTCAGGCTTAACCTTAGAGCGCAGTGTTTCCCTTCATTGTCTTTCTTCTGAGTCTCCCATACAAATAAGCCTCTGGTGAACCCACAGAGCTGGCTATAGATAACCACACATGTGTGAGATCATAGTGAGCACACAGCTTGTGCACACCCTGCTCCTGGTTTTTCTAGCCAGCCAAAATGCTGGAACCATTCTTAAAAGCAAGTGCAACCCCAGTAGTGCTGTTCCAACCCCTTTAGGAGCCTCCCAATTTCCAGTTATCTATTTACTCCATTTGACCCCACAGTGTTTCTTCTCACTGGAATGGGGATACTTGGAAAAATTCCCACACGGAGAATCCTGGCACCTGCAATGTATTTATTTTTTTCTTTCTTCTAGGAACAGAGAATGTTAATAGATTGTGGATTCTAACAACAAAGGTTGCTGCATAGCTATCCTGAGGGCCAATAAATAATAGTTTTGCAAATCCCCGTCTTGAATTTTCTTCCTTTAAGAACGCTGTTTTGCTGGTCCCTGCTTTGAAAGGTGTCACGTTCAGCTAGTGTTTCTCAAACAGTGAGTGCTGACCTATTATAGAATTGTAAAATTGATTTAATGGGCAATGGCTTTCATTTTCTAAGGAAAATACACCATAATAGAATAGAATGGAATGGATAGGAGGGGATGGCATGGGATAGGATGAATAGAAATATCAGACTAGATCATAGATAGCAAAGGTAATAGGATGAGTTTAGTAAGACATGTTTCTCTTTGATGAGCATGTGTGTAGTGAGTTGTAATAATAGTATATTTTTTGCTGAGGATAATACCAAAAAAAATCTTTTAAGCCATTATCATAATTTATGTGGCGATAAATTTTCTTTGGGTCCCAAATAAAATAAAAGAAAGTCTTAACGGGAAGTTGCCCTGTATCTATCAAGATTAGCTAGAAAGAAAGGTTGGAAGTAAATTCCATCACAATCCCAAAATATTTGCCTAGGGAAACACTATTTTTAAAGTGTCAGAATAACCCCCTTACGCAGCCCAGGCTATTTTCCGGAAAAGTAGAGTCTTACTTTGCATTGTCCCAGAAGCAGACCATGAGACAAGGATTCACATGCAAATCATTTATTTGAGAAGAGCAGGGAACATCAGTTAGGAACAAGAAAAGTGATACAGGGAAGGGAAAGTAGCCATAAGAGTCAGCTACCATGGTCAGCTTATGTCACGGAAAAACTCAGGGAAATGGCGCAACACCCAAGGGGCAAGAGAGCAGGCATTTATGTCCAATTCCCAAGTTGGCTGAAGCCTGATGCTGGGCCTCCAGGTGGAGGTGGCAGGTGTTAATTGCCTGGGACTTCCAGCCTGCCTGGCTCCTGGGCAGAGTGAGGCAGAGAAGTTTCCACTCCCCTCTGCAAAAAAAAAAAAAAAAAAAAGCCCTTGGACCCCAAGATGCAGCTACTGAAAGGCTGATATTTGTTCAGGTGGCCTGATCCTACAGGGACTCATCTGAAAGGCCATAGCATCCTCTCCATTCTTGTCCACTTACACTCACCTTGAGGATAATGCTAGTCCTGAGCCGAGCACACTGGTGTAACTGAGGGTGGAAAGCAGTATGAATAACATCACGCATTGTTTTGGCTCTAATGCTTCGTAGCAAATGAAGAGCGGGTAAACCCTTTTCAGTTGTCCTAAAATTTCAAGAACTTTGTGATGAGAAGAACAAAGTCTGCACAGACCTAAGAGGAAAGCCCTAATTTGGTCAGATTTTAAGCCATTATGCTCGTTTCCCTGGCTCTGAACCATTAGCCACATATTCCAACTTTGCAGCAAATCTATCCCTCCAAGATTTAGTTCTCAGGCTGAAATCCTGGGTCATGAGATCCTCCACGGTTTCTCATAGCCTACTCTTCTGGCCTCAGTGTCCCCAGCCAGCTGGAGGGAGGGTAGTGGCCAACTGCAATCCTCAGCCTCTTAGGCCCTCCCTCCCACTTCTGCCCCCTGGACTGATGCCCAAGTTGTATCAGTCCTGTTTCCTGGAACCTTGCCACCCTGAGGGGGAAGATTTGCTAAAGTTCCATGGTTGCTTGGATTCACTGAGCTGAGATGGACAGATCCGCGGTATCTCCATATCCTGTGCTAGGAAATGCTCCACCTGAGGGAGGTGTTACTCATAGGTGTGGGGCAATTCCACAAGGCTATCAAGGGGACTGGTAATTCCACACTGTCTCATCAATCATGCAACTTCAGATTCACACAGGAGTTCCTGGCTCTGCCAAGTTGCCTGGCCAGGTAAATGAATGGAATTACCAAGATGGGTTTAGATCTGCAGTGAAACAGACTTTGGAGACTCAACCATAATGTCAACTAGATTCAAGGAAAGAGCAAAAGAGTATATGTAACTCTGCATTCCTCAACCCCAACCAAACAAAGAAACTCAAAACATTTGCCCTACTCAGCTCCAGAGTCAATTCCACCAAATCTGGTAGAGCACTAGAGACCCGTCTCTGACATATGGAACGATTTAGAATTTGGCTTTCCTCATCATGTCCAAAACATTTGTCTCAGACCCTCAGAGCCCAGGCTGCAACTTCTCCTAATTTGTTGTATTGGCCACAGAACCATGACTGAGTTTCCACCTTGGATTTCCGAGATCATTTTGGCTTCTCCTGGATTGAAATCTGCTTGGGCCCAGATCATTTGGCCATGATCTTCCACCCTGCAACCCTGCCTAGTTCCTCCAAGCCTTCTCTTCTCATCCCTGGGGGACTGAACCCTATTCTCCATGTCTCTGCCACTGGCCTCTTCAAACTGCACAGACTCTCTGGGAAGCAGGTACAACTCATCTTCTGACTTCAAGACTCCTCATTGCTTGAAGACCAGCAAGGTCCAGCACAGGGTCCCTAGCCTCAATATCAGCCATGCTGGGAAATGGACTTTGGCCACTGTGGCAGGGCCTGGCTACTTTGTGCATGACACTCTTTTACTTTTCCTCCTGGGCACATAGCTAGACTACATTTCCAAGCCTTTCTTGCAGTGACCATGTGACTCAGATCTGGCGTTGGAATTTGGGCAGAAATTACATGCTCTGTTTCCAGGGTTAAGCCATAAAAACCTCCCACATGTTCCTCAATCTGTTGGCTAGATGTCTAGACCAAGGGCATCTATGAAAACCATGTGTTGAAATGGCAGAGCATTTCTCAGCTCGGGTCCTCCAAAGACTGTGTAGGGAAAAACGCCATCTGCCACCCCACCCCATTCTCCAGCACTAATGGGCTTTTACATGAGTAAAAGCTGAGCTACTAAGATTTCAGGGTTTATCTGTTACAGCAGCTGCGCTTACATTAACCAACACAGCCACCCATGACAAAGGCTAGGCTTGCAGCCAAGTTGGTTACCCCAGCTGTCTTTACCCTGCTCCCCTCTTCCCCTTTGTTGTGGAGGTCCAAACTTTCTTTACTGCCCAAGGAGGCAGTTTTAGACATATAGGGTGAGTAAATGGGTGGGAGACACTGTGAAGATGTTTCTCAAGGGAAAAACTTTGACTTTTCCATGTTTTATAATCAGAATTTTCCATGGTCACGCAGTGAGTCAGAGGTAAAGCAAGGATTCATGTTCTCCCTCTGCTGGGGTATCTCTCCTCCTGTAGGATGGAGTCTGGGTTCTGTGCTTAGAGATGTAGGGGATTAATCACAAGAAGGGTCATGAAATCAGGATCCTACCTTCTGACCTAGACCACTGAGAAGACTTTAAGCCCACCAGCCTCAGACAAGTGAGGAAGTTTCAAATCAGCTAGACAATCCCTTTTCAGTTTAAATATACTACTGCTCACTCTCTCTCCCAAGTGACATTATCCCATCAGTATTTTCATGTCCTTAGTAATGCATATTCCCACTGTTTAATCTATAAACTGCATTGTCCAACTCATTTGTACAGAGAAGAAAACCGAAAAGTTCCACTCTCTGGTGTCACCACACTTAGAAGCTAGTTAGTTAAAGAACTGGGAAAAAATGCTCTGACAGGGTGTCTGGAGGCTCCTAACTGACTCTGTGCCTGGTCACCACAACCAGCCTGTTTCCTCCAGAAAAGAGTTCAGCGGCTCCCGCAATGTCAATGTCGTGTGTCCTCAGGGAATTTAGGAACGCTTCCTCAGCCCTGCCCTGAGGAGAATGATTCCTCAGAGCAGTGCAAAAGGCTCAGGGCACAGAAAGGGGGAGGAGGCTCTTGACACGTAGCAGGCCTCCATCAACAGAAACGGCTGGGCCTCGGAGTGCCTTGCCGGGCCTATATTTAGTTCACCCAGTGACATCTTTGCACCTCAGCGCCATCTCTCATGCTAGCAAAGGCCTGTGAGACTGAAAGTTTTTCTCATTGTAGCAAAGCTCTGACTCACTAGCTTAAAAAAAAGTATGAGAACAATAAGACCCAAGGGGACAAGAGAGTTCTCAAAAATAAAAATAAAAAAAATAAAAGGAACAGTTGAACATTCCTGTAGGCTGAACAAAAAATGACAGTCCTGGAAAACTTTCCAGGAGGTGTCCAATAAGCTCTTTTTTTTTTTGCGAGAACACAAATCTAAATTGCACCAAAAACTAGTTTATAATTTCCAATGAGTTCTGAAAAACATAAGCCTATTTTTATAAGGAGTGTTTGCAAAATGAAAAACTGTTAGCGCAGACTACAGACCACTATTGTGTCTCACTGCCAATAGCCTTTAACGGGCTGACTCCACATTACAGAGGCATCACATTTAAGCAAGTGGTAGTCTGTTTTAGTTTGGTCTTGACCCCCAAAAGAGATTAGAGACTCACTGAATATTTTTCAACCAATTCTCTTCCAAATCTGTGAATAACTTACTCCAGGGATTGGCAAACTTTTCCTGAGCCAGATAATAAATATTTTTAGGCTTTACAGGACATATGGTCTTTATCACAACTAGTCAACTTTGCCATTCCACACTTTGGCTGCGTTCCAATCAAACTCTATTTTATTGGGGAAAAATAGGTGGCAGGCTGAATTTGGCCCGTGGTCCTTGTTTGCTGATCCCGACTTAGCGGTCAGAGCCAATGTTGATGAGGCCAGGCTCACAAATAGTACCAAGGGCTCCACTTTGTCCTATAGCCAGAGATATCAGCCTATCCTCACTCACCCCAGCAGGCTGTTTCAAAAACCTTCTTCTGGCCAAGGAAGATCAAGCAGAAGAGAATCTATCCCTGTGTTTCTATCAGCACCACAGAGTTATCAACTCAAACTCTAACTTTGTAGGAAACTGAAAGTTACTGGAAATCTGAAAAGGATTGCTTATTCTTTTAAGTTTGAACCTGAAGGGAGAATGAAGTTTCTGGAAACTCCTGCATACATCAACAGGAATTGGACTCTTTCTTAGCCAATTTCTCTGAGGTTGGGCCTTTGTAAGACCTGGCTTTTGTGATTATAGATGGACCACATTCTGGGGTCCGTTATACAAGATTTGGTTTCCAGGAAGTACTCACACCCAGAGCTGTGTGAGCAGTGTTTGCGGAGCTGGGAGCCTGAAGGACTCAACTGGTTCTTGCATAAGCGCCAATATTAATGGATGGTTGAGTGGTCCACCCAAAGTATGGATATTTCTGCTTTCACAGTACCTGGTTGAGGTTCTTTAGGAAAATGACAAAAGGAATTACCTATCACCTGATAATGGTATGCAGGCTTACAAATAACTCATTTAGGCATGTATAACTAATACATTTTTCCCAAGGAAATGATAAATTATTACCATCCCAAGTAAAATCTTGAAACCTGGGTCCTGGTTCTGTCATTTTGCATAGGGCAAAAAGCATGAAGTTGAATGAGAAACGAAGAGGGTCTTTTTTTTTTTTATCAGGATAACTTTTATAAGACAGGAGTTCTGGAAGAGACCAGGGCCTGATTTGGATCCAGCCCAGTTGTGAAGGGCAGGCACAGAGTTGGGCACACTCAGCTTCATGTGCAAGTAGGACATGACATCAGGGGAAGATGTCAAGAGGGAGTAACCGGCCAGTGGCATTTGTCCTGACACCCATGTCTAAACCTGTCTGAGTCGCCTACTGTCAGTAGACAATAGAAGGAAGCAACAGCATGCGGCTGTGTTCACAGTGATTACCTGAGGACCTTTTCTCATTGCTCCATCCTTGCTCTCAGTTCAGCTTCCCCAGCTCTGCCTATCTTCTGAAACTTCACCTTCATGGAAGGTAGGATTGCGTAGCTATAAGAAAACCAGGTTTTAGTGTAGTGGTTCTAAACCCGGGGTGCACATGAAAACCACCTGGGGAGTCTGTGAAAATCTCAATACTGAGGCCACATCCCTGACCAGTTAAATGAGGATTTCTGGGTGTGAAATCAGGTATCAATCTGTTTTAAAGCTCCCTGGACTACTGGTTTAAAATCAGATGGCCTGAGTTCAAAGTTCAGCAAAACCAATTACCTATTCTCCCTATGTCTCAGTTTTCCTATCTGTAAAATGGTGATAGTTGTAGTGTCTAATTTACAAGGTTGTAAGGGTTAAATGAGTTGATTCATGTGAAAACCTCAGCACAATTCTTAAATGTTAGCTCTTAGCACCAAGTCTCCTCTCCTTGGCTTCCTACTTTTGAACAAATAGCTCTTCGAAACCCTGCTGTCAATTCTTTTGGATAAATATCCAGAAGCGGAATTGCCTTGATCTCTTCTTAAGCTCTCATCCTGACCTCCACGCCTCCTTACTGTGGGCCACAGAGACTCTGTGGCTTTTCTCAGGGTCACAAGAGTCTGCTACCCTTCCCACAGAAGAGCTCTCCCCTGCTACCACTACCGTGGCTATACTTGCTGCCCCTTTTGTACCTTTGAACTCTTGGGCTTGGAATATTAGTTTTCTCTGCATGATTATCCATTCATTCATTTATTGAGGAAATGTTTCTGTGAGGCTGAGACGTGAAGACTGAGAAGATGATGGACCCGTGAAAGCAGAAGGGAGAAGAGTATTGGGAGTCGAGTGGATGGCCAGTGTGAAGACTTCTACTTGGTTCATCTCCCCTCACCGTCCCTGACTTTTTACTGCATGCTCTCCTACATCAGGACACACATCTCTTGGCTTCCAACAGAGTCAACAACCTCACTTGGCACCTTCTTTGTCCTTTGACCAAGAAAGGCATCTCCTTGACCTTCCTCTGACCTGGGCAGCCTCACCTCCAGCATCAGCAGCCTCGTCACCTCCAGCAGTCCTAACACTTGCTTATTTCTAGCCTGACAAACCCCCAGTGGACGCTCTGAATGCACTGACTCCTGAAAACAATGATTTTTCCTCTCTGCTCTCTACTGGACCAGGATAGGTTCTTTATCTTGCCCAGTCTTGAGGTAGACAAGAACCACCATCAAGACAAAAGTCCCCTTGGAAACTCCTGTCCCTTAAGGGAAAACATTCCATTATCATTTTCTCTCTTTCTTTTTTTTTCCCCAAAACTTCTCTTTTGACAAATCAGATTGGAAGCCTGTATAACAGCAACTTTGCCATATTTAACGTTAATAACAATCCCTACAATTACCCATAGGTTGTATGTTCAACAAATAGAGGAACGTTTCTAGAACAAAGCATCATCTGGAATGTTGCTGGTCCAGCTGAAGGGCAGCATCTCGCCCACATGCTCCGATCTGCTCCTCCAAGAACTCAAGAAAACTTACGTAAAATTGGTTCATCGCTTTTATCATTCCAGTGCTTGTATTCTAAGTTAATAATTGCTTTTGTTTTACTGTGCCAGAATCTTTTTCAAGGAAAATGAAACAAAAAAGTAGACATATGTTCCATTTATAGTGAAGAAGGAAGTAGCTCAAAGTTGACACACAATCTCATTGTGTGAAACTTCATCAAAGTTTCCAAAATGCAAATAAAAAGTAGGTGCAGTTAGAGTTTGACGATGGTATGTGAATTCTAGTGCATAGACTGACATCTACTGGACATTTATGATATAAACTAGTTCACCTGCTCCAGCACCACGTGCATTTCATAACTGAAGCAGCATCTGGAGAAGAAAAGCATGTTACAAATCTTATTAATTTTTATAATAAAGGTAAGTATGTGGATGGTTGCATGGAATAACGAATGGAAGACTCAGTCGTAGCAACATTCTGTCTGGAAATACCCGTCAGTAAGGAGTTTTCATTTGTATCTGCAGAGTAATGTTTGTTCGCCACTCTGGTGAATACAGAATGGCTGCATTCATGCTAATAAAATGATTTTCAAATTGTGGTTCTTCGATATGACCAGAGAGCAGAGATAACTCATATCATGCTTTATATGTTTGAGGAAAAGTGGAATTCCTTTTTTACAAAATGATTGCAGAATAGGACATTCTGTCTAATCACATATTTTGAAATTATACATTACAGGTATGTGTGAAATTATATACATTTACAGAAGCTTATCAGTTCTTAAGAAATTGAACTCAATCACAGCCACAATGCTGAACTTTTCATTAATAAAGTTCAATCTTCAATTCAGAAGGCAGTTCAGGGTTTTGTAGTGCCTTGTGGTCATTATTGAAAAAATTAATTATTTTTGTATAATATTATTAAAAATATACTTAGTCGAGCTTTGACCTCGTTACTCTGCATAGATAACTGCTATCCTTTGATTGGATGGGAGAAAAATACATTGTTTTTGCATTTTAAAATATAAAAAAGTAACTAGTTCTGAGTATTTGACATACATATGAGAGTGATGAGTGGTTTTTTTTTTTAAATAGCAATTTTGCAATAAGGCAGAAATTTGGGGTGGGCAGGCTTAGGGATAGAGAAGATAAAGTTTATTATAGATATTACAACCAACCTTTATAAGTCACATGTCATTTTTCTACTTATTTTAGACCAAATCCTCCCATGCATCTGCACCTCATTAGAGAGGCCCTTTCAACAACAATATAATAAATTGCTCCCAGTCACTTTGAATCTTAGAAAGGTGTGTGTGTGTTTGTGTGTGTGAATGTATATGTGTATGTGTTTGTGAATATGTATGTGTAATGCATATGTCTATGTATATGTGTATGTGTGTTGTTAGAGGAGTTGTTTATCTGGCAATAGGGGTTAAATTAAAGTGTCTTCTATGATGCCAATAAAAGAAATCAAGACAGATTATGTGCTAATGAAAGAGTTAGATGAGTGGGTTTAATATTAACTGCAAGAGCACAAAAGAAAGTATACCTAATGACAAATAGTTTGTAATGAATAAAGTGGGATGAGATTTCTAGTCAAAATCCTAGAGTGTTTTCAGGGTAGATTTTAAGAAAGCTAAAATTTAAGTTAAATAAAAATTTTTAAAATTGTCTGCGTATTTATCTTTTTTAGACACCATAATAAATAGAAAATGATATATTTCAATATCTCATGAGACTCCTAGCTTTTTTTTTAAACCTGAATTCTCAAATGCAGAGAATTAGCTTAGGAAAATAACTGTAGGAATTCGGCTTCAAAATTTACCCTTACTAAGCATTACAAAGTGTTCTCAATGTTTTTGCACATTGTAATGCCTGTTCATGAACCTGAGAAAACATCTTCGTTTTACGGAAATTCCATTAAACCAGACCTACAGAGCTGAAACCATAAGAGAAAATACACTATGGAACAAATCCTAAAGCACTTAAATGGCGGATTCCAGCAAAAAAATAGAACTGGTGAAAGTGAAATAACAAGGGTAATATAGAGCCAATTTAGAAAGCAAATTAAGTATATTGGTGACTACAACCAAAAAACTCATGAAGAAATCCCCCTATTTCCATACTCTGTAAATCTGGATTGTCCAAGACAGTAGCCACTAGCCACATGCGGCTGTTTCTATTTAAATTAATCTTACGCTAAATAAAATTTCGTTCCTCAGTCTCACTAGCTACATTTCAAGCGCCAAGTCTTGGACAGCGCAGATATGGGGCATCTGCATCATCACAGAAGCTCCACTAAGTGCTACTAGAAACCAGTAAAATCTTATTTTAGTTTTTTGTTATAACTTGTAAGAACAGATTTTTTTCCTAGCAAAAGAATAACCATACTCCTCTAATTAACAACTGTTTTATTTGCTAGTTTATTGAGTGAACATATTCCAAGCTTCAAAATAGAGTTGGCATACACATGCATTGCTTTGAAAAGATATCTCTTAAGATGCTAGAGTTAGAAAGGACCTAGAGACCCATAAGATAGCCCATTACTCTCATTTTACCAATGAGGGTACTCAGACAGAATCGAAGAGGAAAGCAACCCTCACAAAGCCACAGGAGCTGTTGGCTCCATGGCTAGAACCCAGCCTCCTGACTTCAAGTCTTTTTTGGCAATTTGAAAACCCAGGAGTAAGTTGTATCTATCCTGAGACTACACCGTAATCTGAATAAATCTTACAAGGTATACAAAGAAAATAAATGGAATGAAAAAATGGAGTCTCTTAACATACTTTGTGAAATATTTAGCAGTACTCAAAATTAAGTTTCAAATCACTAGATTTGAAAAGCTAAACCTGTTGAACACAGAGTTTTTATGTATTTGATAAAAAAGTATCTATCTTCCCAAATTCATTGCAAAATTATGTTACGTGGTAAAGTAGCTTTGCTTGACTTTGTTGTCCCTGTGGATTGGAGCAATGTAATCAGTCAGTCCCTACTTCTGATCTGTGTTCTAAGAAGGGAATAATATTTACTTTTCATGAGTTTAAATTGATTGTTGTTAATTATTTGGGGACACTTTTTAATTGTTCTTCTCTTCATTTGAGAAAAAAAAATATTCGATGCTTAACTATAAAGGGACAGAGTAGCATTATACTCGACCTTGTGGTGTCTGCTTCATATCTGAAAGGTGACATAGCTCCAGTGCAAATACAAAAGCCCTTCCTTGAGATAATTTAAGGGAAAAGACACAAATGTAAGGCAAGAAATAGAGGTTTAATCCCATCTGGCAGAAGACACTATAGCAGGTTGAAGACTAGGGAGACAAGGGCAGGATTTAGGCAGAGAAAGGAGAGAGTTCATGGCACAGCAGATTAGGAGACGGGTTCTGACATGAAGGGCGCAGGGCAGAAAAGGCTGTCAGCCCAAAAGGCACCTCAGGGGCTAAAGGGCAAAGTCAAGAGGGAAGCCGGGCAAGAGAAGGAACAGGAAGGAGTGTGGATAGAGATAAGGGCTACAATCTAGCCACCCGTGACTCTGCTCCTCCCCCTGGAGATGAGACCTTGATATGAGGGAAATCAGGGGACAACCTCAAGGGAAGAGGTGGTAGAATTAGAAGACCTTGACAGGAAAATGAATCCATTGGAATTCTGGAGAAAATGGGAAGGATGAGATTAAAGAAATCAGAGTTCAGAGCACAAGTGAAATTCAGATGAAAATATTCCAACCAAAACAAAATGTGCATATGGTATCATTTTAGCATTTGAGAAGAAAAGGAATTCCACAGGCAGTGATAAAGTCGATTTTACTTGATAAGTTTTGGAGCAGATCATGCCGCTCGTGCTCCTATTTTCCTATTTATGGACATCCTGGAAACATCAGGGTCGCCTCAAGCGTATCACACAAAACGCCAGACTTACCATGTTCCAGCGGCCTGACAGCCTGTAAGATTCCCCTAGGGCCACTGTCAGGTACTGCAAGAAACAGGCCATGCAGTTCAAAACAGCAAATGGATAGTTTTCCCTTGGGGAGCCACCCTTTCAATGCCTTGTCGCCTTTCTTAGGAGCCCATCTAAAGGCCTGATGATCATCTAAATCTTCCCTTCCATAGCCCTTACCCTCCACATATTACAACATTCCTCCAAATCTTATTCCCTTAGGATATCAAGCTTCTAGTCTAAAGAGGAAAAAAAATATGCTAATAGAAAGTTTGGGGTGCCTTTACAATATGTACACTTAGGACTACACTTAGGGCTGGCCCTACATCACAAGAGAAAACTCACAATTACATTAAGTACATTTATAAAGCGAGGAAACTCACTGTTTTCTTCATACCTTTCTTCTTGTATTTATAGGAATCAGGTTTCCAATGTTCTCAGACTGAGCCCCTTTGGCATTGCATTTAAAAACAATCTCATAAAACAGAGGGAAACCCTGCTGTTTTATGTCTGTGTTCCTAGATCTAGGAAAAGGAAAATAATGGTTAAAAGAATACAGTCATAGCATGAGCAGAAAGGATTATTTTTCCAGAGCTTCTAAATCCCATGGAGTTACAGTGTGCCGCAGAAGTGCCTTAGAGCCTTTTATGGAGGGAGGACAAACGCTGGCAAGGGGGAAGCTCAGTGTGCATGGCTTAGGGCCCCAATCCCCTAGCTTCATTCTTCTTTTATCTGTTTTATGCACTGGAGTTCATATAAAAATATATTTTTTAACAGCTCTACTGATAAATGTTTAACACTAGCTTTCCAGAGAGTACAAAAAGCCCTGATATGTAGTGTTTGCCACTTTCCGTGGTGTCTATACTCCCAGCATGGCCGATCTCAAGCTGCCAAAACGAAATCTCTGAATGCAAAGTTGGGAAGAAATGCACACAGTCAATTCTCATGAGTTGGTGAGAGCCAGTTCCAGCAAACTTCTGCACAGCTCAAATCCATCACACATGCCAAACCACCAACAATCTCGGGCTAAATTACCCAGATCAATGTTTAAATCTCATATGCAAAAATTTGACTTGAGACCTTCTTCATCGTGACTCAAATGTTTCATAGGTAACAAACAAATGTTCCATTAGACATGGAAATGCTAAAATCACATATTTAGGATGTCCAGCTTCAACAGGAGTTTAGGGTTTATCAGTCCAACCATACTTCTATGCCTAAATCTCTACTATAATTTATCTTTCAGCTTGTGAGTAAATACCCCCAATGACAGAAAATTTACTATGTTTCAGATCACCCATTACATCTTTAGTTATTAAACACCCTTTCTTAAAATAAATCAAGTATCTATCACCTTGACGCTCTATTCATTGTTCATCATCGACCACATGGAGCCAAGAAGAACAAGTCAAATTAAACTTCCACATTAACAGTCTCTCAGCTGGGACTCTAACATGTCCATGAGTCATCTCTCTCCAGTCCAAGCACCCCTAGTTTCCTTGACTGTTTTCATGACATAATTTCAAGCCCTGTCACCACCCCAGTCACTGTCTTCTGAGCTTGCTTCAACTTGCTTGTCTCTCTGCTTCTCCAGGCTTGTGATGAGTATCACAGGCATCATGTGACCAATTCAGAGTAAATCAGGACCAACCCCTTCTGTTTATCTACTTTATACCTGGCTGCTACATTATCATCCTTTTGACACAAAACACTTTCTCACACATGTCATTGCTAAGGCATGTCTGCCTGAAACAATCCCCTTAGAATCAGGTTCTTAAACCCAAGCACAGATTTTTACATTTATCACCATCTCCTTTAATCTTGTGAGATTTGGCTCATCACTCCTTCCTGTCAGTACTTTTTTGGTTCCTGATTCTCTCATCCAATGTATCCCTATTTATTTTCCTGAGATGCAAGCAAGGGAAAAATCACATGGTACCACCGGAAACTTCTCTTCCAGGGGATATCAACCTATTAATCAACATCATTTCCGTATCTTTGTTCTAATTCCCTTTTGGAGAGTTAAAAATTACAGACCAAGTTAGTCCCCTTTGTAGGTTTCTAAATGACCTTCAGCTGGTCATTATTACTAGCACATGAGAGATCTCAAACAACCTGCAAAGGGGATTGACCTTAAAGCATGTGCCCCTTACACCAGAGGGACACTCTTCTTTCAGTCACACTCTCAGAAAAAGAAAGGATTGGGGAGAGTGGACAGGTTTCCTGCTGCCTGGTCTCCACCTAAGCTTGCATGTGTGTGCGTGTGTGTGTGAATTGTTCTTCCTGGTACTTGAGCTCTGTAATTATAAGAGGAAACTAGAAAACAGCCCCAGATCATGAAATCATCTATTCATGCTGCAAGGCAGTGTCTGTCACGCCAACATTATTCTAACACCTTTCATGCACCACAACTTTTCATTTGAATACTTAGAAGACTTCTTTGAGGTCAACACCAAAATAAAAGAGTAACTGCTGAGATAAGTCATCAATTTGCACTATCTCAGGGGAGTCACGTTGGGACAGGAGCTCAAACAAAGGTAGAAGGTTGAATTCCCATTAGTATCAATTACGTGCTATATAACAAAGATAGTCCACTAGTAGGGTGGTTATGAAAAGCTCTAAAACTACCCAAGGGTTTCAGACAGAGAATTCAAAAGTATGAGTGGATTTTCTGGCATATGAGGCACTGATTCTGGAGTGGAACTGCTCCCAGGTCAAGGAAACTCTTGAATGCAGAGGTTGGGGACAGGTAAACTCGGAGGCTAGTCTGAGCCCTTAGGTTCAAGTGCTTTGATCATAGGGAGCCCTTCAGCTCCTGGTAGCCCGATAAATACTAACTGTGGCATATGCTGAGAACTTGGGTGCTCCTTGTGGGATACCTAATTGTTTTCCTGTCCCTGAAGGTAATAATACTTTGCCACCTAAGTGGGAAAACAGAAAAAGAAAAAGAAAAAAACCTCAAGCTTAACTTTGTGCCTATCTAGTTCTTCGAAGGTAGAAGTTGAATGATGAACTAAAGGCTGAGTATCCCTCAAATGGATACATTCCAAAACTTACAGGAGGTGACCTTGTTCCTGGATAAAAGAAGGAAGTGAGTATGGCCCTTTGGGTGTTCAATCAGGGAGATTTGGGGAAATTCAGTCTAGGAAACGTGGCTGGTCCCAAAGAAGTGCTTGTTAGGGCCAGTGCCAGTCAGGAAAAGCAGAGAGAAACACATCTGAAATTCCCCTGGAAGTTGGAACTACAAAATGGCCATGGGTTTCTGTTGATTGTGTAGTAAAGGGGAGATAAGAGAAAGATTTAAAAAACGAATGGAAAGATTTTATTGAGTTTTCATAACTATTTTAATTTTACTAAACTCATAAAATAATTATTTTTAAACCACTTTACTAATGGCTTACTAGGTCTCAGAAAATTAAGAGATCACAAGTAGCAAATAAAGGAGTCAGAATTCAAACATCAGGCTTGTCTGACTCCAAAATCCATGCTTTCCCCTGTAAGAAAGAAGAAAGAGATGAGAGAAAGAGAAGAATGGGAAGGAAACATAACGTTGAGTTCCTAATATAAGCCAAGTACTATGCTTGGCACTTACATATATATTTATTTTTACTTTGTAGTCTTTACAGCAACAGATATAATTGATATTTTTGTTCTGCTTTACATCTGCAACTGTGGTTTCTTGTATAAGTGTGAAGGTCCTATAGCACATTAACCCCCTCCTATCACTTTTCATCCACCCCCAGACTCCCTTCCCCGATATGCTCAAGGTTTTCCGCCAGTATCTAAAGTATTCAAAGGCCCAGAACTTTCTTTGGAGCTACAATTCAAGAGAGCCATTTTAAGGCTGAGGAATTTCATAATTGACACTAGAAGCCCACTGCTCTAGAGGAAACCAGTGCTGCAGGAGCTCCCTCAAAAATGAGAGGCCACCGAACCAGAGAGGGCAACCAGAAGAGCTTCTCCTCCACTGCCAGAGGGCATCGTTACTGTTTTGTCCATGGTTGTATTTCTGCCACCACCATGCTCCACATCCCATAGCTGTCAAGGAAGAGGAAAAGATATCTGTCCCCCTCGCCCCTGGTGCAAAGGTCAGCCACAGGGACACCAAGCCAAAGCAGCCCAGGCTCCACCTCGCTGCCCTTTCCAGTAGTCCACGTGGAAATCTCGCCAAAGCAAAAGCAAGCTCCCTTTGCTTCCCCCAGGCAGTGACTGTGACCAGCCCAGGAGCCCCTCTTTCTACACTCATCATTATTTTATTCTGGGAGTTCTATCACCTATCCCTATCCACGGGCCTTGCTCAAGTCAACACCAGTCCACCCTGATAAGTTTGCTGACTTGAATCATACGAAGATTGGAATTGAGGGGCAGGAAGTAATCGTGGCCCCTATCGGCCCAGAAGTCTTCTGGGTTCCTTCTGTAAAACTACAAAATTACCTACTCTGTTTCCAAAGAGTTAATTATTCACTTCATAGGGAAAGAAAAAAAAGTTTACCCTCCATTTTGCTAGACTCTCTCTACACAGATGAAGAAACTGAAGCTCAAGAAAGTTGTTAAATAACAAAGAAGGAAGAGGAGAAGGAAAAAAGAGAAAACATACCCAAGATCTTTCAGCTAGTTAGTGGGACAGCAAATTCAAACCCATGTGTGATTCCACCATGGCATGTGCCTGAAAGAAAACAGTTCTCTAAGATTCACAATGTGGAACATCCTTTCTTGGGGTGCTCCCCCGAGAACCCAGCTGCCATGCTGTGAGAAGCCCAAGCCACATGGAGAAGCCACTGGTAAGCACTGTAGTCCACAGTCCCAGCTGAGCCCAGCCTCCCAGTCTTCTGAGCCTGGGTACCAGGTGTGGACCCTCCATACGATTCCAGTCCCCTGCGATTCCAGTCACCTCAGCTGTTTGCATCTTCCCAGCAGAGGTCCCAGACGCCAAAGAACAGAGAAGCCATCCCTGCTTGTACCCTGTCTGAATTCCCAACCACAGAATCAGTGAGTACAATAAGATGGTTGCTGACCCCTTCCAGCGCCCAAAGTTTGGTGTGACCTCTTTGCAGCAATAGATAACCTCGGAAAGTTCATCAGAGAGCTTAGGAGATCAAAGACCCTAGAAAGCAAAGTTTTTGGTTATCCTAAACAAACAGCATGAAAATGAAAGTGCATTCTGTCACAAGTCATCCAAGCGCAAGTGTCTCATGTTATAATTTTTGGCTGAGGGACTCAATATACACATTACTAGGCTATTGTGAACTGAGTATTGTTCATGCTGGGCCAGGAAAACTTTTATTGGCGACAGTGGAACATTTGGATATGGAATTCTCTGCCATGGAAAATATTAAAAACATTCTTTAGTGAAAAACACTGATCATCTGGAAAAAGCTTTATCAGTATCTTACTTACTGATGCTTTTCATTTTCTTATGAGGCAAAAATAGTTTTCTCCTAGGTCCAGGTTACATTCGGAACTTTGAAGAAATGGTCTCCACTGTGCAGGATAACTGTACAAGAGATGAGAAACTGCCCAAATTTTGGAGAGATTAGATAAGGCTATGAAATGCAAGACAAAGACTCAAAAATATGGGATTGACTTTCGTATTTTCTGTTTCTTTAACATATATGGTGTGTCAAGTATCATATATGTGTTGTGTGTGTATGAATTAATCTCTATGTAACAAAATAAACCTCTATTAAATTTCTTGGTTCTGTGGAACTAAAGCATAAGGATAAAATTTTGGATATCCCTATTTTCATCATTTTTTCTGTCATAATAGCAAGCAGTTAAAGTCAAGTAGGACGTATAACCTTATACGTGTATTTATAGACTTGTAACCATATACATTTATTTATAGACTATCTCAGTTCATTTGCGCTGCTATAATAATACAATAGACAGGGTAGCTTATGATAACAGAAATTTATTTCTTACAGTTCTGGAGATTGGGAAGTCCAAGATCAAGGCAGCAGTAGATCTGGTGTCAGGTGAGAGCCCGTTTCCTTGATAGAAGGCCATCTTGTCACTGTGTCCTCATATGGTAGAAGGGGCAAGGCAGCTCTCCGGGGTCTCTATTATAAGGGTACTAATCCTATTCCTGGGGGCTCCTGTCTCATGACCTAATCCCGTTCCCTAAAGGCCCCACCTCCAGACACCCTCCCACTGGGGCTTAGGTTTCATCACACAAATTTTAGGAGAACAAATTCAGTCTATAGCATAGGCTGTCTACTATCCACAGTAAAACATTTATCCACATATTTATTTATTGAGAAAACATACATAGAACACCAACTATGTGTCAGACATGGTTCTAGATCCTGGAAATTACAGAAGTGGACAGAAGAGATAATATCCCTTCTCTCATTAAGCTCACATTGTGGTGGGGGGGGAGTTAAATGATGAACAAGCAAATAAATAATATCTATGGCCTCTGAGGATTCAAAGGAAGAAAAGGGTTAGATACAGATAACTTTTGAAACATGGAGTCACCCAGCAAAGTGAAGTAGGGGTTTTTTCTTCAGCTGTCCGGAATATCACCTCCCTTCCCCTGAGCAGTTTGGCCTCCCTTTAAGGGAAACCCCACAGCTGGAAGCACTGCCAGCCTCTCACCATGGAAACCAAGGAGCAAGAGCCTCTCTCTCCTCCCCCTGCTGTAGCAGAGTGGGCATATGACTGAGATGTGGCCAATCAGGACTTTGATTCTTGATTCACAGATTCCTCACAGGTCTCAATGGTGGCAGGCTAACCAGACCATGCCTGCAAAGAGGAACTTCAGGGGCAGGCCCGGTGGCGCAGAGGTTAAGTGTATATGTTCCGCTTCAGCAGCCCGGGGTCTGCTGGTTCAGATCCCGGGTGCGCATATGGCACCACTTGGCAAGCCATGCTGTGGTAGGCGTCCCACATATAAAGTAGAGGAAGTTGGGCATGGGTGTTAGCTCAGGGCCAGTCTTCCTCAGAAAAAAGAGGAGGATTAGCAGCAGTTAGCTCAGGGCTAATCTTCCTCAAAAAAAAAAAAAAGAACATTCATGTGTAATAGTTAATTTTATGTGTTAACTTGGCTAGGCCATAGTAGTCAGATATTGGGTCAAACATTATTCTAGATGTTTCTGTGAAGGTATTTTTTAAATGAGATTAACATTTAAACTGGTAGACTTTGAGGAAAGCAAGTTACTCTCCATAATGTGGGTGGGCTTCATCCAATCAGTGGAAGGGCCTTAATAGAAAAAAGACTGACCTCCCCTGAGAAAGAGGGAACTCTGCCAGCAGACTGCCGTGGGATTCAAGGTACAACATTAACTTCCCAAGGTCTCCAGCCTGCCAGTTCACCCTGCATATTTTGTATTTGCTATCTCCCACAATCATGTGAGTCCATCCCTTAAAATAAATCTCTTGGATAGGTAGATAGATAGATAGAGATACATCTCTCTCTCTCTCTCTGTATATATATGTATCTATATATAGATATATAAATACACCACAGATTTACATAAGTATACATATAAATACACTACATGCTGATTATACACACACACACACACACACACACATCCTATATATCCTATTGGTTCCGTTTCTCTGGAGAACTCTGATTAATATGCCATAGTTTTTTCAACCTCCAAATTCCTCGCTTCTTCCTCTTCCAAGCCTAGCCCTTTAGTCCTGTGTTATTCTGCAGGTTGACACCTCCACCCCTCCAATACTGATATAATGATAGACTCAATTAAAAAAATTGCCATAGATCAGTCACACAGACTGGCATCATAAAAATATAACCTAAACCTTACAAAATCCACCCTTCTCAAGTCATACATAGGTCCCGTGAATGTCCTTCTGCTCATGGTCGACAGAGGAGCCTGCAACCATGCGCCTTGGCTAAGACAGGAAGACCTTTTGCTTAATATCTTTGTTTTTTCTTCCCTGAAGCTTTTCCCGGACTCATCCCGCCTCCAGTAAATCACATACCTACTCAGAACATTTTTGGCATCCTTCAGTAATTCTGGGTTGATTTACATGTTCTGATTAAAGCATTCCTTGTCTCCCCAGCTAGGTTCTTCAGAGCAGAGACCATGCTTTACACTCCCTCATGCCACCCACGGCGACCCTTCAGGGCCCTGCCTGTGATGGCTGCTGGGTAACTGTCTCCTGAGGTGGTGGAGGCACGATGCCTCCATGAAAGAGCAACTTGCAGCTTGAGAATTCCTACCTGTAGTAGCAGGGGCTGATTTGATTTACAGAGCGTCTTTCTCCCAATGAATTCTAAACATCTGAGCACATTACTTCATGTATGCAAGACAATTTTTTGGCACTTGTTTATAAACAGAAGTCCAATAAAGACAAAACATTGCAGGGACTTTTCCACCGACAGAGTCAGGAAAAGGTAATCTGAGAAAAAGGCTACAACTGTCCTTATTTTCAGTAAGTTGTGTTTTTATGATGCTAATCTGTGTGGTTGATCTATAGTGTTTTTCTTTAATTGGGACTATTATTTTGTCAATATTTGAGATGAAGATAAAAAGGAAACTGGAATGTCTGTCTGCCCACATATCCCTGACTGACTGACAGGGAGAGATAAAGAGAAGGGGAAAAGCACAGAAGGTAGGAGGGGCATTCGAAACTGTTCAGATCTGTTCAGAATGCCAGGAGAGAGCAGAATCAAAGCAACCAGAGGAGATAGGGTGCATCACCCCTCTCGCCCCAACTCCGTGTATTGCTGTGCAATAAAGCAATCGGGCAAAGGATTGAGGCGAGCGGTAAAGGTTTACAAGCTAAACACAGCTAAGATGTGATATTTGGCACGTTAAATGAAGAGATCTTCTTCCATTCCTCTTAAGCAGCATGGTGGTTTTAAAGCATTCCTAACTAGGCAAAAATGTTTCCAAGGTAGCTCCCATTTTCAGCTGGAAGTTAAGTTTAATAGTCACAAAATAAGAGGTTGCAGATATGAACCTGTATTTTTCGAAGTCTTCCGAGTTAGTAAGGGCAAGTCGCAACAAAACAGGAAGCAGAGTTAGGAGACTTTAATTTAAATTCTTGAAGTGTAAATTGCTCTCTGCTATGGGCACCCAACACAAATTTTAATTAATAAATTATTAATTATATGGCCAAAAAGATGAAAGGATCTAGTTCGTGAATATTGCTAGGGCAGAATTTAAGTAACAATGGCACGATGGGCTTATGTAGACTCAAGAAAGGAGAATTCAGCCCCCATTGTTTTAAACTCTCTTCTTTGAATTTATTACAAGAGACCATTAACCGCCAAGCTCAGATGCAAAAGGCAATGAGACAATAAAGGTAAAATTTAAGGCAGCTGAAAGGGAACTTGGCTTCCAGTGTAACTTTCCCATTAAATTACCATCATCACAGACTCATTTTCACGATGGCCCAAGTTACTGGCTTTTAGTACGAGACTCTAATAGGCAATGCAGGAAAATTCTTGTTCTGCTACAGAGCTGCAAACACAGTGATTACACAACTTCAATGCCTTGTACACACCGAGAACAACCATAAAACCCCATCATGAACAGCTCTCTGCATGTGGTGCCTAATAAGTGCTATAATGTGAGTTTCTATAGCTGCTTAGAACACGGCCCAAATGAGGCCCTTAAATGAAATCTAGCTCTTAAAAGTGCCACTTTCAATTCTTATCTAGGAAGTAGAGTTTATACCTGAGTGGCAGATATGTAAGGGCCACTGGGGCCTTGCACAAGTCACTTTACCTCTTGAGCTGCAGTGTTCTCCGGTGCAAAATGAAGACAGTGGTGATGATAATAATCACAACAAAAAAGATAATGATAATATCCAACACCTGTATATTCATCACTATCCGCCACGCACTATTCTGAGCAATTCCTCATTAATACTCAGAACAACCCTATGAGGCAGGTACTGGTATCAACCCCCTACCCCACCCACCCACCCTATGGCCTTAGGTCTCAGCCCAACGTAACCTCACCCCTTATAAATACCTGGAGCTGATCTCAAGTGTTGCCAGCTAAGGGAATGGGCCTTAAAATCTAAGATAGAACATAGCACCAAGACTCTACAAGCAGCATGTATGTCTGTGGTATAATAAGAAACATGTAATTTTGTCTTTGCCCTTGGTTTCTGGCACGGAGTTCCTAAAACCTTTGGAATTTCCTGAGTGATAGGAGTGTTGTTTGTAATTCATAGTCAGCCCCTTTCTACCATACCTGAGTTGGTAACAAGGTGACTCATAGTGGGGCCCTTACTTAGCTTCAGGATGAGTGCTACTCCCCAGAAAGTCCAAGCACATGATTAGAGAGTTGGAACTTTCAGCCCCACCCCTCAACCTCTGGGGAAAGGACTGGAAGCTGGAGATTAAGCTCAATCACCAATGGCCAATGATTTAATCAATCGTGTACACAATGAAACATCCATAAAAACTCTTGAATAATGAGATTTGGGGAGCTTCCTGGTTGGTGAACACATCAACATGCTGGGACTGTGACATACCCAGAAAGGATGTGGAAGCTCTGTACCGCTCATCCGCATACCTTGCCCTATGGATTTCTTCCATTTGACTGTTCCTGAGTTGTATCTTTGAGGATAAAACTGTAATTGTAAGTATAGCACTTTCCTGAGTTCCATGAGTAGTTCTAGCAAATTATTGAACCTGAGGGGGAATCACAGGGACCTCTCAATTTGTAGCTGACCAGGCAGAAATGTGGGTAGCCTGGGGACCCCATCTGCAGCTGGTGTCTGAAGTGAGGGCAGTCTTGTGGGACTGAGCCCTTAACTTGTGGGGTCTGTGCTAACTCCAGGTAGTTAGTGTCAGAATTGAGTTGAATTCTAGGACACTCAGTTGGTGTCAGAGAATTAGACAATAGGTTGTTATTGGAAAAAAAAAAGAATATCCACACTGGCTAATTAACTGGCTAAATCAAGCTCAGGGACAGAGATGGATAACTTCAAAGTGGAGTAGTATAATCTGCTCTGCGACATGTGAACTAACTTGTATTTCTAGTAACTAGAAAAAAGAAACACAGAAAATTCTTTCTTATGACATAATATAGGAATTTCCCCAATCTTGCTTGCCGATCATCTGACCCTACTTTGAATGAGAAGATATATCATTTACTGTAAAAGCCATATTTGAAATTTTCCATGAGGAATCTGCATCTTTTGAAAAAGTTCATTTAAAGACTCTTTCCTCAGAAGAAAATAGATACATATATTTTTGGGGGGGTAGCATTACAAAAGATTTTATGTGATCATGAAAATTATTATAACATTTCTTTTTAAAGTGTTCTGTCTACCCACTTATTGTCCTATAGCCCACTGCAATATTTAGCTCTCCCAATGTCTAGTGAAAGATAAAGAATACTTGACCTTAAGTCACTACTTCTGTAGTCTAAAATACTTTGGTACAAGTGGGAAGTAGATGAAGAAATGGAGAAAGGAAGAAAGAGACAGAGGAAAGGTGGGAGAGACGCAGGGAAGGACAGGGAGAGGAAGTCTGCCTTCCCCCTACAGTGACCCACATAGCAGAAGGCTTCCCCATTGATTTGTAGTCATTCTTTTTGTCAGGTATTAATGTGACCTAATGAAACATCAGCCTCTATCTTGATCTGTTGCTGCTACAGCCCCCTCAATTTATTAGGCACTTGCTTGCATTTCAAAACACAGCCATGCTTTGAAGGATGACTGGCCTCCTCTGATCAAAGCAAATTTCATTAGCTGAAATAGCTTGACTTATAGCCGGCCTATAATACAGAATTGGAAAAAATTTTAATGTCTGTATAGAAATTCCTTCCAAAGATCTTTCAATAATGTTTATTTTTCCTCAAAAGACAAAAGGAAGACTGGGTAACTAAATAATTTCTTACCTAATTGGAAAACCTGGTGCCCAGAAATCATTCAGAAAATTTTCGTATAAACCCAAATAAAAAACCTTTGAAATGCTACCACATAAACTACAAAATCTCCCTTCACAGAGCTGAAAATGATTTAGAAAAACAAGCAGATTGCATAGCTAATTCTTTTTAAGCTCATGGTTGATAGGACTTAAATACGGCCAATTCTTAGTGATTTAGTAAATGATAATCCAAACCATAGATTTTTTAAGACCATGTTTTTCTGGAATCGTCTTTCCTTGGCTGCATTTTGGGCGTTTTACTGCTTTTAGTCTTAACCATTGAGTTTGGGTAAGGAATGCAAGATCCAGCTTGAATTTCTTTATATAATTACTTGGTTACTTGATTGGAAAAGTCCAAACACAAAAACGAGTTTCCAGATTCTCTGTCTTTATTTTATATTATTTCACTATTCTTCTGTTACTGTTTATTAAGAAAAAAATTTAAGGGGCCCGCCCGGTGGCACAGCAGGTAAGTTCACACATTCTGCTTCAACTGCCTGGAGTTTGCCGGTTCAGATCCCGGGTGCAGTCCTACACATCACTTAACGAGCCATGCTGTGGCAGACGTCCCCCATATAAAGTAGAGGAAGATGGGCATGGATGTTAGCTCAGGGCCAGGCTTCCTCAGCAAAAAGAGGAGGATTTGCAGCAGATGTTAGCTTGGGGCTAATCTTCCTCAAAAAAGAAAAAGAAAAAAAATGTTGGAGTTATTTGTAACAACTTTACCATAGAAAATCTTAGATAGTCTCCTACTTAGGCAAAATGAAAGAAAGTGACTTTCAAATAACTTAAATAGTCAATCAGGTTAAGTTAAAAAGAAATAAGTTCAAGCCAGCCCTAATGGCCTAGTGGTTAAATTTCCACACACCCCATGTCGGTGGCTCAGGTTTGGTTCCCAGGCACAGAACAACACTACTTGTCTATCAGTAGTCATGTTGTGGCAGAAGCTCACATAGAAGAACCAGAAGATCTTACAACTATACACAGCTACATATTGGGGCTTAGGGGGCAGGGAGAAGAAAAAGGGGGAAGATTGGCAACAGATGTTAGTTTAATCTTCCCCTGCAAAAAAAGAAAAAAGAGAAAGAAAGTAAGAAATTCATCAATACAAATGCTATTTGACCTAAAATATTCTAGTACTTACATTTTTTCTGTAATTTTGTCTTATATCTGTACTTTATTTTACCTGTGTAAATACAATATCCACTGTAAAAATTTTTAGGATTTTTCCCATATTCAATAACTTTTGCTATACACACTGTATATTATCAATAATTGGGAAAGTCAGAAGATATTTGCATTCAAGTCACTGAATATAATTGCATAAAGAGCAAATTTGAGAATTTATAACTGGGTAAATTCACTTAAAGATTTCCTACTGCTCTCAATAATTAAATAACTCAAATTTCAGATCATTAAGAACCTTGAGACTGAAGAAGACATTCTGCTCGTGGACTGCAGCATCAGCTCCTGCCTGAGAGTTTCCAGCCTGCCCTTCCTGACAGTCTGCCCTACTGATGTGGGACTTGTCCAACTAGTCCTCCCATTGCATTAGGTCAATTCCTTGTGATAAACATCTCCATGTATATCTCCTACTGGTTCTGCTTCTCTAGTTGATCCCTGATACATTCCCCAACACTCTCGCCATCTGCCTCCCCTCCTCTTCCCCATCCAACCCCCCCCCTTCCCTCTGTGAAAAGACTTTCCTTACATCCCATCCTCCAATCTTCCCAGGCACCATAAAGACCTATCATAGAGAGAGAAAAACCCATTAGTAATGAAGACCTAAAACCACACGGCATTTTTAACTCTTCTACCTAAATTCTCTCCACCCAACATTTTATTGTAAAATGTTTTAAACTACAGAAAATTGGAAAATTTTTATGGTAAACACCTGCACAACCTAGATTCTACCATTAACATTTTATTACACTTGCTTCATCCATTATCTAGCCACCCACGTATCCCTCTACTCATCCATCAATCCGCCTTATTTTTTGATGCATTTCAAAGTAAGCTGTAGACATTAAGGCCCTTCTCCCTAAATGCTTCAGCAAGTACATCAATTTTAATATTTGTGTATAGCCTTTTTAAAGAAAAATTTCATACAGATGAAATGCCTAAATCTGAAGTGTACCATTCAATGGGGCCTTTTGTTGTTATTGTTGTTGTTGTTAAAGACACTATTTTAGAGCAGTTTTAAGTTCACAGGAAAAGAGAGAGGAAGGTACAGAGATTTCCCGTATATCCCCTACCCCCACACATGCATAGCCTCTCCCATTATCAACCTCCCCCACTAGTGTGATACACTTGTTAACACTGATGAATCTACATTGACACATCATAATCACCCAAAGTCCACAGTTTACATTAGTGTTTACCTTTGGTGTTATATATTTTGTGGGTTTAGACAAATGTATAATGACATGTATCCATCATTATGACAGATTATTTTCACTGATTAGACAGATTAGATGATTCACAGATTAGACAGAGTATTTTCACTGCCCTAAAAATCCTACATGCTCCCCCTGTTCTTCCCTCCCCCTCCCCAACCCCTGGCAACCACTGATCTTTTTACTCTCTCCATAGTTTTGCTTCCATTCAATGAGTTTTGACAAACGCATCCAACTATGTGACCGAAACTTTATCAATAGAACATTTACATTACCCTAGATTTCCCCTGTGCTCCTTCCCAGTAAATCCTTGTCTTACCTCACCAGAAGCAGCCACTGATACAATTTCTTCTCCTCCATACTTTAGTTTCACTTGTTCAAGAAATTCATACATATGGAATCATAGAGTATGTACTCTTTTGTGTCTAGCTTCTGTAGTACAGCATGATGTTTTTGAGATCCATCCATGTTGTTGTATATATCAGTTGTTTGTTTTGTTTTGCTGCTGAGAAGCATTTCCTTGTATGAACATACCACAGCATACTGTACATTCCCCTATTGATGGATGTCTGGCTTGGTTTTGGCTATTATTAACAAAGCTGCTGTGGACATTCTTGTATTAAAAATAAACAGAAATCCAGGGCTGGCCCGGTGGCCAAGTGGTTAAGTTCACATGGTCCACTGCAGGCGGCCCAGTGTTTTGTTGGCTCGAATCCTGGGCGCAGACATGGCACTGCCCATCAAACCACGCTGAGGCAGCGTCCCACATGCCACAATTAGAAGGACCCACAACGAAGAATATACAACTGTGTACCTGGGGGCTTTGGGGAGAAAAAGGAAAAAGATAAAATCTTTAAATAAAAAATAAACAGAAATCCAAGCCTATATTGAAAGTTTCATTCTCATAAAACAAACATTTATTGGACAGCTACTATGTGCAAAGCTCTCTTCTAGGCACTGATGTCAAGGAGCTTGAAACCCAAGAGCAGAACAAACATGTATGTAAATTATTCCTGTATCAATAAAAGTGCTATCAGAATGGTATGAAATTGAGTGTATTTGGAGAGGTTTCAGGAAGAAGAGCATCAGTGGGAAAGCCTACAAAAGTGTGTTTGGATTAGATTTCAGAGTGTTTTTAATGGGGGCAGTCTCTACTGACTTCAGCAAGTAATGAAAGGGAAATCACTGAAGGGTTTGGAGCAGGGAAGTGATGATCAGAACTGTGTTTTAGTTAGATTCTTCCAGAGCTTATGGCAGAATGAAGAGAGGATAGCCTGGAACTAAGATACCACTAGAAGGCCATTATACCTAAGTGAGGAAATGGAGAACCTGCCCAAAGATGGGGGCAGTGAGAATGAAAGGAAAGAATAGATTTGTTACTAACAGACGAACAGAACTTGGCCACCAACTACTTTTCTAATGCATCCTCTAGTTATATTGTAATTCAATACATATATATGCATAAATTAACAGAAATAAATGTTTCACAAAAACACGCCCCTTACTATGTGTGATGCACGCTAATATTTTCTATTTTTTATTCTCTTTCTTTTTCATTTAAAAGCTGAGAGTAAACCACTAAACTGATTTCATAATCTGTTATGTTTAACCTGTGGTTTAAAAAACACTGGACTGGATAACAAAGACAATGACTCAGATTCAAACCTGGGCAATTGGGATAATGGTGGTTTCGTGCATTTCAAACTATTTTGAGAAGTCTCAACTTGTTAGGGAATAAACATACGACTTAATTTTTTCCAGTAACTACCTTCAGCTATTCTCTGTCACTCACCTTTCATTCTCCTTGAATTCACCCCCATCCAACTTCATGATTTTTTTATTTATTTTTTTAATGGACTTCAGGAGTACAACATTGGATAAAGCATAGTACTTGTTTCATTAAATACTATCATCATTCATGGCCCTCTTCTTATTTATTTATTAATAATATAATCAATACCTATAAATCATAACCAGCCAACTGGAGAATTAGAACAGTGACAAAAATTACATCTATGTTCACCTCCCCATTCTTTCTCTTGCATCCTCTTATCTTATATGACTATTATCCCAAATATGTTCATCATTCCCCTGCTTTTTAAAAAATAATTTATTACAAATGCTAGTTTAGAACAAAGTGATCAAGCTATATATAATCTTCTATGCCTGCCTTTTTTTCACTCAACATTATATTATCATTATTCAGTCCCATTTTTGGATATAGCTGAAATGAATTCATTTTCACTGCTGTATAATATTCCATGATATAAACAACTACCATTTATTTCTCCTTTTTTTTTTCTTTTTCACCACGAACATTTTGGTTATCCACAGATTTTTGTTTATTTGTTTTTGCTACTACAAACAGTGTTGTTACAAACATTTTTGTACCTATGTCCTGGTACACATATTCATGAGTTCATCTTGGATATCTATCTAGCAGTAGAATTACTGAGTCATAGAGTGTGCATATCTTCAACATCATGAGATAATTCCAAAGAAGTTTATCATTTTACCTCGCTCTAGCAAGATATTGGAGATATTGTTGCTTCATATTTTCTTCAACACTTGGTATCTGACTTTCTTCAGACACTTTTTATTCTACTTCTTTAAATTCAGTCCTGGTAAGTTGTAAACCTCAATATCACACGATTTAAAGCTCTCTTTTGAACACCCTTTCCCACCGTGGCATCTGAGACCTGCAGCTCCAGCAGCTTGGGGTGGAGGTTGGGGCATGGCCTCTTTCACGTACTTCCCTCACCCCCATTGCCGTGTTTCCCCTCTGGTCTTAGAGTTGGGAGAAAGCATAGTGGAGGCAAAAGTATCCTTACTTGATGGCTTCAGATCAAATTTTACAATTTCTTGTTGCTGCTAGGACAAGGAGAGAGAAAGAGGTTGAAGAGAGATGGAGGCATGTGAAAGGGTGGGAAGTTGGAGAGGGCTGGGCACACAGCAGATTCAACTGAAACCATTCATCAAGCTCTGAGAGAAAGTGCCTGACTCCTACAACAGTATGCTCTCTGCATTTAGAAGAAGGTGGACTCCTTAGAATCTTCTGTTTACAGCTTGGGTCTTAATCACAATTTTGAAATGAGTCCCACTCAGCACCTAATACCATCCTGTTACAAAGAAGAGGCAGCAGGCTGAAAGGGCAGAAGATCCACCTTCAGAACATTTGGGGTGTAAGTTGTTACCGACACATTCAGGTAGGGTTTCCTGGTAAGCAATTGGTAACAGGGTTCTGGACTTCAGGAGAATCATGGGAGCTAAAGACGAGAACTTGGAAATCAGCCACATTGCTAAAGTCATTAAAAGGTAGGTATTACTGTAATCCATTTTACTAACGAAAAAAACTGAAGCTGAATTGATATAAATAACTTACTCAAGATCACATAATTAGCCAGAGGCAGAGAGGAGATCTGCCCTTGAAATTTTGTGATTGCAAAATCTATGCACCTTTGACCATATGACAACATCGAGTGAGGGATAGCACAAAAAAAGAAGGGAAGGGGGCACCTTGAAAACCATGGAAATAAGATTGCAAATGAGATTTATATCAATTGAATTAGTTATCCTTTATACTATCTGCTTCCAAAAACTCAGAGGATAGAAGGATTCCCATGTATGTTGAGATATGACTGTATCCTAAAGGAAAACCATTCATAAGCAACAATGAAGGTGTGGGGATATGTACAAGGTGTGGGGGGGGGGGGCATAAAGTGGATCATGGTATGAGAATCAGCTAATGAAGCAGAGATGAAAGAGAGGCACAGAGAAAAATAGTGGCAGTTCTCATCCAAGTTCCAAACACTACCCACAGGGAGAAGGAACGCTGGCCCATGAACTCAGTCTTTCTAAATCCAGACCAAGAATACACATGCCCATTGTGAAGATCAATTACTTAATCTGCTCCTCGTCTTCCTGCCCTCCTCTCACTATACAACCTGCTGAAGGTAACTTGGCTTCCTTACACTTTGTCTTAAAGAGAGAACATATTGACCAGAAGACCAGAGTATCCAACCCCTGAGCTTCTTCCATATCTCACTGCAGGTTAATTTATCAATTTTATAAGCATCAGTTTCTGGTGAAATTTTCCATGAGGGTAAGATTTACTAAGTCAATTTTGGGAAGATGATATCAGATTTCTAATCCCACAAGACTCTGGGCAATGGTCATTCCACCATGGTAAGGACTGGTAAGGCTCTGTGAAGATCCAGTGCCTCCCACTCCACTGCCGACCTCTGCTCTGGACTTCTCTGTCAAGTAAGGAGGCACTGAAGCTGGCCAAAATGACTTTACAAAGGAAGAATAAGGAAAGACCCAAAAGTGTCACGGCCACAGGAAGGAGAATGTGATGGTTCAATGAGCAGAGGGTGGGTATCCATTGTGGCAATTGCTACCGAGGCAGTAGACATGAGCAAAAAGAAAAACTTCAACTATTTTCTGTATGTGAGTACATTGTGATGACTAAAGGATATATTATATATAAAAAGCTAATGGATAGCAAATGCAAGAACTGCTTCTGAATGAGGATGTTGAATGTGGATTATTTAAATGTACTAGGTAATTTAGAAAAATATTATTTATAATCTTTGAAAGAGAGTAAAAAGGAGTAAAATTAAGTGCTTTGACTTTTTAAAAGTATGGCTTATTAATTCACTCAATTATACACAGCCTTGGCTTACACATTGAGCAACGTGAAACCAGCTCTACAAAATGAAGAGAAATCAACATGCTCTCCTGAATGTTTGTCCAGGTAGAGATGCTTCGTGTGAAGATATGATATTCCTGATAAAACTGCACATATTGATCATACGGCTAGGGGAAAAACAATTTTCAAATTACTGATTTCTGGATCACAAAACACAGCTTTCCCCTAAATAACTGTTTAAAAACAAAAACAAAATCTTGCCCTTCTCCTTTGCAGCTTCAAATTTTTCAAAGTAATAGCATCTCAAATGCAGCTAAAACATAAGCCAGACGACCCTTGATAAACAATGATGTGTCTGATGGGACCGACGCCGTCATCCCTTCCGTGTCCAGGACCAGAGCTCGTGTTACGTGAGGTCTGGATGGGAGAGTTAAATTTTCAGCCCTGATTTCCCTTCCCACTGTACTTATGATTCTCTCAGATAATCTTTATGTAGAGCAGAGACAGGAATTTGAAGAAGGATTACCTAACAATCTCAACTGAAAAAGAAAACTGCATAAGGCCATATTTCATTTGCCTAAACATGTGGCTTAGACTATCACATTGCCCAGGCTTAGACGGCAAAGTGAATCCTTCCCTACCGATTAGCAACAAACAAATCTGGAAAGGCTATACTCCTTCCTCTAGCTGAGGTTGCAGGTGCACAGGCTGCTCACTAAGGGCAACCAGGCTGTAGAACAACAACAGAGTATACTTCATGAGCCTGGCGTTTTCCTTATGCCCAGACAAGATTATTTGTTAGGAGTGTCCTCTATGATCTCAGGGTAGAACGAGGGAAAAAATATATTTAAATGATGAAGATAGTGTCAAAGATCTGAGCTTATTAATAATCAGGGAGAACTCAATTCTGGACCCAGTAAATACAGACAGTTCATTTAAGGGGGATGCATGTGTATATCAAAAAGAAATCCCTGTGATGGCATGTTCCCTGATGTCTGAACCTACACGATAGACAAGTCCAACAGTTGGCAACTTCAGTAGTGTTTCTTTAATTTGATTTGAATGCTGTACTCTCAATATTGACATCTGAGCTTTATCTTGACTTTCTTTTTTCGGCATGGCCTTCTCGAGGAGCTGGTTGTCTAGGTGATGAATGCTGCACACCATGATAAAATTAAGCACTTTCGAAGTAAACAGTAATTAATACATTTGCTTTCTAAGTTTAACCTCTTCCCTGATAGGGACATGGGAATAGGGGCGCCTTCCTCATCAATTGTCAAAATGAGGTTTGGTGTTAATTCACCCACGTGCTTGTTCATTCTTGATGGGCTGCAATTAGTCCACATTATAAAAATACTTTTAGTAAGTTCAATTTAAAAAAAAAGAAAAGAAAAGAATGCTACATCATCTCTTGCCAATTGGTATATGACACATGTAAACCATTTCTTCACAACTCTTTTCATAACTTACCCATTCTCATTCCACTAATTTCCTGGAAGTATATATGCAGTTCGGTTTAGGTGATTATTGGTTTTTCAGTTTCAGCACAGGTTTCAGTCTTGCCCCAACCTGAGACCTGACATACCAGTCCCCCAATTATCAGCAATTCCATCGAGTTAGCACAGAGTTTTCTCAGTTACAGCTCAGTGATTCAGCGACAAGCAGCAGCTTGAGAGAGATGGGAATGCACAGCAGTGCAATGGCTAATCCTTTTATACTTTTAGGGAAAATAATGAAACTGAAGAGAAACAAAAGCCATCTATAAAAGAATGAAAGTGACACCAGGATGTAAGTGGCTCATTAGGCTAGCACAGTGGGTTTTCACATTTGGGAAAAGGGGATTTGAAGGCCTGGGAATAAATGAAAAGGAATTGTTTTGAATGCTCATGCTATTATTCAGTTATGAGAACATACACACATATACCACACACACTCACACCTTCACACGTTCACACCTACGTACCCACTGGAGAACACAGTAAATGGGTGTTCAGTGCCCAAGAAAGGAAAGGGTAGGAGCAGCAGGAGTAGGTTCGTTGGCAGAGCTACACAACAAAAGACAAACACGCACAGCGTGCAGTATGTGTGCTTGGCTCAAGTCTGTGCAATTAGTACTGCTATTTACAGCAAACTCCTTGTACCAGCACTTTAAAAGTAAATGACAACTACATTGAAACTGTTTAATCAGGATGCAAAATTGAACCACGGTAGGTTCCAAAGCTGATTAACTAGCTCACATTTTTTTCCCCCTTCTGCTAATTGCTAAGTACATTTGCTGGTTCCTGGCATTGATTTGCTAGATTCTAATTCAGGGTATGAGTTTAAAATATTAATCCACAAACTTCTCATTTTCTTTATTGGTCAATACAACTCATGAGAAATTGTACTCCATAAATTCTTGATCTTAATGCTTCCACTTTGATTTTTTTTTTCCTGATTCTTCCATGTAGTTCATATATTTGTCCCCATCCCTCCCCCTGACAGGCTACATTTTTACTCTTTCTCCTGCTAAATTTCCTTAGACAAGAGCAACATCAGTCAGAAAAATGAGAATATGAGTAACAGAGATTAACAGATACCACTTAGAGGCCAGGGGCTCAGTATGATCGGTGTTCTGAAGAACGGAAACATGTTAGAAACCCAGGGAGACTGGTTCCCAAAGGTAAATGTGGGCCAATCCCTTCCTTTCTATGAATGTTTCCAAATACCTTTTTGGGAAACACTCGGTCTTACATTAATAAATATGTTTTCCTTGGAGTTTGTGACTAATCTAATTTTACAAAGATGCCAATTTGCCTGTTTGTTGGGAAGAATGATATTAGTGCTTCAAAGAGGGTGATTGACCCCAGCAAACATATAATGCCTGATCCTGTAATCTGTTCTTTACAGACAGGGAATAAACTAAACTCTGCACTCTACGATGACCCACAATGATGATTCTTCCAGCAGATAATGCCATGAAAACCTCTGTATTCTACAGTCCCTTTTGAAAAGAATTATTGTTCCTCAAAGGGTCTACCATTTTAATTGCAATTTCATTTACACTACATCAGAAAAAAACCAAATTCACCTTTGCCAAAGAAAAGGCAAAAGTATTACAAGAAGTTGTACTTCCTTATTTCTAGAACAAATATTTCCCACAGAGAGAACAGAAATCAACTGAAATCAAAATTTCTTGGAAAAACTAATCAAGCCCTTAAAAGATCTATTTGATGCTAATATAACAGATATTTTTTAAACGCGACCATTTTATTTACAACAATTTCTCTAATTATTCTTACCACTTACAATTCAGAGAAATAAAGTCAGAGGAGTTTTGAGAAATAAAGAGCCAAGGAAACAGTATTTTTTTTAAGACCGCCTGTACTCAAGCTGCTTTACTCATATCATTTCTCTAGATTCTCAGAACAACCCTGTAGGGTCCAGGGGATTATCTGACAGGTAAAAAAACTGAGGCTCAGAGAGACCAACTAGGTTGTCTGAGATCACACAGACAATTTGACTTTGTAAAATTAAGCTGTGTATTCAGGATTCAAACCTGGGACTATCTGCCCTGAACAACCATTGTAGCCTTTCCACCACAAGACGTCATTCCCTAAAGTTCTCTATCTTCCTTTTCTCTTTTTTTCCAAAAGCAAACTTCTTATATCACAATGGCTAGGGAACTATTCAGGAATACATCATTTAATTTATTAAAGGTCTTCTTATGTATAAATCAAATTAATTTTTAAATGAACCAAGGGTGTATTCTTCTGCTATAAATTCTTTGGCAAATAATTTTAATAATGTTTTGTTTAAATTATTAAATCCTCTTATATTTAAGGTACATGTCCGAATTTGGACTTCAGTATAACAAATTCAAGCAGGGCACATAATAATTATGAGCAATTCTTCATATATAAACATAAGTGAAACCAGTGACCTGCCATAAGTAGGTAATATTATTCAAGGTGTTTTTCCAACAGCGGTGATGGATTTGCACTGATTCATTCTTTCTCTTTATTTTGCTGGCTCCCTTGGGACCATGTGTATGTATTTGCATTTGCTAGAAAGTCTGTTTAAGATTGAGAGCATGAAAATAGTGCAAAGTGAACTGGCCCACGAGGGAATTAAACCTATGACCTTGGCCTCATTAGTATCATACTCAAATCAACTGAGTTAACCAGCTGTATTTTCTTAAGTCCAAGCACATATTTATTTGGGCAATATGGGAGTCTCAACTTCTTCAAGCTCCTCGGGGACTTCAGCATTCATTCATTCATTCATTCATTCAACAGATACTAATTGAATACAGTCATGCATTGCTTAATAATGGGGATATGTCCTGAGGAATATGTCAGGTGACTTCATCATTGTGCAAACATCATAGGGTGTACTTGCACAAACCTAGACGGTATAGCCTGCTGCACATCTCAGCTATATGGTATTAATCTTATGAGACCACCATCATATATATTGTATCATATAGTTGATCGAAATGTCATTATGCAGCTCAGAATTGTACTTAAATTGAGCAAGTCTTGTCCTCAGTAATCTGAGAGCTATCAAGCAGTGCAGGGTGTGGCTCCTGGTCACCAGGTTGCAGGTTAGATGATTGAGGGGAGAAGACATAGACATAAATAGACTCTTGTGTAAAAGTTAAGAGCCTGGGCCTGGAGACAGAGAAACCTGACCTTGAAAGCTGGCTCTGCCGCTTACTGGTTGTAGGACATCTGTCACATAACAGTTTCTCTAAGTCTCCATTTCCCTACATGTAAAATGGAAGAAATACTATCACAGGTAGTCCTAAGAACTAGACGAGAGCCCATTCTTAAAGCCCTCTGCACAGCTGATAGCATATATTAAACACCCAGGTTGTAACTACTATGCTAAAGACTGGAAAGATGAGAATCAAAATTTTCTAATCTCCTAAAATTACTAAATTTGTCCAGAACTAAAGCTTATCCTATCCCAAGCTACCCATATTTTTCTTCCTCATTTCTACTAAAGGTGTCACCATTCCTCAAACCCCATCTCTGTAAACTCTCGTGTCTTTTCTACTTCTCCCTCAACTAGATACCAACATCTCAGCACTACTTCCTGTCACTTCCTTTGCCAATACCTTTAGTTCCCCTCTGAGCCACCTCCTCAGCTACTCCCCAATTAAAGTTCTCGGTTCCTGGGCTGGGCTAATCCCTTGCCTACTTCAGCAGCCCCCTGATTTGGTATATTTCTTTCCAGTTTATCATTCGTCCAATCAGCAGTCCATGCAACTGCCCCTAGCAATCTTACTAAGCACAGTGCTGGTAAAGTCCTGACTTAGCCTTCATTGGCATTCCATTTCCATTACTCACTAAATGGTCAACTGCCATACAAAAATTCCTCTCTTTGTGCCTCCATTTCTGGTAGTACCCTCAATATTTGCCATGAGTCATAACACATAGAGGTCAAACTTCATGGTCTTCTGGTCTGTCTTCATCTTTCCACTTCAGTGTCTTTGCTCCTTTCATTCTTTAACTCCTGAAACTGTCTATCCTGCATAGCCCAACTTAAATGCATCCTCCTTCAAATCAAGCCAGTTTTGGTGCTTTCGTCATGAGACAAGCTCTTCCTCCCTCGTGTTCCAATTACACTTCATTTGTTGTTTCACACACATTCACTGCAGTATATCTTGTATTGGAGTTATTTATATATGCCTTTCCTCCATTTCTAAAGTAAACTCCCTGAAGACAGTCACAGCATCTTATGCATCTCTCTGTCCTACAAAATTCTAGAGCAATGACTTATTCAACCTCCATGGTCCAATAGCCTGACTCCTTTATCCACTTTTAGCACTAACACTGTATATGATAAGATTCTACAAAAGATCTCCTAGTTCCTAAAGTCTATTGACACATTTTAGTTCTTATTTTTACTTTTTCAAAAATTTTTACTGGCCTCTCTGCAGCATTTGGCACTATTCACTCCTTTCTTTCTTTAAATCTCTCTTCTGTTAGCTTCCATAACCCCACTCCCTCCTAACTTTACCTCCTATAATCTTCCTTATTCTCATTTTCTTTCATGGGGTTCTCTTCCTCACCTAACCCTAAAATACTTTTATTCTCATGTTTCAATTATCAGTCATGTCCTCTTTTCATTCTACGTGCAATCTTATTGATGCACAAAATTTGACCTAAATCCATCAAGTTCTTCGCCCAACCCTCCTATTCCTTCCTTATCAAAAAGCATCAACATAAACTCAACCACTCAAGCCAAAATCCTGTAAGTCATCTTAGAAGTTCCCCCAGTCTCATGCCAGCTATCACTCTCCTGCCTCTGAGCTCCAAATCCACCCTTCATTGCTCTACTTCTGATATTGAAGCTGGTCCCGGTGAACATTTCCCCTTTGCCAGTTGGCCCAAAGTTAAGCTTGTCAGTGGAGGGAACTGAAGAAACATCACAGAAGGAAAGGGCTTCTCTTCCTGGTTGCAGTTTTACTTACTCTCTTCTTGATCCTGTGCTGCCGGTCCAGTGTAAAGGGCACTCAGTGGTACTCACCCCCAGAGAGTTTCAGCAGCCACCTTGTGGACAGCTCCGGTGAGTTCTACTGCTGCCACAACTAGCTTCCCAGCAAAGTCGCCATGAAGTGGCTCCCCAGCAAGTTCAGCAACACTCCTCCAGACAGCTTCCCAACAAATTCCACCAGCACTCAGAGGCCAGTTTTATGGCAAGCTTCATCAGCACCCTAGCAGATGGTTTTCTGCTTGCCAGCCTCAGGCTGCTGGACTTCAGTAGAATTCTTCACCATCCAGTGGGCTACAGAAACCCTCTCCATTGAGATCTAAATCTCAGCCTTGGCGGGTAGGAACATTTCCAAATTTATTCCTTCCTTCAGTGCTCTGTCTACACCAGGGGCAGTGGCTGCTGCTTATATCTGCTATTCCTGTATTCTTTAGACTTCTCCTTACCTCTTAGTAGTTAATCCTCTGTTATTAGTTAATAATTCTTTATATTAAACTTTCCCTGTTGGAATCACTGTATAGTTTCTGTCTCCTGACTGAAGCCTGATTGATATCCCTCCCCATCTCAATTCCATCTCCTGAGCATCTCTCAGATTTATCAACTTCTCTCCAGTCCCAGAGTTCCCGCCTAACTTTAGACCTGTGTCATTCTTAGTTTGGTCTTTAGTATAAGCCTCTTAAGCAATTGCCTACTTCCAGTTTAGATGTTTTCTAGTACTTCGTCCTACACCAGAGAAATCATTCTATAATGTGCAGTAGGTGTGAATTTTGAGTCACCAATTCAAATGTGGATGAAATATCAAATTATTTTTCCTGAAACCTAATTAAATCTAACTCTGAGCAGAAAATCTTATTCTTAGTTATTATTGAGTTTCTTCTAATCTTCCCAACCCTTCTCTCCAGGATTCTGTGAGGATCCAAGAGTCTTATGTAGATTAAAATATGATCCCTTAATGGTGGGTGGCATAGCTAGTTCTCCCGAAGCACAGGAATCTTTGCTGAAGCTGGTAGACCCATTACTATGAGTTCAGCCTTCTAAGGGCACCCCACCCTACTCCCTTCCCAACCTGTGCTAGCTTCCTGGGATATTATAAGGGACTGGAGCACAGGTCTGCATGGGCCCTGAAGACCTCCACCCCGCCCCACGTTGGGAGACCTCTTGCTTCTCTCCTCTCCCTCTGCTTAACAAGGTGAGCCTTCCTCTCAGTAAGATTTATTTGTTCTGGTAACTCTGCTTTTAGACACTAAGACACAAAATTCCTCAGGCCAAGAAACACAAAATCCTGGCCACTTTCTAGAAATGAAAAAACAGAGAGAAATACAGGGAGAACAAAACAGAAATTAGTATCTCACACAAGGTCAGAATCTTTCCAGTCTGGAAAAAATATTCAGCCCTTTATGTTTCTGGCCAAGACATCTTGAATACATGCTGTATCCTCTTAAACTCCTCCTTTCACTCTTTCTACAAATCATCTGAAACTTTGAACAAAAGATTTAGGGTTCAGAGACACAATTTCTCAGACTTTGGTACTTTATTTCTTGCTACAACTGTAAGGCAATGAGCACAGAGCTAGCCGTCTGAATTTTGCAGGTGGGGTAGGCAAACAGTAGAGAAAGGGGGAAATGCAGGGAGAAAATAAAACATAGCTAATGAACATAGCTAATATCTCAAAATATTATCCCACAAGACATTCAATAAACCATCCTTTCACAAAAGCAAATTCAACTTGTCCCTCCCCAGCTTATCACATTTCATTATTTCTCAGTTATCCTTAGGACAAAATTGGGTCTCCCTGCATTTGATCAAGTTCCTTCCCAATGTGGCTCTTGATGACTTCTCCAGGCTTACCCCCTCCACAGGCTCTGCACCAGTCGTACCTAAGTATTGGCCATTTCCTCCCTCTTGCCTTGTACTTTTCCCTAAGTGCTCCATCCTAGAAACACCTAGATTTGTCTTTCAAAACTCAGTTCAGGTGACACTCCACCAAGAAACCTGCAGACATGACCCCCTACAACATCAGCCACTCCTTCACAGTGCTTCTGCACACCCCACACATTCTGCAGCCACAGCACCTGTGTTGTGTTTTATTATGAATGGGATTTTACATTTCTGTTCACCTTTCTTTTCTGCCTCGCCCTCTAGATTGTGAGTTACTTGAGGAACAGGCAGAGTATCTCTTATCTCTGTAGCTAAGAACAAAGATTGCTCTTGAGAGTTTCCATGTTTGTTGAAATCATTTTATTAATTCCTTTGGGTTGTTACAAAGAAATCTGATGACAGGAGTGCCCTGAAAGAGGCATTGCTCCATGAGGTGCCAGTACTGAGTCGTCAGATATTCTTTCATCTTTCTGAGTACACACTAAACTCACCTTAAATTTCAGCTATAAGGACGGGCCTTTTAATTACTTCATCTTTTCAATCCTACTTATAACATCTGCTGTGATGTAGTCTTTGGAACCTTCTAAATATAGGAAACCACCGAACCTCTCATTCTCTACATTTTTGGAAATGAGGAGTGTGTTTTGGAATATGATACTCTAAAAGGGGCATCTCTTTCTGATGACCAGTTTGTGGACTTGCTAATGATTTGCATTTTTAAGCTTATAGAGTTTGAATTATTGAGTTTTCAGAAGGGGAAGATATTTTCCCCTTAAAAATGAGATGTTAATATTGTTATGTTGTTTGTGTATTTTGGCAATCTTAAGAAATGCCATCTGGATTAACAAAATGAGGTATATTCTTAGGGGCTGAAAAACAGCTCACAATTCATAAAATGCTAGTGCGGAAAATGTAAGTTACTTCAAAAAACAACAATAATTAAGGGTATTAAGTTAACTCAACATGTGGCAAAAATATGGTAAAGGACTCAATATAATTTGTTCAGTGCTTGGTTAACCAAAAGTGAGGTTATCCAAGTGCATTTCATTTTGCATACAGCCCCATTTCCGTTTGTGATTATTAGGTAAACTGCTCTCACATTTTTGCAAAGCAGCAGTTCTGCCTGGTTCAAAACTTGGCTCTGCTACTTTCTAGCTGTGCAAACTTAACTGCTCTGCACCTCGGTTTTCTCGTCTGTAAAATGGGGACAATAATAGTATCTACCTCAGATGGTTGTGGTGATAATGTAATAAATAATTTCATTCAAAAAATATTTATTGATTGCCTTCTGTGGACTAAGCTCCATTCTAGGCACCTGGGATACAGCAGTGAATAAAACAGGCTTATATTGTAGTCAAAATGTGCAAGGCTTAGAACAGTGCCTTGCACATGAAGCATGTAGAAAGAGTTATCACCAATATTATTAATACTGTGACCAGAAAGTAAGTACGTGCTAACTGGTATGTATGCGCAGTCCTTAAGCAATTGTCCAGGATTTCAAGTCACTTCTCTGTAGCCTGTCACACCCAAGGCTAGTGGATGAGAGGTTGCAGACCACAGCCCACCTGAGCCTGGGGTGGGGGTGTGGGGGAGGGAGGAAAAGAGAGGAGATAGTTTCATCTACTTTAAGAAGCTTAATATTAACACTAGCAATTGAGTTTCATGGGGTGCATTTTTTCCCTTCACGAAAGCCTGGGGAAGAAAGGATGGAAACATAAAAAACTCAACTCAGGGCACAGAGACTGAACCAATCCTGAGAGGTTCTCTTTTGCCAACAGCACTTCAGGGATGTTCTAAAGAGGCTGCAACACGTGGTACATGAACCTGAAAGGCAGCCGCGGGAGGGGTGTGGAGGTTTTGGGAATAAACAGATCTGCCCAAATCCTCCGTTTCCTCCAGAGCTTTGTACCAATTTAACTTCACATAGAGCGCTTTTCACAGAGAACGGCCGCTACAGGTGGCCTGCAGTGTGCTTGCTACTATCTCAGCTTTCGATTGCTTTTGCCAGTAGTTGGTCTTTCCCCTTCACAGCTTTTATCCATCTCTTCCTCCTCCCCAGTGCTTGATTTACAGACTCTCCCTTACACTCTTAATTATTTAATAGGTCATAATTTTGGAGAAACTTATTACTAACATGATTTTGTAAGATTCTTCTAAACCCTTTTGAAGACAGGTACAAATAAGAAAAGCACAAGCTTTTCTGAACTTTATCATATCAAGATTTAGACATGATATGGTGAGTTCTTATTCCCACTCTGCACACTGTCATGGAGGGCTCTCAATGCCTCCAAGCTCCTTGTCACATGAGGCCAGATGGACAGGGCCACTAACCAGTCGCTGTGTCTATACAATCCATCCAGACCTTGGTGAGAGTCTCCCAAATAAGACCAGGTGTTCCTGAGAAGTGCAATTAAACGGACCCCACCCACCTTCAGTGATTCCAGAGGGATCTGAGTGTCCTTGTGCCTCACATTCCTGCAAACCTTAGTCACCCTCCAAGACACAAGCCTCTCCAATCATTTGTCTGCCCCAGGATATTTAATCCCAAAATACTTTTTGCTTCCTCTCCACTGACCCAACTTTCCTGTTCTTCTCCCTCTCACGCCTTCCATGGGTGCCCCTAGAACTCCTTTTAATGGTTAACAAACTTCACCAGCCTCCTCACTAAACATTCCTTCCCCTTCCTGGCCTGCCCGAGAGAATAGTCTTTCTCTACACCCTCCCTCTCAAGCTGAGTTGGGAGGTGGGGTCAATGTTTTCAGGAACTTTCCCATTCTTGTGAGGCTTGTGGCATTTTGCTACTTCTCCTGGTTCCTATTCTCTACCAGCTTCCAGTCACTTCCCCCTTTTCACCAAAGTCTTAGACACACTGTCTCCATCCACACTTGGAATCATAATTCTGGGAAAAATCAATGCTCATAAGAACAAGCTGGCCAGCACTTCAGTCACCCAACACTTGGATCCAGTCATCAGCCAGAGCAGATCCATCTTTTTAAATTATAAACGTGGTCATATGATAACCTGCACCCCCCTATTCAAAGCACTTTCACACTATTGATTCGCTCCCCAATTAGACTGTAAGCTCCATGAGGGCAGAGATTTTTGTCTGACGACTTTACTGCTGTCTTCCTAAACTCTACTGCAGTGCCTGATGTAAAGCAAATTTCAAGTAAATACCTGTTAAATGAATAAACGATGGCCTGTGTTTGCCTCGATGGACAAAATGGCTTCCCAGAGGCAATACAGTTTGAGAAATTCATGAAATCAACGGGACTTGAACTAATTTACATTCAGTAATGTGGTAGAAGTAGGTGCCAAGCCACCCATGTATTAGCTGTCCTTGCAACACTTAGCAACTAATGGCCAAAAAGGAGCAAAAGACCATTTGCTGGGCTAATGAGAACTTTATCTCAAAGGGAGTTTCCAGTAAAGCTTTCCTGACAGTGTTTATAGCCATTTGTTATTTTCCTATCTTCATGTAAATTGTTCTGATTGGCAAAGAAATTGCTTTCTCATGAACTAAAACAAGACTGATCCTGTTGGAAATGGCCTGCTGAAGACTGTCCTGGCATGCTAGGTATCCTCTGGACTCAAACCGAACCACAGCTCCCTTGTAAGATAAGTAGGAGAGGCAACAATTTACCAAAATAGATGAATTTAGCAAGTATTCCTTGGGTTTGATCTGCTAAGATGTTTTAATACCACAAAGAAAAAAAATGAGATCTCCAACCACTTTATAGTCCTTGAGACTAATTAATTATTTGACCTTGGAACCTCATTAGTCAAATAGTTCTATTAATTAGGATATTCCTTATTTAATGGTGATTTAATTTAATTGTGACTTTTTAAAATTGTAATTATAGTGCAGGGCATTTATGAAATGTCATGTGAACTTGTGGTTACAGAAGTAAACTGAGATCCAGGGTTACTGGGACTCCAGTGCTGACTTCACAATAGTAGGCAAATACCTGGGAGAAGTTTCTCTCCTCCAGAAAAAGCGTGAGCTTCCTTCTGGGTCTTTCTGTGCAGCCTCTAGGAACACCACAGAGATTCCTAAAATTAATACTTACCCATACAGCATAAATACACAATAATACTTCAGTTAACCGCTGGGACCAAGAAACAGGTATTCTAATCAAGCAGCTTTTTGAAAATCACCTGTTTTTATTATAGAACAGATCCAGGCAAGAGCTTCTTTACATAGGACTTATAAAACAGTGAGCAGAACAATTCTTTTTCAGGCTTAGAGTGATGTTAGTGCATCCCCCAGTCAGGCGTCTTGAGAAATACAGAATTTTACCAACCACAGACCTTCAGTCTTATAACCAGACCTTCGAATTTTGATGTAAAAATAATGTCAATGAATTTTGGCAAAAGTACATAGGGATTTTAAGGCAAATAAAATCAAACTATAACAGCAGCTACCATTTATTGAGCACGTATTAGGTGTCAGGCTCCTTGCTCAGCTCTTTGCATGCATAATCTTTCCCTAAGGTAGAAAGCTTCAGAAGTCCATGAAAAATGACAGGCATCTAAAAGAGAAAATTTGATTACAAAATATAAGCATGGAGTGCTGGCTCTGAAAAACAGTGGGCATATGGGAGGTATTATAAAAGTAATAAGCTTTAAAGACACAATCATAAAAATGTAAATTTAGGAGTTCAATCAATTTTTCCCTTCGGATCAAAACTGCAGTCTCTGGAGGTTGAGAGCACAGAGCTCCAAGAGCTCTGGGGAAACAACAGGGCAGGCTTACCAATTGCACCCCCTGAGTCTCTCCTATAACAGAGATTTCTCTGTGTGGTTGGTAGAGTTCCTAGCCTGCTGTTGAGCAGGGGGGAAATCTGGAGTGACTGAAATACAGTAAGCATTATTATTACCAAACAGATGCTAAGAAAGTAAAATAATAAACAGCAAAAATGAAATACAAGTCACAAGTGATTTTTGAAGATCCCAGCAGGAGAATAAATACAGCTTTAAAAAATATTTATTAAATAAAAAACTTAAAAACTTGAATGTGAAGCAATTCCATGATTATGCATGCACCAAATCAGTACAACCAATCTATACAATATCAACCATGAAATAACTATAATGATATTTAAAAATGATACCGAAAAAAATTTATTTTCATCACAATAAAGGCCAAGGTACATTTAAATGGATCAATGGATGATGCGAAAAGTGGTAACACAACTCATTTCACCATCTGGAGTACTAAAAGGAAATAGGATTAATAAAGCAAAGATTGAAGTAGAGCACATCTAGTAACTACCACAGCTAACTGAAGTGTTAAAGTATGAACAGTAATTAGCAAAAGATCACAGTCATGAAAGAGATTACCTGAAGTTATATGTTGAATGTTGAGAAATATAAGTAAAAGAGTTTAATTCCAGTTGTAAATTAGTTCAGGTGCTCTTTAAGCTATTTCTACTTAAGTGATATGAACGATGCCTGACTCGGCAGTCAGAGTTTATTTCTAACTGTGAGTTAGCTGGCCACGCGTTAACTTCCTCAGCACAACAGTGTGAGCACCAGCCCAGGGAGTGTCTGTACAGTCCTGCTTAGGTTTTTCAGAAGAAAGCTTTTATAAGAATAGTAAAAAGCACACAGAGATATATGAAAACTGTTTGGCATTGATTTTTCTCTAAAATTTCTCTGGGAACGAAACCGCCCTGTGTCAATGACAGAAAGAGGGGAGGAGTTATCCTCTGCTCACCTGAGCTCGCCTCTTCAAGACATGCAGAACAGAGAAGTCTCTTCGCATAGTCATTGGGAACCTCACACTTTGGGTCAGCAAGCTTTTTCTGGAAAGGGCCAGATAGTTCATATTTTAGCCTTTGTGAGACAAGAAGCAAAATCAAGGATAGCATGTCGATACATAACAAGAGAGAAAACCTATTTCCATAAATCTTTTATTGGCAAAATTCAAAATATAGTGATGACAATAATTGAGTACAATTTTTTTGGAATACAGGTCTACTGATAAGAAGAGTGAAATTCTGTTTTGGGGGATAATTCATTTAATTGGGGGATAAAAGTTAGTGCCTTATCACCAAATCAATTGCAAATATTCATCTGTAAAAACATTATTAGTTCATGGGCCATACAAAATCAGATGGCCAGATTTGGCCTGCAGACCATGGCTGACTATGAGACTTCTTAGTGATGCCACAGAAGAGTCAAAAAGCAGAAGCAGGGCCGGCCCCGTGGCTGAGTGGTTAAGTTTGCGCGCTCTGCTTTGGCGGCCCAGGGTTTCACCAGTTCGGATCCAGGGCGCAGACATGGCACTGCTCATTGGGACATGCTGAGGCAGCAGCCCACATGCCACAGCTAGAAGGACCCACAACTAAAAATACACAACTATGTACCAGGGGATTTGGGAAGAAAAAGGAAAAATAAAATCTTTAAAAAAAAAAAAAGCAGAAGCAAAGACCAATAACAATAGAAATCGTAATTTACATGTTTTTGGAAATGTATTTATGTGCATCTTTATTTCACATTTCATTTTGTTTGAACTTCTCTTTGATTGGCCAAAGGCATTCATTTGCCTTGGGGGTGGATTGGAATTATTTAGCAGATACGAAAAGAGGGAGAAAGAACAATGCTTAGCTACTGACTACTGAAATAAAATATTTTGGTTCCAAGCAAGGCCAGAATATTGAAGCCAAGCATAGCAGAGTGAAATTCTTTTTTTAAAAATTACTTAAATTCCTATTTACATATCATGAGCCAGGTTTGACTGACTGCTACCTTCAGTTGCACTAAGCCAAAGGAAAAGAGTAAAGGTTATGTTTTAAGGGAAGTCTGCTACATGATGTCTTAGTCACCTATGGTCACATTAATGTTGAATAAGAAACCACCTCAAGTTTCAGTGGCTTACAACAATAAGAACTTACTCTCATCTTCTTGGAGCCTGTAGGTCAACTGTGGTTCAGCTAATCTAGTCGGGGCTCAGTGGAGTGACTGTGTTTCAGGCTGAGGGACTGCTGGGCTGTGCTCCAGGTTGTAGGTTCACCCAAGTTTGCTCATGTCAGCTCATTCTGGGGCCAAGGCTAATGAAGCAGCAATTTACCAGGGCATGTTCTTCTCATGGTGGATTATCAGAATGCAAGAGGCCAGCCACATTGCACAAGCATATTTAAAGCTTCTGCCCATGTCATGTCCACTAACATTCCTTGGCCAAAGTTTGTCACATGGTCAAGCCCTGTATCAATGGTTAAGGGAAGTACACTCTGCCCCCCAATGGGATAGGAGGAGAGTGAAATTTGCTGCACAATAGTTCAAACTATTGCCTGAGGAGAGAAGAAAAACCCTGAGTGTAGAATCCTACGAAGTATGGAAAAGGAGATGAGAAAGAAAGTGAATGAGAACAATCCAGCAGACATTCCCATAGTATCAGTCAGGAAGCATTTGGCCCCACGTAACAGAAAATCCCACTACAGTGGTTTAAACAGTTTTTTGGGGGGTTTTTCCCCTCATAACAAGAAGCACTGAAGTAGGCAGTTGAGGACAGATGTTGCTGCCTACGTCATCAAACATCCAGAATCCTTTTATCCTTTTGTTCTCCCATCCTTAGCCTATAACTTCCTCTTCTCTCTCTCTTTCTCTCTCTAATGATCCTAAAAGACTGCAGGATGTACATATTCCAAACAGGGTTGAAGGTGAAGAAGTCAAAAACCTTCTCCTCTTATGGCCTTGTTTTTTTCATTCAAGAAAGGAAATCCTTTCCAGTTTCTGCAGCATCTTTTTGGCCAGAACTGTGCCCCATGGCCACCTCTGACTGGATGACTAGGATAACTGAATATTTAGTTTTCCAACACTGATGTCACAGGAAGGCAAGAGAGGAGGTGGTTGGGATTGGAGACTGAGTGAGCTAATCCATCTTCTGTGCTATAACTTCTCTATCCTAAGCTTGTGGTAGAAAGGGGTTTGCTGTAACAATGCCCAGATAGGAATGGAAGTACACGGGAATGCTTCAGCAAGTAGACCACTCACCTGGGTGCAGCTGGGGGGAGGCTACAAGCCTGGAGTCAGGCCCTGCACTGACCTAGCGCCACATCCAACCTGGCTTAGAAGTGTTGGTGAAGGAAGGTATATAGAGAGATGCATGAGGTATGTGTCTTGGTTCCTGCCTGTGCATGCTCTCGGATCCAGGAGCTTCATCTGTCCCCATGAAAGAAATTAGAGTACGGGGAGGGATTCGAGGAATAGAGGCCTGAGAGGAGGGCATTCTGGGAAGAAATGTTCAATGCTCAATCCCTTCTCCTATGATTCAAAATTATTAAAATAGGCTGTGACAGATCAACACGGCTTTAACCAAGTCTCAAAGACAGGAAAAGGCAAAAGATTCCTAAAATAAAGTTACTTGGTGGTGGAATAAAGCCTGGCCCAAAGAGCTGACCCAGTGCTGACTCAGGGAGTCAGATGAGAATGATGTTTCTGGGTTTGTGATGAGACTAAAGCTGGATTGCCCAGCCCTACCCTTCTGGATCAGGCTTGTGCCCCAAAGAAGTGGCTCTGAAAATGAATCGAAAGGGCTAGGAGGAGGGAAGCAGAGTAAGCAGAGGAAGGTGAGAATTTTCCCTCAGTGCCTTGAAGAATCACAGGGTGATTCTCTCCCAAGATGCCCTAGGAAAGACCAGAATCAGTATCAGTGGTAATGAAGTCTACAAGAGGTATAGCTGCAGTCTATTACCATGGACAAGATTGTGGCTATGGACCTCATCTCATTTTCTGAGCATCAGCTGTGACCCCAGCTGTCTGGCCTAGAGTTTCAGCTGCTTCCAGAGAGGGGCGTAGCATCCTTTATCACTAGTGGGGAGGCATGGAACTAATCCAAACGCAATTTTGAAGGGAGCTTCTAGCAGTTATCTCAGGAGGCTGTTCTCTCTCTAGGCAAGACCTACCTTATCCTGAAAGCCAACAGAGTAGGCCCTGCACAATAGGAGCAAAAGAAGAAGGCTTTTAGGGCTTTGTTATTCTCTTTCTCCCCTGAAGAAGAGAAAAAATAACTCATCATATCTTCTTACTAATATAAATGACAGCATAAATCTCAATTTTGTTTCTGGGGAGCATGAGTCAACAATATTTTAATTTTTGAGATTACAGGTAACGTTGGTCTGTAGCTCATAAAACCATTTGGATAATAATGGGGAAGAATATCTTTAATAGGGTGCAGTAGGAGCTAGTTTATGGAGAATGAACTTTCTATTAATTGACTTCAGCAATCCCTTTGCATCTCAATTTTATATTTTCCAGAAGAATAATTGAAAATAATCATTAAGAATGTCCAGGAAAGAAAACTTCCCTTAATTATCTTCTCCAATAACTGTGAGAAGCTGCCGCCTTGCAACAACGCAGTCAACCCTCTATATGATGATACTGTTAGAAACGAGGAGAGAGTGAGAAAGAAAGCGAGAATTAACATAAGAAAGAGAGAAGTGGAGAGAAGAAAGGAATAGCCTCCACAGCCTGCCTGTAACACTCCAAAAACAGGGAAGAGGAAGGCAGTACAGATGCACCCTATCTAGGTTCGAACCTCCGGTCCCCCCGTGTATCAGCTGTGTGACATTGGGCATCATGTAAGTCCCCTAAACCTCAGTCTCTTTATCTGCAAATTGGAAATAAGAGTTCCGACTTCATACGGTTATAACGATAATTAAAAGATAATAGATATAAAGCACTTTCCAGAATGGCTGGCAACAGTACTTGATAAAAATTAAGTGGCGTTCCTACATAAATAAATAAATAAAACAGTCCATCTCTGCTCATTATCTATTAGATATCCATTACATCTGACATAATCTATAAAATGGGTTCTGCCTTAAAGGGATTCGCTCTCCCTCATAATCGTTTGGAGTCGATTTTTCCACCTATTGCTTATATAATGAGCCTGTCCTTCATAAGTTCCTCTTCACCCAGTTCCTCACTTACCGCGTCCCCATTCCCACGTTTCCTGGACCAGAGCTGGCTCGGCCACAAAGGAGGTAATGCCCACACTGCCTGCTCCTCTCCAGCCCTCGAGCTCAGTACGGTCACTTTCATGGGCTCTTCCAAGGTGCAGATGCAGTCAGCCAGCTGGTGAGTCAGCCAAGCAGAGTCACAGCGGCCAGCCTCTCACCCTGGGTCATTCAGCAGTCACAAGGCCACAATGCCTGCCACTTAAGGAGAAGGGAACTCTTGAACTGGGCTCATCAGCAAGCTTCTTCCTTCCCTTCCAGCCATGTTAGAATCTCATGCTTAAAAATTTCTCCTCAGGCAACGAACAGCTGCCCCAAACTTGGAAGAAACTTGCTACTTGAAGAGTCTCCTCGCAGTGAAGATCCAAAACAGACTACGAGCCTATTGATGGTCACCTCTCACAGAAGTGTAACAGTTTAGAACTGAACCAAGTACAGTCCTCTCATTTCACAGAAGAGGAAACTGGGGCCCAGAGAGGCTGACAGCTTGTCTGAGGTCCCACAGCCAGGTCACAGTGCAGCTGGGAGGGACCTGACTCCTGGTCCTGTATCTTTCCATTAGATCCTACTATTTTCTTCCTGTTTTGGCCCAGGGCTGAAGAGAGAGTGTTAGATTATGTCAAACATGTCCCTTTAAATAATACAATCTAAGCAGCTACCATATTATAGGGACTGTTGACAAAAAGAGAGAATGCCCTCCTACTTTGAGATCGGCACACATTGAAATAAGCAAATGTCTTACATTTAACTTGATTGTCTAGAAATTAAACTTATGTCTCTACGAACACACCCAAAATTATGAGGGGAGCAATGCTCACCAAAAAGTATGACTTTCATCTATAAAATTTACTTTTAGGATCCTGAATAGAGACAAGGAAAAATCTAAGATGTTGTCAACTCTTATCCACCTGGTGTGCGTGTGCGTGTGTGTTTATCCTGACAGTGCATGGCAGGTCAAATTTTTCAAGTGGTGAAGTTTCCTGCAAACAAGGAAAGGGCTGGCCCTGTTGTGAGTTTGCCCTAATGACTGCCCCTTCCTTTCCATCTGCCGTTGGTCAAGCTGCAACTCCAGCTGGGACAAAATCCAGTGCCGTGGGCTCGGCAGTCGATGTTGTTTAGGCTGAGCACAGATCATCAGGACGCTGAGTTTATCTAGACTTTGGTGAAATGTAGAGGTTATAATGTAAAGAAAGAATATATTATGTCAGGTCTGGTCAAATTCATTTAAACTCTAACCTACTCAACACACATACTATAAATTATAATCTGTAAACATTAGTTGACCGATTAATCTTTAACTTAACTACTGAGTAGATAATAGAACACAGAGTTACTGTGAGACTTGGGGTAGAAAATCTTTAATTCATTCTCCACCTACATGTTAACATTCGATGCAGCTCAGAACAAAGAAACATATATATATAAGAAAGTTATAAAATAAAGGTCACAAAAAAGGGGTAGGAAAAGGCAAAAGACACATAATTTTATCAGAAATTTGGGATGAGGCAGTTGCCTGAACACTGAGTTTGTCTTGGGCTTCCTGACCACAAATAATATTGGTGAAACTAAGCTCCCTATTTTTACATATTTACTACCACATAGATAACATTCTGCTTACGTCATTTAATTCTCTTTGGTTCATATACTTTAAACCAAAGGGAATCATATGTGTAAAGGGTTTTCTGAATTGCCTGGTTGTAAGCCAAAACTGCTTAAACCAATGTAACAAAATTACGTTATGGACAAATTGAAGACCCACAATCACTTATCCAAAACCATTGGGGCCAGAATTCAGAATTATTCAGAATTTGAAAATGCAAAAAATTATATGGAGCCTGTGTTACATATCATTTCCAGAGCCTGAGGTGGCACCCTATAATCAAACATATGCCTATTTCTGAAATGAAATGTATGAGTCACACTTGGTATATATGAAGTCTAGAAATAGCCTCCCATCAGTTCACATCAGGTTTTGCCACCAATGGAGTCTGTCACAATATGAAAAAACTTCGTTTGCAGAGCTTTTTGGATTTAGGAACAGTGCATAAGGGGTTCACACATACTCACACACGCACACACACACATATACACATATATGCACACACATAATAAAGAACTACACACGAGAAGTATGACTAGGGAAAGCTTTGCCTTTTTTCTTATTATCCGTTTGATCTGGAGCAAATTATATCACTCTGGGCTATTTTTGCAGCCACAAAAATAGGAGTAAATGTGGAATTAACCAAAAAGTAAACTGTGACTAAATGTTGTAAACATTGTGTGAAGCGCTTTTGGTGAATGAGCATAGCCAGGAGGTTAGGAGATCTGAGTGCCACGACACCTCTGCTGTTGACTTGTGATGTGACCCCTGGAAAGTCACTTCATTTCCCTGGTCCTCAGATTTCTCTCCTGTAAAACGAGGTAATCATTTGAAATGATCTCTAAGGCCCTTTCTAGATCCACAATCTTTGCTTCTAACGTTTTTCATTTTGTTCATGTCAACAAGTTTAATTTTTAAAAATTAATATCCAGTAATATATGTTTTAAATCATCTCTTGATCTAATCTATTTTTTTTGAGGAAGATTAGCCCTGAGCTAACTGCTGCCAATCCTCCTCTTTTTGCTGAGGAAGACTGGCCCTGAGCTAATATCCTTGCCCATCTTCCTCCATGTTATAATTGGGACGCCAACCACAGCATGGCGTGCCAAGTGGTGTCATGTCTGCACCCGTGATCCGAACCAGCGAAACCTGGGCCACTGAAGCAGAATGTGCGCACTTAACCACTGCGCCACCAGGCCAGCCCTAATCTGTCTAGTTTTACACAACTGTACATGTTAATCATCCTTTAGTCATTGAATTACAAGAGTTTTGGGCCAATCACTTCTCTGACCATTTCTAAATACGTTGTTTTACATACAAGCAACATAGAACAACTAAGCATGATAGTAAAACCAGAAGGCTCCAAGTCCTTTCAGCTGGACTTTGCGAAGCTCTTCGTATTATTTTTACATGCCTTGATGTCCTTAAAATAAGAACAGAAAGTGCCACAAGATTATTTCTCAACTCTGGAAATATTTGCGAGTAATTTTGCCAAAGTATTAGTCAGAAATGCTAATTGAAAACTCCAGATGGCAGTATCACAGTTACCTTGCCTTGCTAATTCTCCTCTTTGAAATCTTGCCCTCCTAAGAAAACACGTTGAAAAGAAATCTCTTTGAAACATTATCTTGAGCATGGAAATTAGCTTCTCAAGGGGTGGTTGGTTTTTTTTCAATTTTCTTTTCTTTTTTTTTTTTTCCTTGAGGAAGATTAGCTCTGAGCTAACATCTGTGCCAATCTTTCTCTACTTTATATGTAGGACACCTACAGAATGACTGGTGAGTGGACTAGGTCTGCGCCCTGGGTCTGAACTCACAATCCTGGGCTGCCAAAGCAGAGCGGGCAGAACTTTAACCACTCAGCCACAGGGCTGGGCCCTCAAAGGTTTTAAAGAGAAAACTCATGCTTATGGCCTGTGTATCATGTCTTTTTTTGTAGTCACTGTTTTAATTTATAAAAAGTAAATTTTGGAATAGCTCGATGGTAGGAAACAGTGAATTGAGTTTCTATAAAAATATTTACCAGTTTTGAATCTTACTAAACTTCTGGCACTCAGGGCGACAATTACTGTTAGCCAATATTCCCCTGGAGCCAAGCCAAGTTCAAAGTTTCCAGTGACCTTGAATGGGACTTTGTACTCAGGTCAGCTGCTTGGTTATAAGAATAAAATAAGAATCTAGGTCAGTATTGCTTGTACTGACAGCATAACACTTTTAAAATTATTGTCATGTGTATTTCCTCCATGACTTATACTCTTGCTAATGTATATTTTCCCCCTTATCTGAAAAATATGTTTCTAATATTGTGTGTGTGTGTTTGTGCACGTACACATGTACCCATTCACTAACCTCTCCATCCTCTGTTCTCAAAACTAGCAACTCGTATCACTATAATTACTTATTTAATAATTGAAGGCCAGTCCTCCAAATCCTAGCTCAATTTTCCACTACTAATATGCATACTTCCTGCCCTACTCTTGTCTCTATAGGTTTAGAATGGAAATTGGAAAGAAAGAATAAGGATTAGAACATTTTATCTTACCCTCCCTTTTAACTCCTGTCCCAAGCTCTGCCCTACATTCCTAGTGTGTCTTGAACAGTGGCCTGAAATTAATGTTAGTTTATTTTAGTATGTATTTGTGACTGCAGAGACACAATTTAATGCATGATATATCCAAACACGTATTATTGTAGGAATGAGTTTTTCTTGTCTTTTTCCACTGAGTTAAGGAACATGTTCCCTGACACATGTAAGAAATATTTTTATGGTTGTTTTTATATTTTTACACATTGCAACTCATTTCCTAATCCAGCTTTTCTAAACTGTTTAAAAACAGCCATCACTATTTCTACTTATTGCTCCACTTTTTTGAGTGATAGTCTCACTTTATTAATTTCTTTTAAAGCTTAGTGAGCAACGTTTCTGTATAACTTCTCTGCCTTTTCTTCTAAGAGTATGGCCTTGAAAATATAAATATAGAGAAAGATACATATACTTATCGTAACTATAAACTATATGAAGAAACATTTTGATAAGTTGAGAGAATTAAATGAGAAGATGAAAAGAAGGCAAGTTTTTTTCTCCCAGCTCTATTCTCGACCATAGATCCCATTTATACAGACCTCGCCTATATCACCACCCCACCTACCTCCCAATGCTTGTTGACTCCGCCTACTGGTCTACCTGCCAATGGGAGGTAAAGGAGAATCAAGGAATGGCTGCTAAGGAGAGATGGAAACAAGGCTAAAACATAAAAGGAAATAGATGGGGGAAGTTTGAGTGGTAAGCTAGTGGGCTCTTGCACTCTTGTTACTAACTAAACAGTAATGCACAGACTTTGAAGCAGACCAAAGAACAGGAGAATTTTCAGCATCTGTGTTCCCTATCCAACAATAGCGTTCTCCTCCCCTCCAAACTTAAACACTTACTCAATTTCTTTACATAAATTTTCCCATAAAAGAGAACCAAATAAGCAACTATGAATAAGATCTAACCTAGACTGTTTTTATGAGTGAGGCTAATAGATCTGATCATGCTTAACTGTGATCATAGATTTTGGTGGAAGAAATGGTGTATTGCTAATAATTTACAGTCTCTCCAGTGTACACTCAAAATAATAATAATAATAGATAACTATCGTATACATCTATATGCCATACACTTTCATGTATTCTAAACACTTCACATATATTAAACTAACTTACCAGTCACAACAATCCTAGCAGCATCCTTGTTGTACAGACAAGGAAACAGAGACACTAAAAGGTTAAATAACTTGTCCAAGGTCACCCAACTCATAAGTGGCAGACTCAGGGTCACACACACACAAGAAATTTTCACTAACTTGAGAAACTTGAAACTTACTAAAAAACAGACAATCATGCAAATGAAAAAATAAATAACCATACACTTTGACAAATGGAAATTGGTTTCATATCCCACATTTAATTAATTCTGTTGTAATTTCTGAGAGGAGTTTAGATTAATCAAACAAAAAAAATTTCAACCACATAGTGAATAAACAGTCATGCAGCAACCATCTTGTGCCAAGAATTATCCTATGGAGTGAAATGTTTTCATCATTTCCTTAAAGTTAGACGATATACTATTTGAGTAGTCCCACGCTCCAGCAAAAGATGCACGAAAAAAAGTGTGTGTGAGCATTATACATAAAACTGAAGCTGTATTATGTCCTCTAACAGTAAAAATATTTATCGGAACGCACATTAATCCTCAGCTGCCCCTTGTCAGCAGTATATTAAAATTACAGCCTTTCCTGACTTTATTGAGAATTTAAACTACACGTGTTATTTAGCTCTAATCTTACCACCACCTCAGATGTTATGTTTGTAAACTTATACCTCCTGGTTCCTTTTATAGGATGCAATTAAGGGGATAGCTGCAAATGGTTGTGACACAGTAATTTATTTTAGCATGGTGGTTTGATTTAAGGCTATTGATATGTTTGTTCAAAAGACTGAAGACTGAGTGTTGCATTAGACATTTAAAGGAGGTACCATAAAATCAAACTGCAAAAAGTACAATGGTCTATATGCCCATCATAAATGCACTGCCTTACTGTTATTTTGAAGACCTAAAATAACTTGCAGAAAACTTCACAGTATTAATTCTCCCTCTAAAGATGAACAAAATAACTGTACTAAACCTCTGGTTAATATTTTAAGCACAATATTAGAGTTTAAAGACTTAAATATAAACACTGGAATGAAGGTTTAATTTACATTTTTTAAATAAAGCTTTTAGAAACATTTCAAAGAAGTTAGGAAAATAATAATGCAAATACAGAGGACCAAAATGAATTCCACAAAACACTAAAGGACTGTTAAAGGCGTTACCCTTTCCCTCCAGAAAATTCATTTTGGCGTCAAAGAATCTGGAGAGATGCGAAATTTCTTCACAGGTTTCTTTCCTATAACTCATTGATAATTTTCATATGTTAATTGCCTTATGAATCTCCAAGAAGGAAATACGACATACAGTATTTCCTGAAATGTTTGACTTTAAAACCCCTTTTTCACAGATCATCTTGGAGGACTTGAGTTACACAGAAATCATTTGGGGATTTTTGTTTCAGAAAAAAAGGACTCTTGCCACAAATATATTTGCTGGCCTCTAAAGGAAAGATGCTCCTGAGTCTGGGCTCTCCCCTCTTATAAGTTTTCCACTTGACTCTCAGCTCCCTTAAGGTAGAGGCAGTGTCATCCATCACTGACTCCCCAGCCTAGCACATTGCTTGATATATATTAAGGACTCAATAAATATTTGCTAAACATTTCTACTTAAGATATTGTCGTTACACTGCTGTCTCATTATCCTTTCCTCTTTTTTCTCCCATTCAGCTCCCTGAAGTTGATTCACTGATTGACCATTTAAGTGTGGGCCTTTCTGGTTCCTAATTCAATGTTTCCAGAGCCGAGATAGGATTAGATACCCAAACGTAGCTTCTAGGTACTCACAATCTCCTTCATAGACAACCTGGGTGCCAGGAGCCAGAATTATGTGTGTGTAAGTTATACTCTCCCAATCCCCTTCTGGATTGGCATGGCCCAGAGATCTAGTCCTCTTCTTTGAATTTTTTGTCTTTATTTCTTTTATATAAAATATTTAAAATATACAGAAAATTGAAGAGAATGACATTTTTTTTCCCTGAAGATTTGCCTTGAGCTAACATCTGTTGCCAATCTTTCTCTTTTTTTGCTTTGAGGAAGATTAGCCGGGAGCTAACATCCTTGCCAATATTCCTCTATCTAGTATGTGAATTGCTGCCACAACATAGCCGACAAGTGGTGCAGGTCTGCGCCTGGAATCTGAACCTATGAACCTGGGCCATCAAAGCGGAGCTCACCAAACTCAACCACCAGGCCATGGGGCCAGTCCTGAGAATGATATTTTTTAAACCCACCTCATGGCTTAACAAAATGTTAACACTGGCCATATTGAATAAAACATTACAGATATACCACTTGTAGCCCTCCTGGTCCTCTTCCTATTCTTCCATTCTGAAAGGTAACTGCTATCCTAACAAAGTCAGTGTGAATCCACAATATCTTTATTACATATTATGCAACCAGAGCAACACATAAATATTCTTGTATGTGTTATTAATATGCATAAACGATACCACTTATACGAACCATTCTTCAACTTGCTTTTTTCGTTCAACATTATGCTTTCAAGATTTATCCATGTAATACATATAAATCTTGTTCATTCACTTTAACTTCTATATAGAATTCCGCTGTTTGCATATGCCATAATTTTCTTACTCATTCTCCTATTGCTGAGAGTTAGGTTTTGTTGTATTACACTTGTGAGGGGAGTTGCAGTGCCCCACCCAGATCCCTTTTCCCAGGTGGTGCATCCACCCCCAGCAGCTCGAGGTGTTGGCTGCTGATGGCTCACAGCTGCCCCTTTATTCAGAGATCCCTCTCGGCTGACAGGAGCTGCCTTTCCCTGGAACTGACACTGCCCCACCCCATATACGCACCCCGGTTATGACAGTAATGGAGTACAAAACAACCCCTTTACCTCAAGGGAGGAACTCTTCCTTGTGATTTTATGTCCCAGAACCCTTCATGGATCTGACAAAAACTCGACTTCTTCACCTGAGACCACATTCTTTCCTGGCGTTTCTCTATCTTACCCCTGCTTCCCTCACTACTTCACGGGTTTCTCCTCAAGAGCAAGCCCGCAATAAATGGCACACACCTTCATTGCTGTCTCAGACTCTACTCCTGAGGAACCCGACCTCAGACAAGGTCCCTTCCATCAACGCTATTATAAACTGCTGTGACCATCCGCATGTGTAGATTTGCCAGGGGGTTGCTTGGTACACCAAAACTGCTGCCTAGTAGAATAGGCTTATCTTCAACTCAGTTAGATGTTGCCAAATTGCTTTAGAAAATAGCATCAATTTATACAACTAGTCCCACGTATGAGAGTTCCCATTTCCCCACAGTATCTCCAGCACTTGCTGCTGTCAGGCATTTTAAATTTTGCTACCAGGTTGGGAGGAAAATGATTGATCTATCTCACTCCTTTTTTCTGGGTTGTGTCCTTTATATTTTGTTATTTAACAAACATTTATATAGCACTTACTATGAGCCTCATAAATGTCCTAAGCACTTTACTAATACTAATTCATTTATTCCCCATCAGAGGCCCATGAGGTAGGTATGATTATTCCCATTTTACAGATGATGAAATTGGGTTACGAGGAGGTGAGTAATTTGCTCAAGGTTGCACAGATAGAAAGTAGCAGAGGTTGTATTTGAATCAAGGCAGCCTGTCTAAAAACTTCATGTGCTTTGTCACTATATTAATGCTATCTATTAATTACATCCTTTAGTAGTTCTTCAGTATTTATCTCTGCCTAGTGAGCCTCCTGAACTTTGGTTCTCTAAAAAGTGTCTTTTTGTTAAAAGAAGAAATAAAAATAAAAAACTGTATAACAGTTGTGGTCCACTGAATAATGCCTGCTTCCTAAGATACCCACATGCTAATTCCCAGAACCTCTGAATGTTACCTTATATGGCAAAAGGGCTTTGTGGATGTGAATAAATTAAGGTTCTTGAACTGGGAAGATTATCCTGGATTATCCAGATAGGCCCTAAATGTAGTCACCAGTGTCCTTATAAGAGGAAGGCAGAAAGAGATTTGACTACAGAAGTAGGAGATGTGACAATGGTAGCAAAAGACTGGAGTGACATGGGGAAAGTTCATGAGCCAAGGAATGTGGGTGGCTCCCAGAGGCTAGAAAGTCAAGGAAACAAATTCTCCCATAGACCCTCCAGAAAAATCAGCCCTGCCAGCACTTTGATTTTAGCTCTGTATGACTCATTTTGGACTTCCAGAACTGTAAGAGAATAAATTTGTGTTGTTTTAAGCAACTAAGTTTGTATTAATTTGTTACATCAGTAACAGGAAAATAATGCAATAATCCACCCCAAAACTCAAGAACTTAAAAAAACATGATTTATTCTTGTGGATCTGTGGGTCTGCTTATCTCCTCCACACTCAATTTTGGGTGGCTCTGCTCTTTGTGTCTCTCATCCTCCTCCTGGGACCAGTGGGGTAGCCCAGGCATGTTCTTCCCCGAGGCAATGGCAACAGCACAGAAGAAACTCACAACTGAGGTGTAGGTTTGAAACTGGTACATTGTCATTTTCACTTCATTCTGTTGGCTCCAGCAAGTCACATGGCTGAGCCCAGAATTAAGCAGTAGAGAAATACACTCCACCTCTTTTTCACTTCAACATTTAAAAATGCATTCCATTGAGCAGGCCCGGTGGCTCAGCGGTTAAGTTCGCACGTTCCACTTCAGCAGCCTAGGGTTTGTCCATTTTTTTAATTGAGCTGTTTTTTGTTGTCCTTGTTAAAATGTATGAGTTCTTTATATGTTTTGGATATTAACTCATCTCATACATGGTTTGCAAATGTCTTCTCCCAATTGTCTTTTTGTTTTCCTGATGGTTTCCTTTGCTGTGCAGAAATTTTTCAGTTTGATGTAGTCCCATTTGCTTATTTGTTCTGTTGTTTCCCTTGCCCAGTCAGATATGGTACTTGAAAATATGCTCCCGTCTTGTTTCAGGTCTAGAAAATTTACAACTATATTTCTTCTTTCTTATTATCTCAGTTTTATGCTTCTGGGATTCTTACTGGGCCTTCTTATCTACCCTCCCTCTCTCCTCATCATTTTTTTATATCTCTTTATCTTTTGTGCTATATTCTGATTGATTTTTTTTAGAATTGCTCCCAATTCACTAATACTCTCTTTGCTATTTAACATTTGTTGAGTTTTCATTTCATATACTATATGTGCTTTATAACTCTGCCTGTCCTTTTTCCATTCTATTTTGTTAATTTTTTATTATGGTTTTTATTCTTTCTTTTTATCTCTTTCAGCCTTTTTAATATGCCTATTATGTTTCAGATAATTCTATAATCTCTGGCTCTTGGTGTGCAAATTCTCCTGGTTATTGCAGCTGTTCCCTCTCCCTCATGGAGCTTTGTGTTCTGATTTTTTTTTAAATCCCCTGTGCTCCGTTTTGTGGGGTGATCCTTTCAGAGCTGTTCCACTCCTGTTTCTTCCAGAGACCTGGGAGGTTCATGAGTTCTAGCGCCGACATTGGTGTTAATTTCTCAATTTAGGATTGCTGCACCCCAGGAGTGGTGTAAATTCAGGACTCACACCTGTTTGTGCCAGCTTACGTTTCCAAATCCTTGCAGATTTCTTTACCCCACCCACCCGAGGCCTGCCCCAGAGGGTAGAGTTTCTGTAGAACTCTGCAGTTTTTGCAGAGTTTCAGCCCTTCAACACTCCCATTGCTGCAGGGGACCTTCCCAGTGTCTGTCTCACCTGAGCCTCATCTCCTGTCCCTGAACTGGACACTAGTCTCAAATCTCAGTCTGTTTGGGAAACCCCTGTGAGCCTCATGGCTTCAACTTCTCCTTGCAAATCTGACTTCATATTCCTTCCTCATTTCTGGTACTGGGGATTTTTACTTTCTTTCTCCCAAGTTTGGTTATTTACTTTTAAAAATGTACATATTTTCCAGTATTTCCATAACTAGGAGCAGGAGGAAGAGACTTTCACTGTCATTTCCTTTCACCATGTTGATAGGAAGTCTCTGCCTTGACTTTCTACTGCAGAGTGACATCTGGTGACCCTATTTACTTTCCCAGTCCCCTTGTAGCACTGGGACCCTATTCTAAATCCAGCTCCTACCCACTGGCCCTAATGTCTCCTAGCCTTTCTTCCCCACTGAATCCTCTACTCACAAGCACCACTATACGAACGTCTTCCAGAACCAGTCAGATTAGATTAGATTTTCTGGTTAGATTTCCTCGTTGTAGCAGCCCTGCCATATTTTAACTCCTATTTCCAAAGTCAAGCCAGAGGTTATGACAGTGCTTGGATGCTAAACAGACTACCCTCACTCAAGACCCAACTGTCCATCCAGGTTACTTCCTCCTATCCAGTCCCCAACCACGAGCAAAACCTGTTGAATGCATCACTGCCAGCACATGGACTAGGCCTCAGCCTTCTACCCTGTGCTCACCAAAACCTCACCGAGAATAAAGTAAAATCTTACTCTAACAAATATCTAACTATCTGGAGCCCTTGATTAAACATTTCCAATCCTAAGCCTAGTGGCTAGAACTCTATTTTGAGGAAAAGGAAAAAGAAGCACATCTTGAGAAAGGAAGTGTACCCCAAGGATTTGTTCAAATAATAAATTCCCTGCTTGTGCGCTGAAGCTATATACATTCATTCCAATGTCTGACCATACAATGATTACTGACATTCAGAAGGATCAATATCAGACGCTGGAAATCCACAGTGGCCAAAGAAACATTAATATACTTTTTGTACTTCCCATGACACTAAAGATTATGAATACATTTTAAAAAGATTTTCAGTAAGAATTGAAAGTGAAACATTTAATCTTAAATTTAAAAAAAATAATTAAACAAAATAGCATATTACCCAAATATTTCCACCAATTGAAGCATTCCTGTCAATACAATATTTCTATTAAGGTACAGTATCATCTAATGAAATTTTTCAGATTCCTGAAATTGTTCCCAATAGATGTTTTAAAATTAGATATAGATTTAATTCACCTTGTGAAAACTTGCAGAAAATATTCTTTTGACGTGATAAAAAAAATCAATAATGCCGGGGCTGGCCCCGTGGCCGAGCGGTTGGGTTCGCGCGCTCCGCTGCAGGCGGCCCAGTGTTTCGTTGGTTCGAATCCTGGGCGCGGACATGGCACTGCTCATCAAACCACGCTGAGGCAGCGTCCCACATACCACAACTAGAAGAACCCACAACGAAGAATATACAACTATGTACTGGGGGCTTTGGAGAGAAAAAGGAAAAAATAAAATCTTTAAAAAAAAAATAAAAATAAAAAAAATAAAAAAAATAAAAAATAAAAAAATCAATAATGCCATTTGAAGTTGACTTTTTAAGAATATTGTGATCTATATCAGGAGAGGTACTATTGAAAAATCTTTGGGAATTGTAAAATAGAAAGAAGAATATAAGTAAATCCTAATAATATTCTTCTTGAATATCATTTTTGAAAAAAGAAAACTTACCCAAAGAAAAATTAACGTACATGAAGAACCTATCTCTTAGCTTTTTTTCCCTAGAATTCCTTAGAAATATTTGCTTACTCATGAGTTCTACAAGACATTTCAGTTGTCTCCCTTCTGGGGATTTTTTTTTTAAGAAAATTCCCTAAATAACTTTCTAATAAAGAAGCCCCTTATGTATCTCTGCCATGTTTTCTATTTGATTATTTTTTAAAAGTTATCCCACAAAATGTTTAGTAACACTTTCTGGGGAAAAAAATTCGATGATTAGAGCTAAAAGACTTCTAGTAGTAAACATAAATGCTTCTATATTTCTTTCAGCTGATCTGTGTAACATTAAATATATACAGGATAAGTGGGTGCAGATATGATTTGATACATGATATAACTAAACCATGAAATGAGGTCTATGTTACTCTTAAAGATATAGCAAAGAGAATATTCTCTTAATATAAGTAATTAATGAGGTATCTGTTATAATATTCCCAACCTCAATAAAATTCTCTGCCTAACTATTTTAATGTCCAATCTCTCCGGTTTAGAAAGCATCTAATATAATTCACTCTCATTGTAGAATAAACCTAACTATAACATATTTGCAGACCATTGATATTTATGGATCAGAAAGAATGCTACAAAAAATACTAGATATGCTTTGTTTTTAACGGGAACATTTCTAATACCTACATAAAATTGGATTCGCTTGGGAAGGCCTAGAGATTGGTTAGGTCTTTCCACCCAGGTTAGTTTATTGCAGTAGCTTCTACTAATGATAGTGCTTGTTTGTGACTAAATTTCTGAGAGTTTAAGTTGCTTGCAGCAATGGTAGAGTCCCTCAGACTTTTCAGGCCTCTGGTAATCAAGACGTCACTGGTGGGTGGGCAAGGAGGATTCTCCTCATGGGCCAAGAAAGGACAAAAATCCTCTCCTAGTCTCTTACAGGGGAATGATGTGAGCCTCCACAGATTTTCATTTGTACATATGACCAAGGACCAGTTTCAAAAACCTACTATCTTAGCCAGGTGCCCTGGAAAGCAGAGAAAGAAGCTAAAGCATATGTGCACCTACTTTATTACACAGCACAATCCAGCAAAGCAGGGAACTAACAGCAAGAAAATTAGCGGAATCAGCTTCAATTCCTATGTCTGTTGCTGGTCCCATAATAAGGCCATGTTTGATATTCATCATCTCGTCTTCCCTCCTCCACCATCCATTCTAGATTCCTTCATTCTTGGCCAGCACTTTGGAGGGTCTGGCAATCTTGCCTAGTGAGTGGCCCTTCCATAAGGAAAGTACACCCTTCCTTCCATAGGTTGTTAGCTCCTCCTCATTTCTAGGTCACATATATGTGGGCACCAAACAGATCTCATAGTGTCTTCTTCCTCACTATCAACAAGGAAGCCCCAGGGCAGAAGGTGAGCAGTGCATGGTCAAGCATAAGGAGAGGTGCTGTTGAGTTGTACTCTCTTGAAATCAGTTAAAACCCTTACTGAGATGGTCACTGCAGTGGCAACTGGAGTGGAACAAGAGATCAAAGACTCTTGGAGACAAGTGACATACAAAGGATCTAAAATGGTACAGAAGTGTGGTACTTCTAGTACGTGAGTTAGTAAGCATTAAATTTTTCCTTCTTAATCTAAAGGTAGCATATTCTCTGAGTTATTTTTCCCTTGGGAAGTGGGAATGAGTAGGGTAGGTGGTCCATAGGGCCTTTTGCCTTATCTCAGTATTTGCGGAGGGGTGTCAAAAATACTGCATACTGGGGCCGGCCCAGTGGTGCAGCAGTTAAGTTCACACATTCCACTTCGGCGGTCCAGGGTTCGCCAGTTCAGATCCCAGGTGCAGACATATGGCACCGCTTGTCAAGTCATGTTGTGGCAGGTGTCCCACAAATAAAGTAGAAGAAGATGGGCATGGATGTTAGCTCAGGGCCAATCTTCCTCAGCAAAAAGAGGAGAATGGGCAACAGATATTAACTAAGGGCTAATCTTCCTCAAAAAAATAAAAATACTGCACACTATTGCCTTAGATGACCTCTAAGCTGCTTATTTACTTTACTTATTAACAATCAACTTATTTTTATCTTGACTCTTTTTCAAAAGGATTTGAAATGGCTTATAACAAAAGGCAGACCAACATGATAGAAATATAAAATGGCCCAAGCATATGAAGGAAATAGAAATATGTTAATCGTATGTTGACACAATTGCAAATGATAGAGCTACAAATTTGGGTCAGAGTTGTACACTTCAGAAAGCACGATAAGTTATATGGTTCTTGTTATCAGAAAGGAGGAAGCCTGCTTTAGGAGAATCAAAGTTTTTCCTGGCACTGAAATCTAAAGAACTTTCTGATGTGGAGCTTTATAGAGGGAACATTGAATGATGTAATGGACAATGTTCTCAACAACATTTCTACAGCAAATGCAGAAGTTGATTTCATTTTATAATGAGGTGGGGGAAATTATTATTTCAACAACTGGCACTATAATTTCTTTAAGGGAGAAAAGAACTTTTGCTGGGAATAACACTTGGGGTAGAAGCAGAGCCCTCTAAGGGTCTGGTGTGGTCTGTGAAGGTTTGAGAGGAACAGGAAAACAGTTCTTCCTAATAGGGAAAAAGGAATTTGGAGGTTCCTAGGGTAGTTAGGAAATGAGTGGATGAAGAGCTGAGGTTGGAAGGGAAACGAGGAAGAACAGAAGCCACTGGAAAGGTGAAAGGCTCTGTGAACAAGTGACCCTCATCACCCACCGCCATCCCTAGTCTTCAGTAAAGTTTGCTAAACTAATAATTACTTTGGGTATTTCAATACATATACTGAAAGTAAACAGTGCTAAGTTTTGGTCAAATTGGAGTGGAGCAAGATGGCAACACAATGTGACGAATCCAGAAGCCAAGAAAAAAAGGAAACCAGGAGTTTGTAAGCCATCTGGTATTAATGAGAACTGGACAGCAAAAAGCAATGCTGATTCACGGTAGGTCCACAGGCTTTCGACACCAAATAAACAAGTGTTCACTTCAACAACTCCTCATAAAAGCCAAATGCCTAACAGTGCCAGCATGATAGACCATCCCTCCTCTGAAGGCAGATGACAAATTCCTTGTGAAAGAGGCAGGTAATTGTCACCCAGCATCCATTTCCACCTTCTTTTAAGTTATAGAACCTCCCTGTTTTTAGCTAGCTACATAGGGTACCAGCTAGAGCCATTTCCTAACAGAACATTCAGTTGGTTGTGGCTTGTTAATAAATGGCCAATGTGATGCAAGCAGAAAGGATATGGACAATTTCTGGATCAGATTCTTACGAGAGGCTACTTGCCCATTGCTTCTAACCTCTCCCATTCCTGAAGTCTAGAACACAGACATGGTGGTAGCGAGCCAGCTTTTTTTTTTTCTTTAAAGATTTTATTTTTCCTTTTTCTTCCCAAAACCCCCTGGTACATAGTTGTATATTTTTAGTTGTGGGTCCTTCTATTTGTGGTATGTGGGACACCACCTCAGCATGGCCTGATGAGTGGTGCCATGTCCGTGCCCAGGATCTGAACAGGTGAAACCCTGGGCCGCCACAGTGGAGCATGTGAACTTAACCACTCGGCCATGGGGCCCACCCAATGAGCCAGCTTTGACCATGTCAATAAGGACAACATTCTAGTCTAGAAGATGGCCTAGCAATGATATAGAAGGAACCTGGATTTCCCGGTGAACTAGAGCTGCCTACCCTCCCTCCCTCAATCACCTATCAACTCAGGCTTTTACATGGGAGAAAAATAAACTATCAGGTTTAAGCCACTGTTATTTGGTCTCTGTTAAAGCAACCAAATCCATATCCTTTACTTAGAATATAAATTCATCTATTGATGCTACTCCAGTCTTTGGGTGTAGCCCTTAAAATCATGAAGTACAAAATATCCTCTAAACTTAGCCAAAATTATACCTCATCAGTTATAACAATGGTTCCAACACTGATATACTGCAAGCATTTCACTGGGTTTATTTTTGCTATAACCAAGTGTGGTACTGTCTATCAGATAGAATGTTTTGCTGAGTAGACCGTGTTGCTCATGTTAGAGCAGTGTTCAATATGCTGCAAATAAGACATAAGAAGCATGCCATAATGTCATGCTGGCACAGAGAACCCACGCTTATTGAATGCCAAAACTGTCTCTCATGAGTATAGGAGAGAAGGCAGTCAGAGCAGTAATAGCTGTATTCACACAGAAACACAGTGAGGAGAACACAGAGGAGAATCTGTGGGTGCTTTTACAGATCCTGTGATATATTGTTAATCCCTAGAAAGGATTACAATTATTGCTGACTTTTTTTACAGCAGTAATTCAGTTAGAAAATGGATTTGACTTTATGCAACAGAAACCCAATTGCTGTGGTTTGACCACATACAGGACTGTTTATATCACATTTCAAGAAATCTAGGGTGGATGTTAGAAGACTGTTACAGTGATTCCACAAGGCCATGAAAGATCCAACCTCCCAGCCTTCCAGCTTTCCTGTCACTGATCCTTAACAAGTTTCTTTCTTCCTTGTGATCATCTCTGTTAAATGACAAGGCTATTGCACCAAAGACATCACATTCTCAATCCAGGCAGGAAGAGGGGAAGAATGAAGAACAAAAGAAAAAGCTGAGGTTGCCGTCTTAAGGTGTTTTCCTACAATTATTACCTAATGACTTCTGTTTACAATGAATTAGTCGGAACTGTGTCCCATGGCAATCCTCAAATGTAAGAGAGTTCAGGGAAGTGTGAATTTTTACCTGGGCACGTTGCTGAAAAATTCAGAGATCTCTTACTAAGGAAGAGGAGAGAGTGGATACTGGGTAGGCACCCATCAGTGACTGCCACGTACTGATTCTGCTACTCAACCAGAAATCAGGAGCTCAAAAAGATTAGAGCCACTGGAATATAAGATTACAAACATTTCTAAAACACTCATCAATCCATTCTATTACTTCTTTTCAGGATACTCTGTCATTTTTTCATAGGAAGAGTGACTGCTACTGCTGATTATGTTAATTTTTATTTCTATTATTGTGTCTTCACTACTAGTTAGAAAATGTTTAATAGTGGAGTAGATGAAAGACAGCCACAAATTTTTTGACAGTCATCCAATCAAGAGGTGAGGTTTATGTCCCCTTTTCTTGAATCTGAGTGGGCTCTGTAACATGGCAGAAATGGTGCTGTGCCAGTTCTCAGGCCCAGGACTTAAGAGACTGGCAGCTTCCTCTTCCTGTCTTTTCAAATACATACTCTTGGAAATCAGTCACCATGTTGGGAGGAAGTTCAAGCAGTATCATGAAGAGGTCAACAGGGAAATGAACCATGGCCATTGGCCTATCGCCCTGGCTGACCTCCCAGCTCAAAGTTGGCACCAACTTGCCAGCCAGTTTAGTGACCCATTCTAGAAGTAGATCCTCCAGCCTCAGTGAACTGTCCTACCTGACAACCTATGAACCAGAAATGAGCTGTCCCCTGTGAACATTGCCCAAATTTCAGATTTGTGAGAAAAATAAATAATTGTTATGGCTTTAAGCCTTAAGTTTTGGGGTGGTTTGCTATATGGTAATAGATTATTTTCAGTGAAAGAAATTAATGATGCCCTAATGAAATGTAAATATAGATGAATTTCTAGCTGTCAAAAATTGTGAAGAATATAAATATCATCATGAACATGCCACTTATCTTTATTTAGTACAAGCCAGAAATGTATTTATTATTGATACTTGACTTTGTAGTTTATCTAGTTATACTAGATAATAATATACACAATGGCTAATTATAGCTTTTGATATAAATATTTGGTGAAAAAATTGGGGAGGGTATATTTCCCACTTACATGAGAGAAAAAAGTATTTATGAAGCAAATGAAAACGATACCTGAAAAGCATCTGATACAGTAGTATCACCTTCCTGAGTTCCTAATAAACTGTGAACTCTAAAGGAATTTAGAATAGAGATCACTTACTTTTTTTTTTAACAATGTACAGCTACATCTGTTGGGTTTTTCCATCTAAAGAAATCAGTTACTAAGCACTCAGCTGATAAGCACAAGAATGAGACAGAGTAGGACAGAGTGCAATGGTCAGTCAAGATGGTTTATCTGTCTAATATATTAGAATTGTACAATTTTAGTTAAAATACTTTTTTTTCAGTGTTACTACTTTTGTAATGCTTAGGACTTTCAGAGGATGAAGTCATTTCAAAGTAGAACTCCCTAGTCTGTTCAGAGGGACAACCAAAAAAATTTTCTTTATGCTTTTTAAGCTGGGGAGTCACACCCCCAAAATAAAACTTTTTAATGCACTCAGCATGTAAATAAAATTACAGTTGATTTCTCAATGAGACCTGATCCTTGAATGGGCAATTTGATATAAGATCTGAAAAAATTGAATCACTTTTTTCCCCTCTTGCTTTCTATAAAGATATCCCTAAGTTAGATGTAGTCAATGGTTTACAACCAAGATTCAAATTAATCGTGTCTTAAACATATTCACAGGCAGGCATTATAAGGTTGCTCATGGCAACTCTGTTCTGTGAGTTGTTCAGGAGCTCAAACTCCTTTTGTCTTGTTGCTCCTCCATTTATGTGGTTTTCTTCACCCACATATCCAGGGTGGCTTGCCACCACATCTACATTCCAAGCAATAGGATGAAAGAAGAGAGAAAGAAGGGCATGCCCTCCCTCTAAGGACGCAACCTAGAAGTTTCACAGATGAATTCTGCTCACATTCCATTGGCTGGAACTTAGTTACCACAGGCCACATCCAGCTTGCAAGAAAGGTGGACAATATGTAGACTTCATTCAGATTGGCCATGTGCCCAGCAAGAAATTAGGCATTCTATTGCTACGAGAGAGAAATGGAGATTAGACGCTGGCGAACAACTAGAATGCCTTCTATCAGGAGCACTCATTTGGGAGAAAGAATGAATCTTCCGGCTAACATTTTATTCTATATGAGATCTTTGATTTGAATGTTCTGCCCAAATGAGCACCAGATAGATGTTTTACCTAAACTTCTCTGACCAAAATTTCATAAAGAATTCTGCACTATGAAAAGAGATGATGCATCCTTAAGTCATCTTTATGTATTAGCCATAAAATACTATAGTAAATTAAAGAAACCAGAAGTAGTTGATTCAGACATAGCTAATAGATATTCAGGGCACTTTCATCTTTGCTAAGCAACAATTTCTAGAGTGCTCTACATGTGTGCTTTTATATAATTTTAACTCATGTAATATCTTTCAGCAGACAATCTCAAGAAGCTTTTATAAACATTAATTAACTGAACTTCACAAAACTCTCAAGAACCGAGTATTAATACGTCCATTTACATGGCAGGGAGCCAGATGAACATTATAATAAAGCACTATGGAGCTTACTTGGTTCAGCCATGCAAGGACATCAAACAGGCAGTACTAGAAATTCAATGTTAATCTGAAAATTGGGTAGTTAGCTACTTCTAGCCTGGCAAATGATTATTCCTCTATATTTAATACAACCAAAGCCACATTACTAAAACAAACATAAAGCAAAACTCTTTATCCTGAAATGCTACTTCAGTTTAAATGTGACTGATGTGTAATCTTCTATCTGTAAATCTAACTATAAAAATAAAATTGGAAAGATTCTCATCAGATAGACTTTTCGCACCAAGCTTGATGCAATTTGTTTCTAGATTAAATTTGAAGAAACAGCTGCTAAAAAAAGAGTTATTCAGTTCACAGTCAGGAAAGGATAGCACATATCAGATTTCTTTCAATGAAATAATCAAATTATATATGAATGTATATTATGTGTATTATCTATCTGAACCTATCTTAGAGTTGTTGTCGTGAAGAAATAATAAAAATATGGCAAAATGCATGATTACTGTGAATGTGCTATCCAAAGAACTAACTTCTTTGGTATGGCATGAAACATACCAAAGAGATGTTACAAATCTTTAAAATCTCAAGATTTTTTACATTGTTGTTGTTATTCATTGCATAAATTCATTAAATATATTTCATATGTTCAAAGGAATTTTTCAAATACACAAGAGGACATAACCATGGTCCCTTATAGAGGGAGATAAACCTATTTCAGTCACTAAATAGAAGTTTCAACATTACACTTATTTCTGGTAATCTCATCTATCTCTGAAAAAAAATGAGGTCTTAGCCTCAGTTTAATAGAAGCTAAAATATAGAAATAAAAGCAAGAGTGTCATTTTCATAGGAATGGACAAGTGTCCAGCACAAGATTTACTGGTGACAAACAGCACGAGGACTAATGAAATATGAACCAATGACTTTTAACTCAGACTTTCATCAATAATCTTTCCAAAAACCTCCTTAAATAGTTTTTTTTAAAACTCTTCAAATAAGAGCAATCTGAAGTTTAGATATAGGACAATATCCTAAAAGATCTTTTGAAGTAGCTGATTTTCCAAATCATAAGAAATTGAAAACAAATTTTTGGAAAATTTCTCCCAGAACATTTACCCCGGCCAGGCTAATAAAGAGGGGGAACTGGGCTTCCATTCCACCTGGCTCCCCCTTTCTGGTGGACTGACACGCTCAAAACATTAGAGTTTTAAGCCAGCTAACTAATGAAAGCCATTTCAAAGTTAATAGTTTAACCTTATGGGTTATTTTGTTTGGTTCTGAGGGCGTGGGGAGTACTTTTTCAAAGGAATATCAAATTTAACTTTAACGACTTACCCAGGGAAAAGAATTCAGGTCATCAAAATCTGATAAACATGCAATGTTTCTGCTAATAATAAAGGTGGAATAGAAAAGATGGTAGTCATTTCTGATAGAAGAGAAAATAGCTTTATCCAGAGATAGAACTCTTTTTAAGAAAGATACGTATACGTGTTTTCCTATACACATGAGAAAGGTTTTGTTGGTTTTTTGTTTGTTTTTTAGTGACTATAGACTTTTGCCTGCAGATGTGTTATATAAAATTCATTTTCTCAACAGTTTTTAAGAGTCTTCTACTAAGTACACACGCAGATGAGCAAGACATGGTTCTTGTCCTCAAGAAGTTTATAATGTAAAATGAAGATAGGGAGGTATATTTCCAAGGAGAATAAATAAGTCCTGCATCATCAGAAAGGTACAAATAACACGTTATGAACTTTAAAGGGGAAAAGCTTGAGTTTCTTGGGAAGATCAGAAAAGGCTGTATGAGCAAAGAAATATTTAATATGGGTCTTGATGGATGAGGAGGATTTTGTCAGTCGGATCCGTGACATGGGGGAGGGAGGGCGGTAGCGGTGGAAGGATTCCAGGTAACACAACCAAAAGACACAGGACACAGAAAAGTCTATAACATACTGAGTATGAGACTCATATACAGGAGAATGTAGAGAGCCAAGTAATAGAGTATGAATTCGGAAAGATAGGTCAGAGTAAATACTGTTTTTCGTCTCAGCTTGCAATATGTGCATTAAAAGTGTTGGATACAAACTCCTGAGATTGGACTTGATTTTAAGAACTTGCTCCATACACTTTTTATCACTAACAGTATTCATTTAATGTTTGTGATAGTGAGCTATGCCATATAATTGTACATTAAATGCTCCAAACATTTTATTAATTGTGCACTTGAAATGATCATAGATATATTAAAATCTCATTATATTTAACAAATAAGAACCACATTGGCTGGGTATTGTCTCTGATCTTTTTCTCTTTGAATATAATCAACTTAGAAGAACTTTAGAATCCATAAACGGACCTTAGAGGTACAGGTCACTTCTTACCAACACTTTTCCTGGAAATGCTGAATGAGCACAGTATTAACTGATTTAGGTTTCACTTCCTCTCTGTCCCAGGCCTTCTTCTAATAGAAGTACTAATTAGTATTGAGATAACCCAATGCAAGATCAGCTTTTAGAGCCAAAGGTAATACGAAAGATTACGTGTACCCAATTGCTTGTTTTACATCCAGGAAATAAAACTCCATAGTGACTCACCCAAAGTTACCCAGTAAGTTACCCTAGCAAATTTTCAAAGCTAAAGATAAAATAGATAATATTTAGAGCAAGGGAGAAAGAATACTGAATTTAGCAAAAAGGTTTTTTTTTTCTTCTACTTATATTGTCAAAAATCATTTACTAAAGTAAGACCTCCTGGCTTATTTAGAATAATTAGGACAAATACATTTGACACCGTTTCCCTCTCTTACTTTTCTTTGTCCACACTGGCCACTTTGCTGATCCTCAAAGATACCAAGATGCCTGGCATCTTGGTATCTTTGCATATATGTATATATTTGTGTATATATTTGTATATATATATATGTACATATTTCATATACATATGAAAAAAATTAGAAGATAAATCCTGCAGGTTTAACACTCAATTCTGGAGTCTCAGAAGAGAGAGCAGAGAAAATGAATTGGAGAAAAAAAAATCAGGATTTAAAACAGGATCAAACTTTTCAAGAACAAGAGTGAGACTAGAAGATGATGGATCTTTCCACCCAAACCATCAATCATGAGGGTAAAATAAAAACACATTCAGACTTACAAGGTTTCAAAAAATTCTCATCACATGCACCCCTTTTTGGGAAGCTACAGGAGGAAGTGTTCCACCAAAAATGAAAAAGTAAACCAAGGGAGAGAAAGACAGAGGACCTGGGAAACAGGTGAGAGGTGATGGAAACGTCAACCGTCTTGCTACTGACCTCTCGGTTCACGCCTTGGAATGTGGCCTCACCTCATCCCTCAGTCCTGACACAAAGTGCTTCTTCCTGATTCTCACCTTTGCCTTCCCCTCCTCAACCTTAATCAGATACTCTGGCTATGTTACTGCAGCCGTCACAGGCAAATAAGTAAATCTTTCATTTGAGCTGGCCTGGCCTGTAGAACCTTAGGCTGTACCCAAGCCCTCAGGGGTGGGCTTCTGTCAAAGTTACTTCAGCTCAGTGACCAAGTCCTAGACAAGGTCCATGGGACTTGACTGATACAACCATGAAAGACCACAACAATTGCGTATTTAGCACTCTTCCAGTAGGATTATGCTAGCCTTCAAACACCAAGCCCTTGCTACGTGTTTTAGAATATTACCAAAATTGGGGATCCTTCCTAGGTCAGGTTTCATTTCACTTCTTTTAATTATAATGAGAAAGTAATTTCAGGATGTCAAGAGACTAACAGGGTGACGTGGAGTCTTGCTTGCTTATGCAGAACAGGAGCCCTGGCAGGCATGGCTCAGTTAGTCCCAGGGCAGCAAGGGGGCTTCTCCCCACCCTGCAGCCAACAGCCATGGGCAGAATCAGCAAATGCCTCCAAGGAAACAGGTATACTGTGAGTCCTGGGTGACATCCAATCGCAACTTTCCTCCCCCAAGCCCCTGAGAGGGGTTTACTGGTACCTCTGATCACACACTTTATCTTATTTGTAAAAGGTTTAATGGACACACTCAATCCTAACATTTTTGCCTCATTTGTGGCACGAAGTAGTGGCTACCTTCCAAATATCTAATAGAAAATAGCTAGCAAGAATGGTCTCTGGACAAAGAGAAAATTGTCGCAAAAATTTGGCACATATTGCCTGACTCTCTGTGTGGTATGTATGATATGCACTTTAGGGAAGAGACACCGATCTCGGTGTGACTTCCTTAAGAATAATAGACTCTGTCACAGTTTGCTAATCCCATTTGTTTCCCAGGAGAAGTGAAAGATTATTAATTACACGGTATGGGTCGGGGGTCATCAGACCCATAAAAGGGGTTGCGATATGAAGGCTCTGCCCCCAGAACAATCTCCAACTCCTGCTATGCCTGAAAAGCAGTCTGAGAGGACACAGCCCAATTTCCACACTTGCTTATGAATTTTAAGAATTTTGTAAATACATAGATAGGCAAACAGATTGAAACGGTGTTCTTTCTGGTTCCTTGCCTAACCAAGCAAATGTAAAGCTGGTGATCCTGTATTTGCAGCAAGGCAGCCCCTTCTGAATACATTTCTGAATCTCATTTTTTTTTTTTTTTGCCTTAATGCTTTCTGATCCACAAAGTAGAAGACACAAAAAAACCACACAAATTAGTATATCATTGGGTTACGCTGTCAACAAAAAAGGCTAATTGTAATACAGTGCAAGATATGCTAAATTAGGAGTATGAAGTGCCATTGGAAAACAGATAAAGCAACTTGTCAACCTGCCTAGGGTGTGGGACAGGGTAGGGTGGGAGAGGGCCAGTCACGGAAGCCTTCCAACATTAGGTTTGGATCTTGAAGGATCAGTCAGAGTTTGCCATGCAAATATAAGAAGGAAGGCTATTCCCACCGAAGGAATAAAGAATGCCAATACCATTGCCTTTGCTGGCAAAGGCTGCCAATACTGCCTCCTTTGCCACTCTCTTCTTGGAGTAGGAAACACCCATGTTCTCCTTTGCCAGCTTTGGAAGAAAGGCAAAAGGCAGAACGAAACAAGAAAGTACTCCCCAGAGCACACACCTTTCTAGGTCAAGTCTCATTTCCCAATACTGACAACAAAGTCAATACTTCTTCATGACCATCCTTGGACTTAAACTCCACCCTCTCCCAGGGCAGGAGTAGATGGAAAGGAGCAACCCAAATGTTCATTCTAGAACTCAGTCCTATTCTTGACCTGCTCATAATGGGATCTTCACTGGGCCAACAGCATCAGGACCTCTGTTCCACAGCTGCTTTTTCAACAAGAGGCTCCATCCCACTTCACCCCAAGAAAGGCTCCAACTGCCAACAGGAAGAGATCTTTTCCTGCCACAATTTGCCCTGGTCCTCTCTCCAAGGCTCCTAAGATCTTTCACACCTGGCTCTCTATGGCCCAGATAGTTCTAAAGTACTGGATTATATTAAAATGTTCACATACAAAAAATAATAATGATTTCTTTCAACAGAATAAGAACCAAATGTTGAATTTTCTTGAAATTCCTCTTAGCTATTCTGACATTTTTTTCCTATTTGGACACATTAAGATCATTATTTTGTACTAGTGATCACTATCAGAAAGTCAGGAAAAAATCAGACTCTCAAAATCAAAACAATTTCAAGGAATAAAAGTTTTGAGTGGAAAATGGAGTGTTTTTAATACACTTTGGATTTAGCTTTAAAAAGACTCAATCAGGGAAGCAGAATCACTATGAGTGATATGTAAGAAGGAATTTATGATAAGAATGAGTACTTAATTGTGGGAAGAGCTGGGAAGATAAAGATCTGAAAAACATAGTTGAAGGAACAGAGAAAAGTCACAAACACGTAAGGACTTGCAAGGAGCTCTGGAAGTCAGCACATCCTGCTGGTGAGGTGGGACTGCAAAGTCTATGGAAGATTGTTGGCTTTTCATGGCTGCCATCTCTATGAGTTGTCAGTAAAGCATCTGGTGGATGCCTGAGGTCACTTTGGGTGGACAAGGCCAGCATCAGGAAGCCAGGGAAGAGTAAGAACAAACTGGAGCCAGTGGCACTCCTGAATCCGTCTCTTACCACCTACAGGAGACAATAACCTTCAGAATATAATGACGGTGGCTTCTCTTCTGCTTCCCAGAGCTCATGCAGCTTCCCTTTGGGCCAAATCCAATCTGGAATTACATGGAGAAGGAGAGTCTCAAAAACGTAGTCCCCAACATAACTAAGTAGAGGATAGATCAATCCAGCAGACTGGTATTTTGACTTAACTACCGGATCTCCAACAGCTCATTATGCAGGGACATGTAAATACTCCTCCACAAACTCAACAAGTCCAAAATGAATGCATCGCTGTGTCCCAGACTTCCATTAATCAACAAAAAATAAATAAAACAAACAAAAAGCAACCTTTCTGAATATCACTCAATTTCTATTACCTCTAAGTGGTCCTGTACGTTCCACCTCCTAGGCATCTATCAAATTTTCCTCCCTGCCCTGCCTCCCAGCGGTCCCTGCCTTACATCAAACTTTCATCATTGCTCTCCTGCATTAAAGAAATAGCCTTCCCTCTTGCCATCCTGCCTGCAGTCTCACCCAGCTCCAAAACTTCCATTAAGTCAGGGTGACCTTTCTAAAGCGCACATTCTAATTATTTTACTTAAAATATTTTAGTGACGCATCACCTACTATACAGATTTTCTTCCTTGGTGTGGTATACAAGACCAGTCATATTCTGATCCTCACCTACTTTGGTAGCCTAATTTCTTGCCTCAGCCTCCAAACACATTGTACCCCAACTGTTCTGAACTACTTGCAGAACCCTGAGTATATAATTATTTTAAGCTTGTGTGCCTGCTCTCTCTGTTAAGAATTCATTTCCTCACTTCCATCTTCCTGCAGATACAGTTGCCAGCCAAACTTCTGCTCATTGCTTAAGGTGTGGCTTAAATGTGGCCTCCCTTGCAGTGTCTTCCATGTTTCCTGGCCTCCTCCTGATCGCCACAGTTAGGCCATGACGCTCTCCTAACAGTGGTTAGCACTTGCCACATTGTACCGGGTCTGCTGATTTACATGCAGGTTTTCTGTGCTAGACTATGTGTTCCTCCATGTTAAGGACCACAAATCATTCATCTTTGTAGCCCGAGATACCAACACTTCCCTGGCACACAATAGGGGCTCAATAAACATTTGGTTAAGAAATTAATTGATGGATTACAAGAACCGACATGTTTAAATAATTTATTCCATATTTATAACAGCTTCCATACAAGTTATGATTCCCATGAAATATAGGTTTATATTTATTTAAAAAATAGGATTAATTTGGGGGTAATCCTATAAACGTAGACGGCCAAATATTGAAATTCAGTCTAAATCTTGAAACACCCCTAAATCATATGACTTCATTGATCAGATTAACAAGATTATTTCTAAATCTCAATTTCACTGGTGCTGTTTAACATGCTTTTGACCTGCCATCAGAATATAGAACAACAAAGGAAACATCTGGTTTTTCTTAACTTTGGGGTGACAAATCCATTTGTTAACAGTAGCAATGGGAGAGCCGACAGAACTTGATAACAGCTCTAACATGGGGAACTTGGGCCAAAACAGATGGCCCAGACACTTCAGGGAAAGCTTTAAAAAGATGTCTCTTCTAATTCAGGTTACACGTTCTTTGAAAGTTCCTTCAACATAAGCATGAAAGTTTGCAGATGATTTTATTGGCTCTGACAGTTCTGTCTGGAGGTTAGTTTGCAATTGTCTCTAGGGGGTAGTTTGGTTGAATTTTGTTTTTCAGAGTAAGTAAAGGCGGGAATGTTTATAACAGACCAATGAACTGGAAGTCCAAAGCAGTTTGCATCACTGCTGACTCTCTGAACATGACCCGTGACCATTCCCAATTTGTCTGTGCTCTTACGTTTTTAATTCTTCATGGGCAGACCAAGGTTAATGAAGAGTTACTGCCATCTCTTCTGTGTTTTGAACATACATTAATAGTAATTATGTTTAGACTCTGAGGTTGTCAAACAAAAGGTGGAAATCTAGCCAATGCGAAAGTGTTAGAACCATCTCTATTATTCCTCAGAAAACACTAGTTACATGTAATAGTTAGAGATTCTAGTCAAACCTTTCAAACATTCTATCATTGTCAGTGCCACTAAGACCTATATATTCCCTCTCGAACTGTTAAATTTTGTAGCCCTTTCTAAATTGCCTAATTTACTATTGGACTCATCAGACATACTATCCCTAAATTGATTATTAAATCAATCAATCATTGGGATACAAAAAGGAATTTTAACATATTTGGACAAGGCAGTAGTTAATAAGAACCACATACTGGAGTACTTTCTTTCTAGTATAATGTCCCCTTATATACAATATAATTAGTAAATTGCTTGGCATATTTGCTCCAAAAGGACTAGCTCTAGTAAAATTTTGGTTGATATTTAATTTTTTTAAATCCTTTTCATCAGACTGTGGGACTGTTTTTATAGCTGAAGAAACTGATCCACTGGGGCTAAGTGTCAAAGCACTCACAGAGTTAGGGGTAAAACCTAGAACTGTAGTAATTACACAAACATGCACACTCACACATTTTTAAAGGGCTATCCATAAGGAAATGCTGATTAGTGTGGGAATCACATTTATTTTTGTGTATTGTTTCCCAAGATTGGCTAATCCATTTGTGTTAGCGCCAAACAGTTTAAACTAACAAATAGAATGGATACGCTAGTTGGGAAATAATGCTATATACTATGTTGTGTAAAATTGAAAGATTTTTCGCATTTTCTTTCCCAAAAGGCTTTTACCAATTTACCACAAGGCAAAAGACAGAAAAGGAAAAAAGAGGAAAAGAAATGAAAGACAAATTAACACAGCTTCAGGGAGGGAAAGTATTGATAGAAAAAAGGGCAGCCTTCTGGGACTTTCTGCAAGTCTTTGCCTCTATTTCTCATCTTCTGAGAGGACAGAGACTCTCCTAAACACCCTCTCTTAGGAGTCCTGACTCTCTGTCATCTGGTGCTTCCCTCTCTCTCTCACATTCCCTGGGTCCCCAAGGAGAGCTCAGGGGTTATAAAAACAGAGACATTGGGGAAAGCGCACCCCAAGTCGTTTTCACATGCAGGAGGTCTACGTCCTATGCACCTAGAGCCCACCACCCAGGCCACCTGACTGCCGGGGTCCCTCACTCCACCCCATGCAGTGTTTTACAGATGGACAATATAGGTGGTGCCAGCACCTTTATTCTGCACTGCAACATCCAGGCCCCAGGGGTCAAGCAAACAGAGGGGTGACCGTGCCTCAAGTTACAGCTGACTTTGTGGACAGAAAAGAAAGGAAAATGAGAGGAAGACTTAAGTTCTGCTGCTCCATGTTCAATAACTGCGTCACTCACCAGAGGACCAGTGACAGTTTATAATAAACGGGAAGAGCAGGAGTTCTGGAAAGAGACAGACTTAGGCCAGTTGTATGATGCTGAATAAGTTACTTGATCTCTATGTGCTCATTTCCCGGGATGTAAACTGAGAAGGATACCTGTCTTGGATTTTTATTATGAGGTCACAAGTAGAACTCAAACACATGACTGATACATGATAGACATTTAATAAACGAGAGCTAGATATATTATACCTTGGCCTGATTTTAGGAGAGAGGCAACAAGCTGGATGCAAAAATTAACCAAGTTACTAACAAAATTACGGCACCCTGTTGGAGATAGCAATTTATTTTTAATTTTCCTGCCTTTAGTTTCCTAGGCCTTCTGATTAAAATCATGATACTTGTAGCTTCAAGAGCCTAGCAGTCTTGTACTTGTCTTCAATACTGAATATGCTTGGTCATATTTTTAGATAACTTAGCATTGCATGTTTTATTTTTAGAGAGCCCAGCCACAAGCAAATGACCAATATAAATCAACATAAAAGGAGTTCATATTGAAAGAGACTCATTCTAACCCCTTGTAGCTGGCATTTCCTTTCTTTAAGGCAAGGTTTCCCAAAGTGTGTTACCTACTAAACTAATTTTACAGAAGATGTTACAAGGCAAAAAAAAAAAAAAAACAGCATGCTTTTGGTTTAGTTTTGTTCTGTTTGGTTTATCCATGCGAATTTTCAGAATCTTCAATATTCTAACATGTGTGATGTATTTCTAAAAAGGTAAGAAGAGTCCTACATCCCCAAATTGCATTTGCCTACAGAAATGATTTGAGGAACCATCACCTAAATTATTATTCTTGCCCTTTTGTGGAGACATTTTCCATAGGTACAATAATAGGAGTGACAGGGCAAGGGAAGGAGAGAGAGAGTAGAGAGAAAGAATCCAAGAATACCTACTCTAAAATAGGGGTCACAGACCGTAATGCCGCCAAGAGAAAGTGGCATCAAGATTGGAGGTTGGCTGGATGGACTACAAGAAAAGACAGTAGGATGACGGCAACCTGCAGAACCTATGTTCTGTCTACTGCAACCCAAACTTTTAAAAAACATTGTGTGGGCCTATGCAAGTCTGTGGGCCCTATCCTCCACAGTTGCCAGCATGAAGGCCCTGTGCTTAAGAAGACGTCTTTCCTTTTCTTTCAAGAACAGTACCATGTGAATGAACAAAAGAGTACCTTCAAAGATCCAAATTTTACTGTGTTGAAGGGAGAGCAGAAAGGATGTGGCATATCCAGAGCAAGATGCCACTGTTCCTCTCCTTTGCCCATGGCTACCCTTAGGCCCATCTCAGGGTTAAAGACGGGGTCTTGTTTATAGCTGGGCACTACGTTATCCGTAAGTATGTGGGCAAGGATAGCTCACGTCTTTCGAGCACTTATATTTTACCAGACATTATTCCATGTGCTTTCCTTGTAGCTCCTCATTTCACCCTCACAATAATCCTTTTATTATCTTCATTTTACAGATAAGGCACAGAGAATTTAAGCCACTGGCCTATAGTTACCTAGCTGGCAAGCAGCAGAACCTGGATTGAAATCCAGGCTGTCTGGTTCTAAAACTCACATTTTTAACTACTATGCTAAACTTGGAGATGTCTTGCTCCCCATTTGAGGGGTGTATTAGGTTTGAATGCTTTTGGCCAGAGGAGACAGAAACTCTGGCTAACTGTCTGTCATAAGTATTTTTCCACAAAACAAGAAATCTGGGAGCAGGTGTCTACTGGCATTGGTGCTGTATCTCAGCAATATCAGAGACCTGCTTCTCTCCTCAGGTCGTAAGAAGGCTAGCTCTTTGCTGGGCATTATATATGAAATGAAGAAAGCAAGAAGTGAGAAGGGGTGGTACCAGCTTATTAGGGAAACTAAACTCTTTCCCAGAAGTCCCCAACAGACTTCAGCTTAACTCCTCACCAGAATGACGTCACATGGTCATGTCTGGTTGCAAAGGTGTTTGGGAAAGCAAGTATTTCTCCTTTCCAGCCACAAGAGTGGAGGTAGGCAAGAGAATATCTATCTGGTTGGGAACAGGTGTTGGCTTAGACTGCCAACAGTGTTGGCCACAGGGGTTTGGTTTGGTTAGGAAAATACCAACAGAACTTCATCATACAGTGTGTCACCCATGCCATGGATCCAAGGAAAGTTAAACAGCAACAATTAAAGTTGGCCACAAAACCAAAATTGAATTGTAGAACTCCTATTAACTTTTTTTCTTCTTCTTTCCATTTCCAAATATGTGAATTTACTTTTAACTCTTTTTCTGGTCAAATCTATCTAGGCAGTAAGTAAAAACTAACTATTTGATGTGCACACACATACTTTCAGTTATGCTATTCTTAGTTATGTTATTTTTATAAAATGTGATCTCCTTATTTAAAATTAATAAATCAAAATGATAACTTTTAATACAGTTTCAAAGCTGGATTCAAATTTGTCGGTAACTAGTAACTAGGAAACTTCAGAGCTAAAAATACATAATAGATTATTTGGATTTATAATCTATTTTATTTTCCAGTTTACACTGGCTTTTCTGGATCTTTCTACCACTTTAATTTTTTTCTTTTATATTTTTATCATGACACACAAACTCAGAAAACCTGTTAAGGCAACTACATAATGCAATCTAAAAATCCAGTTAACACATTGCTATGGAAACCAGGAAATAGAAACAGCACTCTAATCATGCCTTTGGACAACTATGGCTAATTGTGTGTGTGTGCGTGTGTGTGTGTGTGTAAATTCATTGGTTTATTCACCTTCTGTTGAAGTTGGTACTGAACCCCAAATCTATAATCGATTTGCCCATAAATAGACCCAGTGCCCTCCAACCAGTAAATCAGCCTTTTACTATGAACTGTAGTCATTGTTAAATCATGCCAGGTGATGTCAGGAAAACTTCGGTAGGACTGCGTTGTCTGTTTACCCGGGACAGACTGCGGCCTCTTGGCCCGGTGTGAAGCACACCTGACTGGGACTTGAGGGCTGGGTTCTAACGTCTCCTCTTTTACTAACCAGCTATGGGACCCTCTCAGGCACTCAGTTTCCCCATCTGCAAAACGCTTCAAGGCAGAGTTCTAGTACAATATTATGTAACAGGAACTTTCCTTTTCCATAAAATTGGGGAATTATGAGGTAATCTCTCTTGAAAATTGTAATTGTTCTATGTAGTCCCCAGTAAAGTGCCTGGCATATAATAAGATCTCAGGAAAACCGTAACTACTCCTACTGTATTTCCTTATTTTTCATTCTCTACTAAATAATTCCTGAACCTGCACAATGTCGTTTTGTCCTGCGACAGTCGATAACTACCAGATGCCCGCATGTGTCAGGGCCTTCTGAGAGTCAAACGGGACAATGACACGTCCTAGCAGGCAATGCTCTTCCTTAGATCCTGTTACCTTTGAGTGTCTGTGTTCTCCAGAAGGTTTATGTCAATTTCTATATTCAGACATGTGAGATATAAAAAGTTATCCTAATACAATGCACTAAGCCACTAAAACCCTTTTTTTACAAAGCATCATAAGATTTCAACATTCAAGAATTAAACTTTTGTTCTGTTTTGCTTGTTCATTGCTGTTTGCCTAGTTATTTAATCAGCCTGTTTCCTGCTACGGAAAAAAAAGAAGAAAGAAAGAAAACGTTAAGAAACTGAAGTTTCCTCAGGGTTAAACTCCCGTGTTGTTCTTCCTTCCAGAAATTCGAGTTATGATAGTACGGGATCATGGTTACGCAAGGAAATCCTGGGGACAATTCGTGCATCCACTCCTACCTCCGCCCCGACAATGCACGCCTTGTTTCGGCCCTGCCCGGATCCCTCGGTCCCGGGGCAGCGCCCGGCGGCCGCCGAGCCTCGCGCCTGTCCCGCCGGCGGCGCGCGGGCAGAGCGGAGTGCGCGCCGAGGACGCTCGCCGCGCGAGCACCAGGAGGGGGAGACTCGGTCGCGCCGCTCTGCGGCGGGGCTCCCAGCAAACTGCCCGAGCTCGGAGAGGCGAGAGCGCGCAGCCAAACGAGAAACTTCTCCCCCGAGAAAGTTTCACCTTGCGGGGGCGGGGGCGGGGGCGGGGGCGGGGCAGGAGGAAACGCGACCCCCGCGGGGCCAGGCGCGGCGCGCGGGCGGCAGGAAGGGCGGGGGCCGATTTCCCCCTCGGGGTGGTGCCGGTCCGCACCTCAGCGGTCCCTGGACCCGCGGACCAGGCAGGCGGGCGGACGGACGGTGCGCCGGACAGACAGACACGTGCTGCGGCGGGCGGGCGGCGCGCTGGGGCGCCTGGCCGTGCCTCCAGCCTGGACGCGCCCGGGCCCGCGCCGATGCCCGGCTGAGTCACGGGCCGGGCAGCTCGCGGGTGGGAAGGGGCGGGGGGAGCGGCCGGAGAGCCGACGGGGCGCTCGGCTGGGCCCGGCGGCAGGTGACCCGGAGGTTCTCGCCGCCCGCAGCGCCCCGAGCGCTCTGTGAGCAGATGCGGAGCCCAGCGCAGGGCGCGAGCCAGATGCGGGGCGACAGCTGACTTGCTGCGAGGAGGCGGGGAGCGCGGAGCGCGCGGGTGGTCCCGGCGCGGCTGACTTCTCGCCCGGCCGGGTCCTGGCACTGCAAGGTAAAACTACAGCCCCTTCGGATCCCGTACCCACCCCTCGCCCCAGCGCTTCTGCTCTCTTTGTTCCCTTAAGAGACCCGACTACTGCTCCAGAGGACAAGACCAGGGAGGTGGGCGAGAGTTTAGGGGCTTCAGCAACTGAAGGATTGTGCCCAGGGGGGAGGTCGAAGCTAGAATGGGGCTTTTCGTTTTAGGGGGTCGCTTCTGACGGCCGCCTGTATGACTGGAGAGAGAGGGGCGCTGGGGTAGAGGGGGTTGTATGACTGTTATGGCCGGGCAAGTTTCAAGGCTGTGATCTGACTCAGCCCTTACAAAAGGGATCCGGTCACCCAGTCCCAGGGTGATGCAGCCGGCAAGGTTCGGGCCGCCGAGCGGTTTCCTTTTCCCAGCTCTCCTTTATCTGTATTACATGGGGGTTCTTCTAAGGGGCAGGTGTTTCTGTGAAGTTCTGAATTCTTCATTTCTAGCAAATACACAGGCTTGTGATTCATCGTTTTCAATCGTACCTTCTCTCTCTGCTGGGGCTCTGTGAACGACATCTGTCTTACTGGGTGAAGTAGATTATAACCAGAGGTCAGCAGTCTGGCTTGTATTGGTACTGACCCAATAATTAAAGCACCAGCGAGAGTATTTTCACCAACCATTGCCAATGCAGAATTTACTCCGAAGTAAGGTTTCCCGTTTCATACCTTTTATGTTTTAAGAGTCATTTACTCGTTTGACAGTTGAAGAGGATTGCAGTGGCTCACACATGAATAGTTGCCCAGTGTATTTTACCTTATCACCGTTTTATGTTCAAAGGAGCCCTGGGGCAGAATGAAATATTGTCAACTCTCTTAGGCAAAATAATCGGGATACTTTAATTGCCAAGTTAAGATGGTCGATGAATACGAGAGGATTGTAAAAACTGACATTGGAGAGAATATGGACTATCTGGACCCTCTCCTGAATGTTAAGAAGACTGTTCACATTTTGTAGAGTTTATGCTGTGGTGGAGGTTTATGCTGTCATTTTCATCAGCCAGACACATGCGCATTGCCATGCAAATGGATTCAGAAAAACATTATTTTCCTTTATAGCTAAACTATTATAGCTGACTAATGAATTTTGTCTGCATGAGGATGATCTGAAAATGATGTACATCATGTTTCTCTGTGCTACTGGGCATAAATTGTGCTTTTATGTAAACTGTAAGTGATGCTTGGATTATTTACAGGTACAGAGCTTTCCTTTCTGGCTCTAAGCTTATTGGGCTTTGTTTTAACATGTAAACTTCCATAGTGGAACAGAAGTGAGGTGCTTTGGTTCCAATCATAGACTGCAAGTCTGTGGTGTATTCACTGTTCATTCTTTTTGAATGGCTGAATAAGACAGGTAAAATTTACGTCACTCATAAGAAATTTTTGTAGTACCAAAAATGTGTCTGATTGCCTATAAAATATACTGGTGTTTAAAAAATTCTGTTCAGGTTTCAGACTTAACAGTGCATAAGCCTATAGTTATTAACCTAAGTATATTTTGATTTTAGTATGATGGAATTTATGGCATATAAAAGATGACCTGCTGACTACTGCTTTTTCAAAGATGGCTTTGTTCTTAATACATCGCAGTAGAGGTTTACATTAGATGTGCACTCGGTGCCTTCAGAATTAGTGGATAAGGTTTATCTGAATGATAAAGATGTACAAGGTTAACCACAGCCAGTCAATATGAAAGCTCATAAGTAGTATTTTCATGACTTTTAAACCTACAATAAAAGAAAAATGACACTTTTCTAAGCATGAAAAATACCCTTATCTTATAAATTCCTTTTAAAATTATATAAGCATATGTCCCACTATAATCTTGAAATTTTTAAAAATTTATTTCAATGAGTTAGACTAAGAAATACATTTCAAACATCAATTTCTTTATCTGTTGATTAAAAAAATAGTCCAAAATAGCATTAGTCTAATTTTCCTTTGACAAATGTATATAATATCCTCAAATAAACTTTTTCTCAAACGTGGTCATCTCAGAACAAAGTGAATAACTCAAGCGGGCTAACAGGACACACCCCTTTCTGTAATTGGCTGCGCCAGTGCCTATGGTGACACATCCATGATGTGTACACAGCTCCCTGCACATTCAGAGCTGCTCCCAACTCTCTGCCCCTTTCTTCCTCATCCCTTTCCCTTGGTTTGGTCAGAGCTGCTCCTAAGCCCTTCTATGCTTTTCTCCATTCCAATTTCATGGTTTCTTCTTCACTGTCATTAGGCTTAATGCTTCTCACCAGAACCATCTATGCTTTGTTTTCCCACCATCCATAATATTCTCTGTGGTTGTTCATGGAATAGCAAATTTCCTAATTGTGCCACCTTAAGGGGAGAAAATATGCAGAAACTCCAGGGCTGGGCAGGTAACCTCCTTTACTTCCATAGTGTGTGTTGAAACTGGTGTCTTTGACTCTGAGCCTTCAGGGCAGAGTTTCTTCAAGGGCTTTGCTCATTGGAACATAGTCACCTCTTAGTAATAAATGGTTGATATACTGACTGTTGTCAACTCAGGATCACTTTAATTCCCTGTTCTTAACAGACGCTGAGTTGCTGCCAGGCCCACATTTGCCTCACCGAAAATAGCTGAGGATTGTATGTTGAGCATCATATCTGTTTGGTACTAGGGGAACTTTTTTTTTTTTTGAGGAAGATTAGCCCTGAGCTAACTACTGCCAATCCTCCTCTTTTTGCTGAGGAAGACTGGCCCTGAGCTAACATTCGTGTCCATCTTCCTCGACTTTACACATGGGACGCCTACCACAGCATGGCTTTTGCCAAGCGGTGCCGTGTCCTCACCTGGGATCCGAACTGGCAAACCCCGGGCCGCCGAGAAGTGGAACATGCGAACTTAACTGCTGCGCCACCGGGCCGGCCCCTAGGGGAACATTTTTAAAAAGAAAGAAATGAAATCTCTGCCCTTGAAGAGTTTACAATCTACATATACAGATAAATGTCACACGTAGACACTAGAACCAAGATCCATAATTATTAAGGGGACATCACACAAGAATGACAATGTTAGAAGTCATCCTGTTTGCTGTTAAATAATAGAAATTTTTTAGAAATCAAAAATTTCGAACTTAGAGACCTCTTAAAATTTTCAAGCTGTTTCTGAGTATATCATCTTTCTGATTGTACAACAATCTTACAAGATAGACAAGGCTGATATCAAAATCTTGACCTCCCCGTGTTATAGACAAGGAAACTGTGTCCCTGAGCCTGGCCCTCATAATTCAACAGCACCACACAGCCTCTGCCCAGACATCAGTGAAGGTTGGCTATCTGATGCATTTTCCACTGAGAAATAGGTTGGGATTCTTAGGTTAGTGATAAATGATGACTAGAACATTTCTAGTCTCTGGGGTTTTTCTCACCTTCTCTTTCTCCAGTTCTCTTTTTCTCTCTTTCTCATTGTAGTAAAGCATACCAAGAAAGGCTCCATTCATATGTGGGGGACATTCTCCCATGATCAGATTAAGAGCTGTGAGTAATTTTGTAATCTATTCCTCTATCAGAAGGCCCATTCTCACATATCTCTCCAGCTGTGTTTAACAGTTTAGTATATTCCCCTTGGGATTTGTTTCAATAAAAACATTCAGTAAAATCAGACTGCTTTGCTTCTCAAGGGACAAAATAAAGTGTTTTTATAAGCTATAAAACGTAATTGAGAGAAAAATCACATGTGTGGCATTTATAGAAGGAAGTGTAAGCACAGTGACATAAAAAAACAGCTAACTGGCTAATCGCATACCTGGGTATACATATTTCTTCTGTGATTGTATAAATTTGTGCAAGTATGTTTATGCAGGTTACTCCTGTTGTTTTAATTTCTGTAATAAATTATGTAGCTGTAGGGCCCCTAGAAACTATGTAAAAGCTTATGAGCCGCAGAAATTATGTAATGGTCCGTAAGATTTGAAAATGTGTTTCTCCTAATATAAGGAAGAGCAATTATGAAATGTGGTCAGAGAATCACGGGTTCTAGTGAAAGCCTGGTTGCTGTACTCTAAGAATGTGATTGTGGATTTAGCCAATCAGCATAATTTGTTGTGCACCTACCAGGCATAATTCTAGACTCCGGCAGTGCAGCAGAGAATAAAACAGACAAAAGTCTCCAACCTCATGATGCTGTGTTCTGTGTTGAGGAAGGCAAACAAACAAAATACATAAATAAAACGTGATGTATGTGAGGTGGTGGTAAGAGCTACAAGGAAGCATGAAAAGTGGTGAAGGGGAGTAGGGACTTGTCAAGGATAAGAAGGGGTCGAGTGGAGATTGAAAAATTCAGTAGTGGAGTCAGAGAAAGCCTCTCTGCAAAGGTGGCCTTTGAGCTAGAACCTGAAGGAGACAAGAGAAAGAGCCATGTGGATATCTGGAGCAGGGCTTCTATTTTGCATTCCTCAGGAGTACCACTCTCATTTTGTTTTCTCTAGAAGTGTGCAGTGCACAGCCTGCACAGCTGTATATGGAGTCCCTGTTTTTTATGAGAAGGACCTAGACAATGCCTGTCAAAGTTCACTGGGAAGGAGAGAACACATGATATTTTCCTGCAGTTCCCTGGTCCCATCCCCACACCCTATCTCTGATTGGGGATATTGCTCCACTCAGACAGTTTTCCTTCTTATTTTCTATACTGTGAGCCTGACCCACTGGGATTTGTTGAGAATAATACCCATAGGTTTTGTCATGGATCCCTTCCATAGTATAAATCTGGAGACAGCAAAGGAGGCAATTGCTGATGATATACAGCTTCTGTCTGCTGTGCACTTCTTTCTTTCCTTCTCTCTCTCCTTTCCTTTCCCTCTCCAGTGTTAAACCACTGTGTTGGATTTTCTTCATCTTTTTTTCCTTCCCCTTTATGCCCTGTCTATATCCTGTATCAGATTTGCAAACAGGTACCTAAATGGGTAAAACTAACCCTTTCACTAGGGACTGACGGTCTGCTCAGAAAAAGCCCTGCCTAAGAGGAGCAGCCACCACTTGGCATCATCGAAGTTGCCATGAGGTCCAGTGTGTGGCATGGGCCCATGTGGTGTTGTCTTTCAAATCTTCAGGAGAAGCTAGACTCTCTCAATTTTAAAATATTGACTCAGCATCTTTAAAACACTGTGCAAGCTAGAGAGACAAAATGTCTGCAGGCCAAATTTGGCTCCTGGTGGTTGTCCTTTGCAATCTTGGCCCTGACCATACCTGCCAAGTGGTCCCCTGTGTCACCTTTAGGTGCTGTTGAATTTAGCAGTATGCATGGCCAAAGGCCCCAGGACCGCTTCTGCAAAGTATTCTATCTTCTTGAGTTCTTAGATATTTTTCCTCTCTGGAAAATTAGCTTAGCAATTTAAAAAAGAAAAAGATGTTTTATAATTCATCATCTGTTGGCGTATACTTATTTTTCTAAACTCATCAGCCCACAGTGTTTCTATCAAACTATGTATGTTTCTAAACTAAAGGGTAATCTAGTTATTTCGTTCTTAAACTGAAGCAATCATTTTCTGAAACCTAAATTCATCATAACTTTATATGTAGATTTCATATTTCATTTCCAAGTTCTCATTCAGAATGAACTCTCTTTTTGCAATACTGGTGCTTTCCTTGTTTTGTTTTTTTTAGATCTGCCTGAACTTCATCAGTTGTTATTCCTTGACCATTGAAATTCAAAACGTTCACTGTGTTGGTTTCCAGTGCCCTTTAAAAGCCATCAGATCAGTGTTGCAATCTATTTTTCCAAAGGAATGAAAGCTCACAGGTTGTGCACTAACTTGTTCCCTTTAATCCTAAAAACTCAGTGAAAAGCCCAGGCTAGCGGCCTTCTGGAAGGCCGATGTGTTAGAATGGAAGATTATGTACTGTATTTCTTCCTACTATTTTAAATGCAAATATAATGATATATCATGAAACACTGCACATATTAAGATCAGTGGCCTTTTCCTGCTCTGAAATGATCTCGTGTTCCCCAATAATTGGAAATCTGCGGCAGCACCTAACATCTCAGGTCCCATTTTGAAATTGTGTGTAAAAACAATAATAATAATAGAGAAATTAAAAAGTACTCTAATTGTTCTCTAAGACCACAGGATGTTTCTGATTTTTAATATTTTATTGAAAATATCAAGAAGAGCACTGAAAGCTGGAGACCTTTGAAATAATGTAGGCTTCACAGGCAGAGAAAGAGAGAGGTGGAGTGAATTTGTTTAGCAGAAGCAGGTTGCCTCCTTTGAGGCCAGATCATGTGGGAAGGCAAAATCCAGCCAAGTTCTGGGTCCATAAGACAACACCAACTATCTTTAAAAAGAAGTTTTGGCTTTGCTTGGGACTAACATATGTGTAGACCAACTTTTTAGCTTTTAAAATTGAAACCTAGGGGTCTTTTAAAGGAAATTTAATCCATGTGTTTTTGATTCTCTAAATCCTAAATCATTACCCATAAACTGTATGTCTCTCTAAGCTCTTTGATGTCTAAGAAATCTTTGAAACCGTGGAAGGCCCTTTTTGTTCCAGAAAAATAGGAAGTTGGTTTTCACTAAGGGTCAGTAAACAGCATCTTCAAAAATCGAAGTTAGTTCTAAAATCCTGCAACCATGACAGAATGGATGTTTGAATGAGTGCTAATGCATTCTTCTGATGCATTGTGGAAAATATAAGTATTTTTGAAGACCTTGCTTACCAATAGTATTCAATCGTAATCTTTACTAACCCCAAGGAAATTATTTTGGCACCACTCCTCTTTCTACTGTAATGTAAATATAAAGTCCAAATATTTATCATTTTGTCTTGGCACACAGTAGGTACTCAGTAAATATTTTGTTGAATGATGAATGGCTTTTTCTTCTTCCCGGAACCTTTCAGCTAATGTCAGTCTTTCCATTCAATATCAATACCCATCTGTCATGTCTTGCAATGAGATCTATTCCGAGTCAGTGACCTGGTTCGACAAATTTTAAAAATAAGCCACCTAACGAAATATATGACATTTATTGAAATTCATCCTGTACCATGAAGCAACTGCCTTGCAAAGAGTGCTGAAAATAAGAAGGAATTTCTAGGCTAATTTGATTAAATATTCAGTTGTTACCATATGCTTTCTCAAAATTGATTTTTTTTTTCCATTAAATGTTCTTGCCATTCTTCCTCGCACCTTGACGTGCTTACTGATTGAAAGCTATACACAGAAAAGGGCAGGTTGTTTGTATCTATAAGCAGGTTCACACAGGCTTAGAAAACATAATGCTGTAATCATAAGTTGCCATAATATAAGAGGGGAGAGAGAGAGGTACTCAACAATGAGTCGTGTTGGGTTTTACTCCAAATTACACAGATGACACATCTTTGACTCTATTATGTGGAGAAAAACACCTTCTTACTGTAGTTAGATTTCCTGTTTGTGAGTGTGTATTTTCTGCTAACTAGACTTCCCATGTAGACTGGCACAAATAGGTAGCTTGAAGTGCAGTTGAAATGCATGTGATTAGAGTCCCAAGTGCCATGGAGGCAGCAACTCTTCTCTAAAAGAAAGAAAGTGGTAATAGAAGAAGGCGTAGTCCTGAAACATGCGAATTGAGATCTTTCTTGATACCATGCTGTGAATTTCTAACTGCTCATCACATTTTGTCCTCAGAAAACCTTCCTAATCAAAAGTGTATTGTTTCCATGTGACATCAGGAGGCCAGAATTTGGCAATTTCTTAAGTCTTGGTGTGGAGAAGAAGGAAAGTTGTCTTATTATGGACTTGAAATAGAGATTCTCTTAGGTGAACCTGGAGGTGTACTGAGTATGTCTACCATCATTAAAGCTTGTTTTGAAATTTAATTTTAGATAGCTCTGTATAGGGAGTAATTTACTTATATAATTTTGACATGCTTAATTTTTATTTCAATGGTTGACCAAACCATTAGTAATAATCATGTATCAGTGTGTTTGTACACGTTCCTACTTAGATGATTTTCTAAACTTCAATTAATAGGTCTCACGGTTTGATAAATGAGCAGTCAGATGCCTCTATATTTTTACATTTTGAAAAATGTAGTTCAACTTCAATTTTTCATTTTAACTCTCATGTCACAGATATAGAAAATAGATAATGAAGGAGAAGACCTGGAGGTTTTGATGGGGTATTGGATCCGTGAGGTTACGGGAGGGGAGAGGTAGGTGGACATGCTGGAGAGTCGTGGGCTTGGGTGCGTTGCAAGTCATGAAGAGAGTGTCCCATTAGGAACCAGGCTGCCACCTTCCAAGTAGGAAGAAGGCTGGTCAAAACTGGGTGGGGATCAAGGGACATCCACAGGAAGATGGCAGAGCTTGTGATAAGCAAAGCCTAAACTTCCTCCATCTCTGTCACATGTGGTTTGATATGGGGAGACCCTAGACTGTCATCTCTTCATTCCTAAATCAGACCTCTTAGTCTGTCCTTCCCTCAGCTACCAGGAGGAATGCAGGATTCTGGAGCAGGAGCAGAAAGAGTGTCGGAGTCATGCCCTAAGCACTCTATTAGCTTCTCGCAAACACTCAAATGAAATTTCATTTTCTCAAAGGAAATCATAGTATTAAAAGAAAAACCACACAATCTTACAAATGTTTTACACTATTATCATGACTGTATTCATTTTCTAGTGGATCAGAGCATTCTAATGCATTTATCACTGTTGGGACCAAAAGTCATGACCCTAAAAACTATAATCCATAATTACTTTCCATTAGAATATCATCTAGTGTAGATGTGTATTAGTTTTTCTTGCAGATATTATCTTCAGGCCGTTTCTTTGGACCTTGATTATACAGAGTTCATGCTGGCGTGTGCATTGGAGTTGCATTTTTCATGTTCTAAACACAAACTCAGACAGTGGTCTGAAGATTCGTGGAAAGCTCATATCAGGGCCTGCCTTCCCTTCGTGTCTTTTTCTCCTCTGAGGGTCTTAGGTGGCCTGTTATCTCACTGGCCTCACGTTCAGGCAGAATCCCTCCAGCTCCTACAGGGGCTACACTGTCCAAAGTGAGCTTATGGTCCAGCCACTATCTAGTTAACACAAAGACACCAGACAAATAGAGTCATTTAGGGCCGGTGGGAACCTTTGGGCTTAACATATTACCCTAGCTGTTTTTCTTTAATTGAGTGTAAAATAGTACAACAAATATTTTAAGTTCTATTGAAGTGTATAAAGAAGCAGCCAAGGCAAAGTTTGTTGACAGGAAAAAGGTTCCTCCTAACAGAAATCGATATGCACTTTGGACTTTTCAAAAATTCACTTTCTATCATGGCAAAGTTAAGATACTTCTAAATTTTATTTCACTCTCATTAACACATGCTGGGATTGTTCATTGAAATCTGTATGTCGAGGTCCAGTGATTTTAAACATTCTTCTGGTCTTCATAGAGCTTACCAAAAAAAAATTGTTCTTTAAATCATCAGAAAAGTGCAGATAAAACCCCGGACAGTTTCATTAACGACAATGAAAGGCGACAGCCCTTGAGTCTATGTCATAAGTTGATTAATTACTTTCCAAATGTTATTAAAGATTCTGAATGAATAACTAGACGGGTGTTTAGGATCAAGGCTCGCTCACAATTCCTAAGTGGGTTTTAATTTTCAGAGTTAGATGATCATTATGTATGATTCATTTCTTTAACATCTTTGGACTGTTGGTTTTATTGGAAAGAAAAGAGAGTATCTACTTCAGTGTTTTTCTTTTTCCTGAAATTATTCCTTGCAGATTTCAATAAAACTGATTTTGAAATAAAATAATCAAATGCTGGCATTTCCTCTTAATAAAGGCCCACAGATCTGATGAATTATGTAAAAATTAGAAGGAATTCACTACACAGGTCATGATTATGGAATTATTTAATTCCCAAATCTGCCTTGCTGACTGCTTGGACACTCAATGAGAACAGGCATTGTATGTTAGGATGAGTATTACCTCGAGCAAACTTTTATTCTTGTTTTGTTCATTTCCCATTTTCCCCATCCCCATTACAGTGATTTCAAATTTCCACCATTCTGTCAAGCTCTTGAATCTCTTTGGCTCCCCTCATTCTTAGTGTAATATGTTTTTGTAGTTTAGACAGTAAACAGAAGCCCATATGGTTTCCATGTCACCCATTGTTATCTCCCTGCTTCTGTCTCAAATGATAAAGTGGACTTTTCAACCTATGGTCTTGATCCCATCCTTCCCCACCAAATCGAGCACCCTGCTCCATCTATCCCATCCTCCCTACCCACCCCTCCTATCTTTTGAAATCTCCCTTACCTTTTTTCATTCAGCCCTTACTCAACTGGCTGTTTCTTCTAGAAAGAAATAAAACACATATGTTAGACATTCTGATAGGTCTTTAATACACAGTTATCTTAAGTATGCACTCCTATTTCTACCTTAGCCTTTAAATAAAGAATTCTTCAAAATAAGTTTCTAAGTCATTTTCTCTATTCCCATTCATTCCTTAACTCATTCAACTCAAGCAGTCTGTTCCACACTCGCAAGAAAGTGTCCTCACTCTAATCACCGGTAACCTCCTCTTTGCCAAATCTGATGGATATTTTTGTTTTTAATCCCACTTGATCCCTCTGTGAAATTTGGCACTACACATACATCTTGCTCCTCCTTTCTTGAAATTTCTTCTTTAGCTTCTGAAATACCACTCAAACTCTTCCTTTTACCTTTAAAGTTTAGATTCTGGTCTTTATGGATCCATCTGAATGCCTCCTTTCTACTTACTGAACGTGTCCATGGGGAGGTCTCACTTACCTCCATAACTTCAGATACACTGATGGACTGGTGGTTCACACATTGCTCTCTCTGATTCCCTTTTTGCTCTATACCCTCATGCCCATGTTGTTAACTACCTTATAGACACTTCCACTTGATTGACCAACAGATACCTCACAGTTATTATCTGAAGTATTATTTTGGCCCCAAAACTTTTCTCTGCCTGTTTTCCTTAGCTTTGTTTATGACACCCAAGATAGACATTTGTTTAGCAATCCTTGACTTCTCATTCTTTCCTATGATCAAAATCTATGTTAAATCATTGTCACATAAATTTTCTCTCTTTAATATCTTTCTAGTGTTGTCCTTTCTTTCTATCATATCCATACTGCCAGAGTCTTTGTTCAGGATTATTCTTTCATGTGTTAATTCATTCCATTATCCATTCTTCGACAAATCTTTACCAGGTGCCATGCGATGGCATTATGCCAGGGGCTAAAAGTAGAGCTTACAGTCTACTGAGAGATACAGGTTAAGTAAATTACAACACAACATGATAAAGTCTATACAAGGGGAAGGCAGGTTTGATGTATTAGCACATAGGAGAGTTCCTAATCTCTTACTACAGGGTGAGAGAGGCATCAGAGAAGGCTTCCTAAAAGAAGTCTTACCTAAGATGAGGTTTGAAGAGAGAGTTTGAATTAACCAGGTGAAGATCAGGGCAAAGTGTCCCATAAAGAGGGGTCCACTTGTGCTGAGACCCAGAGTGGGAGAATACATAGCTTGCTGCAACAACTTGGAGAAGGGCAGGGTGGCTAGTGCCTAGATTTCTAGGGTGGCAATGGCAAGAGGCAAGGGTGGAGAGTTAGGCAAAAGCCAAATTATGCATGGGTTTTAAGCTGTGCTAAGGAGTCGAACTGTTTTTAAACGGAAAAGTAACATAATCAGTTTGTCATTTAAGAAAGATATCTCTGGTACGTTGGTGAATGGATGATCAGGGGCAAGAATAGAGAGGGAAGGGCAGGTAGGAACCTGTTGTAATCCAGGCAAGAAGTGACACTGTCCTGACACTGCCAGTGGGGATGGAAGAAGATGGACATATTTAAAACACCTGTAGGTGGGAGTCAAGGGTGTTGTCCTGGAAATATGGGAAGTGTTAAGCACTGAGATAGGATACTGAGTGGGAGAGCAAGTTTCATGGGAGTAAATGGAGGTGCCAGAGGGAAATCCAACTGCTCCTTCTTAGTCTCTGTGTCATTCACCCTCTTCTCCCCAGCCTCTGAGCTCTGGTGTGCCCCAGCGCACAGGCCTCCTCCTCTCTTCATTCTCTACGCTCCTTTCCTGGGTGGTCTCATCCAATCTCATGGCTTTTCATACCATCGATATGCAGACAACTTCCTAATTTACATCTCTTGTCCAGACCAACTCCAAGACTCAAATATTCAACTGCATACTCAACAGCCCCACTTGGATGCCTAAAAAGCATCTCAAACATAACAAAACTGAACTCCTGATCTTCTCACATCCCTGCCAGACTTGCTCCACCCACCAGCTTCTCCATGTCAGTAACTGGCAAAGCCATTCTCCCAGTTACAAAAGCCAAAATCTTTGGAGCGTTCTTGACTCCTTTTTTTCTCACACATCTCATATCCAAATCCATCAGCAAATCCTGTTAGCTCTGTCTTCAAAATATAGCCAGAGTTCAGCCCCCTCCCATCACTCACTCCTTCCTCTCTGACCCATCGCTCACCTGGACTAAGGCAGCAGCCTCTCAACCACCCTCACTTCTCCATTTTTGCCCTGTCCTACCCCGTGCCACGAGCAGTCTTCTCCCACGTGCGGTCAAGGTGATGCCAGTTCCAACATAATCACTCCCTTGCTCAACAATTCCCCATTTCACACCAATAAAAGCCCAAGCCTCACAGTGGGGCACAGGCCCTGTGTGCTCTGATTCTTTCTCCTCTTTGATTTCATCTTCTGGTCACTAAGGTCCAGGCTTACTGGCCCCTTTGCTGTGCCTCAGACACACCAGGCATGCTCTCAGTTTGGTCCTTCTTGCCTCTGACCAGAAATCTCTTTTCACATCTCAGATGGCTAAGTTCTCTCCTCCTTCAACTCGTTCCTCAAAAGCCACCTTCTCGATTTTTCAAAGCTACTGATCTCTCCCACCACCTTCCTTCTGGGTAATCCTGATGCCCCAACCCCTCTCTCTTTTTTTTTTTCACCTGTAACACTCATCAACTTCTAACATACAACATGATCAACTTAATTGTTATGTGTATAATTTGTTGTCTGGATCACCCTCCGAGAAACTAAGTTCTGTAAGAGCGGGAATGTTTGTTTTGTTTACTGGTGCACTCCAAGAACCTGGCACATAGTAGGGCCTCCATAAACATTTGTCAAGTTTAGTCGTAAATAGCTGTTGGACATACAAAACTGATGCTTGAGAGATGGGTTTCTGGACTTTCTGGAGATCTGGGAGTCTTCATTCTATCGTTAATCTTCATTCCCTATTGCCTGAACAGATGCAGTGGCCTTTTGGCATGTCTTCTGGCCTCCAGTCCACTCTCTACATTGTCACCAAAATTATCTAATATAGTATGCTGATTTCCATCTTCTCCTTGAAACCTCCCAATGACTCTCCACTATAGATAAGGTGCAGGCCCCTCAACAGGACATAGAAAGGTTGCTGTGATGTGGTCCCAGCCTAACCTTCCAGCTTCACCCACACTCGGCCCAGCCCACACAGCCTCTATGCCAGTTACAGCATTCCGAACAGCCCTGCACATTCTCCCTGAGGTGCCTGTGTGTGGGTCCTCTGTCCCAAGTGTCTGTCCCCTGCCTCAGCCATGCCTGAGCAACTCCAATTTATCCTACAATGCCCAGCTCTAGTAATATCTCCACTCTGAAATACTCCTCAGTCCCACCTCTGCCTGCCGTAGTCAGCTCTTCTCCCCTCTGTGTTCCTCCAGGGATGTGCACCTGTCCTTGCAGCACCGCCTGGAGTGCAGCGGGCTGGGGTGCTGGGACTGCCAGCCAGTGAGCAGCACCTACATGGTTGAAAAGGGTTTTTTTCTTTTTGTGTCTTGCCCTCTCTTCTCTCTTTCTGTTTCTCTCTCTCCCTCTCTCTCCCTCAAACACACATACCCTCCACACACGCACAAACTGCCCCGATTTTTCCTTGAATTGATCAGTTACATAAACAGAGTTGTTTTTAAGTTGCCCTAACCTTTTGATTTATTGATTTTGTAAGATTCAGAGTGTTTACTGAGTTTTAGAAATTGGATTCTGTACTCACGTACTTATTTTTCTGTACTGTTCTATTTTTACTAGGATAGCTTTGCTTCACATTCTCTGTTGGTTTAAAAGTAGTTAAGATTTTGGTAGAAAGTTTTGGCTGCTTTTTTTGTTGTTGAGGTAATGTGGATTTATAACATTATAGAGATTTCAGGTTTACATCATTATAATTTGACTTCTGTATAAACTATATCATGATCACCACCAAAATTCTAGTTTCCATCCATCACTGTGCAAGTGACCCCCTTTACCCATATCACCCTCCCCCACCCCTGTTCCCTTCTAGTAACCCCATATCTGCTCTCTGTATCTATGTGTTTGTTTATTGTTGTATTTTTATCTTCCACATATATGTTCTTTATTCTCTGATTACAGATTGAACTCAACATAGTGTTATTTATATGCTTTTGATTTTTCTCCCAACACTGTTAGAATTGCATTATGTTCACCGAAGGAATCCACATCTGTACAAAATATGGCCAGGCTTGGCTGTTCCTTCCATTCACAGTGTTTTCATGATTTCTAGAACTTTTTTTCTACTTCGCCTGAAAAAGGAAATGTCATATACTAACAAAATTCACCTTGAAAAAGATCCCTAGTTCATTCCACTGCCAGAGAGTCTATTTGCCGAACTGATGTCCAAAAAAAGTTCTCAGGTGTGAGCAAAATGGAATCCAGACATACCCTAAGAACTAAGTGAAAATAGTCAACGCCCACCTCGTTTGACCACTCCCCATTTCAGGGCCAGCGCAGGGCCTCTGGCACCCTTGTGCCTCTCCCTTTTGTCTCTTTGCCTTGATGTTGATTTCCCTTTCTTTGCGTGACAGCCACCGTGACAAGAATGGGGTCCATTCACCACCATTCCTCTGCAGCCGTTTGATTTCTGCTTTAGGTAACACCAGAGGAGATGGATTCGTTTTATAATCCCATCCTAAGCACAGTTCCCCTCATTTGGAATTTACCATGCCCTATGCCGAGAACATTTTCAAACACTGAGGGAGGGAAATGTCTGATTCATTAGTGAGTAATGTACCGGCTTCCTCTCCAACTTGTCTCCTTTCTGGGGTTCACATTCTGACTGTTCAGTCAGGTTTATCCTATTCAAATTCTGTATTTGAATGCAACTGGAAAAGGTTACTAGACTTATTTTATTTTAACTTACGCACTTAGAAAGATGTTTCTCAAATGTGGTTTGTGGATTCATGTTATTCAGTATTCCTGGATTAGTTGAACAAAATCTGGTAGCACTTCTGCACACTCTGAGCTACAAAATTACAACTATCCGTTAGGCTGAAAAATATTTTTCAGTGCTTTTATAGGATTTCAAGCATCTTAGCACTTTCTTAATGTTGGGGGAGTTCAACCTTCACATTTTCAAGGACAATGAAACATTCTTGTCTGACCTACAACTTATTAATGGAACAAAAGCCTATCCATCAATCAGGATTTTGACAGTTCAATGTATTTTCTGAACAGGACTCTTTACAATATGCACAATGAGATAAAACAAATGTCCTTTTATTCTTCTTTCCCAGAAGTTGAATACTTTCAGCCATTCTTAAAAGGACAAAGATGTTTACTAACAGATTATGAATGTATGAGGGATAATCTTGAGAATATAATGCAGTTCAATTCTTTTTATCTTTATTCTTACCATATCAGAGTTGGACAATGATCCCAATCATATATTACAACTAGAAAATACACAGTTGGCTTTTTCTTATGCTATGATTCAGTCATTTTCAACTTTTAAAATGTTTTTTGGAAGAGAAGGGATGCAGTATTGGATAAGAATCTGAATAAAAGCACTATTTAGGTCTCTTTCAAAGAAACAACATTTTTGTAACAATCAAGAATTAGTGTTTAGAGGAGCCCCCAAAACATTAATTATAACACATGAAAATTATTCTTGCACTATGTTTAACTTTTTTCTCTTATTGCTGCCTACATATGAATTTTTAATAAAGCTTGCTTATTATAAATTAAGTATGCAGTTCAATCTAAGAATACTTTTTCTGTTTCAGAAATTCATGTCAGTGACAGGCTGCCATATACACAAATCTACAAGCACACAAATCCTTGATTTTTAGTAGAAAAAAGTCTTTACTCCCTTTCATAGTTATACCTTCCCATGATATTTAAAACCACCTGTTAGGAACAGGTTACCCTGATCTCTTTGAAAACACCATGTTTTAGATACACAGGAGCAAAACAACAACAAAAACAAAAAAAATTGTATGCAGTGTTGCAACATGTATATGCTACAGAAACCTTGAAAATACTATTATACCCCAACAGATAGGTTCAGTCAAAATCTTTTCAATCTAAGTTCTGTTAGTAAAAACAGTGATTATGCTGTTTTTATTTTTCTTCATTTGCTTACAACTAGGATTGTAAATAGATTTATGGGACATACTTACACTAAAAAATTATTCATTGCTTACCTGTAATTCAGGTTTAATTGGGCATCCTGTATCTTTATCTGCTAAACCTCAGTGGAGGTATGGGTTCGCTCTTTAACGAGGTAAAGTAATAGTTCTTTATTTGTTGTTCTTCCTTAGTGTAGAAAGCTCTTACCGTGGCCTTTGTCCTGGAGGACTACTTAAGAAGGACCTAAAGAACTTAAAATGAGTTTAGAGGAAAACTACAAGATAGCCAAAGCGTGGGAAAATAAGAAATAACACTATTTAAACTGTAGATGAGAGGACTAAGGTAATTACAGAGTCACCAAGTATTTGGAGTGGGCTCACCCTGTGGACTGTGCCAAGTTCCTCATTTTTGATGAGGGCAGGCTAAAACACAACTTAGGATGGTAAGCATAGTAGCTATGTTTACTGAATGCCAGTATATGTTGCATAATTGAATCCCAGTATCTCTCATTATCTCTAATCCTCATGGCCCACCCACAAGACATGTACCATTATCCTCAGGTTTTAGATGAAGAAACTGACACTCAAAGACAGAGGTACGTAAATGGTAAAGCCCAGATTTACATCACATTGAAATTGGTCTGACTATACTCTCTCCACTGTGCCCCACCTCTTCTCCAGAAGGTTTTATGAGCTGTTAGGAAGAATGTTGTCACGCAAACCAGTCTGTAAATATTAGACATAAGATTGACTCATGGGTATTTTGGATCATTTCAGTGTGGTCATATAAAAGAGCAGTTGGATGGGCTGAAAACTGCTGAAGAGTTCTTCTGTCCTTCAACTTACTGTTACAAATCATCGTCAAGGCCTGGCTGCATTAGAAGGGATTTTTGACGTGGTGTATTGTTTTACCTTTCTAAAGTCAGTTTAGGCTTTTTTGATGATCGTAACACTGTGTTAAGTCTTTAGACATAAGAATCAAATGTCCAGCAAAGCATGTTTTAAAATTTGCTTTCTCAGCAGCCCAGTAGATCCATTCACTTTTCAACTTAGGTTACACATTTAGATTTTTGGTGTTTATCTTGCTATCTTCAAGTCCTTGGACTGTACACTTTTTGAGGGTGGAATTCTCAGTATCTAGACAACAGTGTGGTATGCAATGGGTGCTCACAAATATTTGATTAGTATTGTGTGATATAATATAACATGACTCTTTATAACCAGTGAGTGTTTATAAATACAGTATTTTAAATGTCATCAGGAATCTCCTATCGGAATCTTCTTTCCTTAACTTTGTTTTTATGGGCTCACTTTTAGAGTTAATGGGAATAATGTAAATGTAGAAAGGGCTAAGAATTTTCCTTAGGATTTCACTCTGGCAAGTCCTCCTGGAGATTTACCCGTGACTGTTTTTATGACTGCAATTTCCTTAATATGGAGTCTCGGCAATTTCCATCATCATAAATCCCTTTTATACACTTAAAAGCAGAATTGAAATGTTTTCTAGTTTTTATACCTTGACTCTTCACTTAGATATGTTATTTCTATCTTGAGATTATGTTAAGTAACTATTATAGAAGAATTTGAAATTATATAGTAGGAAAAAGCTAGTATACCACCTCAGAAATTTTAACTAATATATATAATTCCAAATGCAAAGTGAAATATTTAAAGTAATTATTCAAGTGAATAAAGAAACCATCTTTTTCCAATTACTTGAGTATTTTACATAAAGTTGCTTTTATGCGCTTGACTTTGTGTTTGAATTTGCAGGTTTTTAGTATCTTCAAATGGATCTTATTTGGTCAGGACTTTTTCAGGAGCAAGGAATAAAAGAATCACAATGAAACTGCTGATTACAAAAAAAGAAAAAGGAAGAAAGGAAGGACAAAAAATTATACTGGTTCCCATTAGCTTAAGACTTGGTGGATACAGATGCTCGAACAATAACGTCAGTAACCTGCCTTTCTCCATGCCCGGGATCTCCTGCCCCTTGGGTCAGTGTCATGCTCAGGCAGGCTTTCTTCACGTAGTGGCAACTGCACTAATCAGACACTCCAAATAACATCATCTTTAGTGCTCGTGATCTTTGAAGGAGAGAGGTCTTCTCCCAGTAACTATATTAAATCCCAAAAAAGACTCTGATTGACCTTACTTTGGTCACATGCTCCCTCCTGATGAAGCTCTGAGTCAAAGGAATAGAGTTCATTGAAAGACCAGCCTGGTTTGCAAGCTCACCTTGTGGTAAGGGAGGTAGGCCATGTGATTGACAGCCCCATTAGATAGAGGAGGGAGAATTTTCAAAAGCGTCACTAATAGTAGAGACAGTGGGGGCTGGGCAGGTAAAAACATGTTTATTAAAATATTACACTTTTTGAATAAAAATCTTTTCCAAGAAATGCAAATAATTTGAAACAGTTCAAATAAGCAACATACTTAAACAAAAGGCATTAGAAATATACTCAGAACTAGATTGCATCATTATCACATTTAAGATAATATTTTATCCTCTTTGAATCTCAGTTTTGTTATCTGAAAACGTGGGAATTATCCTTAACCTTCTAAGAAATCATGCAGATTAGAAGAGATGATAATTGACAGTGTCTTGTAAACAATAAAGTACTATCTATATAGTTAACAAATATTATGATTTCTGGGAAAATCAATAAGAAAGCAAAGTTACATGTGTTAAAGTTTGGAAAGTCTCTGTCTTAGAAAATGTATTTCATTACACCTGTTTTGTGTTTTCCTGAGGAATCAATACTTGAATACAACACATGTAGATGCTTTTGCAACAGGTTCTTGCTGATGATGAGGACCGTGATGGTGACAGTAATGGTGGTGATAGCCATAGATAGCTATTCAATGAATTCTTAGAGAATTAAATGTATTGCTAGATTTCGAGGAGATGAAAAGACCAGTGTAAGCTAGTTTAGTGAGAAAAATAGAGGCAGAGAGATGGCAGACAGAGTTGAATAGCTGGTCTTAAGTTTAGGCTGAGCTGCTGCTCAGCAGCTAACAGAGCAGTACTCTTTAAAGGAAGTACTCCTAAATACCAATGGTTTAATGACCATGGTGCCATTGAGATAATCACTCCCAGGAAATGTTTTGCCAGTGAGATTATCTTAACTATCAACTGAAAAGAAAGAAAGAAATGTTTTATGGATGATTCAGTTTCACCTGCTATGTGCACATTTTAAGAGAATGAATTAGTCTGTTTGAATCATCTTTACGTGTTCCTTTTAGTAAGGAACTCAAAGTTGGCTAAGTGGCCAGCACTGTTACAGGAAGAAAGGAAGAAAAAACAGAAACAGTAAAAAGACATTCTATATTGACAGGCTGTTTCAGGCACATCACAGGAATAAAGGTATCGAGACAAAAATATACGAAAAGTGAAAGTATTTTTGGAGTCACTATCAATATACATATTAAAATTGCTCACCCAGCACGATCTGGCAGATTATAGAGATAGAGAAGAGAGAGCAGTACGTGCCAACCCAGTGGCATTGAAGTAAAATCTAATTGTACAAAAACAGTCTCAGAGCTGAAAATTATGAGAGTTCGAAAATACTTTGGAGTTCATTAGTTTAACCCAGGAATATGCTTATAAATATTTAATAACCATCCCTCCAGGGGAGGAAAAAAGCCCTGATTTGTGCAGTGTTTTCCATTTTCTTTCATGTCAATACTCCCACCATGGCTGATTTCAAGTTACCAAGACGAGGTCACTGAACGCAAGTTGGGAAAAGATAGGGCACAATAGGCTGTCATGAGCCAGTGTCAGAGGCTCCAGCACACAACTGGCTCAACAGTACAATTTCACAAATTGGAAAGCAGCTGAGGCCAAAGGAGTTGAGTGACTGGCTTTGAGTCATGCGACTATTTAGCTAAACTGCTGCAGCTAAAACTCAGGTTCTCCCCCACGCCGCCCCTCAGTATTGTGAACAGATGATGAAGAAAGGACCATGGCTGATTGATCGGTGAACCTGCCTGGCTCCCCACCCTCGTTAAGTTCCCCTTTAGGGGCCCCTATAGACCTTTCCACATTGAGTTTAAACTGTGGTCTGTCTGTCTGCCTTCCCTACTAGTCTGAGATCTCACTGACAATTGAAAAATATTTTATTTTTGTGTCTTCAGCACTCTGCACAGTATCTAGAACAGCAAATGCTCAAAAAAATATTTATTGAGGGTATGAACAAACAATAATAATAGAGAACATTTATTAGCCTACTCTGTGCCAAGCCCTGCTCTTAATGGCTTTTATGCATTAACGTATTGAATCCTCAGAGTGACCATCACATCGAGGTAGGTACTATAATCACTCCCATATTTCAGATGAGAAAATAGAGGCTCAGAGAAGTTATTTGCCCAAGGTCACACAGACAGTGAATGGATTCAGAGCCTGCAGTCTGTCTCTAGAGGCTGTGCACTTGACCACTCAGCTGTCACTCAGTTAACTGGCATTGTTATCAGGGTGCACAGCTCAGTAACAAACACTCCCAAAAGCATTCCTCCATTTCTTAGGAAGGACACACACAGTTCCTGGAGAAGGTCTCATCTGACGAACACACACCGTTGCTGATGGGGAAGAGCCTTAATTGGAATGATCAAGGAAATAGGATGTATAAGTTTTCTCATTATCTGAGGATTAAACGGAAACTCATATTGTAATTAAAAATCCTGTTGTTGACAATGGGCCCTAGTCCTATTTTTTTGCTTTAATAAAAAAATTACCCTGTCTTTGATTTCTCCATCTGAAAAATGGCATCACCGTTTGCTAGCAAGAGACTATAAAGAAGGTGTGGGAGACTGGGTTGCCAACTCCAGGGGTATTCTGCAAGTTTCTTTGCTTAAATAAAAAAAGTCTCCTCCTTCCCTACTGATTTTCTTATGATTTTCCATCTCATCAAATGAAATAACAAAAAAGCCTGTTAGTACGTTTGTACATTTTCTTGGATTCCAGTTAATTGACGTCAGTACCATGAATGACTTATGTACCAACCTTAAGATAAGAACCTTATTTTTAAAACATAGTATAATACCTCAGATTTTTTAAAAAACAAGATAATTTTGAAGGCTCTTTCAAGAAGCTTAGAAGAAAAAAAAGTCATTCACTCTCCATGCTACGTTAATGGGCATCAAGTAAGATGCAAATTGGCTGCAATGCTTTTTTTTTTCTTTTGGCAGTAATGGTTCATTTATTTTCTTCCTTTATTGTTTTTCCTGGAGAAAAATATGGTGATAAATTATTTATTAGGCTAATGTTCCCAATTTTAGAAGATACGCTGATACTATCGAGAAGTACATTTAATTTTTCCACATAATACATTCTAGAAGGCTTAGACGTGTATTTGCAGTTTATTTACAGTTTGTATTTGTCTTCTCATAGGACAGCTTGTCCCAAATCCTTTTCTTCTACTCCTTGTCATTCCCTCTACCAGCACCCAAAATTTTCTAGTACATTTCAAAACAATGAGAATTATATATAAAAATAGCAAGTACAACACCCTACATTTATGTTTATATACGCTAAGTAATCAAGTGCTTTCAAAGATGAAATCTGTTTTTGATACTTAAAACAGCCATGTGAGGATGCTGGACCCTGGGACTCAGAAGTGGGTGAATTGCCTGAAGTACACAGGCGGAGAGGGAAAGGGCCAGATAATTAGGCTTAGAGACCAGAGTTCCAACTGTCTAGCTTCTGCTCCAGTCCATGCTCCCTCTTAGCTCAGGAAGCTGCTTCAGTGTGAGTGAAGCCCTTAAGAGCCCAGACAGATTCCTGTCAGCCAGACGTGGGACTGAATCTGGTTCTGTGTGACTTTTGGCAAGTTTGTTCGTCTGGAAATGGAGAATAATACTACTTCCTACTGCACAGGGTGTTAATGAAGAGTAAATCAGAGGGTTCAGCAGAATGCCTGGCACCTGGTATGTGCTCAATGCATGTTATTGTTATTTTTATTATTATATGGTTTGAACCTCTTCCAATTCTTTACCTTAATGAAGCTTTGCTTTGCCCTCTGGTCCAACTATAATTTTCTAGCCTTTAAAGCCTGTATCCCCAATCAGATGCCTCACTTGGACCCTGAAATTCATGGTGTGCTTGACCTTCTGCCTTGGGTTTCTTCCATACCTCACGAATGTGAAGAGGAAGTCATAATACATTGTGCCTTATCTTAAAGGAGCCCTCAGAGCTACTGTGCAATCCTTTCTTTCATTCCTTGCTGACCTCAGTCTGCCTGCCCTGCTGTAGGTATTCTGAACCTCCTCCACCCTGAAGTCCCTCCTCTGGAACCATCAATTTCAGCAGATGGTCATATACCCTAATTTGTTTTTAGAACATTGAGATCATATGCCCTGAACTCCTTCAGTGTCCCTGTATCTTTATCTGACTTCTCCTCCTCTCCTGCTGTCTCAGAAAGAATGACCTCTCGGGGGCTGGCCCCATGGCCAAGTGGTTAAGTTCACGCTCTCCGCTGCAGGCAGCCCAGTGTTTCATTGGTTCGTATCCTGGGTGCGGACATGGCACTGCTCATCAAACCACGCTGAGGCAGCGTCCCACATGCCACAACTGGAAGGACCCACAACGAAGAATATACACCTATGTACCAGGGTGCTTTGGGGAGAAAAAGGAAAAAAGTAAAATCTTTGGGGAAAAAAAAAAAGAAAGAAAGAAAGAAAGAATGACCTCTCTTATGTTCAGGGCTCTTGGAAATGCCTCTTTTTGCTCCTTTGGAATGTTGCTCCAGCAATTTTTATCTCCCTCATTTGCCCTCTTTGGTTTCCCCGCTTCTCTAGGCTCACCTACTTGCAGTTCTCCTGACCATGCCATGAGCTCTCTCCTGCCTCTATGTCTTTGCACGAACTGTTCTGCCACTAGGAATTCCCATTCCTCATCCTCCTTCAAGGCTCAGCTCTAGCGTCATTTCCACTCTGGTTGGCTGCCCTTCCAGCACACTCCCATAACTATCTGTCAACCACTATGCCTCCACCAAGCGACTGCGAGCTTCTAGAGGAAAGGAACCACGTCTCTGTATTCCCAGCACCTGCCACAGTGCCTGGCCCTTAGTGCATGCCCAATAAGTGTTAGTAGAAGACAAGGAGATCTACAAATAAGCATATATCTTTCGTACAATTTAAGAATAAACTCCTCTTGACCTTGATATTGCCTTCTGTTGTCCTTCCTTTGACAAACACTACTTCTTCACCACACATTCCTTTGCAATTTAGCATACCACTATTGAATCTGCTGAAATTACTCTCGTGAAGGTCAACAAAGAGCTCCATGTGGACCATGTCCTCCTTCTTGAGCTCCTTGCCTCACTTCTGTGACACACTGCAATATTGGCTCTCCTGACACCTTACTGAACTTACCTTCCTTGACTCCTTCACTGGTTTCTCCATTGTGAGTATTCCCTAAGATTTGGTTCATTTATTTGCCTTCTCTTCCTTCACCTTGTCTGTCCATGAACATACTCTTCGTTTTAACTGTCACCTCTGTTCAGATAACATGTAAAGTTTGTCTGTTTCAACTAGAATCCCAATTGCTCCGCCAACCCAATTTCCGAATTTTCGTTCCTTCTAGCGCAGAGATGGCAAATACTTGGCACTCATGCTTCCACTTGCTGCTGTCTCATCCAGGATGCATATTGTCTCACCCAAGACCGATCGTGCCACTTTCCCAGTTAAGGGTAGGCTTCTCCTCTGTTGCTTGGCACAAATGCTCTGTCTGCTTGGAATCTTCATTCTTCACTTATTCCAGACACCTGCTTCCTAGTGAATAATGTAACACCTGCTAATCATCCACGCAGTAGAACATTTTCACTCATTTCTCAGTAACACATCAAACTCACAATGTTTAAAACCAACTTATCATATTCCCCAGTCTTTAGCCTGACTTCTCCTACCGACTACTCTAGTTTTGTAACTTGTTCCACTGTTTCCCAGATGACTGCTAATCATTGTTGCCTTCTCCTTTGTGAGCCACCAATTTAAGTGTCAAATCTTATTTGTTCAAATATGTCTCTCCTTCATCCCTTCCTTTCTATGGGCCACCATCTTGGTTCTGGCCCTTACTACTTTGTTAAGGGCTATAATAATAGCCTTCATATGGTCTTCCCATTACCAGATTCCCCCTGCTCTAAGCCACTTTGCCTCCAGCTTAATCTTTCTAGAGTAAAACCTTGGTTATATGTCTCTCCAGCTCAAAACCCTACAGTGACTTTCTATTAGCTCTTAAATAATGTCTGCAATTCCTATCAATTTAGTAAACTAAAATTATCTTTGATTTTCAAGTCAAAAAGATTTGGATTCAAGTTCTGACTGATATACTTATCTGTTCTGTGATTTTGAACTTATTGCTTCATTTTTATTCACTCATTTATTCAACATATATTTGTTTAACACCTACTGTGTCCTAGGCTCCATGTCAGGTACTTGGGATAGAGTGATGAGCCAGCAGGCGTTGTCCTTGCTCTCCTGGACCTCACATATTTCTGATAATCATAGTAATCCTAAGCACAGGCCATGCCTCCTTCTCTTGATGCTTTTGGCTTCTGGTTTGTGCTATGTGAGGTATTATAATACTGTGTATCAAAGTTATTTGCATGTGGATGTTATCTCTTGACCTCATTGTAGGTTTACTCAAGGGTAGGCGCCATGTCACATTTCCCATAGTGCAAACACAGAGCCATGTACATACTGGTTGCTAAGTGAATTCTGTTGTAATTTTGTAGACCCAGGGTTAGTCTTTGGCATAGTTATAATGCCCAGTATGTTTCTAGAGCCTCCCACTGTCCTGTCAGAATTTTGCATTAAAAAAAACATGTAATAGCTATTTGGTTTCTTTTCCTTCTAAGGCCTCTCCTTTCCAACCTACCACCCTGCCTATAGCTATTATACGTAGAACTCACAGTGTTTATAACTTGTGCACTTTAAGTTTTTAAAAACTGCGTAACATCCACTCATGCTTCCTAGTAGAAATATTGTTCATGTGCATACAACGGAATGTTAAAATAATGTTCTTTTTATTGTTTAGTAGCTTTTGACCTGGTAAGAACAATATATTGTTTTTCCCTGAGAAATAATTCTAGGACTTTAGTCCTGAAGGTTATATTTTATTTTATACATTTTCGGCTTGCTGTTTTTATGTTCCCAGTGATCTTACATTAAGTTAAGCGTTTGTCTATCCAAAACAATAAGTCAACTATAGCCAAATTATAACCGTACCTTTCCTCTGCACACAAAATCCTATAAACAGCATGTGATCGTATTGCTTCTAGAATTTATGATTGTTTTCTTCCAAAAGGAAGCTAAATTTAGCCTAGCAATTCTACATGCTCCCAAGAAAACAATGCCTGCTGTGATTTCTAGAATAAATGAATCTGAACCACAATTCCTTTACTTGACTAACTGAGAAAGTTTAAATATCAGCCTAGTCATTAACCACAGATATTAAACCACTTTAAACAACCAGCAAGGGGTTAAGAAAGGAATTTGCTGTGTTTCTGACTTTGTTGCTGAATGAGTCTAACTTAGTTGTTGTATCATCCTTAGTACAGAACATTGTTTGCATCTCATAATGGTTCTCTAAAATTACTTGTTCATGGCTTGAGTTCTAAAATTAAACTATGTAGAGTCATGTCCAACCACACAATGCATCTTTATGTGAAACCAGCTAGAGTTTTTTGTTTTCACTCAATGTAAAAATTCCTGTTAGGAAGCTTTGTTTGTAATACTTTAACTGGTGTAGTTCTTTCAGTTTCTTCTTCTTTGTTTCTAATGGCAACTAAACTGCTCTTGCCTTGAACATGTTTTGGCAGATAAACTTCTCACCATGAAGGCACCTGCTGTGCTTGCACCTGGCATCCTTGTGCTTCTGTTTACCTTGGTGCAGAAGAGCGATGGGGAGTGTAAAGAGGCGCTAGTAAAGTCCGAGATGAATGTGAACATGAAGTATCAGCTTCCCAACTTCACTGCAGAAACACCCATCCAGAACGTCGTTTTACACAAGCATCACATTTACCTCGGGGCCACTAACTACATTTATGTTTTAAATGACAAAGATCTTCAGAAAGTTGCTGAGTACAAGACTGGGCCCGTGCTGGAACACCCAGATTGTTTCCCATGTCAGGACTGCAGCCGCAAAGCCAATTTATCAGGTGGCGCTTGGAAAGATAACATCAACATGGCTCTGCTTGTTGACACATACTATGACGATCAACTCATTAGTTGCGGCAGCGTCCACAGAGGGACCTGCCAGCGGCACGTCCTTCCACTCAACAATGTTGCTGACATACAGTCAGAAGTTTATTGCATGTACTCTCCACAAGCAGAAGAGCCCCACCAGTGTCCTGACTGTGTGGTGAGTGCCCTGGGAACCAAAGTCCTGCTGTCTGAAAAGGACCGATTTGTCACCTTCTTCGTGGGCAATACCATAAATTCTTCTTACCTTCCAGATCATTCATTGCATTCGATATCGGTGAGAAGGCTAAAGGAAACGCAAGATGGTTTTAAGTTTTTGACAGATCAGTCCTATATTGATGTTCTACCTGAGTTCCGAGATTCTTACCCCATTAAGTATATCCACGCCTTTGAAAGCAACCATTTTATTTACTTTTTAACGGTCCAACGGGAAACTCTAGATGCTCAGACTTTTCACACAAGAATAATCAGGTTCTGTTCCGTGGACTCTGGATTGCACTCCTACATGGAAATGCCTCTGGAGTGTATTCTCACAGAAAAGAGAAGAAAGAGATCCACAAGTGAGGAAGTGTTTAATATCCTCCAAGCTGCGTATGTCAGTAAGCCTGGGGCTCATCTTGCTAAGCAAATAGGTGCCAACCTGAATGATGACATTCTCTATGGGGTGTTTGCACAGAGCAAGCCAGATTCTGCTGAACCAATGAATCGCTCTGCCGTCTGTGCATTCCCTGTCAAATATGTCAATGAATTCTTCAACAAGATTGTCAACAAAAACAACGTGAGATGTCTCCAGCATTTTTATGGACCCCACCATGAACACTGCTTCAATAGGGTAAGCCACACAGGTTCCTCACTTAGGAATTATGAGGTATAAATCAGAATAGGTATCAACGTAGAAAAGAATATCACGGACTTTTTAGTGCTTGGTAAACAGTCTTTGTCCAAAATATTTGCTAATTCTTTCCAAGAAGATTTAGGAGTTGAATCTTCATTTAAAAGTAAAATCATAGCTTGAGAAAAAGTTAATGTGGTAAGTAAAAGAAAATATAAAATATTTTGACAATTTGGGTTTGCATGTTTGCCAACACTTTTCAGATTATTAAACTTATTTCTCATATAACCTTTTGTAGTTCTGGTCAGATTTACACAAAATTTAACATAACAGCAATTACTGTAAAAAATAGTTATTGAGATCCCGATGCAAACTTTACAACCTTTAAGCTAGACATTCGAGTTAATTTGTGAGTTTTGAAGGCTTGTTCCTTATGAGGCCTCATTTGCTCACTGATATATAAAAAAATGATCTATATTCTTGGCATTACTTAAAGAAACTTAAAACAAAACAAAAAAATATCTTCTAAAATGTTGGTAAATAAAACATTTTTAAATGTGCTAATATACCTCTCGGAATAAATTAGAAAACTAGAGAGGAAATTTTTGCTCCCACATCCCTCCTTTGGATCTTGACTTCAATCATGGACTTCCTACTTGCATAGCCATGTGTTTACCAAGTTCTAGTTTGGTGCTTTTTACCTGGTTGGTATTTGATATTTATAGATATAAATATTTTTGATTGATGATTATTTGTACTTACATGAAATGGTATTTTCACAGGAGATTTTAGGGAAATTCTTTGTTGATTTGATTTAGATATAGTAAAAACTGCCAGCTCTACCCAGAGGATTTATCCTGCTAGTTATCAGATCGCTTGGTGCCAGAGGAAGAACACCAAATTGTGAGACCATTGTGGTGTTGGGCTTTCTTGGTGTGAACCCAGATTTGAACATAAGGACCTGGCTCTGCCTCCTAATGTAATGACCATTAGTGATCATAATCGGATGAGTAAATAGTATAGCTTTTCTAAAGATGATTTAACTTTGGAAGTGTACATCTTACTTACTCTAGGAGTTTTCAGTCTAGGTAATAAAGGTTATAATTGCAAGCAGGAAGGACATTAAACATGTCCTTGATAAGAGGAAGTATATAATTTGCTGAGGAGTACCAAGGGCATATGAATTCAGAAATATTTGCTTCACTTTGCTGAAATGTCTAGGATACTTCGTCAGATGGAAACTCCATGTAATTTTTTTATAAAGCTGAAAAAATATTGTCAAGAAAAGGAATTCATCTTTTAGTGAACTAAAGACATAACTTCCTTCCCTCTCTTGTCTATAAATATACATAATATACATACATATGTATCCCAACTAAGATTATTTTCCCGTGAGTATGTTTAACATGTGTTGCAAACTCTATAAGAAGCAATGGAATTTGTCACCAGGCTGCCCCTTTTTCTTCACTAGAAAATACAAAAGAATGAAAGGAAACAAAAGGACGTTTAGAAACTTGGAATTAGGAAATAAAAGTGTAATATTAATAGCATTTCAGAGAAACCGCTTTTCCTGCATCCAAGAAATTGCTTCAGAAACACAAGTTTAAAGAGTCTATTAGGAATTCCTCCAGGGCCTCCAGAGCACATGACTTTGCTAGTTAAATCTTGTTCTGTTAAAAATTAAAAAGAGACTTTACCTTAGGAGGATTTGTTGATATCTTATCTCATTATTTTATTTTACATTTCAGCCCCCAGATGTACAAGGACTTAGCAATTCTAGAAATTCTCAAAACACATCTGAACTTTATCCTCCTCCTTTGACCTTTCTAGTGTTCCAGGGGGAACAGAAGGGTGGGAGTATCCAGTGAAATTCAGGTCAGTTTTATCACCCCCGAAAAATGCCCAAAATGCAGCAGCCACATCTGAAACCATTATCGCTCCCATCGCAAAAATTCTTGTGGGAATCGAGATGGAACTTGCCAACATAGTCTTCTTACAAGGGAAGCCAATTTTTGAACTAGCGAAAGTCCATAAAGACAAATAACCTTCAAACCTCCTCTCTTTATTTGCATGTTCATCTCTTCTGGTTACTAAAGATCAAGATCTTCTGAGAATGAGACTACCTACATTCCCAGTTTTCACATACCGGTTCCACTGAAGGCCCTCAGATGGTTCCAGTAATCAACAGACAGTCATTGCCCAGCTTCATCTTAAAATGAAGGCACCTAGAGCCATTGCTTACGCAAAAACAAAATGATTTGCAAGATCAGACCAGTTGGGAAAGACTCTAAGCAGTAGGAAAGTCCATTTTGTCTTGGCATATTTACTTGGCAAGGGTATCAGGTGACTTAATAATTTCTTGGAACTGAGTTTTGGGTTGGCATAAAGTTTGGTGAGTAAACACATGTATTGTAGTTTTGTTATTAACATCTCTTATCCACGAGATCTTGACTGGGCACAGCCTCGGCGGGGGTTTTCTGGCCTTCCTTGAGCTTCCACCATGAGCAAAAAGGGTTTCTATCACAGGATCAGACAGAGTGCCAGGAAAGGGTCTTTTAAATTCTAGGGATCCAGCAGGTGTATCAGGCCTGATTGCTTACTTAAAATCACGTAGTAGGTTGCTTTTCCCACTCTCACAGTTTATGAAATGCATCTGTGCAAATTCTTGATATGCATTTTCTCATACGATGACATCACTGAAGCCCTCTTTTGAGTCATCCCATAGTTTCCAAAGCACGTCATCCTCACCTCTAAGTTACGTGTGCTTCAGAATTCTTTGATTCCACATGTAATGCTGTTTCTGAAAACTTATTTCAACACATGGGTACCCATTTCATGTAATATTAGTGTTGATTATATTGGTTGTGCTATAAGAATAAGCTCTTCATCTTCACAATGTAACCATTTTCTGTTACTTTTTGTTGTTGGTAGTAGTGGTGAGGAAGATTGGCCCTGAGCTAACATCTGTTGCCAATCTTCCTCTTTTTTTTTTTCCTCCCCAAAGTCCCATTACATAGTTGTATATCCTAGTTGTAAGTCCTTCTGGTTCTTCTATGTGGGATGCTGCCACAGCATGGCTTGATGAGCTGTGTGTAGGTCCACACCCAGGATCCAAACCGGTGAACCATGGGCCACTGAAGCAGAGCATGTGAACTTAACCACTAGCCACTGAACTGGCCCCACTATGTTACTTTTTTTTTTTTGAGGAAGACTAGCCCTGAGCTAACATCTGCTGCCGATCCTCTTTTTTTTCCTTGCTGAGGAAGACTGGCTCTGAGCTAACATCTGTGCCCATCTTCCTCTATTTTATATGTGGGACACCTGCCACAGCATGGCTTGATGAGCAGGGTGTAGGTCTGTGCCTGGGATCCAAACCGGCAAACCCTAGGCTACCAAAGCAGAGCGTGTGAACTTAACCACTATGCCACCGGGCCAGCCCTCACTATGTTAGTTTTGAAAGGGATTCTTAAAGGGTTTGTTTACAATGATTTCCAACACTTAGAATTATGAGATTGTACACCTACAAAGAATTGCTAAATCTTTAGTCTTAAATATCTTTGCTGCCTTTTTTACTCATTCATCATTTGACCTCTATAAGCATCCTAAACTAGTTTGACTGAAGCTGTTTTAGGCTAATGTGTATTCCCTAAACAGCACATTATTATTCAAAATAAAGTAATTAAGAAAATACCCCCATAATATGGAGATTGTACATCCCCAAATTTGGGGAGGAAAAAATCCTCACCTTTTATTTGGGGATAAGCAGTATTAAAAATTCAGTTCGTTATGGGGGCCAACCCCATGGCCTAGTGGTTAAGTTCAGCATGCTCCACTTCAGCGGCCCAGGTTTGGTTCCCGGTGCCAACCTACACCACTCGCTGGCGGCCATGCTGTGGTGGCGACCCACATGCAAAATAGAGGAGGACTGGCACAGGTGTTAGCTCAGGGCACATCCTCCTCAGCAAAAAAAAAATCAGTTCATTTTAAACACATTAACCAGAATCTCCAACAGTATCATATAAGGAATCTATTAATATGGCAGTTATTCCAGGAAAAACTAGAATCAATACACATTGGCCCAATTTCCTACAAATGAGAATCAATATTAAATAAGGGAATTCTTTTAAATCCTAAATCAGCAAAGATCCCGTTCCCTGAATTATGATATACTTACTAAGAGAAGTGGAATAATACATTTTAGAAAGATTTTTAATCAAAATTGAAATAAAAAAAAAGAGTTCTTGAAATATCTCTCACCTACCCAGAAAATACAGTTATCACATTATACTTTTTCTTGCAATCCCATTATTATAGTTTTGCTCTCTATATAAGCATTTAAAAGAATAAAAGTAGACTTGTAGCAAATATTTTCACCAACATCTTGGTCATCTTAATGACCAATGACTGATCAATTGAAGGCAAAAAGCATGCAATTTGGTACCAGACATATGTGGATGGAAGTGCTGGCTTACTGCATACCAGTTGTGTGACTTCTGCCACATTGCTTAAATTCTTAGAGCCTTGGTCTCCTCATTTGTAATGTTCAGAAAATAGTACCTACTTCACAGGGTTTTGTGAAAATTTGGAATGATGTGTAGAAGAGTACCTGGCACAATAAGATAGCCATAAATTTAGCTTTTTGGGAGGCAGCTTGGCCTAATGGAATGTGACTGAAATCAAAGATGTCTGGATTCAAATCTGGACCCCATCATTTTCTACCTGTCTGACCATGAAAGCATTATTTAACCTCTCTGAACCCATTTTCCTCTGCGCAGGACTATTGTGTGGACAAGTGCAATAATGTTTGTAGAAGACCCTAACTTAGTCCTTGGCATATTATAAACAGCAGTTATTATTGTAAGAATACTTGTATAGGGTCGGCCCTGTGGCCTAGTGGTTAAGTTCGGCACACTCTGCTTTGGCTGCCCAGGTTCAGTTCCTAGGTGCAGACCTACACCACTTGGCAGCAGCCATGCTATGGTGGCAACCCACATACGAGACAGAGGAAGAGTGGCACAGATATTAGCTCAGGGCAAGTCCTCCTTAGCTAAAGAAAAAAAAAAAGGAATACGTGTGTAAAGAAAGGAAAATTCAAATTTTTGGATTGTCTCCTGAAAGAGTCATGGTCTGGTTCAATTGCTTATGAAGGTCTTTCACTTCTCTCCCTACCTGTTATGAGTGACCTATCTCCAAAATGCTTAATTTACATAAATCCTTTTTTTCTTTCTTCTGCTGAGGAAGAATCTCCCTGAGTTAACATCTGTTGCCAATCCTCCTCTTATTTTGCTTGAGGAAGATTAGCCCTGAGCTAACATCTTTGCCAATCTTTCTCTATTTCTTTGTGTGTGGCACACCTCAACGGCGTGACTGGTGAGTGGAGCAGGTCTGCACCTGGGATCCAAACCTATGAACCAGGCTGCCGAAGCGGAGCGTACAGAACTTGAACCACTCGGCCACGGGGCTGGGCCCCATAAGTCCTTCTTAAAAAAGGAGAGGTGGGGAATGGTGGTGGTTTGGGGGTAGTGAAAATGACGATTGAATCAGAATTGTACTATAGTCAAGCTAGAAGGTATAAGGTGTGCTCCTTTTCCCAACTTTCAATTCTAACTAGCCATGCTACTATAAAATATTATGCTTGTGTAATCTGTTATACTCCGCATTCCAGAATTTGCAGATAATGCAGTTTTAGAAAAAAGTCAACCTCACAGGTTGTTTGTATCAAGCTTCCTTGTTTTTAAATATCATTTATACTCACATTCAAAGAGTAGCCAACTGCTTCCCAAAATAAAGGAAACTTAAAGTAGTAATTTTCCATCTCCGTTTCAATGAGTGCCAAAGTTAAAGGGTCACCATTCAGAGCCATCAAAGGAAGAAAGCAAAGTGATTAGAACAATTTTGAATGAAAACAAAATCAAAACAAGATGCAAACAAGGAATAATAGGAATAGGCAGAAAAATAAACATATAGTGATGTTTCTTTATTACTATTATGAAGATGATAGATGAGTAAAATTGGGTTACATTTAAGTTGTAATGGAAGAAAATAATTGCAGCCTTCCATCAGGAAACCACAAGGACCATTATTGATCTGTCATCCTCAGGGCATGTCTCCTAATATTTAATAAAAAAAAAACAAAGATTTATAACTCTTTATAAGCCATATATCTATAATCTCCCACACCACACCATTTGAACTGAGAATGTGGAGTCAATGTTACAAATAACATCCATGTAATTATACTGGTTTGGCATGTCTTATTTAAACAATCTAGCACTCTCCAGAGAACGCATTATGTTTTAGGGATGAAAAATGTGAAGTCAGATTTCAGGGGTTTTTTTTTTACTTCCTATGCTCAGAAATAAGAGACTGTTATCCTATATGAAAAATGTTATTGAGGATTCTTCATTCTAAACACTAAATATCTTGGCCATATGCCAACTGTAATAGCTACCAAAGCAAAATCTTGCAGGAAAGAAAATCCTTAAAGTATAAGGATTCAGTATACGTTTTTAAAAAACCTAAGTACACCTTTATTAATTTTACACTTGATTCCTTTCTTTCTGTAAACTCTTCTTTATTCTCTCCCGGGCTCGGGGCCTCTCTGCTCCCTAACTTGTGTATTTGAATTCTCCATGCTACCCGTCCCAAGAAAAGTGGCATGTGGCATTGTTCTATTCAAAGGAATTTAAAATTATTTTCTTTCTAGAATTTTGTAACACTTTTTGAGATCACTGGGCACACCCTGAGGGTATTAGAAAATGTGTTACAGAGTGAACCATTAATTCCTTTTGCTTTTTTCCTCTCCCTCCTGCTGACCTTTATTTAAACCATTTCCTAGCTTATTCACAAGTCCACCCCAGGAAAGAATGAAAAAGCAAAGGCAAGACGTTTTTATAAGCTAACAGCAAAGAAACATAGGTAATGCTGAAACTGTCACCAAAAACGTAGTTGGGCTTTACCTGTGGATGATGTTGATTCATGATTGATGGATAGCATTTCCCATGTGGGGTAGGTATTTAAGCATTAACTGTGCCGCATGCATTTTAATTTTATTCTCCGTTGTTCTTAATGTTTTTTGAAGCAGGTGGTGTGATCTGTGTTTTATTTAAGTAGTTGATTTTTACACGAAGATTCATTTGGTAAAATAAGTGTAGTAAACAAAAGGAGTTCATGCAGAAAAGTTAATCTTAAAGTTGGTTTTTGAAAAGCTGAAGTGTTAATAGAACTTTGAAGACACGTCTCTAATACGTGATATTTCCATTGCCATACTACACACGATTAGAGACTTCTGAAAGCATGTGGGATCCTGCATTTTTATAAGAATATTCCTGGAGTAATAATGGATTTTCTCACTCCGAATAATATGTCAAATTTGGAGTGTTACACCCTTATTTCAGACTTCTATCTTATCCGCCACCGTCCCACCCTGCATTCTCACCTCCTCACTCTAATAAGAAAAATGAGGATCTGTCAGAATTTGGCTAGAAGACCCACTGGGAATTTCTGCCATTGCTTATTCATGGATTGGCACAGATACTGAGTCAGTGGGCACACGGAGTCCAGAATGACTCAGTGCCCAGATGTGCGGTGTAAGTGGCCTCTCCAGCAGCCAGGGAGGGCTGTAAAGGGCGCGTTTATCAGAGAAATAAAACCAAGGGCTCAGCTACTCTTGAAATTGTTAAAACTCCCTTGATTTTTTTTTTTTTAATAATAGTGAATGAAGTAAGTGATTTTAGGATCCTGGATACATTCCAGTCTGCTAATTATATATTTTTTTCTAAGTAAAATGTTCCAGGCAGGTTCATTTGCATGTGAATGACTTGCAGAGCAATGCTGACTTCCTATCCTCAAAGCTTGGGGAGGAGGTTTACTGCTCTTCACCCTAGACCTGGGCTGGCGCTGGAGCGGATGAAGTGTGTCTACCTTCTAGACTTCAAAATATCCTCTAGTTTTCCACAAGAAGACAGAAAAATGTCTTACAGATGCATTAAATATAGACTAAAGGCTGATTTTAACCATTCTTGATGTTCACAAATAGGAGAAAATGGCTTATGAATAGTATACTATAAAACAAACAAATAAAAATTCTGAGTTCACACTGAAGTCTGACTTCAGTTGTCCTATTTGGGTAAATCACCAAAATGTTCATCAATCAGAGGACATTAAAATGGAAAGTGATATTTCAAATCGTGCTCTAGATAAAAGGGGTGAATTAAGGTCAGTTTTGATTTGTAAAGCATTCTTTTCTCGAGCTGATTTTATGAAAATTAAGTTTGCTGACTTGTCATCTCAAAATACATGGATTATTCATGATTTGCTAGAATTTGTGTCCATGTCCCAGAAAAGTGTAAATCCGTATGACATTAAGTTTTCGAATGACATTTTAAATTTAAAATCTGATTAACACTTGCATCTAGCAGCCAGTCTACTAACTAAACTGTAGGTAAAGTGGTGCTCAGGAAATGGGCAGAATGCAAAGATTAAATTGGTCTGTTAGCTGAGCGAATCAATAGTATTTAGTGCTAATGCACTAAGCAGATTACAAGCACTAATGCAGTGGCAGTCAATAGCAAAAACGAATATCTCTAAAAATTATCTTGACAATAAAATGTGCAATATTTTCCATTTATTTTAAGCTAATTACATTACACGCTTGTTCTTCATCTTATTAGTTTAAGCCGAGTGCTAGAAGCCTAACCATTTTATTTAGTGCCTAAAACAACCAAAAACTTGTTATCATTGTTTTCATCAAGAGACAGGGGAAGGGATTTATTCTGACAACCAAGATTCAACAAGAAATTCAACAGCTCTTTCTTGAGTGCCTAACTCTGCTGGTATTACAATGGTGAATGAGATAGGCATGGGTCTCGTTTTTATGAAGGAGACAGACTAGGAGAGGAAATGACAATAAACCATCAGTCACAACAATAAACCAATACACCATGATAATTTTTGAAATATACTGTGAGAGAAATAAACGTCTGTGAATGTAAATGAGGATGAGCATGTTGATTTGGTGGTGTCGTCACAAAAGGCCACCCTGAGAAAGTGAAAGTTAATTTTTACATAGGCTAAAAGTTAACTTTTACATAAAGCTTAAAATTTCAGAAAAAGCTATATGTTTCTAGTACATGGACAAGTACTCAGCCAATATTTAATAAGCTAATAATTATTATCTGTTTTGTAAGCTTTAGATCTTAACTAAGTGCTGCTGCATGTAACTAGCTTTTCAAAGCGGCTTCTGGCCATCAGTGCATAGTGTTTTAGTCTTAGAAAACGTATGACAAGAAGTAGAATTATGCTGGAGAATTTAACTTTTTTAACAGTTTCTGTTTAAAGAAAAGTTGTCAGTGTATTCAAACTTTGTCGTTTCTTTGATTTCTAAATGAATCAAGCTCCTTTTCAGTAAGTCATTCTTAGTCTGAAGAAGACAATGCGAAGATTTCTAGGAGCTGAGGGCATAATTTAGGTAGCACTCACTCTCACTGCCTCTCATTGCCCATCACTTTATCAGCTTTTTTGAGAATAGTTATTTCTTATATCAGTCCAAGTTGTTACTTTCTTGTCCCCCTCTCCTTTCTTCTGTGGCCGACACTTGGGACCCTATTTGTCAGAAGAACCTGTGTTTCTTGGGAGTGGAAGAGATTGTCCTGTTACCAGTAAGTCTTATGATAGAATAAATCATATAATTCCAAGAACACACAAAAAGCTCTTTTGAACTATCAAAATTATAAAAGTTGATAGAATTCAAGGGAATGTGATGTTGAGTGAGTCCAAGTCATATTGTCTTTCTGCATCTGTGTATTGTCCTCTGCACAAATGCATCCATTTTAGACCATTTCCTTCTCATGAGAATCTTGTGGCCTAGAGGGCTGAGTGAGAGACGAATGCTCCCAGGCCTCATGAGGATGTCATGAGCACCTACTGAACATCCAGGGACCCGCTCTCCAGTTAGTGCCTCCTTTGTGTTGTTCTAATGCATCCCTAGCTGCAGACACATTTTGCCTTTCTCTTTCATTTTAATCATTTTTATCTATATATATTTAATCATGCAAATATCTAAATAAGTTTAAGGTCTTAGAGGACGGGCGGTTTGTCATGCTTCTTTGTACCTAAGCATATGCTTTGCAGACCCTAGACAACAGTGTTGATTTTACTTGACAGCAAATTTTGTCTTCCAAAAGAAATCTATATATTGACACGGTAAACAGAGGCCTGAATTGCTGAAGTGTTTGGATAAAAGTTCTTGATAAAATCTGCAGATGTATTTTTATGACTGGATCATAAAAGGCATTGTTTTTGTCCTCTCCACAAACCATGAAGATTTGAAATGCAGGTGCAAAAAATATGTGTGAGGAATCAAAAGAAAGACTCACCTTTTTCTGTGTTCACTTTGTTCACTTTTGTTTGGCCAAGAAAGAAGTAGAGTTTGCCAAAGGAAAAGATGAGGGAATAGCAGGCGTTAATCTTCAGGGCTTATTCCTGTGCCTACAAGTCAGAGAGGTCACTGGCTTGCCCCTTCCTGAAGGCTGTAATTACAGGCAGAGGACTATTTATTTTCCAGTAAAGTGACCAGAATCTTGAATGTAAGAGATTGTTTATAAGAGTACAGTGTGTGCAGGAGTTATACAAAGCCTCAGGAAAGATAATAAGGAAGTGAGACTATTTTTCTTCATATATTCACTAATATGAGAAGGTCCAAGACTCTGGAAATGTTCTAAAGTGGAATAAAAGAGGTGAATATGAGGTCAAATTAGGTGATCCTGGTACTTAAGGCTCTGAGTTAAATGAATAAAGAAGAGAAATTTTTAATAGAATATGATATATTTGCTGATTCATTAAATGTAAACTTATTTGTGGCTCCAACATCATGGTAAACAAGAATCAGTAAATGTATTAGTAAGAGTAATTGAGAAATATTTCTAATTTAAAAAACACCAGTTATGTTTCGTTTATCTAGAGCCAATATGGAAAAAAATGGGCAGTGTTTCTTACTCTCAACTAAACTTACTCTCATTTTAGAAGAATCATAGAAAAGGTATTGATTCCAAGTAGAAGTGGGCAAAGCACAAGATCAGTTCTGTTACTGGCCCAATATTAAGAATATTAGTCAGTGTTTGCAAAATGATGAGTAATATAAAAGTGGCAGTTTAACAATAGTAGGTATAACTTGTAATTAACATTGAAAGGTCAAAGTACAGGTTTTTGACGTGTACAAAGAGGACTAAGATATGTGGCTGCTTTAAAAAAATATATGATGGTAAATTGTGACAATCTTTATAATATTTTCTATCTAATTTTTTAGAATAAAATGTTTATGAAAACATAAGCAGCATTTTCAAGTTTTTAGGCAAACAATGCTTTTTATGATCCTGGGCATGCACTAATTAGCTCCATGCTGCCCCTCCTATCTCCATTTGTTTCTAGTAGATTCTACACAGGAAAGCATATTCTCCTCAGTATTGAAAAGTTGAAGTTCACTATTTGTCGCACAGTTATAGATCATAGGAAAATACGTACCAGGACTTTACCACACCTAACAAAAGAAAGTTCTTTATTAAAAAAAACCTCCACATTATAATGGGATCTAGGGGAGCTGTAGTGTGAGCTAGATGATATTGAACATCTTATGACCCTAGTGATAAGATAACAATCCAATTGAATGCAGATGAACTCATGAAAAAAGAAGGATTATGAAATATTTGGAAAGTAAACACCTAAGTTTTCATAAGTAAATATTAATTTAGTATTTGTGTGAGCTTTAGATATGAAGTCTTTCTCTGCGTTCCCTGGGCCCTTGGAACCAACTGTTATTACTCCTGGAGCCTTATTTAATACTCTATATGCTGGGGATTCAAGAACTAGTTAAGAAACTATCAAATTTTCTATTTTCTCTGCCAATATATAATAAAATCTCTGCTCCATGAATGGCTGGACAATTATTTTAATAACAGTGTTGGCTTAGCTTCATTTTACCTTTTTTGCTACTAGCAAGGCTTTCATTTTATACTCTAAACTCTGGGTAAATCACAAGTTAAACTGAACTATTGTTTGTTTAATGTTCTGTTTCCTTCTAACCTTATTCTTGTCTATCAACCTCAGCCCAGTTCCCCAGTGGCTCAGGAAACCCTCAAATGGGATTAAGTAATAGTTTACACAACCTCTCTCATTCATTAACCCATGTTGACATTCTCATTCTTTGTACCAACCTTATTTAAGACTTTCTAAAGCACCTTATCCAGCTGCTGGTTTGGGTGCAACTAACAACACCTATTTAATCCAGAAACTTAATATTTCCAAAAAATCATTCAGCTTATCTCAGCCTTCTTCATTAGCTCAATCTAAATCAGTCTGCTGCTGCTTTTCCTTTTTCAGAATAAAACCTAGCATCATTCATAGTAAATATGAAGTTTAAAAATCTTTACTACTTCTCTCCTTCTACATAAACACAAAGCAGAAACAAAAAATTGTATGCTATCATTCCAGACAAGTTTTGTTTTATTAGCATGTTGAAAATGATGCCAGTAAGATAACACTAGATCTTTCTGGTTCCATCCTCATCCCCGGCCAGTTTGTTTGTTTCCATACTGCTGCTAGAGTAAGTAATCTTTCTCGAAAGCAAACCCATTTGTGTAACTGCATCCCTTATAATAATTTGAGCGCTCCCCAATGGTTTCAGAGTAAAATCCACATTCTTTAGCATGATATTTAAGGAATTTCTTACCTTGGCCCTGGATATTTCCTGGCTCTTACCAGTGTGGTGCTGGTAAATGTTTAACTCTGGGGAGAGAGGGATCAGAAGCCCCTGATTTGTAGTGTTTGCCCATTTGTGCGGTCTAAATACCCCCAACAAACCAACTTCAAGCTATCAAGGTAAAGTCACTGAACAAGAACTAAGAAGAAATGTTCACAGTTGTTTCTATAATTTCTAATTGGCTCTGTGTAAGCTCTATAATTGGCTCTCTATATAATGTACAAGATGGCTCAAGCACACCACTGCCACTCTACCCTATTCTCAATCTGTCTTTTTGTTTTTGTCAGAATATTTAAGTTCTACTCTCTTAGCAAATTTCAATTATTCAATACAGTGTTGTCAATTATCGTCACCATGTTATACATTAGATCCTCAGACCTTATTTATCTTTTTACTGATAGTTTGTACCCTTTTAGCAACCTCTCCCTCACCCACCACCTCCTGGCAACCACTTTTCTATCTGTGTTTCTATGAGTTTGACTGTTTTTTTTAGATTCTACATGAGTGATACCGTGCAGTAGTTGTCTTTCTCTGTCTTATTTCACTTAGCATAAAAGGTTTATCTATATTGTCACAAATGACAGAATTTCTTTCCTTTTTAAGGCTAAATAATATTCCATTGTGTGTGTATATCTATCTATCTATCTATCTATCTATATATATATGCCACATCTTCTTCTTTATCCATTCATTCGTTGACAGACGTTTAGGTTGTTTCCATACCTTGGCTATTATAGATAATGCTGTAATGAACATGGGAGTATAGACATGTCTTTGAGATAATATTTTCATTTCCTTTGGATATATATCCAGAAGTGAGATTGCCGGATCATATGGTAGATCTATTTTTAATTTCTTGAGGAACCTCCATACTGTTGCCCATAGTGGCTGTACCAGTTTACATTCCCACCAACAGCATTCAAGGGTTCCCTTTTTTCTACATCCTCTCCAGCATTTGTTATCTCTTATCTTTTTGATAAGAGACATCCTAACAGGTGTGAAGTGATATCTCATTGTGGTTTTGATTTGCATTTCCCTGTGATTAGTGATGTTAAGCACCTTTTCCTGTGCCTGTTGGCCATTTGCATGTCTTCTTTGGAAAAATTTGTATTCAGGTCCTTTCCCCATGTTTTAATTGGGTTCTTTGGGTTTTTGCTATTGAGTTTTATGAGTTCCTTGTATATTCTGGATATTAACGCCTTAATGGTTATGTGTCAACCTGTCATTCTTGTAATTCCCAGATTCATCAGTCTCCCTCACAACCTGCCTTAACACATATCACTTTATCTGCCTCAGATTCCCTTTAACACTCATTTTGTCAGGTTAACACTTTCTCCTTATTGTTTACAACTGCACTCAGGCATTTCTTTCCCCTGAGAATCTTCTCTAGCTTTCCCCTCACCCCCATTCTGGATAAGCTGCCTTTCTTGACTACTCCAGTAGCACCCTTTGCTTATTTCTACCGTATCTTTTACCAAACTCTGTGCTGATATGTTCACTGGTTCCCTCATTAGCCCCCTGAAGATATGGACTATGGCTTTTATCTCCACTACCTAACACAATAGCTTGAACAAAATATATATTTATCAAATGAGTAAATAATTATAACAAAGCCCCCCATATTTCAAATAATGTAATAAATTGCTGATTAGTAAAAATAATTTTTAGATAAAACAATTTTTCATTCTCTCCCCCAAATCTCTAAAAACTAATTTATAGAATTGGGTAGTTTCCAAGAGTTAAATTAGCATTGAAGAAATTCGGGAAAGTTCCACTCACCACTACCTATGCCCTTTCCTTAGACACACACACATGCACACACACACACACACACACACACACACAGCCCTTCCTCCATCCTCCAGTTTGGGATGAAGATGTATCAAAGAACAAAGGAGAAAAATGAAAGGAGAAGAAAAGATGAAGAGAGGGAGGGTGAATAGACGGGAATTCCAGAGCTTTGTGATCAACTTTGGGAAGACACAATTAAAGCCATTAAAAGGAGAAAGAACAGAGTAACTTCTTTGCTCCTTAAGGCTTTCTTGAGCCTGTGAACAGGGCTTCCCCTCTGAGTGTGTGATACTGTCTGTGTGAGACTTTATTAAAAGATTGGCAACTGAGCTAACATCTGTTGCCAGTCTTCTTTTTTTTCTTGTTCTCCCTAAAGTCCCCCAGTACATAGTTGTATATTCTAGTTGTAGATCCTTCTAGTTCTGCTATGTGGGATGCCGCCTCAGCATGGCTTGATGAGTGGTGACAGATCCGTGCCCAGGATCCGAACTGGCGAAACCCTAGGCCACCAAAGTGGAGCATGTGAACTTAACCACTCGGCCACTGGCCCAACCGCTGTGTGAGACTTTAAACAACACCTTCTGGTGGATGTTGCTGAAGCAGTGGTACCCATAGAGGTGCCCTGCCATGAAGTTTGCATTTGGAATCCACACGTGTTCACTATTGCCCACCAATCTATGATTTCAAGTTCAAAATAATGTATGGGTTAAGGAAAAGAAGTGAAGGGTGACGGTCTTTTTTAATACCACTGTGACTGTGGCCGCAAGATTATACTTCACATAGCATCACCTTCCGAGGCACCAACTACATGCTGCTACAGGGAGAAACTTTCCTGATCTTGGCCTTGACGTAAATGCAGTAAGATTAGTAGAGAGTTTGGTAAGGGCCTCAGGGACTTTGGCCAGGGAGTAGGGTGGCCCACACATTGAGGTTCTGGTCAGGAACAAGAGGAGGAGATGAGTAAAGAGTCTCACTGCACAATGGTAGGATGGAAGGAGGGACAGGAGGCGATGACAGTGATGGCAGGCTAGAATATAGTCATGGGTTTAAACAATATATCGGGCACAGCTGACGGACTCTGGTTTCATCCTTCTTTCACCTCTCCCGGCCCTCCACTAAGACATTCCTCAGCCTGTTCCTGTTTGCGTGTGACACTGTTAGCACACAGACCGTAGCTCTTATCGCCTACAGGAAGAACTGCCTCTGTTTTATTGGTTAATGCAGGGTAACCGGTGTTCTGTCTTCTGAGTGTCTCTTGTATTTCTATGAGTAAGTACTTTGAAATTTGTTTTCTTTTAACTAAATAGAGAAAAGCAGAAAACCTCTAACACTCAGCATTACAATGTGCCTCGCTTGGAACAACTTTTTTAATGAATCACTCTGTCACTCCTGGCTGTGACTGAAGTGCAATATGAAGGCTGCTAACCGAAACCACGTGGACTTGGTCTGTTTCAGATCTGATTCACGTTAGGAAATGATGATAAAGAAGCAAAAGTTTTAACACTTAGAATTCCACAGCCCCTATTGTTGTAGAATTCTGAGTCTTTTGAATCCTGGGGAGACCTTGAGAGGAGAGTGGATATATATTTATTTTATTTATATATAAATGCATTTGTACATGTTTATAAATCCATACACACATATACGTATAATATATTCTGCTCCAAGTATTTATCTCTTCCCTCTTCACTAATCTAACTTCTGTCCCGTCAAGACCTGGCTCACCTTCAGCCTCTGCCATGAGCCTTCTCTAGCCGTTAGTGCCACACTGATCTTATCCTTTCCTAATCTGATAGCATTTACTACCTGTACCAGTGTTTTTAGAACTTATCTATCCACTGTGTTCTTTGCCCTTTGCAATATTACTAGCTGTTTTGTGTATCTGTCTCTTGTCTTCCTGTGTGCATGGTACCTTCAAGGGACATTGAGGAAACAGACAGGACTACAGGTAGAAGCATTTGCTAGGGTTGGCAAGCTGTGGCCTGTTTTTGTACACTTAGCAAGTTAAGAATGGTTTTTACATTTTTTAAAGGGTTAAAAAATAACACACAGGCAAAAACTAATGTATGCTCCAGAAACCCTGTGACACTCAAAGTCTAACATATTTGCCATCTAGCCCTTTACAAAAAAAGGGTGCCAACCCCTGCTTTAAAGCATAATGAAAAATAATAGTAGACAGGTAACAGGTCCAACCTTACTTACTAGCTGTAAGTAATTCTATTAGATAGGTGTGAGTGTTTCCATTTTACAGAAGAAGACCCGAAGGCTTGTTAATCTAAATAATTAGAATTTTAGTCTTTGTCTTTATAGGCGTTATGAAGAATCACTAGACCATCAACAGCAAAAATAGTAATAACTATTTATGTAAGGGCAAGGACTTGGGTCTTTTTTGTCTGCTACTGTATCCTTCTAGCACCCAGAACAGTATCTGTCACATGGTATGGTTTTGTATTCGTTTCCTAGGGCTTCCATAACAAATTACCACAAACTTTGTGGCTTAAAACAACAGAAATTTATTCTCACATGGTTCTGGAAACCAGAAGTCTGAAATCAAGGTGTCAGCCAAGGTCGTGCTCCCTTTGATGGCTCTAGTGAAGAAGGCTTCCTGGCCTCTTAGAGTTCTGGTGGTCCCAGGCAGTCCTTTGGTTGTGGCAGACAACTTCAATCTCTGCCTCCATCTTCACGTGGCCATCTTCCCTGTGTGTCTCTATGTGTCCTCTCCTCTTGTAAAGGCAACGTTCATTGAAGTTAGGGCTCACACTAAATCCAGGATGACTTCATCTCAAGATCTTTAACTAATTACATATGAAAGAGCCTGTTTCCAAATAAGGTCCCATTTTGAGGTTCCAGGTGAACATGAATTTTTGAGGGGACACTATTCAACCTGTTACAGGTCTCAGTAAATATTTTTGAATGACTGAATGAATGAAGGAAGTAACCATTTAATATATAGCTGGTACTGGATTAATTTCATTTAAACCTCAAAACAATTCTGTTATATAGGTATGTGTTTTTCCATTTTACAAGTGAAGACCTGAGGCTTGGAGATCTAAGTATCCTCTCTAAGTTCTCACAGCTGGTAAGGGCAGGGCCACACCTGAGCCCATGCCCTTCTCCAGTAGGCTAGGGTGATTACCACTGGACATGACCAAGGACGTATTTGGGGAACATTACACTAAAAAGTTATAGGAGTGGACTTGAGGAAGGAGATTCTGGAATCAAGGAAGTCAGATTGTAGGAAGCCAAGTATGAGATTTCCTTTAATTCAATAGAAAAATATATAAGAGTTGATAGGTGGATATAAACAATAAAAGAAAAGGAAGAGTCAAAGATAGATGAGATCTCAGATTGAGGGAGAGGGTAGCTATTGATGCCATAAAGAAATAGGAAACTAGAAGAGGGAGTCATTTTGGAAAAAATGATGAGTTTGAATGTCACCCACGGTACATGCAAACTTGGCCTGAAGGCAGTTGCAGAGACAGGGCTGGTCCTCAGAAGACAGAGTGCTGCTAGGGTGTGAAGTTAGATCATTGCCACGAGGCAGCATCCATCACCTCATGAATCACCAGTGTTGAACCAGCAGCTGGCTGGCCAGATGCCTGATTATGCTACGTTCATGGCCATCTGAGGTTCTGCACACAGCCAGAGAAGATGCCCTTTCTTCCTTCCTAGAGAGGAAGCAACTCTTCCTTAACTGCCCCTCAGCTTTGCTCCCCTGCTAGAACTCCAGCTGAGGTCTCAGGTTGTTGTGAACCATGGCTATTGAAGCCGTGAGGCAGGATTACTTCAAGGGGAGTTCGTGGCAGCAGAAGTGTTGGGGCAGCTTTTTTAAACTGTGCACTGAGCACAGCATCAGACCAAGTCCTCTTCATAGTGCAAAACAACGTAGTCAGATTCTTAGGGTTTGACTACACCACCCTAACAGTCTGGCTTTGTATTAAAGACCCCAAAGAGAAGCGTCTGCTCTGTCAGAGAGTTGACTCTTCTGCATTTTACAGAGAATCAGTCTTCATTGTTGAAATCTTAGACATCTGAGAACAGACTGAGAGAAGGTAAATATGTCTGAAAGAAACATAACCAGACACTGAAGTTCAAAGCTCTGTGCTTCTGCCTGCGGTCAGTTCCACACCACCCCCCTCCCAGTCCCACTGCATAAAGAGAGCACATGAATGAAATTTAGGGAAATAAGCTAAGTGGAATTCCTGAAATTAAAGCAATTGAGTTTTTAGCCAACTATATGAAAAGCCCTAGGCAAAGAGGAACTTGCTATTTTGAAATATGTATCCCCCTGAAAACCACAGAATTTGTACAAAGTATAATTATGAATAAAGTTTATATTAAATTGCTTCAGTTAATTATGGGCAGGGAGGGAAGAGAGCTGGTATGAGTGAACTGGCAAAGATTTTGCAAGATAGCACGTTTTTAAAAATCTGTCTGCAAGACTGATTTAAATTATCTATAGATGAGGTAAATCTGTCCTATAGATCAATTAAAAGAATCACTATTTTAAATATATCACATCCTTAATTATACTGAATTAAATGTAATTGCATATTCACTGCATGCATCATAATGTTAATTAGGGGAAACATTTTGAATCAAATACATTAAGCTATATACCACTTCAGTTTTCTTTTTATAAAAAAGGTGTATGTCTGAGGTAAAAAAAAGCTGGCAAGTTCTCATGAAAAGTTAAAGAAAGACTAAATTAATTATTGTTTCAAGGCTTACAGATTCTAGAGTAATTCCTGTTATTTAGCCCTATGACAGTATATAAGCTGTTGAGTTACGGAATCAAGTTTGTAACCAGTTTTAAAAAAAACAAAACTACTTACCACTGATCTCAGAGTTGATGTCATGTAATTATTTTAGAAAGAAATAAGTCTTGAAAAATTAAATGTTTTTCAAAACTTCTTTTAGAATAGGCATATGTATCCAGAATCTATTTAGGTTTTGGAGTAGCCTCTGGTGGGTGGGGGATGGTGACTGCTTACTCATGGCGTCCTAAACATCCTGAGCAACCATTTGTTTGTTGTTTGTTGCGGGCTGATGGCAGTTTGGCGATTCCAAGCCCAGGGGAAGCTTTGGAAAGCCATCCATAGATCCAAGCGTGGTGGAGCTGGAAGAGAACTTTGAGATCACTTTGCTCAACCCTTCCCTTTACAGACAAGGAGCATGTAGCCTAGTGCGGTGGTGAAGATCCTGAGGCCATGGCCTAGGTTTAGTCCTGGCCCTGCCGCTGCTGGTCATGTGACCACTCTGTGCCTCAGTTTCCTCCTGGGATTCAGTGAATTAATATTTGGAAAATGCTGTGGAACAGTGTCTGACACATTGTGAGCACTACGAACAAATATTTGTTAAATATGTAAAATGAAACTCAGACCCAGAGAGATCAAGTGATTTGCCTGAAGTCACTCGACTCCTCACATTCTAGCTGGGTAGCACCAGTCCTGTCTTGTAGGCATGCTGATTCTTCTTCTCTACCAGGTCCTCAGACCATCCCTAGAGTGTGGATCCGTCTCAGAAATATGTAGGAACCTGTAAGTAAGTGGCATGATGCAGCATGGATTTGAAATCAACAACTAGGATTCAAGCTCTGAATTTACTGACAACTCTCTGAACCTCAGTTCCTTCATCTGTAGAAATACGATGTTCATAACAAACGCAAGTCACAAACTTGTTGAGAGGATCAGATGAGATAATGTACTTGGGAAACCATAATCCACTACGCAGATGTTATTTAATATTATTAGTATGAGTTCCTGTGAGCTGAGAAAAGCCTTGAGAATGTTTCAGACCTGCTTAGGACATTAAGGAATTGGAGTGGAGAGAGTTCTCAATAGGCTCTCTACTTTCTCACTTCCCATTTATTCACTGCTTTCTTTTAATTTTTTTTCTTTAAATATTGGCATCTGAGCCAACGTCTGTTGCCAGTCTTTTTGTTTGTTGTTTGTTTGCTTTGTTCTTCTCCCCAAAGCCCCCCGGTACATAGTTGTATATTCTAGTTGCAGGTCCTTCTAGCTGTGCTATGTGGACGCTGCCCCAGCACAGCTTGATGAGCAGTACCTGTCCACACCCAGGAGCCACAGCGCCGAAACCCTGGGCCGCCAAAGTGGAATGTGCAAACTTACCCAGTCGGCCATGGGGCTGGCCCCTAAAATTTATTTTTAATATAATATATTCATATATACAAAAGAATCATGTACTACATAATGTATATAATGTATTTGTGTTGTGTGTGTGTGTGTGTGTGCATGTTTGAAAAATAAAACAAATAGGGATTTTTCTATCACTGGGCTTAAAGAAGAGACTATTACCAATGCCTTTGCAGCCCCCTCTGCATCCCCCTCAGTCATGTCCCTCTCCCTCCTAGAAAAGTGGGTAAGTAGCAATTGTAAATTGTCCATCTTGCTCTTGCCATTAGTTGCACTACACATGTGTATATGTCTGAACAATATATTGTATTGAGTGAATTTTTTTTCTGATTTCTCTTTTCCTCTTGACTCAAATCTCAAGCTACATGGTATCTTCCTGTACCTTATACTATCCACTTTGTTTTTTGTCACTGTCTCCCCTCCCCTACCCAATAAAGCACATTACTTCCATCAGTCAAAAGACCTTGTAAAGAGAGACTTTAGAAGAGAGCCAGGCTTCAGGTTTACATGAGCAAGGAGCAGATATCAGTGACTAGCGGGAGGCGGGGCATCAGCTGCCAGAGCAAATGCAAGAATCCAAGGATGGGAAGGGTCTTGTGTCAGGATGGCCACTCTGAGATTCATTTCTGTCCTAGATGGTCACCCGACCTTCACCTTAATGGAAGAAAGACTAAAAGCATAAATCGAGACAGGTTTGGATGCCGTACTAAGGAATTTGGACTTTTCTTGAAGGCCTTTGGGGAACAACTAAAGTTTTGAAGCCGGGAGTGATGGCTCCTAACTGCTGCAAGGCAGTTGAGATAGGAGGCCAGAAGGGCACTGAGGAAACATCTCACCTGGGGCAGGGTGTAGGTGTGGCTGGAGGGCTGCACAGGAGAGACTGCAGATGGGGTTTAGCAGGACTTAGCCGCTAGTTGGATGTGGGAAATGCTAGAGAAAGAGGAGTTGGTGATGACCGAAATTTCACAGTTACCTGGATGGAACATGGTGATGTTCATTAACCTAAATAGGTAACAAAGAGAGCTAGACATGAGAGCCAAGCTGATTAGAACAGCCCAAAATGCGAGTGGTCATCCCTGTGCTGTTAGCCAGAAAAACATTAATTCCAGCCTTTCTCTCAGCAAAGGAATCAAGGGTCAGCAAATCTACATTTCCTACTTGGAAGAGTTGTAAGTTTTTTACATGTTAAATGATAACTTCTGTTCAATGATTCCAGCTCTCTGAGAGTTGTGACTTCTCTGACTTTCATTTTTTCATATAAAATGAGGAGCTGGAGTAAGATGGTCTCGAAGGCCCTTTCCGTTTTTGTAATTGTGCAATTCTCAGAACTTTGCCCAGAATAGTAAACAGTAGCAAAAGAAATGCATGAGCTTGAGAATCAGAGAGAACTAAATTCTAGTGCCAGTTACAGTGAACTGGACACTGTGGCCACACCCTTGGCTGCCCTGAACCACCTCCTCCTGGAAATTGAGCGCAATAAAAGCTCACGGGGCTGCTATGAGTCCGGTTGATGTGAAAATGCCCAGCTCAGTGCCTGGCACAGTGAAGGTGCAGGGTAAAGATTCATTTCCTCCCTCCCTCCCTTCCTTCCTTCCTTCTTCCTCCCTTTGTTACTAAAGGGAGAGCATTAGTCTGGCTCCCCAACTCGTGCTGGGGTGAGACCTTCTCTGTAGACTCTTCTGCGGTGCCCCAAAGCAGCTGTTGTACCAGAGAACTGCTTTCCACCAGCCTTGCTTAGTTTTACCCCAGAGCACAAGACCTCCTGGCTTTGAGGGAAGTGGCAGTGGCAAGGAGACCTCTGGCAGCAAGTCTGTAGTTGCTCTTCCAGCTGGACCCAATCCTGCCCCAAATGCAACACCCAGGAGCTAACTGTGTATCACACAGTAGAAGCAGCCACCCCAGCATCCCTGCACAAGTAAGCAGCAAACATGTTCGCTCATTATCTTTAAGGGACGTAGTGAGTCAGACTGAGCTTTAGTGATATTTGCACAAGGCTTTACCTTTGCAATGCTGAGGCTTTGTAATGGTTAAAGTGCTACTCTTCAAGCTCAAAGACAGCCTGCGGCTCTGCAGGCCAATTCCTGCCACGCTGACCCCAGTCATGGAGTTTATCAGGATTCTCCGAGGGAAGAGACAACAGTAGTCCCCTCTCCTACAGTGAACCCTGGAATGTCACTCTCTCCTGGATGCTAATGCCCCTACCCCTCTCCTGTAGATCTCAGCTATGGAGAAAGTGAAAAAGAAAAAGGTGGGGCTCCCCTGGCTTATGAATTTGAATGCCACCTGAACCTGACATGATGTTTGTTTTTTGGCTCCAAATTGCACAATTTTTCAAAGTAAAGGAGTTCCGTAGATCCTAGTCCAACATTGTGCAATGTTTCTTTACTGAGGAATTTGTTTTGGGGGGAAATAGAGACATAACTTAATCCTGTCAGTCCTGGAGGAGGTACCGTTTAGAGAGCTTGTTATTTCCTGAAGGAGCAACCTTGAAATGCACAATATAAATGTTACGTTAACTCTGAGGCTGAGTTCTACATTTATGCCTTACATGTGAGGAAACAAACACAGAGAAGCTGAAGTTCTCCTCATGCTGCTCTCCTGCCATTTAGAAAAGATCAGCGAGTTCCCGCAGGTTTGCAAACACTCCAGGATCCCTCTCGCCTCCATTCCCCAGCTCACCTTGCTCAGCAAGACAGACCACAGAGCAAGCTGGGTAGGCAGACGGGCTTTCTCTCTGGTTTCTTTGCATATGCCTTAATTTTCCAGCAAGTTGTTACTAAATACCTACTGTGTGCTGGGCATGATACACAAGGAGGATCAAAGATGAATGAGACAAGCCCTGTCCTCTTGTTAATTGAAGGCTGCTATTAATTTACAGTGTAAAACTCTACTCCACACACAGCCAATTGTTTTCCATCCCAGTGAATCCATTATATCTCACCAGCACCGAACCCCAGGTCAAGTTTGAGGCTTTCAAGTTCCCAGAATGCCACCTAGACGTAGAAAAAAGTAAGAACGAGCAAGAGAAGGAACAAAACCACAGAAGCTGGCCCTGGAAAGCAGTCACTTCTAGAATGGAAAACTTGGGATGGTGTTTGATTTAAAACTGGTCTCTGCTCCTTTAAGTAGCTTCGCTTAGCTCTGGCTATCTCTGCAAAATGGACGATTGATCACCGATAGAAACTTAATTACCAGTTAATAGGTTACTATTGAATTGCTGGTACATCTCAGTTATCTGCTACTCCTAAGAGCAATCTACAGTACTTTAGTGAAGAAAAGCTTCTAATTAAATAGTGAAATTGCACTCATTAATATATCAAAATAAATGTCTAGAACTAGGGCATTTTATTAATTACAGGAGTCCGTAGGTTTAGCATCTGTGAGATTCTCTGCTTGCTCATTTATCGCCATTTAAAATGAAGAAACAGTTGTCACCAAATAAAACAGCATCTTAGGTGATTTTTAACCTTTAATGTCAATAGACATAAAAACTTTGCATTCTATGTGACAGAAGTCTGATGTTAAGAAGTAGGGTTATTTTACATAAGGATAACTAAATTTTTTATTTCAGTTTGTTCTTAAACATTAAATTGGTTTGAAATATGCTGTGACAACTTTCTGATTATTATAAATATAATAGGGCAATAATAGAGAATTTCTAATCTTCAAATCATTTTCCTGGACTTGTAGCTGCATCCAAAGGTGTGTAGAAATGAACTTTTTTCCTCTTTTTCTTCCAAGTTAGATTTTGTTTTCATTAATACATCTTCTTGCCCCCCATTTTCTGCCCCAAATTGACCAATTCACAACTATCTTGTTAAGACAGTCAAGATCCAGTTCCTTTATTTGTCCCTTACAAACTGAAACTACCCCATTCCTGAAAAAATAGCTGTCGTAAATTGGTTCATATCTCCACACTCACTCCCCATCTACCCGTAATTGATTTACGTACTTGTTCATTCATTCAATTAATATTTATTAAACATCTACTATGTGTGATATTTCATCTACTGCCAGCGATATAGTGGTGAACAAGCAGGGTCCCTGATCGCAGGGAGCCACTTGCGACAAGTCTCACATCAATCATATATCACGCAAGCAAATAACAGTTGCAGCTGTAATGAGTGCTAATGCCACATAGATAAAAGGTATTATGACAGTCTACAATAGAAGCCTTTGACCTAGAAACATTTAACTTCAGGAAATGATGACAAGCTGAGATCTGAAGGAGGTATAGGAGTTAACAAAGTGAAAGAGGTGGAAGGAGCATTCCAAGCAGAGGGAACAGCATGTGCAAAGGCCCTATAATGGAGGACACATGGCGTATTTGGAGAACTGATAGAAGGCCAGCTTACCGGAGCACAGAGAGCAAGGGAGAGCATGGTCCAGGGTGAGTCTGGAGATGTTGAGTAGGGGCCAGATGATGTAGGGCCCAACAGGCCATGTTGAAAATTTTTTCCTTGATCCTGAGTGCAATTGGGAGACATTAAGTGTTTTAAACAGAGTAATATGATGAGATTTGTGTTTTAAAAAGAAAATCTGGAGGCGAGCCCAGTGACGTAGTGGTTAAGTTCGCACACTCTGCTTCAGCAGGCCCGGAGTTTGCAGGTTCGGATCTTGGGTGCAGACCTGGCACTGCTGCTCAAGCCATGCTTTGGCAGCATCCCACATGAAATAGAGGAAGATTAGCACAGATGTTAGCTCAGGGTGAATCTTCCTCACCAAAAAAAAGGTAGAAAGAAAATCTGTCTGCAATATAGAGAAGGGATATGGAAAGAGATTGGATGAGATTGGATGTGGCAGGTCCAGTTGAGAAGCCATTGTAGTAGTCCAGGAAAGGGATGGGGTGGCTTGGATGAAGAGTGACATGGTAGAGACAGAGAAAACTGGATGGATCCAAGAGATAGAAAATGCAGTTGGTGGAATTGGTGATGGACTGTATGTGGGGAGGAATCAAGGGTGACGCTTAGATTCCTGACTTGTGCACCTGGAGGAGTGGTAGAGCCACTTGCTGGGATGCATTTTATCATAAAATCAGGCATGGAGGAAGATTGTGATTTCTACCTTGGTCCTGTTGAGCCTGAGTTCTTTGAGACATCTGAATGCAGGTTTCATAGGCAGTTTGACATATGCCACTCAGCTCCGAGGAGAGGGGTAGCCTGGAGGTCCCAACGTGTGTGTCAGCTAACTAGTGATAGACGTCACAGGAGAGACTGAGATTGCCTGGGGAGTGTGAAGGGTGAGCGGAGGAGCAGCCCGAGGCTGGAGCCTTGAGAGACCCTGACACTGATGGCCAAGCATGGATGGTCCTGCAAAGGAGACTGAGAAGTAGAGGAAACTGGCAGACTGAAGCGTCAAGGTGCAAGGAGGGCTCCACAGTGTTTAACTGTCATATATTACTGAACAATATTTTTAAAAATCTTTCCCTTTAAAGTTGAGCCTAAAGGATAAATACCTGATTGAACCCTTAATTGCTTTTTAGTAAGCTGGCTACTGAGGGATTTGATGTGCCGCTTTTACATTTTTTGAGCCTTTTCACCCTAACGATGACAAATACTTAAGTGGTATTCTCTGCATGCTGGGTTGTGTGGTAAGAGAGCTCTATAAACTAGCCCATTTAATCTTTACAACAGCTCTATCAGCTAGGCATATTTCTGTAATTCCCTTGATTTTACAGATGGGGGAATTGAAACAGAGATAACGTGAATTTCACAAACAGAGAGAGATTATAGGGACTGTGGAAAGTAAATAAGCATTGGGGACCAGATTTGATGCAGGCACTTGGGTCTGGGCTTTATGCTCTGGGGGCTCCCCATGAAATATCTGTCACCCACCACCCCCCACTATCTCCCTGCACACAGATGCACAAAGGCACACTTTTTAAATTACAATGTCCTAGTGTGACTCCAACGTTCATGATTATTTTAGTTGAACTTCATCTCATTGGACTTGCCTACTAGAAGCATTCCCTTTCTGTCCAGGGCTGAGACATTTATGGTTTTGTTTTTCTTTTAATAGCACCAGCGAAGTTCCATCTTTAGGTATGCACATATTGAACGACAGTCCAAATTATGATAGTAAGGTTTGCCCTCAGTTTAGGGTCTATATATACACAACAGCACCTAGCAATACTGGAGCCATTTAGGTCACTAGAAATATTTCTGCCTGTCTGGAGCTATTTGCACAGTTATCCTTGCCATTTCCCTCCAAGCTCTGAAAAGACACACCAAAGAGTTTCTTACCAGCTTGTTCGCATCTGGACTCATTAATTCTATGACTACATTTTATTCCAGACACTTTTGAGAAATTCATCAGGCTGTGAAGTGCGCAATGATGAATATCGAACGGAGTTTACCACAGCTTTGCAGCGCGTTGACTTGTTCATGGGCCAATTCAACCAAGTCCTCTTGACATCTATATCCACCTTCATTAAAGGAAACCTCACTATAGCTAATCTTGGGACATCAGAAGGTCGCTTCATGCAGGTAAATGCTTTCTGAGAGTGACTGTGTGTCTGTTTTATCTGGATTTATGCAGTTAATTTGTATTTGTTTTTGTTTTTGCAGTAAGGTGTTTGCAAATATTGTAAAGTGAAAATCACAGTAGAAGCTAGAGACACAGACTGAAAGCAAAACAATGAAGCCTGGTCCACTTTTTAGGAAGTGTATGGCCTGTTTTTGTTAAATTCATGAAGCTTTCAGTTTAAATGTGGTTGCTTTAATTTTCTTGCCCAGAATGGTTTGAGTTTGGTTTTTTTTTTTTCCATTCATGAATTCTATCACATGATTGGAAAATAAAATGAAACAATTAAAGAACTTCCAGGCGATGTTTTCCTATTTCAAGGGAAGCTACAGATCAAAGGAGAGCTATTGTGTGAACCGTGCGCCTCCATGAGAAGAAACATTCACATCATTGAGAAATATTGGCAGGAGTTAGGAAGGGACGTTATCATCAAAATCCCATTGTAACTCCAGCTCTCCTGATTCTGCAAAATGATGGGCTCAGACACAAAGAAGTTCAGATACTGGGGGAAAAAATACCCGGATTTTGTTAAGAAATGCTCTTAATGGATAGCAACAGTATTTCCATACAATAAAAGTTCACATTTCAGACTTGCAGTTGTTGTGTTTCCTAGATACAAGAATTATAGCACTTTGCAGAAATGAAAATGCTCTTGTGTTGGATCTGTCTTATGGCTTTAATGGTTATTAAGTAGAGCTTTCAACCTGAGTTCATTAGTAGATTCTTGATTAATGCAGGATGACGATGGCATCTATGGAAATGTTGACTTTCCACAAATACTAGAAGTATCTTTTAAAGAGAGATGCTTATTTCATAATTGTCTGGTATAAGTAACATCCTCGTCAGACAATGACTTCTAGTAAACCAACTGAGGACGAAGATGTTTTCCTGTGACTTGCCCATCCGTATGTACATCCTCTATCTGTATTCTTTTACAAAACATTTTTAAAAATTCCACTGTCTTTATAGCAGTCTAGATATTGGTCGTTACCATATTTTAAATCATGTTTGTCCTGTACTAGTGGGCAGGGTGGAGCTTTTTCAAAGTCATAAAACATGTAAGTAAAACCTTCCTAGCTCAAAACGTATCATATGGATCCTGTTATCTAAGTGTTCCCACGCTTAGTCTCTCCTCCTCCCACTGCTTCACAGTTAACTACCCTTTTTCTCCCCCTCCTCCTACCCTCCCAGCTCAGTGTTCTTATTTACCCACCTCACACCGTTTAATTCTGTCCTTAGCTCCTCAAAATCTGAAGGAGGGGTGCCCGGTCCCCTCCCACACAGACAAGCACTCTAACATATTTGAAATATGGTCATATCTATTATCCTTGCAAAATACATAGTATTATGTTGTGTTTATGTGTTTTTAGTTTACATCGATGTTATTGTGCTGAATTCCTAAAGATTTAGAGGAGGATGAGAGAGGCTAACATCTATTGACTTCCTAATATGTTCATTCTATTGATTTGCTTCCCTTTATCTTTATTTCTGCTTTTCTTTCTTTCTAAATTCTCTATTACCTCACCAATCCAGTTTCATATTAAGCAGCTTTCTATAGTCATTTTAGGTCTGACACTTTTTTTTTAAAGATTTTATTTTTCCTTTTTCTCCCCAAATCCCCCCAGTACATAGTTGTATATTTTTAGTTTGGGTCCTTCTAGTTGTGGCATGTGGGACACTGCCTCATTGTGGCCTGATGAGCAGTGCCATGTCCTTGCCCAGGATCCGAACAGGCGAAACCCTGGACCACCAAAGCAGAGCATGTGGACTTAACCACTCAGCCACAGTGCCAGCCCCCACTATTTTACATCAAAAGGTTCCTGGCCTATTTCCAGATTCTAAAGTTCTAATGAAATCACACTTTTAGATAGATAGCTTTAATAACTGAATAAGTTGTGCTGTGTGACAGATGCCACCACCCAACTGATATGTCACGCATCAGTCTCATTATAACAACTGCTGTAACAGATGTTTTATTCTTGCCTCCCAGCATTTTCATAAAGGAAGCTATAGTATGCCCATTACCTGTGCATCCAAAGCATTAAAGATGAAAATAAGTAAATAAGTAGATATTTATTTTCTGAAAAGTACTGATATCACTAATTTTTTTTAAAACCAGGTGGCTATTAATTCATTAAATACATATCAGGAATTTACTAACTTGGCTTTTACTAGAGAAATAAGTGAAGCAAAGGAAGCAGTGACACAGAATCTGCCTTTAAGGAACTAAAATTTTAGTAGGGGAGGTAAAAATGTGTACCTCTTACCAAGACTACATGAGACAAAGACATACACACAAAGGGCTTTCGAGACCCACAGAGAGAGGATCTATTTCTCTGATACTTGCCTAAGAGAACTCCATTCGGTAAAATTTTCTGTAAATAAACCTAAAGCATTTGGAGGATCAAGAATCAACGTTACTGAAATCCAGTTTGTTTACACCAAATACTATTGGAGGAGGAGTCAGGAGTGCAGCGAAGACATGGGGACCTTCTAGCTTAATCTGTCAGAGCAGTAATTACCTACCTAGTTCTGTAAATGTTTTGACTGCACTAAAGTGCTAAATCTGTTGGCCAGGCCTACGTTTCTGCAATTCATGTTTTAATAATACTACGGAGTTTCTGTTACAAAGTAGAATGGACATAATTTTTTTTTTTCCAAAGACAGCTGCCATACATGAAAAGGAACAGAAAAATGATTTTACTTCCTTCCTACCCTGAAGCCTAAAGGCAAAGTTGCTTTGCAAATGTTTTCTCCCAAGAGTTTGCAGCTGTTTCTGCCTTTCCTATTGTGCTTATGTTGAGCTCCGGCTGGGAATACAAGCTACAGCCCCAGCTGTCGGGTGCAAAGTGAATCAGGTATTTCACAGTGGTTATTTGATTAGAAAGAATTATATTGTTTAGCTAACAATATTTTATGTATGGCAGAAAAGACATTTTTGACATGTTTCTAACATTTAAACATGTGAAACTTATCCAGTACAGGTGCAGCTATGTATAAATACACTAATGTGTACATATATTTAAGTCTCTCTATCTGGAGAGTCATGTCAATATAGATATAGATTTCAAAAACAGTTTTTGTTTCTGTGATCACTCTCTTGGGATACTTTGAAGTAAAATAATATGATAAGCAATGTTTGAGATAGTATACGTAAACGGTGAGAACGCGCCTTACAAATTTGGAGGGGGAGGGGATGAAGAAAAGAACAGGCTCCGGAACATTAGCGCAGTGTACCCACCCAGCTACATGGGAGAGGGAAGAGGGATTCTCGTGAAGATCACAGGACTAATCACAGGGATTGCCCACATCTCCCCTTCTGAGCTCCTCGTCTAATCTACATCCAAAAACAATGCTTGCTTGATTTTTTTTTTTTTTTTTTTACAGCTCTTGTATAAGGCCTTTAATCTCTAGATGCAAGGCATTGCTATTAAAATATTTGTGCATGACTGTCAGGCCAGGGAGAGTGAGTGGATCAGGGGCAGGGTGGGGGTGGGGAGGCACTTTCAAGACGTGTTTCAAGTTCAGCTCCACAAACATTCCCTGGGCAGCTACTTTGTCTGCATACAGTAGCTACTGCCTGGGCACTATCACAGCTGTCATTAGGTTCTTCGGCATCATCTTTGCTCCTCTCCCATCCCCCTTTTTGCTCTCTCCTGTTCCTTGATGCTGTTACCACTCATCACCCACAATCAATTCAATATGTTGACCTCTTGTCTTCAGATTCCTTTGGTTCCTGTGCCACCGTCATGGCATATCAGTGCTTTGTGTTGGAAGCATATATTTTACGTTTGGGATTACTGCTATTTTAGAGTGTGTAGACACAGATCATCAATGCTGTGAGCATCCAGCAGAGACACAGCCAAATGAAACTTGAACTCGAACAGCATTTCTCTTTAGGGATTCCTAACTTACCATCTTTATATGTCTTTATAAAATGTTCAGATAAAAATATCATCTGCCTTTTTTTAATGGGTACATTATTGATTTAGTTACATCCCTAAAGAATGGTAACTTTGGTACATTTCTTTAGAAAATATACTCATGAGTTCTGAAATTTCTTTTGTGTGAAAAAGAACCAATTATAAATAATAATTTCAGTTATATCTGTAATCAAAAATTAAGCCCAGTTCATGTATAGTCACCTAAAATGAATAAATACATGCTCTTGAAATACATATATTTTATATACTGTTACATGTGTTACAATTTAAATGATGTTACAATTTAAAATACCATAAATATTTGAAACCATGAGATAATGCTAAACTTTTTTTCTGTTTTGGTTTTGGTAGCAGGGAATAACTGGAATTTCTTGTTTGGGTGCTTATTTAAAAGAGTGGAGAGACATTTTAAGACATAAAATATATATATCAGTAGTATTTTTGAATTTTTATGACAGTGAAAATTCAGAAACAGATATCTTTGTGTGCAGATTGGCTAATCCTACAATCATTGTATTTGGAATATGACTTGAAAGTATTATTTTAAAATTTTTACAAACTTACTGGCTTATTTGGTTTTTAGATGCTTGAAATTTTTTACGAAAGTCTCAACCTGGTAATGACTCATTTCAACTCAGTGACTCATTTCAAAAAGTTGAAATACACATCCATCAATCAGTACTGTAATAGTAAGAAAAATTGTTTTGTTTTCTCGTACACCTGCCCTTTGTAGTGTCAAGTTGGTGCAAAACCACCTCTGCCCATGTGCCAGAAAGAGTAAAAGGAAAGAACCCAATAAAGCTTCATTTAATTCCGTTTTCACCACCTGGTACTTTGTCTTACCACTTTAATTTTGAGCTGTCAGCACCAATCAGCAACTTCTACTTCTTCTCACTTTTGTGTTTTTTTCTATTCTGTAAAACTAGATGTTTAGCTTGACTGAAACACATAACTCTACTCTTTGTATCTAATTTCCTTCTAAACAAACACCAATTTCTCTCACATACTGAAGAAGATAGTAAACCCAGAGCGGGTATCTTAGTTTGGGCTGCTGTAACTCATTAGCATAGACTGGGTGGCTTAAACAACAAACATTTATTCCTCACAGTTCTAGAGACTGGCAAGTCCAAGATCAAGGTGCCACCAGATCTACTGTCGTGGTAAGATCTGCTTCCTGGTTCATAGAAGGCCATCTTCTTGCTGTGTCCTTATATGGGAGAAGAAGGACAAGAGAGTTCTCTGAGATCCTTTCTATAAGGGCACTAATCGAATTCGAGAGGGCTTCAGCCTCATGACCTGATCACCTCCCAACAGTCTCGTCTCCTAATACCAGCACCTGGGAGTGTGGATTTCAACATATGAATTGTGGGGGATGCAAACATTCAGTCCATTGCAGCAGGGAACAGGCAAGAGGCATCAGAAGTCATACCTTGAAAATGCAGATCAAACTATTGAAGATTATCTAAACATCTGAAACATTTAAAAACCCCATCCCTTCATCAAGGCTTAAGTGAGCATCTTATTTCAGTCTATTCAAATGTTTAGGCAATAAATGTGCTTTTGGGACCTTCCATGTGCCTGACTCTGTACTAGGAGCTACTGGGAAAGTAGACCCACTCCCTGGATCCCTAAGGTCACATCCAGTTATAACCCAGTCTGTTTATTAATGGTGTCATCAGCTTCACTCACAGTTTTTTCTCTCCACTCTCATTTTTTTCTTTGTCTCAAACTCCAATAATTTGCATCATTTTTCATTAAAAATAAAATTTTCCTTATTCCTTAACAGAAACCTTGTATTTTTCTTAACTTTTAAATTAGAAATCAATCTAGATAATATCAAAGTTTCCATTCAGTTCTATTTGCCTAGAAATATAACAGTGTGTTTTCTGTTCTTATGAAAGGAAAATTCACTTTGATCTTCAAAAATAGTAGGGCTGGGGAGTGTGCTGCATCTCCCACTCTGACTGATTCTCCTAGTGAGAATTATTTTTGTCCCTTGTGTGCCTCCCCCACGTCCAGCCTCTCTAGGACCGTGTTTTACAAAAGTCCAGTCTGACCATAAGGGGATGTTCTTCAGAACACTGGTTGGGAGGCTCAGCAGGTGATGCTCAAGTACTCAGTCTCAGGGAGGAGGAATGGGCGGAAGGCTGTGAACCCCCAGAAGTAAACTTGCCTTTTACTTAACTTAAGAGAACATTTGGCAGAGAAATACAAACCAAAACCACAATGAAGTACCACTTCACACCCACTAGGATGGCTATAATCAAGACAATGAAAAATAACAAATGTCAGTGAAGATATTGAGAAATTAGAACCTTCCTGCATTGCTGGTGAGAATGTAGAATTGTGCAGTCCCTATGGAAAATGATCGGGCAGTCCCCCAAAAGGTTAAACATAGAGTTACCATAAGACCCAACAAATCCACTCCTAGGTATATACCCAAGAGAAATGAAAATATACGCTCACACAAAAAGCTATACATGAATGTTCATAGCAGCATTATTCACAATAGCCAAAAAGTAGGAACAACCCAAAAGCCCAAAAACTGATAAATGGATAAATAAAATATAGTATATCCATACAGTGGAATATTATTGGAAATAAAAAGGAATGAAGTATCGATACCTGCTCCAACATTTATGAACCTTGAAAACATTCTGCTAAGTGAAAGAAGCCAGTCACAAAAGACCACGTATTGTAAGTTTCTGTTTAGAGGAAATGTCCAGAATAGGAAAATCAGAATAGGAAAACCAGAAAGTAGATTCGTGGTTGCCAGGGACTGGAGGATATGAGGGAATGGGGGGGTGGGGGGGAGCCGGGGGCGGGAATGGCTAAGAGATGTGGGGTTCCCTTTGAGGTAATGAAAATGTTCCAAAGCTGATTGTGGTGATGGTTGCACAAATCTGTGAAACTAAAAACCATTGAATTGTCCACTTTAAAAAAAAATGAGGAGAGTACAAATATCTTATGTTAAATTATATTCATCATTCTTTTAAAAAATTAAATTCTAAAACATCTTAAAAACAAAACTGTGTGTCGGGGGTGAGGGGATCTGGCCTTTATGTATTTGTAGATACATCACACAAAATTACTTTGTCTAGATTTATGAAATTTGGAGCCTAGCCACAAAGGTTGTGTTTTATTTATACATATTTTTTTCCCCATGTCCTCACCCAGATAATTTGAGATCATAGCCATAACAATCAAGTAAATTCAGATTCCTCCCTACTCCCTTGCCCCAAAACATTTTAGTCTTGTATTTTTTCAAGAGCACTAAAGAAAAGGTTTTGAAACCTAAATACTAACGATTAGTTGTTAACACAGTGGCAACACAAAAGATAATTGCCAGTCTTCTATTTCATACTAATTATCCTTTTTGCCAGCTGATTCATCATGAGAATTAGATTTAGATGCTAGATTCAGTTCCATCCCTAGAAATAGCTCCATGACAACCAAAAGGAATTCCTAATTTCTGGAAAACATTAGTTCAGGAGTATTTTGAGAGTTAAAGTGGTTGCTCAATTATTTAGAGTTCCGGCAATAAGAGAAAGTGGAGAATTAACGATAGAAAAGCATTCCTGGCATTTTATAGCAGTGGGTAACCCAACAGAGAGACAGCTAATGATCAACTAAGAAGGTATTTGCATCTGTGATACGACCTCTGCTCAAGATTCCAAACAGTCATCTCACTTTAAAAACACAGCCTTCATGTCTTCTCTTTTCGTCCCATTTCCTATACCAAGCCACACTCATCCCAGCTCAGGATCAAAAGTAGAGCTTGCCAGCGGTGCTGGTAACATTTTCCCTGTGCCATCAAAGGCTGTTTAGATGTGGAGTCTTTCTCCTTAAGCACACTTAACTTGTGCAGCCAAGATTACTGAAACAAGGAGTATTTGGCAAGGCAAATACATTGTGAAATTTGTTTTAATGCTTTGACTCATGAGTGGCTCTGGGAGCTCAGATTTGAAGCTTTTTATCCGTATTTACTCTGGTGCTCCAAAAGTGTAGCAGTTGAGTGTTTAAAGAAGAGGTCAGGCAAACAGATTCTGGCATTAGATAAAGCTCCTTGAGAACCTGACTTTTGTATTTTCTAGCTAAAATTCTCTGTCATACTTTTTTTATGGAAAATAAAGTACCTATCTTGTAGGATTACTGCGAAGAGTAAACAAAATATCCATTTAAAGCACTTAGCGCAATGCCTGGCTCAGTTACCTATTATGAGAGTGCCATATATGTGGGACTCTCCAGACAAGAAGTCTTTTTTTTTTTCTGCTTTATCTCCCCAAACCCCCCCCGTACACAGTTGTATATCTTAGTTGCAGGTCCTTCTAGTTGTGGGATGTTAGACAAGAAGTCTTGACAGGGGACACACCAAATCCATCTATCCTAGTTCCAGAGGTACAAAGAGCTTCTTTATGAAAAGACACAGAAAGGTTAATCTTTTCTGGGAAATGAATATTTGGATGGACGTCAGGTATTTGATAAAGTCAAAGATGATGACCTAGTAATTAAGAAGAGATTGCTTATTATATATATGGGAAATGACATTAAAGAGAGCTAGAAGATAGGAGAGAAACGGGTACTAGAAGGTGATTGCTATGTAACAGGTCTGAAGAGAATGGAAGATGGAAGAGGGAGAGACACAAAATGCAAATATCCATAGGAAGGTTCATAGGGATAAATAGTCTTCAGTGAAGTGGAAAGCACAGGATGAGGTGGAGAACAGAGTCAGGGTATTAAGAAAGACTGGTGTTTTGTTTTGTTTTTGACTTGTGTGTGAGAGAAGGAATTTTTTTCACCTTTGCAGTTTGAAGTGATTGGCATCAGCCAGGGAAACATGAAAAAAGCAGGAAGAGGGGGTAGGAAAAACAAGATGTGGTGAGCACCAGAAGTGAGTTAAGATCGAAAAATTGGATAACTGAAATCTGGATAATTTGCGATAGAGGCTTTAGAAGTCTCATGTCCTGATACTCTGCTCATAACCAGCACCCAGAGGGAGGCAGGACTAGTAACTGAACTTCTTTTTACTGTGCCTGCAGAAGTCACAAATACCTATTTGGCTCTAAATTTAGGAATAACAGTAGTTTCCCTCCTTTCCCATCCTGGCCAAATGACCTTTCATCCGTCATTTAACTTCTGTGCACATATAGCCATCTTGCTTAGTGGAGATGTTTTGAAAGGATTAAGTGTTGGGGGTAGAACAAATGTTAAATGAAAAATGTCATGGTGTTTAACTCTTATGGCTCTATATGAGGTTGGTTAGTTTCTCTATTAACAGTTCACTTTCTGGCAGTAAATTAGGTACTTTGGGAATCTTCCCAAATTGTTTCAGGCTGCTTGACTCCTTTATCATGTTGAAGAAAAAAATTATTACTGGTTCCCCAGAACATTTATATGTTGTGTGTGAGTTTGAGTACTAAGCAGTTAATTACTCCTATAATTTTCATTCCCATTTTACAGATGAGAAAGCTGGGGTAGAAGGAGTGGTTGTTCAAGTAATCCTAAACTCACAGAGGTGCATGTTTGTCCTGTGACTTCATACCCACAGCAAATGAATGCACTTTCAATGAAACCTAAATGGATTTTGGGGATGTCGGGCAATTTCAAGCCCAGATCTGTGCTCAGCCTCCTTCCCCCTCATGTAGACGCAACCTTATGGCCTATTTAAGACTGAAAGTCTCTGAGTGCTCCTAAACTCTCCTGAAGTCTGAGTGTTCATCTCAGATGGTCATCCTGATTTTATCCCTGGAGTTCATTATTATTGAGTTCTAACGACAGGTCAGATGGAAATTCTATAGCTGAGAAACATCCCAAATTAGAAATACCTGAAAGCAAGAATGACACCAGCCAACAAACCTCATTTCCAAAGAATTGTTAAAACCCTCAGGCCTCATTATAAAACCAAGCCAAGAAGCAGAACTTTATTTATAATCCAAGTAATAACACATGATGGGACAATGGTTTATAAAAACTACAGCACTTCATTTCAAATTAGCTGAGGGCCTATTTTGACCTCCAAAGATCTATAAATATGGCTTAAGAGTAGCAAAGCTGGAACTAGAGCCAGGTCTGCAGACTCCCGTCCACTACACTTTCTATTATGTCAAGAGAAGCTGCCCAGTGGGAGCGTCGGGAGGATATTAAAAAATAATCCAGGATCCTTGTAGCATAAGTGAGGTCTTCTGTTCCAGGGAGAGTTTTGGCTCCTCCAGTTCCCAATACAGTCGTGAGGATTTGTCGCCATGTGCTGGCTGGTTGACCTGAAGATCTCCTTCCCTAGAAATCATTAAAAGATCATAGGCAAAAGTCTGTCCTGGGGGTTCAGATGAATTATCTTCAAGGCAGGAGATTAGAAGATGTCTTATTGATTTACAATGAGATAACTGTTGGGCCTTTAGTTCAAATACCCACAAGCCCCCCTAATCTGTTATTACCGTATCATCCACGTTTTCCACTTATATTTAAACTGAGCTTGTTGGACTAAGGGTGTTTTCTGTTTTATTTCTCAGGTTGTGGTTTCTCGATCAGGATCGTCAACCCCTCATGTGAATTTTCACCTGGATTCCCACCCTGTGTCTCCAGAAGTGATTGTGGAACACCCATTAAACCAAAATGGTTACACACTGGTTGTCACCGGGAAAAAGGTAAGCCCTGTTCCCACAGGGAGGTTTCATGAGTGCAAGTCTTCCTGAATGGATATTTACAGCCAGCGTCATGTGGCTCTTTTTAAACTCTCTCTTCATCCTGGATTTACCTCGCCTCTGTCAAGTTCTTTCTTGAGTATTCCAGAGATCTTCCGAAATCAAGTTAAATTTTTATTCAGGGAAGATTGGACCTAGGGGAGGTTCTCGTCATAATGAGTACTTCTCCTTTTGTCCTGTATTTCTCAATGAGAAAAACAAACACAGAATGAGAATTCCAGTCCTACTGGCAGAACTCTAGGGCAGGCAGATGAATCCTGAAATGTGCACTGGAATCTGATGCCAGCCAGTAATCCCTTTTCTCTGAGAGAAGGAGGTACGTCTTGATGCCAGAATGATGTGTAAACTTACTTAGAATTTCCCAGGGGTCCAAGTGTGTTTTCCAGCAGCTTAAATTATATTCTTGTTATTTTAAAATCGTCTCAGACAGTGCAAAATGTTCCTACTAAATAGAACCTCTAATATTGCATGACAATGCTTGGGTTCACTGGACAGTAATGTTAACTTTTATCACGTAACAATAGAGGGAAGGAAGGAATTTGATTTTTTTAATATTAATCTCTTAATTATTATATGATTTGCACACAGATTCTGTAAAATTATATTTACGTGTATCTTTGGTGTATTTAGTTTTTATTTAACAAACAAACAACTCCTCTGGAAGCTCTTCCCATCACTTTTCTTCACAGATCACCAAGATCCCACTGAATGGCTTGGGCTGTGAACATTTCCAGTCCTGCAGTCAGTGTCTCTCCGCCCCTCCCTTTGTGCAGTGTGGCTGGTGCCACGACAAATGTGTGCGATTGGAGGAATGCCACAACGGAACATGGACTCAAGAGATCTGTCTGCCTACAATCTACAAGGTAGGAATCTCTGTCTGCTGACGTGTGTGTTTCTTGGTAAACACAAATAGCTTTAATGAAAAAAAAAATCCCAAAATTAATTTTCTTGTTTAGCTGTAAGACGTCAGCCAAAGCACCGTCTCCCTCTGTGTTATTTCTTTAGGGTGGCATTTGGGCACATCCCCCTGAGTCCTGCCCTTGGAGTGTTGACTTCATGCTCACTAAGTAGATTCTCTCCTGGGCAATAGCTCTCCTTTAGTGCCATGTGAATAAAAGAGTGGTAGCTAGTGAGCAGCATTGCTCCCCGTTTCCTCACCCTGGGGCCTGTTCCTGCCTGACTCACCCACTCTCTGATTCCACACTACTCACTTTATCTACCAGGTGCCCAGACATGAGCCTCCACCACACATGGAGATCTGCTCATGGCATAACCCAGAACCCTAAGCTGAACCATGCAAGGTAGAGATCACAGCCATGCTGGGGCAGACAGGACAGAAGTTTTCTTCCTGTCTGACACATAGATGGTGGCCTGGACTCATCACAGATGAGACTAGAGGTTACTTATCAGGATTATGTGGGAGGAAAGTGGATGGTCGACACTCATGAGTAGCTGTGCGCCTTCTCTCAAAATTCCTGGAAGAGCAGTAAAGGAGCAACTGGTGACTATACTAACCTCTGTGCTCTGTGAGCCAATTCATTCCAAAAATATTTATTGAGTGCATACCACACAGCGGGCACTCTTCTAGACACTGGGGGGATACAGTCTGAACAAGACAAAGTGCCTCTTGCTATTAGAGAACTTAGCTTCTAGCAGTGGACTTCAGCCGTGACACTGTAGGCACGCTCTAACTCTCTGTTGCCCTGTTTGCTTAAGCATATATTTGGCACTATGAAAATCTCCCTGGCAGTTTTTTTAAATGTCTTAATCCAAATACACTGTGCTTGAAAATACTTCCCTGCCGAGGACCCAGTGTGTATTTTTTCTGTCTGCGTGTAGAACAGTTGGACTTTAGTAAATAGTTCTTGTGAAAGATTCAAGTTAAAGGTCTTGGTCGCCTGATGGAAGCCCAAGTAAACAAAGTGCGCGAGTTAGAACAAGAGACGCCCCCAGGCGCATAGCTGTTTTCATTTAGTTACGGTTTGGGCAAGATTTGTACTGGGTGAGTGGATTTTAAACCAAATCATTTTCTGTTAGGTGTGACACAATTAGTAAGACTTAGCTTGATCAGCCAGAGAATAAACCAGAAGATAGTAAGAAAACAAATTTAAATCTATACTGTAGTATCTATGCAGCTTTTTTTTGTTTAATATACTTTTAAAACTACATGCAATTGTATACTTTTTTAAACACACAGCCTTGGCAATTTGAGACACTGGAAATCTGAACTCAGCTAGTCCGTGAACGAGAGATGGGGAGTGCATACACAATTAAATCACAACAATTTCATTGCAAAAATAGCCAAGCTGGTGTTTTAAATAAAGAGCAAGTTGAGAACCTCTACCAAGGACACATTTCATTTTGACCAATGTAGTTCCTTTTATGAGTCATGAAAGCGATATTAAAATGGTTAAAAACAGAGTAAATATTTTAGAATTTTCTGGAACCAGAGAATCTCTCATAATGTTTGAATCTCTTTCCTCTGTCACCTTTCTTAACTCCAGCACTCTAGTTGGTGATTTTAAAAGGTTGCGTTGCATCCTGCACGAGTCACTGAGGCTTGGGGCTGAACGGTTAGAGGGAAGCGGTGCAACTGAGTCCATAAATCCCTTTCAGTTCATAGTTGTTAGAAAGATTTCATGCTGCACTAGAGCGTGACATTTAGCGTTCTGACAGCAAAAAATAAGATTATTCATCTTTTTCTTATCTGTCTTAAACTCTATAGGCACAAAACGCAGCTAATGTCTAGAGTTTCACTTTCCAATAAGTGTAAGTTAACCTGCTTTTCAAGGTACGTAATGTTCAGTGGCTAAAATTCTTTGCCGTTCTACTTTGGAGAGATTTCAGGATTGCAAGCCCATTATTTTATTTCAAACATGTTATCTGATCTTGTCGTTAAAGAGCAATGAGAAATGCTTCAGAAAAGGAAGAGCATTTTCCAGTGTATTCTGAATTTATTAGGATAAAATTGTCACATCTTGTAGGATCAAATTCAATCCCAGTGAGACAGTAAAACGATTTATTAATTGATCAGAAGACTCAGATAAGAAGCTACAGTGATATCTTATGAGAGGGAGGGGTCGTGCCGGCAATACACTGTCACCAATATATCTGTGACTTTTTTCCTACTGAAGAGGCAAATTTTAACTTTCCAAGGTGTTTTTGTTGCTGTTTTTAGCTTTCTCAGGTATTATCTTGGTGGATTTTGAAAAAAATGATCATTTCAATCATTTTCACCTGTGAAAGGATGATAGCTGTTTTTGTGGCTATTTCTCCCCTAATCCAGACAGGTGGGAGTCCAGCCTCTGTGGCTTTGTACAGACACTCATTTCCTTCCCACAGAGTTTCTCTGCCCTTCAGGATAATTCAGAGTTTGCCAGCCCATTGTTGGTTCTATCCAAGGGTGTGTAGTCCAAGACTACTTCCTTCCTTTTCCCTTGGAAGAGTGAACGTTACCCCATAAGCTAAGGGGAAGATGCTCAGAAGCGCCCCCCTGCCCTAGTATTTCAGCCTGGAAAGAAAAGCTCAGTAGAGCTGGCCTTTTGAATCCTAACAGTCTAGCAGAGTTTTTATAATATCCATTTCTGTTGCCAGTGCACCAATTGAACACCTCTCAGTGTCTTTTCTTGAATCATCACCCACTCCTTTTTCCTTATTTAGAAAGTGATGATGTTTGTGGAGTGACAGACTTCAATTTTTACATAGAAAGCGGCAGGGGGATTCAGGCAGCGGGATCAGGCCAACATCAGCCTTGGGCAGCTGCTTTCAATGGGGGAGCCTCTTCATTAAATGAGGGAACAGCACTGTGTGGCTGCCTTGGGCAGGAGAGTCGGGGAGGGTTAGCTGTCTGTTCTCTCCTACTGGATTTCTAACATAATAATAAACAGATATTTTTCCCCTAGCAGCTCTGATTTGGCTAGACATGCACGAGGTAAGTTTTCATGAAAGGCACACTGTGTAATGGATTTTATGGGTAAAACAGCTATCATAGAAGCATTAAGCTAAGACTTTAAAGGGGTTTGGTAACAAGGGTAAGTTAAGAGTTTGAGTTTGCGATTATTTACTTGGGAGGGATGGGAATGTTTGCAAATTGGAATTTTGCTAAAGACCTTTCTAAATTGTAAAAGAATCACTTGGAGGCTTTCACTAACTGGCCTTAAGCAAATACCTTTCCTGGTTTTTGAACTGCCTCTGGAGTGGTGCTGTGTTTTCCCACCATTGTACTTTACAGCACAATTTACAATGTGTCCCCCAAAAAGAGCACTTCCTTTCTCAATTGTCACAGAGCTGCTGAGGAGATTATTTTTAACGTGGAAATTTGTTTTGTCGTAATAGTTGTAGCCTAAAAACAGTTGTCTTATAGACTTCATAAGAGCTAGTGCCATCTTATGTCACAGTTGCCAAAGTTTAATTAATAAATTCAAATTTTACTTTTAACACACCAAAAGTGAGCCTACAATAATAAACATGAACCTATTGTTTATTTAACATTGAACATGGGATGGGGGAAAAAAATCAATCCTATGTAAATAATGTAAATAAATAAATGTAATTAGAAACAGTGCTACAATACAAATCACATTTGGGGCTCTCTCCAGTTCTTTTTTTATCTCTTTCGAATAGAAATAATATATTGTTTGCATTAAATATTACATCAGTTTGAAAAGGCTAAGTTTGTCAACCAACAAGCTGGTGTATATCAAATAATGACCATATTTAAAGAAAAAAGAAAAATCACAAATCGGTAATAAATGTGAATTAACAAGTGTAAAGAAATAGATTCAGCTATTCATTTATTGGTGCCTGGCACATAGTGGATGATTTATAAAGAATGAATGAATGGCGTATATGTGTGGAATACCACCTATGTGTTTGTTTTTATGATAGCTGCTGAATGCAACTGTGAAAACACTAGATACCAAAAGAGGTATTTTTACTGTGTGACTTTCTTCTCTGAGTGGGGAATACCATAGCAACAAAAATGTCGCACACACCCAGCGGGTGCACAGAGCGGGGCATATATTGGGACTTGGCTTCTAGGGCCCATGAAGGAGGGTTGAGCAGTTTGATCTGGAGGCCCATGAAGGAGTTATAATCAGAGTTATAAGCATGTAAGAGTCTGGGTCCAAAGTGTGTCGTCTTCAGCCTGGAAGATTCCTAGGAGACAAATACACTTCAGAGTGGCCCCAGAAGGCCCTGCATTCGCACCCAGGCTGAATCTGCTCTCTGTCCCATCTCTGGAGCTCGTGGAGACAATTTGTTTCATCAGCATGCCAGATAGTTTTAACATTTGTTCCAGATTTTCTGAAATTTGTGACCCTTTTTTCCTTTAATGAAAATTCAGTTTCTTTAGTTGATGGGAAAATGGAAGAAGTTCGGACCCTTTGAGGACAGATGTTTTGTTTGTTTTTCATACATATGAAAGATAATAATATACTGGGATTTTTTTCAAGTTCTATGTTGTTCTTGTAGGTTTTCCCAACCAGTGCCCCCCTCGAAGGAGGGACAACGCTGACAGTATGTGGCTGGGACTTTGGATTCAGGAAGAATAATAAACTTGATTCAAAGAAAACCAAAGTTCTCCTTGGAAATGAGAGCTGCACCTTGACTTTAAGTGAGAGCACGTCAAATACGTAAGGAGCTTAAAGTACTTTGCTGGGGTGTGGTGGGAAAACAGGTTTTGTTTTTGAATGAATACTTGTAAAAATTGCCCCAAAAGTCCATCTCTTGAATTAAAAAGGATCTTGGCCTATCCCGTCCCTTGTGGATATGTTTTGTTTATAATCCTATTTCCTTACCACGATTAAGGAGGGAGAAAGATGACATTACCTAGGTGAAGAAGAATCCAGCACTGGGAGTTTTTCAACCGTTTTGTAACAACTCTTCACAAATTGTCTGGTTAGATTTGAAAGAGTAGCACTAGTTGGGGGTGCTCTATCTTTAAAAGTCTTCAAATATAGAGTCTCCAACGGCTTTCTGAATAAAAGTCAGTGCACAGCTCAGTATAGTCCCTCTCTTCTAAATTCACTTTCTAACCTCAGAAAGGAGTGAAGCAGCTAAATCACATTTTTGAGACTTGATTTTTTTTTGATGATTTTAAATTTATATTTGCTCATATTTATTGGCACTGTAATATAAGGGTATATCTTATTTAGCCATTCCCAAATCCTGGGAGATAGCGATACCATTCCTCTTTTACAAAAGTGGTACCTAAAGTTCGGAGAGATGGAGTGTAGCTTAGCAGAGGTAATCCAGAGAGAAAGAGCCAAACAGCCCTTCAGACTTTACTCTCCTGATCCAAGACTTCTGCTTGTTCTATATCCTACATGGACCTTGTGTAAGATCTGAATCTCATAATGAGCAGAGAACCCAGAAATTTTTAGTTATCATGTAGTAACACCACCAAGCATTTAAGGTTTTATGGTTGATCCTATTCTATCAAGCGGTTATTTTATACCTAGTAGAATTCCTTCCACGGTTACACAAAGGTCTAAATCTACTCATTTTACTGAGATCAAATCAATTAATGTCATACTGTTTAGCTTAATGGCAAAACAAATTCATTCTAGAAATTCCCCTTGTAAATTGTTACTCATTACATTACAAATTAGAGCCTGTAAAAGTGAAACATAATTTACTCTCTTCTTTAAAAGGTTATTTAATAAAACAAACTATATTTATACTTTTTCAGGACTATAATAAGATTGTTAATTCAAAAATAATTCTGGGGGCCAGCCCAGTGGTGCAGCGGTTAAGTGCACATGTTCTGCTTCAGCAGCCCGGGGTTCGCCAATTCAGATCCCAGGTGCAGACATGGCAATGCTTGGCAATCCATGCTGTGGTAGGCGTCCCACGTATGAAGTAGAGGAAGATGGGCACCGATGTTAGCTCAGGGCCCGTCTTCCTCAGCAAAAAGAGGAGGATTGGCAGCAGGTGTTAGCTCAGGGCTAATCTTCCTCATAAAATAAATAAATAGATAAAATAAAATAATTCTATTGGTGGGGGCCAGCCCCGTGGCCAAGTGGTTAAGTTCACATGCTCTGCATTGGCTGCCCAGGGCTAGCTGGTTCAGCTCCTGGCTGCAGACCTACACACCACTCATCAGGCCATGCTGTGGCAGCATCCCACATAGAAGAACTAGAATGACTTACAGGTAGGATATACAACTGTATACTGGGGCTTTGTGGAGAAAAAGAAAAAGTAAAAAGGAAGACTGGCAACAGATGTTAGCTCAGGGCCAGTCTTTCTGATGAAAAAATAAATAAATAATTGTCTTGAAAATCACAATTTCATTATTTTTAAGTGATTTAAATAAGCACATCATGACAAGTATAACCACAGAGATGTACCTGTTGACATACTTTAACAAAGAGATAGGGTTTATTTATAATTAACCCAATGTTTCATATGCTGTTGAAATACCGTTTCTTTATCTTAAGTATGTCAAACATCATGCTTACAATTTTATAGAATTAGAGTTAGATTATTAGACTTAGATTAGACTAAGATTGAACTTTTCAATTGCTGAAGTCTGCATTGATGAGGTTAACATTTCCTGTTTTGTCTGTATAAATAATATAATGCAGTCAATACAAAGTTTAGCATAGTAGTACAGAAACAGAATTACATCATTTTCAGCCCAAATGCTTACCACAAAACTGCTTGCTATTTGGAGTAGTCAGCTCACAATTTAGAGTTAATGTCCCTTCATATCAAACAGCCAAACCAGAAAATGCCTTTGGATTTGTAACATATTAAACTTTGTTTTTTTCAGGTTGAAATGCACAGTTGGTCCTGCAATGAATGAGCGTTTCAATATATCCATAACTGTTTCCAACAGTCGAGGGACAGCACGATATAGTACATTTTCCTATGTGGTAAGTCTAAGCATTACTTTTCTCATGATCTAGGATATTTAATTGTAACTTAATCTATTTAGAGTTATAAACTTAACAAGTTACTTTGTTTTGTTTTTATCTCCCATTCAGGATCCTATAATAACAAGTATTTCTCCAAGTTATGGTCCTAAGACTGGTGGCACTTTACTTACTTTAACTGGAAAGTACTTAAACAGTGGGAATTCTAGACACATTTCAATTGGTGGAAAAACATGTACCTTAAAAAGGTGTTGTAAATTTACTTTTTGTTGCATCAGTCACGTCAGATTAATATCTGTACCTAACAAGTCAGGAAAAGGTTGTTCTTTTTTTGTGGAGAAATATCAAGATGTTTATTATTTACTCTCCTGCTTACAAAACTTCCTCCTTCCCATATCTATCTACTCCCTTTTGTGGATTTTTCTACCCTTCCCTTATTGTTTATGACTTCCATTTTTAAGTTTTCTCCTCCCATCAACCTTCTATACTGTTATAGCTTAGTATCCTAGCTATGCTATGAGCTGTGAGATTCTGGTGATTGACAATAAATTAAAATAAACATTTCAATCAAGATTTACAATTAGACTAAGTCATTTTGGGGAGGTGCGAAAATCATGAGGGAGAGTGGGTTTGGAGGGAAGTTATGTTTTTGCTTGTTAGAGTTGGAAGAGCTCAGTTTAATCAACTACCAAAAGGATACTTTAAAAATTGCTTAAAATCTCAAATATTTTGAAGTCAAGGATGGCTTGTCTACCATAAGGCTAAGTCTGGGATCCAGTCAAATGCAAGCAGCCTACATTAGAAAGAGCTTTTTCTAAGGGCCCACCCAGTGGCGCAGCAGTTAAGTGCATATGTTCTTCTTCCGTGGCCCAGGGTTCACCAGTTCAGATCCCAGGTGCGGACATGGCACTGCTCGGTAGGCCATGCTGTGGCAGGCATCCCACATAGAAAGTAGAGGAAGATGGGCACGGATGTTAGCTCAGGGCCAGTCTTCCTCAGCAAAAAGAGGAGGATTGGTGACAGGTATTAGCTCAGGGCTAATCTTCCTCAAAAAAAAAGAAAGAGCTTTTTCTAGACCACATCAGGAAACAGCCTATGTTAGTAAGAGGTTTTTCTAGACCACATCAGGAAATTCCCATTTGCGAGCCATTGAGTGGTAGCCTCTTGATATATGGATATAATTCTAAAATATGTGTTTATCTAGTAGCTAAGGTTCGTTTTCTTAATTTTTTTGTTCAGTGTGTCAGATAGTATTCTTGAATGTTATACTCCAGCCCAAACCACTCCAACTGAGTTTCCCGTTAAACTGAAAATTGACTTAGCCAACCGAGAGATGAACAGCTTCAGTTACCGGGAAGACCCCATTGTCTATGAAATTCATCCAACCAAATCTTTTATTAGGTAAGTAAGAGTGTCTGATGAGTATAAGAAAATAATGAACATAAGGATGGTTTAGCTGTCGAATAGTGTAGAGGAATTGCAGCTTTATCTGTGGCTTTGATGCTGTTGCATTTCCTTTGAAGACTGCCTTTCCAAATCAGGAGTGAAAACTACATTCAAGGTCTGAGTACAGTTTGACTTTATCAGTGCTAGTTCACGAGAAGAAACATTTTATCCTATTCTATTACTTTTAAAATGGACTTCAGTAAGGCAGTTTAAAGTGGCACCATAGTATTTATGCTCTTATATTATGTACATGTCAATTCTGTACTAACCTTAGTGCCCAAAAGTGGAATCACCCTTTTTCCCTCCATTCTTCAGTATATTTTAGCCCTGCCTGCTTCACAGGCAGCTTTTCCCGAAATCAGACTCCCTTTGAATCGGTATCTCGTTGGACCCAGTTCAGGCTGCCTTGTTTCCGCTAATTCTATCAGTCTAGCAACAATAGTTCATTTTTCTTTGGATTTTTTTTCGGAGAGAAAAAATATTTCTTTTGCATATTTGGTGAATAAAAGGACAAATGAAGTTCTTCAGTTTATGAAATAAGTTTTAAAAACTATTTTCCAGTTAAATAAGTTGTTCCCAAAGAAGAGTTACCACTGAACTTCCATTTGCCTTTGGCTGTAACTTGCAATCACTACATGTGATTTAATTGAACTTCTCTCTTTAAATACTTGGTAGGGAAAGAACGTCTCACTATTGCTATTGCTATTTGTCTATTTTATTTTGCCAGTGGTGGGAGCACAATTACAGGTGTTGGAAAAAATCTGAATTCGGTTAGTGTCCTGAGGATGGTGATAAATGTGCGTGAAGCAGGAAGGAACTTTACAGTGGTAAGTCCTTTGAATGATGGTTGTGCTTAAAGCTTTGCGTCTGTGCCTCCACCACTGGCTTTCAGGGTACATAGGATATTTTGGTTTTGCCTTTAATGTTTGCTAGTTACCGTCTTGCAGCAGAGGTCAAATAGTATTTTTTATTTGAAAACTAAAGTTATCTAGTCTTAGGCCAACATTGTAAAAAATACACACACACGCATACATATATAATGTTTACACACAAATGAGGATCATCAACGAGAGGCAGTGTCTTTAAAGACAGGCGGTACAAATGGAAACCACACCATTCTCTGTCTTAGTCAGTTCGGGCTGCTGTAACAAAAATCCCATAGACTAGATGGCTTACGTAACAAACATTTATTTCCCACTGTTCTGGAGGCTGGGATGTCCAAGATCAAGGCACCAGCAGATCCTGGTGTCTGGTGAGGGCGCTGTTCCTGATTTGCAGAAGGCCATCCCCTCACTGAATCCTCACATGGCAGAGAGAGGAAGAAGCAAGCTCTCTTGTGTGTCTTGGTATAAGGGCAGTGATTCTCTCGTGAGAACTCCACCCTCATGACCTAATTACCTTCCAAAGGCCCCATCTCCAAATACCATCACGTTGGGGATTAGAGTTCCAACATACGAATTTAGAGGGGCACACAAACATTCAGTCCGTTATTCCCCATCTCCCCCTTCTAATGCACCATAGAACATCAACCCTTTTGCTCTTAAAAACACCTTTGGGTAAAGCCTTTAATCTTGGAGCAGCATCCTTGTCTTTCTAAGTGGCGGGCACACCATGTGTCCTTCCACCCCCTTCCTACCATTCTTCTTGGCCCTTTGTTAGCACATTATCAAGTAATGAGAAGGAGCGTTAGAATACTTATGTATGTCCTAGAGTGTGTGTGTTGTTTGGTATTTCTCTGCCTCTCCTCTTATTTGCAAGGTCAATCATAATTAAATTGAATGCTTCCTTAAAAGTGATTAACCTATTTTGTACTTTAACAATTTAGATAGGTCGCATTAAAATGATAGTTTTAGTTTAGACCTCATGAAGGTTGGAGTTATTTACAAAGATTTCATATTTTTGTTTTCATATTTCATATTTTTGTTTTTCACTAATATAAAATACCATAATCTAGTTAGACCTATGCACTCAACTTAGAATGAAAGTTTTAAGTGCCCCCTCTCAAGTAGGTTCTTGATTGGGTGGGTGATAGATTGAATTACAACGCTTTCTTTTAGATTCCCCATCCAATATTTCTTGAAGACTAAGGCCACAGTGTTCTTTAATTACAAAAACCAATTTGGGGCTAAAAATGTCAAGCCAGATCACCAAACAATAAGGTCATCTCCAATGAGATTTTTCTTGACCTTCTCAATCAGCCACATTGCATCACTTCTAAAGAGTATTATTAGATTTTTATCATACTCCTGAGAGATTGTACTCCAGGGAGTCACCGTATGAAGTAGAGAGCTTTGAAACCAATCCCTTCACACAGCCACAAACAAAGTTAGAATACCACTGCTATTAATTTAAAAGACATCAGTTCTCCACAGCCAAACATAACAATTTTTCATTAACCAAATAAGAATATCAGTACCCCTCTTTGGTGTTGGCGTGTGACTTTTTAAAGTAGAAATCTGGGAAATTATTAGTTTATCTAATTCACACCGAGCGTATGTTATTAAAATAATGGCTAGATTTCCTTCCTTCTCCCTCACTAACATTATGATGACACGTAGACCTACTCTTGGCTTTGTTCATTCATTTGTAATCAAACATTTATTAAAAACCTCCTAGATGTGAGACGTGAGAGTAGCACATCCTAAGGAAGATTCAAACAATGGTAGAAGATAAAAATCTTGTATCTTTACATATCTGGAAACATAAACTTCTGTTGTTTTAGCCACAAACATATTAGTGCAATAGAACTATGCATTAGAATTACACAAGAAGGAAAAATTCAGTAGGCCTATTTGACTATTGTTTATGAAAACTACTTCATAAAGAGACATGTGTTCCTTCCATATTCTCTGCTGCTTATGGAATTCAAAGCTGACCATGATGAATTGCGCCCATTCATTATTTAATGAATAAAAACTCTTGGTCAGGTCTGATTTAGATTTATTGATCCAGCCACAATTATTTTTAAGTCAAACAAACTCAAATCTTTTAAAATAAAAATACAGATACTAATCTCCTTCTTAACAAAATGTATATTAATTTGTTAATATGCATTATGTCCCTCAGTTTATTGTATAGTTTCCCAATTTCTTGTTGTTATGCAGAGAATTATTGTAATGGAAGTAAAATTGTTCATTTCCATTTTTTAAGATGATAGGAACAAAAGCATTGTAATATGAATTTGATACAAAACTAATATTTTATTCATATATCTATGTATCAGTTTCCTTTATCTACTTACAGCATACATTTTAAAATGTAGGATAATTTTTTAAAATTATTTTTAAAAGAAAATATCAAATACCCTTTTTTGTTTGTGCTTTTTATGTATATCCTGAGTCCTTTTTCTATTGTAGGCATAAGTAATTGTTTTATCTCCAACTCTACTTGTCAAAGAAAAGGAAATCTAAGGGATGTTGTTGCTTGTTTGTCTTTTCCTTGGGGGAAAAATTCAACCATTTAACCTTAAATTTGCCACTTTGTGCTGCTGGTTTAGTCTAAGCACAATCAAGAGGAAACCACATTTTCCAATCTTCCATAAATCAGAATTCCAAAGGGGAAGATTTGAAATGAGAGATGAAAGGGCATGAAATAATAATAGCAGAGCCTTTGTAAAATAGAGAGCATAGGAAAAGATTTACCAATATAGAATATAGAGTGAGTCAGAAGCTGTATAGCATGGGAGTTAAGACCGTGAATTCTGGAGCCAATGGCCTAGGATTTGTGCTCCCTTCTCTGACACGCAGAGCTGTGTGACCTGGTCTGATGACATAAGCTGGAAAAGCTCAGTTTCTTCGTCTGTAAAATGTGGGTAACCATAGCACCTACCTCATAGCATTATTGTGATAATTAAATGAGACCAACCTTGTAAAGTATTTTGCACAAAACCTGGCACTCAGTAATTGATAACTTAAAACACAGGAACAAGATGACCTAACTACATAGATAATTGTAATGTGAACCATATGGTGCTTGGCGGTTGACAGAGCACTTTTTCATGTAGTCATGTCATGTCATGGTGAATGACATTTTAGTCTTTCTTCTTAAATGAGGAGACTGAGTTTCCAAGAAAGGGCCGTGCCTTCACAGCTTGGTTAGGTAAAGGTAGGATGTGCATCAAGGACTTCTAACTGCGTTAGGTCCAGCTCCCACTCTGCCATGGCTGTTTCATAAACAAGGAGGCAGTCCCTCTAGGTGACTGTCCTGTCTTCTTAAGGAAAAGAAAGTGATGGAGGGAGAGCCAGCTTCCGATAGGTCAGCAAGCTTATCCCAGGTAGTTGAAGCTCTGTGTCCCTTTGAAGACAGCATTGTGCGGATAATTTTGTGTCTCTCATGTTTCCAGAAATGTGTTCCTCAACATTAGGAAGTTAAATGCAGATTTTTTTTTTCAAAAATTGTATCTTTTCAATTGATTATCTGAAGCAGTGAAATGTGGAAGTTACTATTGATGTTGTCAGCGATATTCTATCTACAGTGGATAATTGTGTCTCACTACAGGCATGTCAGCATCGCTCTAATTCAGAGATAATCTGCTGTACAACTCCTTCACTACAACAGCTGAATTTGCAACTCCCTCTGAAAACCAAAGCCTTCTTCATGTTGGACGGGATCCATTCCAAATACTTTGATCTCATTTATGTACATAATCCTGTGTTTAAGCCTTTTGAAAAGCCAGTGATGATCTCAATAGGCAATGAAAATGTACTGGAAATTAAGGTAAGAAATGCTTAAAATGTTCTCTTAAATCATCAACTTGAATTTAATTGACTTCATAGCTACATGAATAGAATTGCTGTACTTGGTGATTATCTTACACTCCATCAGCAAACACCTAAGCTCTGAAAAACAAGTCTTTTTGTCATAAGACTAAAAGGTAAGAATAATCGTGGACTGCTTTTTAATGAAGCGTTTAAAAACTCTTTCTTATGTATATATTAAAAAGTAGCAAATGTGGGACACAAATCCATTAAATAGGCTGCCTGTGATGCATTATCCTGCCAATGTTATGTATTTCCCCAGACTCCTAAATGTACTCATTATGAGATAAAAGGTAAGAGCCATAAAAGTGAAGGCAACAATTGTAGTTCTGTACTTCCTTGTAATACTTGGGATTTTGTATCTGGGTGTGGTCATCTCTAAGCTGATTTATAAATGGAGCTGGTCTTCCTCTACTTTAGGAGTATCTTAGCCTCAAATGCAATTTAATTGGGGAATAACAGATCATCTTTTCTAACCCAGCCTGTTTCAAACAAAGAATACTAAAGCCCAGAGAGGTTAAGTGTTTTGACAAGTGATGAAATAGTCGCAGAACAAAGTCTAGAACACAGCTCTCTTATGTTGCTTCAGTCATTTTTACTTCAAATAGTAATAAAACAGGCAAAATGATGAAGACTTGAATTATCTATAGCCCCAGTCCTTAGAAACAGCAAAATATTTATCTTCAACATGTTGTTTTTGACGTTCAGAATTTTTTCCCTGAAAGATGGCCTAAATGCCAATATGAACAAACATAAATAGGATAGTCCTTGTTTAGATGTAACATCAGTTCCCAGAGATCATCTTCATCCAAGTAATAATACATTTCTACTGAAATGTTTCTGTTTTTTCAGTAAGATCTTATCTACAGCCAAATCCAAGCACACGTTCACACCCATACAAGTTTTCCAGCATTGCAATTGTGTTTTGTACGATAATTAAGCAAACCCAGCATGAAATGAAATGCAAGCCTGCTTCAGTGAGCAGTGTGTTTACCACAGCGAAGTTCTTTCATCTGCTTCTTTAATTAGTTTTAGAAAAGGAGAAAGAGCTTTTATCTCTTCTTTTTTTTTTCAATAAAACTAATCTAGTGTGACCTTTTGCTTTTAACAATTACCGTGTTTGCCATTTGAAAGATTCCATTTGGTTTTCCTTGATGAAAACAAAGGTTTATTTGCAAATATTTTTATGCCCAGATAAACTCTATTTTTCTGTTCCTGTATCTATGATGGAAGGATTAGAGATAAAATGGCTCTTTATCTACCCTTCCAAGCACTGATATGGAGGAGAAAGCTTCTTTTTCTGTAAATTAAACACCCATTATTCAACATCCTGCAAAATTGTTGGACCAAGGAAAACACAATTTGACATCATCCTCAGCCTTTCAGTGCTATTCCCAACATGGCCCAAGGGGTCTCTGGAAACAAGACACAAAACACTTTCCTTTTTTTTGCCTATATACAGAATGACTCTTTTCTCTATCAGTGTATAGCACCTGTCATGCAACAGAGTGGCAATCTTGGGGAAAAGGGGCCAGTTAAGGGGGACTGTTTTTGTGTCATGATTCAGTCTCTTCCCATACTCCATTTCCTTATGTTTAAGAGGAAATCTTAAGGTATAAGAGAGTATTTGTGTGACAGTCCTTTAACACTTTCCCAGTCTCTAAAGTTGATCTCATTAAAACCTCTGCCTCTCTCAGGGCAGAAACAAAGGAAAGCAAAGCATGAGAAAAGAAAAGAGAACAGAAAGCCTCTCTGGGCAAGCATTGGACTGTTTTTATCAAAAGAAAAGGTGCCGTTTTATCTCATGTTGTGCTCGTTCAATTACCATCCAAAACATGAGTGTGAAGTGTGTTTGTATTCTGTCAGTGAAAGCACGATGGAGAGAATCGTGTTTAGAGTGAGATTTGCTTCTCATTGCCAGCAGGAGTTCATGTTCCTCAAACAGCCATGCATACAAGAATTCCTTGGCAAAAAAGAGATTATGATAGTTTCCAGCCCTAGTTGTGAGAATTGCCTAAGTCAGCAGTTGGCCCAATGATTAACCGTGGCCAAGAGGGCCAGCCAAGTTTAGATCAAGAGAACATAACGGAGACCAAGGATCAGTCACTCCTCAGAACGAACCAGAAACCCTATTGATTTGATGTGAGAGGTAGTTGATGACCAAGGCTTTGAGTCAGCCAGGTCCGATTGTGGACAGTGGTCAGCAGAAGTAGACGTCTCTTTGGGAGTACACATTAAGGCACAATGCTCATGTCAATAGCAGCTCACATTTGCATGGAATTTTAGTTAACACAGTACTTTGATGTATTATTTCCTCTGAGACTCGTGTGGACCTGTGAAGTTGGAAGGTCAGTGATGATGATCTCCATTTATAGATAAGTAGACAGAGTTTCAGAAAGATTAGGTGATTTGTCTTGGGTCACCTAGGGAGCAAATAGCAGAACTAGGACTCACACTCAGATTTCTTAATTAGAATTTGGTCTTCTTTCCACTAAATTACAGTACTTTCCATATTAGCTTTCATTTAATGGATACCAAAATGCCTTTCGTAACAGAAAAACTTTTCTAGCATATGGTATGTAGATACCTATACAATTCTTCAAGTGAAATAGCTCTAAACTCTTTACAAATAGATAAAATCAATCCTGTTTAAAGATACCCTGTAGTTTTCCCTAATTATCTTATTTTATGACTTTTTGTGCATGAGCATATTTTATGGAAAACGGAGAAGTACAGTATTTAATGCTGGAACAAGGACTGCCTGGCACTGCCCTGGGGGGTTATCTTATTCTGGAGCATATTGATGTATATGATAATAGAGATGCTTCAGAAGTCTAGTCTGGAGAAAGCTAAAACAGGAAAAAGGGAGCAGGAAGATCAGCTAAAGTAGAGAGCAGGGACTCGGGCTGTGACATGGTGAGCGCAAGAACAAAGGTTGGGAGCTCAGGTCAAGGCCTGTGTCAGTGTCTGGCATCAGAAGGATGTAGAAGGGACTGCAGTTCTGAGCCAACCCGTCCACCTGCTGCCCAAAGCCAGATTGTCTCCCTCCTCCTTCTGACCAATTTGCCTGCAACTATGGGCCGAATCCCAGTCACAGCCAGTGAGGCCAATTGTACCTCCAGATAGGATGGAATGAAGGGCTCTTTTCTTAGAGGTATTTGGCCCAGTGTCAAGACCTATTCTTATTGATGGTAATCATAAACTAGTATTTCCCTGTGCTGCACACAGGAATACGTATTCTGTGAAAAAAAACATTCCAGGGCACATAGGCAGCACCTGTGGTTTCACAGTGCCCCAAGAAGCCAGTGAAGAAACAAGCTTAATTTTGGTTTACCCAGGTTTTCTCAAATGACCTTGGAACTTTTCCCCCATAATGCCTGCTAACTTCCTGTGGACTCAGTTCTGAAGCTTTCTGTGAAACTTTCTTTGGCCTGATTCCTAGGCTGGGGGACTTGTGTGGGTAAATCTCTCTCCTCACTACCACCACCAACTCACTGATTTTCTGCTGCCAACCTCCCTGGACCATTGCCTGGCTGAGTCCTGCTACCAACCTGCACCTCACAGCCTTAGCTGACTTTCCCAGACTCAGTCTTGTGGCCACCTGAATGTCTGCAAACTTGTCAGACCTCTCCTGTTCTAATGCTATTTTTCAAATCCTACTCATTTCTATTCTCATCTGCTCTGTTCTGTAAGTAGCTCAGACTGGATCCCCTGGACTGAATCTCAGATAGAAACATACATCACACTTCATCAGAGTTGGAGAGGAAAGGGACAAGGAACATCCTAGTATGACACATTGAGAGAGAGTAATTAGTTTTCACTTTAGAAATATATTCATTTTAACGTTACAGTGAGAGGAAGAAACTCATATTCATCCTTATATTCTCAGTAGCTGGAATTGTGTCTAACATACAGTAGATGGTAAGTAGATTTTGTATCAAATGGAATTTGATTTGCTTCATGACCGAGTCCCTTCCTGAACCTTAGTTCTCAATGTGTAAAGCAGGAATGGCAATAATACCTCCTCATAATACTACCTCATAGTATAATACTCCTCATAATAATACCTACCTCATAGGGTATCCTTACAGGATAAAAAGAGATAACTATAACTCTAAATTGCTCTATGTGTATAGGTGATTAAAGACCAAAAAGTTCCTTCTATGTTGCTTTATTTAAAAACCCATATATTACCGTTTTAATGACTGAAGAACTGAGCCAATTTTGTAAATATGTTCTTCTAGTTAATAATAGTCAAGAATAAATAATGAGGGGCCGCCCTGTGGCCAAGTGATCGAGTTCATGCACCCTGCTTTGGTGGCCCAGGGTTTCACTGGTTCGGATCCTGGGTGGGGACATGGCACTGCTCATCAGGCCATGTTGAGGCGGCGTCCCACATAGCACAACCAGAAGGATCTACCAGTCGAGTGTACAGCTATATACTGGGGGGCTTTGGGGAGAAGAATTAAAAAAAAGAGAGAGATTAGCAACAGATGTCGGCTCAGGTGCCAATAAAAAAAAAGGAATAAATAATGAAAAAGTAAATAATAAAAGTTCTAAACATATCCAGTTTTTCCATAGTTCCATGGTGTTTATTTCAAATGACAAAAAGTAGCTTATACCTTATATCTTATGCATTTTTCTGACTCAGGCCCCTCTTTTATATAGTGGTGGGCTGTCAGCTTCACTTCTGTGATATCTTGGATTGTAGATTTTTAAAATAATTACTAAACATACAAAGCTGATAGTAATTTCTTATGTAAGTCACTACTTACGTGTTCCTTAATAGGCACAAATGAAAAGGAGTGCAGTTGTTACACCGTGTGATCTGTTTTTGTTTTAGAGAAGCCTTTATGCAACATCCTAGGACATCCTGAGCCCAGCAGTATTGGAAATGTAAATGCAGCATGTTCATCCCTTCCCCCAGCCTTCATTATTATCCAAGCAAGCAAGACACATTTTAGTCATTCCCTCATAAATCAAGACCTCAAGCTCTTTAATCTCTTTTCTTTGTCATTCGCTGAATTCCCTCCAATATGTGAGTGAATGCCTTGGCCCTCCTCAGACCTAACCAACAAGTTGTCATTTGAAGCCCGAAGGTGACCTATTAGATTTATGTGCCTCTACATCAAATTGCCCTGTGTGGCTGACCTGGGCCAATGGAGTACACATTCTGCCTCTAGAAATATCATAAGGATAGGATTTGTTTATATCCATTTTTTTTAAACTCCAGATTCATGTTATGAAGAAGTATTTTCTTTCAACTTCTTTTTCCAGAATAATATCTGACCTACCAATCTCTTGAGATCCATATGAGACAATGTATGTGAAAGCAGTTTGCCAAGTATTAAAGATTATATAAAATGAAATAGCAGTACTATAGTTATTGCTTGCTGCTCTTTGTCCATAAGAAAAATAGTAATATGTTTTGATATATCTCTCCTCAAAGTAGTAGCTTGTTTAATAAATATCTGCACTCGTTAAGTCTTGATATGAGAAATTGTATCTATGTTTTCTTTTCTTTCCCAAAGCTGATTATTGGTTTTTTCAACAAAGCATTGATATTTTTTAAATGCTTGATGTTAACTTCAGTTAACTAAATATGTCAAATTGAGTAATTTTTTTAAAATCCTAATGTAGCTATATAATTGTTCAAAATGATGTAATCATGCTCCCAAATCATAAGGGTCATATAGCATCTTACAGGAATTTCTTTAGAAATGAATTCATTTATGTGTAGGATTCAACTGTGTTAGAAGGATGAAAAGAAACTGCCCAACTCAAACACAAAAGGAATATGTTAACGTATGTCTGTTAAGTCAGAATCTCTGGAGATGGGACCCAGGCATTAGTATTTTATAAAGCTCTCAATGTGATTCTAAAAGTGAAGCCAACGCTGAGTGTCAGGGCATTAGGCAGTGTTGGGCATCACAACAACTCAGTCTCTAAATTGTTTCCTTCTTGCCAACCATCAGTGCCCTTAGAAGACATCAGTAAGGTGATTATGGATGAGACATCATGTGAAACAAAAGTCTCCTTCCTTTTCTGTAAAATCCAATTTATGGAAAAGCTATATGCTATGATTCCTGACTAATCAGTGCCCTGAAATGGTTATGCTGTCTTCCAGCCATCCAAATTCCCATGAAAATGAGTATCATAAAATCACATGCCTTGGCAAACATCCTGGCCTGTGTTTGCAGTATATTTATATTCCTTCACAATTGTTAGCATTCCTGCAAAACTGAAGTGTTAACGACCTCTTTTTTTTTTTTTCTCCTTCCAGGGAAATGATATTGACCCTGAAGCCGTTAAAGGTGAAGTGTTAAAAGTTGGAAATAAGAGCTGTGAGAATATACACTCACATTCTGAAGCCGTTTTATGTACAGTCCCCAGTGACCTGCTGAAATTGAACAGCGAGCTAAATATAGAGGTGGGATTCCTGCATTCCTCTCATGATGTAAATAAAGATGCCAGTGTAATTATGTCACTTGCAGGCTTAAAATAAATCATTAAAGCTCATTTGTGTGTTGGCTGTGGCTCATCAGTTCAGCTTTGATTCTTGAATAGTTTTTATTTTAGAAATGGTGAGTTTTTTATTGCAGTCTTCTTCCCAAGCTTCAGAGGGTAGATCTCAAAAGTGCTTCCTAGCCACGCTGCCTCTCTGTCATGCCACACTCTTGCCAGAATTGGCTGTAGTTCTCAGGAGGAATAAGGGGACATCCAAGGGGGCCCTTTTCCCCAACTCTCACCACCCCAGGAGGCCAGAGCCAGTGCACTGTGCCTTCCACAGTGATCGCAAGTGCATGGACCCCATAAGTAAAAGAATCTGTATGCACTGGACAAAGTAAACTAAGAATTAAACTATTTCACAGTAACATCTTTCAGGTAGACAGCTAAATCAGGGAACCTAGAACAGAGTGATCTTTTTTTAATTCTTTTTTGAACAGTTTTATTGAGATAGAACTCACATACCATACAATTCACCCATTTAGAGTGGTTTGGGGTATATTATTAATTTTTTTAATTGTGGAATATATAATATAAAATTTTCCATTTTAACCATTTTTTAGTGTACAATTCAGTGGTATTAATGACATTATGCAACCATCATCACCATCTAATTCCAAAAATTTTTCATCACCCCAAACAGAAATTCTGTAACCGTTAAGCAGAATGTCATACCCCCTCCTCTTTCCCAGCCCCTGGTGACCTCTAATCTACTTTCTGTCTTTGTGAATTAGCCTATTCTAGATATTTCATGTAAGTGAAATCATCCAATATTTGTCCTTTTGTATCTGACTTCTTTTGCTTAGCATGTTTTCAAGGTCATCCATGTTGTAGCTTATGTCAGAATTTCATTCCTTTTTATGGCTAATATTCCATTGCATGTGTATATACACAACACATTTTGTTTATCTAAGAATGAGTGATTTTTAAAGGGTTCTGAAGTTTTCTAAAAAGTTGTGAAATGGGAAAGTACGAAGAAAATTAGGAAATCTAAAGCTGAATCATGAAATCAGAGTTTGGAATTCAGCAGGACTGTAAAGCCTAAGAATCATGATATGTTAGAGCCAGAAAGGACGACAGAGATTTTTTCTGTGTGTCAAAACTGAAAGAAGAATATTTTGAGACTTTATTATCCCATAATAGTAATATGATTATTTAACTGTTATGGGAAGTCTTCTCTGCCCTCCACCCCATCCTCCAGGACAGAATTAATGTCCTGTTGTTCTGTTTCTTAATATTTATTCATACTTCTATGGTACATAACACATTGTATTATAATTATTTGTTTGTGCATTCATCTTCCCTTTTAAACTTCAGTTCCTCAAGATCAGAGACTGGTTTTTTTCTCTTTTTATCCCTAATACTTAGTTACAAGTACAAATAGCGAAGTATAATATAAGTACTTTAGGGATCAGTAGCCCCTAATTATTTGAACACTGAAGCAGAATTGAGGAATGTCTTATTACTCTGAAGGCAATTATGCCACTTCTAGAACAGTAATAACCAGATGATATTTGGGGCCCAGAGAGACTGTGGTTCAATCTGTGTAGTATATTTTGTATCTGTCGTGGCTAAATTGTGACTTTTATTTGTCATTTTTAGTGGAAGCAAGCAGTTTCTTCAACCATCCTTGGAAAAGTAATAGTTCAACCAGATCAGAATTTCACAGGATTGATTGTTGGTGTTGTCTCAATATCAATAATACTCTTATTATTACTCGGGCTTTTCCTGTGGCTGAAAAGGAGAAAGCAAATTAAAGGTGCATATTTTTTTTTATTGTTTTTTGTAAGGAGTTGCCTTAAGAATACAGTCACTACGGTTTAAAATTGTCATAGATTCATGTGTGCTGTCTTATATGCAATCCATAAAACCCATGAGTTCTGGTCACTGGGTCAAAGTCTGCTGAGACCCATGATAGCCAAGTCTTTAACGAGCTCTTTCTCTCTCTCTGTTTTAAGATCTGGGCAGTGAATTAGTTCGCTATGATGCAAGAGTACACACTCCTCATTTGGATAGGCTTGTAAGTGCCCGAAGTGTAAGCCCAACTACAGAAATGGTTTCAAATGAATCTGTAGACTACCGAGCTACTTTTCCAGAAGGTATATTTCAGTTTATTGTTCTGAGAAATACCTATACATACACCTCAGTGGGTTATGGCATTGTTGTTTATTTTTGGTTTTGCCTTTATATTTTTATGAAAATATGAAAGAAGTATTTACCTCTTCTTTGGCCAAAGAAGTATTTAACTTGACACAGAATTATATGGCTCTTCTTTTTAAATGAACTCATTTATATGTTATGTTAGATTTTTAGAGTCCTTCAGCGCTCTTCTCAGAAAAAGGTTAATTTTGAAATCATTTGAGCAAAGGTAAGGTGTTTATCATCTGCGTGCAATGCTAAAAAATTATGAAGCTCTCTTTCACAACCCGGGAAGAGTTAAGATACAAAACTTAGATTTATTTAAATATAGGTTGGCACTGCTGCATTTTTTTTTACCTGCTGGTCCTCGAACATTGAACTTATACCTTCAGTTCTCCTTTGAGAGACTCTTGATGAACTGTTAACACACAGCCTTTTACCCGCAGCATTCCAGGGCTTGAGTATAGTTTGTCTTATCCAATAAACCTTAATTATGCTATTAAAAAAGGAAGGGTTAACATCATCAGCTTTGCAAAACAGTAAGCCTGATAATGGTCGGATTAACCAGAGTATTTCACATTGTTTTATTTAAAATCTCCTGGTAAGAGCAAAATGTCTGTATTGTATCTGCTCCATTATCTTTAGAAGTTACAGGACGTGAGTCAAGTACAAGCATTTCCCTGGTTGAATATTTACCATTGGGCAAATAAAATGAGTCACAGATGGTTGAGGATACTGGAAAACTTAGAAGCTGCTCATCGAAACAAGTACAAGAGCAATGAGGCACTTAACATTTTATTTTTTGCCTTTTATTTTTTGAAGTTTGTGTTAGTTCTGTAGAGATGCATCTCATAAATATTGTCTTTGCCCACGTGACACCATTCACCTTTAAAAATCCATGCCATTAACACAGCGGACAAATCAAATCCAGTTTATAATTTTCATATTTAGATCTCTGTTATTTTATATTCACATTTAATAGCTCCAACCTGAGGTCATTAAAATTCACAATTAAAGTTTACATAATCTTCTTTCAACCTCGTTACTCACCAAACCTCTGTCATTGTTGCCAAGAAGCTTGTTTCATCCTTTTTCCTGCATTGCACCTGATCCTTGGAGACATGGGAAAGTAGGCAAAAGAAGGCCCTCCAGGGAGAAAAAGGAAATGCATAACCAGCACCTAATGAAGAAGCAACTACAGAGCCTTTCTCTATCTGGTGGGGACCGCCTCCTCATCAGTCTTTCACGCAGACCTAGAGTGTCTGTGATGTTACACCAGAATCACACATTGATGATTTCAGTTGGTTTGTGCACGTTTGAACTTAGCCCAAGGGTCAGTAGAATTTCCACGCCAGAGGACTTCGCTATGTCTCACCGAGGATTTCCCTTGATGTCTGCGCCTCTGAGAATTCAGAACCCTGATCTCCAGGTGCAAAGGTTTAGGAAGTAAAAGTGAAGGAACTGGGTTTAGAGAGGCTCATTTGCATTTCCAGCCCATAGGGAAGGTTTGGAGACCCTGACTCTTTGGGATTAAAGGAACAGGCAGCCAGCTAGGCTCCCTTCTTCCCTCACCCATCCAACATCTCAAGTACTCCTCTGATAGTCTAGATCCTTCCTTGAAGATTGCATCTGTCTTATTTCCAGCTAATGATTCCTATAACTATAGGTGGCCCCCAAAGCTTTTCTGGCTCTACTGTTGAGATTTACTACTCTGGCCAAATTGATTTGTTATTAACCAAACTGTCCACTGTGGAAAATACTAAAAATGCTTAAATGGGGTTAGGAATAGTCTGGATACCATCAACTTTCTGTAACATGCCCCTCTCTCAAGTTCTGACTTTCCTGCTCATTTGCAAACAAACAATATTACCTTTTGGTTCCAGCGGGGACCTCCTACATAACCCTGTCCCCTCTCCCCACATCATATACTAATACATTTCAGTACCCTGCCTACCTCATCTTCAAGTCAGTTGCTGTGGATATGATGCCCTCTCCTTGACCTGCACGGATTCCCTGCCCGGTGGAAAGGGTAGAGAACCTGGTGGCTTTTCTGCCCTATTTGGCATTCTCAAGCCCACAATTTCTTACCCCTGAAATGGAAAAGCTTCACATTGCAATAGGGAACCTTGCCTGAGGCTCTTACAGATCTCTGGTTGTAAAGATCAACTTATAAGAATGCTGATACCTTTCCAAAGGGCCTCAACTAAGCAGTGGGCACAGCACGCTAACCCAGCTCCAACCTGCCTTCTCTAAACAGCAATAACACTAAATCTGCTACTATCACCGCATGATGGCGAGTTTACCACTAATGTGAAAAGCTTTCAGTTCTGAAAAGTTAGCCATTATTTATTTCTAATCATATATAAAATATTTCACTATATTTATTTTTCCTTGGCCAGGAACCCAGATAGGTTTCAAGCAATCCTAATTAATTCCATTAATAAACACTAGTCCCTCAAAAGGCATCTGTGTCATTTTCTTCTATTTGAGTTGGATTTTTGTGAGACAAGGCAGCTGCTTGACTACTTTTGCTGCTTCCCATTCGTAAGAATATAGTATATTAAAAAAGAAACCTCCAGCATGGCTTTTTGCTGTATTTAAAAAGAGAAATGTCTAAGGAAAGGAAGAGAGTAAACAAGCTTTCAAAGTTAATGCTCAGGGGCCGGCCAGGCGGTACAGTGGTTAAGTTCACATGCTCTGCTTCAGTGGCCTGGGGTTCGTGGGTTCAGACCCCTGGCACGGACCTACACACTGCTCATCAAGCCATGCTGTGATGCCGTCCCACATACAAAACAGAGGAAGATCGGCTTGGATGTTAGCTCAGGGATAATCTTCCTCAAGCAAAAAGAAAAGAGTGCTCAGTCTACTTAAAAGAAACTTCATAAACATTTTTTTTAAAACAGTTGTACATATACATCTTTTCCCAACTTACTGTGTTTATTAAACCAATTCTTTTGTAAAGCCTCTTCCTAGCCTCATTCAATGATAAAACCAGCATTTCTCTAATTTTAAAAATCAGCTTCATTATTAATTTAATTTGCTGCCCCTGTTGCATTCCCCAGTAAGTGAGGGTTTGCTATTGTTTCAAATAATGTTGCTTTATCTTGCAGACCAGTTTCCTAACTCATCTCAGAATGGATCATGCAGACAAGTGCAGTATCCTCTGACGGACCTATCCCCCATCCTAACTAGTGGGGACTCTGATATATCCAGTCCATTACTGCAAAATACCGTCCACATTGACCTCAGTGCTCTAAATCCAGAGCTGGTGCAGGCAGTCCAGCACGTAGTGATTGGGCCTAGTAGTCTGATTGTGCATTTCAATGAAGTCATAGGAAGAGGTAAGTATTTCCACTCAGCTTTTGGTTAAAGACCATTTTCCAGTAAGCATTTTATCTTCTGCCTTTGCAGATTAGGAACTTAGACAATGGTGAAATCAACTGACAGAGCAGTGATAACAAGTGCTCCTGATTTCTGTTCTGCAAAAATACAGCCTTGCAAATCATATCCAGGGGGATCTGCCCCTGTGCATGGAGGCAATTTGATAATCTCCTGAACACATTAGAAATAAATCACATTCTTTCCTCACCTTTTTCATAATGGCAACTATAGTTTCTTGGAAGGTGCCATTTACTTCCTTCTAAAAATCATTCTTTTAAGTTCCAGTATTTTTACTCATACCTCCCTCCAGTCTTTCTTTACCCTGAGAACAGTGACTGACTCCATGAAGTCCTGGTTTATAGCAGTTTGTACACTGCTGGACAGCATCAGAAGACAGGGAATTTATAGCATCCCCCTGATCTGAAGCAACATATATCATCTCTACAATGCACTCCAATTTCTTTATACAAGGAGGAATGAATATTTGTAATAAGCCAGCCAGAGCAGCAGTAACAGCTAACATCACACAAGTATTTGAGGAAATGTTTAGCAGGAAAAGAAACCAACCAGAGGCTAGGAAATTAGCTCCACTCTCCCCTTTTTTTCTAAAAAGCTTTTACCTTTAATACTGAATGGCCTCTGATCCCTTTCATTCAATATGTGCTGCAAGAGGCAGCACAGGCATCTGCCAGCGTGATGCAGAGGAAGGTGATGGGACGGTGTGCCTTGTATAAACATGAGGCCTTCCCATTTTCCTGTGATAGCATCCACACGTTCCTCCATCCCATACTCCAGGTCTTAATCCTTAGCATGCTCCCCTTCCCAAATAGCAGCTTCGCTGTTAACAAACATGTTTCACATCAGAGTAATATATAGTTCTGTTACTGGTCTATAAATCCTAGTAATTGCACCAGCTTTAGAATGTGTGCCCTCGCTGATTATGTTCTAATTCTACACATTGTAAAATTATAATTTTCTATTTTTATGGTGAAAAGTGCTAAAGTGGGAATTATTTCTCTTATGAAGTAATAATCATTAATGATTCTGTAATATGACTTACGTATATGTTTTTTTCCCAGTGGAATATGAGCCCTCAAGAGCATAGCTTTTATTTGATTCATCTTTGCATTACAAGAGGGGAGACTCTCGCCTGAGACTCACCTACTAGGCACTCAGGGAGTCCCGGAGGCTAGATGCATTAATTAGTGAGTGACTTACACAGCCATCAGACGTTTGGCACCTCTGGGGAAAATTACTGCCACTGGATGAAAGGCCACCATTGGGAAAGTGATGTGGCTAAAGCCAGAGAGAACTAGACAAAATGATTCAGAGTGAATTTGCTTCATTTGGGCCTCTTAGTTTCTGCCAACCTGGATTATGTGTTAACCGGTGACTAAGGGGGGAAATCCTTATTCTGTAATGCTCATTTTACTTCTAATGGTAACCTTTTTATTTCATTTCAGTTTATTGGAATATAGGGAACTTATTTAATTGCATTTCTTCATGTGGATCAAACTTTATTTTCATGTTTAAAAGATATTATTTGACTGATCCTTAAAAATATAGATTTCTTTTATGAGGCAGATGTTACTCCTGTTTTCAGTGGTTCCACTATGGTTGAATGTTTTATTATATTAGCCTTTAATAACAATTATGTCACCTAAATTTTTTACCATGTATTAAATAATCATATTGCTTATGCCTTTGGGTACAATGTCTTACATCTAGTATATTCACACACACACAGTGGTAGTATTCAGAAGTAGAAGAAACAATGCACTTTTTTGCCATGTAGGAAAAAAAGGAAATGAAGATCATGAATTGATAAACAATTATTGCACAATTAAAAGTAATGCAGCACTAATCAAGTTCCCTCTTTCATGTAGGACATTTTGGGTGTGTATATCATGGGACTTTGTTGGACAATGATGACAAGAAAATTCACTGTGCTGTGAAATCCTTGAATAGTAAGTGATGTTTTATTTAATGGTGGACTACACTTTTGTGGTTTGCAAACTAGTCAATAGTTCATAATAAAATGTTGATTTAGGACCAGCCTTGTGGCCTGTGGTTAAGTTCTGTGCTCTGCTTCAGTGGCCCAGATTCAGTTGCCAGGCACAGATCTACACCACTTGTCTGTCAGTGGCCATCCTGTGGCAGCAGTTCACATACAAAAAGAGGAAGATTGGCAGTGGATGTTAGCTCAGGGCAAATCTTCCTCAGCAAAAAAAAAAAAGAAAGAAAGAAAGAGAGAAAGTTGATTTACACTATCCCTTTTGGAAAAATCAGCGACTGCTGGAACTGTGTATCTAATCCTGAAAATTTTTTGGTCTAAATTCTTATTGAAATATTTCCTCAGAAATTTTCGTCAGAGCCCTCATAAGTAAGAGTGAGGGAGAAATGAGGTTCTTGGATGAGCTGAGCATCATTTAACTATGTTTGGCTTGTGATATTTGTTTTGCAAGTGACATTTATGGAAACTATTGGAAGCATGTTGGCAGATACAGTAGTAATGACTCATTTTACCCAGAGGCATTACTATAATTATTTTTTAACCACAACTTTCATTAAAAAGAAAAAAAAATGAAATAAGACAAGCAGGAGAAAACTATGCTGGCAGAAAATTAAAAAACCGTAAATGTGGTAATACCTCATTTATCCGCATTTTTGGGGAATGAGGTATTCCACATAAATAAACTTCCTAAACAAGTGAAACTCACTCCCCCCCCCCCTTTTAATGCTAGAACATTTTAAAACATTTTAGCATTTATTGAGAAAATCTTTTTTAAATGGAAGGCATTCTCCATTTAAGAAACAGGGAATGCTTCCAAACATAAACTAAGTCTTTAATGATGACCAGGCATAAATTACTCTCTCATACAACCCAGTGGACTCCTCAGCTAGTTTTCCTGGCTCCACCTTTGCTGACAGGTCTCACATATAAAGTCAGTGTGCTTGCCTTTTCTAAATTTCTGCTTATAATTTGCAGCAGACTGAAAAATGTTAACCAGCTATATTACAAATTTATATTGGCATTAATAAGCTTTAAATGCACAAGAAGAAGATTTTCCTGAAAGATACGTTTGCCAGAACTCTTTCAGCCTTTTTTTTTTACATAAATCTCCATGCTGAGCAGTGCTCTATATGGTTGATTTTGTTGGAAGTCTGACCATGAGGTAATTAAAAGAACAGTGTCTATGAAACCCAGCTAGAAAGTGTGATGGATTAAGTATGATTGTCAGTAAATTGGCCTCATGAGAGAGCACCACTGCCAATTGTACTCAGAACAATCCTAACACCAAGAAATCTTTCTCTGACCCTGGTGTGCATTGATCTCGATTCAGTCCAGATGGACTTCGAGGTCTCAGAATGCATTGCATTTGTAAAAGAATCTTGTCACTGAGACTGGTACTGGTCAGATTAATAAATTAAAGACTGTTAACTCCTCATTGATGCTGACTAGTGTCAGGCCCTCAGGATCACTATCTGGAAGTGATTAGAAGCTATTATACCAAAAAAAGTCTACATAGATATGACATTGTGGTCATATGACCACATGACAGTAGTTAGTCTTCAGATCCTCCTAGGCCAGGGATCAGAAAACCATGCCCCACCGCCTGTTTTCGTAAATAAAGTTTGTTGAGATTCAGCCACTTGTTGTCTGTGGCTGCTTTTGCACAACAACGGCAGGGTTGAGTATTTGCAACAGAGACCATAGGGCCCATAACGCCAAAAAGTATTTACTCTCTGGCCCCTTAGAAAAGTTTGCCCCCTCCTGCCCTAGAAAATCAGTACAGAAACGGACTGAGCGGCTTCCTCGCCTTTTTGCGTGTGAGACAAACTGATTGCTAGACTCTGTCTTACGGAAGTGGGTGTAGGTGGTGACTTGAAGGGGCAGCACTGGGTGACATCATTTACCCAGATGTACTCCCAAAAACACGCTGAGGACGAAGCCTCAGGGCAAGACGTCACCCTATGGTTTTACATTCCATTGCCAGCCCCATCTGAACTTGATAAAGTATTCGTTGTTCCATAATGAACTTAATGTCTCCACCGCTGGATTTCTCAGGAATCACTGACATAGGAGAAGTTTCCCAGTTTCTCACCGAGGGAATCATCATGAAAGATTTTAGTCATCCCAACGTTCTCTCGCTCTTGGGAATCTGCCTTCGAAGTGAGGGATCTCCACTGGTGGTTCTACCGTACATGAAACATGGAGACCTTCGAAATTTCATTAGAAATGAGACCCACGTAAGTGTATTACCAAGCTTGGAAGCCAGCCAGCCTTCCAGAATGTGCCTTATTTTGAACCTTTTTAAAAGCTTTTAGCTGAAGAAGTGCATGTAAAACGTTGGCACCATTCACATGTAAAAGGCCAATTCAGTTCGCTTTTACTTCAAAATGCTCTATCCCAGTGGGAAGATAGTGATATCTAGAAGGATTTCCTGGGGACAGTGATTCACCCGCCCTGCAAACAACCTTGCTCTACCATCCCCCTGATAGGTACATTTAGTCATGTTTGAGTGCCTGCTATATGCCAGAAACTGCATAGCACAGGAAACATAGAGGCAGAATGAGCCTCAGCCCACGTGGAGTTTTAACTCTAGAAGGAAAGACATTGAAGAACTAATTACAAATGAGTCCTTTACTATTTCTAAAACTTGCCACCTGGTCTCCTGCCTCAGGACTTTGCACTTGCTGTTCCTGCTGCCTAGAACACTCTTCCCCAGAATATCCACGTATCTCACTTATTCACCAACTTCAGCCTTTTGCCCTAATGTCATCTTCAAAATGAGCCTTCCCTGAACTTTCTAAATTGCAGCTGACTCACCCCACCCCCATGCCTTCTGTCTGTTTCCTCTCCCTTGCTGTATTTTTCTCCATCACTCTTACCATCATCTTGATGCAGGCTCGGTGAGTCAAGGAGTCGAAAGAAAGATTTCTTGGACTCTCAAGGTCTGGCAGTAGTGCTCCTTTATTCAGAAAATAGCATGGAGTAGCATGGGGATAGGGCCCATGGGCAGGAAGAGCTGCAGCATGGGGACAGGACCCATGGGCAGTGAGAGCTGCAGGCATGGGGACAGGACCCATGGGCAGTGAGAGCTGCAGGCATGGGGACAGGACCCATGGGCAGTGAGAGCTGCAGGCATGGGGACAGGACCCATGGGCAGGAGGAGCTGCAGGCAAAGTAGAGGAAGACTGGCACAGATGTTAGCTCAGAGCTAATCTTCCTCAAGCAAAAAGAGAAGGATTGGCAACAGATGTTAGCTCAGGGCCAATCTTCCTCCCCCTTGCCCCAAAAAATAGCACTATATGCATGCTCACATACACACACATCCCATTAGAATGCAACTCATGAGAGTAGGAATTTTCATGTATTTTGTTCACTGCTGTAGCTCTAACACTTAACATAGTGTTCGGTACATGGACTCTCAGTAAATATTTGTTGAATGAATGAGATCAGGGTTATAAAAAAGGTTCTTGCAAATGAGAGTTTCTGAGTGACATTTGTGCCAGGACCTAAGGGGTGGGCAAGCAATGGCCAGGCCAGGGCAGGGAGGGAAGAGGAAGGAGTCCCCAGAACTGAAGTCACAGATGGCCTCACGCCCCTTCTTGGCTCCTGCGTCCAGGCCTCTGTGGTAGTTAATAGAGTAACTTTACTCTGGATCAAAAACAACTTCGTAAACATGGGGTCAGGTTCTCAGAGGAAATAAGCTCTAAGATGGTAAAGAAATATCTTGTGTTCAGCCAAAAGAATAAAATACCCCCTGGTAGTGAATTTTGCAGATAAGACGGATTTACCTTACAGAGCACAGAGCTGCTCTAACAAATCCCACTTTTCCACTTTAACTCTTGTCGTTACCCTGATGAGTTCCTCTGGTTGGCTGTGCTGCCTTCTCTCGGATGTTACTGCCCAGGATTAAAGCGTGGTAGGGGTTTCCTATTATCCAGTACCTTGACCTTTTCTTTCTAGTCTGAGGAGTCTGTACTTGCTACAACCACTAACAGGCATGTCCTAAAGAGAAGCCTGACACGCAAGGAACTGGCCGCTCCACATGCTGTGTGCGTGAAGGGGCTGCAGCCCTCCTTGCAGGGTCCCCATCGCCTGCCTCATGGGTTCACAAACTCCACAGTGGCTGCTGAAGAAGAGATACTCTTTTCTTAAGGACCAGGTGCCAGTAGGGCCACAGTGACATCTATGTGACTTCAGATATAGTTACTAAAGGCATTCCTCTGTCCACCCGGTTTTGAGGATGGAGTTTCTGGAGAATGAGATTTCCTGTTCTCTATGTGGGTCCAGGCCACTGGAGTTGTGGGCTGGTGCTTTAGTACCAGTAAGAGGGCTTCTGATAGGATTGGCTTCACTACAGCGTGGGCTTTAGAGCCTAACAAATTTAGGTTAAAATCCTAACTCTGCCACTTACCATCTGAGTGGTTTGGGGTGATTTATTTCTCTCTGAACTTCCTGTATTAACCATGTGTTTCTGATGCTCTGACCTGTGGGGCCTTGCTGAGCAGGGACGGATGGCCCCTCCCAGGACTAGCAAATTCCCAGAGACAATAAGCAAGTCACCTTCAAAGAACAGGGCTTTCCTAAGCAAACCAACCAGTCCAGAGCCCATACCCCAGCCACCACCTTTAAAGGGTGCGCTCACTCTGGGCCACTGTTCCCTTGCCCCAGTCACTTCAGGGCCAGGTACCACAACAAGGACAGGCCCTACACCCAGAGCCTGCTGAAATCATTCAGACGAGCTAATCCTAAACCTGCTCACCCTGCCTCGCCCATTCCTTCCTACACAAATCACAATAAAGGCTCCAGCCTGTTTTCCCCTCGCTCTCTCTGCCTCCTAACCAACCCCAGTGCCGTGGCATGCTCCCTCCTCTTGGGAATTGCAAGTAACAAACTGTCTTTTCAGTGGCATTTGTCTCCCATCTGTTGGCCTCACCATACCTGAATAATAATAATAAAACCTACATTTTAAAACACCTCTATTTTCCCATCTGGAAAATGGAACCTGTATCACCTGCCTTACAGAAATGTGTAAGAGTTAGCCAGAATTTATAAAAACATGTAGCCTGGTGCTTTGCAAACAATAGGTACTTAATAAATGATTGCAGCCATCAACAGGGCACAAGTTATTATGTGAAACAAGATAACTCTTATAAATGCTTCAGAATTCTGAGATCATAGCTAGAACAGTGGGTGTTTAGTTTATGTTTCCAATTCTCTTTGATTACAGAACCCAACTGTAAAAGATCTTATTGGCTTTGGTCTTCAAGTAGCCAAAGGCATGAAATATCTTGCAAGCAAAAAGTTTGTCCACAGAGACTTGGCTGCAAGAAACTGTATGTAAGTATGAGAATCTCTGTGCCCACAGTGCAAACTGAGTGACAAGGAGGAATCTGTTTCCCACTGTTCAAGCCTAGTGAGGATGTTTTCTCTTCTTATGCAAAAGTCCTTCGTTTCCGTTACCGTGTTAATCGGTATATGAGAACTGGGGATGTAGGTGGGGCTTTCAGTCTTTATCAAATGGAGAATTTAAAAGGGACTCTCCAGAGGGGGTCTTAAACAGCTGTTGTGTGCTTTTGCTTTTCTTTTCCTTCCCACCGGTAGCCCCCAATCTTGTGGTTTCACACTGCATTAGTATTTGAGAAGGAGAATTTGATATTCAGCATTTTCCAGTGAAAAGGAGAGGGCTGGTGACACAAATACCAACATAGTATAACTTCCCAGAGTGGATTTGAAGTCAGCCTGCAGAAGCCCTACCAAAAATGGTATCTGGGAATGAATATACAAAGAACTTTATTTGTGTCTGGCTGCCTGGGCTGTCTAATACAACAGTCAACAATTTGTAATTGATTCAGTGCTTTTCCCTCGCACGGCACTGATTCATGACTTAGGGTATGTGTGAAGGAAATAGCTGTGCTATTAATTTCCTACCTTGGTTTTGGTCAAGGTAACAACATAAAAGCCAGCTTAAACAAAAGATACATAGCCTCAGATAGCGGAAATTGATTGTTGTCGAACCTTGCTGTTTTTCTTAGAAGCTTTACGACGGATCCTATTTCTCTGTTACCTCAGTGGTGGGATATATGAGTTTTATGTTCTAATCTAGACCATTTGAGAATGAAAAAGTGAAATAACAGTCACCTGGCATATCTCCCTCATGAAACTGAGTATTGCTAATAAGCTGACAAGGGGAGATTGGCAATTGTTTTGGGTAGTCAGTTGGCGTACTTGATTTAGCCACAAAGGAAAGCTGAGAGGGGGACCACTTTTACTACGTCTCCAGATCTATGTTAAAGCATAAAGGATTCTCTGGAGCTGGCCCCATGGCCGAGTGGTTGGGTTTGCACTCTCTGCTTCGGTGGCCCAGGATTTGCCAGTTTGGGTCCTGGGTGCAGACCTGTGCACTGCTCATCAAGCCATGCTGTTGGCAGCATCCCACATAGAAGAACTAGAATGACCTACAACCAGGATATTCAACTATGTACTGAGGCTTTAGGGAGAAAAAAAAAAAAAAAGAGTAAGATTGGCAACAGATGTTAGCTTGGGGCCAAGCTTCCTCACCAAAAAGCATACTTTAAAGAAAAAAGGATTCTCTTATGCCATATCATTCGTAATCTCTTTCTTTGGCCTGTTTAATTTGTAATGTAAATGTAAAGCATTTTTATTCAAGAAGTCCATTGTAGTTTAGTGTTAGTCAATGGAGGCCCAATGAAGCCCTTCCTGCAGAAGTTATGGATTTCAAATACTGAAGTCGCTTGTTCTAATCAATAGATATTCAGCATTGCTGTAAATTATTCTATTTCAGCCACCAGTAATAACTTTTGTTTTTTTCTGTAGGCTGGATGAAAAATTCACTGTCAAGGTTGCTGATTTTGGGCTTGCCAGAGACATGTATGATAAAGAATACTATAGTGTGCACAACAAAACAGGTGCAAAACTGCCTGTGAAGTGGATGGCTTTAGAGAGTCTGCAAACTCAGAAGTTTACCACCAAGTCAGATGTGGTAACGTATTGATCATTCCCGAACCTTCTCCTCTTTTACTTTCATACCCCACATTTTTAGTAGTTTTATGGCTAATTTTTTTAAAAAGGAAACCTTCACCACTAATCTCAGTTTTCTTCATAAGTAAAAATGAGCTTGATTGTCTAATAGGTACCCATAGTATGGTTTCATAAATCCCTTTATTTATTCAAAAACATTTGTCTAGCAGGGCACCAGGCTAGGTGCTTGGGAATCCCAGAGCTGAACCAGGCATGAACCGTGTCCTCCAGGAGCTTTGGCTCAGCAGGGAAGAGAAGGCATGCCCATCAATAACTGTCACATAAAGTAGACTGGGATTAGTCCAGCCACTCATAGCTCAAGGCAGGCAGGAATTCACTGTGAGAAATCTGGAAGCTATAACAGACAGGTCTAGCAGTGAAGGCATGATCCCTGCACCTAGCTAGAAACATGCTCTCCTTTATCTGCAGAGGTCATCCTTCTCTCATAGAACAAGCTTCAGAAGGCATGCACCTAAGCACTAAGGGTAGTGCTCACCTGAGCAGCCAGAGCCACTGCTCTGCCCTTCCACCCGGTGGAGGAGGTGGTGCTTGAAATGGGCCTTAAGGGAGGATGGAATGAGCAACGAAATAAGAAATACCAATCCACATGAGGCAGAGGGGCAGGGAAGTATCTGCGTCTTTAAAGTTCTGAGGAAATAGTAAGCAGTGGATGATTGGGCAAAAACAGAAGGCGCAGAGGGAAGTTATGAGAGTAAATTGAGGAAAATATATTCATACCAGATCATAGAAGTCCTTAGCAAACTAGCAAGTCTGGAATTTATTCTCCGGCCGTATGGAAACATTAAAGTGTGATCAGATTACAGTCTTTCTTCATTCCGTAAGATGTTCTGAGAGGAGTGGATGCAGGAAGACGAAGTGAGAGGTAGAACTTGAAATAATAGAGAGGCTGTGAGAATGGAAAAGAGATGGAAAGAGAGGCATCTCAGAGGTAGAATTAACAATATATAGCAAGAAATTGATAAAAGTCAAAGAAGAGCCAAGTTGTATACTGGTGCAATAACAAGTATGTGAAGCAGGAGAACAGAAGCCAGTTTAGGAAGAAAAATACCAGCTGAGCCTTGAACGTGGTGAGTTTGACTTGGGAGTAGAACGTCCGGGCAGAGAAGTCTGTTAGGCAGATGGAAATGTGCGTCTGTAGTCTGTACAACCTCTTTGGTTGTCTTGGTCAACTTGGGCTGCCGTAACAAAATACCGTAGACTGGGTGGCTTAAACAATAGACGTTTATTTCTCACAGTTCCAGAGGCTGGAAGTGTGAGATGAGGGTGCCAGCATGGTCAGGTTCTGGTGAGAGCTTTCTTCCTGGTTTGCACACGGCTGCCTTCTCCCTGTGTCCTCACATGGGGGAGACAGCAAGAGCAAGCTTTCTGGTGTCTATTCTTAAAAGGGCACTAATCCCATCATGAGGGCCCCACCATCATGACCTCATCTAAACCCAGTTACCTCCCAGAGGCCCCACCTCCTAATACCATCACACTGGGAGTTAGAGCTTCAGCGTTTGCATTGCGGTGGGAGGAGACACAGTTCAGTCCATAACAGAGGTCAAGGCTAGAAGTAGGGTTTTGAGAGTCCAAAAACAATTATTCAGGAGAACCTACATATATGAAGTGAGGGAGAAAAGCAGAGGTAGGAGAGTCAGGAGAAGAGACCATCATGAAAGGCAGAGGAAGAGAAAGTTTCGATAAGAAATGAGACATGATCAACAGGGTCCACTGCTACTCACTGCACAAGAAGGATCTTGGAAGCTGAGTGACTTCGAGGTCTAGAGTGTGCCGAGGAGCCTGGGTATTGAGTTGAATAAAGAGTACACTTATTCTGTTGCATGTTGCAAGTCAAGAGGATTGTGATGTGTGGAGGTAGAGAAACATGAATGTTTCAGTCCTTGAGGATAACAACTGAAAAGGGAAAAAGTGTAAACAGTGGTATCAGCGAAAAGACGGACAGAAAATAATGTTAATGGAGGGCATAGGCCTCAAAAGAGAAAGGGTTGCCGGCCGTTGAGAGAGAACAGGGCACAGGGATCTGAGGGCAGCGTTGGGAAGCGAGAAGTCATCTACCCTCCTCCCTGGGAGTTAGCAAGAGGGAGAGGTGTGGCCCCTGTTGGTAAGAGTTTCAAAGATATTTTAGTCTTCCAGTGAAAGCAGAATTTCAGTTCCTGAGGAAGTGGGGGAGAAAGAGAATAAGTTGAGGGTGACTGGGAGTTTATCTTCAATAAACAAGTGTGACACAGGATGTGGTGAACGACTGGGACTTCAGGATGGACGAGGATGTGATAGCACATGTTAGAGCTTAATGCCTGGGATTCTGATCCTGAAAGGCTCTGAAAAAAATGAAAGAAGTGGGTACTAGAGAGTTAGGCTGGGGACGTGTTAGTGATTGTGGCAGGTGAAGGCATAAGATAGGGAGAATTAACCCATCTTCCAAGAACCTACATTTCACCCAGACTTGACTGTCAGTCTACCATTAAGAACCAGATCCAACTCTTACAACTCAGGAAGAAGACAACTCCATTTTAAAAAATAGACAAAAGATTTAAATAGATATTTTACTAAAGAGATACATGAATAGCTAACTAATAAGAATATGAAAACATATGCTCACACAAAGACTTGTACATCAGTGTTCAGAGTAGTAGTATTCATAGTAACCAAAAATCAGTAGCAATCCTAATGTCCTTCAACTGGTGAATGGATAAACCAAATGTGGTACATCTATACAATGGAACAATACCATTCAGTAATATAAAGGAGCTATTGATGCATGCTACAACATGGATAAACCTTAAAAACTCTATGTCGGGGCCGGCCCAGTGGCGCAGCGGTTAAGTGCGCACGTTCTGCTTTGGCGGCCTGGGGTTCACCGGCCCGGATCCCAGGTGGACCTACACACTGCTTGTTAAGCCATGCCGTGGCAGGTGTCCCACATATAAAGTAGAGGAAGATGGGTGTGGATGTTAGCTCAGGGCCAGTCTTCCTCAGTGAAAAGAGGAGGATTGGCAGCAGTTAGCTCAGGGCTAATCTTCCTCAAAAAAAAAAACTTTTTGTCAAGTGACAGAAGGCAGACTCAAAAGATTACATGTTAAATGATTCCATTTAAATGAAATTTCTAGAAAGAGACAAAACTGTAGAGACAGAAAACAGATCAGTGGTCACCTAGCACTGAGAGTGGGAGTGAAGATTGACTATAAATGGGCATGAGGGAACTTTCTGGGATGTTGGAATTGATCTAAAACTGAATTGTGATGATCACTGCACAACTATGTAAATTTACATCATCACCGGTATACTTACAATTGGCAAATTTTATGATATATAAATTATACCTCAGCAAAGCTGTTAAAACAAGACAAAACAAAAAGAGCCTGATGAAATTTTGGCTGTTCAAGGCAAGAGTTGAGATTCTGAGCTTTTTGACAACCCCACAAACACACCCCTACCTCCACCAATATACTCACAGAGTACGGAGGCCAGCACTTCTCACATAGCAACTATCACTCAAATACTTGACTGGAAATTTACAGACGCTTCTGTAGAAATGAAGTACTGTGTCTCTCTTCCTCTCATTAAAAGACACTATAGTATATTACATAAAGGGTGAAACTGGGTAATCCCTGCACAGTGCTGCTTTGGCAAATGGTTATTGATTGCAAGGATAAATTTGCGTGAAGTTTCATTTCCAGGATAGCACAGTCTTTTGAATGTTGACATGGAACATTTCCAAAAGCATGTCATAAGCTCTATGTATGTTGAAACCTACAAACAAAAACTTGCCTGCTTGTAGGAAGGTCCACTTTTTCACAAATACTCAGAAGGAGTTCAGCTAAAGTCTGAATGCTCTTGAAACTCATTCAGAAAAAATGGGAGTGCCACTATACTTGCAGTTACTCAAACCCAGTATTGTACAGTGTTTCACACTTAGCACAAATGCTTCCATTAAAGTCACTATTGACTTCTCAGTTGTTCAACAAGCTGGCTTTTTCATCCTGCTTCAGCATTCTGCAGCATTTAACATTGTCAACCACTCCTTCCTTCTTGAAATGTCCTCCTTCTTTGGTTTCTGGGACTCTGCACCATCTGGTTTTCCTCCTGCTTCTTGGTTGTGTTTTCTTTACCCTTGACAGCTTCTCTTCCTTCTTTCACATCCCACATCATACAACTGTCCCCCAGGATTTTGGTTTTCAGGTGTCAGCCAGCCTCAACAATTTCAACCATTCCCATCACCAGTCACCTTTCAACCTCTCTTTCTGGATGTTTTCCTCAGCCTCACAAATTTACCATGTTCAAAGTCAAATTCCTTCCTGCCAACTGTCAATTCCTCACTTCTTTATTTCCATTAATGGCATCTCCATTGTGCAATATAACGGCTCTTCACCCTTTTTAGTGTCCAGTTCTTCAAGTTGTGAAGAATGCATATAGTTGTATGACCACCACCACCAAAGCCAAGACATAGAACAGTTCTATCACCCCAGAAAATTTCCTGGTGCCTTTTGTAGCCGCTCCTCCCTTCTCCCTGGGACCTGGAAACCACTGGTCTGTTTTCTGGCTCTAGAGTTTTACCTTTTTAGAACGTCATATAAACGGAATCACAGTAAGTAGCCGTTAAGTCTGTCTCCTTTCACTCACCATAATGCCTTTGAGAGTCATCCATGTTGTGGTATCAGTGGCGTCAGTGTATCAGTAGTTATTCCTCTTTTTGTTTTAGTGGTGAGAAAACACATAACATAAAATCAACCATCTTAACGAGTTGTTTTTTTTAAAGATTGGCACCTGAGCTAACATCTGTTGCCAATCTTCTTTTTTTCCTTCTTCTTCTCCCCAAAGCCCCTCAGTACATCGTTGTGTATTATAGTTGTAGGTCCTTCTATTAACCATTTTTAAGTGTAGGGTACAGTAGTGTTAACTTTATGCACATTGTTGTGCAACTGCTCTCTCGAACTTCTTTATCTTGCAAAACAAACTCTATGGACGCTGAACAACTCCACATTTCCTCCTCCTCCCAGCCTCTCTGGCAACCACGATTCTACTTTCTGTTTCTAAGAGTTTGAATACTGTAGATACCTCATATAAGTGGAATCATGTAGAGTTTGTCTTTTTGTGACTGGCTTATTTTACTTAGCATAATGCCCTCAAGGTTCATCCGTGTTGTAGCATGTGACAAGATTTCCTTTTTTAAGGCTAAATAAATTCCATTGTATGTATATACCACATTTTCTTCATCTATTCATTTGGTGATGGACATTTAGGTTGCTTCCATCTCTTGGCTATTGTGAATAATGTTGCGATGAAAATAGACGTGCAAATACCTCTTCAAGACACTGATTTCATTTCCTTTGAATATACACTCAGAAATGGGATTGCTGGATCGTATGGTAATTCTATTTTCTATTTTTAATTTTTTGAGGACCCTCCATACTGTTTTCTATAGCAGAGTAATTCATTCCTTTTTATTTGTGAGTAGTATTCCATTGTACAGATGTCCCACATTTTGCTTATCCATTCGCCATTTGAAGGACATTTGGGTTCTTTCCAGTTTTAGGAAATTGCTTATATGTAATTATTACTTCTATAGTATTTTCTTAAAGGTTTTCATGTGAACATAATTTTTTATTTCTTTTGGATAAATACCTAGAAGTAGGATTACTGGGTAATAAGATAAGTGTATGTTTAATTTTATGAGAAACTACCAACTGTTTTCGACAGGGGCTGTATCATTTTATATTCCTAACAGTAATATGTAAGAGTTCTGGTTGTTTAGCATCCTCACCAGCACTTGGCATTGTCAATCTGGAGGTTTTAGCCATTCCAATAGGTTGTAGTGCTGTCTCATTTTCTCTTTAATCTGTATTTCCCAAATGACCAATGATGTTGAGTATCTTTTCATGTGTTTATTTGCCATCTTTATACTTCCTTTAGTGAAATGTCTACTCAAATCTTTTGTCCATTTTTTTTAAGTTTTAGAATTTATTTTCTAAAATAAATAAATTTTAGAAAATCACTTTTTTATTGGGTTATTTTTTATTACTGAGTTGTTAAGAGTTCTTCATATATTCTGAATATGAGGTATGTGTTATCAGATACGTGTTTTTGCATATATATTTTTCCAGTCTGTGGCTTGACTTTTCATTTCTTTACTGTTATCTTTCAAAGAACAGAAGTTTTAAATTTTATTCAAAATTTTATCAGTTTACCAGTTGAAAAATGTTATTAATTTATCCATTTTTTCAGTCAATTGTAGTTTTCTACAAATTGTCTTGTATCTCAGTTTACCTACTTCTGAATGCTCACATTTGGCTGTCTCTATTCCCTGCTTGCCTCAGCAGTGTCCCTTTCTATCATTGTTTATAGCTTATGACACTCTCTCACATCTAGTCACTGCTTTGGTCTTCACCTTTGATAAAGTTAGGCAGAGATTCTTTAGATGAGCTTACTGCTGGTGCTCAGATGTTCAAAAAGACTTAACCGTTCCCACAGTAAGGATGAATGGCAGAGCTCTCCTATCTTGAAACTAAAATTGACTTGTTTCCCTCATTCCTAAAGCACATACATTGTACGCCCCCTCTCCCTCTCTCTCCCACCCCTTCTCTTCCCTCTTTCTTTCTCCCTCCCCCCTCCTCCTCCCTCCCTCCCTCCCCTCCTCCTCTTCCTACTCCTTCTTCTTTCTCTCTGTCTGTCTTCCCCCACCCTCCCCACCCTTCTTGGTCGTCATCATTCTCCTTCATCGCCTCACCCCTCCCCATCCTGTCAGTGCAAAGCTGTTAAGGGGAGTTTGGAATGCAGACAGGACTGTGCTTTTCCTGGAAACTGCCTCCCTCTCACGTCTCCAGTCCCTCGAGTCCTCCAACCCTCCTCTGATACCCAGTTATTGCTCAAATCCTATAGTTCCTCAGAAACTTATGCAACTCTCCCCCCTTTTTTGTGAATTTGCCTCCAGACAAACTTATAGCCTAGGCATTTAGGGAGACCTGATCCCAGACAAGTAATCAGCCTCTCAGAACTTTGGTTTCCTCATCCTTAAAGCATCTACAAAACCAATTACATTACAGAGTTGTTATAAGGATTAAATAAAACAATTTTTTTTTTTGGTGAGGAAGATTCACTCTGAGCTAACATCTGTTGCCAGTCTTCCATTTTGTTTTTTTACTGTGAGCTAACATCTGTGCCAGTCTTCCTCTATTTTGTATGTGGGTCACTGCCACAGCATGGCTGAATGGCTGGTGTGGGTCCACTCCTGGGATCCAAACCTGTGAACCTCAGCCACCAAAGTGGAGCATGCTGGTCTTAACCACTACACTATGGAGCTGACCCCAAGATAATCATTTTTTTAAAGGGCATGATGCCTGTGTTCAGCTCATTATATGATACATACTCTCTCCCACCCCCCTAATTCGGGGTTCAGTCTCGGGGTTCCAGGTTGCCAGTGTGCAGTAGCACCTCTCACCTGTTCTTGTTCAGAAGCCTCCTGACTGGTCTCCGTATTGTGGATCACCTCCCCTATTTGTCTAAAGCGTAGTGTTTACAAATGCAATGTCCCGGAGCTCAACTCCAGTCACGTCCCATCGATTTCAGTTTAACCCACTTTCAACATTCACAAACGTCCACAGCATGGTCCTGTTTCAACCTTATCTGTCTGCCGTCCTTTCATGTACTGCACACGTCAATCGGAGTGACCTATTGTCCTGACAGTTCAAAAAAACACGTGAGTACTCTCACCCCTAGGCCCACTGCCTCCATCCAGAATGCTCTTTCTGCCCTCACAGTGCATGTACCTATTAAACAAATTCTCCCTGTTCTTCAAGACCCACTGTACTGTCACTTTCTTCCTAAAGCCTTTCTCATTACCCCACTGTTATCTCTTTGACTTCCACATTTGTACCTCTTTTCTGTTATTGCTCTATATTACAGTTATGATATCTTACTGTTTTATGTGTCAGTTAGTTGCACAATACTCTTAACCCTGTTAAATCAGCTTTGGGGCCTATCCAATAACTTGGACAGTAACCTAACTTGGACAGTAACCTAATCAAGGTTCACTAGATGCTTGTTAAATTGATTTAAATTTTAATGCAAATTCTGGAACTTGAAGGTTAACACAATGAAGTTGTCAGAAGTGACTCCTAGGATTTTCAAGCTTTGAAAACTTTGATTTTGAAAGGCTGCGGAAGACAGCAAAGTTACCTAGTTCCCACCTGGGAAAGAGTTTGTTTCCTCAATTTGAGTCAAGGCAGTCTTAAAGGGTTCTTGCACTTGGGCAAAGGGAAAGAGCCATTAAGGGAGATTTGTATCAACAACTACAGTGCCTGGTTTCTTTCTTTCGGTTGATCGCAAGGTTCAAGGACATGCTTTATTTTCCTTCCCGCTGCATATTACGAGCTACACTTCCTTCTCAGGGTTTTCCTACTCCACCTGTCTGGTCTGCATTCTCCTTCCCCTCCAAGCTTCTTTTTTCTCAGAGCCTCTTTCTCCCCCCATAGGCTTCTCAGTCCATGAGTGTCCTGGAAGTGTTGGCTAAGCAAGAGCTGACTGCCTGGGTCCTCTGCCCTGGCGTGACCCACACATGCTGACTTACCCTCATTGTGTCATTATCACCTTGGCACACGTCCAGGGGGAGATAATGTGTATGACCTGATCTATTCCTAGTGTTTTAAATCAAGAAATTGCGTATTTAGTGCAGTTTAGTAGACCAAGCAAGACCCAAGAGTCAAGAACTCTTAAATGTTTATCCTAGTGTGAATTCATATTTATTGAGGAATTTTTAGAAAGTCTCTTAACTTCCTGGTGTCCCTGCAATCTTCCTGTGAAGTACTGATACAACCGTTTTATACTAATCTCCTACTTTAACATTCTCAAATTACAGTTATTGTATTGAAATTAGTTTTCAGTCGAGAGACTTGCTGCCTAGCAGTTTTATAACTTCTGTTTTTAATATGGATTTTTACTTATACTGACTTAGATCTTCTCTTTTAACATTAACTTTTAGATACCTTACGTTTCTTAAAGACTATTTACATTCATTTGTGAAATCCCACAAATTTAAATTTTGCAAGGCTTATTTGTCTTCTTCTTTTACTAATAATCTAAAATTGTGGTGAAAAGAGAAGGATAGAAAAGAGAAAGATTGGAAAAGAGAAGTATAGAAACATGTTAATGCTTTGATCCATAAGAGAGAACTTGAAGTTCATACTCCACTAACTACAGACGAAATCTTCCTCATCCTGTGGACTTCAGACAGTCTTTTTGAAAACTTTACATTTACTTGTGCTCTAAACTTTATCCAATTCTACTTTAAACAAGTCATAAAAAGTATAGTTTACTGACTGCCTTTAAGGAAATTTTTGCCCGAAACAGCAATAGTACTGAATATTCTAAGCCAAGTTTTAGTTATTAAGACCTACTGATCACCTTTCACATTTGTACAGTCAAACTCCTCTCACATGGACTCTCCCTTCCCTTGTTTGACTAGTGGTCCTTTGGCGTGCTCCTCTGGGAGCTGATGACAAGAGGAGCACCACCTTATCCCGATGTCAACACCTTTGATATAACAGTTTACTTGTTGCAAGGCAGAAGGCTCTTACAACCAGAGTACTGCCCAGATCCCTTGTAAGTAGAAATTCTGACAGAATCCTCTATAGCTCTTATATTCTTTACTTTTGCAGAAATGCTTGCCTTCAAAGGGTCTCTCAGAGCATTTCTTCCTTTCTGAAACAGGTATGAAGTGATGCTAAAATGCTGGCACCCTAAAGCTGAACTGCGCCCATCCTTTTCTGAACTGGTCTCCAGGATATCAGCGATATTCTCTACTTTCATCGGGGAGCACTACGTCCATGTGAACGCTACTTATGTGAATGTGAAATGTGTTGCTCCATATCCTTCTCTGTTGTCATCACAAGATAACGTTGATGGCGAGGTAGATACATGATGGATGGGTACACCACTGGCCCCCTTCTGAGAAACATCACAGAACTGTCCAAACAACAGTCCACCCTTTGTCCAATGTTTTTTCACTGCCTGGCCACTGAAAGGCCACCAGATATTTTTTGCTTCTGCCAAAATTGCACTATTATAGGACCTTATATTGTTATTTAAAATAACTGGATTCTAAGGAATTTCTCATCTGACAAAGCATCAGAGCCAGAAGCTTTGTCCCCTAGGCCAGTGTCCAACGGCAACACTGCAGCTATGATGACACTCCTGTCACAGTCAAGCCAAAACCTGAATTCTGGGTTGAAATTTTTGAAAATCGGGATCTCTCCTGATTTCACATGAGGAACTGAGGCGATGAATTTTGAGGACTTCTTGATCACGGAAAATTCAAAAGAAGCGGTAGTGTCCAGGACATATATGGCAGCCCCAGGACCAGGCCACTCGTTTAGAATTAAAGCGTTTCAAAGAACTTTTATATATTGTATGGTCTCTAACATTTTTTATTACTGATGTTGTCATTTGCCCATTAGGCAAACATTCTCTTTTAAATTTTTGCATACACATTCCTCTTATGGGAGAAATATCCATAGGCAACACAGTCAACATTTCAAAACAACAGGACATGAAATGTGTTTATAAATTAATAGGGATATTTACATATTGTACATAGATGACATGAAGAAGGTTTTCATAAAATAGCTTAGTCACAATGGAATATTTAGTTGTCGTTTGAAAATCAACTGTTTGAGAATGATGCTATTCTGATCTAATGAATGTGGACATTTAGATGTTTTGTCTATATTTTTTTTAAATGACGTCTCTGCAAATAAGACAAGTAATTTGTGATGATAAGTGTGTCTAAGGTAATTCAGCATGTTTTTAAAGCAGAATACATCTGACTAAAAGGTTCATTGGTTCCAAAAACAGCTCTCATATAGGGCAAAGAAATGATCAATGGCCTGGAATATTAGCCTCTTTCTCAAGTGGCAACTTCCTATCCCCAAAACAGTTGGAGACAATAAAGCTTTTGGGGAGTCCTGTTTTGCATTAGGGTATATTTTGTGTTAAGCAAAACACATTTTAGGGGAAAAAAAAGCAATTGAAAGTTCTGGCCATTTCGCCAGGATGAACAGTTACTCTGGGCAGGACTTTTGTGATGTTTTGTTCTGTGGGACTTTGTGCTTACTACTGTATGGTGCATGTGGCACAGGATACTCTAACTGGTTTTGTCAATGTAAACATTTAAAGTATTATATTTTTATAAAAATGTTTATTTTTAATGATATAAGAAAATTTTCGTTAGGCCACAAAAATACTGCACTGTGAACATTTCAGAAAAGGTATGTCAGACTTGGACTAGTAACAGCATGGTTTCAAATAGCTGTAAATAATGATAAGGAAATCTACTGATTGCCAGTACACCCCACCCTCATTACATCACCAGGACTTGAAGCCAAGGGTTAACACAGCAAGCTATAAAGAGAAGGTGTTACACTAAAACCCAATAGTAGAATTGGGCTATTGTTGCAAGAGAGTGATCACAACCAAAAGCTCTTTCACATTGGTGGAACTTACCAGCAGACACAAAGAATTGTACTGCAGAGATATTCCCATTCAAATGTTACTATTTCAAAAGTGTAAAGAGTGATACTAATTCACAGAGTATTGTAAATGGTGGATGACGAAAAAAAAATCTACTCCGCAGAAAGAAATAACTATCTCTACCAATGTCAGGAGAATCAATGCATCAAGTATAGAAAGAACTTATGGAAACAACCCATCAACAAGACTACACACCTGTGTACATATGTTTGAGAAAGCTGCAATGTGAAAATCATGTTTGCTATTTATAAACGTGTCCTTAGATTAATGTGTCTGGACAGATTGTGGGAATAAGTGATTCTTCTAAGAATTAGATACTTGTCACTGCCGATACCTGCATTTGAGCTGAATGGTACTTTGTATGTTAATAGTTGTTGTTTTGATAAATCATACAATTAAAATTAAGTGTTGTATCATCTTGTATACTGAGAGTTGGTTATTGCTAGTCACGCTTGATTGCCTGCTTTTACATAATGACACAGGATGTCTAAGATTGATTTCACCTGGCTGCTTCAAGATGGTCCATTTATGAGAACCTTAGTCAAGTTAATGCATGAGCAGCTAAACTAATTTGCATCCCTGAATCTCTGGAAGCCTTTGGGTTTCTAATTTGGCCCTGAGTTGCCAAATTACTTGCATTTCTCTGACAATCTTTCAACTGCTAGGGCACGTGGCTCCAGCAAAGTGCATCCGTGAACCAGAAGATATGACAACAGAGCTGCAACCCCACAGTTAGCATAGAAATACCTAGTTGAAAGTTGGAGGAAAGAGGCCTTCTTACCCCCTTAAAACTACCCTTTCCATCTATACAGGTTCCCACTGTTCAAGAGCCCCCGGTTACAAGAGCAACTACCTTCAGGCTGTCTCCATGAATATTCTTGTAATGGTAAGAGAACGCAGAGGTGATATTTCGGTCATCTGAGAATCATGTGGCACTTTGGAGCAATCTGATAAAAAAAGAACAACCCAAGTTTAAACTGGTGCTTACAAAATACAATGGGGGCTGATTCTTTACTGAGAGAGAATTCAACCCTTGTACCCAGCCAGACTGCCTCCTGGCCAAGAGATGCATTTCCATCGGAAGTTCAGTCAGACCCTGTGCCTCTGAAGGACAAGAACCTGTATCTTTATATCCCTCATGTCTGGCACGTAGATTCTCAGACAATTGCTGAACTGAAACAGAATTTTCTTATCCTCAATCATCCACTTTAAACCACCACAGATACGGTTATTACCTATGTAGCTCCCATGATGTTTTTTGAACACTGTTGAGGGGCGGGGGTGTACCTTTCTAGGGAGAGAGGGATAAAAAGATATCCTTTTGCAAAGTTTTGCTTGATGCTGTGAATTTTTAATCAACACAGTATCTTTCACTTCACAATGTAGGCATCCATTGTGTTTTTGCTCTTTCTGACCTAGACAGCAGATTGCATCATAAAGAAATATGAGGAAGGGATATAGGGGCCGGCCCCGTGGCTGAGTGGTTAAGTTCACACGCTCCCCTTCAGCCGCCCAGGGTTTCACCAGTTCAGATCCTGGGCACGGACATGGCACCACTCATCAGGCCACGCTGAGGCGGCGTCCCATGTGCCACAACCAGAGGCACTCACAACTAGAATACACAACTATGTACTGGGGAGTTTTGGGGAGAAGAATAAAAAAAATAGGAAAAGGTTGGCAACAGTTGCTAGCTCAGGTACCAATCTTTAAAAAAAAAAAATGAGGAAGGGATATAAAACCTGTAGAGCAAATTAAATGTTTGAATGCTGACTTCTCCCATTGTTGATTGACCCAGTTTAGTTCAGGAAACCAGTTAGCATTATGTAAAAGAAATTGATTAGTATTCATTTAATTCAATTAATATTTATTGAGCATCTACATATGTCAGGCACTGTTCTAGGCAATGAAGACTGAAGAATGAATAGTCCCTCCCACCCCAAGGAATTTAATGAAAGAGACAAACAAAATTACTGCACTAGTGAGTATTAGAATTATCATTTCTTACATTTGTAAACTCTCTTGAAGAGGCTTCACAGTTTATAACTGGAAGATTGTACCTTTTGACTCCCTCCACTCATTTCTCCCACCCTCCATCCTCCTCTCTGGCTACCACCATTATCTTTTCAGTATCTATGAGCTTGGTTTTTTGTGTTTTTGTTTTTTGTTTTAGATTCCACATGTAAGTGAGATCGTACGGTATTTGTCTTTCTCTGACTTATTTCACTTAGCATAAAGCCCTCGAGTTCTGTCCATGTCGTCACAACTGGCAAGATTTCCTTCTTTTTTGTGGTTGAATAATATTCCATTGTATATATATATATACCACATTTTCTTCATCCATTCATCCATCAATGTACATTTAAGTTGTTTCCATATCCTGACTATTGTAAATAGTGCTGCAGTGAACATAGGGGTCATATAGCCTTTTAAGTTGATGTTTTCATTTTCTTTGGATAAATACCCAGGAGTAGAATTGCTGGATCATATGGTAGTTCAATTTTTTATTTTTTATTTTTTGCTGAGGAAGATTCTCCCTGAGCTAACATCTGTGCCAATCTTCCTCTAGTTCATATGTGGGTCACCACGACAGTATGGCTGCTGATGAGTGGTGTAGGTCCACACCCAGGAACCAAACCCAGGCCGCCGAAGCATAGCACACCAAACGTAATCACTAGGCCATGGGGCCAACCCCTCAATTTTTGAGTTTTTGAGGAACTGCCATTCCATTTTCCATGGTAGCTGCACTAATTTACATTCTCACCAACAGTGCACAAGGGTTCCCTTTATTCCACATTCTCGCCAGTACTTGTTATTTCTTGTTCTTTTGATAATTGCCATTGTAACAGATGTGAAGTAATATCTCATTGTGGTTTCAGTTTGCGTATCCGTGATAATTAGTGATGTTGAGCATCTTTTCATGTACCTGTTGGCCATCTATATGTCTTCTTTGGGAAAATGTCTATTCAGATCTTCTGCCCATTTTTTAATTGGATTATTTGATTTTTTGCTATTGTGTTATATAAGTTCTTTAGATATTATGGCTATAACTCCTTATCAGATATGTTATTTGTAAATATTTTCTCCCATTCAGTATGTTGCCTTTTCATTTTGTTGATGGTTCCTTTGCTATGCAGAAGCTTTTTGGTTTGATGTAGTGCCAGCTATTTTTGCTTTTGTTGCCTTTGTTTTTGGTGTCAGATTCAAAAAATCATCACCAAGCCCTATGTCAAGATGCTTACCGCCTATGTTTTCTTCTAGGAGTTTTACGGTTTTAGGTGTTACATTTAAGTCTTTGATCCATTTTGAGTTCATTTTTGTGTATAGTATAAGATAGTGGTCCAGTTTCATTCTTTTGCATGTGACTGTCCCGTTTTCCCAACACCATTTATTGAAAAGACTGAGCTTTCTCCATTGTATGTTCTTGGTTCCTTTGACATAAATTAATCGACCATATATGTGTGGGTTTATTTCTGGACTCTCTGTTCTGTTCCATTGATCTATGTGTCTGTTTTTATGTCAATATCATACTATTTTGATTCCTGCAGTTTTGTAATATACTTTGAAATCAGGGAGGGCATCACAGTTTAAACATACCAAAGTGAAGCTTCTTGGGCAAATAGATCAAGTTCTGACTGACTTTGGGCAAAATACTGCACTTCTCTCGACCTAAATTCCTCCCTCTGTCAACTAGGTTAATTCTACTTACTTCATAAGGTTTTTTGAGGACAAAAAACTAGTATGTAAAGGCACCTGCACACCATATAGTTGCTCAATAATTGTGATATTATTATTATCTTCAGTCTCAGACAATAAGAGCCCATCTAAAGTTAGCCTGTGGTTGATTGAAAGGGAAATTAAGCCTGAAAGGGACCTAACAGATGTTTTAATCCAAATCCTTTACCCATCCTTCACCTCATAGCTGCTTTATGCAGTAGTATTTCCACCTCATCCTTGAGTATTGATATGGCAATGCGGGTGGGGGATGACAAGGGTGACAAGATGGTGGCACCTTTCCTCTTAGTGCAGAACACCTGAAGAATACCGCCATCCCTTCTTCTTTCTCCAAACTTCCTACTGTTCCTTTAATCACATCTCTGATAACTAGTTTCCTTTTTTCTGGTTTAGCCTTCAGACCTAGGATCCACAACAGACATGGAAAGGAAGAATCCACCTAAATTATAGGAAGGTTGCATGAAGGCACGATGACAGGAGTCACAATCCTCAGTATTCATGTCTAGAGATTATTACTGTTGCTTGTTTGACTCACATGTATGGTTAATGATCATTCAGATTCAGGAAAAAGTAGACTAAATACAATATTGTTTTAGTTATATGGTGTGTGTTTGAAGATAAGGAAAACTTCATTAATGTTGTAATCCATCTGGATGACTAGGACCAGACATACCCAGGTAACTGCACAGACACGATTCACTCTTGTGGCGCTTTAGACAATTTCAGGAGATAGGTATGCAGACATTATGCCCCAAAGGAAGAAATGCATTGCTTTTCATCCCATGAAATGTTTTTCCTCTTCATACTTGACGTTTTTCTTCAGGACTATCTCAATTCCCTATCTATCAAAAATTGGAAATAACTTCAGTCATAAACCAGTGAAATATTTCAGTTGGTGAATTGAAGGTAATAAAACAAAGGCTTGCCCAAACTGTCCTCTGTTGTAAATTACACCAGAGGTCTAGATTACGTCAGCCAAAGGTATTGATCACCACGCTGAGAGGTTTATAACTACTATTGACTTACCATGTGACCCTGGAGCAGAAATCTAGGAAAATTGCAAAAGCATATCTACAGTAATGAAGAGCCCATCATTAATAGGACTTACTGTTCTGTCAGCCAGCGAGTACTGTGTTGGCTCCAAGGCAAATATTTAACAAATGCTGGAAACAGGAGGAACTTCTGTCTTCTCCCTTCTCTCCTTGCATGCTTCTGAGCTATTCTGATGAATGTGTTTTCCTTCTTATCAATAAAAAGTGTAGATCCAAACATCCAAATAACTCCTAATCCTTTATTATTATTTTTTAACAAAGGGCTAGCTCCTCATATAGACCAATTTAGAATAGGGCTCAGGTCCTATTGTCCTGGGCAGTTAAATGCTACCTGGTTAGGCATTCTGAAAACTAGACAGCATGAAAGAAGCAACTCCAAGCTGAAAATGGCCATATTTAGGATGCTTAAAGAGAAATTTTTAATTTAAACTCTTAACATTATTTTGAAACACTGGATCCGGATTACTATGATAATTAATTTTTATCCTTTTCTTGAAAATAAGCCCTTTGTCTTTATGCATTCACTTTTTCACTGTCACATGTGTACATTCTTTTCACCACATGAGTTCCAGGCTGGCAGAAACATCCACTAATCCTTAGATCTCTGGGCTGGAACGACAAAAATGCATAAAATTTTACCAGGCCGAAAGAGATCAACTTTAAAAATCTTTGGCATCCAAACGTGTCAGAACTGTTTTTTGCTGACTCCCCAAACCATTTGTGTTCCCCATTATGGTCCATGGGATCTGTAATCTCAGTTCCTATTTTATTGGGCAGCTTGGAATTTTTAAGCACCATATTTCATTTACCTCTCTTGGTTGTTTATAATTTTCACAGTTGTTTTATGAGTGTTCTTTCTGTCTCCCATCCTAAAAGCACTGGAAAGTGGTAATGGCCAGACCGCTCCCTGCCAGCCAAAGCCCTCACTTTGACGTTTGTCACTGTGCTCCAGGGACATCTGCTCTTTCCATTAGAGTCACACTGGGCCCTCCCTCCTGTAGCACTGTGACTAAAGCACCACCTTATTCATCAGGGGCAACAGTCCTTGTAAACAAGAATGCCAAATTCAGAGCCTTTGTGAAATCCTGCCCTTCTCTTCTGAAGTCAGTCGCGTGACCTTCAGAGATTATTTCAGAAGTCGCAATAAAGAAAAGTTACAGAGAAACCAAAATATCCTATCGGGATACTTCTGCAAAGCTGTTTCTAATTTTAGTTAGACTATGAGAATTAAACACAGGGAATTTAACTTCGCTTTGGTGGTAGCCAAAGGGTCTATGGAAACACGTGGATAAAGCAAGAAATCACTATCGCAAAGATACTGAAAAAACTTGTTTCAGAAAGCAAATATCCAGTGTTAAAACTACAAAGATATTTTTTTCTGAAAATGAACTTAATTGGTAAAAATAATAATGAGAATAATAATGATCTCATCCCAAGACATGTCACAGGAATTGATGACTGTCTGGAAGCTAATGGGCTAAGGGGACGCTCTCAGGAATTAGTCTTACTTAATGAAATGCTGTTAGTTTAGTAAACGAATGCTTAAAATGACAGAAATTTCAAAATCAGAGCTGCTAGCATTGGTTGATTCACAGAAAAAAAAAAAAGCTAATGCAAAATGTGTCATGCGTTGCTCTTACTCATTTTTTTAATTCACTTGTAATTCAGGAAAAATATATATTCTTTATAATTGTTTTCTTTCATACATCTATCTCCTACTTTTACTCTGAGGATATGTTTACTTATGGATTGTTTTATTGACAGAGATTTAACCTGTGAATAAAAATGTGACTCCCCCTAATGCAGGCATATCAAGTTTAAAATTATGATTGCTCTGAATCATCGTATTTTTAAATAGTCTGATGTGAAGAAAATGTGGATCCTCCACGTGGGCTTTAGAATATTGTCTCAAATTATACTTGGCTTGGAAGTCATTACTCAACGTCTTATTCCAAGATTATTCTGACAATTAGCTTCCTAATTCTGCCCTCTCCATATTGACTCTTCCTTATGATCTAAAACCAGCTGCCAAAATTATATAATATACCTGATTACATCATTTTCCTGCTTGAAAACCTACGCCCATTCCTAGATGTTCCCTGCATCAATTCAATTCTTTATGTTGTTATGTCTCGTTTTGTTTCTTTTTTTTATAAAATATATCCACATGGAAAAAAATTTTAATTAGACAAAAGGTATAAAGTGGACAGGAAATATCCTCTGACCATTCTCCCACACCCTCCATCCTCACTTCCTAAGGGTAACCGGTGTTAACACTTTCTTGTCTATTTTTCCAGAAATTTCCATCCTGCATCAGTTCTAAACTAAGCCAGACACCTCAAGACGTCCTTCAAAAGCCTCCACCTTACTGACCAAACTATTAGCATAATCTCAGCAGTCAAGAGATTGTCCCTCTACCTCTGTGACTTTGAACTTCCACCAAAATTATCCCCCTTTTGATATGAGCTGTTTAAACATGGCTAGACCAGGTCTTCGGGCCACCCTCACCCGCTAAGGGGGCCTATAATTTGATATCCCTTCAAACTGATATTCTTTAAATATTTTCCTAACTTTTGTTTAAATAGAGAGGAGATTGAAATGATTTTCTCTTATTTAAGAAAATTAAAGAACAGATTTCTTTATTTCCATCTAACAAAGCGGAATCAATATGCTTAAAAAAAAAAAAAGTCAGCAAAATAGTACACTTTTCTAAAATTCTAGTTCTCTTTTGCAATGTTCCGAACCAGACTGCTTGTAAGTTATAAAGGGTTTTCAACTTAGGTAATAAAAATAAGTCACCCATTCCCGATAAGCAGCATTCTCTGAGGGATTATTTCAGAATTTCAGCTGACTGACGACTTTTAACTCACTGGAAACCGTACTTATGTGTGGTAAACCTACACCACAGAGACGGGTTGTTTACTGCAGCGGGTCGTTCTGCTGCACTCCGTCCTTTTGGCAGGAGCACACTCAACCTGATTTTTGTCCGTTACATAAGGAGCTACAAGTGGAAGCCTGAAACGCCCAACATCATGTTACTGACTTAATCCAGTCATAATTCAGTGCCCAGTGACCCGGCAGACCCACCCTTTATTCTCATTCTGAATAGAAGTGCTGTAACATAGAGGTTAGGTGGACACACTTTGGGTTGGGACACTCTAGGTTTGAATCATTTCCACCACTTACCAGTAACGTGATTCTGGACTAGTTGCTTAACCTTCCTAAGCCTCAGGTTCCACATCTGTAAAATGGAAATACGAATAGTGGCTTCCTCGTAAGATTGTGCAAGGATTGAATGAAACCATGCATGCAAAACTCTCAGTAAGTGGCAGTAATTATTTCTAAAGACCTTGAATTTTACTATTATCATTATTATTATTATCATCATCATTATTATTATTTATCATCTGCCTTGCTCCACAAAAAAGATTCAAAGTGGAAGTCTCTAGAATGAAATTACCACAAACAGCTCCAAATTTTAGCACAATCCAGAAATATGTGAGGGTGAAAGTCATAAAAATAGACGCTGATTTTCCTCATCCTTGTTAGTGGTACCAGCCCGAGGTTAGGAATGGGGTCCTAGTCCCGTCTGACTTTACTACCTGTGTGACCCTCAATGTCACAATCTTTTTAAGTTGTACTTTCCTTTTCTATAAAGAGTGAAGATAATTATACTTCACAGTGATAGTTGTAAATATTAAATTATATAATAAGGTTTTATACAAATATAAGGTATTATTATTATTAGATTCATCAAAATATTTTTTATTTCAAAAGTCACCTTAGATCTCATCTGATTCATAAAATCTCCTCTAACCAACCCTGGCACTTCGTTTGTTCCAACGTAATTGCTGGAGTTGTTTACAGAAATCTGTACTTAGAATCAATGAGCTCAGGACTGGAGAAGGCCCTGGGCCTCCGCACAGGGGTGCTGGGTGCTCATTGCTAGTTGACCCTTAAAGAACTCCACATTCTCTTTGGAGTTCAAAGTTTGGGGGTGAAATCACTGCCCCTTCTCAAAGATAAACACAAACGCAGATCTGAAGCGGTGTCCTGGGCTAACATGAGACATGTTGAGTTTGAATCTCATCAGGGCAGTGTTTTTCCAACATAATAAATTGCTCTTTGTTCAAATCAGAAACTGAATTCCCTTTATTTTCCAAAATCGCCCTGCCAGGTTTCCTTGATTTAATTGGATCTTTTTTGTCTGCTGACAATGGAAAGCAGAAGAAAATAGTCTTGCTAAGGAAATGAAATATGACCAAGAAAAACAGGCATTTTCACACTGTATGTGGTGGGGTTTTTTTTTTTTTTCACATTCAACTTTTTATAAGAAAAAAGGTCTCTGCCCTTTGAAAAAAGCAGCATTATTGCAATAACTGTTAGGTCGTATCTACATGGCCCAAAAGAAAATGTTGGAAAGAAAATTAACTAGTTCATAAGGGTATGGACAACATTATTTTTAAAAGGAAATGATTCTTCATACATAGCAAGGATAAAAATTGATAGCAAAGAAAAGTGAGAGTTGAAGCAATTATTTAAATAATTCAAATAAAAAATGTATGTTTAACTGAAGCATCCATGGAGTTCAGGTAAAATAATTTAGAGGGAACACCAATTAACTAAATCTTTACTGCAATTCTTCAGTACATTTAGCTAAAATAATCTTTGCTTCAATAGCAGAGAAGAACTTTGAGTCCTGGTTGATTGGTACAGAGGTCTTGTAATGAAAAAACAAGGGTTTGAAGCAAGAAAGGGCCAAGTAGCCATCCCAGCTCTGCCATCTACTCACCATCTGCCACTGGACAAATACGGTTGTCTATTTATTCCATTTAAAAAAGTTATTGAGAGCCTTCTACATGACAAGCACTGTTCTAAGGAAGGAAGATACAGCAGGGCATGTGCTAGACAAGACTGTTGCCTCCGTGGAGCACTTATTCCAAAGCAAGAAGGAAGACAGATAGGTAGATAGATAGACAGACAGACAGATAGATAGATAGATAGATAGATAGATAGATGTTGTAGATAGATGCATAGAAGAGCTAGATACACAAAAGTTAATTTCAAATTGTTGTAGTGCTATGAAAGGAATAAATAGGATAGTAAAATAATCCTATGTGGCATAGCGTGATCCAGAAAGACCTCTCTAGGAACACAAAATGTGAGCTGAGACCTGAAGACGGGAACAAGCCAGCCCTGTGAAGAGCTGGTGCGGAGCAATCCAGGCGGAGAGAACATCAAGCGCAGAGGCTGCTTCTGGAGGCAGGAAAGGGCTTTGCCTGTTGAAGGCCCAGGTAACAGGCCTGCATGGCAGTAATATGTTGAGCTGGTTAAGAGTGGTGTGAGGCAAAGTGGGAAATGTAAGCAACAACCAGTTAGATTTCTATTCGAACAGCAGTGGGAAGCTACTAAAGAGAGTTCAACAGGAGAGGACATGATTTCTGTTTACTAGATCAGTCTGGCTGCTGAGGGAAAAGTAGATCGTAGCAATGGGAGAGAAGCAGGGAGGCTATTGAATAACTCCAGGCATGAGATCATGGGGGGCTTGAAGTAGGATGGAGGCAGTGGAGGGAGAAATAAGTGGACAGATTTGAGATACATTTTGAAGATAAAATAAATGGAACATGCTGATGAACTGTACGTGCATGAGAAGGGAAAGAGAATGATCAAAGATGACTCGTAGCAGCCGGCCTCGTGGCGCAGCAGTTAAGTTCACACGTTCTGCTTCGGCAGCCCGGGTTTCGCCAGTTCGGATCCTGGGTGCAGACATGGCACCACTTGGCAAAAGCCATGCTGTGGTAGGCGTCCCACGTATAAAGTAGAGGAAGATGGGCATGAATGTTAGTTTAGGGCCAGCCTTCCTCAGCAAAAAGAGGAGGCTTGGCAGTAGTTAGCTCAGGGCTAATCTTCCTCAAAAGAAGTACAAGAAGATGGTCACGGATGTGCACTCAGGGCCAGTCTTCCTCAGCAAAAAGAGGAGGATTGGCAGCAGATGTTAACTCAGGGCTAATCGTCCTCAAAAAGAAAAAAAATGCCAAATAGGCATTTGAATATACAAAGTCCAAAGTTTAGAGGAGGAAAACCATCAGCATTTGGTGGTATAATGCCTTGGAACCAGATGAGACCATTTAGGGATAGAATCTAGAGCGGGTCAAGGATGAAACCTCAGGGCATGCAATGTTTAGAGGTCAGGGAAGTGAGACTGAGCAGGAGTTACCTACCTCGTCGTAAAATGCAAAGTTACTGTCTGGAAAGATTAAATAAAATTATGTATTGTTTGCTACTAGCCAGTTAAAGACACTCAACAATTGTTCATTTCTTCCTTTTTGTTTAACCTTCTCCCTTCTTACCCACTCCCGATATCCAAATATAATTAATCACTTGTTCTAAAAAAAAGAGAAGGGAGCCACTGTATATCCTAGGAATAAAAAAAGTTTGGCTCAATTTTACATAGGCCCCAACTGCATGTAATAAACCAGCAAAGATCATACATTGACAAGTCATTGTGCGTCTCAACTAGTAATCCCAAATGACAGGTCTCCTATCCTTCTAAAGAATTCCGTCTCGTTCTAATTACTCTAAAGCTTACGTTACTAAATTAACACAAATTCTACCCAAGCTTGTCTTCTTTCATTTTAAAATGGAAAATTTTCATCCTGCGTTTACCTGTTCTCTTTGAACACCTTAACTCCTGCTTATACTTAGATGGTATGTTTATAGGATCATTATCATACTTACAGAAAGTCTCTAAAAACAACAAAAGTAATGATCCACAATTAATCTAGAGTATGTGTATCAGGATCAGGTTCAGAAAATGCCAAAACAACTGTGGCTTAAATGAGGTAAGAGTTTCCTTTTTTACACAAAACAAGTTGGGAGACAAATATTTGGGGGCTGGTGCGGAGGCTGCAAGGTGTTGTCGGGGACCCAGGCTCCCATCTTCCTGCCCCGTCGTTCCCGGCGCAAGGCTTCTATCGTCAAAGTCACCTTTGTGGTCTGGGTGGCTTCCTGAGTCTCAGGAAGATGGAGGAACCACGGAGTCAGCATCCTTTGTGAACTTTCCTAAAAGGCCTGTGAAACTCTTTCCCTACTGTATTTGGCCAGAATGTAGTCTTAGAGCTACACCTAGATGCAGGGGGTGACTGGGCCGCCTTTTGGCCCCAGTTGCCAGCTAAAAACCAGGTTTCTGTTAAGGGAGAAGGGGAGAATGGATGTTGGTAGGCAACTAGTAGTCTCTTTCAGAGGGGGTATACACAACCCTTATCAACCAGTGTTTTTTATGGAATAAACCATTTAAGAATCTTCCTCTTTTAATGATTAGTCCAAAAAAACAAGCTATCCTTAATAAAGCCATCCATCCTCAGTCCTTTGATCAAGTTTTACCCTATCTAATTTAAGTAAATTCAATGTTTATGGACCATCTGTGTTGCATGAGGCAGCTGGTTCGGCAATATAGGAGATACAAAGATTTACAAATCCTCACATGATATATACGTTTATTATAAAAGAAAAATAAGGGGCCAGCCCCGTGGCCTAGTGGTTAAGTTCAATGCACTCCACTTTGGCGGCCCAGGTTCAGTTCTGGGGTGCAGAGTTTCACCACTTGTCAGTGGCCATGCTGTGGCAGCAACCCACGTACAAAATAGAGGAAGATTGGCAACGGATGTTAGCTCAGGGTGAATCTTCCTCAGCAAAAAAAAAAAGGAAAAAGAAAAAGGACGGAAATCCTCACTGTAATAGGCTATTGAATTGTCCTGTAAATTAAGAAATTTGGGAGTTCAGCATATAAAGAGATTCATTATGATAGAAGACTTTGAAGAAGGTTTTGTGAAAGAAGATGAAGGCAAGATGGGCCCAGATAGACAGACAAGAAAAGGACATTCCACATATAGACAATCACATAAGCAAAGTCAGGAAAGTGGGCCAGCCCAGTGGTGCAGCGGTTAAGTTTGCATGTTCCACTTCAGCGGCCCAGGACTTGCTGGTTCGATCCCAGGTGCAGACCTACACATCACTTATAAGCCATGCTGTGGTAGGCGTCCCACATATAAAGCAGAGGAAGATGGGCACAGATGGTAGCTCAGGGCCAATCTTCCTCAGCAAAAAAAAAAAAAAAAAAAAAAGCGGAAGATTGGTGGCAAATGTTAGCTCAGGGCTAATCTTCCTCAAAAAAAAAGGAACATACAAGAATGGTTAAGGAGCAAGAGAGATTGATTTGAATATAATAACATTTAGGGAAGAAATAGTAATGTGTCTATTGATAATGAGCCTTGGTATACAATCAACTGTACATCTCTGCTGCCTACAACAGTATGATCTTTCTTATTTTCTCATGACCCTGGGAAGTAAGTTTGGAAATTCAATGATGGGGCTGGGTAATGGGAGGATATAATCAGGACAAAAGAGAGTAAGTCCTTTGTCCTGTTTGGCTTCCAGCCCCTCAGCTCTGTCCATGCCACCACACTCCTGTCCTGGGAGTGAGCCCATCCAGAACCCTCTGTGCCCATGGATATGATGCAATACAGAGTCTGCACTGAGTTTTATATCTCTTGGAAGAATACAGCACGCAGTCAGGCACATGGCACTGCAAAAATGTTGTGGGTGAAGATTCACATTGCACACCTGGAGCTAGGGTGCTTGCTCCAGGAGTGCAGAGGACCCAAATCATGAAGGGCCTTTAATATCGCCCTAAGGTATTAGGAAATGGGGAATGACAAAAGGCTTTCAAAACAGAAGGGCAACAAAACCAGGACTATTATTTGGAATAATAACTCCAACAGCACTGACTAGAATAGGATATATTTTAAAAGATCAGCTCAGAGAGTATTTCTGTTCAGACTAGTTGACTGAAGCAGAAACTACAGCTGTACTGAGGAGAGTGGCAATAGGTCAGCATCCCGTGACCACATGGCACTGTGGCTTTATGATTGTGTTTGAAAGCACAATTGTTTACAACCTCCTCTTTCTTCCTTGCCTTATCATTAGTGTTACTTTAGAATAATGAAGCCTGTTCCATCCATTAACTCCACTAACATTTGATCTCCCCGTGGATTGAGGTTAAAAATTAATTACTCTTCCAACATATTGATTACATGACTATAAATATAAAAACAGAACTACAGAGCAACTACAGGGACCTTTGTTTGAATAGCATGTTTGCTCTTTTTAAAGGACGGAATTAATCTTGAAGGACCTTGAAACTGGCGGAAGATACTAGAAAAGCAACCCTAGAGTGCCATCTAGTGTTAGCAACGTCTTTAAATGCAGTGTATCAAGAAGGGTCTTGTTTCATGCACCGTATGCGACTCCCTCTTGTTAAAAACTAGGCAACATCTGACTAGGAAGAACCAAACTCTCAAACTACCTTTATCGCTTGTCATCCGGATACAGATCTGAATTTTAAACAAACAAAATATTCACTTTGGAATGCAGCAAGAGGGAGACTTCAGCTTCTAGGCAGTGTTAAAGGCACTGTTTTCAGCTTTGCATCATCCATCATACAACTCCCTCTTTTTATCATTCTAGGAAAAGTTTGGCCCTACGGTAGAGCTAGCTTTCAACTCTTTCCTTTCATCTCTTTAACTGAGTAGTTTCGGATTATTTCACCTAATTAAAAGTGAACTCATAATCTTTCATGAATTAAAGGACGGATAGTATGGAAGAGGTTAGGAACCGGTGATAAAGTCTCCTGCCGTGGAAAGTCGTTGTTACTGGGGTGGCTCATATATCAGAGCCCTGCCTCCTGCAGACATTAAAATTCACTTTGTTTCGTGTCCCTAATACTGCCCAGCCCTCGGGAAGCACGAATCTGACATTATAGTAGGCAATTCACGCTGACCTAGTAACTCAAAACAATCATCACTGGTAACTTGAAGTGACTACGCTCCAAAAGAAATAGAGCCTAAGGTCACAGTTGTAAATCTTGCCACAGGAAGGCCAAAGATTATAATCTTTATGCCAAGTGCTGCAGATTCCTTTCTGCTGAGCAGAGTCATATTTCAAAGACTTCACTAATCTGAAACCTATAGGCGGTTGTGACAATAGCAGATATGGCTTAAATGACATCAGACATACATTTTAAAGAACACCGGTAAATCAGCGGAAAAAAGGCAATTACATTTATTATAACTGAGGTTGAGATTTTATAGGTTCTAGCTTCACACTGTACTGAAATTCAAGTATCATTTTTTTATGAATCAAAAGGCTAACATAATTAAATAATTAAATCTAGTTTGTTAAGGAGCTGTGTGCTCCTGCATCAGCTCATGCTTATATAATTTGCAAGCAGACTCTGAGTTTGCTATGATTGTGTGTAAACAGCGGGTACTAGTTCAGGTGGAGCTTTGTGCTCTTGAGACCAAGGTCGGAGGTTTGATTCCTAAGCGGGACAGACAGCTTCACTGTTGGCTGTCTTGAGGCGTCTTATCAATGTTTCCTCAAGATCACTGGGCTTTGGGAAAGTGAATGTGTCAACTGGCCACTGCTAAAGAAAAAACAAATTTTTATTTGTCCTTATTAGACTTTTTATTTCATACGTAGTGTATGCTCCCTGTGTGTAAAATAATGTCACGATGTAATTGTTTTTTAAGCTAGCGTTCTTGCAGATGCTAACAGCCCTCTCCTGTACTGCCCTGTCCTGAGAGATTCTCTCACCTCTGTATTTCCGTGCCTCTCATCCTTGTAGAAGGATAGACATATAAGTCGAATTTAGGGTTTTTAAATAAAACAGCATCATGCTCTGTACATAATCTGCAGCAGAATTTATCTTCACTTAGCAGTACATCACAGGTACTCCTCCAGTCTGTAACTCAGTCTTTTTCATTGCCTAATATTCTGCAGAACGGATGTTTCAGAATTCATCTAATTGTCCCCCTCTTCATGAGCATTCAGGTTGTTTCCAGGTTTTTTGTTTTGTTTTGTTTTGTTTACATTACAAATAATGCTGCAAAAAATATCTTATACATATAATCTGAATATATCAGCCTTTTATTCTTCTGGGATACAGTTCTAAAGAGACAGAAGAAGTAATAAATAACTGATGCAGCCTCTAATACCATGTTAAATATCTGAAGTTGAAAGAGAAGATTTCTCCTCCGACACACAATAAGTCTGAGCATGTGTCATAACAAAAAGGCATGGGCACATTTGCTCCAGGTCTGAAATTCTGGAGAAAAAAATTAAAATGAAAAAGAACAACTCTTTATGTTGCTATTATGATCTTCAGCATACTCTCTGCCAAAATTACATTCCGTGCCATGATTTCATAAGATGTAGCAACATTAAGTTCTTATCGCTCCTCTGCAATCCAGTTATGAGTTAAGTAAAAATCTAAACAAGACGTCTTTGGCCTCTGATGCTCCTGAAAAGAGCATTTTCAAGAGAAATTTCTTTCAACTTGCTTTTCTAAGAATAGGACTAGTATGAATGATAGGAAGACCGCTGGAGTTGGAGCCAGAAGAAGTAGGTCCAAGGCCTGGCTCAGTCACTTCTTTTAACAGCCAGCATTTATTGAGAACCTGTGATATGCCAAACATTACACAAAATGCTTTATGTGGATTAACAGATACAATCCCCACAATAACCTGATGAGGTACATACTATTATTATCCCCATTTTAAAAATGAGGAAACTGGGGCACAGAGAGTTCTGGAACTTGCACAAAATTACATAGCTAATAAGTGGTTGGACCAGGAATCAAACACAGGCAGTGTTCCTCCAAGAACCTGTGCTTTTAATCAATGTTCTAAAAGTGGGTCACCTTGAGCCCTTTCCTTCCTAAAACTCAGATAACTTATCTCAAACATGAGGATAATAATCCTATTCTACGTATTTCCCTAGGTCTTTTTGAGGAGTAAATGAGATCATTATATGTAAAAGTCTCAGTGAGTTATAAATCATTACAGTGTTCAGTTTCTTTTCTGATTTTTAGAAATGACCAAGATGAATCCTAAGCCAAATTCTAAGGTAGATATCCCTTTTCAACAGAGAGGTTTATACTTAGGCAAATCACCAGGCACTGACCTTATAATACTGCTGTTCTCTGAAACTAGCTATGATGTCCTTTTGAGAGAATATATAAGTGTAGCGTGTGGAATGCAAAGAAGAGCTAGAGTCAGGGATGCAGGCCCATCGCTGGTTTCAGCTCTTATCAGCTCTAAGACATAATCCTCTTATTCTTGAAACTTCCCATCTGTAAAACCTATGTCCCCATCTCGCAGGTTATTAAAGTAACGTATCTGCATGTACTTTGTAAACTACCAAAAAATAAGCTGTTGTTTGTATTACTGCCATGTCAGACAGGAGTAATGTACAACTTAACCGGCGGGGGAGACGGAAAGGATGCCACTGGGGAGCCAGCCCTAGTCACCTCAATGCCTCAAAAATTCTGGAGAGCCCAATTTTGATGACCATGGGTTTTGTCACATTTTTTTTTTCAGTTACAGTTGTCCGGGGCTATTTCCTTGCATTGAGTCTCTGCCACCCATAGGGAAATTATTTATTCATTAATCCTTTCATTCAAGTACCAGTATATTGGTTGAGCATCTACCATATGCCTAGCAGTGTGCCAATCATGATAAACACTGGAGATACAACAGTAATCAAAATAAAGTCCCTGTCCTAATGGAACTTACATTCTAGAGGGGAGACATAAACAAAAAATGAAACCAAATGATAATAGCATGGGATAAGTGCTAGAAGGAAATTAGTGTTGATAGGTGAGATGATGCGGTGGGAGAAACCCACTTTAGGTGGGGTAGTAGTTAAAGGTGGGATGCTGAAGAAGAAGAACGGCAGACAGATTTAAAGTCTCTTTTTTTCCTTCTTCTTTTTTTTTTTTTTTTTTTTTGGTGAGAGTGATTGGCCCTGAGCTAACATCTGTTGCCAAACTTCCTTTATTTTTTTGTATGTGGGATGCCACCACAGCATGGTTTGATGAGCAGTGTGTGGGCCCGTGCCCGGGATCCAGGCCTACAAACTTTGGGCTCATGAAAGCCAGACCACCAGAGCAGAGCCTGCAAACTTAACCATTACACCACCAGCTGGCCCTTAAAGTCTCTTTTGAAGGCAGAGCTGACATAAGTTGATGGATCTGATGTGAGGGATAAGGAAAGAGAGAAATAGAAGATGACTACTAGGTTTCCATAACAGACAACTGAAAGCACTATGTCACCATTTACTTTCTCGTGGAAAATTGGAAGAGGGTTTGTGGAAGTCAAGAGCACCTTTTGGGAGATGTTGATTTTTAAATGCCTGTAAGCTATTCAAGTGTCAAGTTGGAAATATGAACCCAGAACACAAATGTAAGTTCTAGATTTAAGATAAAAATTGGGATGTCATGAGCTTATAGACAGTACTTGAAACCATGGGAATCTGCATTAAGCTGTTGGATGTTACCTTTCCCTTTGTTATTGACATTTTAATTAATAACAGAAGTCTGCAAAACTTTCAAGAATGGATATTTTTTTAAATCCCTATTAGTGAAATTTCAGGAAAACTATAAGTCCCAGGAAAAATATTTCCAGCTAGAAGCTGAGAAGGAATTCTTAGGCTCTGGAAAATCATGCCGATGGGGTGATCTGCTACTCTGAGGGGGATAAGGCGTAACGGAACAAGATAGAACTTAGACCAAGATGGACCTGGGCTTGAATTCCAGCTCTGTCATTGCTAGTTATGTGGCTTTAAGAATGTTTCCTGTCCTTTTCATCTTCTGTTCAATTATCTAAACAATTAAAATAAATATACCCACCTTGTGGAGTTGTGAGAATTATAAATAATATATGCAAAAATGCCTAGCACAGGATAGTGCTCAATAAACAGCAACACTAAATTTCTCTTCTTCCCTGCACCGTGAAATGTCTTGAAAGACACAATCTCTACTTCCACACCTCATTCTCTCCTCAGTTTGCTATAGTCGAGTTTCCCATCCCTCCATTCCACTAGATCTCCTCTTGTCAAAGTCCCCAGTGGTGTTGAATCTGTCCTCAGTTTTGCACCACTTCTCCGCAGCGTTTGACCCACGTGATCACTCCTCCCTTGTTGATTAGCTTTCTTCTCTTGGCTTCAGTGTCACCATACCATCCCAGTTTTCTACGTATCTCACAGAAGGCTCCTTCTCAGTCTCCTTTGCTGGATCCTTTTCCCCAGCTCAAACTCAGTTATCTCAGGTTCAGTTCTGGAGCCCCATTTCTTTTGTGGTCTCACTCCTCCAAAGTAATATTATCCAGTCCTGTTGTTTTAAATACATCTGTAGATTCCCAAATTTACATCTTCCCCTGAACTCCAAATTCATATATTCAGCTGCCTACTTGACATCTTCATGTGATAAGCACCTCAAGTTTAACAGATAAAAAACAAAACTCTTGACCTCCTCTACTCCTCAAGTCTTCCACCATCTTAGTAAAATGGCATCATCAACCTCCCAGTGGTACCCTACCAAAATCCTACCTTTCAGCAGATGCTATTAATTCTATTTCCAAAATACATCCACAATCTGTTTCATCTGTACCACCAAACCCCAAGATCAGGCCACCACCGTTTCTTACCTGGACTGCTACTCAAACAGTCTCCAAGATTCCACTACAATCCATTCTTCCATAGCAGCCAGGGTAAACTTTTTTTTTTTGAAGATTTTATTTTTACTTTTTCTCCCCAAAGCCCCCCGGTACATAGTTGTATATTCTTAGTTGTGGGTCCTTCTAGTTGTGGCATGTGGGATGCCGCCTCAGCATGGCTTGATGAGCGGTGCCGTGTCCGCACCCAGGATTCAAACTGGCGAAACGCTGGGCTGCCGCAGTGGAGTGCACGAACTTAACCACTCGGCCACGGGGCCAGCCCCCTGGGGTGAACTTTTGAAAATCAGATCATGTTGCTTTCATATCTAAAATCTTTCAACAGCTTCCCATTGCACTTAAAATGAAGTCCAAGCTGTTTACCATGGTTTGTTAAGGCTTACATGATTAAGCCTCAGCTTTCTCTCCAACCCATCTCATTATACTCACCCACTCTAGCTACCCTTCTGCCTCACCAGCTTCCCTTCTTTCCTCTACGCTCATTTCCCCTTTGGGGTCTTGCCCTAGTTGTTGCCTCTGCCTAGAACTCCCTGCCTAAGATCTTTTCATGGCTGACCCCTTCTCATCATTCTCAGAGATGCCTTCCCAGATCACCCAGTCTTAAACAGCACCTACCCCCTCAGTCATGCTCTGTCACATAACCCTGATTTCTTTTTTTTATTTGTAATTATTTGAAATCATCTTGTTTATCAATGTGTTTACTTCTGTACTGTCTCCCCTCCACTAGATCACGGGCTCCAGGAAAGCAAGGATCAATCTCTCTTATCCAACCCTACATGCTTAGAACCTAGACAGAGCCTGACACACCACAGACGTTCAAACAGATGTGTCAAATGAATGAATGAACGTAGTCATTGTTGCTCTGCCTAGGTACAAGGCTGAGACTCAGGTGCTGTGGAATACCATCCTATACTTAGTTCAATTTTTGCTACTTGGCCAATTTCCTTCTGCGTTACCTAAATGCCTTTTCTTCTCTTTCCCTGCTCCCACTCACATTTTAAATGTGAGCGTTTCCCAAGGCTCAACTAGTTATTCAATTCTCTCTCTTAAACATCTCTTATTTCTATCTTGTTCTCTCCTGCCCACACCTACTGCCTGACCTCAGGCCCCCTTCATCTTTTACCTCAACATTGAACAGTCTCCTAATTGGTCTGCCTCTGTCTGGTTTCACCATTCTTAAATCCAGTATCTAGTTTCTCTAATACACAAATTTCAGTTAACAGCCTTCCTTCAGAGTTTCCCCCTTTTCTACAGACTCCTAGGTAAGGCGGGGAAGGGTCTTCTGTGATTGCGCCCCTGCCTCCTGTGAGCCTCACAGTTCAGATCTTCCCCAGATCACCCTACACTCCAGCCATTCCAAAAAGACTTTCAAATGCCCTCCTATTTTCACCCCTTTGCTCTGGTACGAACTGTTCCTTCTACTAGAAACGTCTTTCCATCAGCCCTTGCCTCTTACCTCTGTACATTAAATGCGTACTCTTCCTTCAATACCCAACTCAACGATCTCCTCTTCACAAAATCTTCTCCAATCTACCAAATCTACATTGGTCCTTTTTTTCCCCCTTGCTGCCTCTGTAACAAATACATACTTTTGGGGTTTTTTTACTTTTCAAGCTATATGGCAATTATTGATTAGCTTGATACCATGTTCTGAGCTCCTTGATGATAGGAACTATGTTTTATCTTTGTGTCTCTAGCACACTGCCTGGAATATAATAAAATGTTACTAATAAACATTTGTTGATAGAGGAAAATAAAGAAGCTAGAGACAAATGCATTCAGTGACTCAAACATGCATTATGAGAAATAAGTTGTGGGGCCGGCCCTGTTGCCGAGCGTTTAAGTTCACGCGCTCTACTTTGGCAGCCCAGGGTTTTGCCAGTTCAGATCCTGGGCACGGACATGGCAGCGCTCATTAGGCTATGCTGAGGCGGTGTCCCACATGCCACAACTAGAAGGACCCACAACTAAAGTATACAACTGTGTACTCAGGGGATGTAGGGAGAAAAAGCAGAAAAGAAAAAAAAAAAAAGAAGAAGATTGGCAACAGTTGTTAGCTCAGGTGACAATCTTTAAAAAAAACAAATAAATAGGGGGCTGGCCCCGTGGCCGAGTGGTTAAGTTCGCGCGCTCCGCTGCAGGCGGCCCAGTGTTTCGTTGGTTCGAATCCTGGGCGCGGACATGGCACTGCTCATCAGACCACGCTGAGGCAGCGTCCCACATGCCACAACTAGAAGAACCCACAACGAAGAATACACAACTATGTACCGGGGGCTTTGGGGAGAAAAAGGAAAAAATAAAATCTTTAAAAAAAAAAAAAAAAAAAAGATTGGCACCTGAGCTAACAACTGTGGCCAATCTTTAAAAAAAAAAAAAAAAAGCAAATAAATAAAAGAAGTTGTGTTGCCAAACCATCATTTAAAAAGTAGCAAGAGGAAGATGGGCATGGATGTTAGCTCAGGGCTAGTCTTCCTCAGCAAAAAGAGGAGGATTGGCAGCAGATATTAGCTCAGGGCTGATTGTCCTCAAAAAAAAAAAATAATAAAAAGTATCAATGAGGGGCCAGCCCCGTGGCCGAGTGATTAAATTCATGCACTCTGCTTCGGTGGCCCAGGGTTTCGCCACTTCAGATCCTGGGTGCAGACGTGGCACCGCTCATCAAGCTATGCTGAGGCAGCATCCCACATGCCACAACCAGAAGGACCCACAACTAAAAATGTACAACTATGTACCAGGGGGCTTTGGAGAGAAAAAGGAAAAATAAAATTTTTTTAAAAACAAGAAAGAAAGAAAACGTATCGATGAAAGATGTCACACACTATTATTCTTTATTATTTTCCTGAAGGAGTGGTGGAAGAATAGAAATTATATATTCTGAAAACCTGCTTAATTTAGATCACATATCAGAGACTTCGAAATCACACAGTGGTGAGAACTGTTTGTCACCACATTGCCTCCCCTCCATTTGCCACTTCGAAAATGGCCAGTTAACAAAACCCTTTACTTTGCATGCATCTTATAATTGCTTTGATTCAAAAAAAAAAAAAGAAGAAAAAAGCCAGCAGTCTGCTTATTATGAGAGCTCCAGGTTATTTTGGAATTCCTGAACCAAATGCACAAATCAGTTCTTTTAATAGTCCTTGGAATTACGGAGCAACCAAGCAGATGCCAAAAGGAAGAGAGATGCTCAATGTTCTTTTGATGGGGCCTGAAAATACAATGAATGCTAGAACGGTTGCACTGTAGAAAGCACTATAAACATAAGCCTCCTCTTTTTTTTGGTTTTATCTGCTAAAAATGTCTGAAAGACTAAACTGGGATGTACATCTAAACTGCATCATAAGGCCTCTCTTGCCCAAAACAAAACAAAAAATTTCCCCATTTAAGGCTTGTCCTTCCTACCAGTAAAGTTAGCATATTATCTTTAGAAAATCCCTATTAAAAAGCACGTGGGAAGGTTTCTCCCTTGCAAAAATTAATTTTCATTATTCTGTTGGCTGTGTTATTTTGTCAGATTTTTAAAGAGAGACCACCTCCCAAGGGCTAAAAAGGATAGGAAACAGGAAGTTGTTGATGGAAAAGGAAGCCCAAAAAGAGAAGGACAGGACTGGAGGCAACATTCAGTCTGCTTTTGACTAAGGCAGGCCTTGATTTTCACTTAACTTGTGAAATGAAGGAACCAGAGTAATGGCCTCCGAAGGACACTCTGATAAGAGTTAGGATGCAACCTCAAGATTCTCTGGGGCTCAAGACAATTCTCAGTCCCAAAGAAAAACAGACTTTGTTTTGAGCTTATCTTGCAGTGACAAAGTGAAAACTCATGAGTCAATGACCTGCAAAAGCATCAAAAATTAAAAGCAATTTTAGGGGTTCCTAGCTGGGGTGGGACCTGACTTAATGGAGATCTCCCTACATTTGTGTTTTTAATGAAAGTGTGAGAAACCTTAGAACCGAAAACTCCTCTTAAAATGTCAGCACTAGGGGGGCACCCACAGTAATGAAGTGTTTTGCTTGTGAAAACACCAGAAACAACATGAACATGGAACCGCCTACCCTCAGTACACTGGAGTGGAATAGACCCCACATCCAATGGATTCCAGTAAGAACAGCATGAAGTGAACAGGAAAGGCTACAAGATGGAAATGCTACGAAATCAAAATTCCAAGGTAGATACCTTGGAATAGGCTACTGAAGACCAGTCACCAGGGAGGTAGAAACAAGTGACAACATAGGAAGCAAGAAATGGGGAGATTAAAGGCTGACCAGCAAAAAGTTGTTATATTAAGTAAAGTCTCTGTGCCAGATACAGAATAGATTCTAATATGGCTATCAAGAGCAACTATGAACTGAAACTTTTATTTGTAAAGGCACAGTCAAGATTTAAAAAAGCTGTGACCTGGGGCCGGTCCTGCGGCCAAGTGTTTAGGTTCGTGCCCTCCGCTTTGGTGGCCCAGGGTTTCACTGGTTCGGATCCTGGGCACCGACATGGCACTGTTCATCAGGCCATGCTGAGTCGGCATCCCATGTGCCAAAACTAGAAGGACCCACAACTAAAAAATATGCAACCATGTACTGGGGGGATTTGGGGAGAAAAAGCAGAGGGGCAAAAAAAAAAGAGGCAAAAAGGAGAAGGAAAAAAATAAGCTGTGAACATTTGCCTGAAAAAAACACTCTTTAATAATAAGTTGATGGCAACAATACTTATTACTATCAACATACCCCAGTATGTTCGTTTGCTGGAGCTGCCGTAGCAAAGTATCACAAACGGGATGGCTTAAAACAACGGAAATTTATTCTCTCACAGTCTGAAGGCTAGAAGTCCACAGTCAAGGTGCCAGCAGGGCTATGCTCCAAGACCCTGAGTAGAATCCTCTCTTCCCTCTTTCTAGCTTCTGCTGGTGGCCATCAATACTTGGTGGTTCCTGGTTCACAGCTGCCTCACTCCAATCTCCGCCTCTATCATCACGTGGTGTTCTCCTTGTGTGTCTCTCTCCACATGATGTTTTCCTTTTCTTATAAGGACAACAATCATACTGGATTAGGACCCACCCTAATTACCTCATCTTAACTTGATTACATCTACAAAGACCTTATTTCCAAATAAGGTCACATTACAGGTGCTGGGGGTTAGGACTTCAACGTATCTTTTTTTTTCCTCCTAAGGAACATTCACCCTGAGCTAACATCCATTGCCAATCCTCTTCTTTTTTCGCCTAAGGAAGATTCACCCTGAGCTAACATCTGTGCCAATCTTCCTCTATGTTGTATGTGGGTCACCACCACAGCATGGCCACTGATGAGTGGTGCAGGTCCATGGCCAGGAACCAAACCCACAACACCAAAGTGGAGCACACCCAACTGCTAGGCCACAGGGCCAGCCCCTCATGTATCTTTTTGAGGGACACAATTCAACTCATAACACCCAGGATCCTTTCCCTTGATCCAGCCTCCAGTGGGAGTCTAAAATAGGTCAAATCCTAAAATAAAATTGTCCCAAGCTCTAAAAAAAGATTTGTCCCAAGCCCTGTCACTTCCAAATGAGAGCTGACATCTGTCTTTCACCATAACCGATATCCATTTGGTAATCTTATGGCACTAATCTTATGGCCTCCATTTCTAAAGTAGCTTCTCTTTGACTTACACATCATGTAAATGGATAAATACTTTATATGTTCATGTTGTTTTTGTTCTATCTGTATGTCTCTTATTTATAGGTCCGTTCTTAACTAAGATCTCCCTGAGCTCCCAGAAGGCAGTGACTGATGAATGCTTCCTTCTCTTTTTCCTGTTAAGCTCTTTAGAGGGGTTCCCACAGCAGAGTTTTTTGGACCCCTAAAGATATCATTCTTTCGTATATAGCAGCTGGCAGGGTTGACACTGAGTCACGGTGGATTCATGTGCAGTCACACATTCTATCTGGAATCTTCTTCTACCTTCTAACTCAGACTTAGACCTAAGTCACCTAAGTGTAACAGACTCCCGACTCCCTTATAAGGATTTTTCTTTCAGAAGCCGCATTGCCCTCCCTTTAATCTCGCTTCCCTAGACCCATCCTCCCATGAGGACATCAGACATTTCTCTATGTGACTAAATACCAAATATGGCCATGAGCCGGGTTCTCTCCACTGACATTCCTGGGACCCAGGCAAATTAAGAGATATGGTTGAAATTCTGTTTAAGTGGCCCCAGGAATTTTTCCTTCTTTGTCATCATTATCATAATCATCCATATCACTAACATCTGTTGAGTGCTTGACAGGTATTTTCTCATTAAAAGCCCTATCAGGCAGGTACTTCATCATACTAACTTAATTTATGGGTAAAGAAAACTAAGGTACAAGGACATTAGGTAACTGCTTATGCAGAAGCGAGTTGGGAGAGGAAGATAACGGAGTGGCCACAAAGGGCCTCTGAGGAGATGTTCCTTCTCCACGCAGCTCCAGTTTGCTCTTTGCCTAATTCAATGAGCTGTTTCTTCTTTGTTTTTACTTCACTTTATTTCCAAAGAATAATTTTACCAGAAATGTCATGAGTGAACCAATATATAATAATGAGGAGAAAGGTGGGGAAAGAGTGAAAAATAGAAATACTAAATTTAAAATAATAATAATATTAGTGCTAGAGAAAATGGAAAGGAAAGGGGAAGTGCTAAAAAGAAAACTTCTTAAAATCTTTATAAAATCTTGTTAAGAAGTACCTGGGAAGATTTCTCCCATGAAAAAATGAATTCTCATTACTCTATTGGCTGTGGTAGTTTGTCAGATTTTCAGGGAGTAAACAAGGGCATGTAGATTCCAAAGGAGCACATAATCCAGACAGTTTCTACTGCAAGCATAAGACTACAGGTTCCTTGTGCTGCCCTGCATCTCTTCTGGAAGAGGAAAAGATTTGTTAATGTTTGGGTTTTTGTTATCAAAGACATAGCCCATTCTCATGGTGATGTTTGTAAATCAGTCATTTAAAGTGTGCATGAATCAGCCCTCGTTCTGGTCAGTAGGGCTACTTTTCCCTCCTATTTGAATAGAAAAAAAATTAAGTTTATTGATATATGGCTTCTTTTCTACATCACTTTTTATATGAGATAACGTTAAAAATACTGTTTGCAGCGTAAAGTCAATAGGGATGCTGTCACCACTCTGTAGCCCTTACTAAAAATTTCATTTCAGATGGAATTTTTCGCTTTGCTTTTTGTTTGTCTTTTCTTCGTTTTTTCCCTTCCTTTTCCAAGAAATTTATTTATGCTATGAAGTCAAAGTGTCTTAAGATGGAAGAGTTCTTGAGATCGTCTCTGCTAAGCGCTGGGTTGGTGCCATCTTGACAAGCGAGAAGTTTGGCTTTGGTCCCTCATCCTTCTCATCTTTGCTTCATCCTAGCTGTTTTTTGATGAATTTCTCCCCCACCCTCTTGTTATGTGTATATGTTTATATAATTATGACATTTTAATTGTTTAAGGGGACTTTGGTAGATGCAATGGGAAACCTAAAAGAATAAATGTTGATGGGGCCGGCCTCGTGGCCGAGTGGTTAAGTTTGTGCGCTCCGCTTTGGCGGCCCAGGGTTTTGCCAGTTCGAATCCTGGGCGCAGACGTGTCACTGTTCATCAAGCCATGCTGAGGTGGCATCCCACATGCCACAACTAGAAGGACCCACAACTAAAAATACACAACTATGTACCAGGGGACTTTGGGAGAAAAAGGAAAAATAAAATCTTTAAAAAAAAAAAAGAAGAAGAAATGTTGAGGATATTTAAATGGTAAGCATGATCAGGAAGATCTTTTTGGGGAGTGAAGTCTTTTGCTGCTCCTCAAACTGGGTCATGAAGTATTGTGCCACCCTACCTCTATTCCAGGTCCTGATTTGATCTGTTCCCTTCACTTCAGCCAAGACTAAGTTAAACATAGAGTGTGTATGACTAGCAAGAAGTGGGCCTACCATTCGTGTGTTCAATCATGATAGCAGTAGTTTCTAAATTGTTATATTACATATTTAGAACTTACAGATAAGAAGAAAATAGTATATATTAATCTTGGCTGGTGCAATTGAGTACTTACTAAGTGCCAAGAATGTGTTACCAAGCAAGGGTTCACCACCCAATGCGCATAAAGAGCCAATTATTATAGCATCAGCTTTTAGGGAAAGAAAAATACGTTTATTGTGAGATCGATCTGCAAGGAGACAGCAGACATATGCTCTCAGATCTGTCTCCCCAATTCAAGATTTGGGGCAAAATTTAAGAGGTTAGGGAAAACAGGATGGAAAACTGGCTGGCACATGGAAATGCTGGTGGGGCAGGTTTTAATTGGAGAACTTTAAGTATTTAGGGTAAGCTTTTAAACTTTTATGGTAAGGTGGGGAAGGGGTTTTAACACCACATCATTCTGGACGACGGAACCCTTGGCTCTGATGAGAGTCCGACTTGCAAGTTCTGGTCATGTCCTAGTCCTGTGGGTCCTTGGGGAGGAGAATCTTTGGTTCCACAGTCATTTTAGGCCAAGATTTCCTCTTCTGTGCATGCGATGACTACCTGACTTTGCAAGTTTTCTGAAAAACAATTCATAGTCACTCTGTCGATAAGAGATGGGGTCAGTTGGAACTGGTCCTGCTAGGCAAATGGTTACAAATATTCTGACCATCTGACTGTCATTATCTCAGGTAATCTTGTCAAGAACCTTGTAAAGTAGGAATTATCAGATTTAACATAGGAAATTGCTCATATTTGACTGCTTATGACCTATCAAAATAATAATTTCATATTTCAGCCTAATATTATTAGCCATTTTATAAACAAGTAGACTGGGGCTCATAGAGATTAAAGGATTTCCCCAAAATAAGTGCTGGAGCCAAATATCTGAATCCAGGCAATGTGATATCAAAGCCCACAGTCCTAGAGGTACTTGAATGACATAGTTTATAACAGAATGCATTAGGACAAATATCGTATACATTTTTACATTAGAAAGTCTCCAAAAAGTGTTACTTATTCTTCAGATTCTTCATCAAGGACAGTTTCCCTTCTTGAATGAGTAATGCTTTTCCTTTTTGATGCCAAATACTTAAAGCCAAAAATTCAAAGGAAACCGTTGTAATGAAATTGTCCTTTACTTTATGAAAGGCTCTACTCTTCTAGTTAATTAACTGTTAGTCGCCTTTCTGGCCCTTATCACAATGGTTCTGAGGATCATCACAGGACTCCACCCCCCTGGAAATGATTCACCCAGTTAGTCTGTGCAGTTTGTTGGGTGGTTTGGTTTGTAGGAGATTGGGGGTTAAATTAATCCAACTTTAGGTCATCAGTGAGAGAGGGGAGACGTGTTACTGGTTACCACCTATGGAGGCAGCCAAGGAAGGAAGGTTTTTGGCTTTCTGGGTTTTTTCCAGATGAATGTGAGATGATCAGTGACCCTGTTATCTCTAAAATATACTTCTAATTCAGTGAAAAAACAAAAATCAGATGAGACAGTCTGAACATGTATAATTCGCTTGGTCTTGAATGTCTCATAATTGAACATAGAATGGTAAAGGATGTAGAAAGCTATGGAATAAAAGAGACAAACTGGGGGCTGGCCCCGTGGCCGAGTGGTTAAGTTCACGCGCTCCGCTGCAAGCGGCCCAATGTTTCGTTGGTTCGAATCCTGGGCGCGGACATGGCACTGCTCATCAGACCACGCTGAGGCAGCGTCCCACATGCCACAACTAGAAGGACCCACAACGAAGAATATACAACTATGTACTGGGGGGCTTTGGGGAGAAAAAGGAAAAAATAAAATCTTTAAAAGAGACAAACTGGAAGACCATCAGGCTGAAGAAAGGAAGAGCAGATAACCCCACTCAGGAACTGACTGATTACTTTTCAGGATCGTTGGGCGAGGCAACCCTTTACTGAAGAGAAACAACTGAGATATCACACACCTTATTATCTCCACTGAGTTTATTGTTATTGTGTATGCTTTCTTGATCTCAGTTTACCTTGATGAACATATAGTAATCATTCAAAAGGGACACCCTTTGCACAAAATAAAGTCATAATCATTTTGACCCAAATAATTGGCACATGGTTTACAAGAATGCTTTTCAGTTCTATTTGCACATTGGGAACATTTTAAAAATACTTATTCCACCTAAAATCAATTAAAGCAGAATTTCTTTTTTTTTTTTTTTTTTTTGAGGAAGATTAGCCCTGAGCTAACATCTGCTGCCAATCCTCCTCTTTTTGCTGGGGAAGACTGGCCCTGAGCTAACATCAATGCCCATATTCCTCTACTTTATACGTGGGACGCCTACCACAGTATGGCTTGCCAAGTGGTGCCATGTCCGCACCCAGGATCCGAACCAGCGAACCCCGCGCCGCAGAAGCAGGACGTGCAAACTTAACCGCTGCGCCACGGGGCAGCTCCTAAAGCAGAATTTCTATGGGCAGAGATGGACATCTGCATTTTTAAGAGCTTCCCAGGTTATTGTAATGCACAGCCAGCACAGAAGACCCCTGGTCTATAGGAATATATATTTATTTCTATGGCGAGAAGGGGAACTGCAGGATTCAAAGCTCTTTACGGTTTCAGTTGCTTTCCATTCCATCCTAGTTCCCTGTAGAAGAACAACTAATCAATACGATATCCCAATAGGTATGTTGTTTTATAGTATGCATTTTTTGTGATGAACAGATTTAGTTTAACTGCCCTAGGAGAAGCTAGCCCTAGCCCTAGGACTTAGCCAACATAAAATAAAGGAAGTGGTAACCAAAAAAATCTATCTGAACAGCTAGCACCCAGATCTTCGTTTCTAATAGCATTTTTCAATAAAAAGGAATCCAGGCAGGCACGGTGGTGTGGTTAAGTGAGCACATTCCGCTTGGGCAGCCTGGGGTTTGCCTGTTTGGATCCCGGGTGCAGACATGGCACCACTTGGCAAGCCGTGCTGTGGTAGGCATCCCACATATAAAGCAGAGGAAGATGGGCACGGATGTTAGCTCAGGGCTAATCTTCCTCAAAAAAAATAAATAATAAAGAAAGAAAGAAAGAAAAAGGAACCAAGGCTCTTTGGAGAAATGGTTGAGTCTAGGACTAAAGAGCAGAAAATTTACAAGATGAACCTGGAGCATCTTGTAGTGATAGAAAGTGCTCACACACACACATCCAATGAGATGAGAAAGAACACAGGAGCCAGCTGAAAGAGTTCCCAATGAACAAAGCTGGAACAATTTGAATAACAAAGTAAAGTGGTATTGATTATAACCCAAAGTATTTTTTAAAATTCATAAATTGATACTAACATAAATGATTAATTGATTCTATAAATTAATGAGGAGAGAAGAGACAAATCTCCCATATAGAAGAATTCCAAATAATTTATGTAACTACTACTCCCTCAAATAGTTGAACTGTAACTCCCCACTTACTGTGTGTGGTCAGAGCCTTATGACTTCCTTCTAAGAGTACAGTAGGAAAAGTGACATGTGTATAATGTATAATACACGTCACAAGTTGGGATCCCTGGGAAGCAGCCTCTGAGGCAGATTCTCATGCTAGAGATTTATTTGGCAGTGTTCTTGGAATCAACAACTGTGGAAGGGCATTGAAGGAAGCAGGACTGGTTAGGGGAAGAAGTTGATCTGCAATGCAGTCTCAGCCAACCATATAGTGAGTTTTGAACGTGGGATGGCCCTTCAGAGTTGCCCTGATTTGGTGATGGGGGACAGGTCTTTATATGCCCACAGTATCAGTCACTGGATGCAAGTTCCCCTTGGCAGAAGATCTTGACCTTGAGCAAAGCTGCTCTCTTAAGCTGAGGCCATTCACACAGGGGCTGACAACTGAGGGCTCTTGGCTGGCCATGCTCCTAGCAGCTGGGACTAGGTCCTTTACTCCTGAAAAGCATCAGGCAGCACATCACAGTGTCCACCACAACATCAGTTTGTGTGGTATTTTTCACAATAAAAATTGTCTAAAAGAAAAGAAAATGAGTAAGACAGGAAGGCCAAGCTATAAAAGGAATAGTTTAGGAGTGGTACAGAATCTCAGACAAGACAGGACAAAGTCAGGAACCTAAGGTGATGAGGCAGGATGAGGAAGAAAACTGAACACAGAGTTGGGAGTGTCTGTCCATGGAGTAATACATGAGTTTTCTGCTCGTAGAGGTGAAACCAGTGAATCAGAAGTGATTTGGTAATATTACTCAGGCGACTAGGATTAACAGACATAGTGGAGTCAGCTTCAGGGGATGAGTTAATTTGACAAGTCCTAGGAAGCTCATGTTGCTAATTGGGCCTCTGCTTTGTCCCTACCCACTTGTAAGGGACACAGGTGGACAAGGACTTTTATTTTAAGTCTGAGAGATCTGTGTTCCTCTGATTACACACCAGAAGGAAGTCCAATAGGGTAGTGAAAGATACCTGAAGGATTCTGGTCTTGGGGCCAGCCCTGTGGCATAGTGGTTAAGTTCAGTACATTCTGCTCAGCAGCATGGGTTCACAGGTTGGAATCCCAGGAGGACCTACACAGCTCATCAGCCACAGTGTGGCAGCATCCCACATATAAAGTAGAGGGAGATTGGCACAGATGTTAGCTCCAGGCTAATCTTCCTCAAGCAAAGAAAAAAAAATGAGGAAGATTGGCAACAGATGTTAGCTCAGGGCTAATCTTTCTCAGCAAAAAAAAAACAAACAAAATTCTAGTCTTGAAATATGCTCAGATGATAACAGGAGATCACTTAGTCTTCTCTCCTACTGCCAACCACCTCATCATAATAAATGCTACTGTTCATTAATTCTTCGCTATGAACCAGGCACTGTTTTAAGTGCTTTATGTACATTATCTCATTCATTCTTCACAACAGTTGAAAGAGGTAGGTACGATAATAATTTTCATTTTATTGATAAGAAAACTGAGGCACAGGTGAATTAAATCACTTACTCAGCGTCTGCAAGCTAGTAAGTAATAGGATGAACACTGAATCTAAGCAGCTGGACTCAGAGACTATCTTCTGTCTGAAGACTCAGCTGCCTCCCGGAGAGGGGAAAGCATCGACCTCAGTGGTGACAGGAACTCTGTGTACTACACAGCTATCTGGGCAGGGATGCAGCTTGACTTATTGGTCAAGTTGGGAGAGCTGGGTGCTGAGATGCTGACATAGCATTCAGTCAGGGAGGGCGTGCCTTGATGGGGAAGGCTGTGGGGTGACAGGCGGTACGGGCTCTGACGACCAGAGACAGCCTTACCCTGGCTCTGGAAAGTCTCCCTCTGACTCCACAGCAGTCCCCAGGAGCTCCACCTGAGACCCCAAGACTGTTCTATAACACAATCGCTCCCGGTGAGCACAAAAATAGGGAATAATTAGGACCATGACCTGAAGCTCTTGTCTGCAGATGGATTTTGAGAGAGTAAGGGGAGCTGTATCACTAGACAAGGACGGATGTTGGAAATTCCTCAGTTCCTTGGAGAGGCAGCAGAAGCTAAGTGGAAAAGAAAGGAAAAAAATCTGTTCTCTGAAGCAGAAAATTCCAGTACTGGGATGGGAACTTTTAGGGCTATCCCCATAGCAGAGGGGTTAAGAGCCAGACCCTAGAGGCAGACTGGCTGGATCTGTGGCCTGACTCTACAACTGAGTAACCAGGGACCCTGGACAAAATACTGAAGCTCTCTGTGCCTTAAGTGCGGAAAAGATGGCACCCACCCCATAGCACCGCCATGAGAAGCATATAGAGTTAACAAGTGTCAAGTGTTAGAACCAGCCTGACCCAGTTGTTCTAAGTACCCTGTGCTATTGTTATCTCTTCCTGGGTAGCAGGACATTGTTCGCCTTGACAATTCCATTCCGGCCTTTCTTTTTTTCTCCAGGAAATCAGGGTGTGGTTCTGGGATCAAAACCATTCAGAGTGACAAAGTGACTAACCATTCTGTCTGGAAGGAAGACAAGCATCTGAGCTAATAGGCAGGCACATTCTATTCTAACTCTAGAAGAAGCAGGCTAGTTCTGATACCTGGAAACACATCAAAGTTTATGATTTAAAAAACAGAAGACATGATCACACTGGTGATTCCTTATATGTAAAGGAATCTGGTTGCTTATATGTAAAGTGTGGTGGGCTTGTGGTTTCATTGGTGGCTTCGACAGAGCCATGGTTTTCCTCAGAGTGTCACAGGTCTCCCAGGAGGTACAGAGGAGAAGCGGACCGGGCAAGACCCCAGCCCCACTTCAACCACAGCATCTTCACTTGCATCTGTTTTGTATGGAATTGTAACTGTAAGAACAAAATACCTGTGGATGGAAACAGAGGAGAACTCCAGGCCCTTGACTAAAAATGTAATCAAGTTTTTCTTGGAGTAAGAGTCTCAAAGCTCCTCTTTTTTGTAATTAGGGACACAGCCATTAAAATATTATGCCCTTTTCTTTAATTCCTGACAAATCCAAATGAGCACCATTTGGAAAGCAGTGGGGAGGGGAATGAATAAATTGAATTAATTCCTGTGCAGAATATTAATGTAGTGCCACAGAAAGGGAGATGCTTTGCAAATTTAAGGTGGTTAGAAAATATTTCTATCCTTCTTAGTTTAGACAGCTCTGTTTCTGAGAAGCACTTTTCTCATGGCTGATGTCCATGTTTGGTCCAACATGCATGCTCCCAAGGGCGGCGTATCCGTTAGAGACAGTCAGCACAGTGCCTAGGACTCAGGATACTTTTAGGGCCCCACGGAAATGTTTTCATTTTCATTTCTTTTAAAATCAGAAGAAAAAAATATTTTATTATGTGTAATAATAAATTCAGCCTGATTGTAATCATCTTTGTACCAACACAACCATAAAATGTAGTTTTTAACATTTTTTATGGAGGAAGGAGTCCACAAAGGCCACTAGTGCCTGCAGCCCACTTATGTCATAATGCAGCCCTGATGCCTACAGATCCGAGCAGTGACGGCTCACAAAGGGGACCTGATGCACAGAGCCCCAGCCCAGCCCAGACTCCACTTTGAGCACCAAATCCCCAAGATGTGTCCTGGAGCGTGATCGCGTCAGCAGCCTTCCCTGTTTGACCTGATGAATCCCTTGCTGCCTGGCCTATTATGAGAACCCTCCTACTCATACTGGGGTGGCAGAGCAACAGGATGGGCACAGGCTGGGGACCTGTTAGAAAGGCAAACTCTCAAGCCCCACCCAAGATCTAATGAGTCAGAATCTGCATTTTCACAACGTTCTGAGTGAGCTATAAGTACATTGAAATTTGTGAAGTACAGGATAAGGCCAGATGATTCAGATGTAGAGAACAGAGGGCCGCAGAGAATAAAGGCTGACGCTGGAGCGAGATCCATGCCTGAGGGCAAGTGCCCAGGTAAAGAGAGGTCATGCTGAGGCAGGAGAGCCAGAAAGGAAGCGGGAATGGAATTCAAGGGAACACGGCAGAGAGGTTTTGCCTTTGTGGTACTTTTCCCATTGGACTCCAGGAAAGTCTCTTTAACTTCTGCCTGTGTTCGAAGAATGAAAACCTGACCGCCCTCATGATGGTGCTCTGGAGGCTGAAAGGACTGCGCAGTAGAATCATAGTTGTCAGAACCATATTTTCCTCTTCGACCTGGACCGATTCCCACCAGGGCCTGTGCCCAGAACTTCAAGGAGGTGACCAGCAGCAAAGGGAGCCATGGTGCATGGTGGAGCTGTCACCCAGGGAAGTCCCTAAAACATTTTCCATACCTATTGCTTTGTTTTTAAGTTGTCCTTGCTCATAGGAACCAAGGCAGAACAATGCCAGTGGCTAAATGACAGAACCAGTCCAAACTAGAAAGGTCCAAGATGGCAATGGGGTCCCATGTGCAAAAGGTGCCGTGTGCAAGAAGGGAAGATCTGCACATGCCCCCAGTGCCCCCCCACCTGGAGCGGAGAGCCTGCCCCCATCCCATAAAAAGCCTGCTCACCCTCCCTTGGGGAGAAAGTGTTTTAGAGCACAGCTCTGCCTTCTACATTCATTGATCAATGAATAACGTTTCTGCTCCATTATTCCAAACCCCGTCTCATTCTATTGGCACAGGCGACTCCGGGCAAAAGGACCCATGTGTGGGTCACTGGTTCCTTGGGGCTCAGTAACAGAGGCAGAATCCACGCAGAACATCAGAGACACCAAAGAGCAGCTGCACATAACTATCTTAACAGAGAGGTAGGACCAAAATGTCTGCTTTCTCACTGCGCCCTAGACAAAAGGGAGATGGACACTAGCTCTTAGCTTATACTAAGTTTTCATCCAAGTTTTCTCCTTAAAGAGGTGGTTGCATTGTTTTAAAATGTTCAAAAAAACTCTAAAGAAACTCCCAAATTCCTTTCAGCTGTAACACAGCCTGTTTCAGCCCTACCTGCTCCTCTCTGTCTGGGAAAGTTTAGGGGGCACTAGTCACTGCCTTCCTCTCTCCAGCTTCTAACCCGTTGAAAAAATGCACACAAGGAGCTTGAAGATAATAAAAGTACCATACCAACTGGTGAAGCTGAATGGGAAAATTTTAAAAAATTCCCACACCCCTAAGAAAACCCTGATTGCCTTATATCATGGCAATAAGTAGCACTCACAACCTGCTTGAAACCTGTGCAGGCCATCAACAATGTACCTTACTGAACGGCTTTTACAAGCCAACCAATCGGTGTCAGTCCCTTATTCAAAAGTCAGCCAATCACAGACTCATCCCAATAATAACGCCACTGTGACAACCAATCAACAATAGCCTCGGGGCTGGCCCGGTGGCGCAGTGGTTAAGCGGGCACGTTCTGCTTCGGCAGCCCCGGGTTCGCTGGTTGGGATCCCGGGTGTGGACATGGCACCACTTGGCACACCATGCAGTGGTAGATGTCCCATATATAAAGTAGAGGAAGATGGGCATGGATGTTAGCTCAGGGCCAGTCTTCCTCAGCAAAAAGAGGAGGATTGGCAGCAGTTAGCTCAGGGCTAATCTTCCTCAAAAAAAAAAAAAAAAAATAGCCTCACCCAAGTAACCCTCTTCACCCGTAAGTTTCTGCAAATCTGCCAATCCCCGAACTCATCACTTCCCTTATGAAACTGTATCAGCAGTTTTATTGGCAGACTATTCAGAGAGACTGTACCCCTTTTACTACGGTTAGCAATCGATTCAGTTTTGTCATTTTATTTCAAGTATTGAGCAAGGGTCACATCATCCTTTGACACCCTGAACCTAAGAATCTGTCTGAATATAATTTCCCCAACCAGTTGCAGGTGGAGAAGTTTAGTTGGCTAACTACATAGAGAAAAAGGGCACTGGAGAGCCCTGGCATTCTCACTACTGTGTGCATTACCTAGAGGAAGAGAAAGAATTAGAGGAATCCTGGTTTTCACATTGTAGAACGGAAAAATTTTTCCTCTACCTTTTTACCTTCTTTTGGCTGATCTATTGACATAAAACAGAGTAACAGGAGAAAACCCAATTTAATTTCGTATGTATGGGAAACTCATACAGTTCAAAGACAGGCAATTGAGGTTTTTATGCCATCCTGAACTAAGGAGAAGTGGGTAGAGGTCTGGGGCTTCAAAGGGAAGGAAGACAATTCACAGGAAGATGGGATGTAAGACCAAAACGTCAGAGCAAATGTTTGGTAAACAAACGCTTGTCATGCCATGCAGAGACAATGGACACAGAAATTTGAACAAACAGGCCCTGCCGAGCTCCCCACAGCTTACCATACTTAGCCCATATTCTTTGTAGTTATCTCTGGTGATAGCTGTCTTCTCAGACAACGCCCTCTATGTAAATTCTTTTAGGCAGTTAAAGGGGAAGTAAAAAGCTCTTTTTGAGTCTGTCAGGCCTTGATTATCCTCAGCTCAAAATAATCCACATGCCAAAGTGATACATTCTGGGGCAGCCTGCCCTGAAACCCATCACTGTCCAACTGTCCATGGAGTGAGATGTCCACTGGATTCTCTCCATCTCACCAAGCATATTAGTTACTTCTCAGGAGAGGAAGTACAGGGGAGAGGCAAAATGAGAGGATGGAGAGAGGAGGTGGAAATAATACTCCAAAACTGTTCCTTCCAGAGATGGAAGGCTAATCTCCCCATGGAAACAAGAGAAACAGAGCATAAGGGCTCCCCCTAAACATTCTCTATACTAACAGTTTTGCAAACTAGTTGGGAACAGAAGATATAAATGCTTAAAACAATTGAGAAACACTTATAGGTCAAAACAGTCTGAGAAAGACCATGTCATTGGGAGTAATATGGTGCAAAAGGATGTCAAGAGAAGATAGAATTTGAGATGACCTGGGAAAGATGGATCAAACTCATCAAATATTATCAAGCATCGCTGTGTCAGGCAGTGGGTGGGTCTGTATAAACAAAGATAAGCAAGTTACCACCTCTACCCTCAGAAAGCTCATAGCTGGAGTCAGTGGCTCACAAACTTAGCTGCACATTAGAAGCACCTGAGGAGCTTTTTAAAAATACCCATAATCCTGATTTAATTGATCTGGGATGGGTTCTGGGTATCAATATCTTTTAAAACCTCAAGTGTAGGCAAAGAGTTCTTAAAGAAGAAAAAAATAATCATAAAAGAAAAAAATAATTTGGACTTCATTAAAATTAAGATTTTCTGGTCATTAAAACACACCATGAGGAGAGTGAAAAGACAAGCCACAGACTGGATGAAGATATTAGCAATAAATATATCCAACAAATGGAAACAATACAAATGTCCTTCAACAGGAGAATGAATAAATAAATTGTGGTACATTGATACAATGGAATACTACACACAATAAAAAAGAATAATTTACTGATATGTGGAAGAGAATGGGTGAATGTCACATTTTGCTGAGTGGAAGAAGTCACAGACATAAGAGTATATACTGAATAATTCAATTGCTAAAATTTTAAGAACAGGTAAAACTAATTTATGGCAATCTAAGTCATTTTTTAGTGACTTGACTGGAAAGGGACAAGGCAGAACTTTGTAGGCAGCTAGAGATGTTTGTGTTTTGTTTTTTGTGGGTTTTTTGGTGAGGAAGATTGGCCCTGAGCTAACATCTGTACTACTCTTCCTCTATTTTGTATGTGAGATGCCGCCACAGCATGGCTTGATGAGTGGTATGTAGGTCCCTGCCCCGGATCAGAACCCGTGAACCCCAGGGTGCTGAAGAAGAGTGCTCAAACTTAATCACTACACCACTGGGCTGGCCCCAGATGTTTGTTTGTTTGTTTAAATCCTGATTTGGGTGGTAGTTACACAGAGTATGTATAAGGACAATTCTCAGAGGAATACAGTTGTGAACCATCAGCAACCAACAAACCTAGCATCTTGGGTGGGTGGAGGGGGGAAATAAGGGTCTTAGTCCTGGAAGGGAGATCTGGGCAGAGCATCACATCATCTACTGTACGAGGTGATTCTAATGTGGAACCCAGGGCTGAGAGCCATTGGTCTAAGTCAGTGGTTCTCAAAGTGTGGTCTCTGAGCTGCAGCACCAGCATCACCTGAGTATTTGTTAAAATGCAAATTATTGGCACCTACTGAATCAGAAACTCTGGAGGTAGAGCCTAGCACTGTCTTCAGGAGCCCTCCAGGTAATGCTGAGAGGCACTAAAATTTGAGAATAACTGGTCTCAGCGGATTTCCGTAGTGAGAAGGGCTTTTGGAGAAATGGAAGAAAACATGAACATTCCAAAGGTAGACAATTGAAATCATCTATGCATAAAGTAAGGAGGACAAAAAATGCAGTTATTAATAGTAAAAATGGGAAGAAACGACACTGAGGTACTCAAGGATGACTGGCAACAGAATTTGAATCTCCAGTGGTATGAGGAAGGAGAGGATACTAGAGTTTTGAGATTTACATCACTAGGATAATAGCGGTCACCACCCAACTGGGGAAGTCAAGAAGAGAAACCACACTGAGAAACTGGAAAGGAACATGAATTCTGTTTTCTGTTTTGGAGAGTGTGATATTGTGATTTATAATAAGAAATATATATTTGGTCTTCATCCAAAGTCAAGGCACAGAGCTCCTAAAACCCTTGGAATTTCCTAAGTGATGAGTGAGATAAAGATGTTTTTTGTTATGTTAGTGGGGTAACCTAAGGATCGGGGCTGGTTGCCAGGGCAACTAACCTTGTGACTGGAGGGTTGGAACTTTCAGCCCCACCCCTGAGGAGGGGAGACTGAGTTCAATCAACAATAGCCAATGATTTAATCAATTGTACCTAAGTATTGAACCTCCATAAAACCCCAGAAGGACAGCGTTCAGAGAGCTTCCGGGTTGGTGAACCAAAACACAACCATGGGCCACTATGCAGGGCTCCAAACTCCACAGGGATAGAAGCTCCTTTGTTTGATACCTTACCCTATGTATCTCTTCCTCTGGCTGTTGAATTGTATCCTTTGTAATAAACCCATAATCTAGTGAGTAAACTGGTTTCATGAGCTGACCTAGCAAGTTAATCGAAGGCTAGGAGGGGATAGTAGGAACTTCTAATTTATAGCCAGTCTGTCAGAAGCACAGGTAACAATCTGGACTTGTGACTGGCATCTGAAGGGAGGGAAGCAGTCTCGTAGGACTGAGCGTTTAACATGTGGGATCTGATGCTACCTCCAGGTGGACAGTGTCAGAACTGAGTTGAATTGTGGGACACCCAGCTGATATCATAGAATTGCTTGGTGGTGTGAGGGAAATAACCCACACATTGCGATTGGTGTTAGAATTGTAGAGAGTAAGCCTAGGACTTCCAGGTGGAAGTGTGGGACAGGCTGATCCTAGAGATGTAAATTTGAGAGTCAGCACAGGGGTTTTAGATAGAGCCTGGAAAAAGGACAAGAGCAGAGGGATGGGGGAAGGTGTTCAGGACCAGCTGTGGGGCTGGTCAGAGCTTTACCTGCAACCAGGACTATATGCCTTCTTTGGGATTGCTTTCTTAACCTAAGGAACATCTTGTTAAAGAATTTATGATATAATAAAAAATACATGCACGCATATATTCGTGGAAATTAAACAAGACTGTTTTTCTAGATCAACGTTTTCCTGCTCTTGTTTAGGGAAAACTATTCTGTGGGAAGTCAAGAAAAAATATCTAATATGATTCTATTGTTGACTGTTAGGCACTTCAGTCTTTCTCAGGGCCTGTATTCTAGGGTGGTTTGTGAAATGCTAAGAGGAGAATCTTCTTTTTTTTTTAAAGATTTTATTTTTTTTCCTTTTTCTCCCCAAAGCCCCCCAGTACATAGCTGTATATTCTTCATTGTGGGTCCTTCTAGTTGTGGCATGTGGGACGCTGCCTCAGCGTGGTTTGATGAGCAGTGCCATGTCCGCGCCCAGGATTCGAACTAACGGAACACTGGGCTGCCTGCAGCAGAGCGTGTGAACTGAACCATTCAGCCACGGGGCCAGCCCCATACGTGAAGGCTTATTGTTTTTTTTGTCAGAGGAAGATTATCCCTGAGGTAACATGTGCCAATCCTCCTCTTTTTTTCTGAGGAAGACTGGCCCCGAGCTCACATCTGTGCCCATCTTCCTCTACTTTATATGTGGGACGCCTACCACAGCATGGCTTGCTACGGAGTGCCATGTCTGCACCCGGGATCCGAACCGGCAAACCCTGGGCTGCTGAAGCAGAACATGCGCACTTAACTGCTGCGCCACCGGGCTGGCCTAAGAGGAGAATCTAAGACAGTTTCTCAAGCTCATTTGACAAGAGAAACTTTTATTCTTGGAGCACTGATAACATCTCCTGAAACCAAAGTTTTGCTGAATAATTTGGAAATTACCAATCAAAATTAGGCTGCTAAACTTGCAGCATCAGAATCACATGGAGCACTTCCCCACCCAAGGCGTGAAGAATCTGTTTTTAACAAGATCCCTCAGGTTATTCTGAATTGCAGTCAGGTTTGGAAATAGCTGTTTTGGATCATTTCTAATCCTCCTTATAAGAATACAAAGTGTTGGGGAAAGGAGAATTTAGAAGAAAAAAGAAAGTTGTCAGAAATGTGTTTGGTAGAAATCAAGCAAGAGGAGGCATAAGAAAATATCATTGAATGTTGACTAAGACAAGGTCACAAGTGAGTTTATTGCATGTTTTGGTCCAGGGAAACTGAATTCCACCCACTTCTCCAGCACAACGCTCTTTTGTAGCTGTTCACCCTTCCACTTATAGACTATGAGGGAAAGTTACTTGGCACTGTTAGAGTGTAAACTGAACCTGACCCATCTCAAGCCTTGTGTTTCCCTCTTCCTGCTCCTCAGCCCCATCACCTGGGGCACTCATTTTCTTTCGCCTATCAGGCCTCAGCTCAAATGCCTCAAATGCCTCAAAAGCCTTCCCTGGCCACCCTGAGTGGTCTCACCTCGTTAGTATCTCATTCCCTTATTTATTTCCTTTTACAGACCTTTTAGAGGAAAACTTTTTTAAAGATAAGTCTAAAATACAACTGGATATTCTCTCAAATGCTTGACCAACTCTGCATTTTAGTCATCCTCTTGCTTCTGATGCCTCACCACCCTTCACTCGGCATCTTGGATTTGTGTACAGACACCTCTCCCAGGGTTTGGGCATGGATTTCCAGGTCTCTAGGATTCGTGTCAAGCTGAAGCTAAAGACCTTTCAGGCCTCTGGCACTTCTGCCTGCCCCAGGCTTGCTCTAACCATGAAGAGAAACTCTGGTTCCCCTGAAGTTTCACCCTCTCTGCCTGGGAAAACCCAGTTTCCCTTTTCTGTGAACCACAGAGGGGGAAAAACTCTGCCTCTTCCTCTTTCTGCTGGCTCTTCCTTCCCCTCTTCTCCCCCAGCGTCCCCCACCCCAGCCTCCTCTGGCCCAGGCCCAGCCAAAGAATGCCTCAGAAGGCCTTTCTTGTCTCCCATCAGGCTCTGGACTCTAGTGGAAACAATTCTGAATTTGCAATAAAAAATATGTTAAAGAGTCCTAACTACATAGAATCTCGGCTTCCTCAAAATTGTTTACCTCACAATAGGATTTTATATGGGAAGATGAGCATGGTAAAATGCAGGATAACTTTTATGAAATGTAACCTCTGTGACTTGTAAGGCTAGAAACACCATCTTTTTTCCCATCTCATATCTGCCAGGGTTGCCTGCTTGATTTGCATACAGATTTGAGTTACAATAAATTCTTCTCAGCCCAGTGCAGGCTAACCACCGCCCTGGTCCCCAGATCAGTCCCCATTACACCCTCAAACCGCCAGATACTCCACCTCGGTGGAGCCCTTGCTTTGATATGCTTTCTTATTTTTTCACAAAAATTAACAAAAATAAATTTAGTGTTTTACTTAAGTAGAAGATTGGAACATTCCAGGGTTTACACATCTTGTATTTGTTGTTTTGTTTTGTTTTATTTTTTTCTGAGGAAGACTAACCCTGGGCTAACTGCTGCCAATCCTCCTCTTTTTGCTGAGGAAGACTGGCACTGAGCTAACATCCATGCCCATCTTCCTCCACTTTATATGTGGGATGCCTACTGATGTGGGGTTGGTGAGCCGAGGAGTCAAAAGAAAGATTTCTTGGACTCTCAAGATCTGGCAGTAGTGCTCTTTTATGTAGAGAATAGTGTGGAATAGCATGGGGACAGGACCCATGGGCAGTCAGGCTGCTGCGTGGGGACAGGGCCCCCGGGCAGGAGGAGCTGCTGCTGCTGCCCCCGCTTCTGCTGCCAGACATGGGTGGAGAGTAAGGCTAAATTTAAGGCATAGATATGTGAGCCATCTCTTTACAAGACAAGGGAAAGAACATGCAAAAAAGTTAAAATGATATCAGTGCAGGTGGGGTCTGGCCATTGGGTGGTCCCACAACTTTTAGATAAGAATCAAATCGGATTAAGTAAAGGCCAGAAGCCACCACCCTAAATCAGTTGCCAGACAGTAACCAACTTAAGTTCTTGCCTTTGCCATTGATTAAGAGTTTCTAGAGATAAGGTCATCCCCCTTCTTCCTGGCACAGAGAGGGAGGCAACTTTACAGATGGAGGTTTCCCTTACAAATGTAAATGTTTCCCAACAAAGGGCAAGCAAACTCCACTCCTCGGAGCCTGCTTCTCATCTGCAGTTTTAAAAGTAACCAGCCTAAAATCCTCATCACCTACCACAGCATGGTGTGCCAAGCGGTGCCATGGCCGCACCAGGTATCTGAACCAGCGAACCTGGGCCACCAAAGCGGAAGTGCGCACCTAACCACTGCACCACCCAGCCAGACCCCTAACATATCTTAAATTATGTAAGTACTCAAGTACTTTTTTCTTCCTTTTGCACTCATTAGCACCTCTTCAAGGAAGTAAAAGTGAAACCCAGGAGTTCTCTTTAGCTCTAGGAAAGGGTGCCAGGGGCAAAAGAAGATTAAACTTGATTAAAATGTGCCTTGCAATTTAGTGCATTTCTGTAGGCTGTTTTTACCTCCCATGAGCTCTGGATTGAATCAGGAGGCTCATTATCCCACCAACGACTTTTAACAGAATCGTACCAGAAAACAAGAGAATTGCTAGACTTACATATTGAAGAATAGGCCTTGTCTGTGATAAGAAAATAAGAACAAACGGACTGTATAATTGATTACTACCCAAGATGAAAATCAGTTATCATTTATCAATGACAGGAAAATTTTACCTATTATTGTATTAGGATTCTCCAGGGAAACAGAACCAGTAGGATATATAGATAGATATACATAAGAGATTTATTATATGAATTGGCTCATGTGGTTATAGAGGCCAAAAAGTCCCACAATCTGCTGAGCTGCCATCTGCAAGCTAGAGAGCCAGTAAAGCTGGTGGTGTATTCATTCTGAACTCTTGAGAAGCGGGGAGGGGCATTGGTGTGAGTCTAAATCCGAGCCTGAATGCCCAAGAATCAGGAGCACCAATGCCCAAGGTCAGAAGAAGTTGGATGTCTTGGCGTCCTCTGCCTTTTTATTCTATTCAGTCCCTCAGTTGATTGGATGATGTCCATCTGCATTGGCAAGGGAGATCTTCTTTACTGTCTACTGATTCAAATGCTAATATCTTCCAGAGACACTTCATAAACACACCCAGAAATAATGTTTTATCAGCTTACCAGCTATCTGGCCAGAGAAAGACACCTAAGAGCAGACAATGAGGCCAAATGGAATGAGACCTTTACCCAGCAGAGAGGACAGGTACTACCAATCAGAGTCTCCTCCTGGCAAGCTTGAACTGGAGATACCCAGAGTAGTTAACCCATCCATCATGAGGGAACAAAATCCTTGAGTAACCAGAAAACCCTCAGGGAAGTGAAGAGACCAGCTGAGTGGTGCTTACCTTCCTCCAACCACATCCTCTCTAGCTTATCTTTGTTACTTATTTTCGCTTTTTCAGACAATTGAGAAGGGGGAGGAGAGTAGGCTTGAGTTCATTGATTTACAACTTTGGAAGTGGTAGCAGCAGGAGCAGAAAGGAGTTGAGTCATTAATGGCTAAATAGGGGTTGATGAGATGAGCAGATAACCTATATGTCAGAGCAGCCTTGGTCCAGTCTGGAGTGATCTTCCGGGTCCTGAAGGCAGTCTGGTCTCCAAGAGGCTGAGATGCACTTAGGCCTCTAGTTTTCTAACTAGAACTCGGGGAGTTCCTATTCTTGAGCTCTCATCATCTGACTGAGATCCTCGTCTTCCTTAATTCCCCAGTTTCCTTATAATAAATACCTCAGAACTGAGGTAACTCCAGTCTGTCTCTGTTCTTTATAACTAAAAATTATAACTAGCACAGAAACTAAATTCAGCTTTTTGGTTTTGGGTTTTTTTTTTTGTTTTTTTTTGAGGAAGATTAGCCCTGAGCTAACATCTGCTGCCAATCCTCCTCTTTTTACTGAGGAAGACTGGCCCTGAGCTAACATCCATGCCCATCTTCCTCTGCTTTATATGTGGAACGCCTGCCACAGCATGGCTTGACAAGCAGTGCGTAGGTCCACACCCGGAATCCGAACCAGTGAATCCCAGGCAGTCAAAGCAGAAAATGTGAACTTAACCGCTGCGCCACCGGGATGGCCCCTAAATTTAGTTTTCATCATGGTGAATATTTTTTTCTTTTTGTGAGAAAGATTGGCCCTGAGCTAACATCTGTTGCCAATCTTCCTTTTTGCTCCAGGAGGACCGTTGCTGAGCTAACATCTGTGTCAGTCTTCCTCTATTTTGCATGTGGGATGCTGCCACAGCATGGCTTGATGAGCAGTATGTGGGTCCACACCCAGGATCCAGTCCTGTGAACCCTAGGCCACTGAAGCAGAGCATGTGAACTTAACCACTATGCCACTGGGCTAGCCCCTTTCATGGTGAATATCTGTCCACCATGAAAACAAACAAAAAACACTTACTGGGGCCAGCCCGGTGGCCGAGTGGTTAAGTTTACATGCTCTGCTTCAGCGGCCCAGGGTTTCACCGGTTCAGATCCTGGGCATGGACATAGCACCCACCACTCATCAAGCCATGCTGAGGCAGCATCCCACATGCCACAACTAGAAGGACCACAACTAAAAAAAATATACAACTATATACCGGGGGCTTTGGGGAGAAAAAGGAAAAATAAAATCTTTAAAAAAAAAAACAAAAACATGGGGCTGGCCCCGTGGCCGAGTGGTTAAGTTCGCGCGCTCCGCTGCCGGCGGCCCAGTGTTTCGTCGGTTCGAATCCTGGGCGCGGACATGGCACTGCTCGTCAGACCACGCTGAGGCAGCGTCCCACATGCCACAACTAGAGGAACCCACAACGAAGAATACACAACTATGTACCGGGGGGGCTTTGGGGAGAAAAAGGAAAAAATAAAATCTTTAAAAAAAAAAAAAAAAAAAACAAAAACACTTACTACTCTCAATCATTTTTCTTGCTCCTTTTTTTTTTTTTTTAAGAAAGCGACTCTGTTTTAGGTGATACACAAACATAAAATAAAGAAAACCTACTTCTGTTCTAATCATGGTGCAGTAAGTGTGCTTTCTCAATGGGATATAGTCAACTACAGATGAGACCCTGTTAGGAGTTTCTCTTATTAAAATGTGACCCCTTAAAGTTCCAGATGTTTGTAGTGCCTAAAATGAGTTTCACTGATGTTTGCAAGGGAAGGTAGGGAGGAATTTTATATGACTGGTCATGGAGGCTATTTTTATATATCATGTTTCAAATTTGTTACTTGTGATAACAGGTATGTGATAATCATGTATGTGTGTGTGAGAGAGAGTGAATGAATTGTTTCAAAGATAATCATTCTATTAGTCAAAGTTCTTGTATATCTTAAGTTTACGATAATACTAATAATTTAATGCAATTTAACCTATAATTCAGTGACTTTATCTTGTTGTTGAGGGTGACTACCAGAATATACCGCACAAGCATATTTACTTTCATGTTTGAAAATTGAGTAGGTGATCTATAAATTTAGGGTGTCTAATCCATGAAGGACATGATCACACTTAATTACAATGTGGTAAAGACAAATATTTAGCACCAAAGAAAAGAAAAATAATCATCTCAAATAGAACTTCCATTTTTGTAGGTCTCCAGCATTTCCTCTTTCTATTTTATTTTTCAAAGTTTTCAGGTTTAGTGAGTCTAAACGTCAAAGTGTATCACGAGAAGATATCACATTCTTACATTACTGTGTTTTACTATATTACTTTTTTTGGAGCATTTAATGTTTGCTTGTTGTTACTATACTCAAACAAAAAGCCTGCATGCTTAAATAAAAACCAGGCAAATCATTGCAATAAACTTTGTTTTTGTTTTTAGTTTAGTTTGTTTTCTTAGTTTAGTTGGGTTTGCTTGTTTGTTGCCTTTTATTTGTAAAATTCAAACAGTGAAAATACTTTTTGCTGCCTGGAAAAGCACAAAGTACTTTAACCTGACTTATATCATTCAGTTATATCCCACTCCCCATCCTCATTACCTCATCTGTTGAGTTGGTCACTCCTTTCCACTCCCTCAGGTCTGTAGCACCTGGCTCTCAGCCTGCCCCTCCAGCTCTTGTCATTAACCTAAACTATATCAGTGTTCACTTGATAAGCATTCAATATCTTGGCCTCTCACTTAATAACCTTACCCCAAGTGACTTTCTCCAACCCAGCTCAGTCACCTTTTCATTAAAGTCACACCCACCTCAGATTTTTTTCTATTCCTGCCCCAACTCCTGCTCCCACATCAAAATCACTAATGTAGACATCAGTGTGGAACCACAATAACCTACTATTTTAGCTTCTTCTTTAGGTTATCTTCAGGCCTCTTATCTTCTTACTCCACCCTCTATCTGGATGAGCTCATCTACCACCATGGCTTAAATGCAACTATGTGCTAACAACTCCCAAATTTATATGTCTAATAATTTATACGTAAACCTGTCTTCTCAGCTCTAGACACATATTTTCAACTATCTCCTCAACAGATCTTCTCCCACAGCTCACAGGCATCTAAAACAAAGCATTCAAAATCTTTTGCTCCTAAAATCTGCTCCCTGCTAATCTTTCCCACCTTAATAAATGGTACCCATGTTCACTCAGTTGGTAAGACCAGAAACCTGAGTGTCATCTTGACAATTCTCTTTTCTTCACTTCCTATCTCCAATCCATCATCAAATTTTGTGCCTTTAAAATATCCTTTGATACTTCTATCTTTACTACCTTTTTCCCCTTTCTGAGCCATCAAGTCTTGCCTGGACTGGAGCAGTAATGTTTAACTGGCCTCCCTTCATCCACTTTTGCAATTTCCCACCCATTCTCCACATGGTATCCTGGGGTATGTAACTCCCCTGTGATATTTTCATTGCCCTTAGAAAATGTTCACAAGTTTCGCCATTGCTGAAAAGGCCCCCTGTGATCTGCCCCTTACTGATCCTTCCAGCTTCATCTACCCCCACCTCCCTTGGTTCACATGGCTTTAACCAAAACCCTTGTCTTTCAGTTCCTCAAATCCGCCAAGATTATTCTCCTATGTTTGCTTGGCCTGGAGACTCTTTCTTCAGTCTTCATCTTATCATCTCTATTCATCTTTAAGGTATAAGCTTTATTGATTCATTTAATAAACAGGTTATTAAGTACCTACTCTGAGCCAAGTTCTGTATTGGGCTCTGTGAACACAATAGAAGGCAAAACAGACCTAGATCTTATCCCATGAAGCTTATAATTTAGTTGAGGGAAGTGGACAGCAACCAAATAACATACAAAGAGATGTGGAGTAGCTCATAGTGCTCAGGGAGCCTGTGATGGGGGATTTGGTCTGGTCAGGAAGGTCAGAAGACAGAAGCAACAAGTGAGTAGAGAGCTGAAGAAAGGTGATATTAAACAGAAAAAAAGGGGTTAGAAGCAGAGTAAATTCCACATTCAGAGGCCCAGTGGAAGTGTGATCGTGGGGCTTACAATGAACCAAAAGAAAGCCAGTGTGGTGAAGCTGAGAGAATGAGGGAAGCATGGTAAGACATGAGCAAGAGATGCCAAAACATGCACAGCAGAGGTAAATGACTCTATAACCTCAGAGACTGGGCAGATAATGTGTGAAATGACAAGAGGGAGTGGCAGAACTTATGGTAAAACAGAGAAAATAAACCTTGCCTGCAGGCATTCAAATTCCATTTGAATTTGAGAAAAACAGCACTGTACCGCAAAAACATATATATTTCACCATAAATTTATCCCCCAGATATGGTCTTGAAAATCATTCTTGAGAATTTTATCTTTATCTAAAAGCTATATAGGAAGCTGCTAAAATAGGAGTTACATGGGGAGAGTGACACTAACAGATTTTGTATTTTGAAAAATACAGTGCTTTGGAAAACTGAAAAAGAAAACAAAAACAATGCTGTAAATCATATCCTCATGTGATGAGATATTGCACCCATGAAACAAAACAGGGTGTTCCTTCTAGCTACAATATGGTGAATAGATTGGAGGTTCTAAGTAAAGTCGGTAAAGTGAACACATGTATCCAATTTTTCTTCCCTCAGAAAGCTCCACTAAAGGGAACCTTTTAAAAGATTAATAAACACACAACAATGTGGAAAAGAGGAAAGGATACAACAGCACCAGAAATTTTGAGCCTAGAAAGCGGATGAAGGATTGCAGCAGACTTGGGGACCTCAAAAAGCCAGATCCTAAACTGGTGGTGGCTAAAGCTGGGAATCAGCCTCAGTTATACCCATGGAATCCTCAAGGGTCCATGACTTGATAGTATCAAGTACCTCTGGAAATGGAGGTGAAGTGGGGCCCAAATCAGAAGGACCAGATGAAGGCGGTTTGAGAAGCAGGTAGATCCTTAGATCCCATCCCCTACTTTGTGCTGCTGAGCCACTGCCCCATCCCCACCCTGGGAGAAGTCTAGAAGTTTATTCTCTGGGGAAGGTAAAATAAAAGATTCTGGACTGGTGGATACCAAACATAGCTGAGGGTAAAGATAGCATGCCAAAAATGGGACCTAAAGGAACATCTGGATGGTGAATGTTGAGATATCCAGGCTTCCTCCTTTACTTGGCTTCTAAAATACTGTTAGCCAGGCCTTTCCTCTTCTGGCAGGAGATTAGAAGGCTCTACTCTGGGGATTCTGACCGAAACAAGATGAGAATTACAAAATGGCCCAATCAGATGTTCCTAAAGCAAAACTCTACCAGCTAGTCAAACACTCATAAACATAAGCAGATAACAAATAAAAGGAAAAACTAAGTAATCAGGTTACTCAGGGCTGTTACTTAAAAAGTATGACAAAAAAGAAAAGATATGTAAATATAGGAAAGGAAAGATTTTTAAAAAATAGAGCACCAATCCAGGAGGTAGACCATACAAATAACTGGAGTTGTAGGAAAAAAATACAGAGAAAGTCTAAGAATGAAAATCATTAATGAAATAATTTTAAAACTTTCTCAGAACTGAAGGACATGATTTTCCAGATTGGAAGGACCCATAGGGCCCACTAAAATGGATGATAGTGGACCCACAGAAGTCATTTTTTTCCCAGAAGATTAGTCCTGACCTAATATCTGCCACCAGTCCTCTTTTTGCTGAGGAAGACTGGCCCTGAGCTAACATCCATGCCCATCTTCCTCATCTTTATATGTGGGATGCCTGCCACAGCATGGCTTGATAAGCAGTGCATAGGGCCACACCTGGGATCTGAACTGGCAAACCCCAGGTTGCCAAAGTGGAGCATGTGAACTTAACCGTTGCACCACTGGGCCGGTCCCCACAGAATTCATTTTATTGTGACATTTCAAAATATTGAGGACAAAGAGAAGGTCTCATACAAAAAAAATTCTAGAGACAATGTAACGATGCCTTCAAAATTCTGAATGAAAATGAATTCCAATCTAGAATTCTATATCCAAACTATCCATCTAGCATGAGGGTCAAATAATGATGCTTTCAGATATGTACGGTTGCAAAAATTTACCTCTTAGATACTTTTTCTCAGGAAACTTCTGGACAATATGTTCTATAAATACAAGAGTAAATCAAAAAATAAGAAGTCACTGGATAAAGAAAATATGAGGTCTGACACAAAATAGAGTTCAAACAGAATCAACACAAAGTACTAAAGGAATCTCTGGGAGAATGAGAAAGGGAGCTGCCAAGGGAGATACTTATGTATCTGACAAAGCGGGGAACATATCCAGATTAGAGTGCAGTGTGCCTCAAGAAATAGGACATATTGAGGTCCATAAGGATAAAAATGCCTGCTGCAATGTGAGGGCTGAGTGCTGAGATGAGCCTGCCTCAGATCTGTGTCTGTACTTGGTTTGCTTTGACTGTGTGCGGATGAAGTTTCTGCTCTCTCCTCCATGCCCAGGGCAAGGACCATCTGAGGACATCTGTCCCACCACACAGAACACTGCTTCAGCCTAATCCTGAGAGCAGGAGGTTGGCCATTGTGAGCTTAGGATCAGAACACACGAAGAAGCCCACCTCCCCCTTAACTCATTGCTCTCAGACGTCTCAAACCTGGCCCAAATTCTAGTGCCGACTGGTAGCCGAGTGTTTCCTGGGACTCACTCATGGCCTTTCCCCCTGACTTCCCCTGACAGAGCATGTGTAAACTTACAGAAATGCTGAAGCCAGATTATAACCTAGAGATAGTTTAGTTGATTTTCTTCCAGAAGGCTTTGCTGACCTTAAACAAATAAACAGCCAGTTTTTTCTCCAGCGAAAATGGATTCATTCGGGATCAGCAAAGAATTGCAATTCGGAGTCTGCAACCATGGTGAGCCATGTGCAAGTCCTGAGCAGCAAAGGGAGGAGAAAATTTTATAGAGGGGAAGAGGAAGTTGGGAGGACTGTTGTAAACCAAGAGTGCATTTGAGGAGACTAGGAGTTTGAAGTGTAGTGGCTTTTCATTGACTGAGTTATAATAGTCCCTCATTGACTGAGCTTCTTGCTGGTTAGGAACAGGAAATCTTTCTTCTTCCTGTTGGGCTCTGCTGTAGATGTAGGACATGAGAGCTCCCCCTTTTGGCCTCCTGACTCCATTTTAATGATGTTTCTGTTTATTAATTTCCACCACTTCATTTATCATTGGCAATATTGTCCTGTTCTTACACAGTGAAATATATGCTTGAGCATCAAGGTTCTTAACTGTTGTTGATATAAACTGTTGTTGATAAAATAATAAAATATTATATGAAGGAAATAAGCAGCACAGAATGATACACACTGAGTTCATGATAGTGTTTATCTTACAGAGAGAGGGATAGACAGAGAAGAATGAGATGAGGAAGGAAGACCGGGAACCTCCACTATGTAAGTAATGCTTTATTCATAAACATGAGATCTAAAGCAAATATAACACAATGCTAGTTAGCATTTGATAAAGCTGGGCTGTGAATATGCAAATGTTTATTATATTAATCTGCATTCTTGTCTGCATATTTAAAGCGTTTCATGGTGAAATCAAATTTATTTTTAAAATGAATTAGAAGGAGGCTAGACTAGAAACTTAAATGTCGTTTCCTAGAATCAGTCTCCTTTTAAAATGAGACTCTGATTCTGCCCCACTTTCAACCTAACAAGTTAGCCTGCTACCGTTTCATGGATGCTGGCAGAAAACACGATATGCCTTCCTCAGAGACAAAAGGCTTATTACTCATGGTACATCAAACAACAAAAGCATCCACATATTGGCATTAGTTTCTCTTGTCCCCAAGACTCACTTGGCAACACAGATGGATCCAGATGGAAGTCCACATGTGTAATGGGTGCATCACAGAAGAGGAATCTTGATCTTAGGGAACCCAAATCTTTTATAATGGGAAGTAAGCATGCCTATGCTTTGTTCTGGTGGGAGAAACTATCTTCCAAGGTTGTTTGCTATGCAAACTTCTTTTGAAAAGATAGTCCAGAACAAAGGGTAGTCAGTCTGCTTGCAAGATGTGCAGAAATATGAAAGACTCATTGAGAATTATCTCCCAACCTGTACACTCAAAAATTATGATGTATATTTCCTTCATTGCACTTATCACAATTGTAATTACATAGTTATTTGAGTGATTATTTGTTTATTATCTGTTTCTTCTCTAAATAATAAGCTCTATGAGGGCAGAGACAATGTCTGTTTTGTTCATTGCTACATCTCCAATGACTAGTAGAGTGCTGACATATAGTAGAAGCATACTACATGTTTTTTGAAGAAATACTCCTGCATTATTAGACTTGCATACACTAGAGACACAACCAGAAGAAAGATGAATGACAGGTTATTGATGTCACAGGTATAATGTACTTTAATGCTAATTCTTGACATTCATCCAGCACTTTTTATTTTATAAAGTACCTGTCATACATTATTTCATGCAAGCTTCACAATAAATCTTTGGATTGGATGAAGATGTTAAATCTTGACCAAGATCACTGGACTTTTTTAAGTGAAAAAACAGGCCTAAAATCTGTGTATTTGAAGCCAATCTCTTTCGTATATTTAACAAGGCCTTTTTATCCATGACAGCTACAAAGTAGGACAATGTCAAAGCAAACTGGGGGAAATATCTTTTTAATGTTTCATTTAAATGAAAAGTGAAGCATTCGTGGAAATATTGTATATATTCATTACAATTATCCCGGTGAAGATGAGTGAGCAGATTTCAATTTCCATCAGACGGTGAGTTACAAATAACTATGCTTTATGAATTTATAAAGTGTGCAACATTTATACATCATGTTATCCTCACAAAACAAGTGTAGTAAATATTACCATTGTTCCCCTTTAACAGATGATAAAGTTGAGATTCAGAATGATTTCCCTAATTGGCAGAAATCATCCAGCTAATTCTCCCATTAGTTAAAATATAGAAATGTTAGACTGAAAATGTGATGCTTTCTTATAAAAGGATATTACCCTCCCAAGAGGCAGACATCCCTTTCTTTAATACCATCAAAACAGCCTAATCTAATATGTTCTGCTATACATTAATCTCTTACTTTGTGTCGAATATTGTAAAATTAGGAAACTGTTTCCTAAAATAAGACAACTCATCTAAGAAGTGGTTGGTATATAAACTCACAGAAGCCATCGCATGTATACCTATCTTTAGAATTTAGATCTTCTTGGGAAATATTAAAATTTAGATTAAAAATAAATATTAGGGGCCAGCCTGATGATGCAGCGCTTAAATTCACACATTCCGCTTTGGTGGCCCAGGGTTCGCTGGTTCAGATCACAGGTGTGGACCTACACACTGTTCGTTAAGCCATGCTGTGGCAGGCGTCCCACATATAAAATAGACAAAGATGGGCACAGATGTTAGCTCAGGGCTAATCTTCATCAAAAAATAAGTAAATAAAATAAATAAATAAATAAATATTAATAGTTTAACATTGTAACATGCCTTAAAGTCACACTTCAATCATGAGATAGGCAGTGTAGCAGATTAAGAAACACTTGGGGCTGGCCCCATGGCCAAGTGGTAAAGTTCACACACTCTGCTTTGGCAGCCTGGGGTTTCACCAGTTTGGATCCTGGGCACAGACCTAGTACCACTCATCAAGCCATGCTGAGGTCCCACCTAGCAGAGCCAGAAGAACCTACAACTAGAATATACAACTATGTAGGGGGGCTTTGGGGAAAAGAAGAAAAAAAAAAGATTGGCAACAGATGTTAGCTCAGGTGCCAATCTTTAAAAAAAAGAAATACAGAGAAGTGTAATTTAAAATCTATATTTCCTCCTTTCATCCGTTGTTTCAATATGTTTTACATCCAAGCTCATATATATAAGGAAAACATTTCTCATTTGTGCCATTTATTTTGCACTTATCACACATTGCTTCATAGGCTTATCTTCTTATACATTGAGTTCTAGCCCCTTACAACCAGAATGTAAGTTACTTTAGGACATGGATCATGATGGGTAGTTTACAATTCTCTCTCCTCTGGCTCTCTGTTTCACACATTTCAAGCCCAATTTGAGTGAGTTCCTGGCTTTGCTGTCTCTATTCCTCTCCACATTTAAAGTCACCTGCAAAGTTAGCCCTACTCCGTTCCCAGGGCTAATATTGCTGAGGCAAGAGTAAATCAATATCCTTCCAAAATGAATATTTTGTGGTTCATCCTCAAGGCTAGTCCAACCCTGCCGAGGTGCTCCAAGTTTTATGACTGGCCTCCCACCTCCAGTTGGGAACCCCAAAATGCCCTCACATGCAAAACCTCCCTTTCATTCTATTGTTCTCATGTTCCTAATCTGATAAATTTTCATAATACTTCAGCCCCTGGAAGGGAAAAAGGCAAGTTGAGATTGGCTTTCTCCCTCAGAGAAAATCTGAAATGTAAATTACACCTCAGAGTTGTTCTGACCCGAGGCTGGAGAGCTGGGTTTTCTTACTCCATCATCTGATAGCCATTGGTTAAGAGCTGCCCCAGAGGACCTAAATCCCCAGCTCTGTGCTTGCTGGCAAAGCAGCCCCTGCAGCACAACAGCAGTCCTTCAAAGAATAATTGCAGGTTCTGTGAAACAGACAAAAAGCACCAAAGCACAGAAATAGTCAAAGTGATCTGAGAGGATCCATTCAGAGCACTTACAGTGTCCCCTACAGCTCCATCCATCTGTTGTGTACTGGTTTGATGTGATTTCAAATCTACTTGTTTATGACTTAAATGAAGTTGTTTTCATCCACTTGTTTACAAACAAAGACAAAAAAAGTTGTTTTGATATAAGATTGAAGTAAATTGTATCAGGATGTCATCATCTCATCTGTCGTCGTTGATAAGAACTCAGTAGCCTAGTTGCTGAGGGGCCCTGCTAGGAGTTTATTGGTAAGAACACATGGAGGAGCAACTATGGTAAGGGGACATTTAGATTATCAATACCCAGAGTTCGTGAGGAATATCTGAGAGTTTCAGTCTGGGTAAGGCAACACTTTGCTGACCTAAATAAACTCTCCGAAGATCCTGGGACATTAGTTCTTACTGCAGTGTGAGTGACTCCATTATCGGTAGCGATGACAAAAGAGGCAGTGGCCATGAAGAAGATCAGCCTGCCCACCAACACCGGCACAGTCATTCCCTAGCAACGTGCTCTAGCAACGGAAGACTTTTCACTTTCATTTTTTGCCAGCAGCTGGACATCACTCTCGGTTGGTCAAGCCATCTCTCCAGAGTGCCTACTGTAAAAAGGTACATCTTGAAGTAAATTCGGCCTTTATTCCTTTCATCTCCTCTTGCCTGGAACAATAGTGTGATTAGTCTATCATTGGTTTGGAGTCTGTTATGTTGTTGTTGTTATGAGTACATTATGGAGTTGTTATGTTGGCTTATCAAGAGACATTATACTGTGGCCTATTGGCTTGTGAAACTACTATAAATTCCACAGTGAACCTGTGTTAAATAAAATATTGGCAAAGACAGTCTCAGTCTCTGAGTATAATTTTTGCCCCCTCAAACAAAACACAGGAGAAAACTGCAGAAAACTGAGTGCCCCACCACATGGCCTGGGATAGTGGCCAGGGATCGCTGGGGATACTTGCAATAGATGCAGCTAAAGTCACAAGAAGAAGATGAGGTGACATGAGCACTGAGCCATACGTCCCAGGAGAGAAGCATCAGGAAACATATCAGAGCTAGAACATTGGGGGAGATCTGATGAGATAGGGAGCAGCAGAGGTGATAAAGGCCAATATGAAAGCATCTCTGAATGCACACAAAGCACCACGTAAAAGGGTTCTGGTCACCAATTACAACGTGGGTGTATGTGGCGAGGGTTTCCCCCACACCACCAAGCAAGTCTCTGACACCAGCTGGGTGTCCCACAATTTGACTCAATTCTGACACTATCTGATGAGGATCAAGGCTGCCCCAGGAAGAAAAGCCCAAGGCATCCTGGCCTACATACCGATCTACATCATCCTCCAGGAAGCATAGGACGTCCTGACCTTATCAGACCTGATTCCCATGCAGTTATAGGACCACCCGATAACCAGACCCCACCTGCACTGATACCATTTTAACAACTTTTTTATGTAATCTTTCCTTTGTCTTGTAAAGAATAACTCATATATGTATGCCTTATAAATTTAGCCCCCCCCCCAACCCATTGCAGCTCTTACAACCTGTGGGTCCTGTCTCCATGCTTCAGCTCTCCACTGCCCATGGGTCCTGTCCCCATGCTGGCAGCTCTTTACTACCCATGGATCCTGTCCCCATGCTACTCCATGATATTCTCTGAATAAAGAAGCGCTACCACCAGACCTTAAGAGTCCAAGAAAACTTTGTTTCAACTCCTCGGCTCACCGAACCCACATCACTATCTACCTGAAGATAGTGTCATATCCCATAGGCTAAGGGGTCAATCCTACAAGGCTGTCCCCAGCCACCCCACTTCAGATGCCAGTCACAAGTCCAGATTATCACCTGTGCTTCTGAGGGACCCGCTATAGATTGGAGGTTCCAATGACCCCTTCTTCGGGTTCGATTAATTTGCTAATGCAGTTAACAGAACTCAGAGAAACATTTTACTTACAAGATCAGTTTATTATAAAAGGATATAACTCAGAAACAGCCAGATGGAAGAGATGCATAGGGCAAAGTGCAGGGACAGGGCGTGGAGTTTCCATGCTCTCTCCAGGTACGCTACTCTCCCCGCAGCTCCACCTGTTCACCCACCTGGAAGCTTTCCGAACCCCCTCATTTGGGGTTTTTATGGAGGCTTCATTACATAGTCATGATTGATTAAATCATTGGCCACTGGTGATTGATTCACCTTCCCCTCCGTCTCCCATCCCCAGAGGTCAGGGGAGTGGGAACGAAAATTCCAACCCTCTAATCATATGGTTGGCTCCACTGGCAACCAGCCCTATCCTTAGGTGTGGTCCAAAGTCACCTCACTAACATAACAGAAGACGCCTTTATCTCTTATCAAGGTAGGAAATTCCAAGGGTTCTAGGAGCTCTGCCAGAAATGGGGACAAAGACCACATACATATTTTTATTATAAATCACAATATCACGTTGTGGCATCCCCAGAGAACCAAGAGGAAGGAATTTGGGCAGGTACTCCTGCAATTCTTTGGATTAGACCTGAGTTAGAGAAATATAATTTTACTGTAAGTTGATTGGCTTGGGGAAACACAAATGACAAACTTCTTTTCCGGTTATATTGCTAATTTGATGTTACTGATTCCAAAGAAGAGTTAAAACTGTTATCAGGGGCCGGCCCAGTGGCCAAGTGGTTAAGTTTGTACACTCCACTTTGGTGGCCCAGGCTTTCGCCAGTTCGGATCCTGGGCACAGACGTGGCACCACTCATCAAGCCATGCTGAGGTAGCGTCCCACATAGCACAACCAGAAGGACCTGCAACTAGAATATACAAGTATGTACTGGGAGGCTTTGTGGAGAAGAAGAAGAAGGAAAAAAAAAAACACGATTGGCAACAGATATTAGCTCAGGTGCCAATCTTTTGTTGTTGTTGTTGTTGTTGTTGTTGTTGTGAAGAAGCTTAGCCCTGAGCTAACTACTGCCAGTCCTCCTCTTTTTGCTGAGGAAGCCTGGCCTTGAGCTAACATCCGTGCCCATCTTCCTCTACTTTATATGTGGGACGCCTACCACAGCATGGCGTGCCAAGTGGTGTCGTGTCCACACCCGGGATCCGAACCGGCAAACCCTGGGCCGCCGAGAAGCAAGAAGCAGAACGTGCAAACTAAACCGCTGCGCCATTGGGCCGGCCCCTCAGGTGCCAATCCTTAAAAAAAAAAAGAAAAAGTATTATCAGACATTAAGGGTAAAAAATTAAAGATATCGAATCTATCTTTTCACTTACTACCAGCAAATCTGTTCACTGTGTTGCTTCCCCTGTCCAGGTCAAGAGCCTGACTTAATTTTTCACTCATGAGAGTGTAATGTTGCCATATAGGGAGTTTTTTTAAAGTGAGAAATTAGTCTAATATTCTCTATCCATGTTGTTTTCAAAACTATACAAAGAAATCATACTTACTAATAGATTCCATAAATACCTTTTAAATTAGGTACCACATTAAGCGGACAAAAAAGATGAAAAAGAAAAAGAACCTATTATGGCACAAATGGGCCCCAGATCTGCTCACCGCAAGACAAAAGCCAGTCATCAAGATGAAAGACGGTGGCAGAGAAAGGGCGTTTATTAAGCAATAAGCCAGCAAACTGGAAGACGGTGACTAGTGTCCTAAAGAACCATCTTAAGGGGGCACAGAATCCTGAAGCAGTTATATAGGCAGTGGTTATAGGGGAGGAGGTTAGGAATGTTGACCCTCTGGTGTTACAGACTGGAGTTACCACATCAGATCTTTCAGTTGTCATGGATATTAGCATAAAATCTCTGTCCGGCGGTCATCATATTCCTAGGGAGCTCAAAAGAACAAAGTTATCATCTGCTGGGAGGCACATACACAAGCAAGGGCCATAAAATCTACAGAGCATATATATCTCCTAGAGGGTGCATATCTAGCTGGGTTAGTTAGTCAGAGGTCATTCAAAGTTACAGTACGGTTTCTTTTCTACAATATGGCTTCCCTTATGTCAACCTTGTGTTAAGCCGGTATCAAACCAACATGCATGACAATGATGAACAGATTTAGGCTGGTGGTTACCCCTGGGAAAAAGTAAAGGGAATGGGGTCTGGAAGGGATAAACTACACTTTTATGTATATCTGACATATTTTGTAATAGTAATTCAAATAAATAAATGGAAATAAGTAGAAAATTTAGTATTTCCTTGTTTTACCATAAAGGATCACCTAGGGTATTCCTCGTGCCCTGTACGTCATTTGAGACATTGTGTGAAAATGCTGAAGTAACAGAGAAATTAAAGAGCAGGAAATCAACAGGACAGACAGCTATTTAAGTGGTGATTGAATATGGAGTAGTACAGAGTAGGAGTATTTGTATGGTTTCAGGGTTGCTGGGAAAAGTGTTTGCTTTCCTGTTCTGGAGTCTCAGAGCCACATTTTAGGGCAATCTCTAAACCCCATATGGGTGGCTAGCTTAATTTTTCAGCTCCCATTTGAGGATATGAAATGAAAGAGTAGTTCAATCTGCATTCCAGCAAAGCTTTTTAAAGCACTTATGTGCCAGTCTCTGCATTTGTCAGGCAGCTAATTAAGACTTAGGTCACGTCCTCACGGAGCAGATTGGTATTATAATGTGATGATTGTAGCTAACATTTGTTGAGACCTTTGCTAAAGCCTGCACTGAGTACTAAGCATTTTGCCTGCACTATCTCATTAAATCCTCACAACAGCCCTATGAGGACATTATTGTCCCCAGTGTAAGATGAAGAAACTGAAGCTTCCAGAGCAGGTTGCCCAAGTTAACTAGAGCTGGAACCAAGATCAAAACCCAGGACTTTCTGATTATAAAATCTATACACTTGGCCACTAGTGTGCATGGCTAAAATCCATGGAAAACTTTCTATGGGAATCTAGAAGAAATTACTAGCTTTAACTAGAGGATTCAATGCAGGTTATATGGAAAAAGGGATAAATAAACAGACTTTTAAAAGATAGGTGGCAAAGAACATTTCAGAAAGAGCTTCAACAGAGGCATGAGGGAGGGTGATACATAAGTCACTTTGTGTGTTTCAACGACATGCATTTGGGGCAGTGGCCGAGGTGGGTTCGGTGAGGTTGGTAGGAACCAAATTATGAAGGACAGCATATTCAGGAGGCAGGAGGAATTGAAAAACAAGCTTCTTCAATAATTTCTTAGTAGCTCTAGAATGATCCATGTTAGGCTTCTCCAGAGGTGCCACTTTTGTGGACCTTTTCAAATCCAGCTGAGGAAATGGACTACAGGTAGGACACACTCGACTATAAGAAACCAATAGTTTAGGTGATGATTTCATTTACAAAAACAATTACTTTTAAAATATGCATATTTTTGACACTTTTTTTACTGCCATAAAAAATATTATTTGAGATCAGTTGTGTTCACTGATTGTGAGACAGTAACAAACAACAAAATGTTAGTTGTCTAACACTGGTAGTTTTTCTTAGAGGTGAGGTAAGCCACACTTTAACCTACAGATATTAGTTGCAACCATCTAATGGTGAGTAATACTTACTGAGTATTTATCATCTTATTATACCTTATAAGATTTATATATACATATATGTAAAATAAAGGAAAGAACATGAGTCTGATCATAAGAACACTTGGGTTCTAAAGTAATATCAGCTAGATGTGCAATTTTTTTTTTTTGAGGAAGATTAACCCTGATCTAACATCTGCGGCCAATCCTCCTCTTTTTGCTGAGGAAGACTGGCCCTGAGCTAACATCCATGCCCATCTTCCTCTACTTTCTATGTGGGATGCCTACCACAGCATTGCTGGCTAAGCAGTGCCATGCCCGCGTGTGGGATCCAAACCGGCGAACCCCAGGCCGCCAAAGCAGAAGGTGCACACTTAACCGTTGCGTCACTGGGCCGGCCCCTAGATGTCCAATTTTTATCAAATCATTTAATTTATCTAAGGCTCAACTTACCTGTAAAATGAGAGGTTTGTACTAGATGGACTCTCAGATTGTGATTCTATGAAATTAGGTAACCTCTGACCTTGACAAGATTAAAATCTAGTTAAGGAAATAGAGCATATTCACAGGAAAATGGATTAAGATGTTTGTAAGTAACTTAAAAACAAATACTACAAAAGGCAGAATTATTTTAAAAAATCAGATTCTAGTGCGCTTAATTGGAAAGGACACGATAACACCACTAATAAGTAGAAGAAAGGTGAGTTTGGAAATTAAATGAGAAAAGAGTAGAAATTCTCACTTAGTAGGTAGAATTGTGGGAAGAGTATTTTGTTTCTTTTCTCTTCATCATAAAGTAACTGATTATCAAGAATACCAATACATTTCTGCTTGTGGTCATGTGGTTATTCCATATTTATATCCATTTTGTGTGACAGCTTGAAATCTTCCCAGAATTCCTAGGTTACATGAATTCTATAATTTCTTTGAACTGTATCAAGAGTGTGGTATTGGGAGCTTTTTGAAAGGATTATCAGAAGTTATACATAATTTGCTGGCTGTGTCACTATGGGAAACCACATGTAAAGTATCATCAAGGTTACAGTTATAAACATAGTCTGACTCAATTTATTGCAAACATTACCATATTTGGGAGAGGTTTCTAGAGGAAGAGAGCAGCCAGTTAGTCAAGTAACATTTTCCTGAGTACTCACTGTGTACAAATTATTGATGTTTGTGTTGCTGAGTAAACAGAAATAAAAAAACAGAAGGAAAAAAGGAAGTACTGTTGATGCAGGAGGTGGTGGTGAATAGAATTGACGAGATGGAAGAGAAATCATCTTAAGTTTTATTTGGTGGGAGAGCGCCTAGAATTTAGAGAGGGAGAAAGATCTCAAAGTAAAAAGAACACAGCGTATAGAATAAAATGCCAGAGTTCCAAACTCAAATCAGTCACTTAAGAGCTGTGCAACCTTGGACAAATATTTAGCCTCAGTTTTGTCTCCTGTAAAATGGGTATAATAATGCTGATAAATACCTTACTTCATGAGGTTGCAGTGAGAAATCAATGAAGCAATGAATGGTAAATTGTAAAAGAGTAAACGTTATTCATTTACATCCAGTGAGGTCCTTGGCCAAATGGTGTGGTTTATTCTCTATCGTGTCTTCTCTACACCATTTATGCTCAGCAGGACACCTGCTTTTCCCTGCATCTGTCAGCAAGCTTCCCCTTTCTGTTCTCTCCCCAAATGGACTACACGCTTTTCAATAGCATGGCTTCTGTTTGCTTTCCACCCAGAAGAAACAATGATTTGCACACTATGACCACTCAGTAAACTACTTAATAATAGTGTTTTGCATATGAATAGTTATTTGAATGAAGATGCTCTCACGTGTCATTTATACGCAGCTGTCAGATTTATCTTGCTAGACATATTTCTGATGATGTCATGTCACGGTTCAAAAGTTATCAACAGCATCTCATTTTCTGCTGAATAAAGTCTTTTTTAAAATATATTTTTTATTGAGCTATAATTGACATATAACATTATATTAGTTTTAGTATACAGCATAATGATTAGTCTTAACTCCCATCTAAACTCCAAGGCCTTGCTACTCCAAGTGTGGTCTCCAGACAGGTAGCATTGCATCACCTGGAAGCTTGTAAATCTGATAACTGTAGATTCTTCAGCCCCATCTCAGACTTACTGAATCAGCAGCTGCATTTTAATAAGATTTCTAGGCAAGTCACATATACAGTTTTGACCACATCTTCACTCTCTTGCTACACTTGAAGCTTCAGAACTAGCTTCAGAAGCTTCCAGACTTAGCAAATAAAACTGGTTGACATCCAATAAAATCTGAAAACAATGAATAATTTTTTAGTATATCTCAAGTGCTTCATGGGACACGGTTATACTTAAAATATATATTCTGGGGCTGGCCCTGTGGCCAAGTGGTTAAGTTCGCGCGCTCCACTGCAGGCAGCCCAGTGTTTAGTTGGTTCGAATCCTAGGCGCAGACATGGGACTGCTCATCAAACCACGCTGAGGCAGCGTCCCACATGAAAAATAAAAAAAATATATATATATATTCACTATTCATTTGAAATTCAAATTTTACTGGACTGTCTGTATTTAAGCTGGCAACCCTATTCAGAAGGGTAAGATCCATGTCTAACATAATTTTGTATTACCCTGCAATGGTACTGTGCCTTCCCCAACTGCTCAATATATATTTGTTTAAGGAATAGACAATGAGCTTAAGAACTGAAGTTTCTCTGGTTTTTGCTTAACATTGTATATCTCCAGAGACACACAATAAAGGATCAACAAATATTTCTCTAATGAATAAATGAATATACCCAGAACAATCTTCCAGTTAGGGACGGGGTTGTGTGTGCATATTTTAATGAAAGCTGAGTATCTTTCTAGTAATTTTTTTAAAACCAGAATGTTTAAAAAGCTTCTATTTGTACACTTTTTCACATTTTAGCAGGCAGAGTTCAGGACTTGATGGGAACATAATCAAGGACTTAGAATGTCCTCGTCCCAGACTGCGTCCATATGGTCACCGGTGCGGAAAGAATCCTATACTACTTAGGACGCTGACAGGCCTGCAGCGGGCGGCCGTAGGCGACTCCTCCTCCCTGCCCCCTTCCCGCTTCTCCTCCCTCTGCCCCTCCCCTTACCCTCTCCTCCTCCCCCACCTCCGCGGCGCCTGCGCAAGCGCACAGCCAAGCTCCCGCCCCGTGGGCCCGGCAGAGGGAGGCGGGGCTCCCAGGGCGCGTGCGCCGCGGCCTGGGCTGTGGGTCCCTCCCTTGGCGGGGGCGCGCGGCGCGGAGGACCGCACGGAAAGGGGGAAGTCAGGTGGCCGCTGTTGCCGCCGCCGCCGCGGTTTGTCGCCAGAAGGAAAATGGCGGATCTGGAGGAGCAGTTGTCTGATGAGGAGAAGGTAAGAGACGCGGGGGCGGCGGAGCCCGTCGGTCAGGAAGCCAGCAGAGCCCGGGCGTATCAGCCCGGCGTCTGGCCGCCGGGGAAGGGCATTGGTCTGTGCCCTCGGCTGCCCTTCCTCCCCCTCTTCTCGCTGCGCCCAAGTGCCTGCCCCTGTCAGTCACCCCAGGCCCCGCGCGGGGGCAGGTCTCCGCCGGGCCTGCTCGCTTCGCTCCTTGTAGGGTGTGTGCTCCGAAAATAGGAAGCGAGAGCCGGGCGGCGGCGCCTGGCGGGCGGGCGGGCGGGGCGCGCGGAGGGCGGCGGCCGCGGGGACCCTCTGCCTCCGCTTGGGCCTCGGGGCCCTGCGCCCGCATCTGGGGACTGCAGAGGGATGTGGGTCCCGGCCTGGGAGCGGCCCAAGGGCAGTGCCCGGCCCCACGGCCTGGCCGGAGAGTGCAGCCGGGGTGAGGGCTAAGGGGAAAAATCGCTTAGGAAGCAGACCTTCGGTTCTCCCTTTTCCTCCCTCCTCTCAGAAGCAAAATGCTGCCTTTCCTGGTTCTCCGCGCTTTTCGTCCTTTCCCCGTGGAAGTCTCTCTGTCTTTTTCCCCCTCTTTTCTTTTTTCGGCTTTAGCTGTGGGCTTTGCAGTTCCCGTGTTCCCTCGAGGCAGCGGAGTTGCTCACAAAAAGACCCCCCCTCCCCCTGTGGTAGTTGTCTTCTGCTCAGGTTGGCAGCAGCCCCCCGGGGGCAGATTTGGTGGCGCCCCATCGTCCTGCTAGGAGATCTTCCGAAGAGGGGAGATTGTGCAACTCCTTTTTACTGTATCTTAGCTGCTGTGACAGCATCGGAACCAGATGAACGACTTAAGTTCTCAGGCATTTAAAGTAAGAAATCTGATCATTGAACTAGTTCTCTTTAATTCGTCGTTTCCTTTGGCTACTGTGAGGCCCCACTCCCCAGTGAGGGGGGGTAGACACTACTAATTTTGAGTATTTCCTGGAAAGGACCTTGACATTTCTCAGACGCAGAAGTAACTGGCATAACCCGTGAATAAGATAGTTTTCGAAATGTCCGCTCTTAATTTAACAGTGTTCATTTTTTTAAGTTGCAAAGCAGTACAGCCATGTATGAAGCACAAACACATCATGGAGTTGAAGAAATCCTAATGTCAGCCTAAGGATGTTTTAGTTGAAACTCTGCTCTAAGTGTTTCTATATCCTGTGTTCTTGGCGCCGGAATGTAATGTTCAATCTCCTTTCACATGTGATTGTGCAGCAATCAGCCTCATCTTCAGTTTACAGAATCTTTTCTTTTTGTCCGTGCTTTTTGGTGAAATGGATAATAAATCGACAAAATGGGGAGAGCAGCAAGATTCTCCATAATCCACAGACTTGGTAGGCAGATCCCTGTATACATAAAAGTTACTGTGCAGTGTTCACGTGTGTAATATTGGTAAATAACCGGAAGTTGGTAACTGAAAATGTACGCGGGCAAGCACACACATTTAAAATTAACTAGTGCTAAAAAGTTTTCTAAAGAGATTGTTGTGTCATATTCTACTGTTTTTAAGCGGGGATTACTAGCTCAAGTGGCTAGAAAATCTAGCTGAGGAGAGAGTACTTAGTGTGGGAGTTAATATAGACCTGCCATGTGTTGTAAAGGCCTAAAATAGCAAAGTTTTTTCAAAATGATATGGCAAGATTCCTTATTATCTGGCTCTCTCAGGGCCCTAAGCTCCATAAAGGTGGGGCGGGTGGGGCGAGGAGGGAGAGTGTCTTATTCTCTAAGCTAGCCCAACACAATGTTTTAAGAGTAAATGAATGAAAATTCTAATTTGAAGGAATTTGGTGGGGTTTTTTTGTTTTTTTTTTTTTAAAGATTTTATTTTTTCCTTTTTCTCCCCAAAGCCCCCCGGTACATAGTTGTGTATTCTTCGTTGTGGGTCCTTCTAGTTGTGGCATGTGGGACGCTGCCTCAGCGTGGTTGATGAGCAGTGCCATGTCCGCGCCCAGGATTCCAACTAACGAAACGAAACACTGGGCCGCCTGCAGCGGAGCGCGCGAACTTAACCGCTCGGCCACGGGACCAGCCCCTTGGTGTTTTTGTTTTTATTTCCAGTTTTGTAAGACTATTCTGTAGATAGTTTGAGTATAGATTTCATTGCTATATTTAGTGATTTAAGAAAAATACTGACCAAACTTTTGAGTTAAATTCAAGTTACTGGTTAAGTGACATTCTAACCCTCTTGTCACTTTGGCTATCTAAATGTTCTTTTACTCTTTTGGGAGGAGGACCTTGGGTATGAAATCAGAAGTAAAGAGAATTTAAAAGTGATATTTTTAGGGGCCAGGCCGGTGGCATAGTGGTTAAGTTCATGCACTCTGCTCCCTGGCCCAGGGTTGGTGAGTTCAGATCCTGGGCGTGGGCCTACGCACCGCTGGTCAGGGCATGCTGTAGAGGCATGCCATGTTAAAAAAAAAAAAAGGAAGATGGGCACAGATGTTAGGGCAGGGCCAATCTTCCTCTCACACACACACACAAAGTGATATTTTAAAACTAATATTTAAATCATGTTACTCCTGCCACCTTGCTTATAATTTTCAAAAATGTGCTTTTGATACTTTTAAGCTCTTGAAATTTCCGTTGATTGCAGATCTGAGGAAGGGAATCTGTTAAGACTTATGTAGTACCATACTTTGTATATGCCTGGCTCAGTTAGACAGTACATTTGTTAACTTATTGTGAGTTTGAGGTGGGTTTTATTATTACCATTTCACAGATAAGTAAAGTAGTATTTCAAAAGCTGTAAGTAGTTCACCCAAGGACAGCTAAGTAGGAAGTAGCAAAAGTGGTATTTAAACCTGAGTTTGAATCCAAAGTTGATGCTGTTGTGACATTACGCTGCCTTAAACAGTTAATAATGAGATCCTCTTCTGGGTTTATATCTTTGTTCAATTTGACAGCTTATTTTGAAAAGGAGAAACAATGGTTCTTTTTGTTTTTAATAAAAATTGTAAATACCAAACATAAAGTAGTGTTGAGTTCCAAATCTAATTTGTGTTTTGATCCTTTTAGTACAAAGTTTATTATTGTTTAACACATTTAAAAGTTTTACGCTACTGATATAGTGTCATATATGCCCTAGGGTAAAGCATTTTAGAAATTAACCTAAAATTATATCTTTGCTTTTTAAAATCATGTATAATTGCTTTTTGAGGATACCACTATGAAATTCAGTTACCTTTTCACCTTTGGCTACTGGGTTAATAGGAAATAAATTATCTGAGGAAGCACAATGATGTTCTTTATTCATTTGCTGTAGTGTGTCCCACAGACTTTTTTACATAGTTATAGAAACTCTAGGCCAAAAAGAGTTTATGTTTTCCATTCCTGTGTCAGCTATATTCTACAGTAAAATATTTTTGTGAATTTGAAATTATATGAAATTGTGGCATAAGGCTCAAATGAAAAGAACCATTCTCAAACCCCTCTCCAGATGAGAAAATCCAGGAAGTCACTTCAAGCTCTAGAAGGAAGACACTTAATTATTGGCTGGAAAGGATCTTTTTTTTTCCTGTAACCCCTTCCACTTTCCCCCAGTGATTAAAATGATCCATACCCATAGTGTCAACTTTTTTTAAAAAATTACTTTATTGAGGTTACATTGGCTTATAACATTGTGTAAATTTCAGGTTTACATTATTAAATTTTAACTTCTGAATGGACTGCATCATGTTCGCCGCTAATAGTCTGGTTTCCATCCGTCACCATACGTGTGTGCCGCTTTACCCCTTTCACTCACCCCCCACCCCCTTCTCCTCTGATAATCACCAATATGTTTTCCTTATCTATGTGTTTATCTTCCACATATGAGTGAAATCATGCAGTATTTGTCTTTCTCTGACTAATTTCCTTTACCATAGCTTCAACTTTTATATCTTTGTTGATGTGTCTTAAGTACATAGCTCAGCCCTAACTTCTCTCTCGGAGTATATTTCTGTCTGCTGGTCCTGTTCACAGCAGATAGTTAATGAGATGTAGCCAAATGGAACCTGCCTAAAAGTAAATTCATAAACTCTCCTTTCCTCTCTCCCTACACAAAGAAAGACAGAAGTGTATCTCCCGCTCATTTTTTTATTTCTCTATTCATGTTATTCCAGGTTTTTGTGGGGAAAGATTTGCCTTGAGCTAACATCTGTTGCCAGTCTCCCTCTTTTTTTTCCCCTCCCATAGCCCCAGTACTTGGTTGTATATCGTAGTTGTCAATCGTTCTAGTTCTTCTGTGTGAGCAGCTGCACCACAGCATGGCAGCTGACAGAAGGGTGATGTGGTTCTGCAACCAGGAAGTGAACCTGGGCCGCCAAAGCCGTGAGTGCTGAACGTTTACCTCTAGGCCATCCGGACTGGCTCCAGTCATTCTTGGGTTTTTTTTTAGATTTTAAAAAATTTTTCCTTTTTCTCCCCAAAGCCCCCTGGTACATAGTTGCATATTTTTAGTTTTGGGTCCCTCTAGTTGTGGCGTGTGGGACACCACCCCAGCATGGCCTGACACGCGGTGCCGTGTCTGTGCCCCGAATCCGAACCTGCGAAACCCTGGGGCGCCGAAGCAGAGTGCATGAACTTAACCACTCGACCACGGGGCTGGCCCCCAGTCATTCTTGTTTTTAACTTCAGCATTATTTTAAATTTTTTTCCTTGTGCCCTGTACCTTACAATCAATTTCTAAATCTGACAGTTCCATCATCAAAATGTGTCTTATACAGATAATTTATTTCTTGCTCTAAAAGTTAGTTCATTTATGTTGATATTTGGTTTATCTCCTAGTTGACCAGATTATTAAATTAACTATTGTTATGTTATTAACTACTGTTGTTTAGTAACAACATTTTACTGTACAAACAGAATGAAAATTGATTCTACCTGTTCTGTGAGTACACAGTTGAGGAAGGAATAAAGCCAAAGGAGGAAAAGTAGGATTAGAAGAATATCTCTTATGTGGTCTTTCCCTTCTGTTAAATTTGCCACTGGTAGGCTTCTATTATAAACTTTCTAGACTAATCTCTCCAATTTCCTGTACTAAGCTGTTTTTCAATATGTTGTTTTTCTACTCCCAAGCTTTTAGTTGCTGGATCCTCCATTGCTTTTACAAGGATGCTCAACTCCTGAAAATGGTATTTGTGGCTTGTATTCCATTCTAACCTAAATAGTTCTGACATTTCCATTATGTACTGTTGTTTAATCATGCTGTGAATTCAGAGACCTGCGTGCTAGTCCATGTCTAGCACCTCGGGTAAGTTATTTAATCTCTTAGCCTCAGTTTCCTCTGAAGTGTGGGGATATAATAAAAAGTATCTTCTCTATTAAGTTGCTGTAAGTATAAATGGTTGGCACCTGGCATGTAGTAAACACACAATAAAATCGTAGTTTTCTCTGCTCATGACTTAGCCACTTTGTGTGGTGGTACTGCTCCCTGGTCTGGCTCCTTTTTTGAAAGATGAAAATCTTACTCATCCCTCAAGATTCGGCTCAAATCACATGGCTAGTTTAACCTCACTTCTGAATGCTATAACACATAGTATTAAATAAAGTTTTGCATAATTGTTATTTGTTTGCCTGTGTTTTTTCCCCTATTCCAGTGGAATTCCTAAGTGCAGAAATAATGTCATTTTTAGTATCTGTCTTTATGATGGATGTGATGAATAGAATGGTTCAGTGAGTGAATAAACAAAGGGATCACAAATTCACGAAATTAAGAGAAAACATTAACACTTTTATGAAAAGCAAAAGTAGCATATAAAGGCAAGTTTTTGAGGAAAAATCTAGTGTGCCTAAATTTTTCTCTTCTAAATAGTGCTATAGATTTTAAAGATTTAAAGAGTCAAATAAAATTCCTGGTGCTCTTTGAGGTGCAGGTGGTGATATTGGCTAGGGTTCAAAGCACTTACACATGCTAAATATTCTTTACAGGCAGTTGATACACTTCTCTCCCTACACAATCATAATTTGGCTTCAGAAATTTTGTTTGTATGTAAAAACAATGTAAGCCGCCATTGTATATTCTATCATAATTTTATGTTCCATCATAATTAATGTAAAATCAGTAGTTTTCTTATTAACCAAAAAGCAAACTCAACCAGTAAGCTATTAATGTAGAAAATATTCATTCCTAATTTCATTTTGTAGATGAATGAATTCTGTCATTGCATCAGTAAAATGTAAAAATTCCTACAGCAAGCGGAAACTTGATAGCTGCTGTAGCATTAGTGGAGTTTTTCAGACTGCACATTAAAGCAAATTTGTAGTGTGTTTTCAGCACATTTGGGAGCCATTTCTACATAAAATAAGAATAGTTATATACATAGAACATTGTGTTTTAGTGTAAGAACATGGGATATAGAAACACTTAGAAGGGGCCGACCCTGTGGCTGAGTGGTTAAGTTCATGCGCTCCGCTTTGGCGGCCCAGGGTTTCGCCGGTTTGGATTCTGGGCATGGACATGGCACTGCTCATCTAAGCCATGCTGAGGTGGCATCCCACATGCCACAACTAGAAGGACCCACAACTAAAAATATACAGCTATGTACTGGGGGGCTTTGAAGAGAAAAAGGAAAAATAAAATCTTAAAAAAAAAAAAAAAAAAACTACTTAGAGCAGGGAGTACAAAGTAATTTTTAAGGTTGAAAAGCATGGTGGGAAAACTTGATCTATGGTTCTGTGCTCCGACCTAAAAGCCTAATTGCCTGAAGCAGTAATTTGTTGCAGGAGATTCATGCCTATCAAAGAAACTAGGGGTTCCATAGAACCACATATAGTTGCCAAAGAAAGAGAATTTCACAAATTTTATTTTGAAGGTTAGATGTACAATCTTTACATTCTTACTTTTATGATATTTATTTACATGTTTCATTGTGAATCTAATGGGCTGAGAACTTTTCTTGCACATTTTAGTTCGTAATGTTCTTTTGACAATGAATGGAAATAATTTTTGAAAACTACCTCCACATTCATTCATTTACCAAATATACCATATTTCATTGATTTCGGTATTCATAATTTTCCTTATTTTAAGATCCCTAAAATCAGGCTGCATTGTACAATCAATGGCTTATGGTATTTAATTGGTAGCATTTTTCCTTTTTTAGTGGCACATAAAATTATGCATCTTACATTAATTACTCTGTGAATCAGGATAAGCGATTATATACTACAACAACAACCTAAAATCTTAGCATGAGGGGTTTGGAGGGGGCTTTGTATGGCATCTCCTCACTCATTGTGTGTATGTCTAGTGTGGGTCAGCAGCGAAAGGACCCTGCTCAGCAGTCACATAGGGTTGTAGAGTTTCAGGCTGTTGGAGGACTTCAGTCTAAACATAGGTAGTATGTGGTATATATACACAGTGGAATATTATTCTGCCACGAGAAAGGAGGATATCCTGCCATTTGTGACAACATGGATGGATCTTGAGCACATTATGCTAAATGAGATAAGTCAGACCGAGAAAGACAAGTACTGTATGATATCACTTATATGTGGACTCCAAAAAAGTCAAACCTGGAAAAAAAAAACCAGAATAAAATGGTGATTACCAGGGGATTGGGGGAAGGAGGATAACATTGAGGGTGTTTAACGGTATGAACTTGTAATGAGTAGTAAATAAGCCATGTGTAATGAATATAGACAATAGTATTGTACTATAATGAGGTGATAAATATTGCTTGTGTGGCAGCCATATTACAATATGTAAATGTATCGAAGTGACATGCTGTACACCTTAAATTTACAAAATGTAACATGTCACATTTATCCCAAACAACAAAAACTTAGGCTTTTCCCCATGGTCCCTTCAGCAGGGGGAAGGAAATGCAGTGAATTGCACACTGGTTTTTTTCTTTCTTTCTTTTTTTTTTTTTTTTAAAGATTGGCACCTGAGCTAACATCTGTTGCCCCTCTTCGGGGTTTTTTTCTTTTTTCCTGCTTTTTTCTCCCCAAATCCCCCCAGTACATAGTTGTATATTTTAGTTGTGGGTCCTTCTAGGTGAGCCATGTGGGACGCCACCTCAGCGTGGCCTAATGAGTGGTGCCATGTCCACGCCCAGGATCCGAACCCTGGGCCGCCGAAGCGGAGCACACGAGCTTAACCAGCCAGGGGGCTGACCCCGTCTTTTTTTTTTTTTTTTTTTGAGGAAGATTAGCCCTGAGCTAATTACTGCCAGTCCTCTTTTTGCTGAGGAAGTCTGGCCCTGAGCTAACATCCGTGCCCATCTTCATCTCCTTTCTATGTGGGACGCCTACCACAGCATGGTGTGCCAAGCAGTGCCACATCCGCACCTGGGATCCAAACGGGCGAACCCCGGGCTGCCGAGAAGCAGAACATGCGAACTTAACCACTGCGCCACCAGGCCAGCCCCTGCACACTGGTTTTTAAAGCTCTCCCCTCCCCACACACACACACTTAGAGACTCACTACACTTCTGCTCAGACTGCTCAGATTTCAGTTAGCTAAAGAAAGTTACATCTGTAAACTTAGTTTCAGAGGGGTCAGGGAAGAAGAGAATTGCAGTGTCTGTGAATAGCAATGATGTCACCGTTGATTAAGTTTTAGACTCACTGAAGTTTGGTGATTTGATCACCTGTTTTGTATACACAATGCAAGACTAAAGTTTCAAAGATGGATCAGACATATGTAACATATGTACTGCACAGGGTCAAAAAGTAATAACTTCATGGAATTTAAAAAGGCAGAAAAATTACTTCTGCCTAGAAGGATGCGTTGCAACATTAGTTGGGGTGCAAGCTCCTGCCAGAGATCACAATGTGGGAAGAGAAAAAGGAAACTGGGAACGAGCAGAGAGTGAGAGTTCTATCTCAGGTACTTTGCAAGTAAGAGATGCAAAGATGACTTGTGCTGTTAAACAGCACAGGGTTTCTCAACCTCAGCACTGTTGACATTTTGGGCCAGATAACTCTTTGTTGTAGGGGGCTGTCCTGTGCGTTGTAGGATGTTTAACAGTATCCTTGGCCCACATGATGTCAGTAGCAACTCTCACCCCCGGCCCCTGTCATGACAATCAGAAATGTCTCCTGTGGGATAGAATTGCCCCTGGTTGAGAACCACAGAATCTAGATAGATTGGAGCTAGTGAGAACACTTGGGAACCTGGGTTAAGTGTCAGGACCTGACTTAATGTAGTTTCACAAGAAACAGAGATAAAAACAATTGCTAACAGATTTCAGAGTTGGAATCAACAGGACTTGGGGAGTGAATGTAGGGGAAAGGGAAGAGTCAGAGATAACTTCATGTTAAAATCTGGACGACTGGGAAGTGGTACCGTCACTAACAACTAGAGAACACAGGAAAAAGCATGCACAGCTGGGAGGAATAATGATGAGTTTGGTTGGGTTATACTGTCTTTGAGATGCTCGCAGAATGTCTATGTGAACATGCCTAGGAGATACGGAAATGTAGAAATGGAGCCTGGAAAAGAGGTCAGGCTCAGAGATTTTGTATAGGTTTGGAAATTCTCTCATTGTGGGTTAAAACCACAAGATGGGATACGCCTTTTAGGAGAATAAGTTTTCATGGCAAAGAGGAGAGGGCAGAGAGCATATACTTTTGTAGGGAATAAGAGGAGAGAAACAAAAAGGTGAAGTGACCCTTGAAGTAGGAGTGTATATCTAGCACAGGGTAGGTGCTCATGTCACAGAACCTAAAGAGAATTTCCAGAGGAGCAGTGCCGGGGTTGCAGAGAGATTAAGAAGGAATATAAGATTGAGAAAAGCCTTTGGATTTAAGAGAAAGGGATGAGAAACAAATTATATCTACTGCATGCCAATATTTACTATGTTAATCTCTCAATTAATTGTCAGAGTAACCTTGTTATTAACCCCATTTTACAGACGGGAAAACTGGTGCAAATAAGGTCAGCTCTTTAAGTGGTGGACTAGAGATCGTTAGTGGCCTCTAGAGCAAGTTTAATAGAGTTTGGAGCAGGAAACAGAAAAGCCAGATTACCAGAATCTAAAAAGTGTGTATATGTTTTCCCTCTTCCAGAAATGGCCTTTTAGTCTTGTCTGCATTGTAAACTACTTGTCCTTCAAAGACCAGACCCGAAGACTTCCCTCTTCTCTTGTATGCTTGCCTACCCCGTGCTCTTAGCAGTTTGTATATACCTTTGTTATAACGTTTACCAATTTTAGTAGGTTTACCTGATCTTGTTATTTCCTGTGTTCTTCAGGGGCAGGCCCTATGTCTTATTCATTTTTGTAATTCCAGTAGAATGCCTGGCATATATTAGATGAGTGGTTTTCAACTCTAGCTGCATGTAAAAATCAACTGGAGAGATTATAAACAAACGTGGATGCACAGGCTTCATTCATGTGTGAGGCCTGAAGCCTCTACTTTTTTGTAAAAAAAAAAAAAAAAAAACTCAAAAAACTTGGCAGATGACTTGAATGTACCACCAGGGTTGAGTCTCATTGTGTTAGGTACTCAATAAATGTTAACTAGAGGATAAGAAGTGAAGACAGTAAGTATAAATTATTCTTGAAGAAAATTTGGTAGTGAAACAAAAGAAAAAGAATATGTATTACTACTTCATTTTTGCCCTACTATTGCATTTTAGAGATACTTTTTTTTTAAGATAGAAAAAATTTAGGAGTTTAATTTTTCATATTAATGATAATGCCTACTTTGGATTCATGGGTTTCTTAATATTTTAAATAAATAGTAAAAACATATTTAAAGAAAAGCTGATGTTGAAATTAGTAGATGACCTAGTTTTAGATTAGGTGATATGGACTCTGTTTTGTTTTTGTTTTTAAAGATTTTATCTTTTTCCTTTTTCTCCCCAAAGCCCCCAAGTACATAGTTAGATATTCTTAGCTGTGGGTCCTTCCAGTTGTGGCATGTGGGATGCTGCCTCAGCCTGGCCTGATGAGTGGTACCATGTCCGCACCCAGGATCCGAACCAGTGAAACCCTGGGGCACCGCAGTGGAGCATGTGAACTTAACCACTCGGCCACGGGGCCGGCCCCTCTGTTTTTTTGTTGTTGTTGTTTTGTTTTTCTGTTTTATTGAGGTCATAACAGTTTATAACATAGTGAAATTTCAAGTGTACATTATTATTTGTCACTCACCATGTATATGTGCCCCTTTACCCCTTATACCCACCCCCCCAACCCCTTTTCTCCTCTGGTAACCACTAATCTGGTCTCTTTATCCATGTTTGTTGATCTTCCACATATGAGTGAAATCATGCATGTTTGTCTTTATCTGGCTTATTTCACTTAACATCATACCTTCAAGGTCCATCCATGTTATTGCAAATGGGACGATTTTGTCTTTTTTATGGCTAAGTAGTATTCCATTGTATATGTATACCACATCTTCTTTATCCATTCATCAGATGATGGACTCTTGGGTTGCTTCCATGTCTTGGCTATGGTGAATAATGCTGCAGTGAACATAGGGGTGTATAAGTCTCTTTGAATTGTTGATTTCAAGTTCTTTGGATAAATACCCAGTAGTGGGATAGATGGGTCATATGATATTTCTATTTTTAACTTTTTGAGACGTCTCCATACTGTTTTCCTTAGTGACTGTAGCAGTTTGCATTCCCAGTAGCAGTGTATGAAGATTCCCTTTTCTCCACATCCTCGCCAACATTTGTTATTTTTTTGTCTTGGTAATTATAGCCATTCTAACAGGTGTAAGGTGATAACTCATTGTAGTTTTGATTTGCATTTCCCTAATGATTAGTGATGTTGAACATCTTTTCACGTGCCTGTTGGCCATCTGTATGTCTTCTTTGGAAAAATGTCTGTTCATATCCTCTGCCCGTTTTCGATTGGGTTGTTTGTTTTGTTGTTGTTGAGTTGTATGAGTTCTTTACATATTTTGGACATTAACCCCTTGTCGGATATGTGATTTGCAAATATATTTTCCTAGTGTCTTTTCATTTTATTCCTGATTTCCTTTGCCTTGCAGAAGCTCTTTAGTCTGCTGGGATCCCATTTGTTTATTTTTTCTTTTGTTTCCCTTGCCCAAGTAGACATGGTATTTGGAAAGATGCTTCAAAGACTGATGTCAAAGAGTGTACTGCCTATATTTTCTTTTAGGAGTTTTATGGTTTCACATCTTACCTTCAAGTCTTTAATCCATTTTGAGTTAATTTTTGCATATGGTGAAAGATAATGGTCTACTTTTATTCTCTTGCATGTGGCTTTCTAGTTTTCCCAGCACCGTTTATTGAAGAGACTTTTCTTTCTCCATTGTATGTTCTTGGCTCCTTTGTCGAAGATTAGCTGTCCACGTATGTGTGGTTTTATTTCTCTGCTTTCAATTCTGTTTATTGATCTGTGTGTCTGTTTGTGTACCAGTACAATGCTATTTGGGTTACTATAGCTTTGTCGTATATTTTGAAGTCAAGGATTGTGATTCCTCCCTCTTTGTTCTTTTTCTCAGGATTGCTTTAGCTATTCAGGGTCTTATGTTGCCCTATATGAACTTTAGGATTCTTTGTTCTATTTCCATGAAGAATGTCATTGGGATTCTGATTGGGATTGCATTGAATCTGTAGATTGCTTTAGGTGGTATGGACATTTTAACTATTTTTATTCTTCCAATCCATGTGCATAGAATATCTTTCCATTTCTTCATGTCATCATTGATTTCTTTCAATACTGTCTTAAAGTTTTCATTGTATAGGTCTTTCACCTCCTTGGTTAAATTTATTCCTGGATATTTTATTCCTTGTGTTGTGTGGTGTAAATGGGATTGTGTTCTTGAGTTCTCTTTCTGTTAGTTTGTTATTGGAGTATAGAAATGGCACTGATTTTTGTAAGTTGATTTTGTATCCTGCAACTTTGCTGTAGTTGTTGATTATTTCTAATAGTTTTCTGATGGATTCTTTAGGGTTTCCAATATAGAGAATCATATCGTCTGCAAACAGCAAGAGTTTCACTTCTTCCTTGCCAATTTGAATGCCATTTATTTCTTTTTCTTGCCCAATTGCTCTGGCCAAAACCTCCAGTACTGTGTTGAATAAGAGTGGTGAGAGTAGGCACCCTTGTCTTGTTCTTGTTCACAGAGGGATTTTTTTCCCCATTGAGTATGATGTTGGCTGTGGGTTTGTCATATATGGCCTTTATTGTGTTGAGGTACTTTCCCTCTATTCTCATTTTATTGAGAGTTTTTATTATAAATGGATGTTGGGTCTTGTCAGATGCTTTCTCTGCATCTATTGAGATGATCGTGTAGTTTTTATTCCTCATTTTGTTAATGTGGTGTATCACATTGATTGGTTTGTGGATGTTGAACCATCCTTGCATCCCTGGTATAAACCCCACTTGATCATGGTGTATTATCTCTTTAATGTATTGCTGTATTTTGTCTGCCAATATTTTGTTGAGGATTTTTGCCTCTATGTTCGTTAGTGATATTGACCTGTAGTTTTCCTTCTTCGTGTTGTCCTTATCTGATTTTGTCATCAGGGTAATGTTGGCCTCATAGAATGAGATAGGAAGTGTTTCGTCTTCTTCAATTTTTTGGAATAGATTGAGAAGGGTAGGTATTAAATCTTCTTTGAACGTTTGGTAGAATTCTCCAGAGAAGCCATCTGGTCCTCGACTTTTATTTTTGGGGAGGTTTTTGATTACGTTTTCAATCTCTTTAGTTGTGATTGGTCTATTCAGATTCTCTGTTTCTTCTTGATTCAGTTTTGGGAGGTTGTATGAATCTAAGAATTTATCTGTTTCTTCTAGATTGTCCAATTTGTTGGCATATAGTTTTATGTCGTGTTCTCTTATAGTCTTTTGTATTTCTCTGGTATCTGTTATAATTTCTCGTCTTTCGTTTCTAATTTTGTTTATTTGGTCTTTCTCTCTCTTTCTTTTTAGTGAGTCTGGCTAAGGATTTGTCAATTTTGTGTATCTTCCCAAAGAACCAGCTCTTTGTTTCATTGATCTTTTCTACTGTCTTTTTTGTTTCATTTATTTCTGCTCTAATTTTTATTATTTTCCTCCTCTGACTTTGGGCTTTGTTTGTTCTTTTTTTAGTTCTCTTAGGTGTAGTTTAAGATTACTTATTTGAGATTTTTCTTGTTTGTTGAGGTAGGCCTGTATTGCTGTGAATTTCCCTCTTAGGACTGCTTTTGCTGCATCCCATATGAGTTGGTATGATGTATTTTCGTTTGTCTCCAGATATTTTTTTATTTCTCCTTTGATTTCTTCAGTGATCCATTGGTTGATCAGTAGTATGTTGTTTAGTCTCTGCATGTTTGTCACTTTCCCAGCTTTTTTCTTTAGTTGATTTCTAGTTTCATAGCATTTTGTTTGGAAAAGATACTTGATATGATTCCAGTCTTCTTAAATGTATTGAATTGCCTTGTTTCCCAACATATGGTCTATCTTTGAGAATATGCCATATGTGCGTATATGAAGAACGTATATTCTGCTGGCTTTGGATGGAGTGTTCTATATAAATTTATAAAGGCCATCTGGTCTAGTTTTTCGTTTAATTGTACCCCTTCCTTGCTGACTTTCTGCCTGGATGATCTCTCCATTAATGTAAGTGGGGTATTGAGGTCCCCTACTATTATTATGTTATTGTTAATTTCTCCTTTTATGTCTGTTAATAGTTGCTTTATGTACTTTGGTTTTCCTGTGTTAGGTGCGTATATATTTATAAGTGTTATCCCCTCTTGGTGGAGTGTCCCTTTTATCATTATATACTGTCCCTCTTTCTCTCATTGCCTTTTTTATCTTGAAGTCTACTTTATGTAAGTATGGCACCACCTGCTTGCTTTTATTTGCCATTTGCTTGGAATATCGTCTTCCATCCCTTCACTCTGAGCTTGTTTGTCTTTAGAGCTGAGATGTGTTTCCTGGAGGCAGCATATTGTTCTTGTTTTTTAATCCATCCAGCCACTTTGTGTCTTTTGATTGGAGATTCAGTCCATTTACTTTTAGAGTGATTATTGATACATGAGGGTTTAATACTGCCATTTTATCTCTTGTTTTCCAGTTGTTCTGTACTTCCCTTGTTTCTCATCCCATGTGTTTCTGACTGCCATTTCAGTTTGGTAATTTTCCCTAATGGTTTTCTCAGTATTTATCATTTGTGTCTCTATTCTGATTTTTTGTTTAGCGGTTACTGTGAGATTTGTATAAAAGATCTCATAGAAGAGATAGTCCATTTTCTGATAGCCCGTTATCTCCTTATCCTAAGCAGGTTCCATCCCTTTCCTTTCCCCACCTAAATTATTGTTGTCACAACTTATTCCGTTTTGTGTTGTGAGTTTGTGATTAAAATGAAGTGATTATAGTTTTGTTTGTTTTGTTTTGTCTTTTTCCTGAGAAAGATTCACCCTGAGCTAACATCTATACCAGTCTTCCTCTGTTTTTTTATTATGTGGGCCACCAGCACAGCATGACTGCTAACAGAGCAGTGTAGGTCTGCACCAAGGAACTGAACCCAGGCTGTTCAAGCAGAGTGCACTGAACCCAACCACTAGACCACCAGGGCCAGCCTGATTATAGTTATTTTTGATGCTTTCATTCCTTTTGTCTTTTATGTTATAATTAAATGTTTGCTAACCTGTTTTGATAGAGAGCTGCAATTTCATGATTTTTGTCTGTTTATCTCCTTCCTCAAGGTTTTGTAAGTCTTTGCCTTTTTTTCCCCCTCATGTATGAGGGCTTTCTTGATCATTTCTTATCGGGAGGGTGTCTTGTGACAATGAATTCCCTCAGCTTTTGTTTACCTGTGAAAGTTTTTATTTCTTCATCATATCTGAAGGATAATTTGCTGGATAGAGTTTTCCTGGCTGAAAGTTTTTGTCTTTCAGTATTTTGACTATATCATTTTACTCTTCTAATCTGTAAGTTTCTGCTCTGAAATCTGCTGACAACCTGATAGGGGTTCCTTTGTAGGTTATTTTCTTCTGTCTTGCTGCCCTTAATATTTTTTCTTTGTCATTGGTTTTTGTGTTGGAGAAGATCTTTTCACATTGATGTAATTAGGAGTTCTCTTATCTTCATTTATGTGTCATTCCAGCTCCTTCCCAGGTTTGGGAAGTTCTCAGGTATTATTCTTTCTTTGAACAAGCTCTCTGCTCCTTTCTCCCTTTGTTCTCCCTCTGGAATGCTTATAATCTTTATGTTGCATTTCCTAATTGAGTTGGATATTTCTCAGAGAATTTCTTCATTTCTTTTTGGTCTTAGTTTTCTCTCCTCTGCCACCTGAAACATTTCTATATTTTTGTCCTCTAAGTTACTAATTCTGTCCTCCATAATGTCAGTCCTGTTTTTTAAGGATTCTAGACTTTTGAAAAATCTCATTCGTGTGCTCTTCATGTCCAGCATTTCTGTTTTAATGTTTTTTAAAATTTCAGTCTCTTTTGTGAAGAATTACTTTTGCTCATTAATTTTATTCCTGAGTTCTTTGTACTGTCTTTCTGAGTTTTCTGGTAACTTATTGAGTTTCTTTATAACTATTTTGAATTCTCTGTTACTTAGATTGTAAATTTCAGTGACTTCAGGATTAGTTTCTGGACACTTGTCATTTTTCTTCTGGTCTGGAGTGTTAATGTATTTCTTCATGCTGTGAGATGTGGTGGGCCTTTACTGGCACATAGTGGTACTATTTGGTCTCAGATTTCACCTGCCAATGCTGGGTGGGGCAGGAGCTGTTTTCTGACCTTACCACGTCTCCTGGCAGTTGTGCCTGTCCATTGAGGAAGTTGTGCTGATAGGGCTCTCTGTGTCTGGCTGCTGCTGCGTCATACATGCAGGCACAGGTGATCTGGCAAGGATCCCCTGCCCTGGCTGACCAGCAAGCTCGTGTGCCAGGTGGGATGAGGGGGAGGGGTACCTTCTTTCCCACCCGTGCTCCCACTCTGCACTCACTGGTGGCCTCCATGGGCTGCTCAGCTTAGTGGCGGCACCCCCCTGCTGACTTAGCCTTCTCAGTGTGGAGCGTTCCCACAGGCTGGGAAGCAACTCCGAGAGCAGAAGCATTCCTACTATTCCCCCCTTCTCATCTCAGAGTCATGCACCAGCTGCAGTGCGAGGTCCTGCACCCTAGATCACTGCCAATGAGGAGAACTGGAGGGGATGTGCTTACTTCCGTCCACTGCCTCTTGGGATCCAGCACCCCCATCTTCAGATGTATGGCAGTGTGGATTCTCATCAGACATCTGTTGTGTTGTGTGGATTTCCTCTGTTGGTTAATGAATGTCGTTTTTGTTGTATCTTAGGGAGGAGAGCGTAAGGGAATAGCTCACTCTGCTGTGATGCTGATGTCACTTCTGCATTATTTTGTCCACTGGAGTCTGGCAGCTCCTTATTATCTGTGTGATGTTAACAGTTTACTTTAGTGTCTTCATATTCTGGGTACCCAGCCATCACCAGGGCCCTGTTTTTAATTACTCTTCAGAATGATAATTATAAGGGAAAAAGTTTGTAAGGAAAACTTAACAAATTAACACTCTTAAGTATACTCAAAATCAATTAGTCTTTAGCACATATGCAATAGTGATCACTTTGTCATAAACTATTTAAATATGATAGAGTTTAAAAATAGTGTTTCTATTCTTATTTTACTTGTAACTTTCAAAAAAGCATATGCAGTTTTTAGAGAGTTAGGGGAAAAAATGTTAAATGCTTCTTTTAGTTGAAGTTGAAGAATGCATAACAGCTCTTTTTAACTTTACTACTTGTCTCTGAGCAGTTACACTTTTTGGTATCGCATTCCTTGAGATTCAGGTGAAATCTGTGATTCCTTTCTTCATAAGACCAAAACCCTCAAATTTTGCATATACAATCCTTTGTAGGGCAGTGGGTACAATATCTGGCCACCCATCAAAATCACCTGGGGAGATTTTCTAAAATATGGATTTCTAGGTCTTGGTCCTCTGGAGATTGATTCACTAGGCCTGGAGTGGAACTAGGAATCTGTATTTTTTCAGAAGCTTTCCAGGCAAATTTAACAGGCATCCAGATTTGGGAAATCTCTACCCTAATGTCTCCTGCCTTGATCAAGGAGGAGATAACTATTTGGGATAATGTCCAACATATGGAAATTAGAGGAGTTGTTGGCATGGTTCTCAGATCAAATGCAGGATGCCTGGTTAAATTTGAATTTAAGATAACAAATGATTTTTAGGATAAGTATCTCCCATGCAATATACTTTTGGGCTACTGTAGAGTGCAGGGCTGTTTACCTCTAAATTTAATGGTTTGGCTAGCTATTTTCTGTGGTGTGTATGTGCTTACATGCACATGCATTGTTTGCTTTGTATACTTTGCATCTTTTTTTTTTTGGTTACTCAAGCCTTTTTAAAAATTTTAAAATTTTTGTCAGCCTACTATATTTATAGCTACTTTGTTGAGGACTCCATTTCCTGCTAAAAAGAAATCAGTGTTTTCTTCAGGTAGCGTTAAAATCTTCTAGAACTAAAATTTTACCTTAATACTTGTAAAAATTTTGCCAGTTTACAATGTTCAGCACAAAGCATCAGGAAAGATCTCTAGAATTCATAGACACAGGTCATTAAAGTAACAGTTTTCCCAACGATTTCTATAAATTGTGGCAACAGTCGATTGACAACCTGTGGCAGACTCCCCCACCCTGCCGTACCTTCATGTTCTAGATGGTAGTCGTGAAGGTGAAGTAGCGCTGCCAGATGCTCATCCCTGCCAGTGAAAGACAGAGGCAATGTAGGCCAAGGGAATCTAGTCGCTTCCATCTTTGGCATTTCATTATGAGGTTTGGCTTTGCTTGAGAAAGGTGCATTTCGTAGCACTAATGCAAAGAGTGACAGAATCAAGGACTGCAAGGCAGAAAGCTACTTGCGTTTATGTGCATCCAGCCCTCCTCTTTGTTTTCATTCCCTGAGAAGTATTTCAGTGTTACTCAGCCGTTTACGTATAAGGTAAGATTGGACGTTTCCAAATTCTGTAGTCCAGGTAGCATAGGATGGTAAAAACACTTGATGTCTTGTACTCACTATTCCTTCTGAGGGATCACCCAAGGCCAAGAGCAACAATTCAATACTCTGTTGATATTTGTCTGGATCATCAGTGTATGCCAAAATGATACCAAGGATTTTGATCACAGCTTCTTATACCAAACGTGCCTTATCTTCTATTTGCATCGGTTACAACACTGAAAAAACCAAGGAATTGGGAACTTCTTTAGAAAAGTAAGGCGCCTCTGCTCCACAGGATTTTGCCACGAGGAGTCATCTTTCTGGGTATTGTGACAAATTTCTTCCCGTTGCTGTGGTAATAAAAGTTTAGCTTCTACATGTGTTGGTCCCACATGTGCCAGTGCCACACAGCCCATCAGTATTGTTTGCTTTGCTCATCATCTGTCCTTGATCAAATTGAAAAGTATGCAGTAAAGCCAATTTCTATCTGTAAGCTCAGAATGTAGGCATGCTGTACACAATATGAGGGGCATCAACCCCTCTCTGTTGCCTGCAGCACGTGAGGAGCAATTTGTGGCAGCATCCCAGGATTAATGTAATGCTTTTTTCATTGTCTGCAATCTGAGACACTTCTGATCCTCTGTCAACATCCACAAGAAAAAAGTAGCACTTGGTGGAAAGCAGGAGACAGTTTTCTATGAGATTTATCAAAATGAACTGTATTTTTACTCGGAGAAGATATTCTTTCATAGGGAAAGATTTGGGGAGTTCTCTTTAAGAATAATGGAATCAGCTTCATCTGATATTGAAAGATGACCATCCTTGTTTTTCCCTTGTCTGACAATTTAACAATTTACAGTTGAATTCTGTCCACTTTCTTCAAGTATTTGTGGGGATTCCGATCCAAAGAATGTTGAACAGAGTCACAAACTACCAAAATGGCAGTATTTATTTTTGAGGAAGTCTCTTTCACTTTCAGCTTTTCTAACTTGCTCCATCAAAGACCATTTCTCACTACAGTGTTGCATCACTTAACGACAGGAATACATTCTGAGAAACGCATTGTTAGGAGATCTTGTTGATGTGCAAACATCATAGAGTGTACTGAAGGGGAACAAAATTTGCCATCCCAAAATGTGTCTCTTTATGGGTCTAAAACGAGGATTATTTTAGGCTAATTATTTCTAAGAAATGGAAGACTCGGGGCCAGCCCCGTGGTGGAGTGGTTAAGTTTGCACGCTGCACTTCGGCAGCGCAGGGTTTCACTGGTTTGGATCCTGGGCACAGACAGGGCACCGCTCATTAGACCATGTTGAGGTGGCATCCCACATACCACAACTGAAAAATGTACAACTGTGTACTGGGGGGATTTGGGGAGAAAAAGCACAAAACAAAAAAAGAAGATTGGCAACAATTGTTAGCTCAGGTGCCAATCTTTAAAAAAAAAAAGAAATGGAAGACTCACCTTAACTACCTGAAAGAACTCAGATTAAAAAACCTGTCTCATGAAGTGAGCTACCACCTTAGCATAACATGGACTAGGTGGTAGACAGGGAGGAACCTAGAAAACCCTGTTTATTGGGCTCCCCTCTGTGTTCTTCTGTTTCTGTGTGGCCAAACACTTGTTCTCCAAACGTTTGCTCCTTTTCACCTACCTGTGAATTGCCTTCCTTCCTTTTAAAAGTCCCTGAATCTCCCCACCCCCAACCTCCTCTTTTTCTTTAGCTGAGGATGGTATTTAAGCTGAGGGCTTTGGCCATTTTGGTGAGTTACTCAGTTTTCCTGGATTTCTCATGTGTATACCTGTTATTAAACTTTTGTTGCTCTCCTGTTAATATGTCTGTCAGCTTAATTCTTAGACCAGCCAAAAGGACTTAGAAGAGTAGAGGAAAACTTCTGTCTCTTGTACACTACTTACACAAACCTAGATAGTATAGCCTACAGTACACCTAGGCTAAATGGTACTAATCTTATGGGACCACCCTCATATATGCTGTCCATTGTTGACTGAAATGTTACTATGAGGCACGTGACTGTATTTAATAAACTAGTTTTATCTTCTAATTTCTGAATTAGCAAGGAGTTCTCTATAGACCAAGGATCAGTGAAGAGTGGAGGAAGGTAGCCTAAAATTGTGAAAGAGTCTCTAATTCATCTCCTTCCACTCCACTGGCCACATCCACAAGATTTTTCCCAGTTACTTAATCACTCAGTAGAGTTGCAGTAAGTCTGGAGGTGTTGAAATGTTTACGTCATTCCATAATTCAAAATCCTGTTTAGTATTTTCATCTGAAAAGGTTATTGATGTAAGCTTGTAGTTATTCTTATATAAAAATTCTAAAAAAAAATTTTAGAGCTCTCTTTTCAAGAGGTTTGATTAGCTCCTGAATTTCAGGACTTGATTTGTAATTTTATTTGTTTCTATAAAGAACTTTGGGGGCCGGCCCCGTGGCTGGGTGGTTAAGTTCGTGTGTTCCGCTTCAGTGGCCCAGGGTTTCACTGGTTTGGATCTTGGGTGCAGACATAGCACCACTCATCAAGCCATGCTGAGGCAGCATCCCACATGCCACAACTAGAAGGACCCACAACTAAAAATACACAACTATGTACCAGGGGGCTTTGGGGAGAAAAAGGAAAAATAAAATGTTATTAAAAAAAAGAACTTTGTTTTCTGCAGCCTTTGTCAGGTTGGCTCAGATCCTTCCCCTTTTTTTAATGTTGTAAGTAAAGCTGTCAACCTTTTCCCCTCCTCCCGTCAAGTCCATTAGAGGGTAAGAAACTACATAACCACACTTGTAAATTTATATCTGAAATAAAAATAAAGGAAATCTGTGAAGAATCTCTCTTATCCCCTTCTAACGTTTGAACTATATATCAGCTTGTTTCCTTGCTTAAAATATATTTTATTTCATTTATTTTTTGTATGTGTGTGAGAAAGATTGGCCCTGAGCTAACATCTGTTGCCAGTCTTCCTCTTTTTGCTTAAGGAAGATTGTTGCTGAGGTAACGTGCCAGTCTTCCTCTGTTTTGTGTGGCATGCTGCCACAGCGTGGCTTGACAAGTGGTGCTGGGTCTGCGCCCAGGGTCTGAATTTGCAAACCCCATGCTACCATAGTGAAGCGCACAAACTTAACCACTACGCCACTGGGCCGGCCCCTTAAAATATATTTTAAATAACTGAGTTCCTTGCTTCCTAGTCCCCGATTACATGTCTTAAATTCAAGCTTCCCAGATAAGTGAGATCTTGTTTTATTCGCCTCCTTTTCACTCTGTTGGTGAGGGAGAGGTTCCTGCCTTAGGATTATGAGAGTGGCTGAACACGCAACACCTGCCACTGGACAAATGCAGTGAACAGCAGTTTGTTAATCACGGTATACTCAACAGCCCAGGAGAGGGAGACACAGCACACAATGCAGGGCCACATGGGAGTTGCACTCGGGAACAGAGTGAATAAGCAGAGGCTGGGGAAGCAAGCTTTGTAATATCAAGAGGATGGAGTTATCCCTGGTTCCCTAGGGGAGGGGACGTAATTAGTTTGTTTGAATAATTCCACAGGCTGGCAGGGAACTGAAGCCTGCTACTCAGGAATAAGCAGGAACTGTGCCCGTTCCCTGTGCTGAAGAGTGTTGTCTGGCTGGGGGACCTGGTCTGCAGGAGCAGAGTGGAGATGGGAACTTGCAGTTAGGGCTTTCAGGCCCTCCCAGGTTTCCCCAGATGTCAAGGCACGCATAATACTGGGCCTTAGTTTTAGGCCTTATACCACAGATCTCAGTAGTACTAACTCTTTATCAAAGTATTTGCTAATGGTTATTGTACTAAATAATACATCAAGAAATTTTTAATACCACATAATCTTTTGCGTTTTTCCTTTCTATGAGACCTTTTCTTCTGATAATTTGCAAAGTTTAAGATATTCTGCTGTGTACAGTTTTACCACAGTAGATAAAAGATGGCCAAATCACATACATGCAATGATGTGGAGGCATGAAAGACACCAGTTCTTGTTTGAAAGTCTGAATGGAGTGATGAGGCTGCAGTACTGTGTATGAGTGGGGTGAAAAAAAGAGTGGGTAGGTTATAAGAGCTAGAAAGTGGCAGAAAGAGTAAAAAGGTAAAAGCCATTATTTGAGTGCTTACTCTGTGCCAAGCATTTTTCTAAGTGTATTATCTCATTTACTGCAAGTGAGAAAACTGAATTTTATTTGCTTATGGTCATACGGGTAATAGACAGTGGAGCTGTAGTCTGAGTCCATTCAGTCTTATTTTAGTTTGTGCTGTTAACAATTACATTTTACAGGCTTCAGATATGGAAAAGCCTTGTATGTTATGCTAAGGACTTTGGACTTTATCTTATTGGCAGTGGGGAACCATTGGATGCTTTTAAGCAGAAAAAAATGTGATCAGAATTTGCACTGAAGTATATCAATCAGTGGCAGGGTGGAAAATGAATTTTAGGGAAAGATGAGACTAGAGGCAGGGCAACTATTGTAACAATCCAGAAACAAAGTGTTTGGGTTTGAATGGAATGGAATCAAAGAAAAGGGAATTGGATTTGAGCAAGAGAGACAAACACCCGTTCATCATATGACTGACTAGGAGAGAGGAAAAAATGTGCAATGATTTCTAAGTGATGCCAGTAATTAAGAACAGAAGGGAGTTGGGTTGGGGGAGATAGACTGAGGTATCTTTGAGGCATTTTGTTGGAGATTTCTAATAAATAAGTTACACTTAGAAAAATAAATCTTGATCTTGAGAGAGGTTGAGAGCTATTGTTACGGGATGATTATAGATGCAGCAGAAGTAGATGAGATTACCCAGAGATTTCTTTTGTTCCCAACCTGTTTTCTGAACCATCATAGAAAGATTATGCTGTATTGGGAGGCTGCTCTATGAAAAGCCTTGGACTTCATCTGAAGACTTGGTTCAAATCCCAGTTCTGGATCTCTGTTTCTCCTTCAGCAATAGAAGGTAATAACAGCTATCTCGGAGAGTAATTATAGATAATATCCTGTTTTATCTAACAGAGGCAAGAGTTTTAAAAAGTTAAGAAATGATATATTTCATCTCCCTTAATTTACCTATAAAAAATGGTGGTTTATAGATGTTAAAAAACTCAACACTTGAGTACAGATCATTTGTCTTAGCTGAGATAAAAACCCAGATCTTAAACTGCATGTTGCCCCCATACAGCTAGGAGGAAACTAGCGTTTTCCTCCTGTGTTGCTATCGCTGGTTTTTGAGGTGAGCGGAGTCAAACAGAGAGGGAAGGGATGGTTTCCAAGTGAGGAGAAAGGATGTCAGTATGTGGGAAGTGAATGCACTGCAAACAACACAGAAAGTGTGAGCATACGCCATCTTTGTGCCACTGTAGGGCATAAGGAAACTAACATGTAATGTGAAAATGTCTATGTTCCAGAGCTGTTTTTAAGAATATTGGAACTATACTAATGCAAGTATACTTATTATCTACTACTATTACTGCTAATAATAATAGCCAGTATTATTTATTCACCCAAGTTTCACGTAGCTACTGAGTAGTGGAGATGAAAACCCAACCCAGTCAGTCTGGCTCCAGAGATCATGAACTGTACTGCTTCCTTATATTACCATAAGTTTTTGTGGTTTTTTATTTTCCTTTTTTTTTTTGAGGAAGATGAGCCCTGAGCTAACATCTGCTGCCAATCCTCCTCTTTTCGCTGAGGAAGACTGGCCCTGAGCTAACATCTGTGCCCATCTTCCTCTGCTTTATATATGTAGTACGCCTACCACAGCATGGCTTGCCAGGTGGTGCCATGTCTGCACCTGGGATCCGAACCCTTGAACCCCGGGCCGCCGAAGCGGAACATGGAAACAACCGCTGTGCCACCCATTCTCAGACCATTCTAACAAAATGAGAGTTTATTCATGCTTATAGATTTATTCAGCAGTTGAATCTACTGAGTGCAGAGGCAGCAGGGATCCTGCCTTGAAGGGAGATTGAATGTTTATTTGTTCAACAAATATTTGAGAGCCTGCCATTTGCTAGGCACTATTCTCAGCACTCAGATTCAGCAGCAGTATGTAGGCAAAAGTCTCTTCCCTTTTTGATTTTCTTTTTCTTTTTCCTCCGAATTTCTTTTTTTCCCCAGACTTAATTAATGCTAGACATTTGGGATTTTGGAAGCAGAGAAGATGGAAACTTAGCCAATTTTTTTAAGTAAGTTCAATAGGAGATTTTAATGTAATTTTCTGAAAACAGATTCTAACGTATTTGCCCATAACATGGTGAACACAACTATAGTATATTTACAGGAATTTTGTTTTGTATTAAGTAACTCTTTCAGCTGTTATTTAAAAAAAAATTTTTTTTTAGTTCATAATAGTTTACATGAATGTGAAATTTCATTCGTACATTATTTCTTGACTGTCACCACATAAATGCTTCCCTTCACCCCCTGTGCCCACCCGCTATCTCCCTTCCCCTGGTAACCACTGAACTGTTTTCTTTGTCCATGTGTTTGTTCATATTCAACATATGAGTTAAATCATCTGGTGTTTGTCTTTCTCAGTCTGGCTTATTTCACTAAGCGTAATTCTCTCCAGGTCCATCCATGTTGTTGCAAATGGGATGCTTTTGTCTTTTTTATGGCTGAGTAGTATTCCATTGTGTGTGTGTGTGTGTGTGTGTGTGTGTGTGTGTGTGTGTATGTGTGTATGAGTGTGTATATATATATATCTCCCATCTTCTTTATCCAATCACCAGTCGGTGGGCACTTGGATTGGTTCCGTGTCTTGGCTATTGTGAATAGTGCTGCAGTGAACATACAGCTGCATATGTTACTTTGGATTGTTGATTTCAAATTGTTGGGCTAGATACCCAGTAGTGGGATAGCTGGGTTGTATGGTACTTCTTTTTTTTTTTTTTTTAAGGGAAGATTAGCCCTGAGCTAACTGCTGCCAATCCTCCTCTTTTTGCGAGGAAGACTGGCCCTGAGCTAACATCCATGCCCATCTTCCTCTGCTTTGTATGTGGGATGCCTTCCACAGCATGGTGTACCAAGCTGTGCCATGTCCGCACCCAGGATCCGAACTGGTGAACCCCGGGCTGCCAAAGTGGAACGTGCGCACTTAACTGCTGCGCCACTGGGCCGGACCCAGGATAGCATCTCTTATTGCTGCCTACTGTTATTGTTGAATATTCAGAAATTCCTTGAGGAAGTTACATTCTTGTGATTATTACCTGAATGATGACTGCTAAATTCTGTTAGACACTTTTCAGAAGGCTTTTTGGAATTTATTAAAATGTATAACGTGTTTTTTCATATCCCTGGCTGAAATAAAGAAGTAACTCATATTTTAAAAATAGTACTGAATATACAAGACACTTTTTCTTTTTTCTTTTGTTTATTTATTTTGCTCCAGTGGGGAAAAGAAGTACATTTTAACAGATACTATTGGGATGTTTTATTTATCCATACGATAATGTAATAAATGGATCTCCATCCCACATCACACACAGAAATTAGTCCCTGGTGGATTAAAGACCTAAATGCAAAAAGCAAAACTTTAAAGTTAGAAAAAATATAAGAGAAAATCCCCACAACCTCAGGGTAGAGAAGGAATTTTTTTTCCTACTCTCTAAATACTTTAGTGTGTTTAGGGCTTTCTCTTACATGAGCACAGTACAGTTATCAAAATCAAGAAATTAAACATTGATGCAACACTATTATCTACTCTACAGACTCTGTTCACGTTTCACCAGTTGCTTCTCCAGGATCCAATTCAGGATCACACTGAATTTTGTTATACTGTCTCTTTGATCTTTAATATGGAACAGTTTCTCAGCAGTGTTTGTCTTTCATGACCTTAATGCTTCTGAAGAATACAGACTAGTTATTTTGTAGACTCTCAATTTCGGTTTGTTTCGCCATTTCCTCATGATTAGATTCAGCCTGTGAATTTTGGGCACAGAAGTGATGTTGTGTCCTCAGTATATCCTATTAGGAGGCGCATGCTGTCAGTTTTTCCTGTTACTTATGATAACTTTGATCATTTGGCAAAGGTAGTGGGTGGCAGGTTTCTTCAATGTAAAATTACTATTAATCCCTTTGTAATTAAATATCATGTGGAAAGATACTTTCAGACCATGTAAATAGTGGGTAAAAGTGTGGTGAAACGACAGTAGGATATTTACATGGTCCTGTTGTTTTGCATACTTTTACCCGCTAATTTTGGCATCCATTGATGACTTTTGCCTGCAGCAGTTACTGTGGTGGTCACCCAAGGTGATTTTCTAATCATTGGTTCTTCATTTATTAGTCGAAATTCTACCATAATGAAGAGCTTTCCCTTTTCCCTCATTTGTTCATTCATTTCTTTATGTTAATAAGGACTCGTGGATTCTTATTTTATTCTGTTACTATTCATTACTATCATTATTTAATTTGTTGCTTAAATTGTAGAATGCTTTTTGTTTTACAAAAAAAGAGAAGAAAGCCCATAAGAAAACTGCAGAAAAAAAGTTTGACAGTGAGTAAGTACTTTTATGTCATCTCAGACAGTCAGTGGGCAGAAGTTGTTTTTCCCTGGGGTTTATGTATGCTAAGATTTTTGACATTCTTTTGAGTACGCTACTTTATCTTCTGTATAAGTAATTTTATAGTCAATTGTGGTATATATTTTATACAAAATGATGTTTGGAAGGGCCAGCCTGGTGGCGTAGTCATTAAGTTCACGCGCTTCGCTTCAGCAGCCAGGGGTTCACATGTTCGGACCCAGCCCAGACCTACCACAGCTAGTCAAGCTGTGCTGTGGCGGCATCCCACATAAAATAGAGAAAGATTGGCACAGGTGTTAGCTCAGCGACAGTCTTCCTCAAGCAAAAAGAGAAAGTTTGGCAACAGATGTTAGCTCAGGGCCAATCTTCCTCACAAAAACAAAAAGACAAAAAAACCAAAAAACAAAAAAAATTGATGTTTGGATCCAAGAGAAAGGAAAGAAAAAATATAGCTCTTTCAGTTTTTAAGCTCAGGTTAATACCTTAAGCTCTACATTAGTAGGTTAACTTTTTTAAACTGTACTTCTTGGTGCTATTTTTCTGAGATATGCCTGTCAACTGCTAATAGCATAGACTACATAGCATAGATAAGAGTTACTCTCTCATATAGGCATAGCTTCCCAACAAAACCAAGGCGCCTCCCCCCGAAAATCTAGAATTGCAGCTTAGGAATACAATAAAAGTAATAATTCTTCCCTGAATCTGACCCCAATTTAGAGGGACTTCACTTTGAATAAAATCACATGGAGGAAGATGGTGGTTAATGCAGAGGATTTAGCAGTGGGCCCAGGAATGTATCTATTCATTCACTGGGCTCTTCCAACAAAGCTGTACTATTAAAAGTATAGCTCCGTGTGTACTAGAGAAACTTTGCGGAAATATGTTTTCGATTATTTTAGATCTATTCTGCTCTTGGGACCTCTTCTTGTTAACTTGTACGACCTTTTTTCTTTCTTGGATTTAGAAGTGGGCTAGAATAAATAATTTTTTAAATTAAAAAAGAAGTTAGGAAGGATGGATGTAGGGAAATGTTGAGGCTGTAGCAGTGTTTAAATACTGTGATAATTGAACGATTTCTTAGGAAGACAGTCAAGCCTTTACTGTGACAGACAACGCTTGCTTTGTTGTAGCACCTGAGAAATCAAAAAATCAGATCCTCCTTCTTTGGTGAAATTCACAAAAACCAGATTAAAATAGTTTATGCATACCTGGCATAATCCAAGTGGTGGTTTGGGTTCTCAGCCAGACAGCTCTCATGACCTCTCAACCCTTGGTGGTACTTCTTTGACCCAGCAGTCACTTAGATATTGTGAGCAGTTCGTTGACTCCTTTTGGTTACTGTATACATGTAGTGCGATAGCAAGGGCAAATAAGTCTATAGGATAAAAATAAAGGTCATTTTTGCTTTCTTGGTGAAAACACAAAATAGAACTGACTAAAATTCTAAATGGCATCTCTCTTTTTTGGAAACAACTAAAATTTTTAAAGCTCAACAGCTAGTTAATTGTATCACTAAATATGCTGGCTATGTATTTATACACACACACACACACACACACTGCTTACTATCAGTACTTTAATTTTGCCAGCTTTATAGGCAGTGTATGAATCATTTGGAGTGTTAAAAACAATTACCTCAAAATTCTGAAAGCTTTCAAAAGAAATATTTGATAAATTCATCAGCAGATTATCAGGGGTTTTTTTGTGGTAGTAATTAAGACTTGGTTTTAAATGCTTTCTAACAACTTCTACCTTAATAGAAGGGAGAAGGGCACAGAAGGGAATGAAGGACATGAAGATTATTTACATAATCATAATAGATTCCAGTGTATATTTATCTTGCACTGTCTGCCATACTCCACTCTTGCCTGTTTAAAATTAATTATTTTTTTGTATTTTGCCTTTTCATTTGAATGGTACCTTTAAACATTTTAGAAGAAAATAATTTTGAAAACTCATATATATAAAAGTACCCCCTTGGGTTTCTTTTGATGACTTTCAACACCTATATAGATTCATGTAACCACTATCAAAATCTAGATATAGCACAGTTCCATTACCCAAAAAAAACTCCCTCGTTTTCTTCTTTTTCCTCTTTTCTCCCTTTGTATTCACACCCTTCCCCATCCCTCCTCCCAGGAGCTAGCAACCATTTATCTGTTCTCCATTGCTATAATATTCTTTATTTGAGAATGTCAAATATATGTGGAAATATATGTGGAATCATGCGTTATTACTGTGTAACCTTTTGAGACCGGTTTCCTTCTTTCAGAATAAGGCTTTTGAGATTCATCCAAGTTGTTGTGTGTATTCACGATAATTTGTTCCTTTTTGTTACTGAGTAGTAGTCCATCATGTAGAAACACCATCATTTATTTATCCCTTCACTCATTTGTGGATGTTTGAGTTGTAGATTGTTTCCAGTTTTGAGCAATTATGAGTAGATTTTTGTGTGAACATAGGTTTGCATTTCTCTAGGGTAGATACCTGGAAGTGGGATTGTTGTGTCATATGGTGTGTGCTTAACTTTATAAGAAATTGCCAAACGGTTTTCCATCCTGGTTGTACCATTTTGCATTGCCACAGCAATATGTGAGAGCTCCAGTTCTGTGTCCTTATTAGCACTTGGTATTATCAGTCTTTTTTATTTTAGCCATTCTGTTAGGTATATAGTAGTATTTCATGACTTCAGTGTTCATTTCCCTAATGATCAATGGTATTGCACATCCTTTTGTGCATTTATCTGTCCTCTGTATATCCTCTTTGGTGAAGTGTCTGTTCAAGTCTTTTGCTTACTGTTTTCTTACTATTAATAGTGTTGAGAGTATATATTCTGGATACAAATCTTTTGTCGGATATGTGATTTGCTAATATTTTCTCCAGTTTGTAGCTTGTCTCTTTATTCTCTTAACAGTGTCTTTAACAGAGCAAAATTTTTTAATTTCAATAAAGTTCAGTTTATCTATTTTTTTAATGCATCATGGTTTTAGTATCATATCTTAAGAATTTTTTGCCTAACCCCAGGTTGTGCTGCCTTTAAAATTTTTTAAGTTCCATATTTTACATTTAGAGCTATGATCCATTTTGAGGTAGTTTTTGAATAAGGTGTGAGGTTTAGATTGCCGTTCATTTTTTTTGCTCATGGATGACTAATTGTTCAAATATCATTTGTTGAAAGGATATCGTTTCTCCATGGAATTGCCTTTGCACCTTCTCAGAAGTCTTTGGGCCATATATATTTATATGGGTATGTTTTTGGACTCTCAGTTCTGTTCCATTGGTTATCTGTCCCTTCACCAGTACCACCCTATCTTGATGACTATAGCTTTATATTACATCTTCAAATCAGATAGTATGAATTCTCCAATTTTGTTCTTTTTCAAAATTGTTTTTGCAATTCTAGTTCATTTGCCTTTATTACTTTCATTTACTATTAACGGTGTGAAATAGAATATATTTCATTCCTTCTCTTCTTTCATAACCACAATGTTTTTTTTAAATACCATGGTGTGTGTTCATGGTGATTTTGGGCATCAGAGTGATTTTTTGATCTTGCTTGCATTTAGGGGTAGGGGATGTTAATACATGACCAAAATAGTCTGCATTCATTGCATTCTTCAAACATAGGAAAACAATAATATAGAACATCAGTGTTAGAATCAGCTTGTTGATGTGTATCCAAAAAATCCTGCTAGGATTTTCATTGAGCCTCCATTGAATCTGTAGAATAGTTTGGGGAAAATTATTATATTTACAGTATTGGGTCGTCCCATCCCTGAACATAAAATCTATCTTTATTTATTTAGCTCTTCTTTGATTTCTTTTCACCAGTATTTTGTGTAGTTTTCAGCATACTAGCCCTGCGCATATTTTATTAGATTTATACATAAGTATTCTGTAGGTGGGTTTTGGGGTTTTGTGTTTTAATTTTTTGTTTATTTATTTTTTTTGAGGAAGATTAGCCCTGAGCTAACATCTGCAGCCAATCCTCCTCTTTTTGCTGAGGAAGACTGGCCCTGAGCTAACATCTGTGCCCATCTTCCTCTACTTTATATGTGGGACGCCTACCACAGCATGGCTTGCAAAGTGGTGCCATGTCTGCACCCAGGATCTGAACTGGCGAACCCTGGGCTGCTGAATCAGAACATACGCACTTAACTGCTGCACCACCAGGCCGGCCCCTTTTTTTTGTTTTAGATCTTTGATGATTTTTCATTGTAAACAATCATGTTGTCTGCAAATAGAAAGTCTTATTTTATTTATGAAATGCCTTTCATTTCTTTTTCTTACCTTACTGCACTAAGACCTCAGCGTAGGTCTTAGTGGTGAGAACAGACATTCTTGTCTTGTTCCTGATTTTAGAGGGAAAGCATTTAGTCTTTGACCATTAAGGATGATGTTAGGTGTAGGCTTTTTTGTAGCTATTTTTTGTCAGATTAAAGACATTCTTTTCTTAGTTTGCTAAGAGTTGTTATCATGTTTGGTTGTCGAATGTTATCAAATTTTTCTGCGTCTATTGAGACGATCCAAGGTTTTTCATCTTTAATCAGTTGATATTGTGAATTCCTGTCACTGATTTTCAAATATCAAAACAGCCCTACATTTCCAGGGTAAACCCCACTTGGTCTTGGTGTGTTATCTATATATTGCTGGATTCAATTTGTTAATTTTTTTTTAAAGATTTTATTTATTTCTTTTCCTTTTTCTCCCCAAAGCCCCCCATACATAGTTGTATATTCTTCGCTATGGGTCCTTCTAGTTGTGGCGTGTGGGACTCTGCCTCAGCGTGGTTTGATGAGCAGTGCCATGTCCGCGCCCAGGATTCGAACCAGCGAAACGCTGGACCGCCTGCAGCGGAGTGCGCAGACTTAACCACTCGGCCACGGGGCCAGCCCTTCAATTCGTTAATATTTTATTGAGGATTTTTGCTTCTATGTTCATGAGAGATTTTGAGTGTTTCTTGTAATACTTTACTCTTTGGTATAGGATGATGCTGTTATCTTAAAATTAGTTGAAAAGTGTTCACTTCTGTTTTCTGGAATAATTTGTGTAGAAGTGATATCATTTCTTCCTTAAATGTTTGGTGTAAGAAAACCGATAGTTTTATTTGGTGGAAGGCTTTTAACAACAAATGCAATTTCTTAATAAATCCAGGACTGTTGAGGTTATCTGTTTCTTCTTGAGTGAACTTTGGTTTTTGTATCTTTCAAGGAATTTGTTTCACTTGAGTTGTTGCTATTGACATTTTAAATATCAAAAAAGTTTATATTGAGGCAGTCGTTCCATGGCTACGCTATCACATTCTGCCATGTTCCTCTTTTGTGAAGTTTTCCCATTCTACTAAAACTTTTCAATCTGAGAAGCAGTATAATACAGTGAATAAAAGTGTAGATTCAGGAATCAGACTGACAGTTACTGAACCTCTTCTGCTTCAGTTGCCTCATCTAAAAAATGTGCAAATATAATAGTAACTACTTCATAGGGTTGCTGTGAAGAGTAAATGACATAATCCATGTAAAGTGCTTGGTAAACACTAGTTTAAATAATCTCATTTTTGTTATATCTTCATCATTATTATCTCTCAGTGGTATCCAGCAACAAGCATAGATTTTGCCTCAAGCTTTGAGTAATCCAGACTACAGAGAGTTTCTTTTCATTTTAAATTGACATTTTCTAAAAATCCTTTTAAGGCCATGTCACATATGTGGCCTCTAACTGGAAACATCTTCATTATAGCTATATATACCTCTTTTTCAGCTCTCTTCTGTGAAAACCATGTGTCTACTTAGATGCATGCACACACACATAACATATATACACAAATGGACATAACTGTTTCCTTTTTGTTCCATTATTTTTAGTTTCCACATCAGAGCAATGACAGGGCTAGTAATAAAGTGGGAAATGTGAAAATAAGTCAAGGCTTTTGTTTTTGCTAACAGTGGTTCCTTAATTCAGCAAATAGTTGGAAATGTATTAAAAATCACCTGAAAAGCTTGTTTAGTAGTGTTTCTTGGGCCTCATTTCCAGTCTTAATTCATTCGGTCAGGATGGGGCCCATGAAGGTGCATTTCTGACAAGGTCACTGATGCTGCTGCTGCTTGTTCAAGGAGTACACGTGCAGGAACGCTCCCTCAGCGTCGTCAGAGGTTATTGTGTAGTTGTTGGAAAACTGCTATAAACACTCAAGAATTCTTCACTAAACTATAATATTGGGCATTTCACTTAACCTCTCAGATATGCTTTCATTAGTGATTAATCTCTTTATCAAACATAGCCTTTATTCTCCTAAAATATGCCTGTCAGTACACCTGTTGAGATTTTAGCTCTTACTTATCTTTCAATTAAAATGTCTTAAGATCCATCCAGTAAGGTCTCATGTTAAAAAAAACTATAATGTAGACCTTTCTTCCCCTCTTTCTTTCTACATTTTTCACTGATTTGTGACTTTATAGACATAAATATATATCTTTTCTTCATTGTACCTAAATGCATATTATTTCTTTACACATACAAATTTTCTTGATTGATAATTCTTTTCCATTTTAGTTTAAAAGAAAAATTTGCTTATAAGAAAATGTTTCTATGTTGGCAGCTGTGAATCCTTAAATGCATTAATTGTATATTTAATATACATTCAGCCTATACATTGTGATTATAGTAAATGATTAAAACAGTAATAAACTTAAGATGTTTGAGTGAAGAAGAGTCACTGTCTTTAAAATCCTCTCAAACCATTTTCAGTAGAACTTTGAAGTAGTATAATTTTGCATGTTTATTGGTTATTTTAGCAGAGGCCTATACTATGGAACATTTATATCTTCCTTTCTATTTTAGGTGCGTATAGCAGCAAAATTCATCATTCATGCCCCTCCTGGAGAATTTAATGAGGTGTTTAATGGTGAGTATTTAATTCATAACAGTAAGGCTTGATATATCAAGCACTCCTTTTTTAAAGAATAAATTACATAACCAAAATAACTAAGCTAAGGGGAGTATGCAGGAAAATCTGGATTTTGTAATAGCTAGAATATAATGTATTTATGATATATATGATAATTGTGTTTGAGTAAATTAACCTTCTTGAAAGAATAATATTGTGTAACAAGACAAAATTTTAACTATTTTTTTGGAATTGTGACATGCATTTTTGTATTTCTTTTCAAGAAAAACCTACTAGATTAATATGAACAGCCAAAAAATGGTGGAAAAAACATTGTTTCACCATATGCAGAAGATGACAGCACATGTAAAAATTTGTTATTTAAATTATATCTCATAAATTAATTCACAGTATGCCTTTCTTTAAACCTCACTGGCAGGCATTTTTATAATTATTCACTCATAGACCAGAAATTTAAACTTTTATTCAGTCTCCTGTTTGCTGTAAAAACTGTAACAATAGCTTCTCTTTAACAGTAAGAATGACATGGTTAAAACAATCGCCAGGAAGATGGCCTGTGGTGATGTTTTTATAAAACTTTTCTTAAGTAGTTTTAAGAATAAACCACCAGAAGTACTTTAAATGTGTTATTTCTACTTCAAATGTATTTATTTTTTACCTTTACCATGTCTTAAATTAAAACTAATTTACACAGGACTCTTTTAATTTCATTTTTCATAACCTTTTACTCCAGAGTAAACTATTTAAACAGGTTTTTAAGAAGTTTAGTCACTCATTTTCATTCAAAGTGTAAGATATAGTGGAATCTCACCTCAGAAAAGATTAAGTTTGAAAGTCAAAAAAATGAGGCAAAATTGTATAAAGTGAAAATCACTCTTGAAAATCCCTTAAATCGTTCACAAACTATAATATATGATTTAGTACGTACAGTTGCATATGGTAATTCTTATGTATTTAAATATTTAACACTGAGCTACACTTAGAGGAACAATGGCAAGTCTACATTGTATAAAATCTAGAATAAAATAATTCTGCCTTTTTAGGTAAATATAAAATCTCAAGTAGTGAATTGGGAAGTTGGGGAGAATTCAAACATATTTGTGCTTCCTGCAGGGTTTAACTTCTGTTTTAATATTCAGCCTCTGTAACCTAACTGTGTGTTAACACACTTGATGGTTGGGGCATTAAAGAATGGAGAGTCTCCTTTCCTTAGGCTTGTAAGTTGGCTTGTAACTTAACTTGCTAATGGTGAAACTGCACTGATGTCGGTGGCCCCCAAACTCCTGTATGGTTCATAGAGCCAAGAATAAATTATAATTCTAAGAAAAGTTTTTCGCTTTCTATTCTACCCTGAATTAAATGCCCTACAAATTTGTTGACCAGAAAAGTCCTAAAAGAATGTCTGAGCCCTAGAAATTGCTTTCTCATTGGAAATCGATGTTGAAGTGTTAGGTTCTGTGTTGAGGTATATAAAATTGGGCATTCAGGATGAGCCTTTCAGTAGGCCTGGGGTGGAGAGTGAACTGTGGAGTAGAAGTGGGATATAAGTTTTAAACTGAGAAAAGAGTATTTGAATTAAAAAGGAATTCAATATTTGAGGGGTAATCGCATATGAATTTGATTATTTTCGCTGCTATTTTAGTTAATAACATTGACATCATAGTGATTTCAAGAGAAGCCACAAATTTTAGAATTTTGTTGTTAGTGCTGTTGAGTTGTTCTGTCTCCTAGGATCCTGTGTACAGGAGAGCTGAACCCTGCCCATTCTTTTTGCATCATACTCTCTCATCTTTAGGCTTTATCAGATAAGAGTCCCTTGCTATTCATAGGGATTTCGTGGGCTTTTTTTCAAAAGTGGGTGGACAGGTCCTTCTTTCCTAGTTTGTCTAGTCTGGAAGCTCTGCTGAAATCTGTCCACCATGGGTGACCCTGCTGGTATTTGAAATACTGATGGCACAGCTTTCAGCATTACAACACCACCCAGCCGCCAATGGGTAGTGTGATCCTGACCGGGAAATGAACCCTGGCAGCAGCAATGAGAGCGCCAAATCTTAACCACTAGACCACCAGAGCTGGCAATTTTAGAATTGCAAAGTCGTAAAATCTTGTCAGTTGAGTGGTTCCCAAATGCTCTTCTAGACTGGCTACGTCAGAATCATTGAAACATAGATTTTTGGTCTTCATTCTTAGAAAACTGATTTGGTAGATCTAGGCTAGAGCTCTGAAATATATACCTTTTTTTTTTTTTTAAAGCCTCCCACTCACCGCCTTATGGTTCTGATGTGTAGCCTGTCTTGGAACCACAGCCTAATCCGTTCTTAAGAGTAGTAGTTTATTTTATTCAAATTCTTCTCTGTCTTTCTATTTGTTCTACTGTACTCTGCTTATGATAAAAGAATGAACTTTTTTTTCATAGTAAAGCTAACTGGATCAACTAGATCCTGCTTTTAAATTATTTTTCCATTTAGAACTGGAAAAGATAGACTACCATGCAAGACCACTCACTGTGCAATACCACTGTTAATGATTGTGTTTCAAATATTAAAGTGCAAGAATCATATTTATCAAATAGAACTTACCAGTTTGCTTTGTGAGTTAGGGATAACTATAATTGTAAATGTATTCTTTAAAATAATTTTTTACATAGAAGCTTCCATTGTTTAAAATCAGTTAATTTAGAAATCAAATTAGTATTATTTTAGCGGTCACAAAAGAGATTGTTTTTTAAATTGGGGCCTACTACTGAAAACAGGTGTGTAAATAGACAATATTTTTTCTTTTGGAATAGTTTTATTATTTTTGTAAAAGTGATTTATAGTCGTTCTAAAATTTTCAAAGTGCAAAAAAGAACCTAAAAATCACACAAAATTCTACCCTCTAGTTCTCCACTGTTTGAATGAAATACTTCCAACATCTCTCAGTTTAGTCACATATATCTAACTTTATATAACTAGGATGATACTGTACATGCTGAGTTTTCCTCCTCTTGTTTATTTTATTATGAATGTATTTCCATGTTGATAAATACGTGTCTACATTATTTTTAATGGCAGCCCAGTTTTATGCTTGTTATAAGGACTAGAGTCTGTTTGTATCATATTTAACCTGTTTCTTGATAGCAGATGCTTAGGTTATTTGTATTATTTTCATTTCATGAAAAAGATAGGATACATTGTTGTATGTACTTTATGATAGCAACTGTATAAAATATTCAGATGCCTAGGAAAAATAATGAAGGAAAATATACTAAGACTAGAATAGAATTTTTTGTTTTTTGGAAATTATGTGATTTCTTTTTCCTTTACAAAGTGCTTGGATTTTCTAATAAAAATTTGTTTGAACATGAGCTGTGTGAGGACAGAAATGCCTCCATCTGTACTCTGTTCACAAGCTGTTTCTTGTTTGATCACTTTTTCTATAGAGCACATTTATTTGAAGCTGATGATAGTATTGTCAACTAAGAGACAATAGTGCTAAATCTTTTATAGATCTTATCACACTATCTTTTTGGTGTAGTTTATCTCCACTTTACTTCTTTGGAGATACAATACAGTCTGCGTGCATTGACTATTAAGGGTATAAATAGTGTGTTTTTCTATTTCATTCTCTGTCCCATTTCCTAACCAAAATCTTTTTTTTCTTTTCGTTAACACCATGGTGTGTTTTGTGGTTATTTTGATCATCAGAGTGGTATTTTGATCTTGTGTACATGTGGTGGGGAGGTTTTAATACATGACCAAAATAACCTGCATTCATTACATAGAAATTTCAAACATAGAAAAATAGTAATGTAGAAAACATAATATTTGTTTTGCAGATGTTCGGTTACTGCTCAATAATGATAATCTTCTCAGGGAAGGAGCAGCCCAGTAAGTATTATATTATATAATACTTATTATATATTAAGGTGGCATAGGAAAAAATGTTTAAAATGCCTGAAATAGATATTTGCACATCAAGTTCAAATATGTATAATTATCTATATGTCCTAGGCTAGAGGAGAAATATTTTTGATCACAGAGTGACATATGGACACAATTATAACATGAAATTCTTTATTCATTGTGTGTGTTTGGCAGTGGCTTATATGGTCAATACAGTCATGCACCACATAATGACGTTTCGGTCAACAGTAAACCACATACACAATGGTGATCCCATAAGATTAGTACCACATAGCCTAGGTGTGTGGTAGGCTATATCATCTAGGATTGTCTAAGTACACTCTGATGTTCACACAAGGATGAAATCGCCTAATGATGCATTTCTCAGAATGTCTCCCTGTCATTAAGTGACACATGACTGTTCTTTACTCATATGAGAGTATGGAGAGAGGCTTTATTCTTGAACCCATCTCGTCACCATTTCCTAGTTCAGACTCAGCAGTTCTAACATGGACGTTTGCCTAAGGATAGCCTAATTTCTGTTTCTGGCTCTAGTTGTTCCACTTCCCAATTGTCAAACTAATCTTCTTTAGAAGTAATTCTAGGTTCTCCTTTCTCTAAAAGTCTCTGTGATTCTGCTTTGCCTCCCAAGTGAAGTAACTATTCCGTCATTCAGCCTCTTTTAGTTCAATTCAGTAAATATAACCCAACACCTGCTATGTGCCAGGCATTGAGCTTGGTTCTCTCTGTGACTTTGGACCTAACCTGTCTTCTCATTTGTTTTGCTCATCCTAGTCCCTCTAATTGAAATATTCATTTCTTCCCAACCCCCTAATTTCTACAAGACCAGAGAGCCTACCCATTATTTCAGGGCCATTTCTCAGTATCATATCCATTCTGGAATCACTCCTTATTCTCTTTTCTTCTTACCCTTGCCTTAACAGAATGTGATTAAAAATGTATATATATTCTCCATGGTGCTTTATTGATTATTCTCTTATGGTACTTTCTACTTTGTGTTACGGGTATCTTTATTATCTCTCCTACTCTGCTGTAAACCCTTTGATCATAGTATCTATCTCATGACTCTTTCCATCTCACAGCACCTGCTCTCTATCTCCTCGCATGTTGTATGCTAAATATATACTTGAATAATTTGTTATATAGCTTACAGATGGCTAACCTTTACTTTCAAGGTTTTGAATGAAAAGATCAATTATATTTACTGATTTAATTTTCTTTTGCTAAACATTAAAAGCTGGATATCACTCATCAGTTTTTAAAATAGCCATATCTATATAATATGTATAATTAATATATTAAGATCAATAATGGGGAATTATAATTTTGTTTAACTTGCCATGTGCAGTATAGGAGACTTTTATCGACAAATGAATCGTTTGTGATTTTTTAAGCCCATTAAATATGTAATTTTAAGTAATTGGCCTTTTTCTTTTTTAGTGCATTTGCACAGTATAACTTGGACCAGTTCACTCCAGTAAAAATTGAAGGTTATGAAGATCAGGTATGTTTTACATAAACACAAGCTCTGGCTGTTCTTTATCTCATTTATAATGGTTGATGTATCCTGCAAGAATTATGAAGTGGTGTGTTTAAAGATAAAAAAGTGTTCATTTTAATCATAGCCAGTTATGGGCTACTTCATTTCTTTTGTTGAGACCAATAATGCTATTAGCAGAAAGTCCCTTTTGGAAGTATTCGAATGTAATTCTTTTAAGATTTTAGAAAATAATTGCTTTAAATCTACTTTCTTGTTTTTTATAGGGAAAAATCAATCCTATATTAATCCAAAATCTAAAATATATGTTAGTAAGATTTATATCATAATTTGGTTGCTCTGGAATTCTACAGTGCTTCGTGTGAGTAACTTAGCATTTAGTAAATATTAAATCTTTTCTTTCCAAAGTGCAAGTTAGAATTGCTAAGCTAAGCTAAGCTAAGAAAAGCCACAAAAAGTTACTTACGTTCTTATTTTTTATTTTTTTGGTTTAGAGTTATAAATAATTGAACACTGTATTAATTCGTGTTGTGTTTACATGAAACACAATTTATGTAAAAAATATGAAAAAGGAACTAGTACGTAGAGCATAAAAAAGTGGTAACAATTAGTTCTTAGTGGCTAATTATATCAAATTTGCATTTGACATTATTCATTATGCAATATGTAGTCTTGTAGTTACAGGGGAAAGAGACTAGACAGAAGATGACTTGTAACTGAAGGGAACATAAGCTTATATATATAGATATGCATGTGTGTATACGCATGTATCTATAAAGCTTTATAATTTTTTGTTTTGTGAATCTCCTAAATTTATTTTCTTTCTCTCTCAGGAGATTTGGGTTTTTTGAATTTTTTTTTTAATGTTATAAACAATGCTGTATTGAACATCTCTGTACCTCTGGGCACATTGACTGTTGTTTTCTTAAGATAAATCAGTCCCTAAAAAGAAGATTCGCTGGCTCCAGGAAATACATCTTTAAAAGATGTTCGATAGCTTCCAAATTCATTTTACAAACCTAGTATAATTTTAATACTTAATAAAGATAAAAGAAAAAACACAAACTCTACACTAATCTTACATATGACTATAGATTTAAAAACTTTAAATAGGTATTAGCAAGTAGAATCTAGAAATATATTAAAAGAATAATATGCCAAGAGTAAAATAGACTTTATTACCGGAATGCGAGAGTGGTACCCTGTAAGGCAATATATTGGTCTTATCTATTAACCAACAAATCAAAGAGAAAAACCTTATGATACATCAGTTGGCAGTGAAAAAGGACTTGAAAATCCAGCAGCCAGTCCTCATTACAAAAACCTTAAATAGGGATAGAAGAGAGGTTCTTAACTATAATGGACTGTTTAACAAAAAGTAATAGTAAGTATCATAAACTACAAAACACTAAAGTAATTTTACTTAGAAAATTAGCCGAGTATGTCTACTAATCACCATTATCATTTATCATAAGTGAAGGTGTAGAAAATAAGAAAAGAGAACGAGAACTTTTAAAGCTTTGGAAAAGAAGAGAAAACTCTTGGGTGATATGATTATATCTTTAGAAATACTGAGAGAGACTAGTAAAATTAACCTCCCAACCGAAAAAACCTACTAGACTTAGAATAATTTTGTGAGATGGCTGAATTTAAGGTAAGTATACAAAACTCGTTAACTTTTCTCTATCACAGCAAGTAAGTAAACTAGAAACAGTTGGAGTGGGAGGAGTTCCATCTTAAAATAGTGGTAAAACTAAACATTAACCTGGGAATAATCTTACCGAGAAAGGCATAGGATTGTGAAGATATGGCTATTGTCTTTGTAAAACACATAAAACAGGATCTGAACAATGAAAAGGCATACCACATTCCATTTTAAGGTAGAAAGTTAAATTATTTAAAAATTAAAATATGGGGCTGGCCCAATGGCCAAGTGGTTAAGTTCCTGTGCTCTGCTTTGGCGGCCCAGGGTTTTGCTGGTTCAGATCCTGGGCGTGGACATGGCACCGCTCATCAGGCCATGCTGAGGTGGCGTCCTACATGCCACAACTAGAAGGACCCACAACTAAAATATCCAACTATGTACTGGGGGACTTTGGGAAGAAGAAGGAAAAAACTAAAAATTAAAAAATTAAAATATGAATTTAATGCAATTTGATTAGAATCCTGATAGTTTTTTTAATTGGTCAAAATTTTCGTAAAGTTTATGTGAAAAAATACATGCTTGAAAAATGTAAGAACAATAAGAATAGTGAGAGAGAAAATTACCTTACTAAATAGCAGAGATGCTTATAACCAATGTAAAGTCAAATCAGGTGGTATTGTATATAGTAGGCAATAGATCAGTAGAGCAGCGTACAGAACCAGAATTTAGTCCCAAAGAGTAAAAATTTTTATACAGGACAAGGTTATAATTTAGACAGACATATAATAACAGATAGTGGCACAACTGATTTCTATCAAGAAGAAAGTTAAGTTAGACCTCTCTCTCATACAATATACAGAAATAAATTTCAGGTGGATTAAAAATTTGTAAAGTGACTAAAATTGTAGGAGGAGAGTGTACATGTACAATATAAGGGCAGGGGAGACCATCTGAAATAAAACTGGAAACCCTGAAATTGTAAAAGAAAAGATGGACATTTTACTATATAATAATTGTTTTAACTGTTGAATGAAAAGATACCTTAAACAAGGGACTCTCATAAATTAATAAGAAAAAAAAAAAACCCCAGATGAAAAATATTAAAGGGCATTTGTTCATAGAAGAGTAAATGGACCACAAACGTGAAAAGATATTTAGATCTGTCAGTAGAGAAATATAATTAAAGTAATGAGATCTATTTTATACCCATCAGACTGAAAAAAGAGCTGTGTGCCTACTGATGGTAGTAACGTGAAGGGAAGCCTATCTCATATATTGTTTATAGAAATGTGGATTGTCACAGCCATTTTTTGGAAAGCACTCTAATTATGTGTTAAAAATTAAAATTAAAAAATATGTAGGCCCTTTACCTAACATCCCCACTGCTGGGAATCTGTCAAAGAGAAATAGAAGCATCCAATGGAAATATAAACATGAGTATGTTAAAATATATGTACAATAGTACTTAATTCAACATTTTTAATATGCCCATCCCTCCCCTCAAAAGAAAACAGCATGGAGGGCCTGGCCCCGTGGCCGAGTGGTTGAGCTCGCGCGCTCCCCTGCAGGTGGCCAAGTGGTTCATTGGTTCAAATCCTGGGCGCGGACATGGCACTGCTCATCAAACCACACTGAGGCAGCGTCCCACATGCCACAACTAGAAGGACCCACAACCAAGAATATACAACTATGTACCAGGGGGCTTTGGGGAGAAAAAGGAAAAAAATTTTAAAATCTTTAAAAAAAAAAAAAGAAAGCATGGAAATAAAGAGAGAGTCCATCAATAGCAGAATGGCAGTATAAATTAGGTTATATCCACATTATGGGATATTGTGCAACCAGTAAAAAGAATTGTGAGGGGCCGACCCAGTGGCGCAACAGTTAAGTGCGCACCTACCGCTTCAGCGGCCCGCGGTTCGCTGGTTCGGATCCTGGGTATGGACATGGCACCAGTTGGCAAGCCATGCTGTGGTAGGCGTCCTACATAGAAAGTAGAGGAAGATGAGCATGGAAGTTAGCTTAGGGCCAGTTTTCCTCAGCAAAAAGAGGAGGATTGGCAGCAGTTAGCTCAGGGCTAATCTTCCTCAAAAAAAAAAATCTAAAAAAGAATTGTGAGAGTTATACCAGTTGACCTTGAAGGATTTCCATAAGGTATTGTTGAAAAAAGCCAGATGCAGAAAAATGTGTGTGCCTGTGCATTTTGGTTCCAGTCTTGTAAAACAGTGACTGAAAAAACCCTGTATGTGTGTATGTATATGTAGATGTGTATATATTTATCTGTGTAGGATAATATGACTCAAAACAATTCAGAGGGATACATCCTGTGTTTGCATGATTTACATTGGAGGGCTGGGGAAGTCCTGACATAGGTAAGCAGTCAAAAGATTGGGAGAGTTGCTAGAGAAGGAAACAGAGGGAAATTTTAAAAATAAAGCACAAATGTTAAATTTACACATGTATAATTTAAATGTACATAAATGAATAGTATTTTTAAAAATTTGGAAGTCAATTGAAAACAACTGTCCGTGATTAGCTTATAAAACCAAGAAGCAGGCTCTTTATAGCAGATGAGATTGTGGGCCCAGGAGCAATGTAGGACACACTGAAGAGGATTCTCACTGGACTGAAACCTTTCTTGTAACCATCCTCATTGAAGGTCGTTACCAGTTCCTTAGTGTTGAGGAACTGAAGACTGATAGTACAAATAGTAAATTGTTCATAGTTCCCCAAAAATAATACAAAACAAAACAAACTACAGTAGCATATTAGAAGATGCCGTTTTTTCACCTGATAGCTGGAAACTGTATTGGGAGAAAATAAGATCCACTTATCTAAACTGGATGAGAGTAGCCTTCATTGTCTTTATAGCCTACTCATTTGAAGTATTATAGTTGTGCCATATGGTTAAACCAGTTACTTGGGGTAGAGTTACTCTGTGGTTTTAAGGAAATGGCTTAAGTCAATGTATATTAATATATATCAGTACTTAAATGCTATTTTAAATACTTTTTCTTTCCCAAAATTCATTGCATCATTGAAGGTATTGATAACAGAACATGGTGACTTGGGAAATGGAAAGTTTTTGGATCCAAAAAACAGAATCTGTTTCAAATTTGATCACTTAAGAAAGGAAGCAACTGATCCAAGACCGTATGAAGCAGAAAATGCAGTTGAATCATGGAGAACTTCAGTAGAAACTGCTTTGCGAGCTTACGTAAAAGAACATTATCCGAATGGGGTCTGCACTGTAAGTCTCAATGTGGACATTCTTTTCTTTTGTCTTATGTAAATATGACAGTGTTTTTATGATCTCCTGAAATTTATAGTAACTTATAGAACTGACACTTTATAACTTGGCATTCTTTATTTTCTTGAAGTAAATACTTCTAAGAATGTTTACTATTTTTTTTCAGGAAACTCTAAATAGTAGATGTATTATGCTATATATATATATATATGATATGGAAAAATGTTTGTACCTTGAATTAAAGTAGGAATTCTCATACATTGATTAGAGGCGCATGCTATGATGAGACTGTTTAATCTTATGTTCATGCCTCATCTCAGTAAGTTTAGATCAAACTTCTTTTCATTAAGTTACAAGATCTTAGAGGAGGTAAAATTATTTAGAAGTGGAATCATATCCTCGTGTGTCTTATAATCAAATTTCTTATGTTGTTAAATGTGGTTCTTTCATAGATTTAACCTATTTTTATGTTTTCAGGGTGAAATATGGTAGAAAACAGGAGTGCTTTTTTTTTCTTTTCATAAAATTCTTTCTACTCCAATAGGCCTTTTAATCCCCCACAGTGTGTGCTTCTGTGATCTTCTCCATAGCCAAAGTGATCTTTTGAAATGCAAATCAGATCAAAATCCCCTGCTTGAAATCCTTCAGAGATTTCCCTTTGCACTTAGAGTCCAGGCTTCTGAACATGGCTTTCAAGGCCCTGTGGACCTGGCCTTTGCCTACCTCTCCAACCTAAGGTGGCCATTCATCCTGGTTTATACCTGCTGTCCCAATAATTATTAATATTACCAATAGCACCCCATTTCACTCTCAGAAGTTTCCTAGTTAGGACAACAATTCATATGCTCCCCTTAAGTATCTAGCTCTTAATACTTATTTGAGAAATATAGCAACATAACCTAGAATACTTTACAAGGTCTTTGAATTATGAACCTTATTGATTAGGATTACTTTGGAGGAATAACTCAAGAATTTGGTGGTTAGGTTGAGTTAGAGAGTCCTCGTTTGTTCCTGGGGGATTGAAAGTCACAAATTATTTATCACTTTTAAAGCAGTGGGTAAGAGGTGAAATAATATTATCATACCATCACATGCGTTCTCCTAATGACCTTTCTCAGTTATAAGTAAATAGCATTCTCACCTCTATCCTAGTACTTTTTAAAATGACTAGAGAAATGGCAACCCCTAAGATTGTGGCATAAACAGAGATAATCACAATATAGGTCCAATTTTTATTTGCATGAAAACAGCCAGATTGATATCTATGTATTTAAAATAAATTATCGACACATTTTATGATTCTTGTGTTTGGAATGAAAAGTATGGTGTATCTAGGATGTTTATGAATATTTTAGAGTACAAATAGTTTTACTCAGTAAGTTGTGCTTTATTAATTGTGAGCTCTTTTTTGCTCCACCTTAGAGCCTGTGATTAGGTGTATATACTTGAGTACTTGTTGAGCTCTTTATTGGAATTCTTTAAATGTTTTTGCCAAAGTGCTATACAAATTTTCAGTATTTTATAGATGTTTAAAGTTGGTTATTCTGTGGCCTTAAATTCACTTTTGTGTTTGTGTTTTGCCAATAAGGTATATGGTAAAAAAATAGATGGACAGCAAACCATTATTGCATGCATAGAAAGCCATCAGTTCCAAGCAAAAAACTTCTGGTAAGTTAAAATTTTGTGTATTGGGGCATTTTGACATTGTTTATGTTCTTTGTAGTTCTTGCTTTATTGATTGGACATATACCTTGTTTGTGTGTGATTGGTTAAGAGGCAATCTAAACATAATATAGAACCTCTCCTTTTGATGTAAGAAAGGTATCTGGTCCATATCAGCCTAATCATTTAAAGGTAGCAGTAAATCCATTGACACTCAGTGAAGAGCGTGGGAGAGTGTCAAGTGTTTTTAGAGACGAGCAAGCAGCATCATAAGGGAACATGTGTGCCTGTGAGCAGACCAGTTGGCAGGCCCATATGTTCGTTCTGAGAAGGGCTTGTTCCTGAGTGAGACTTGGACGGGGGAGGAGGACTGAGGTAATTGTGAAGTGAAGAATGATGCTTTACTGTATATGAACTTTGGGGGCTCTGAACTAGATGTTTTCATGTGGATTGCCTTGTGCTTGGTTGGCCAACGTGAGGCGGTAGTGACATGTTTTATACAGCGAGGCAAATTACAATCATGCCTTATAATTTTGTGTATAAATCATTTGATTATTCCTTGAAGAAATCCAGCCACCCAAAGCATTGACTTGCTCTATTAATCTTGGACCTTTGACAAGTTGTTGGGCATTTTTATTCTTAGACAAGACTGTTTTCTGAGATAGCTCTTGTTATAAACTTCTGAGGCTGTTTGAAAACTTTGTAAGTTCAGAATTGAATGAAATCTTTATCCCTCTTTTTTTGTTTATACATGCTAAGGTTATCAGAGTAAGTGTGGTCATAATTTAAGTATATTTATCTTTGACTTGTTAGCCAAGTTGGTTGGTGGTGCTATTGAGGGTAAAGTAACAAGTATCAGTAATTCTTATAGACTAGTTTGGTCTGTGGCCCAAGGTTGCTCCACTACTTAACCATCTCAGAAATAAATGCAAAGTTAACCAAGAACGTTTGCAGGAATGCAGATCCATTATCACTGAAGGAAAATCAATTTCATGTGTAAACATATGGCTTAATGACAAGCTACAGTTTCCTAGAGATTCTGGAGTACAAAGTTACTTTTATAGACTTAATGTGAATGTAGTTTCTCCACTTTAGGCTTAAAAACTTGTTGCATTAATCTGCCAGTATCCTAAAGAAATAAATCTTCACAAAATCACAATTAATTTATACTATTTATGCCAGGATATGTATAATAAAATCAATCTTGTTGAGATTGAAGTGCAGGAAAATTCTTGTTACTGTTTTACTTTAAAATGTGTTGAAGAGGGGCTGGCCCCATGGCCGAATGATTCAAGTTCCATGTGCTCTGCTTCAGTGGCCAAGGGACGCAGGTTCAGATCCTGGGCATGGACATATTCCACTCACCAGCCATGCTGTGGAGCCACCCCACATCCAAAAAATAGAGGAAGGTTGGCACAGATGTTAGGTCAGGGCTAATCCTCAAGCCAACAAAAAAAAAAGAGGAAGATTGGCAACGGATGTTAGCTCAGTACAAATCTTCCTCACCAAAAGAAGCAAACCAGAACATAAAAATTTGTATTGGAGATGTTAGTGTAAATTTACTAATTAGTTTCCAAAATACAATTTATTTGAGCTTTAGCGTATGTAAAATGAAGATGATATCTGCCCTTGATTTTTCTGTTCTCACTATTTTGCTTTACATATGTGAATATTTTTTTTCTAAACTACCACTATGAACGTTATATCATTAAAGTTGAAAATGACTTCTAGATTTTTGGAAAAGATAAATTTTATATGACGTTCCAAAGTGCTAAGCATCACATATCACAATAATCTTGATAAAATATAAATATTTTGGTACAAAGAAATGAACTTCAGGTTACCTGAAATACAGATAGAATAAAAATCAGAAGATACTAGTCATGGACATTTCTTAGATTTCACTAGAGCCGTTCTCTTCTTGGTCTCTACTATTTCCCTAACGTCTAGAAGTTGAATAAACACACATTTGTTTATGGTTTTTTTTTTTTCAAGGAAGATTAGCCCTGAACTAACATCTGCCCATCCTCCTCTTTTTTCTGAGGAAGACTGGCCCTGAGCTAACATCCATGCCCATCTTCCTCTACTTTCTATGTGGCATGCCTACCACAGCATGGCTTGCCACAGGGTGCCATGTCTGCACCCAGGATCCAAACCAGCGAACCCCAGACTGCCAAAGTGGAACATGCGCACTTAACTGCTGAGCCACTGGGCCGGCCCAGAAACACACATTTGTAATTACAGCATTAATAGAAGAGAAGGGAAGAATGTAATTAAAGGCTAGGATGTCTTGACTGTTTACTCCATTGATGAAAGGGTACTATCTACTCAGCATCATTCACTGTTACTATACAGTAATGCCTTTGGAAGGATCTTTTGAAATAGTTCTCAGATTGGTACCATTACTTCATTTGGAATTTCTTTTTTCTTTTCACAATCACTGGTGATATATACTTATTGTCATAATACATTAGAAATGTATATGCTTAGAACTCACTGGTGCTTGATGCTAATACATAAATAAAATAAATAACTTCTTTTACAGTCATGAAATAAAAATGAATAGACCTAGGTTCTTTTTCCAATGGATAATTTTGAATGAGTCACTCAAAATCAAGACATGTTATAAAATTCTCTTATTTTGTAGAACCATATATATTGTTCTAATTATAGTACTTTTCAAATGTTGTCTTAACTTTAGGTTTGAGAGTACTTATTATTCTACACATTTTCATGATTGTGTAGACTGTAAGAGTATTGAAAGGAACCCAGGAGGAATTTTATAGAAAAGCTAGTATGGTGATCCATTAGCCCTGTGACTATTTTAGAAATATATACTGTTCAAAAAAAACTGAACAGGTATAAATTTGCATATCACAATATGTCTTTAGCATGCAAAGAGCAAATAGAGGTCAAAGAAAAGGAGTTGCTATGAAAAGGCTGTCAGTCAAAAATAGGATAAAATTCATTATCTGGGAGACAAAAATGAATAACATACCTGTTGCTTGTTTGTAATGTCACAATTTCCGACCATGAATACATGTTAATTTGTATCCCAAAGATCATTTGGGAAGTGGGAGAAGGATGTGCCTTTTATGTGGAAACTTTAAACCTAAAATTGGAAAAGGAAAAAAAAATCTGACGCTTATAACTCTTTATAGCCTTTCTCTTTCCAGATATCAAAACCTCCTTAAGACTGTTGCATTACTGTCCATTCTTTTAAAATTATTTGATACTTTGTATCATTCACTGGATGTTAAATTGCATTGACTGTATTTGTGAAAGCCCCTGATAATCTGAACATTTATTCAGTTTATTCTTAATTAAAGCATAGGTGAGTCTATTGAGGAAGTAGCTTAAAATTTTTCTCCAAAAGTAGCTTATATGATTTAGCTTTGAACTGTATTTTAAGCTCTAGCTTTAGAATTCTGAAGTTGCATCCATTGTATAGGGCCTTTCTTATCAGTAGGGTGAAGTCAAATTAAATGTAGCTCATAACTGAGCTTAACCTTTTAATTCTTTTGAATATTTCACTGATTAAACAATGAATGTCCAGCATCCACCCCCCACACTCTCTCGTATTGTAGCGTTAAATTTAAATCTGGAACTTAAAATTTATTTAAATTATTTTCCCTACCTTATTTACAGCTGCTGTTTTTATTTTTAAGGAATGGTCGTTGGAGGTCAGAGTGGAAGTTTACAATCACTCCTTCAACCGCTCAGGTGGTTGGCATCTTGAAAATTCAGGTATGAAATAAAAAGAATTTGTTTACTGATCTCTGGATGATTCTGAACAGAGAAATATTTACATTTTTTAAATGGTTAACTTTACGTTTTCATAGAACACAACCATTTCTTTTCCAGACCTTTGTTTTGAGGTAATGGGAAAAACAAATAGTGCTGATGCCATCTTTTAAATAACTTTGCAGTTCATTCCCTAATCATCACAAATTTGCAAGGATAGCTGACAGATTCTAAAAATACAGCTAAAATTAGATACTACCATTTGGTCTGCTCTTTATACAATTTGTTCATCCAAGTATCCTCTGAGTTTGAGTTGTACTGTTCTGTTTTCTGAATTGAGTGGAGTTGGATGAAATATATTAATATATGTGAGTACAGATGTATAAATATATTTATTATATGTGTATATTAATATATGTACATATTGCATATATCTTTTAAGTATCTTCTGTGCTCATATTTGGCTTCTTATATGAAACCTGCTAGAGTGGAATTCTTTGACTCTTAGTGTAAGCTCAAATGTTTATAGGGAAGAACATTTGATAACTAAGACCAGGTATTTGAATATAAATATTACTAAATAAGTCAGAGGAAAATACTCACTAATCTTTTTCTGTCATGGTTTGTTTATTTATTTGGTACATTTGTTGATCAGTTATCATGAAAGGTATTGCACTGTATAAGGTATATAAGGTGTAAGGGCTATAAAGGAATAAAGATGAATCAGATGCTGCTGCTTTATCATCTGACTCTAATATACATTTCTAGTCTTAGATCCTATTACTTTTATGTCTTGGTGTGACTGTCCCCTATGGGCTAGAGAATAGAGGTTCAGAGCATGGGTTTTGAAACCAGACTGCCTGAGTTTGAATCCCAGCTCTGCCAGTTATTAATTGTATGACATCAGGAAGTCATTTAAGCTTTTTTTGGTTTGTTTTCTCATCAGCTAAAAACAGCATCGGCTAAAGAAAACAACAACAATTAATAGCTTATGTGATTGAAGATTAGTTAATGTGAGCATAATGGTTAGAACGTAGCTTGACAGAAGTGCTTAATGAATGGTAGCCATTATTGTTGATATTATTCTTTCCTTCAGTTAGGCCTCAGTAGCTCTCACCTGGATAATTTCAAAAATGGTGCCGTTGTTGAACCAAAGCTTGTTGAGAGCCTGGATTGTCTGGTTCACAATTCTATCTTCAGCACTTAGCATGATGCCTAGTATATAATTATTACTTTATTTTGTTGGATTGCTTGACTTTTCGCCATCCTCAGATCCATTTTTCACATTGCTATCAAGAAAGATGATTTCTTAAAATTTAAATCCACTTATGTTACTTGTCTACTTAAGACCATTTTAGCGGCACGCTCTCACCTACTAGATAGTCCGACATGTTTGCATGGCATACAAGGCCCAAAGTTGACTTCTCCCCTACCTGTGTGTTTCTCCAGCCCCCTCTTCCTCTCTCCAACCCCACACACTTTCCAACCATAAGTCCCTCTAAGGCTTCCTAAAGCATGCTCTTCTCTAAGCTCAATTGCTTTGTCTTTCCTGGTTTAGTCATTGTCATACTCATTTTGCTAAAGTCAAGGGCAGTGTTGCCTCCTCTCTGAAGTCCTTTTTTGAGTCTCAGAGAGAGTCTGGAGTATTGCTAATGTACTTTGTACACACCTCTCACTGTGTTGTGTTGAAATATGAGGTTTAGGGACTGTCTTTTTAAAAGTTATATGTCCCTAGAACCTTCTGTAGTAGCAGGCATGAGTAGTAATGACTCAGTGTTTATTGAACAAATTCATGTGTTTGAATTTGAGGAACTAAATGGTTGGTGGAAATACACAAAAGAGGAGCAGAGTTTGTGGGGGAATATTGTGAGCTTGATTTTGGAAATCTTGAGTTTAGGTACCAGTAGAATATCTAAGAGGTAAAAAAAAAAAATGTTCAGCAGTCAGGTCAGTGGAGGGCTTGCCTGAGTAATTGCAGGAACTGTTAGTCTCCTCACTGGACTCGGGGCAGGAGGAGTCTTCCTGGAGCTTGAAAGGTCAGCTCCATAGAGAAGTCTAGGTTAGAGCTAAATTTGGTAGTCATCAGCACTGATGTGAGTGTTGGAGCCTTGAGGATATTGATGACTCCTGTAATGTGGTTTCTGTAATTTTCTTATAGGTTCATTATTATGAAGATGGTAATGTTCAGCTAGTGAGTCATAAAGATATACAAGATTCCCTAACGGTGTCTGTAAGTAATTAATTTCAAAATAAAATGTAAACAACCTAATACTTCTAGAAAACCAGAACAGTTTTGGAATTAGCATTTTAAGTAATACTTCTGCTTCAGATTAAAGTGTTTTCAAATAGATTAAAGATGGTAAGTAATTGGAAATCAGTACCTAACGTTTTTTTAAGCAGCATTTATTGAGATATAACTCACCTAGCATTCAATTCGCCCATTTAAAGTGTGAAATTCAATGCATTTTAGTATTTTAACAGGATTGTACAACAATCACCACAGTCTAATTTAAAACATTTCATCCTCCAAAAACCCCGTGCCTGTTAGCAGTCACTTTCCATTCCCTGCCGAAAGACCTTCCCCCAAACCCCTCTCAGTTTAGGCAACCCCGAATCTACTTCCTGACTCTGGATTTGTCTGGCCTGGACATTTTATACAAATGGAATCCTACAATGTGTAGTCTTTTGTGACTAGCTTTTTTCACTTAGAGTAATGTTGTCAAGGCTTATCCATGTTGGAACACTTATCAGTACTTCATTCCTTTTTATTACCAAATAATTCATATACCACATTTTATTTATCCATTTATCATTTGATAGACATCTGTGTTTTCTGTTTTTTGCTCCTATGAACCTTCGTATTCTATTTTTTGTGTAGACATATATTTTCATTTCTGTTTGGTATATACGTGGCAGTGGAATCCTGGGTCATGTAGTAGTTCTGAGTTTAACCTTTTGAAGAACTGCCAGACTGATTCCAAAGTGGCTGGACCATTTTACATTCCCATCAGGCGTATATGAGGGTTCCAGTTTGTCTACATCCTCACCAAAACTTGTCTGTTTTTTTTTATTATAGCTCTTCTAGTCGGTATGGAGTGGTACCTCATTGTGGTTTCTATTTGCATTTTCCTGATGGATAATGATATTGGGCCTCTTTTTTTTGGTATTTATTGGTCATTTGTATATCTTCTTTGGGAAAATGTCTGTTCAGCTCTTTTGTCTATTTCTTAATTGGTTATTTGTGTTTTTATTGTTGAGTTGCAGTTGTTGCTTATATGTTCTGGATACAAGTCCTGTATCAGATATATGACTTGGAAATGTTTTCTCCCATTCTCTATGTCTTTTCGCTTTCTTGGTAGTACCATTTGCAGAACAAAAGTGGTTTTTTTAGTTTTGATGTAGTCCAATTTATTTTTTCTCTGTTACTTGTGCTTTTGGTATATTAGTAGAAACCACTGCCTAACCCAAGGTCATGAAGATTTACTCCAGTGTTTTCTTGTAAGAATTTTATAGTTTTAGCTATTAAATTTAGGTCTATGATCCTGTACTTAACTTTTAAACTCTATTGTATTTTTTTTCCCCCTCTGTCTATTTGGATTATGATTTAATGAAGTTTTTCTGAAGTTCAGCTTTGAAATTCAGGAAACTTTGAACTTGGTTTTATTTCCCTGTAAAGTTCTTTCAAATATTCTTTTCATTGCACATGCAACTATTTCTTTGGAGTATTTTTGCCCCGAGGATATTAATAATTTAACAGTGACATTTTCCCATAAACGTTTGTGTTGGATACCTAAAAGTACCAGTATATTATATACATCAACTGCTAATATACAAAATTAGCTAACCTACAAATATTAAAGAAAAGTTGATTTTTAATTTAAGAAAGCATTTGACTTATTAAGAAACATGTGTGAATGTGTTAGGCCAGATACTACCTGAGAAGAGAAGAAAGCTGTTTGTTTTTTAAATTTTTCATTAGCGCTTAGGTGATTTCTGCTTTTTTGCTAAGTGGTACTCTTGCAAAATTTGCGTAAAAGAAACCTTCTGGTTTTTCATGAGACATTGTATTTAGTATAGTTCTATATTATGAGCATGCATGTAATATTATTTGCGTAACAGGGTACTTGGTCTGTCTTCTTTGGGGAGTTTGACACTGAGCAAAGACTCTTCCTAAGAGAGATTTACCTACAAAATTATAGACTGGAGTTGTGAGAGATGGTCATGGTAATTAAATTTGATTGTGCCATTTTGTGCTGAGCTTTTTAGGAATGCATTTTTCACTTTATCTTACAGAGTTTTTATTGTTGTTTTATTGTTTTTGGACAGAGAAAAAATGCACCCATTATAGAAATTTATACATGTGTAAATATATATAAGTTATATGTATAAGGTAAGGTATTAGAGAATTTTGGTGATCTGGTGGTTAAGATTCTGTGCTCTCACCACTGCCTGGGTTCGTTTCCTGGTCAGGGAGCATACCACCCATCTGTCGTTTGTCATACTTTGGCATCTGTGTGTTGCTGTGATGCTGAAAGCTATGCCACTGGTATTTCAGATATCGGCAGGGTCACCCATGGTGGACAGGCTTCAACAGAGCTTCTAGACGAGACAGACTAGGAAGGACCTAGCCACTCACTTCTGAAAAAACTGGCTGTGAGGGGCTGGCCCCGTGGCCGAGTGGTTAAGTTCGCGCGCTCCGCTGCAGGCGGCCCAGTGTTTCGTTAGTTCGAATCCTGGGCGCGGACATGGCACTGCTCATCACACCACGCTGAGGCAGCGTCCCACATGCCACAGCTAGAAGAACCCACAACGAAGAATACACAACTATGTACCGGGGGGCTTTGGGGAGAAAAAGGAAAAAAATAAAATCTTTAAAAAAAAAAAAAAAAAAAACTGGCTGTGAAAACCCTACAAGTGCAGCAGAGCCTTGTCTCATACAGCTCTGGAAGGTGAAAGGGTGGTGCAAAAATACGGGGCACGGTTCTGCTGTGCTGCGTACAGGGTTGCTAGGAGCTGGAATCAACTTAATGGCACTAACAGCAAATTACAGAAATTGACGTAAACACTGTTTTATTAAAAAGTTTAGGTTTTCATTAACTGTACTATTAGGAAAGAAGCAAAGAAATCAATATATTGGAATGTTAAGATTTTTCCAGAAAATATTTAATCACTACAGTAAATTCAGCTTAAACTTTAAAATGTTTTTCCTAATTGGTACTCTTTCTTTAATGTATCGTTATGGTGATAAATATTGTTCAGTAAATATTTAACAATATTTAGATACAATCATTAATTAGAAATCTATGACTAACTTCTTATCTGTAAGGATTATCTACTGGAATGTGTGTTGTGTTACAATTGAATTTTTCATCGGTGTGTACTATTAGGATTTCACTTTCCTTAGCCAGTGAAACACTTAGACCAGGCTCATTCTGTAGACTTTTAAAATATTTTTGCCTAGTTCCCCTTGGATTTAGAATAATTGATCTTACAGTATTTCCTGTTTGTCATAATTTCCAACTGTTTTATTTATTAAATTATAACAAATAATTAACCATACACACATTGACATACCTATTTAAAAATAATAGTGGTGTAGTTTTAAATTACTACTTTATTTACTTTTGGTTTTGTTCTTCATTCAGAATGAGGTGCAAACAGCAAAAGAATTTATAAAGATTGTAGAAGCTGCAGAAAATGAATACCAGGTATGATTTTCAAAAATATTATATAATCTATATTTACTTAAAAATAATGGCACTGAAATCTTAATGCAGTCATAAGCCTGAATTTTTTCATTGTTTCACTATGATAAAATATAGTCTTTTGCGTGTGTTTTTAATTCCAGGGCAAAGTTGTGAAAATGTAGCAAAATTTTAGTTTTAGCCAACTGTAATTTCTGAGTATTGGTCAAAATATGCAAAGATTTTAAATGGTTATTTTGTTTCTGATTGGAAACTTTAATTTAGGAGATGTTTCCCAAAGCATTTGGATGATATATTATCTGCTCAGATTGTATTTTATTTTGTACTCTACTTTTTACATTATTTATCAGCTTCTAAACTATACCCTTGAATGTAAGCATTTCATTTGTGGATTGGACACATTTCCACTCCTTGCAAATAGGAATTTATACGATTGTTCTGAGTGAAATTAAAATAGATCCCGAATGAGGACGTACAAATATTAAATCTGATTTACAATTTCATTTCATTAATTGTTCAAAATGATTATAAGCCTTTTCTTTTAGCTGCTTTTAAACAGCTTTTAAAATAGGCTTTTGTTTGACTTTTTGAAAGCATTGAAACAGGATGCTTAAAATGTTTTTCCTAAAACATCTATGTGTTTTACAAGTTGTTCTGTTCCTTTTATGTCTTTAAACTTATAACTACTGTTTTTTATAGACTGCCATCAGTGAGAATTATCAGACAATGTCGGACACTACTTTCAAAGCCTTACGTCGACAGTTGCCAGTTACACGCACTAAGATTGATTGGAACAAGATCCTTAGCTACAAGATTGGCAAAGAGATGCAGAATGCATAAGATGAACATTGCATGACCGGATCATTTTAGTGTCTTTGCGTTTTAAAAAATAATCATTGCAAAAGTATTCAGAACTGTCAAGCTACCCAGTCAGATGGGCTGTTGCCGTTTAAAAAAAAAATCACTGTAATTAATTAGTTTGGTTAGAGCACAAAGCTTAGCTAATCAACCATTATTTTTCATTTCTTTTGTTCAAAGAGGATTGAAAATCAGTTTAGTTTAAATGTCTTCTACTTTCTGTTATTCCTTTCTTTCTTACAATGAAGAGATGATTCCTCTAGTTTAACGTTAATAGCGTTAAAAGTTTTTGAAGCGTTTCAAAAATATTTTACTTATCATAACCCTAAAATTGTTTTTTGGTTTATGAAGTGGGTAACTTTTGATATTCGCCCAGTTCTTTTTAATGGGGTCAATAATGGACATTCTAGTTTAAGGTGGTTGATGGATTTAGCCATATATGCTGCTAAAGAAATTGTCTACCTTTTCCCCCTCACCTCCTCCATTTATGTAATTGAGATTAGAGGGAGAGCATTTTCTATATGAATTGTGTTTAAACCTTTCAAGAAGGTTATTTAGCTAGCTTAGTGTTTAACTAAACTTTTTTTAAACAAGGCCAAGGTCTAATGCTGTTTTGAGATTCTGAAATTAAATGAAAATACTTATTTCAGAAATGCATTTAATGCTTTTTTTCTTGTGACAGTTACGCAAATTAGCTTGAATTCCGTATGTCCCTGAGTTATTTTTATCATAAAGCCACAAATGTATTATAACAAGGCAAATTGTAATATATATAATCCTGAACTCATGACCATGTCTCAGTTTATTTTTTTTTCTTGGATTGAAAAGTACTGAAATTCAATGTGATATTAAAATGAAAAATTTCCTATTTATTTGAGTAGAAAATCACTTACCAGTGAGTCATATACTATTTTAAAATACTTTCTTTGGATATTGTGATTCTTAACTAGTTGTAAATTAGAAAAGCTGGGAGTACATATGGTGTGCAGTTACAGTCTAAATTTTTCCATCTGCCTGTGCATCGTAAGCATGTTTGTAATATTTTAAAAAAGACATTTACTGATGCTACAGGAATTTCAAGCCTGTGGTGAACGTTAGTATTTACTGTAGGGAGTGGGGTAAATTTATGGTTTCATTCAATCGAGTATTGCTTATTATACTCCAGTGGAATCCTTTCCTCACAGACTCCTGCAGATGTCTGGGCCTGGAAATGTTTTTTTAAAAACACCACTTTTATCATGTACAATAAAATATTTCATTAGCTTGAATTGTATAGATTTTAAAAACCCTCTCTATGAAAGCATGTTGTTTAATTTCTTTTTAAAAACCACTGTTGGCCTTTGAAAGCATTGAGAATATAATATAAAATTAAGACATTTTTGGTTAAATGGTTTTCTCTAGTTTTAAAATACAAATTTTGCCGTATTGGGATTACTAAAGAAAATGAATTGGCAATGTTAATTATCTATTCCCTTTTTAAAAAGACATTTTCAAAAGTATGATGATTCTGAACTAAGTACTAGTTGGATCTTTAATTGATTAGCTCACTTGTATCAGTTGGGCTATCTGGGTTTGTACCCCCGAAGGTCAATTACTTTGGCTCTGTTTTATGGCCTAGAATGCTTTCTTGAAAATACTTATAAATTGTTTTTAAGGTGATGTGCATGTGAAAGGTAATATTTATCAAAATAATTGAGAACACGGTTTGAAATGATGGTTGTGCAATAGACTAGTCTTTTACGGTCTAAGAATAGCATTTTGTTAAGTGGAAGAAGAATGGCAACAGTCTAAAGCTCAGAGAGGTGGTTTTAATAGGAGTCTTAACGTCTACTGCGTTGAATAGGCTGACCGGTGGAGGCAAGGGCAAGATTAGGGAGAACAATTAGGAGGCTACTGCAGTAATCTGCTTGAGAGAGAATGCTGGCTTGGCCTGAGATCTTAACTGTAGGCCATAGAGGTGGTGTGTTGTGTATATATGTTAAAGGTAAAATCAACAAGATTTGCTAAAAAATGGGTTGTGGAATGTGAGATAAAGAGAAATGTAAAGGACATCTTGGAGTTAAGAAATTGGGGAAGATTCAGGGTAAAGGGGAGGACTGGTCCGGAGTCAGTTTTAGATTTCAAGAGAAAATATCAAGTAGCAGTTTGATACTGGAGATAGAAGGTAGAGGACAGCTCTGGGCTAGATGAATGGGAGAGTGAATGGACCTGGGAAACATAGTTTGATAGCCAGGCAAAATGAAGGGTACTCAGAGTTAGTGATAGTGAATTTAAAGTGAGACCAGTGAGTATGGCTATTTCTCTTTCTTCAGCCATGTAAAGCTGCCTGGGTGCAGGCATGGAGTAGATAAATTGAGTTTAACCAAGGTTGTGGTTTTGCCAAGAGGATCTGACTGACCACATGAAGAGGGGGCAAGGTTGTAGTGATAGTCTTTGGGACTTAAACTAGGTAAGCAGGGGTGAGGATAGGAGTGGAGGGGAGGGATAGTGAAAATGTGGCACAGTCAGTGGATTATAGGTGGGTTTAGAGTTGGGGTACTGGAAGGAATGACCTGAAAATGTAGAAAGTGGTGGTTAGAGTGACATACTTAAAATTGAAATCTTTAGGAATTATACTTATTAGTAATGACAAGTTTGACCAAGGGAGTGACTGGCTGAGGTAGGAGAGGAGAGGAGTTCAAGCAATCATGAAGCCTGGAGTTGCTGTGGATATTGAAATCAAGAATTACAGTAGAAGTAAGTATTCTGACAAGAGTGCTGTTTTTCCAGACTATACCTGGATATACAATTATTTTTTTTTTTAAAGATTGGCACCTGAGCTAACAACTGTTGCCAGTCTTTTTTTTTTCTTCTTTATCTCCCCAACTTCCCTCCTCCCCGCCCCCCTCTACATGCTTGTATATCTTAGTTGCAGGTCCTTCTAGTTGTGGCTCATGGGACGCTGCCTCAATGTGGCCTGACGAGTAGTGCCTTGTCCGCGCCCAGGATCCAAACCCTGGGCCACCGCAGCAGAGCGCGCAAACTTAACCACTTGGCCACGGAGCCGGCTCCTGGATATACAATTATTACACATACACATGTGTATGAGTTAGATAAATATGCGATACAGACATTCGTGAGGCTTTTCCTCTTTGGGGATTTTGGAAACTAAAATGGGAACAGGAGCATTAAAAAGAGGTGTCCTGGATGTTCTGGTTCACTACAAACATTCTTGAAAAGTAAAATTCTTAGGAAAGTAATTAAGGACTATAGGTAATTCTGTAGGATTTGGGTGTCCCTTTCTGTGGTTCAAGTCGTTTTTCACTTTTAATCACACCCGAAGCTTTGAAATAATACAAGATCCTTTGAAAATATCTTCCATACTGAGAACCAGATTGTGCCTTTGCCGGCTAGTGGGTATAAAATATAAAAACATTTGGCCAGCAGTTAACACAGGTGTTCTGTAATGCATTCATGTTAGGAAATATCCCGAGAAGCCTGTGTATTCTGTTCACTCCTCTACAGTAGATTATTTAGAAGCAGAATCACAGTGTACTTGGTATTCCTGAATTGTAGTATTTTCAGTCTTGAAACTGAAAACTTTTGAAAGGCAAGACTGTCTGTATAGGAATCTTCAAATTGGGCATTCTGAGTATTACACCAAAGCTTTATTGTAGGATTGGCTGGTAGTGCTAGGTATTAGAAAATATGCAAATATTCACCAAGTAAAATTAAAATAACCAGTTAAACTTTAAGGTCTACTTGGTATTAGAAATTAACGTCAAGTCCTTCAAGATTAATCACACTGTGTTCAGAGGACTATTCTAGGCATTGTGGAGTCAGGAAAATATAAAAAACTGTTTGTTAAAGGAGTCTACAAAATAGTCATGAGACTATAGCAGTTTTCCAGGATTTTTCACTTCATAGTGTATATGGGAAATGATATTTCTAAGGCATTCTGGGAGAAACGGATGAGGCTGCTGGCCCACTGACCCATAAGCGTTGAGGGGATTACTATCTTGGTACACCTTAAACCTGTTTAGGAAGGTTTGGTATGGATAACACATATAAAATACTTAAGACTATTTACAAGATAAACTTCCTGCCTAACTTAGGTGGCTTTTAAAGGGATGCCAAGCCAAGAAAGGCTCCCTGGAAAGGATGAATTTAAAGTGTATTTCGGCACACTGCTGTTTTTTGTAAATATGCATGTACTGGTAGGCAATAAATCCTGTTCTGTCTCAGTGAAGTATCAAAATACAGATAACAGGTTTAGCTCCCTCTGATATGTCATGGGTTGAATGGCGTTATCTAGTTGAAAACTAAATCTAAGTTTTTTTTTTTTTACACATCATAGTACAAAATGAAATCAACACAGAGGGTAAAATTAGAAATAAGTGTTCTTATAAAACTAGAATATGGTTATAAAATACTAAAACATTTTTATCCCCAGTTTTGGTATAATCTAAGAAAATTGTGCCAGTTTTAACATATAGTGTTAAAAACTATGAATTTTCATTCTTTTGTAGTGTGACTCTTGGAAAGCTAACATCTTTTCATGCAAACTGTTCAGAGAGCATACATATCACAGATGTCAAATCAGCCAGTCATTCTGATAATGAATCCTCACGACATGAAATTAAAGCTCTGATTAATAGAAGACTCTTAGGGGAAAAGTTGGTTGGTATGTCTTAGAAGATGGTTTCTTGGGGAAGTTTGTAAAGCCCAGCTCTTAAACCAAATAAAAATCCAAGGTGTTCTTATTAAAAGGATCCCCCTAAAAGTCTTATTAACTAAACAGTAAAAATCTTTGACGCCGCCTTTGGCTTAAGTTTTGTGCTGCAAACTTGTCAACTTAGCAGATTCTGAACACTGATGCAGGTCTCTTCCAGACTTCTACTTGAAAATCAGGGCCGGCCTCTTTTTCCCAAAGGAATGCTAAAGAGAAACACCAAGGAGCTACAGATCTCTTAGGAATAAATTAGACACTTAGGGAAGATGTCTGTTCTTTTAGAATGCACAGGAAAATAGAGGAGACCAGTGTTCCAGGACACTGAAAGTATCTCAAATGAGGAAAAACCAAAATTTTTTTTAAAAAGGAGAAGATAATCCTGCTTGTGTGCACTCATTTCCCCCTTATTTTGGGGCTTTACGAGGGAGAAAGAGAAATAAAAAGGAAATGCCAGAGACTTGTATTTGCAAAATCTTAAGCCAGTCTAAACGTCCAGCGACCGAGAATCAAGCAGATGCTGTGGTTTGTTAACACTGGGATAGTTTACAGCTTTTAAAAACTCATGAGCTGGAGCTTCACATAGCAACATGCTATAAATGTGGAGAGAAAAAAAACAAGTTGCAGAAAGGTAAGTACAATTTTGAGTGTAAGTTTAAAAACCTCTAAAACGTATTTTCTTGTTTTCTGTACAGCTAAGGTATAAAACGTGCAAGGGAGTAGAAAATTCAGGATAGTGTGTGTGTGGGAGGAACCAGGGAATGGGGTTGGGGAACAGTATGGAAGGATTTGGTTGTATCTGAAAACTTGTTTCTTAACCTGGGTCTTAGGCATACAAGTGTTCAAGTGTTCATTACAACATTCTCAATTTTTTTAGTGTCTCATGTATTTTGTAACTTAAAATACTATACAACTTATGTCGACATTTGGAACTCTATAAAAGGAAATATGTACAAAAATCGACTCAAGTGAAGGTCGTAAAATGGCAAAGGTCATGATCGTAGGAAAAATTGAATAGGGCATTTATTAATACTTCTTTAAAAAGCCATTAGACCCATATTGTTTTATAGTGAATTTTATCAAACTTTTCATATACAGATCATTTCTATGTTGTAGAAATTATTTTAGATGGCAGAAAAAGATGGAAATCTATTTTATGAGCCTGGCATAACCTTAAATAAGAAAAGCAGCAGAAAGGAAAACTATCGATGGAACTCTGTAAAGTTAAGCACAATTCCTTAGTACGGTGTTAACCAAAGCATACTCCGGTATGACCAAGTAGGGTTTATCTCTGGAATGCAGTGGTGGTTCCTTGTGAGCACACCTAGTCGCGTAGCTCACTACATTAGCATATTAAAGGAGAGAAACACATCATCCTCTTGGTAAAGCATTTTGTAAAATTTTATACGCAGTCCTGATTTTAAAGGCATCATCTCAGCTGAGTAGGGTAAAGATTAATTACTCTGTGAATGGTAATGGGACAATAGAGCAGCCAGCTGGGAAAAAAAATTGGATCCACACCCCACACCTTACACCAAGTTAAAATTGGATCCAAGATCTAATGTTATAAATTCTCAAACGTTTTTAAAGAAATAACAGTTTTTAAATAATTTTAGAATGATGGAGTATTAGAAGACCTTTCTAAGACAAAACCCTCAGAGTCCATACAATAAAAATTAATATATTTGATTTCATAAAAATAAAGATTGTCTACATGGCTTAAAATGCTCTAACCTAAGTCAAAAGACAAACCACTCAGAGGAGAAAACGTACTTGCAACTTATTTGACAAATGGTTAATTTTGCTAATGTCTAATGAGCACCCACAACCCGATAAATGAGTCCAGTAGAAAGTGGAGCAGCAGATTCTATGAAGCCTGAGTCCCGGACATCATGGAGAGCCTTGCCAGTCTTGGACTGCCTCGTTGGACTTTTGTTGAGAAATAAACTTGCATCTTGTTTAAGCCACTGCTGTTCAGGGCATTTTTAAAAAATCACTTACTTCTGCCTCTCATCCTGCACAGAATTTGGTACTAGAAGTGGTGTCCTACAAGTAACAAAACCTAAAATGTAGCATTGGCTAAAGGCAGCGTACATCAACATATGAATACAGTACAATGTGCAAACTGCACTCGGGTGTATTTATCAGCTCTGACCCCAGGCACCAAATGCCAGTGACACCTCCTAATCCTTGTGACAACAGATAACCCCCTAGGGGCCGGCCCCGTAGCCAAGTGGTTGGGTTCACAAGCTCCATTTCAGCGTCCCAGGGTTTCACCCGTTTGAACCCTGGGTGCGAACATGGCACCACTCATCAAGCCATGCTGAGGCGGCATCCCACATGCCACAAGTAGAAGGTCCCACAACTGAAAATGCACAACTTGGTACCGGGTGGCTTTGTGGAGAAAAAGGAGAAATAAAATCTTTTTAAAAAATAACCCTAGAGGAAGGGAGTATGCTCCACTGGCTAAAAGAATTCAGTAGGGCAAAGATGTTGCAGGCTCAAAGCTGGTGACCTTTGTTAGGCCATGACAAAATATTGAAATTCTAGCTTACACACCTTGGAAAGTAGAATGACATGGCTTTAATAATAGGAAAGATGGCAGGGAAGATTCAGAACGGTGACCTGTGCCCTGAGGCTGAACGTAGCTAATCTACAAGCTGAGGTGAAAGTTGTAAGGAAGGGGTTATCCGCTCTACTGAATCGTTCCCCTGTCTGAGGTGCTTAAGGAGAGCCAAGTCGAATTTCTGGCGATATCAAATATGGGGACGATTGCTGTGTACTAATTATGGATCGAAAATGTTCCTAAGTCCACTGAACCTGACTGTCAGGATCATTCATTCTGTCACTTGTAATTTATAGATTGCAGATCCTAAGTGAACATCCTCGGGACGTACAGTGGAAGGCAGAGTTGAGACGGGTATTGCTGTCCTACCCAAGCCCATTGTCTCAGAAGTTTTCTATTGTGTAACAAACTATCACAAAGTTAGCATTAAAAACTGCAAGTTTTATGTCACAGTTTCTATGGGTCAGAAGTCCACGTGAGCTGAGTGCTCTATTCAGGGTCTCCCCTGTCTGAAATCAAGACGATGGTCTGGGGTTGTAATCTGATCTGAGACTTGGGGTCCTCTTCCAAGCCCATGTGGTTGGCAGGATTCATTTCCTTGTGAACTGAATTCAAGAATGCAGTGATTATGTAGTTTATTACCCAAACCAGAGTCCTTTTGAGAAAGAAAGGGAGCTTTAATAATTACATTGATAAGAGGTGACAGGTACTGTGCTAACGAACTGCTGTGTGTGATCACCCTAATCAACTGCAGTGAGCTTTGAAGGCTGTACAGCCCCATTTGTGGCCCAGAAGAATAATGGAGAAGGAAGAAACTTCCTGGGAAGAGTGGACAAGGGTTCTTACCGAAGAGCAGTCAGGGACTGCCCCATAAGCTAACCAAGGAGCTCATCTACAGCCAGAGGGGAGAGACCTTGAAATCCCTGCGGAGTGGTGTTTGATAAGCAATGCTGATATGTGATTCCCATGTTCCATTTTTGTGTTGTGATTATTCTTTTCCTATACTTCCATTTTATAATGAGTGTATTGGAGCAGATAACATCTTTAATTTGTGATTTGCTGGGCAACAAGGAGGTAAATTTGTGGTGATGAAGATAACTGCATACTCACCCAGATGTCTCAGACTTGAGCTGACTGTGGTAAGCGGATAAGTATTTGAGGGTGTCTCCCTTCGGGAGGGGTGAACATACCCCTCTGTGTGGTAAGGAGGATGCATTCGCATAGGTGGAAGGGATAATCTGTGGCAGAAATTGCTAGTTGCCCCCCAATATCCCTTTATTGCTGCTTCTCTGCTCTCACAGAATAACGACTCCATTTCCCAGCTTCCGTTAGAGCTATGTGACTAAATTCTGCCTAACTGAATAAGCAAAAGGGTTGTATGGTGACTTCTGGGAACTTCCCTAGGAGTCCAAAGCTCCGTGCTGCCTTCTGGTTTCCCTCTTCCTGCTGCCTGAAATTTGGATACCACCATCTTAGGCCAGCAGGTCCCAGCACACATGGTGTATGAAACCTGTCCTTCACATGGGACAGCATGCCAGCTTGAACCATCCACCTGGACTTTCACCTGAGAGGGAAATAGCCTCTATCTTGTTTACGCCACTGCTATTTTGTTTCCTGTCACCTGCAACTTAACCTAGTCCTGAAAGGTGGACCCCCACCCCCAACACCATCCCATTCGTGATATTAAATAATAATTCCTGATGGGCTAAAGATCTAGCCAAACCAAATGGTGAACATTTTCGGAACGAATAATATTAAGTTAGAGAAAACCTTCCTAGAAAAACAAACAAAACCCAGAAGTCACAAAGGAAAAGATTGACGGATTTCTCCTCCCAAAACGTAACATTTTTGACCACATGAGAAACCGTTAGTAGCAATTACAAATACTTTTCTCTCTTTTTATCTTTTTATCTTTTAATTTTATGTTTGGCATCTTTTGTGGTCAGAAATACTATCACTATGTGTCTCACTGAGCATTTCAAAATTCTGCTTGAAAAGGAAGGCAGTTTGTGTTTCTGAGCATACGTTTGAGCGGGATGTTTCTGAAATTTTCACGAGGGCTGTAGGTAGCAGTTCTTGAGAGGAACCAGAAGGTGTCACTGTTCTCATTTCAGGCTAAGGGCAGTTTCAGAAGCTGTTGAAAGGCGGAAATGAGGCCACCATGCGCTGTGTCTGACCACGTGGAGCACCTGGGCTTGTCATGACTTGGCTGTTACTCAGCGGAAGGACACTGCTGATTCTGGGAAAGAAACTTTTCAGTTAGCATCCGAGGAAAGGGCACTTGTGATGTGGAAATGTTTAGCAATAAATTAGAATATTGCCCACTAACGCTTGTAGAAAAGTTTAAGTATATTCAAGCCAAGAGAACAGCATTTCTTAACTACTTTTAAAGTCAAGCACTCATTTGAAAATCTGAAGAGGGGCTGGCCCGTGGCCGAGGGGTTAAGCTCAGGCGCTCTGCTTTGGCGGCCCAGGGTTTCACCGGTTCAGATGCTGCGTGCAGACACGGCAACGCTAGTCAGGGCGTGCTGAGGCAGCATCCCACATGCCACAACCAGAAGGACACACAACTAAGAATATACAACTATTGGGGGGGGGGGGGGGGACGGGTGGAGGGCTTTGGGCAGCAAAAAAGGAAAAATAAAATCTTAAAAGAAAATCTGTACAAAGCTACGATCGCTCTTCTCAGAAAAATGCATGTGTATCTGCACGTCCATACCTCTCTCTCTCTCTTTTGCTCGCTCTATCAACGTACACATACTTCATACAATTTAAAGGAGTTCATGGCCCCTATAATCTAGTGTTCCCTGATCTGAGTAATATTCCAACATATTTTATAGAAAAAAAATTTTGTAGATCCCTGCTTTTGCGGTTAAATTGTTTTTTAAAATGATAATTCATTCATTTAACAAACTTTTCTCCAACTCCTCCCAGTGCCAGACATTGTTCTAGGTACTTGGCGATGCAGCAGTGAATTAGATGGTAAAAGTCCTCACTCACTAGGAGAGAGGCCCTAAGGAGCAAACGAGAAAATGCCAGATAGTGGTAAGTGTTTAAAGAAAACAAAACGGGGAAGGCCTCTCTGAAGAGATCCATGTAAACTAAGATAAGAAGGAAGAAGGAGTAAAAAAACTCAGGAAGAGTATTCCTAGCAAGGGAACAGCTCCTGCAAAGGCCCCCAGATGGGAATGAGCTGCACTGGGTTGGCAGAGCCATTGGCCTTTTCCTCAGTTCCTCCCTTTCTCTCACCCTTGCATCCAGTTGACAACAGGTGCTGTCAATTTTACTTCCAAAATATGTCTTAAGTAAGTCCATCTCTATTCCCAATGTCCTCACCCTAATACAAACCACCTAGACCGTGGAAACCATCTAACTGGTTTTCTGCTTCTACTGTTGTTTCTCTCCAGTCCGTTTCCTATATAGCCACAGTGGAGTGATCTTTTCATAATGCATATCTTGTTCTTTCCCCAACATCCCTTGTTAACAAGGCCCCTGCTTGCCGCCTCAGTCTCACATCGTCCCGCTCTCTTCTTCCCCTCCTGGCCCGCCATACAGGCCTCCTTTCTGTTCCTGGAGTGCAGTGAGTGTTCTCTCCCCCAGGCCATTGTACGTGCTGCTCCTTCTCTCTTGGTTCTCCGCTCACCCTCACTTCCCCTGCTTCGCCCTTCACAAGGCTTGTATATTCTTTTCTTCAGGTCTCAGATCAAGTAACACCTCCTCAGAGAGGTCCTTCTCAAATGACCCGTCTGAAGTAGTCTTCCCTGCCCACCTCTGAGATCTTAACTAGCCAAGGAGCTTATTCCATTCCTGTCTCTGCTAACGGTCTCTCATTAGCTTGTTTATAATATTGAGTGGGATAATATTTGATGTATTCATTGCTTTGTTTCTTCCTCTTCCTTCATCCCTCCCTCCCCAAATCTTATTCAGAACAGAAGACGCGAAGCCACAATTGTCTAAGGGAAAAGAGAGGAAATTGGGAACAAGAACAAAGTCTTGAATTTTACATTCAAAAAAGCCTGGGTCTGAGAATTCTAACACAATAGCAAATGTATTGAAAGAATAGTAACTGAGCCAGGTTTTCTTCCTGCCCTTGATGCCAAATAAGACCTGTAAATTCTGTGTGTGTGTGCATGTATGTGTGTGTGTGTGTGTATGTGGAGGGGGATACTGGCGAGGGCACACTGGTAGAGATAGAGAAGACTGTAAACAAGAGAGTTGAGTGCTATGTGGAGGGTCCTGCACCCCACCGCCTCCTGTTGCACAGTCAGTCATCTTCTCAGCAGCAAGTCACCTAACAAACAGCACTTGAACCAGGGGTCCACAAACTCTGGCGCCTGGCCCAAATCCAGCCCATTGCCTGCCCTTGTACAGAAGGAAACCTAAGAAGAGTTTTTGCATTGTTAAATGATTGGAAAAAAATCAAAAGATAACATATATCAGATGCTTTCCAGGAAGCCATGCCCTCCTCAAATCTTTGCACTTGTTAGTTCACTTAATTGTTGCAACAACACTATCAAGTAGGTATTATTCCTCATTTTATAGTTGAGAAAGCTGAAACTTCTGGATGGGGTAGGTAAATAGTGAAAGATCATATGGCTAATAGTCGCTCAGCTGGAATTCAAACCCGGGGAGTCTTGATCCAGAGCCTGTGCTCTTAACTTGCATCCCCATGTGAAAAGGTATCTGACGTGATGAAGATAGTGTATAAGTGGCAAAAGAGAGTTGTGGGCAACACATTCTCGTGAGTTCCAGGGAAAGGGGATCACTGTTTCAGAGAAACAAGAGAAGGCTTTGTGGGCCAATGAGACCTAGCAGGATGACAGGGAAGACTAACCCGAATTAAGTAAATGTTATCTACTTCCCCCCAAAGGAATTCCATTCATCTCATTAGTAGGCCTGTATTGTACTCACTTATTATATTTTGAATTTTGTCAGTAAAAAAAATTATGAAGATTTGTTTTTTCTTCATGTATAAATACCGACAAAATACCATCTATTTTGCTTCTTGTTCCACAAAGTCTAAAATACTTTCTACCTGATCCTTTAATGAAAAAATTTGCAGAACCCTGGCTTACACCATAAAGACATTTATCGTTTATTTAAGAAGTCCAGATGTAGGTGATTCTAGGGTTAGTTCAGCAACTCAGTGATGGCATCAAAGACTCAGTCTTTTTCTATCTTTTCACTCTGCCATTTGTAGCATGTGGTGTTTTGTTGTTGTTGTTGTTTGTTTGTTTGGCTTCTCATGGTCACAAAATGGCTGCTGCAGCTCCAAGCTTTGCAGCTGACAAAAAGAAAGAAGCTTAGATTGTGCATTTAGAGATCACAGGCATCTCAGCCAGCGTGGAGTAGATGCTGACAACAAAAGACGAGGATTAGACAATTGCACAATACTGCCAAGGCCAGCACAGACCAGACAGAAACTGCAAGATAGTTACTATCTCCTCATTTAATGGTGAAGTACAGCATAATCCCAGGGTTTAGAATTAACAGTAATGAGACCCAAGGGGGAAAATTCTGAATGAGACCAAGTTAATCTGGATGTGACTAGAAATTAATCTGGATGTGATAGAAATTAAGTCGTTGAAGATAATAAAGAAAAGTTTGTCAACTGTCTCCTTTAATAGAGTGTCTGCTGCATGAGGGCAGACATCTCATCTGTCTTCTTCACCACTCTGACAGATACTTCTGCGTGCCTACTCACATGCTTTCTTCCTTCCCCCTCCTTCCTTCTTCCATTCCTCCCTACTCCCTTTTCTTTTCGCCTTCTTTCCCTCCTTCCTTCCTCCCTCTCTTCCTTCTGTTTTTCCTAACAGACTCCAAAGTATGTTGGCGGTGGCAAGATGCCTGGTTAAAATACACATTTACCCAGCTTCCTCTGCAGCCAGGTGTGGCCAAGTGATGCTATGTAAACAGAAGTAGCGGGTTGGGGCTTAGGAAAATGCTCTTTAAAGGAAAAAACTCTTGCGATTCACTCTCTTTGGCCTTTTGCCCTCGGGCCTTCTTCCTCCCTGGAATGTGGATCCGTTTCCTAGAGATGCAGAGCCGTCTTGCAGCCGTGGGAAGAAAAGCTGCACACTGTACCAAAAGCAGAGCAGAGCAGACGGCAGACAGAACCTGGACTTGGATAACTTCCTCCAACAGCTTCGTGAACCCCAGACTTTGAACTTCTTGTTATGTGAGAAAAAGAAACCCCTTGTTCAATTAAACCACTATCATTTAGATTTTCCGTTATATCAGCTGAACACAGTCTTTTATTTTTTTTTTACTGGGAAAGATTCACCCTGAACTAACATCTGTTGCCAGTCTTCCTCTCTTTTTCTTTTTCTTCTTCTTTTTTTTATTTTCCTCCCCAAAGCCCCAGTACATGGCTGCATACTCTAGTTGTAAGTCCTTCTAGTTCTTCTATGTGAGCCGCTGCCACCACCTGGCTACTGACAGACGAGTGGTGTGGTTCTGTGCCGGGGAACTGAACCCGAGCCGCCAAAGCTGAGCACTCCAAACTTTAACCACTAGGCCATCAGGGCTGGTTCGGCTGAACATTATCTTAACAACAACAAGCCTGAGTCCGCAGCACCTAAAATGGGGCCGCCATAGAGGGTTCTCAGTAATCATTTGTCGAATGAATGAATCGAATGCAAATGCAGCACTAAAACCTGTGGCAATAGATGGTTTGAAGGTGGTAACAGGATGCAGAACCCCAGAATTGCACCACTCCAGAGGCCCTTCACAGTGCCGTCTTTGTGAACAGCTCTTCTGGAGCAGGAATCAGCACAGTGCAGACATTGCCCCAGGAATCGTGCAATATGGGGCACTGTCCAGATCACCCCGAATGCATGCCCATCAGTTTTTCACGATTATGATGTAAATGAAAAAAAACATTTAAAAGAAGGTCTTTAAAAACCTGCAGATCTCCAGGAATATCCCACTCTGAGATATAATGTCCAGAAGGGCAATGTGGCCCTGAGATTCTCAGTCACAAGGAGGTGGCCACGTAACGTGTGAAAGGTAGGTGCCTCCTTTTAGCACATTTCATTGGTAGCCATGGTCATTTTTTCTATCATCTAGTTGTAACTTCAAGAGACGGAAACAAAATGCCTAAGCGTGCCTCCCCTTACCAAATGTCGGGCAGCCTCCAACTGAGAAGCCGGCGCCGTGGAGGGTTCAGGGTGGACCTATGCTCTTCTTCCAGCCATTGCATACCTACCAATTAGCACCACCTATTTGTTCACTCAGAAAGCCCTATTCATCTGAGTATAACATAAAGCTATTTTGAGTTCTAAATATAGGCCTACGAGTGTTCAGTTTATTTTTATTAGGTACTCATAAAAGCTGCTCTTTCCACCTCCTCAGGGCACCATGAATATCTATAAGAAACAGGCTGATACACAAGTCAGTCAGCAAGTTAAACAATTTACCTTATGGAGCTGACTGAAAGACATGGAGACAGTAAAGTGTGTGGAAAGAGTCCAATTATATCACGATGATTGTTTGCTGTCTCCCTTTCCTCCCGCGCTCCTGTGCCCGCCTGTCCTAGGATGTAAGCTCCTCAAGGGCAGGCGTCTTTGTGTTGTTCGCCAAGGAAGCCCAAGCACCTAGAACACTGACCAGCACTCAGTAAATCCTCCCTGATGAATGAACCAGCACCATGGAGCAGAAGGCAGCGTAACTGCATCGTGCAGAGCCAGCAGTCCATAAAGGATTGTTGTTTGAAATGTAAGACTAGACTATTTCCTGCATAGAACAAGAAGACTTCCTATTATAAGTTATGAAATATATAGAATCATTCCTGGGAAGATTTTTCACAAAACTGTCCATCCTGTAAGGCTCACTTTCACCCATACTTACCCCTTTGCTGAATTGCTTCTTTTCATTTCTCTTCCTTCTACTTGTATGTCCTTTCTACAAGTCCCCGTTCCACCCACATTTTAAGGCCTGATCCAGGGGCTATCCCCTCCCAAAAAAAGCTTCTGAAAACTAGTTTCTCTCTTTTTTGAGTCCTTATACTTTAATTGTACTTCTCTTAAAAGCCTCATCCTGTTATAAACCTTATTAATTTGGGGGACGTCTTAATGGACTGTGAGTCCATTTACCCTCACACCTGAAACAACAACAAAGTGGACGAAACATGAGAGAATTTTCAAGACGCTGTATGTAAGGCAATAAAGGACAGTGATCCTTCAGGGTTGAGAACCAAGTGAAATGAGCCCTACGACTGTCCCAGCCTACTGCCTTGAGAGGCCACAGTGCATGGGAGGGAGACCGAGGCAGAGCCTGACAGACCACTTGAACGGAGGAGAGATTGCTGAGAGTCTGGGGACACCAAGACTTCTAGAATTCACAGGAAAGAATGCTGGAAAGGAGAGAGCTATGCCGAGAAAACTCCCGAGATCTGCAGAGGGGCCTCCGCAAAGGCTGGCAGGGTACTGAGGGGTGCAGGTGTGAGGAAACCACGCAGTGCCGGGGAGAGGACAGCCTAAACTAAGGATTAGAGGAACTATTACCCGGTGCGGACACAGGACTTAACTATCGCCCGTGCCCCTCAGCCCAAACTGGAAGATGTCATAATTCACAGAGCATCGGGGAGATTACTCAGTGGTGGAAAATAATTAGCCCTCAACCAAGCACAGCCTGGTCCCATTTAACAAATCTTAAAAGCAAGACCCGAAAGGATGAAACTGTTTTCAAGTAGCTTACCTGTACCCCAGAACAAAGGTCAAGAATACAAAAACATCCAGCATCCAATAAAGTAAAACTCACAATGTCTGGTGTCCAATAAAAATTTACCAAGCATGCAAAGAAGCAGGAAAATGTGACCCATAATGAGAATGAAAAGCAGTCAGTAAAACGGACCTGAAATTGAGCCCTATGTTGGAAGAGCAGACAAGGACTTTAAAACAATTGTTCTAACTGTACTCCACGTGCTGAAAAGGCTAATGAAAGACAGGGAAGAGCTAAGGAAGAGCCAAATCAAACTTCCAGAGGTGAAAAACTACAATGTCCAGAATGAAAAATACGTTGGATGGGAGCAGTGGATTTGAAGGCATAGCGATAGAAAATATCCAAAAATGAAACTTAAGTGAAAAAAAATGACCAGAGTCTCAGTGAGTTATGGGATAACTTCAGGTGGCCAAAGGAGAGAAGAGAAAGTGGGAGACAGCAATAATATTTGAGAAAATAATGGTCAAAAATTTTCCAAATTTGATGACAGCTATACATAAACCTATAGATCCAAGAATCTCAATGAACCCCAAGCCCAGAAAACATGAAGAAAACTACACCCAGTCACATCATAACCAAATTGCTCAAAACCAGTGATAAAGAGAAAATCTTGAAGTTGGCCGAAGAGAAAAGACAACATTCATATGGTAAAACAAAGATGAAGATGACATCAGATTTCTCATTGGAAACAATGCAAGTGAGAAGTCAGTGGAGAAACATCTTTAAAATACTGAAAGAAAAATCTGTCAACCTCTAATTCTATATCCATTATAAACATCTTACAAAAATGAAGGTGAAATCAGAATTTTTTCAGGCATAAAAAGCTGAAGGAGCTCATCACCACCCAGCCTGCACTACGAGAAATGTTAAAGGATTTTCTTCAGGCAGAAGGAAAATGATACCAGTTGAAAATATCGATCTATTCAAAGGAATCAAGAGCCACCGGAAGCTGGAACAGGCAAGGAAGGATTCTCTCCTGGAGATTTCGGAAGGAATACAGCCCTACTGACACCTTGATTTCAGACGTCTGCCCTCCGGAACTGAGAGGAAATCTGTGTTGTTTTAACCCACAAATTTGTGGTCATTTGTTACGGCAGCCCTAGAAAATTAATACAGATAAGGGGCGGTTGAACCAGTAAAACTTGTTTCTGTGAAAGCTTGCTCCTCAGAGGGAAATTTCATTGACTCTTTCCTAGCAGATGAATAAAGACTCTTGAGAGTAAAATGTAATTTCCAAGGGGAAGATGTGTCATTTGGATGACGCAGAGTTCAGCGTTGCCTGCAGTGTAGGGTGATTCAAGTTTGCATATTTCGGAATTTTTCTAATAGATTGATAGAAGATGACTGCTGTTCCCTGAGGATTAAATTATTTTCTAGTATAGTTTATGAGAAACTTAGAATGGAAACTTTTTCCTCTCATGAAGTCCACAGTCAGATTTCTTCATTGTTGTCTTAGAAGGTCCGTTACGTGGCTTTGAGTAAACAAATGGAAAAGAAAATTTTACTTACAGCAAAATTTGGGCAACTATCCAACCAGCAGGATTACATGTGCTGCAGATCTGATTTAGCTGAATCACAGGGCAAAACTCCTAATGCCTGTGGCACAAGCATTTTAAACCATGCTGTAACTTAAAGTTGTGGCTATTTAGGATTTTATACATCAGGATGAGCGGAGTTTTTAATAATTGCTTTTCTGAGCAACTGGGCAGCACATGTCAAGGCACTTGAAAATGTCCTTGACTTTGACCACCAAATCCACTTCTGAATATCTATCCCAATCAGATAGCCCTAATTTAAAAATAAAACGTTATAAATGCAATGATATTCATTATGGAATTACTTAAAATAGCAAATTATTAGTACAGTCATGGAATGCTTTAAAAATTTTATGTCTTGGGGCCAGCCCAGTGGCACAGCGGTTAAGTGAGCACGTTCCGCTTCGGCGGCTCCAGGGTTTGCTGGTTCTGATCCCAGGTGCGGACATGGCACCACTTGGCAAGCCATGCTGTGGTAGACATCCCACATATAAAGTAGAGGGAGATGGGCATGGATGTTAGCTCAGGGCCAGTCTTCCTCAGCAAAAAGAGGAGGGTTGGCAGTAGATGTTAGCTCAAGGCTAATCTTCCTTAAAAAAATAAAATAAAAAAATAAAAATTTTATGTCTTATGAAATATCATGCAGTGATTAAATGGGATGATTTTGAAGACTATATATACTGACACAGAAAAATCTTTTACTACTAGTATATAAGAGCAGCCTGTAGAAATGAACTTAGAGAATGATAAAAACAATGTAAAAATTATGCATGGAAAAACTGATAGAGGGAAATATACTAAAAAGTTAACTAACAGAAGGTGTATAGGGTCACGGTTCTTCATTATTTTTATCTAATTTTCTTTATTTTCCAAATGTTATTGTGATTGTTTGGGCTCAAGTTGTGAACTGACCAAAGCCAATTTGGTCATGTGCAAACACTGGCTTTCTTTTTTTTGGTTGATATCAATGGCTGGGAATAGTTATACAAACCTATAGGTCTTCTCCCCTCTCCTCTTATGGCCTCAACATCTAGCTACCAGGTAATGTCTTAAAATGAGAGTAAGTCTCAGACCAAATTCAGACATGCGTTCAAGCATTTATTAGAAACAGATGCTAAAAGAGTTTATATAACTTGTTCTGTAAGCTGGATACAATCTCCACTTTCTGAAATCTTAGGTGCTCGGCCACTAATACATGAAAAAACTGCATGAAAGAAACAGGATTCAGTTAACCATATAGAAGGCATGAGGTAACCAGACACGGTCCAGTTATCAGCAGGTTCTAGAACCATATAGGAATCATGCTTTTTGCATCCTCCCCGCTTTGTTTCTTTTTGATACCCTGGGCTGTGTATCTTTAAAATATTTTAGCCAATCTCGTATCTTGAGTGCCACTAGTTTGATAAGTGAAAACTCATTTTTCACACCCTCCCTCTGCCTAGCAGAGGCAAAGGTAAACCCTCTCTAGTAGACGATAAAGTCATCTGGAGCAGCCTTTATAATTCTGTTTATAAACAATGTTAACCATCCATTAAAAAATTCATGCACATATCGAAATAAAGCCAAGAGAGGAAGAAAAAAACCCCAAATAAACGATAGCAATAGACCCACAGGTGATCCAGATACTGAAGTTAACAGATATGGACTTTAAAAGAACTATGATTAATATGTTCAAGAAAATAGAGGGAAAGATATAGATAAAAAGGAGAATTTCTTACATTTTTAAAGAATTGGAATCTAAACAAAGAATAAAATAAAAATTCTAAAGCCAAAGTAAATTGCCATTATCATAACAGTGTTACATTGAAAAAAAAATGCCTGCTGAGTGTGAGCTGAGATAAAGAAAGATAAAACTTTTGTGGAGTTAGTTAAAATCTCCCTTCCTCCTCGTGTCTATTTACAGCCAATGACTTATCCATGGGCTGAGGGCACTGCTAGAAATGTACAGCCACCGTAGAGGTTGAGACGTTAGCAGTTATATACTGATGAACTGAAGCCATCGCAAGGAGGCTGTGCAGGGATGGGATGAGCCTTTGATGAGAGTGGTACTGCTCAGGGTGCTCAGAGGAGCCGGCAAAACGAGATCTACTCCAGACTTATGTTAGTATTAGCTGCGAGAGGCAGCAATGTTGTTATGGGATTTAAGGCAACTTGGCAACAATGAAGTAACAGTCAATGTATAAGCTCTCCAAGGAACTGATCCTTAAAGTGGGGTGCAGGCCGTCCAGAAGGACATAGACAATCTGTTGGGTTTTGGGGGGGAAATGCTAAAACTTTTATATTCAAGTCACCTTTGAAATGCCTGTATCATTATTTTTATTGTGTATGTAGTATATTGCTATCATGGAACACACTAACTTATAAACAAATAGATATGCGTACTTTGGGAGTGAGTTTAAATTTTTTTTCACTGCTGGCCAAAGTTTTGAGAACACTTTTCTAAACCTACATATTTATTTACTGAATTTCACGTTGCTTCTACTATATCATGATTCAAATCCCACCACTGCTGGGTAATATCTGAATTTGAAATTTCATTTGCTTACCTCAGTTTTCTCCATCTATAATTTCTTGGAACTCAAGTGTTTTGTGAACTAGCCTAAAATGGCAATCTTAACTTGCAGAAAAGAGAATGGTTTTCTCAAAGTTGTTTCTTTCCCATGCATTTTTATTAAACCTTTGCCTATTGCTGTTGTTTGTTTTCTAGAGTCCTAGTAAACAATAAAACAGATGAGTAAGTAGTAAATTAGCAATAAGAGAAATAGTAAGTTATAGATTTTTTTAGCTTGTCTGCTTGTTTTTTTTAAGGATACACACTCTTACTATGATTTTTTTAAATTGGAGATGTATAATATACTCATATATTTATTCTTACCTTGTGTGATGGAATTAAACTTACCAGCATATTGAGGTTCAGTAAGGGTCCCCTGAGTCCCGAGATATGCTGACGCCTGAAAACACTTGAGAAGCATTATTTTATGTTGCGGCTTTGCTATCTGGTATCTGTTCATAGCACTTAGAAGAGTAACTTTTTGAGCTAACATACATTTTGTTTATGCATAAATAAATTGATAGTTACGAGAGCAGATTTTGAAAGTAGAAAGGGAAGGAAGTGGAGGCCCAGGCAGCTGAGGAAGAGAGAAGGCCCACTGGGAGGTGGGGAAAATAAACGTCCTCCTACCTCCCAGGGTTGGAGGGTAGGCCCTGCATCTTAGAATCTTTCTCAGTTGAAAGAAAATTCAGAGGTCATTTAGGCCAACTGTGATGCAGGGGGTTCCCAGGGCTCAGGACTTTCAGATTTAAAATTGGGAAAGTCCCAGCAAAGCTCACGCAGCCTCCCACCTTCTGCAAGGATCCCTTTCTACAGGACAAACACAGATGTTGTTCCTGGTGTCCAGATGAGGCTGGTGGTCAGCCAGATCTCTGTGAGAATACTCTTGGTGATCTCAGGCATGGGCAGCTAGCTAGAGGGTCTCTTAGAGGCTATCTCCTCAACTGGAAATATTTTCCCCTGTCATTTACATGCATTGGTCCTTTCTTACATGAGAATCACACAGGGCTTAAATTTGGTAAGTCTGGAAATCCAACTTGTTTGAGAGGTCAAAAAATCAAACAAGCCTATCCCCTCACTCCCCACTTCAATATAATCACTTCAGTTCAATTCAGCATACAAGGCCTGTGCTAGGCCCAGGAAGAGATCCAATAAAAGAACATGGACTGCAGCTGGCCTGGTGGTATAGTGGTTTTAAGTTCATCAGCTCTCCTTTGGCGGCTTGGGGTTCACAGGGCCAGATCCTGGGCGTGGACCTACACACTGCTCATCAAGATATGCTGTGGCAGCGTCCCACATACAAAATAGTGGAAGATCGGCACAGATTTTAGATTTCCTCAAGCAAAAAGAGGAAAATTGGCAACAGATGTTAGCTCAGGGCCAATCTTCTTTGCCCAAAAAAGAAAAAGAAAGAAAGAGAACATGGACCAATGAACTAATGTATAAATAATATTTGATAGATATGTCTAAACATAGTAGCCCAAGATCAGTGCCTCTTTTGGAATAAAAGTGTAATATGAAATGCACATGAGAAATGGAAGTGCAGATAATTAAATCTAGGCTATAGCAAGTTATTTCCTACAGTTTGTCCAATCAGTCAGATTTGACAAGTTAATTCAAATTGGCTTGATTATGTGGACATCTTCAGCTCAAAGGTAGAATGACAAACTTTGATGAAAGAGAAAAAAATTATACTGTAAAAATAGTATTATAAAGATAATTTTGAGAGGGAGGAAAAACTCAAGGGAAGCCACAGCTTCAATTATAGCTCATATTCACTAACTGTCATTATTAACAGGGAGATAAATCCCATTATAGTTAAATGTGCATAAGCTGCTAAATATAGCAGTTGTGCAACAGCATTGAAAGAGAGAATAAAAGGAAAACCTGGAATAATTTTTGCGAGGCAAAGTAAAGATGAGAGGTTAGAATTAATATTAGAAATACAATTAATTTAGCTGGAGTGGGCAAGCATATCACTTAATACTAGCCTGAAACGTGCTTTAAGATAAAAATAATCTGGCTTTTCTTTCTTTCTCTTTTTTAGATTAGGTTTCTACATAGGCCAAATATACCAGATGATTGTGAAATTTCCACTTTAATTTGCATGCCTAAGTATAGGCTTGCACATTAGAAATGAGAACAAAATGAAATGTAACTGATAAAGTGTAAGGGAATACATCTCATATAAAGAATGGAATCAATTCTCAGAAATTAAACAATAAATGCTCTTTGTTTTTTAAAGAGAATTTTTATTGATCTGTCAATAAAAACAAATTTAAGCTTATGTCACAACTATTCGATTTTTCTTAATTCTACCAATAATTCTGTAACATCTATCTAACCTGATTTCTGGATTTTTTTCAAGGCAACAGATTGTTTAACTGATGCATCTAAATCTGTCAGGTGCTTTGGAGGTTTGTGTGCATGACCTTGCGATTTGAAGCCAAAACCTCAGAATAACATGGCCTGCACATAGCAAGGAAATACACAGCATAATATTTTTGTACTTGTCTTGGAATTATTTTATATGATGGTTATCACTAGTGCTGGGTATTTTTGAAATAGTGTAATTTTTAGCAAAGAGATATCTAGATGTGACTCTAGTTCCTGAAATTTTAGCCAGCCATGTGCCCAAAATATACTATTTTAAAATAAAATAATAAAATTGGGATAACTGATGATGTTTTACAAATATAGAAAATTTCAGACAAGGGATTTTTATTTTGATTAAAAATGCTGTAATAAAAAAAATCTCTTGGGTTTGAGTATCAAGAAGAAAAAGAAAAGGGGCTGGCCTGGTGGTGGTTAAGTTCACACTCTGCTTTAGCAGCCCGGGGTTCGCCAGTTCGGACCCGGGCACCACTTATCAAGCCATGCTGTGGCAGGCGTCCCACATGTGAAGTAGAGGAGGATGGGCACTGATGTTAGCTCAGGGCCAGTCTTCCTAAAAAAAAGGAATAAAAAGAAAAGTATACTGTCATCGTTTCTACACTATTTAATGTGCGGCTGAAACTGAAAACCTAGCCCATCTCAGAGTACCTTCTCAAGAGTAAAGGTATTGAGTACCACAGTCAAGAATAAAGAGAGTAAGTAATACCGTTGCCTCTCATGATTGCTTCACCTAGGAACCAAAGGATCGGATAGAGCTTCAGAGAGTTCCTTTATATGTATTTCCGGTCTCATTTTTGTTGAATACGTCTGATCTCTGCTATCTCAAAACTTTTTTTTTTAATCTCATTCATCTTCCTCTGGTCTCCTCTCCTGATTATATTTCAGCAATAAAGGAGAAGGCTGGGGCCAGCCTGTGGCCAAGTGGTTAAGTTCACCACACACTGCTTCAGTGGCCCACAGTTTCACTGGTTCGGGTCCTGGGTGTGGACATGGCACCGCTCATCAAGCCATGCTGAGGCGGCATCCCATATGGCACAGCCACAGTACACAATTCTACAACTAGAATATACAATTATGTACTGGGGGGTTTTGGGGAGAAGAAGAAGAAGTAAAAAAAAAGAAGATTGGCAACAGATGTTACCTCAGGTGCCAATCTTTAAAAGAAGAAAAAAGGAGAAGGCTGTGTTGACTGAATTTTCTTTTTCTTTTTCTTTAAAAATGAGGAACCGTCCTTCACTGGCTGGAGCAGGTTTTTAGGGTAAAGATAGGGTTAGGGTGCCTTCAGATTCTTTATACAAGGCTCTGCTTGTTCTATTTTGCATTGTTGTTATCAGAATTATTCTGTATATCAAAAAAAGTACTCTATTAAAACTATTTATTTATTAATTATTAATTTATTTATTATATAATATATAATTATTAATTTATTCATTAATACTTTATTAAAAGTAATTTTGATTTTTTAAACGAATCAGGGATGTTAAGGACTGTCACTGAGTGTTGACATGTCTGTGAAAGGCATTACAGAGAAACTAAGATATCTTTTTTAAGGAATGGGGGAACGAAAGTAACTGTGACTACAATTCATCATATAATTTCTAAACCTAGTCATTGTGAACCTTTCACTGTAAGATTACAATATGTGTGTATGTCGATTATGGAAATGCACTCTTCTTTCTACATGCAGTATTACATCGTGGGGATGTTCTCCCCAAGCCTTTTGCTATCTAAATAATCTTTAAACTATATATGGATAGTTGAATTCCATCCCTTCAATACTCTATGAGAAAGTATGTTGTCTTGAAGAAGTTAGAAATGGTGAATTCCTTTCCAAACCTGTTTGTCTACTCTACTGGTTCTCAAAACTAAACTAGGTTGGATGTGCACTTATTCAGTTCTAGGTAAGTCACTAAATAAGACTAACTAGTTAGTCAGGATGTTATTCATGAACACAGGATATTGACTCATTCATAAATTTAGCCAGTGAATGTGGGTGAGATTTTTTCTTTATTTTAAAGAAAAACCAAAAAGACACAACAGATATTTCTTTCATTTAAATCTAAGATGAACTCTGAAAATCATTTACAAAAATAGATTCTTAAGCTTATAACATATAAAGTATGTTATATGTTAAAGTATAAAACTATGACAGCCAATATACACTTAAATACTTGTAAACACCACTTACAAAACAAAGAAACAATATAGAAGTAATTTTAAAGAACTTTTAAAGTTCTTCCCTAATATATTGGTTTCTTATTCAGTTCAGATATTTTTATCAGACCAAGATATACATTTTAACCAAACATATAAACTAATTTAAGAGGAATTATCAGACCAAGATATACATTTTAACCAAACATATAAACCAATTTAAGAGCAATTTAGGAGTATATTGTTTTTGACATAATTCCCATAAATTAATGGTCATTTAACTCCTATTATATAATCCACAGGTGGTTACAATTCCTGAAACAAACTTTCAAGGAAGCTCACCATATGGCGGAAGGGCAAATCTTCAGTCTTACCCCTGAATTAAATGCAAGTCCAAATCTTCGTAAGACTTGGAACTTCTTTGGATATAATTGATTTTCTCATTGCTTCAGACAACACTCAATGAATACTTATTGAACACATACTGTGTGCCAAACACAGCACTATTTGTACTAGAAGGTAAAGAGGACTAAAATAAACAACAATAGTAAATTACTTAACATTAAAGGCCTCAACTTGCTAACAGAGAGGAAAGATATTGACTAGGCATTGTGCTAAGCATTTTTGGTATGCATCTCATTGCATCTTTCCAACAACGTATGTAATAGGTACAAGTGTAACCCATTGTACAGGCGGAGAAACTGGCTCAGGGAAACTCAGTAACTTGTAAAGAGCACCCAGTTAGTGACTGGCAGGATCAGGAATAGAGCCCTTCATTGTCTGGCTCCAAGCCTTAGCAGCCCACCATAAGCTTCCTAGTGCTGCATCTCAGGGAAGAGACAGTGAACTCTGGGGGGCAGGGGGCAGCTGGTGTCACAAAGGAGGTGATATTTCAAGAGCATCTCTAAATAAGCTGTTATCAGGCAGTTGTGGCAGGGAGAGAAGGTTGGGTGGGAAGTACAGCAGAGAGAAGTACACTACAGGCTGGTGCTGTGGTGCAGGTCCAAAGGTGTGGAAGAGAATGGCAGATTTGCAAAATGCTCGTGGTGTGAAGAGTGCCTAGGGTGGGATATGAGACTGCATAGGTTGGTAGGAGTGCCCTGCAAAGGGCTTTGGCTACTATCTAGATTTTATCCTTTAGGTAGGCTTTGGGGTGGAGTAGGAGTGGAGTGGACGGGGCCTTAAAAGATTTTGAGCAGGGAGTGAGATAGGTTTGTGCTTTAAGAGGTAACTCTGGCAGAGAAGTGCGGAAGAAGGTGGATTGAGCAGGTGGTGTGGAGGTAGTGGTGGTGATGATTATGGAGGTGGTAGTATTGGCTGTGGGGGAATCAGGGAGCCTGCTGCCTGGTTGTCTGTGAGAGATGGTCAGGCTGTGAGAGATTAAAGGCTAAAGACTATCCCCAGGGGAATAGGGAGAAGTGACAGATCTGAGACAGAAAAAATTGGAAAGAAAAAAATTGTTGGAAAGAAGGAGGTGAGTGAGAGGAGGAATCTGAGTGGGATCATCCTCAGATTTCTGAATTAGGGAGCTGGAAGTGTGGTGCCCATTCCCTGATGGAAGTCTAGAAGAGGAGCAGTTGGGGGTGAGGAAGTATTGAGTTCAGTTTTTGATGTGATGAGAGTGGGGTGACTGTGGGCCATTCCATGGGGAGATGGTCAAGAGGGACCTAGACATATCTGGGTTGTCACTATTTCATGAATGGCCCCATTCAAGAGTGAGCTGTTACCCTTTATCTTTAGCCTGCCTGTTGGTCACCAAGCCCCGTGAATTCTACCTCTTAACATTTCTTTAATCCCCATTTACATAAATCTCTGCATTGGTCATTTGAGTTAGTGTGTGCAACGCAAAATAACTGTGAATACCTTAGTGTTTCTACAAGGCCCTTCAAAATCAGCTCATCTTCAGTTTTATTTCTCTTGACACCAGTCCACATGGAGCCTGCACTCCAGTCATACTGAAGCAGCGCAGTTCCCAAGAGACCATGCTCTCTCACTTTTGCGCCCAAGCACAAAAACCATGTCTCCAATCCCAACCCCCATCCCAGGCTGCACACCAAGGAGAGGCAATGATGAGTAAGACATGGCTGACCCTCCAGGAGCGCCTAGCAGACTATCAGAAGATTGAGGCTCAACTGAGTCATATTTATGTCCCTTTTTTCACGTTCACTATAGCAAAAAGCCCGGCCCCAGGATGTTCATTTAAACTAAATAGGCAATCCTATTGCAGAGAATCTGGTTAGATTACTTCATCATCACACAAAATAGATGGTTCCTGTCCTTGCTGTTTTATTCTGAGAATCCAGGCATCATTGTTAGATACAAAAATTGCGGCATGTGCTGCCATAAATAACTATAAAAAGTATGTATGTGTCAATTTCTCTTCTCCTTGTCCGTATCTGAAACCAGTAGCTGAGAGTGAGTTTGAAATTAGTGAAAATGTAAAAATAGTTCTATTATGTACGTCATAAGCAGGTCCTACATGTAAAAAATTAAAGGAGCTTGTTTTAGTATGGAGGAAACTACAGGTAAGCAAAACAAAATTTATAATAAAAGATTCCGCTGAATGCTCAGAATTCTAAAAATGTCTTTGCCGTAGATTGAATAACCAGCAGTTGCTTCCTTACCGTATAACACACAGAAAGTGAAATTATTTATGGAGAGAAACAAACTTTAGAATTTCATTTGGCAAAGGCAACGCATTTTATTCAGCACAGACAAAAACGTTTATAACGTACGTCTTGTTTCAAGTAGCCAGGACAGAATAAGCCAAAATTATCCCGGAGAATTGTTTATATTAAAAACAGGCTAAAAGTTGTTCGAACTGTGATTGCCCCAAAAATTGGAGGATAAACATTCCTCTTGTCAATATTTCTTTGGAAATCCTCTGTGCTGCTCCAAGGAAGACAAAACAAAGCTAAATAGAGTGTGCAAATCCAAATCTTGCTTAATAGAGTGATTTATCTTCAGGCCTATTAACCTGTGACAGGAGCACATCTCTATTTTTCTAGTTGCCCGGGTTTATTCATCCCTCTGAGCCTGAATTCTGACAGAAAAAGAGTAGAGTGTTAGGTTCAAGACCTTGGACCCCGGCATCCATCATACTGCAACCGAATTGTGGCTCGAGATTAAGGTAAACTACCCAATCGCTCTGTGCCTCGGTTTCCCTATCTATATATCGGGGATTGCTGAAGGGATTAAAAGAGATTATACAGATTTTGGAACAGCGCCCGGCACACAGGAAACCCTCAAGATACGTGAGTTATCATTAGTATGTCCCGTGTCCCTCAGCGCGCCACTTCGCCTGTCTTTCTAAATATTACCATGATCAATATAAATGGCATCGGAATGCGAGGGGGCAGGGGCCACGTGATCCCTTCACGAAGGCCACTTGGGGGGCCTTCACAGACTCAGCAGGAAGGCTAGGGAAGCGAAGGCGAGCGCGCCCGCGGTCGGCGCGCGATTTCCCGCCGCGCCCGAGAGCCGGGCGGCGGGCGGGCTCCGGGGGCGCCCGTGCAGCGGCGGCGGCGGCGGCGGCGGCGCGAGCGGCGCCTCCGGGCCGGTGAATCATCCCGGCAGACACCGAGAGCCGCGGCAGCAGAGAGCAGCGCCGAAAAATGGCTGAAGCGGGCACGGGCTTTCTGGAGCAGCTCAAGTCCTGCATCGTCTGGTCGTGGACTTATCTCTGGACCGTGTGGTTCTTCATCGTGCTCTTCCTTGTCTACATCCTGCGGGTGCCCTTGAAAATCAACGACAACTTGAGCACAGGTAAGGCCGGCAGCCGGCCCGCGGCGCCCGCCCCTCCCCCGCCCCGGAAAGTTAGTGCAACTCGCGCGGGGCCGCGGCCGGCGGGGGCGGGCGGCCGGGCGCGCGCTCGGGGCCGCGCCAGGGCCCGCGCACCGGCTGCCCGTGGCCGCCCGCCGGGGACGCGGTGCCTCAGGTGGCGGGGCCGGGTGGCGAGGCCGGGCGGCGGGGGCGCCGGGGCGTGCGGAGGCGGCCGGCGGCCTGCCCGGCCCCGCGGCCCCTCGGACGAGGAGCCGCGCCGCGCACACGCCGCGAGGCGGGCCCAGCAGGCGGCGACAGCGTCTCGGCTCGGGCCGGCCGCCCTCCCGGGCTCGGCGGCGGCGACGGGGGCGGACGCATGTCGGCAGGGAGGGAGTCCCCGCGGCCGCCCCTCAGGGTGTGCGCGCGACCGCCGAGGGCTCCCTGGAGGCGGCCCGTGGCCTTCCCCACCGCCCTCGGCTGGCGTGGCCAACGTCCGAAGTGCCGTGGGACCCGGCCGGCCGCGGGCGCCCCGGGGACGCTGCCTGCGGGGAGGCCCCCAAAAGGAGCCGACCCCGGCCGGGCCCCGGGACTGCCTGGAGGCGCCCCCCGGCGGCCCCGGCTTGAGCCCTCGGGTTGGCGGGGAGGGCCGCGTTGCGCTGATTAGACTGGGAGAGGGATTCCCGAAGGTGCCATCAGGGGTGTGGATGACGTGTCAGGTTAGCAAACCGAGTGTCAACGGGACAAAAGGAGAGAGGGGAGTCGGGAATGTATGGGGCTTTTCAGGGCTCTGTCCCCGTTCTCCCCCGACATGAGGCTCTGCTCGCTCGTCCCGTCCAGAAGCCTAGAGAAAGCTCCACATCCGCGGGAGCCCCCGAGGCTCGGGTCCGCGGTCGGAACTGCAGAGGGTAATTGGAACAGGATGTTAACAAACCTGCGAGCGGCCAACTGAATCCTGGAAAAGCAACCACAGGGAAAACCCACACCACGTGTAACACGCCAGAGACAATTCAGAAGCACGAAGTATATTTTGCGGGAGGGGTTGCAGTCCTTGAAGTCTAGAAATAGATGTTGGACTCAAGTTAGATGGGTTTTAAAAAAAAAATTTCACAGTGCTTTGGGAAGTCCTTACAGTCCTGAATATATATGTGTATGTATAGGTAATACGTGTGTGTATATATATGTATGTTCTCCCTAGTGTGTGATTTACGTTCTCTGGGAGTCCACGTCTGGAAATGCGTTTTCCTGTGTGTTGTTTAAACTGCACTAAAACAATTTTTAGAACACTTGAGATAATATACTGATTTTATTAGACAATTTTGCTTTTAAACACTATGCCTCAGACATCTTGATTACTTTAACTTAAACTCATGTTCTATTTACATTTATTTCATAGTATCCCTTGGAGGCAGATAGGATTTTGCACCTTAGAGTCATCTTACTACTTTAATAGGTGCTGCTCAGCCCTTGGATTCAGTTATCTCAGAGACCGTGGCTTTCTGGCTGTTCATCTCTTAGAGTGGCTGCTTGTCACAATACTGTCTTCCTTGCGTTAGGCAAATATACCTCCAAGATACCCTCTAATCCCGAAGTCCTCTAACTTTAAGAAGTTGTTTGAATATATGTGGTAAGGTAATCCTATATTTATTGATAAATGAGTTTGATTTTTTCTTCCAAAAAATTCATTGTAGGGTTTTAAAAAATGCATGTCATTTAATACACATTAAAAATTTTTATTTTGGAACACGCATTTTGTTTACCACTTTCTTAAAGTAGGTTGAATAATCCCTGGTGTGTGTATATGTGTGCATGTGCCCTTAAGTGCCACATACCAATGCTTTATGCAGAACTGGCAAGAAGCAAAATACCTACTGGGAAAATGTGTAGTTTTCAAGGAAGAAAATACTTAGATCTCCCAGCAGCTTTAAATCCAGCATGTCTCACAGACACCTTTGTTGATTTGTATAGGGCCGTTTCTCACTGAGCTTATAAAAGATAGAGAAAATATAAAGATGAGCGTGCCATCTGGGCTGAACCTCACCAGACACGTGATAGAGGGAGCCTGAGGCTGTTTTCCCTAGTGACTCTTGGACTTCTGTTTTCAGTGTGGTTTTATGCACATTTTAGTCATAAAGGAAGGTAAAAGGAGAAGCACACCGAGAGCAGCCACCTCTCTGCTATTTCTGTGAGAAGGTAGGAGGAGTGGGGTCACTGGGCCTTCCCATGGTGGAACTTCCCCTTGCAGGGAAATCCAAGTGGGTTCTCATGGGACTCATTTTGCAGTTCCTAAACCTATGGTGCTTGCTCTTCCTGTGACGGTGAAGGTGTCCCTGGAGAGGCAGCCGAGTCTAGAGCTGCTTTTAGGGAGCTGCGGGTGGCGCGGGCCTCCTTCCTCAGGGAAGCTGAGGACGCTATCACAGTGAGGCAGACGGGTGAGACAGCAGGAGGAGTCAGGGCTTCCATGACACAGGCCCAGCTCTGCACTTGTAAGATTGTGGAATTTGGTAAAAAATGTTCCAGAGTTGTTTTGAATATCTACTTGGCGTGTTCTCAATAGCTTGATTACCTGTGACAACTTTGATATATCTAATCTCATGTGATCATATTTTGTGGTAAATGTGCTTAACCCAATTTGTTTTTTAAAATTTCTTGAATGCCTCCTATGCATAGGGCACTGTGACAGGTGCTGTGATGGGAAAGATACACAAGTTTGCAAAACTCAGGCTAAATAAGGGGTTTACAACATGGGTGCAACTTCCTATAATGCGAAGTGGAGCAGGGCGAGGCTTCTCTTCAACTGAGCCTTGAGGATGAGAAGTCCGTGGTTCTGACTTGGGGACACAGAGGGTGGGCCTCCCAAACAAATGCACGAGGATGTGGAAGTGCAGGTCAGATTCAGACAACTGTGAATCATGTGGAATTTAAAACAATATAAGAAAAGGACTTTAATTGAACAACGCTAGTATGTATAATTTACATACATATGTAGTATGTATAATTTTCCAAGTAAAAATACTTCTAAGGTTCTTTTCATGGTGTGCCTTAGTTTCATTGTGCTACTTCCCTACTCTCAGCATCTGGGTTTGCTTGACCTTCAGTGCATTGAGCTTGTGCCATTTAGGGATAAAGTTAAAAGAATTCCACAGTATTCTCTTAGGCCACACAGAGAAAACTTCATGTAGGTAACCAAATCTTACAATGAAAAATGAATTTTAAGAAGGACAAGGGAGAAAACAAACATATTAAGAATAGAACCCACTGGTTAGCTTTGAAAATTGATTTTTGACGTTCTGCCCTTGAGTTGATAAGAGTGTTAAAATAATTCCATGATTTACTGAAAATAGAATGAACTTTAACAAGATTTAAAAAAACCCTGAATTATATTACTACTTGTCAGTTTTCAAGTGAATTAATATCCTAAAACAATGCTTTTCCAGAAGGGCAGAATATTAATTGTAGATAGGAGCAGTCATGCAGGATATTATTCAAGAAAAACAATAGAATAGATTAGTCTTTAAAAAATACACTTACTGGGGCCGGCCCTGTGGCCGAGTGGCTAAGTTCACGCGCTCCGCCTCAGCAGCCCTGGGTTTCGCTGGTTTGGATCCTGGGCGTGGACATGGCACCACTCTCAGGCCATGCTGAGGCGGCATCTCACGTGCCACAACTGAAAAAGAATATACAACTATGTACTGGGGGGATTTGGGGAGAAAAAGCAGAAAAAAAAAGAAGATTGGCAACAGTTGTTAGCTCAGGTGCCAATCTTTAAAAAAAAAAAAAACACTTTATACTGTGGTGTTGATAGCACTTTCTCATCTACCCTCTGTTCTGAGGTTTTAGATGCTGAATTTAAAACACTGCATGATTGGGGTGGCCCTGTGGCATAGTGGTTGAGGTCACGTGCTCCACTCTGGTGGCCCAGGATTCATGAGTTGGGATCCTGGGTGTGGAACTATGCAACGCTCATTAAGCCACACTGTGGCAGCATCCCATATACAAAATAGAGGAACATTGGCACAGATGTTAGCTCAGGGACCATTTTCCTCAAGCAAAAAGAGGAAGATTGGCAGCAGATGTTAGCTTAGGGCCCATCTTCCTGGCACACACACACAAAAAAAACAAAAAAAACTCACTGCATGATAACACCTTTTCTTAGAATGTGCACCTTTGCCATTTTTGCACCAAGCAACTTAAATGATTTTCCGATTCTTTTTCTGTTTCCTGAAAAGCAAGTTTTCAAAGACCTTTGAAATCATGTTTCATTCCATCTGGAAAGCAAATGCAATAGTCTGACCTAGGCTTAAGGTTGTTTCTATTATAAAACTTATTTTGTGTTAAGATGATAAATACAGATCTTACATCACTGAACTGAAATGATACATAACTTTAGGTCAGCTCAATTTTGAGTATTTTAGTATTGTAAATAGTTGCTCTAAATTTAGTTAATACTCTGGATTTCTCGTCTCAAGTGCCTGGTTCCAGTTTACTTAGGTCTTTTGCCCCTGCTCTGCCTGTTTAAAATGTTCTCCCCATTTGTGAATCCCACCCATCCTTCAGGGATTAACTTGCATGCTGCCTTCTGATGCTTTCAACTGAAGGTGATATTTCCTCCAACTTTCACAGTACATTATCTGAGAAGCATGTAGACAGTTTTTACCTTGCATGAGTTATAGGTGTGTGTGTGTGTCTTGCTGTATACATGTTTTATAGCTTCTCCTAGGCTCTGAGTTCTTCATTTTCCAGTATAATTCCTTGCTCATATTAGTTCCTTACCATTCACTGGATGAATGAATCTCCAAGTTGTAGTGTACTGTCAGTTGGGATTTGGAACAATGGAATTGGTTAAAGACATTACTAGGTATGTGCTTCATTTAACTTTTCAGCTTTAGATCGAGGTCAGAAGCTGTCACAAAAACGTAAATTCTATGATGGGTCGTATGCATCTCATTCATGGTGGTCTAGTTTACGAACACATGAAAAGGACAATTTTCTGATTAACGTCAGCTTTGAGTTTAGGATATATTCCAGACATCTTAGTTGCCCTTACTTATTTTTGGAGACATTTCTCTCAGCCATTAATGAAGCAATCTGAATGATGCTTTTTTCCTCAGGCCCTCAGTTTCCATACATGTACAATGATAGCTTTATATTCCTTAAAATTCTTTCTAGCTCTAGGATTCCGTTTCAGTGCCTTGGGATAAATTTCACTGAATGCAGAGGGTAGAACCAAGCAAATACATGGACTCAATGGATGTATATGTTTTTTCCAGTTTGGACTCTAATTCTTAGTGACTACAACTCCAGATTTTATGTGGCTTCCTTCAGTGGCTTTCCATCTCACTGAAAGTAATATCCAAATATATTACCCTGGGTCACACAGTCTGATGATCTGACCCCTTCCTACCCCTTGTATCTGAATTTACACCACTCTTTCTCGAGGTCATTACCCTCCAGACATGTGATTCTTTCTCATTCTTAAACATACCTTGTTTGTTCCTGCCCTCATAGCTTTTGCGCTAGCTGTGCCCTCCACTCGGAATGCTTTCCTACTTGATTTTTGCACAATATTCTTCTTACTGTTCACATCTGTGCTTAAATTCACTTCTTCTGAGAGGCTTTGAGTGATGACCCAGTCTAAAATGACCATCTAGTTACTGTAATATCACCAGATTTAAATTATCTGCATAGCACTCAGCACTGTTTGATACAGTTCTTGTTTATTTATTTATTGCATTTTCGTAGTTGTCCCCCATGTGACTGTAAACTCCACGACAGTAGGGACCTTGTTTGTCTTGTTTTGTCTCATTGTGTTTTTCCTTTAAACAAACAGACAGCCAATTATTTCTCTAGCAAAAGTGGATTTATTTGGGATTAGCAAAGAATTGCAGTTTGGGATCTGCAACCATGGCAGGCCATGTACCAGTCCTGAGCAGCAAGGGAAGGAGAAACTCCTTTATGGAGGGGAAGAGGAAGTGGAGAGGGCTATTGTAAACCAAGAGTTCATTGGAGGAGACTGGGAGTTCGAAGTGTAGTGGCTTTTCATTGGTTGAGTTGTGGTAGTCTCTTATAGGCTGAGCTTCTTGCAGGTCAACAAGAGGAAGTCTTTCTTCTTCCTCTTGGCCTCTGCTATGGACATAGGATATGAGAACTCCCCCTTTTGGCCTCCTGACTCCATTCTAATGAAGTTTCCGTTTATCAATTTCCACATTTTTCCTTTTTGATCAAGATATTTCTCTGAAAGAATCACTGATCAAGAGTCAGGTTATTCTGGTTTCAGCAGTCTTTTGTCTCTTGGTGCCAGGAAGGACCTTTCCTGGGTGTCATGTCCCATGTCAGAGGGAAGGTGCACAGATTAGAAACCTCTTGTGGCCACATTTGAGTGACAAGGAGAAGTAAAAAGAACGCTCAGGTACTCTAAAGTCCATGTTATCAAGTCGTGGGCATTGGAAATCATCTGAAGTGTTATGTCATCATCAAAGGTTTGACAGACAAAATTCCAACGGGCCTGGTCCAGACATTCGAGAAAGCTGTCTCACTGGATGGTGTCTGCTTCAATTCTGAGAAATCTTTACTTTTAAGTCACCGGATGATGTGCATGTCTAGTCAGGGTTTGGTGCTTTCTTCAGGTGTGTCATGTGAATCCAAGAGTCTATTCCCTGGAGTTTTGCGGCACAAGAGTTAGATAACAGTACCTGGTAGGGGCCTTTCCAGTGAGGTTGAAGAGAGTCCTTCTGGAGGTGTTTTTTCCAATAGAGAAAATCTCCAGTTTGCAAGGCGTGATGCTTAAGGTCTCTCTCTCCCTGGAGTGCTCTATGAAAAGACAGCTCTACCAGAAAACGGTCATTTTCATTAGAAGCAATTAGGTCTTTGCATTTTGGAGTATATCTCCTTTTATCGGGTATGGGTCAAAAGAGGCAGGAGCCAACTGCATTGGGCGTCCTGTGACTGTCTCCAAGGGTGAGAGTTTATGAGTTCCAGAGGGGGTGGATCTGAGATTGAGAAGCACCAACAGCAGTAATTTTGGCCAAGGTATTTGGAGGTTCTCTACAGATTTTGCCAATTCAGTCTTAGTAACGCTGTAAGGCATTGACTAAACCATAGGATTGAGGGTGGTAAGCGTAGTGAAAGTGTTGTAAAACTGGCCAAACAGCACAGGCTTGTGGAAGTACTTGACCAGTAAAATGGGTTCCTCGGTCCCTATGAAGTTTGAGAGGAGTTCCCCAGGTAGGGATAATCTTTTCCAAAATGACTTTAGCCACAGAAAAGGCAGTAGCCTGTCTGCAATGGAAGGCTTTAGTCCAGTGAGAAAACTTACAAACCATGACTAAAATGTGTTTATATCCATGAGATGGGAGAAGTTGTGTGAAATCCATTTGCCAAACCTCAAATGGTCCATTAGGCAGTTTAAATGTCTGGGAGCAGTACAAACTGGCTTCCCTGGGTTGTATTTTGGACAAATGGGACAAGTAGGATAAGCACTTTTTGCAGCCTTTTTAATATTTCCCCACCAATATTGATTTATGAATGGTGTCATTTTGTCAGTAGACCAATGGTTTGATGCATGTACAGTGGTGAGGAGTGGGAATTTTAGAGTCTCTGATAGGACTGGATTGTAATTTGGTCCAAACCAGAGCTTTATCTTTTTATCAAACCAACAGTTGATGAACCTTCAATCTTGTTTTTCCTTTTCTGAGGCCAGTTGTTGGGCCTCTCTAGTCAGCTTTTCTAAGTTATCATTTGGGGAATATCCCTTTGGACACTGACAGAGGCTTGGCTGCTGTTGGTTCCTTTAAGGGTGGCATTCCTTGTGGAAATATCAGCAAAGTGATTTCCTTTAGCTTCCAGAGAATCAAGTTTAGAATGCCCTGGGATCTTAATAATAGCTCAAGTGGCTGGTAAAACTATAGCATCCAATAATTCCTGAACATAGGGCCCATTTTAAATTTTATTTTTGCTGGCAGTAAGGAAGCCACGTTGCTTCCACAGCATTCTGAAATGATGAGCTACATTGAAAGCATATCTACTGTTAGTATGAACATTGGCAGATTTGCCCTTGGCTAACGTACAAGCCTGTCTAAGTACATATAATTCAGCCTATTGGGCCGAAGTAGCCATAGGTGAAGGTGCTGCCTTAACAATATCAAAAGGAGTTTCAATAGCATATGCAGTACAATATTTGCCATTGTCACCTCTAAATAAGAATCCTCAGTAAACCATGAGAAGTTGGCATTACCCAAAGGAGTTTCCTACAGATCAGCACGAGGAGTCAGGAGGTGATCCGTTAGCATTAAGCAGTCATGAGGGACTTCATCAGTAATGGAGGGGAGAAGAGTAGCATGTTAAAGTTATAATAGTGTAAAAGAGTTATGTGAGGAGCAGTTAACAAAAGGATTTTGTAGGAGGTGAGGTGGCTGACTGAAGTATGTTGAGTGTGATGAGAATTCAGGAGGGCTTCCATAGCATGAGATACAAAAATGGTTAAAGGGGATCCCACATCTTTTTCCTTGGTGGCCTTAACCAAAAGGGCAGTGGCAGTCATGGCTCTAAGGCAAGGGGGGGTATGTCTGCCACAGGGTCCAGTGGCTGACCCCTGTGGGTTGATGGTGGGCCCGTGTTTTGGAGTGAGTACCTCAAGGGCATTCCCTTCCTTTTCATATACAAAAAGGAAAAAGGGAATCTGATAATTGGAATGTCCAAAGGCAGGTGGGTTCGTCAAACTCTCCTTTAAAAAGGCTTTGAAGGCTGTGTTGTCCTGTTCTTCCCATAAAATTGGGTTGGGGTGGTTGTTAGTAAAACATACAGAGGTTTGACCATAAGAGAAATTTGGAATCCAATTTCAGCAATAACCAGTTAGCCTGAGGAGATCTCACAGTTGATGCTTAGTTTCGGGAAACTTAGGACACCGTGAAGCCTATCTGGATCAGGATGTAGCCCTTGTTCTGATATAAGATGCCCTAAATATTGAACCTAGGTTTGGGCCAACTGCAATGTCTCTTTGGCCACCTTGTGTCCCTTTAAGGCTAAAAGCTTTAGCAAGCGGATGCTGTCTTCCTGTGAGGAAATTTGGGAGGGAGAGCAAAGAAGCAAATTGTCCATATATTGCAACAAAGTAGAACCTAGGGCACTTCCTCTCATCCAGATCAGCCATCAGGATTCATGAGAAATAAAAAGGGCTCTCAGTAAAACCCTGATGCGTTACTGTCTAGGTGAATTGTTTTTCTTCCCAAGTGAAGGCAAAAAGATATTGGCCGGCTTCATCAACTGGAATACTAAAGAATGCACTGCATAAATCAATTGCCGTAAAGAATTTGCTTCCAGTGGAAATGGATGTTAGTGGTGTGTGAGGGTTAGGAACAACAGGGTCTTGAGGGATAACAGTATGGTTTATTGCTTGGAGGTCGTGAACAATCTTCCACCCTTGGCCAGTGGGTTTTCTCACAAATAAAATAGGAGTATTACAGGGACTAGTACAAGGGATAAAGAGGCCTTGAGCCTTGTAATCCTCTGTTATGGGCTTTATACCTTGAAGAGCTTCTTCGTTTATAGGTATTGATTAATTTTAGGGAGAGGTTTTGAGGGATCTCTTTGAATCTTGATGGGAAGTATACTGTGAATTTTACCACTATCAGCTGAAGATTTTGCCCATAAGGAGGGTGGTAGCTGATTTAATAGGGACAAATGATCGGAGTTTCCAGAATCAGCTCTAGTATCATCAGAAATGGAGGAAATAAAAGATGTCAAAAGGGTCCTTTAATTCACCTGGTTGACTGTTTTGATGGCTACTGTCAAATTCTAGAATTATTTCCCCCTTTTGAGAGAAAGAAATCCAGCATGATAGTTTTCCAAGAAGTATCAGCCTAATAAATGAATGGGGTGGAGGAACTACGGAGAAAAGGGTGTGTCTCTCAAAGGGCCTAAACAGAAGGGACTAGCTTCAGAGACAAGAGCGTTTTGATGTTTATTAGGAATCCTGCTCTTTGAACTGCTTTAGTACTCCAAGGCAGGGGCTGCTTTATAGTAGTGGGGTTGAGCGCTGACACTGTGGCTGAGGTGTCAGGACAGAAAGAGACATGTCTCCAATCTAGAGAAATGTTTCTCCAAGCCAGTCAAGAGGGAAGATTGAGAAGAGCCCTCGTAGTTCCTCCGAGCCCTGTCACTGAGAATTTGGAGGATGTTGGAAAGGCTGGTTAGAGGGCTGAAGGCCCTTCTAGAAGCACCAAAATTTGTAACAATCTCTTTTCCGATGTCCTGGCTCTTTGCAATAAGAGCAGAAACTAGGTTTTTGGTTTTGTTTAGGGGCCTTCATTTGCTGGAGTTGAAGATTAAGAATTTTAGCAGTCTTTCTTTTAGGTATGAGAGAGCTGTTTGCCAGATTAACTAAATCTCGAGAGGACATAGTTTCCCTTTCCATCCTGGTCCTCTTTACTAGAAGGGAAGGTCCCCGTTCAGCCCTTTAATAAACATAGAGTTAAAAGCTACCCGGGTGGAATCTACATCTGAAGGAAGACAAGAATTTTCTTTAAAAGCAGTCTGAAAGTTGATTATAATAGTCACAAACAGATTCATCAGGTTTTTGTGCATAAGCCTGAATTTTGTTCCAGTCACTGGGCTTTGGGAAAGCCCTAGGAATTGCCTGATGAAGTCGTTTAGTGATGGACACATCATACAACAGGTCAGCAGCTGGTCTCTTGGTTGTAGTTCTAGAGACCTTTCAGGATTTTCTCAGTTAGTGGTTTACATTCAACCCTGGGCCTGGCCTTTACTGACAAGCATATGAACTAACTGATATGAGTCAGAGAAACCAGGATGATAAGTTCGAATGACTATATCAAATTCCTCAGCAAATCTGTGAGGATCTTCTGTTTCTTTAAGAAAATCTTTCGCTATGGCTCTCACTTTAGCTTTAGTCCAGGGAGTGTAAGAAATTAAGGGTTTAGCATTTGGATCCTCAGAAGGCTTAATTTTAAAAGGACAAGTTCTGATAGGTTAAGAGGAAGAGAGAGTGGGGAGAAGTTCAGGGAAAAGGGGCAGTTTGGCGCGAGAGTTGGTATGGGGGAACTGAGGGTATGGAGGAGGTGTAGACCCGGTACAGACAGGAAGGAGGTGGAGGGTACTGGAAGCGGAGACTGAGACAAAGAAGCCGGGAAGGGGAACGTGAGGCCTCAGGAGCCACTTTATCTTTTTTTAATTGTTTCACTTCAATTAATCTTAACATTTTATTTTGCAGAGAGGCAATTTTAAACTCCTGATAACATTTGTAAGCCTCAAGATAGCAATCAAAATAGATGTTCCAATCAATTGTGGAAATTATAGAGCTATGGTTATCAAATTCAGTTTTAAGAAAAGTAAGTTTGAGGAGTTCAAAAGGTCCCCACAATGGCCATTGGTGTTCTAAATTACTTTTGGTTGGATTGGTCCATTTAGTTAGAAACGCACATGAGGAATGACCAGTTTTTAAACATAAAATTGGCCAGAATCCCTGTAGGGGGGCGTGCCTTCAAAATATTTAGGTAACTGGGATCCCTTCTTAGAGGTTTTTCTCTAGAGCACAGGAATAATTCTCAAACAGCCTAACCAGCTCAAACAGCTTTAACAGCTTGCAATTCAAACAGCTTGAACAGCTCAGACAGCCTGCAGGCTTACTACCAACCAGTTCTAAGGGAACAGTCCTGTTCATTAAGGTGGACTGAAGGTTGATCTACCCCGTTCCAAAAGAACAGTCTGTCCCCAAGAGAGTCAGGCCAAAGGCTGGACCGGCACAGTTCCAGTGAAACAGTCTGAAAGTCAGACTGAAGGCTAGCACAGTTTCAGTAGATACAGTCCATTTTCAAAAGGAATTGGACCAAAGGCCAGCGCGGTTCCAAGGAATAGCCTGGACCAAAGAGTCAGGCCAAAGTGCCACGTGAGTTCTTGCAGACAAACAAGGCTTTAACCAGAAAAGGACGAGGCCTTGAACTAGATCTGGAATAAAGCCTTGGAGAGCCTCAAACACAAAGAAGGCAGAAGTTCGGATCCAGTAAAAAGACTTAACCCTCGAACTCCAGGGTGGGCAAGAGAAGCAGTGAGCTCAGTGGGCTCAGTTGTCAGTAACTCACTTGTGTGCTCACCAGCCTTGGAATCATCAAGAGTCTTTTCTGGATCTCTGTAAGGACCATCAAAATGTTGACCTTGAACAAATAGACAGCCAGTTATTTCTCCAGCAAAAATGGGTTTATTCGGCATCAGCAAAGAATTACATTTCGGGTCCTGCAACCGTGGCAAGCCATGTACCAGCCCTGGAGCAGCAAGGGGAGGAGAAACTTGTATAGAGGGGAAGAGGAAGTTGGGAGGGCTATTGTAAACCAAGAGTCCCTTGAAGGAGACTGGGATTTCGAGGTGTGGTGGCTTTTCGTTGGGTGAGTTGTGATAGTCTCTCCTTCGCTGAGCTTCTTTGCAGGTCAAAAAGAAAAAGTCTTCTTTCTGTTGGGCTCTGCCATGGACATAGGGCATGAGAATTCCCCCTTTTTGGCCTCCTGACTCCATTTTTTTTTTTTTAAAGATTGTGGGGCTGGCCTGTGGCCAAGTTGTTAAGTTTGTGTGCTCTGCTTCTGCGGCCCAGGTTATTGCTGGTTCGGATCCGGGGCATGGACCTGGCTCCGCACATCAGGCCATGCTGAGGTGGCATCCCATATAGCACAACCAGAAGGACCTAGAACTAGAATATACAACTATGTACTGGGGGGCTTTGGGGAGAAGAAGAAGAAAAAGAAATGAAGATTGGCAAGAGATATTAGCTCAGATGCCAATCTTTATTTTTTTCTTCTTTTTCTTCTCCCCAAAGCCCCTCAATACATAGTTATATATTCTGGTTGTAGGCCTTTCCGGTTGTGCTATGTGGGACGCCACCTCAGCTTGACCTGATGCGCAGTGCCAGGTCTGTGCCCAGGATCCAAACCAGGGAAACCCTGGGCCGCTGAAGCAGAGTGTGTGAAATTAACCACTTGACCACAGGGCCAGCCCCCCACTCTATTTTAATGAGGTTTCTGTTTATTGATTTCCACATGTGTATCCCCAGGATCTTGAGCAGTGAGTGTTTGGGCCTAACGTGTGCTCAGTATGTATTTGTTAAATGAATGAGAAACTATGTCAATTGGTTGTGGTGACTCACCAGTAATACTGTCCTTTAGGAAATGATTTTGGAATCTATCACGTAGTTGTTTCTAAGAGATTGAAGAGTTGTGTTTACCGACTGTAATGTATAAAGATTACCCTGAAATGTCTACTGATGTTCCAAAATATTAGTATGCTTTGATCCATTTTTTAGGGGTAGAATTTAAGGAAGGCTATCCTTCTGGTCCATATTGTAAAGTAAATTTATTATAAAGAATGTTAAGAGTCAAAACTTGATAGCATTAGGAGCCAGTTTGTGTAACATAAACTGGAACTTCAAACATAGGGATTTGTGGAGTTTAGGGTCTCATATTACCTGTGAGGATGGGGCTTAGGATTTTACGACATGGAAAAAGTTCTTGTATGTAGGGAAGCATAGGGTAATAGAAGGAAGATTTGGTTGAGAAATTTTTCAGAACAATATTGTCAGGCATTATGAAACCTAACACACAGAAGCATAATTTGAATTGATTAGAAATAATTAAGCACAATTTTAAGTTCGTGTATTTACATATTCCTCCCACTAACTGTAGAAACCATTTCTAAGTTTGTATGAGAAGCCAGGATGAAAATAGTTTTAGCATTATAGAAATTTGCTTTATCGCCAATTTTTCTGGCATATTTTTTCTCCATAAAGTACTATGTACTACAAAGAAAGTACTTTGTAGACTGTAAACTTTGGGCAAATTACTTTGTAAAAGACTCTTTCCTCATTTATAAGATGAGGACAGTAATCTCTATTTCCTAGTTTTATTTTGAACTCTAAGTGAGGTAGCTTTTAGCATTGAGCCCTGAGCATAGCTAGTAAATACTATTAGCAGCTATATATTGTATACCTGGTTGTTCTAGCCCGTTTCACTGACTCTGAACTGTGTTCAGTCATTAGTTAATTCATTCATCCACTGGTTTGTTTATTCATTCATTTGGAGAGGCAGGTGCCTGTAAAATTGAAGTTGCATTATTCTTATCAATTACTATTTGGACATATAATCTCATGTCAGTTATTTTCCTCCCAGTTTCTGCACTTGTTTTCTGTGCTGAACAATTAACATCCTCTAATATACTGCCTTGTTCACAAATGCTACCAGGTATATTTTGCTCCATATGAGCAAAGGCTGTGCGTGGTAGAAGCCGTATCTTAAAAATAAGATTGAATGTAAACGTGTTGATTAGAACTAGGAAGGGATGAGGAATTAACTTTTATTGAGTTCTTACATGAGCCAGGTTCTGTGCTGCCTACTTTATCATTGGTTGGTATGCTTCCCGGGCTTGTCCACAAAAGTCTGTTTATATCCTGTTTAAATAGTTATATAGCTGATTCTCTCTTTGTACATGTGGAATAAAAACTTTTCAAAGCAAAGTGAGTACTGTTATAATACTGGATGTACTATTCAAAGAAGCAATACAAGTGAACACATTTAAAAATGTATTTTGATGGGAAAGTAGCCAAATTTATTAATTACGACAAGACCTTGGTGGAGACTTTTGGAAGGGGTTATTTCTATAGTATACTTAGAAGAGCTTGACAGCAGGGACTGTGATGTTTTCATCTTTGTATTTCCATCATCTGGTCATTGCTCAGTGATGATGCTTGAAAAGATGAATGCATGGATTATGGATTACTTTGAGTGTTTTTAAGGCTTTCCAAGATTGATGGCACTGGTGGTCCTTTTCTTATTTCACTTCACCACCTAAGGTTTTTTTTTCTCTTGGTTCAGAGGGAGTATTGCTAACACTCAGCACTCAAGGCTGAGCTTATTATTTGCCTTGCAACTGAAACTCAGAGAGAGAGAAGGATTCTTCTGAGGCAGTTGGGGCAAGAGTTCAAAGACAAGGGAGGAAAAAGAGCATTCCTGTGTATTCAGAGGTGATTGCCTGAGGTAGAGCTAATGGAGGAATTCAGAGCAGGAGAACCAGAGGGGAAGAAGGGATAGTGTGGTATATACGTGACCGGTCAGATGGTTCCGGACAGCTCAGTGATTGTCCAGATGTGGGGCTGGAATGGGATTGGCATAAAGTGTGCAACTGGACGAATACCACAACTTAAGGAGTGTTTATACTTCTAAAATAGACTGTAATAGGTACAATGAATATTTGTATGGTTGAGATAGTTGCCTTTGGCTTTCCAGCCTGGTGATAGAATTGGTCCCTTGACTGGAATGCAACTTCATATGAGATGGTAAAATGAGAAAGTGCTTTGTGGACTGTAAACTGCTATTTCAATCTAAGGCATTATAGTAGGTTGTTTCTCTAGAAGCTTGTATTCTATAGGCTTTGTCTGTCCCGGTGAAATGACAGATTGGAATATATAACAAGATCTCATTTATCCCGGATATTCTTTCTAAAGAATACCCAAGAATTGCTCTAAACAGGATGATGAGTTATTGGATTCTTTGTAACCACAGTACTGGACGTCTGTTTGTTGTAAATATGAAACGCGCTCTCCCAATATCCTTATTACATTTGAGATGTTGTAAAGATATCTATAAAGAGTTTTTAAAAGAGAGAGAATAAGCATTGAAATTCATTTTTAATGCTACCGTGGAGCAGGACAGTTGCTCATGTGTTACTGTTACCAGTCGTTCAAATATAGCAGGCATTCCTGCACTACCTACTGAGCTAAAATAAGAAACTGACAGGCTCGGTTAGCTCGAGCGCTACTTCATGTTAACTGTGGCTGTGGCCAGAGGAGTCACTGTTTAATTGCAGTTACTTAATCTCTCAGCAAAATCAGGCAACATTTATCTGAGAAAGCATTTTTTCCTCTCTAAATTTTAGGAAACTTAAAGTGTACTGGTTACAAGGATACTCTGTGGAGAACCCTGATTTTATTTCGAAGGTGACTTTAAAACCTTAGGGCCAGCCCTGTGGCGGAGTGGTTAAGTTCGTGTGCTCTGCTTCGGCGGCCCAGGGTTTCGCCGGTTCGAATCTTGGGTGTGGACATGGCACTGCTTGTCAGGCCACGCTGAGGCGGCATCCCACATGCCACAACTAGAAGGACCCACAACTAAAGATATACAGCTATGTACGGGGGGGCTTTGGGGAGAAAAAGGAAAAAATAAAATCTTTAAAATCTAATAGTGGATCTTGGTTGAGTGTTAGTCTTTCGGAAATTTTGAGCAAGCCTATTGAGGACTTTAAAGGAATCTCTTAGCTCAATGAACAAGGACTATTTGTTTTTTATAAACAAGTTTAACAATTTAAAATAGCACAAACAGTTGAAACACTCTGAGGCATAAAAGCCTTAAAAAAAAAAGTGGTTTTTGAAAATAAGCACTTTGGGTCTGGATTTATGTGTGATCTAGAGTCAGGGTTTTTTGTTTTGTTTTGTTTTGGAGTCAGTTGTAATTCCATTCTAAAATGTTACTTGATTAGCAATAGCTAGTAGCAGAATGCTTACAGTTCTTCCCTCTGTTAAGCTTTTCCAGTTTCTAATCTCTTGGGAATTAGAGAATGAAATTTACTTCCCTACCAAATTGATCTTTTTCATATAGTTGATATATGCTGTTTATGGAGCATTACTAATAGAAGTAAAAAATGATGCTCTTGGGGTGTTTTGCAATTTATTAGACCCACTTACTCATTTGGTGCCCCTTCTGTGACATACATTTAGATTCCTATAGTGTCATATAGTAAGAATGCTGTGATCTGCTTTGTACTTTTCCCTCTGGCTTTGCCTGAGGAAGAGGGGAATTCCTATCCTTTATCATTGATATCTTTTATTTAAAATAAGACAAAATAAATTATACTTTTCTCAGTTCAGGCTCAGAGTACCTGACATTATGGTTTAGAGAGAAAATTTTTTCTTAGCTTATTCGGCTCTTTTAGCAAAGAGAATCTTTTAAATGGCACCCTTATATTTGAGAGATGATGTGTGAATGATAAAACTACAATTTTTAAATATTAGAAACTTGCTTCTCAGTTTTTTTTCTAAACTTGGAGTTGTATGTTCATTATCGTTCAGTAAAAGTCTGAAAATGCAATATAAAAAGATCTTATAGCAAATGTAATCAGTTGGAGAAAGTCATTATCTTAAGAATAAACCTTTTCTTTCTTTTACACTATTTGAACAGTCAGATTCTTGGAGGGAAAGTACAGAAGCGATGACAACATAACATTAGTTAAGCTTGAGCAAAGATATACAGACATTAATTGCTTTTGGCTATAAAAGAATTCCTAAAAATGTTTGGGTTTTACACAACCTTTTTTTTTTTTTGCTTGCCTGCAGAAAATAATGTACAATTTCCGGTAAATTTTAAAGGACAGTTAAAGGAACTTTAATTCTTAAAAATGAGCATTTTTAGTTTTTACCATGAGAATATATGTGATGGAGAGGAGTAATAAGATACTTAAAAAAGATAAGACAGACAACCTGTTACTGTTCAAGCTGGAGGAGATCTAAATTCAAGGCTTGCTTGAAAATGGTCCAGCTACCATGAGAAAACAAAGATTTACTATTGTCAGTCCAAAGGGAGAACTTAAATGATATTAGTAAGTGTCGTGCTGCAGGCTGGGACTAGCCAGGGAAATGGAGTTGTGTAGCAGTGGTCAGAGGCGGAGTTGTGTAGCAGTGGTCAGAGGAGTTGTGTAGCAGTGGTCACAGACGAGGGCTTTTTCCCTGTTGTGTCTTTAACATTATGGCCATCCACTGTTTCACGTCTAGCTCACTTTCTAGGAATAAACATGACTTACAAGTAAAATAAAGTCCTTTTTAATGTATATTCTTCTGTTTGTAACACTTGCAAAGACAAAAGAAGATATAAAAATATTTAGACATTGACAGTATCTTATTAATGAATTTACATTCCTTTGTTGCAATCACTTATTATCTCTATAAAATGTTATATTTCATTAAAAATATGCTATTGATATGTGAATGCTATTGATAGTTAGCTTTATAGAAATCTCTTTTTAGCATCAACTAGCCAATCAGATGACTGAAAAGTGGCAGTTAGACAATGTCAGTCTTTTCAAGTCGATTTATTTACTGAAGATTTTAAATAGTTTAGACAAAGTTCACGTACTTCTCCTAGGCGGGAAGCCCAAGTATATTTGTGAAATGACTTTATTTTCACCTTGCGTTTAAATAAAACTGCTCTTTCCCAGTCTCGGCACATCGCTTTCACTCCTCTTTTCTTAGAGACCCTGGAGAACAAGTAACTGTTGCTTCTTGCAACAGTGCTGTATGCACACGATTCCGTGTCCTAGTTTTCTTGCCACATGATGTAGCAAATTATCCAAAATGGGGTGGTAAAAATTCTGAAATCAGTAACAAATTAATGTATCATATGTTACTTTTTCTTAGAAATAAGATGGGTGTAGTAAATCAAAGCACTCATGATGTGATAAAGTGTTGCAAAATATCGAGGGATTCACTTTCCTATTTATGAGTTTCTATCATTCCTACTTCCTTTTTTTGCCAGTGATCACAAAGTAACTCAAATAAACCTAGATTTCTCGGGCTATGCTGCTCTGGAGGAGCAGGACTAAAGATATGTTGGTATGAATAAGTAGTAACAACTCTGAGCTGGCAGGGTCCAGCAGGGCTCCTATGCCCCTAAGTGACAGCGTTAATTCCCACTCCTGCCTGTGAGTGCTCCAGTTACACGGTTGTTACTTCTGGCTTCTGGTGTGTAGGACCGCTGTCTCATCATCCTTTCTCACTGGTTCCCGTTTTCAGGGATGTTGAAGAGTAGCTTTGGTCAGGCAGCCTGTGCAAGTCATTGTCCTTGGGGGCAAGTCTGCAGGTCTGGCTGGCCCAGTCAGTTTTATAGGAGGCCTATGGGGCCTTTCTGCTGCATCCAGCTTTGCACTCCTGCATTACTGACTGTGATAAAATGTGGTGGTGCCCTTACCACAATTTAGCACAAGGTCAGTGTGGGTTCAAGTCTTACCAGTTTTGTGATCTTGACACTAGTTACTTTATATATAATTGAGGATAATAGGATTATTATGAGGATTAAATGAGATAATATGAGGAAAGCTTTAGCACAGTGCCTGGTACAATGTAAGTGCTAAATACATTTTAGATGTTCAGTTGTAGCTACTGTTGCTGCTACTACAATATTGATCTTGTTCTATAATTCTCAGTGCCTGAATCAGTCAGCTTGTTCTCTTGAGTCACTTTCTAGACTAGCAGACTTTTTTTAAATGCATCTGTTCTCCTTCTTCGTAGTTACTTACATATTTGTCCTCTGTATGTTTTCTGTTCTCCTTCAAATTTTGAGGAGAAATTTATGACGGTAGCACTAGGAACTCCATTCTTGGTCAGAATGAATAAGCTTTTTATATTCCATTTCTTACCTTAACTCCTTTTCATAGTTTTCCTGGAACTGCTTAAACCTCATGAATAACACAAAGGCAAATCCACTAATCTGTACCCAGATCTCGTTCTTGTTGATTTGTTGTACTGTAGAAAAGGACTCTTTAGGTTCAACCTCTAGTCTCTTACTATCAAATAGTAAATTCATTGAGTCATACTATTGACGACTCGCAGTATATGGTGTGGGTGTGGAGGAAGAGAAGGATGACCAAGATGTGGTCTCTGTCCTCAAGGTACTAGTGCAGAGAGGGAAAGAGAAACAGGTACACAACTGATGCTAATCCAAAGTAAGATGTGTAGAGCTTGAAGAAGCAGACAAATACCAAACAAGGAGATGAGAGAAAGCTTTAAATTCCTGGGGTAGTTGTTGAGTTGGACCTCGCTCTAGGAACCCCCTGGCTAATGGAACTGTATTAACTCAGGAATGTTGTGCTGTTTGGTGCCTTCAGAACACTGCAGTGTGGCCAAAGGGAGAGAGAACAAGGGAGAAAAGTGAGAATTTCTTGGGGTTAAATTGGAGTTCGTTGTGAAGGATTGAAAAAACTTACAAAAATTCAAATTATGATATATTTTACTCATGGAGAAGAGGACGGGAAATAATATGGGGTGACCACTATGTGCATTTTTAAACATTATTTAACATTTTGCCATAAGCCTTCATATTCTTTTTCCTTTCTCTTTTTACTATAAACTATATAACTATATTTCTAGAACACTTTTAGATTTACAGAAATATTATGTACTAAGTATAGAGAGTTCTTATGTACCTCACACCCAGTTTCCCCTATTATTAATATTTTACAGTAGTATGGTACATTTGTTACTACAGTAGTATGGTACATTTGTTACAATTGATGAACCATATTGATACATTATTATTAACTGAAGTCTATACTTTATTCAGATTTCCTGTTTTTACCAAATGTCCTTTTACCATCCAGGATTCCATTTTAGGATACCATATTATATTTAGTAGTCCTGTCTCCTTAGACACCTCTTGGCTTAATGGTTTTCCATGGTTTTCTTGTTTTTGATGACCTTGATAGTTTTGAGGAGTACTGGTTAGGTATTTTGTAGACTGACCCTCAGTTGGAATTTATCTGGTGTTTTTCTCATGATTTTTCTGGGATAGGTTTTGGGGAGGAAGACCACAGAGGTAAAGTGCTATTTTCATCACATATGAAGGGTACATACTATCAATGGACTTATCACTGTTGACGTTGACCTTGATCACCTGGCTGAGGTAGTGTTTGTCAAGCTTTACACTGTAAAGTGACTCCCCAGCCCCCCTTCAAATACTGTACTCTTAGAATAGAAGTCACTTTGCACAGCCCACACATAAGGATTTAAGAGTTTTGCTTCCCTTGGAGGAAATAAATGATGACCATCCAAATGAGAACATGTAAAGGCTATTTATCCAGAACTTGCTACAGCAAAGCAGTCAGCCACCATCACTTGCTTCTGGGAGAGACTCAAAGGCAAGCAGAGAAGTAGGCAAGCTTTACAGTAGCAGAAAGGGAAGGCATCAGGTATGCCCTGCCTGGAGGCTCTTGGCAAGGGGAAGCTGGAGTTGGGCTAACCAGAAGCAGAGCATCCTATGTCATTGGTTAGGGGAGACTACTTGGCTTTCTCAGATTGATTCCAGATTAGAAATGGGGACAAAAATTAGGGAAACTGTCAGGTATTGATCAGGTCCTGACTGTGTTGATTACTGTGAAAGTTGTGGTTTGGCTTTCAGCACTGGTGTTGCAGGAAGTGGGTCAGAGTTCTGTTTTTATATATGGTCTGGTCATTGCCTGTTTTTGTATTCAATCTCTCACCCACCTTGAGGGTAGAGTCTCTACATCAGTATTTGGAATTGTTCTGCATAGGAGGTTTGTTCTTATTTATTTATATTGGTATAGACTCATGGATATTTATAGTTTTTCTTCCACTATAAAGTCAGCTAGTGAGAATAAGACTTTTTGTGATGAAAACAAAAATTTGGAATCCGAGATTATGATGGTTATCATTAGTTATAAGCTTTAGCTGCCGACTAATTTCTTTTTTTCTTTTGCTTACATGATGTCAAATAGTCTGAGGAACATTAAAAATGTCTAGACTCTGTTCTTGAGAGGCCCTTTTAGTTCTAGCATTCTGATTCTGTGGACATGATGCATTCACAGTTTTCTTTCCACTTAGTAATCTAATTCTATGGAACCCATTTAGTGATAGTAGGGTATAGACTCCGAATTCCAAACTACTTAGAAAATGTGACTGTATTCCAAAATATGCAGATGTTGTGAGTTTCAATAAATGGATTTCTGGTGTGTTTCTCTTGGTGGGGTGCTTCCTGGCTATTGGCATGCCTCTGATTTGGAGGCAATTCTTGCTAGAGAACTCCATCCAGGTGAGAGAGGGGTGGAGAGGAAGAAAGGCACCCAAAGAGCTTCTGCCTTGTAAATCTCATTTATGCCAGATCAGACAGGTTAGTCCCAGAATGGTGGTGTTTTTGAAGCAGCACAGGCCATACCAACAACAATAACAAAAATGATTGAAAAGGGATTTCATTCTATACTGTTATATCTTAATGGAGATATGGTTCCTAACCCCGGCAGCATTTCTAGAGTCCCCTTTGTCTGCTGTTCCTCATATTTCACCACCCTCCTTAGTGCCCTCTCCTGTTCCCACTCAGCTGGGTTTCTAGCCTCCTTACTCTCTTCTGCCTCAATGCTTTATTGCAGAGATTGACACAACCTATTTCCAATAAGCCTTTTTCTTCCTCCTACTCTCTCAGATCTTCTCTTGCCTCTCAGCCCGAGTCCTTCTCTGCCCATTTTTTATTCTGCATCACAAAAAAAAACGAGGAACTGTGGACTAGGAGAGTCTCTTGGATTGCTGGGGGTGGTGGAGTGACGATCTGGGTAGAGTATCAGTTTAAATTCTCTTTCACAGGCTGTGGACAGGTGATGACATCTATGCACATGTGAACATTAACACCTTTGTGCTGTCAAACAAGGAAGGAATGGCTGGTTTTGGAATCCAGGAGTGTGCCCAGTTCTTCCTGATGCTCAGCAGCCCCTGGCCAAGAGCTATCCTTCAGAAAGAAGAATATGGATAGGAGGCAGGGCCTTCAAAGAGACAGCCATCGAGGCGCCGGTGGTTTCTGTGGGACTGATTCTTGCCAGGGCAGGTCTGTTCTACAACGGTATGTGGAATATGTTTCTTTTACAGGTGGGAGAAAGGCCACCTCCTTATCAGGGATTGGTACATCCCTTCCTGCTGGAATAGCACCTTCTCATATGACTTGATACTCAGATATCCAGGTCTTTTCTTTGTGATTCTTTGACTTTTTGGAGTGATTTCTAGAACTTACATGGCTTGGTTTGGTGAATCCTCCCAGCCCCAACTCCTTTGCACCATTGTCTTCACCTGGCTGCTAAGTCAGGGCCAACATGCCTCTTTCACTTGGTCCTAGAGATTTTAATCTGGGGTGCAGCTGACGAGGGCACCAAATCCTGAATGGTAATGGGGCTTTAATCTTGAGGCCACAGCTTTGGTAGATGGGCTGGCAATTCCAGGATTCCCTTTGACAGGCTAATGGTTGTTGATTTGGTACATTCTTCAGCATCGATAAGTTTTATCCTGTCAGGTAAGCAGGGCAAAATCAGTTTTTGGTGCCAAAAGCTTAGCTGAGTCATTCAGCTAATTCAGTTGGGCCCTCCTTGCCAGCCTTACATCCTTTGGTAAGACAAGTAGGCTTACTGGCTATTGGCAGACATCTTCAAAGAGAGAAATAGGGGCCAGCCCAGTGGCGCAGCGGTTAAGTGTGCATGTTCTGCTTCGGCGGCCCGGGGTCCGCCGGTTTGGATGCTGGGTGCAGACATGGCACAGCTTGACAAGCCATGCTGTGGCAGGCATCCCACATATAAAGTAGAGGAAGATGGGCATGGATGTTAGCTCAGGGCCAGTCTTCCTTAGCAAGAAGAGGAGGATTGGTGGCAGATGTTAGCTCAGGGCTAATCTTCCTCAAAAAAAAAAAAAAAAAGAAAGAAAGAAATAATAAGTCAGGAAGGCTGGGTCAGTATATGTGCAACAGTGTGTCTCTTGGCAGGAAAGGGAGAGACTGCTTCCTGATAGCAGTTGTGAACTTCTCTGATGTCTCCAGGTCTCCTTTTCCCTGGAGGCACCAGGTTCCACAGGGGTTAGTGAGGATGAATCTTTCTTCTGATACCTGAGAATCTTACATCTTAAAACGTGACAGAGGAGAGCAAACATAGAATGGACTAATTAGATCCTAGAAAAAGCTGTTAACTAGAACTTTGTGTAAGGATTTTTGAGTGGGGGAAATTTTTTTTGAACCCTGGGCTGCTGAGAAGTGGAACGTGTGAACTTAACCGCTGCGCCACTGGGCCTGTCTGAGTGGGGGAAATTAAATGCCATCACTTTCAAGGCTCATGATAATCTTCATCTGTCATTCCTTTACATGTGCTTAGTTGGCAAATCCTGTCAAATTTGTTGTGCCTTGTGAATCTCTCTTCAATTCCTACTTCTGCTTTTATAATCTTTTTATAATAATTTCCCAACTGATCTTCCTGCCTCTAATCTCTCCTGCATACTGGGATTTTGCTTTCAAATCCTTTGATGTATTTCTGTCACCAGCAAATAAAATGGGGACATCTAAACCTAATATTCTAGGCCTTCTTCCATTAGCTCCAGTGAACCTTTCTAGCCTGATACTCAATACCAATCTTTATGTTATATGGCCCACTCAAAGTATACTTTACTTCATGTAACATCGTTATTTCCATCATGCTCATATTCTTAATCATCTTAAAAATTCCTCACTTTTCTTATCGTGGAGACCAGCTGATTCATCTGCAAGTTGGAAACCTCTATTTTACCTGAGTCCAAATGCCACGGACTAGTTCTCCCAAGGAACTCAACAGTGAGTGTGGAAGCATTTAATTGTTTTTTTCCTTTTGTTATGTTAAGGAGATGCAGTCACCAGCCACCTTGAACCAGACCAAACCTCACCACAAGAGCTATGTCTATGACTTTTGCCTTATTTTTAATGCTAGGATCTGTCCAGGAGGAGCTTAGGCCTTATTACCGTAACCTGCAGTGTATGTGGAAGCATGTTTTCCATCTGGGCCTGTGCAAGCGAATACCCACCTTTCCCTTTTGAATATTCACTCCCCATCTGAAATAAATGTCCCTGCTTCCCTTTGTTTGGGCACACCATGACTCTGGAAATGATTCCTCGTGGTCTCCTATTTGCCACAAATATACTTTACTTTGTCAGACGACTACGTCTGGTGTAGAGTCTGATTTAACTCGCCTGGAGGGAACCCACTTTGATTCAGTAACACAAATGGTTCCAAGATACCCCAAATTCTAAATGCTCCATGTAACCTATCTATCTCATTGGCTCCTTAATCTCCTTGTCATGTGTTTCCTGAGGAGCTGACTGTTGCTTCCAGAGTCTGACTCCTACGTTCTGGTGCATTCTGGACTCTGAATGTCCTAGGTCTTCTCCCCTTCGGTGCCTGTTCCTCTATAAGCTGAGCCCTTCTGTTTGGTGTTGGTCACAAGGAACAACAGTCTATGTGGAGACCTCTCTAGCAGTCCTATTCACCTTTTTTTAAACTAAAATTTTTATTTTAAAATAGTCTCAAACTTAGAACTTGAAAGTACAGTACAGTTTGTTTTTCTTCTAGAACCATTGGAGAGTAAACTTGCTGTCGATTCCCTGTACTTTACTTTAGGGTGTATTTCCAACAAAGAAGGATGTTCTTCTGCATAACTACAGTAAAACCATCTAAGTAAATTGATTTTAATATTTAATCAATTTAATTAATCAGAAATTGGCACACTACCGCCATCTAGTCTCAGACCCTATTCAAGTCTCAACAGTGGTTCCAATAATGCACTTTTATAGCAGTAGGATCCAGTTTGCAATTAATGCATGACATTTAGTTGCGGTGTCTCTCTCGTCTTTTTTTTGCTTGAGGAAGATTCGCTTTGAGCTAACATCTGTGCCAGTCTTCCTCTATTTTGTCTGTGGGTTGTTGCCACAGCATGGCCACCATTGAGTGGTATAGGTCCACATCCGGAAACAGTGAACCTGGGCCACTGAAGGGGAGCATGCCAAACTCAATCACTAGGCCATGGGGCCGGTTCATCAGTGTTTCCTTGGCTTTCATGACCTGGATACTTTTGGTGAATACATGTCATCTATTTTGTAGAATGCCCCTCAATTTGGGTTTGCCTAGTGGTTCTTCATTATCAAGTTCAGGTTATGTATGCATCCTTGGCCAGAATATCACAGCACTGTAGTAATGCTCTTTTTTCTCATTGCATCCTATCAGGTGGCACAGGATTTATATTTGTCCCATTACTGAAGGTGCTGCTTTCGATCACTTGATTAAAGTGATGTCTGCAAGGATTCACTACTGTAAAGTCATTCTTAATCCTTTTCTAGTTAGTATTTTGTGGAGAAGTGCTTTGAAACTATGTAAATTCTTCGTCAGACTTTAATGTATTCATTTATTTCTTTATATCATGTGGACTCCTGATTTCCTGTTTTATTTAGTGGGCTATAATTTGTTACTATCATTATTATTTTGATATTCAAACTGTCCTAGATTTGGCCTGTGTGAGCCCCTTCAGGCTGACTTCTGTATTCTTTTGACATGTCCCTGTAATTTATTGAGGACTTGACTACTTTTTAAGACGTTCCAGTCTCAACTTATTTTTATTTTTTATTTTTTTTAACCTGCTTCAGCCTTGGAATGAGTGATTTCTCTAAGAATCCCTTTTTCCTTTTAGTGGAGAAAAATATTTTGAAGTCAAGATCTGGGTACAAGGTCGTGCTTACTGCCATTGTGATGTGGCTGCTCCCAGTCCTCTCAGAAGACAGAGCAAGGGAATATATGTATATATACATGTATAGATATGTGCACATTTACATGTGTATTTCATTATTTATTCCTTATCCATCTCTCTTGAAATCATAAGTTCACATTGATACCTCAAATTCCAATCTAATCCCTCCAGAATTCATTCCAGTTTTCTTCCTTTCCATATTTATTCCTTCCCTGACAGTGAGAAACCTAGGTCCCATATCCTTAAATATGTATGTAATCAGTATAAGGTAGATATGTAACCAGTATCTGTTAATATCCCTTCTTGCCTCACTCTGGCTCTCACACACCTGCGTTCTGAAACCACCTGTTGAGAGTCCTCCTCAGAAGCTATGCTCATCCCTTTTGGGCTCCAATACTCAATACGTCTACATTCCTCCCCACTTGCCCCAAGGGGATGTCTTCCTCACACCTCAGTTCTAACACCACACGTGGGGCCACTACCTCCTTCCTCTGCTTGGGCTCTGACACCCCAAGCAGGGCTGCTGCCATGTGTAGATGCCCTCTTCCCCCACCTTGGGCATCTGTGCTACCACCACCCCCCAGTGTGTGTCATCACCCCGGTGTAGATGCCTACCTTGCTTGGCCCTCTCTGTGAGTTTAGAACTGTATAGAAACAACTGAGTTACTTAGGAAGAGAAAGAGAAGAGGCAGACCCATCTTTAGGATTGTTCCCCTCCTTCTTCTTACCTTTTTTTTTTTTTTAAAAAAAAAGAAATCCAAATAATCTGTTAATCAATTACCATCGACCTGGAATTTCAGTAGACTTGGCCGCAAAGTCCTGTCCTCTTTCATTAAGCTACGCTATCATCTATTTTTTATGTCCTTCAGTTCTTACAATGGAATTGATTTAAATCTGTGAACATGTAAGGACTTGAAGAATTTAACCTCGTTGCACAGGGCATGTCTGCTGGAAAGCAGAAGTTTGAATGCAAGCTCCAGTTTGCACATATTCATTTCAGCTGCGTGTGTGTATGTGCGAGACAGAGGAGAGAGAAATGGGGAGAGAGAAAATTTTGAAAGTTGGGATGAATAATTTATAGAAGCCTCTCTTGTGAAGGGGACAATCTTTATGTAATTAAAAAAATTTCTAAGAAACTCCTTTTTGTCCCAAACCAGGTTATGGATTAAGTAGTCTCTCCCGGTGTGCCAAAAGGCCCTACTCGTCTGTCATCTCCTCTGCTAGACTGAAAGTTGTTCAAGGGTAGGACTCTAGGCTCTGTGACAGCAGGTCATATCTTCTGTGGACACCTTCGTGTCCCCAGCCCCAGTGCTGTGCTCTGCTGCATAGGAGGCGCTCAGTTAATATTAGTTTACTAACACTAGTTTGTACTTAGGCCTGACACCAAAGTCCATGATCTTTCTATTACACTTCACTATGTTCAGGACTAAGATGGGCATTGTTCCCTTTTAGCTAGCAGTCTGATTAATCTCAGTCTGAGGGATTGTCTGTTATCCAGCAGCGCTTCTCTGTTGTCCATGTTGGAGTCAGTTACATATGGCCTGGACCAAGTGCTCAGTGAGTTTGCAAGCACTTCGCCTATTGTATTGCTTTATTTTTCCCAAGGATCCAATAATAGATGAGCAGTAGTTGGGGAGGCGACTCCATCACTTAATGTCTGTATTACTTAAGATAAGTTACTTAATATCTGAGGTTCAGTTTCCTCATTTGTACAGTGGAGATTTTAATAGCTTCTTTATTGTTGTTATGGGGTTGTCTTGGGGATTAAATTATATGTAGCATATGTAAATGTGCCCAACACATGGCAGAGTGGGTGCTCAATACAGATGTTAGTTCACTTCGTTCCACTTCAGGTTTAAGAGGTTCATTCAAGAATGTTTAAACAGCAGAACCTGAGCTGTCCTAATGACCATTTAGTCTTAATCTTTATCTTAAAACTGTGTTACTCTTGACTTAGTAGCCACATGGTTATTAAACATTTTAACAAAATTGGGTCCTGAACAACAAATGTCCATGATTTAGATTTTGGTGGGTAATTTAATTTAGATCTACTGTCAATGGTAACTGTTTATCTGGAGTAATTCTTTTCCCCACTAGGTGGTGTTTGTCCATGCATTTGTCAGGCTTTCCTACATAAAGTTATGTTGTTTGAGGGAAAAACAGATCTTGTTACCTTTGAGACTTCTGTATGTGGTGTTGATACTCATTCTCAACCTGCTATATTTTAAGATACATTTGTATATTATATATATGATATATCTTAAAATATCTCTATATTTATAGATATATTTATAGATATTTTAAGGTTAAACTGGAGAGTAGAGGCAGAAATTTTTTGGAATTTTAAAGTCCTTTTAGACCATTCTGTTTATTTATATAATTCTCAAGTTTAAACATAAGATATTTACTAAAAAAGAATGAGATGGGAGGAATTATGCGAGTAAATATGCTCTTCTTATTTTTAAGATGTACACAAAATTTGACCTAGGCAAATTCATGAATTAGTTAGAAATATCAAGATAATAAAGCACTTTGTAGGCGTGTGTATAATTCCCTCTTATTTTTCAATATGATCAGAAAGACTTAGCACACAGTTCATACTCAGATATATTAGTAGTGGATAACCAACATCATATTCAACTCAGAATGCATATCATTTCAAATATGGTGGTTGTTTAAAAAATGTGAAGCATTTTCTGTATTGCTTTCTGGTAAAATTCAACATACATTTATCAAGCCTGCCTCACATGGGGATATAGAGATGAGGAGACATGGCCCCTTCCTTTCATGAAGTCATGAATAATTAATTGTGTCTGACGGAGGTTTGCTGCTATAATAGAGATTGTGTGGGATCAGAGGAAGGGATTATGAGAATTTGTGGAACAGGACTATTTTAGATGAGTTGCAGGGGGAATCCTGTTAGAGATTTCCCACTCATTGGGATTTCCGTGAATAGCTGGACGTAACCAGTTTGGGAACAAAAAATTTGGTGAAAGATAATTTTAATTCTTAGGATGTCTCAGATAACATACAGAACAGTTCTGGGCATGTGTGATTAGAGTCTGTTATAATTGAAAGTGGGATGACTCTGCTTTTTCGTCCTAACTACAAGTGGAGAACAGGTTAGAGGTCAGGCTTTGGTGACAAATTGGGAGTTGTTTGTGGTAAAGCAGCCAGTGAGCTGGTGGTTGTAGAGCTGGTGGGACTTTAGTTGCAACCAACAGAAACTGATCCTGGCCATCATAAGGAGGAGTGAAAAATTGCAGAATCTAATGAAAAGCTGAAGAATTAGATTTCGGAAAGGACAAAATGTAGAGCATTTCCAGGGATCTAGGTAGCAGAAACTAAAGGATAGCTTTCTCAGATGCCACTGTCAGAATGAATGAATTCCACCTACTTCAGTATTTTTTTTTAATCACTGCTGAGTGTCAGATTTGTTGGAGAGAGCATCTATCTACCCAGCTCAGTTGGCATCAAATGAGATGGGGAAGGCTAGTTTGAGAAGACTAGTTTTGGATGTGTTAAGTTGGAGATATTCAAACCTTCAAATGCAGATGTCAGGTAGGTAGTTGGATATTTGAGTCTGGAGATAGAAAGAGAGAGATTTTGAACACAGTATATAGGTATTATTTAAAGTCTTGAGATTAGATAAGATTACTAAAATAAGAATGAGGCTAGGTAGAGAAGAGAAGAAGCTCTAGATTGAATTCTGGGGCTTTCTACCTCAAAGAGGTTAAGAAGAAGAGGAGGAACCAACAAAGGAGACTGAGAGAGATAGTTAAGAGTTTCTTCTGAGAATTTGTGTGTGTATTCTCAACTTCCGAGCCCTTTCAAATCGCGTCTGTCCACGTTCCTCAATCTCCAACCTCCTAGTCACCAATCCTTTAGTATTGCTCTAGTCCTTGATTATTCAGCGAGACGTTAGCCACTGCCCAGAAATTTATATAGATTCTGAGCCTAGGCCTTCTCCTCTTTCAGAGTGAACAGATGTAGTATTTGAAGTATTTGAAGAATCTCTCTTCTTCATTGTCCTCAGAGTCACCCCGAGAAGGCCTATAAGCTAGAAATGAGTGCTAGTGTGTTATGTAGAGCCATCTAAATGGAATTGGTAGTTTTGGTATTTTTCATTCCTAGGCATCTTACTGGGTTCTGAGGGAGTCCCCACGAGGATATGGTTGAGGGATAGGAGGCCATTGGCAGGAGTGGCTCACTGGGAGTGTGCATACTGTCATGCAACCTCCTTGGCCTTTGGGCTTGCTGTGGTGTCACTGGCCTGGCTGCTCAAGGCTGCAGCAAGAAAACTGCTCCTCCTTGGATGTTCTACGCCTAGTCCCATGTTTTTGTCACTGAAAACTGGCCTCTGTTTTGGTTTTTGACTCTGCACCACCCCTTGAACTTTGTACAGATTATTTCCCATAGGATCACTCTTGACGCTCAGTTCTGCAGATTCGTTATGACCTTACTACTTGCTCAGGCAGACCTCACAGGAAACCTGTCACCCAGGGGCTTCTCTTGTTTCCACTTCTGGAGTTGGTCTCTATCTGGTACCAGGAATCACCCACCATGACACTCCTCTTTTCTTATTTTGCAAAAGTTCCCTAGCCAGTCCTAATACTATGTATTATTTTTCCCCTTTGCTGGTTTAGGGGTACTGGCTGTTTAATTCCTGTTCTGACCTGTAAAAATCCAATGTGCTCATATGAGGAATTTGTATGATTCTATAGAAGGACTCATGAGTATTTTCCTGAATCAGTCCATATCCCAACTTCATTAGTTGCTTTGATGAATCTCGTTGTCAGAGTATTTATTTAGGTATATTTGTAGTGATATTGGTGGGAAATTAGGTTGCAAGCTTGCCCACTTTAATAAAATGGAGTATTCATTGATATTTAAAAAATGACACTGAAGGATATTTTCTCTTCAATTTCCTTTTATTAAACTGGTTCACTTGAAGCCAATATTTTAGCTATCTGCAACATTTAATTTTTACTGTGTTTTTCTGGGTCTTTTAACATATTGTTATGTGCAGATTTCATAGTTAAATTTACTTTGTTTTATTGTAAATCAAATTGATCTTTGTAGACAAATGTATTCTAATAATATGATCACTAGAGGGCAAGATTTAAAAGATAAGGCATTCTTCACTGCTTGGTTTTGGAAATCTCTGATTATAGCTGTTGAAATAATTGAGGCTAGTGATTAGAATGATCATTGTATTCTAATAATGTATGGGAGGAATAAATTGTGCTCTATCAAGTATACCAAAAATGCTTTTAAATAATCAGCAAAAGGTAACAAAAGACAATTCAAGTTACTTGAATTAACTATCTACCTTGCCTCAGGATGCACTTCTGAAATGCACATTTTCAAAATCACACACTTGGAGACTAACACTGTGAAAGCATACATTATTAATTTATTCAGCAAATACTTACTGTGTTTTAGGCTCCCTAGAGGACGCAAAAATTATCTAGATACAACCCTTGTCCTCAGCGAATGTATAATCTGGTCTAGTGCTATCCAATAGAAATAGAATACACAAGCCACATGTGAGCCACATATGAAATTTAAAATTTTCTAGAAGCCGCATTAAAAAATTTAAAAGAAAAACATGAAATTAATTTTGATAATATATTTTATATAACCCAGTATTTCCAAAACAGTATCATTTCAACGTTTACTGAATATAAAAAATTAATAATGAGATAATTACAATATTTTTTTTTGTACTAAGACTTAGAAATCCAATGTGTACTTTATGCTTACAGCACATCTCAACTCAGATTGGCCGCATTTTGAGCGGTCAGTAGACACATGTAGCTAGTATCTACTTTTTGCGGCAGATGCAGCTCTTGTTCTCAGCGCTTTCATCAGGTTGCATCTTGGGAATTTTTGTCATGGCTTTACTCTCTTCACTCAGGTATCATTTTTAGACTAAGAAGTTCACCCATTGTAAGTGTACAATTCTGTCATCCCCTTTTTATTTTATTTTTAAAGATTTTATTTTTTTCCTTTTTCTCCCCAAAGCCCCCCAGTACATAGTTGTATATTCTTCGTTGTGGGTCCTTCTAGTTGTGGCATGTGGGATGCTGCCTCACTGTGGCTTGATGAGTAGTGCCATGTCTGTGCCCAGGATTCAAACCAACGAAACACTGGGCCGCCTGCAGTGGAGCGCGGGAACTTAACCACTCGGCCACGGGGCCAGCCCCTGTCATGCCCTTTTTAAAAATAGCATCTGTGCCAGCCTGGTGGCACAGCGGTTAAGTGCACTTGTTCCGCTTCGGTGGCCTGGGGTTCGCTGGTTTGGATCCCGGGTGCGGACATGGCACCGCTTGGCAAAAACCATGCTGTGGTAGGCGTCCCACATATAAAGCAGAGGAAGATGGGCACAGATGTTAGCTCAGGGCCAGTCTTCCTCAGCAAAAAGAGGAGGATTGGTGGCAGTTAGCTCAGGGCTAATCTTCCTCAAAAAAAAAAAAGCTCATCTGTTCTTGTCCAAGGATCTAATATCATCTCTTATCACTCTGATGATAAATATTTTCTATTTTTATTGTCTCTGTTTCTTCCATATGCCTTTTAAAAAAGTGTTTTGTTTGTTGTTTTTGTCACCTGTTAGAAATTTTCCTCTTGTGTCTGGTAATCCTTGACTGATAGAAAACTCTATGAGCATGTGTGCATGTGTGTGTGTGTGTGTGTGTGGTGTCTTCAGTGGTGGGGAGGTTGGTGATTATTTATCTTTGACCTCACTGTAGAGTGAGTTAGTGAGTGAGTGAAAATGAGTAATTTCCCCTTCAACTTTCTCCCTTCTCCAGTTTGGGCCAGTTTCGTTATGGTCTGGGTAAACTCACCCCTTTGACTTTTGTTCAGCATGCTGGCTGTGTCTGTGCTTAAGAATCCTCTTCCTCTAAGGGTTTAGTCTTGTTTTGTTGTATGCACACATGAGAAAACAATCTTTTAAAAAATGTTATGCTGATCTAGAATTGCACTAAAATAAGAAAGGAAGGTATATAAATTGCAGTCTATAAGCCTAGCTTGAACTGTCTGTTCTATAAACTTGTCCCTTAAAAAGCTGCATGGGTCACACCCTCACTTTCTTCAGGTTTCTAGTCAAATGTCACCTTCTGAGTTCAGTCTTCCTTGATCCTTGACACTTGTAAATCCCTTTCTGCATACCCTGGCACTTCCTGTTCCCTTTCCTTGCTTTATTATTTTTTTTTATTGCTCTTACTGCCATTGACATACTATATACTTTACTTTTGACTATCTCCCCCCAAAATAGAGCAGAAATTTTTTAAAGTAAAATTTTAATTGACTGTAACACTCATATCTAGAGAAGAGCAGAAATCCTGAGTTTACAGCTCAATGAATTTTCGTGAAAGGACGCGCATCCACGGCACTGGCTCCCCGTTCAAGAGGTAGAATGTTACCAGTGCTCCAGAGGCCTTCCTCATGCCTGTTTGCGTTGCTAATGCTCAGCTGGACCCCCTCTTCAAAGGGTGCCACTCTCTGGCCTTCTTTCACCATGTATTAGTTTTACCTGTTTTGAATTTTACATAAATGGAATCACATAGTATATATTCTTTTTGCCTGGATTTTCCCCCCTCAACATTCTATTTGTGAGTTTCATCTATGATGTTGCATCAACAGTTTGTTCATTCTCATTGCTGTGTAGTACTCCACTGTATGACCATAATTTGTTTATTCATTCTACTGTTGATGTATGTATTTGGTGATTTCCATTTGGGGCTATTACAAGTAATTTGTCTTTTGTTTTGAAAAAGCCTGAAAGGTTCCTAGGCTACTACTTTTTCCCCCCGACACATACTTCCTCTGAGGCAATAAGCAGGGCTGACTACCTGCTTGAATTGGGGAATAGGAAATATTATCCAGTCATTTTTGTGTCCTACACGAACTGAGCTCCTTGACAACAGAAATCTTGACTTAATCATCTTTGAAACTTCAGTACCTTGCATGGGCCAGGCACGTAGTAATCTAAAGACTGCTTCTGAGGGGTTACATAAGCTTCTATTTTCAGAATGGATACCAGGGAAAGAGGAAATAGAGTTTGCTTAGAAGGATCAGGGATAAAATTGAGCCTTACCTTGTAGAAACTTTAAGCCCAAAAACAAGAGGAGTTCTAAATACACTGAAGACAGAAATCTGGCTAAGGAATCAGTGGTACCGTTTGATTATATTGTAAAAGGTATTTTCAGATAGGAAAAGCAAGTAGCAGAGATAGTAAATGAGTTTTTGCTTTAATCTAAAGTAGATGGTCTAAATTTAATTTTTTTATTGTAAAAAATATATATAATATATAAAATTTACCATTTTAACCATTTTTAAGTGTACAGTTCTGTGACATTAAGGACATTCACATTGTTGTGGAATGATCAATACCATCCATCTCCAAGCTTTTTCATTTTCCCCAAATGAAACTCTGTGTCCATTAAACACTAAAGCTCCCCGTTCTTCTTCCCAGCCCCTGGAAACCACCATTCTACTTTCTGTCCCTGTGAATTTCACTACTTTAGGAACATAATATAAAAGGAATCATACAGTGTTTGTCCTTTTGTGACTGGTTTATTTCACTTAGCATAATGTCTTCAAGGTTCTAAATTTTCTTTTGAAAGAAATAGATAGGAGGATGTTTTGGACTTGATTAGTAAATATGCTAACTTTCTGGGATTCAAAGACGTCTTTCCAAAGGTATCAAAGAGGGGCTGGCCCGGTGGCACAGCAGTTAAGTGTGCACATTCTACTTTGGCGGCCTGGGGTTCGCGGGTTTGGATCCTGGGTGCGGACATGGCACCGCTCATCAAGCCATGGGGTAATAGGCGTCCCACGTATAAAGTAGAGGAAGATGGGTACGATGTTAGCTCAGGGCCAGTCTTCCTCAGCAAAAAGAGGATTGGCAGCAGTTAGCTCAGGGCTAAACTTCCTCAAAACAAAACAAAACAAAACAACAAAAACAAAGGTATCAAAGAAATCTAAGGACGTAATTATTTGCCAAAATGTATACTGTCTAAATGACCAGTGATTTTTGTACATAATAAATAATAGAATGATTGACTAAGGAAGCAACTGTAATTCTTTGGGGAAAGATAGCCTGATTTTTATAATAGAATATACTAGATATATCTGAGAAGGAATATTTTCCTCCAAATAAGGAGGAACCAGTGGACACTATGTTTTTAGAATAAGAGAAAACTTTTGGTGATATTTTTTTTTTTTTTTTTTTTTTTTTTTTAAAGATTTTATTTTTTCCTTTTTCTCCCCAAAGCCCCCCGGTACATAGTTGTGTATTCTTTGTTGTGGGTTCTTCTAGTTGTGGCATGTGGGACGCTGCCTCAGCGTGGTCTGATGAGCAGTGCCATGTCCGCGCCCAGGATTCGAACCAACGAAACACTGGGCCGCCTGCAGCAGAGCGCGCGAACTTAACCACTCGGCCACGGGGCCAGCCCCCTTTTGGTGATATTTTTATACCAAAGGCTATTAAACAGGAATTCATTAAGACGTTAGAGGGAATACTTTAACATGGAGATCTGTCTTAGAGACCACAGTCAAAAAGAGAAATAAGAATGTAATTCTTGAACATGGAGTGTTAACAGTAGTTTCCCTGTAGGGAAATTGATTCTGGGAATATATGTGATATCTCCTTTCCCCCTTTTAAATAAATGATTGGAGATAGCATAATGTACCAGTCATCTTCTGTTTTCTCCTTCAGATTCACTTTTACCTTTCTATACCCTTACATTCTCTCCTAATAGGGAGGTGACTAATAGGGACTTTTTCAGTCACAGGTCTTGTCTTCTGTCTTTTGGTTGGGTTTAGCCAATGGGAAGAAAGCATGGTAGGAGATTGGAGGACCTAGGGAAAGTGAGTCATCTGGCTGTGCCCTTCTACCAAAGCCACAGTATCTCTATATGCTTTTCACTCTTTATGTGGTTTCCATTTTCCTGGTTCTGGTAACTCCTGCTCTTTCCATCTTGGGATGGTAATGGTCCCAGGGAACTGTAGTATCCTTTGTAATTACCCTATGCTCTTTCCACATCACTGTAAGTAGTTCGTTTATTAAACTCTCCTTAACGTATTCTAATATGGGTGTGGTATGTCACCTGGTCAGTTATTTCGGTGTTTGCTCATGGTGCAAATGAGTAACTAACCCTCTTTTGCTAAGCTAGGTGGATAAAATCCCTAGATGACATTTGGATATTATTTACACTTTCCAGGACACAATTGAATGCGTATCTATAGCTAATTTTTTTCCATTTTGTGTCTCCTAAAACATTACTTCTGGGAGATATGAAGATATTCTACAAGAAAAGGGTCCTATGGCCAGTAAGTTGGAGAAATACTACAAACCCTGTGGCCCTCCAGAAGAGTCATAGTGCATATTTGCTTGGAAAAGTATGAGAAGCCCTGTAGGAAGAAAACAGTTAACTTTGTTTAATCCAGATATTCATTTATCTGTCAACTACTTATTTATTTCTTATTTTTTTTTGCTGAGGAAGATTTGCCCTGAGCTAACATCTGTTGCCAATCTTCCTCTTTTTTTTGGTTTTTTATGTGAGCTGCCACCACAGCATGGCCGCTGACAGATGAGTGGTATGGTTTTATGCCTGGGAACTGAACCCAGCCCACTGAAGCGGACCATGCCAAACTTTAACCACTAGGCCATTGGGGCTGGCCCTCTCAACTATCTGTTGAGAGTCTGCTATGTGCTATACACTGTGTTATTCTCTCAGGATATACTGTCCTCACGGAATTTATATTCTGATGAGAAAAATTGGTAATGAAGAACTAAACTAGTGTGTAAATTCCTCATAGATTATGAGAAGTACCAGAAAAGAGCTAAACAGGGGGCTAGGATAAAGAATAACAGGGTCATATATTGAACTTGAATGGGTAGGTAGGGCCTCTCTAATGAGGTGACATCTAAGCTGAGACCTAAAGAGTGAGAAGGAGCTGGTTATGTGAACTACCAGGGGAAATGTGTTCTAGGCAGAAGGAACAGCAAGGGCAAAAGTAACATTAACAAAATTCTTTGTGCCCCTACTATGTGCTAATAAGAATCACTTTGCATGGTAATGTCTTATCATCCATTTTACAGATGAGACCCTTGGTTTACCATGCAATCTGCCTAAGGTCTCGGAACCTGTCAGTTCGTGGTGGAACAGGGATGGAACTCAGGCATGCGTGTGCCCTACTGCCTTCCAAATTACTTGAGATTGAAATATCACCCTTCCCCCTCTTTTAATAGTAGGCCTGTTAATAAACTTCAGTACCCCAGAAGTTTTGGAAAATTTGGTTTTTAAGGAATTACAATAGAATTACTGCCCTGGTCTTAGAGTTTCAAATAGTAGAGAGGTAGAAAAATAGTTTTATAGTCTTATCAAATGCTTTTTGAAGAAGTTACATGTTGGGTATTTACCCAAAGAACTTGAAAATGCAAAGGCATAAAGACACATGTACCCCTATGTTCATTGCAGCATTATACACAATCGCCAAGACTTGGAAGCAACCTAGATGCCCATCAAGGGACGAATGGATAAAGAAGATGTGCTCTATATACACAATGGAATATTACTCAACCATAAGAAATGACAAAATCCGGCCATTTGTGACAACATGGATGGTCCTTGAGGGTATTATGCTGAGTGAAATAAGTCAGAGGGAGAAAGTCAAATACCGTATGATCTCACTCATAAGTAGAAGATACAAATAACGACAAACACATAGCAACGGAGATTGGATTGGTGGTTACCATAGGGGAAGGCGGTGGGGAGGGGAAAAGGGGTGATTAGGCTCACATGTGAGGGGATGGACTATAATTAGTTTTTGGGTGGTGAACATGATGTAATCTACACAGAATTTGAAACATATTACGATGTACATCTGAAAGCTATATGATGTAAAAAAAAAAGATCCTTTATCTTTAAAAAAAAAAAAAAGAATTTACATACCAAACATCTTAGATACTTGGAGTCCAGCCTTTTGGGCCACTTCTTGGGCTAATTCCAGGGTGTGGTAAGTGTGCAAACTACAAACACTGTGAGGAAGAGTACCCAGTGACAGATAAAAGAGAGGATGGACCAGCTCTGAATTTGGGAGGAGCAAAATAGCAAATAGGAGCAAATCTATACCTCTGTCGCCTCAAAGGCTACACAGAGCCTTGTGAAGGGCACACCAGCCCCTGGACAGTTCTTTTGTTAAAAAAACAAAGGTTGGCCCTCAGTAGATGATATCTGGAGAAGAAAGAAAGGTTAGGTGCCTTCCTACTAGTATTTCACTGATCAACATTATCTTGTAGGACAGCTTGTTTATGAGATATTATAGGAGAGCTAATCCTTTCTGTAGATACTAATCAACTTGGTCTAATATTGAAGTTTTCTGTTTTTAATGTTGCTCATGTCTGGAATTTTGTTCCAAAGCCAAATGTTAAAAAGAGTTTGGAGGGCCAGCCTGGTGGTGCAGCGGGTAAGTGCGCATGTTCCGCTTCGGTGGCCCGGGGTTCACTGGTTCGGATCCCTGGTGCAGACATGGCACCGCTTGGCAAGCCATGCTGTGGTAGGCGTCCCACATATAAAGTAGAGGAAGATGGGCACGGATGTTAGCTCAGGGCCAGTCTTCCTCAGCAAAAAGAGGAGGATTGGCAGCAGATGTTAGCTCAGGGCAAATCTTCCTCAAAAAACAATAATAAAAAAAAAAGTTTGGAGATGAACTGTGACTACATAAGTGCTTTCTGTTACTGCCACTGAAGATTTCTATGTCTTTCTTGTGAACTACCCTCAAAATGGCAATGAGCTGCCTTGTCGTATACTTAGGAGGCCTTAGAGCAGTGCTCTCTAATAGAACTTTCTGTGATAATGGAAATGTTCTATAATAAAGCATCTGCTGGGTGTATGTGGCTAGTGTGACTGAGGAACTGAATTTTTGATTTAAATTTAAATAGCCGTACATAGCTGGTGGCTACCATATTGGACAGCACAGGCTTAGAGGCAACTTTAGTACTTTTATGAGGGAGAAACAAGTGACCAAAAAGCAAAGTGACCTGTAGGACTTTTTCAAGCAGCATGTTAAGAGCTCCTTTAGAGGTTAGTCCTATATGCCTACATCATGTTCATTTGTGTCTCCAGTTACTTCTGTACCCTATCAAAAAAATTGAGTTATTAAGAAAAGCTTCTTCAGGGCCGGCCCGGTGACACAGTGGTTAAGTTTGCACGTTCCGCTTCTTGGCGGCCCAGGGTTCGCCAGTTCGGATCCCTGGTTGGGGGACATGGCACCACTTGGCATGCCATGCTTTGGTAGGCAACCCACATGTAAAGTGGAGGAGGATGGGCATGATGTTAGCTCAGGGCCAGTCTTCCTCAGCAAAAAGAGGAGGACTGGCAGTAGTTAGCTCAGGGCTAATCTTCCTCAAAAAAAAAAAAAAAAGAAAAGCTTCTTCAGAGCTTTGTATGACTTGTTTAACATGGCAGGGAAATAAATTGCTAAGGTTGGGAGGGCAGTACTCTCACTAGGGGCCATGTAGAAATGTGTGTGTGGGCTTTGTGTTGTCACAGTGACTGGTCAGTGCTACTGGCCTTTAATGCCTGGGCTCAGGGATGTTAACTATAGTATTATCCTGCTTAAAATACCCATAGCATGCTCATTGAGAAATGCTATTGGATTTTTTTTTTTATTATTGATGAGGAAGATTGGCTTGAGCTAACATCTGTTGTCAATCTTCCTCTTTTTGCTTGAGAAAGATTGTTGCTGAGCTAAAATCTGTGTCAGTCTTCCTCTATTTTGAATGTGGGATGCTGCCACAGCATGGCTTAATGAGTAGTGTGTAAGTCCACACCTGGTATCCGAACTCATGAACTCTGGGCTGCAGAGTGTGTGAACTTAACCACTACACCACCAGGCAGACCCCTGGGTCTTTTTGATGGTATTAAAAATTTAGAAATCCTAGCATCCAAAGGGTTATTTCTTCTCTGAAAAATTCAAACATCTGGAATATGTTCTCTAACTCTTCTGGCTATGAGATTTTTCTGTTCGGTAACCTATGGTGTTGTGAATCTAGGACTCCTTTTCAGCACCAATCAATTAATAGAACATTTGAATGTTGATGTTGGAAAACACTGAAAAAACTATTTGACATTTGTTTAGAGCAGAAGCAATGAAACTGGCACCTTATGTAGTGTGCATAAAAATCCACAGGGATGATTGAAAAACTATTCTGCTGCAAATGAATGGAAGAAAGCAGGAGGTCTAATTGTCGTAAGCTGAAACATCACCCAAAGAGTATTCATCTCTCTCTCCTTTAAAAGACAAATCAGTCAAACTATTTATTGTATTATGTAGAAGAATGCATGTATTTATAGAATATGTTTCCAAATTTAACGGCCACCTTTTTCCCTTAAAGAACATAGTAGAAAAGAAAACTACCAAGGCTAAGTGCAGTTGAATGATTTTAGAGCTGTTTTCTGTTATGGTCCCTAGAGCTCAGGTGTCTGTTTTTCTGGAAAGGAACCATTCACTTGATAAGTGAGCTGGAAAGAGAGGCTTTTATTCTCTGTGTGAGTTACAGAAAGGACTAATAGTTAGTAAAGGTAATAAAATTGCAGAGATCAGGTAATGATGCTTTTGGAAGCAAGCAATGTAGGTTGTTAACAGAGCCTACAAGCCTTCGAGATTGATTGTGGGCCAAGCTTGGGAGAAGGTACATCCTATGTAACTGTCATCGTAACTGGAGACATTTAAAAAATTTTTTCTTTAATTGAGATTCATAATAGTTTACATCATTGTGAAATTTCATTTGTACGTTATTTCTTGACTGTCACCACATAGGTGCTCCTCTTCACCCCTGTGCCCACCCTCTACCCCCCTTCCCCTGGTAACCACTGAACTATTTTCTTTGTCCATGTGTTTGTTTATATTCCACATATAAGTGAAATCATATGGTGTTTTCTTTCTCAGTCTGGCTTATTTCGCTTAGCGTAATACCCTCCAAGTCCATCTATATTGTTGCAAATGGGATGATTTTGTCCTTTTTATGGTTGAGTAGTATTCCATTGTATGTGTATGTGTACACATATATACACACACCACATCTTCTTTATCCAGTCATTGGTCGATGGGCACTTGGATTGTTTCCATGTCTTGGCTATTGTGAATAGTGCTGCAATGAACACGCAGCTGCATATGTTACTTTGGATTGTTGATTTCAAGTTGTTTGGGTAGATACCCAGTAGTAGGATAGCTGGGTCATACGGTATTTCTATTTTTAGTTTTCTGAGGAATCTCCATACTGTTTTCCATAATGGCTGCACCAGTTTGCATTCCCACCAGCAGTGTATGAGGATTCTCTTTTCTTCATGTCCTCTCCAACATTTGTTGTTTTTGGTCTTGGTAATTACAGCCATTCTGACTGGTGTAAGGTGATATATCTCATTGTAGTTTTGATTTGCATTTCCCTTGATTAGTGATGTTGAGCATCTTTTCATGTGCCTGTTGGCCATCTGTATATCTTCCTTTTAAAAATGTCTGTTCATATCCTCTGCCCATGTTTTGATCGGGTTGTTTTTTGTTGTTGTTGTTGAGTTGTATGAGTTCTTTATATACTTTGTATATCAACCCCTTGTCTGATAAATGATTTGTAAATCTTTTCTCCCAGTTGCTGAGTTGTCTTTCCATTTTGTTGATGGTTTCCTGAAGCTTTTTAGTCTGATGTAGTCCCATTTGTTAACTTTTTCTTTTGTTTCCCTGAGCCGAGTAGACATGGTATTTGAAAAGATGTGGCTAAGACCACTTTGAGACATTTTTGATACAGTCTAGTGTTACTATGCTTTTTTTTTGTAACTATGGGTGATAGACTGATAATTGCATTAATGTCATTATAAGGGTTATATTAAAAAAGGAAAAGATAATTTCCTTATGTTTCCCCTCAGTAATGGCAGAATCTGTATCTTGTTCTAGCAAAATATAATGACTCTATTTTGCCTAAAGACAAAATATAATAGAAGTATATGGAAACCTGAAAAGACATCATGTTTTGTGAACGTACTTTCTTAAACATTGAAGTTTAAGTGATTTTAGCTAAAGATTGAGTAAGAATATTTTTGGGAGAGATTTCATGTTTCTAAAACAATATTGTTGTTTTTAATACATTATTTGATTATGTTTACAAGCTTTGTTAATTAACTTCCTTTGATAGCATGATATATTTTTAATGCAGTCTATTTCAAATTGACCAGGTATGTAGAAGCTCTGCTAGTTCCCTAAGGGTTGCATTGTGTGTGTGTGTAGGTGTGTGTGTTAAAGGCAAAATCTCCTCATTATGAACCATTGAATGAAGAAATTGTGCAAATCAATAATAACATAAAATCTATTCTTTTTTTCTACAATACCAGATGCGTTTACTGAATTAATTTTTTAGAATGTGCTCTTGTTTTTCCCTATGGTGTACTGCAGGGCTTTTGCAGTGTTTCTTAGAGGTTCTAAATGCATTGTTTATAGGTCATAATTGCTGCTGATTTGATTCATGTGACGTGGAGGGTGTCTTTGCAGGGTGACTACCATCTGTTTAGAGATGTCTCTTCCATTTTCAGTTGTCTCTACAAATCTGAGATTGGGGTCTCTCAAGATGATATGGCTACTATGTATTGTCTACTTTTTAAATTGAGAAGACTGACTTTTATGATATCCCATTATAAATTCTACAAAGATTTGGCCATTTCTTTCTTTCTTTCGTTCATTCATTCCTTTACATTCATATGAATTAATATTGAATAGTATGGATAATATATTTTTGACAGAATAAGTTGATCCAGATGGAAAATTATTGCCTTTAGGCAAAATAGAGACAATAAAATTGTTAAATTAAGGAGGAAAAAATCCAATGTCCTGACAATGATTTCTTGGACAATGACAATCAGAGGTCTAGGAAGATAGTTAAGAGTTCTTTGACCTTATTTTTTTTATTAATTTATTTTTTTGTTGAGATTACATTGGTTTATAATATATAAATTTCAGGTATACATCATTACATTTTGACTTCTATATAGAAGTCAAAATACATCATGTTCACTACCAAAAGCCTTTGCCATTGGTCACCATACACATGTGTCCTTTTACCCCTTTCGCCCTCCCCGCTCCTCTCTTCCCCTCTGGTAACCACTAATCTATTTCTGTATTTATGTGTTTGTTGATGTTTGTGTTATCCACTTGGCTCAGAATTTTATCATTTCATTGTGTTGCTCCTGATCTCTGGAGAGAAAGGATGAAATACTCAGCTTGTTGAATCTCTTAATTCAGAAATATCTCCTGTAGGTTGAAAAGAAATGAACAATCTATAGAAATTTTTTTTTTTTTTTAAAGATTTTATTTTTTCCTTTTTCTCCCCAAAGCCCCCCGGTACATAGTTGTATATTCTTCGTTGTGGGTCCTTCTAGTTGTGGCATGTGGGACGCCGCCTCAGCGTGGTCTGATGAGCAGTGCCATGTCCGCGCCCAGGATTCCAACCAACGAAACACTGGGCCGCCTGCAGCAGAGCGCGCGAACTTAACCACTCGGCCACGGGGCCAGCCCCTAGAAATTTTTTTTAAACTCTGGTAAGATAGGCATTTTAATAATTTAGAGCTCTTTTGATCGATGAATCCGTCATGATTTTATGGCAAAGATGGAGAATATGATTGTGATGTTGTAATATATATCAAAGTTTCTATCATAATGTTTCAGTGTCTCTGAAACATACTAAACAACTCAATAAATGTTGGGTTTTTTTCTTTTTCTTTGAAAGCCTTTTCTTTTGTTGAAAATGTAAAACAAGCATTCCTAGGATAATATATAATTCCTGCAGTTATATTTTCTGTCAATTCATACGAGTACATTTACACTCTAGGACTGAAATGAACTACCAAAAAAGAACGCTTCAGTCCTCAGGCATTGACTCCAAGTTCAGAAGTTCCATGCCTCCCACATACTTTTTCCCTAATTCTTTGAGTGGCTTTAGGGTACTTGTGCAACCAAGTTCTTGTTCTGTGTTCAGGGAGAAAAATATAGAATCTGGAAGTGTCCCCCAAATGACCTAAATGGATTGTTCACCTGTAAGAAATCTATCTTTGAATAGGCATTGATTCTAGTTGATAAGTATCTAAAAGTATACTTTTGATTATAGAAATAAAACTTATTTTTTATACTCATATTTTACATTTAGTGTACTTATGCTTTATGTCTGGTGTTGAGGAATGTCTGTGAGCCTTTATTTTTATCTTGTAATGCTTTACAGATAAGTGCTTTAGTATAACTTAAAAGTAGTACCTAATTTAAAAAAGTGTGTAAGTTACAGTAAACAATTAAAAAGATGACATCTTTCATGGACTGTTTTGGGTAAAACATTTATGAAACTTTAATTTGTACTTCTGTAAAGTCTTGATTCAAGTAAATTAGGGGTCTGTTTGGTAAATAGTGTATGGGAACCTAATGTGTTTTATCTTTGATTTCCTCAGATATTTTTGAAACATGGATGGTAAGTGTTTTGCTGCTGTATGATCCTTGGAAGTTCACAGGCCTCTGTTTTGTTCCTTGTTATATCATCTATCCTCAGTGTATACTTTTTTTTTTTTAAAGATTGGCACCTGAGCTAACAACTGTTGCCAATCTTCTTTTTTTCTTTTTTTGTTTTTTTCTCCCCAAATGCCCCCAGTACATAGTTGTATATTTTAGCTGTGAGTCCTTCTAGTTGTGGCATGTGGGATGCCACCTCAACGTGGCCCGATGAGCGGTACATGTCCGTGGCCAGGATCCAAATTGGTGAAACCCTGGGCCACCAAAGTGGAGTGCACGAACATAACCACTCGGCCATGGGGCCAGCCCCTATATTTTTCTTTTTAAGGAGACGCGCACACACACACACACACACAGACACACACACACAGACACACACACACACACATACACGTACATTCCTGAACCTTTTACATTCTCGATGGAATGCCAAGACATATGTCTGTTGAATCTAATTTCACTGAAGTGGCATGTGTATTTGTTAATACATTATAATATTGACAAAATAACTTAAAAATTTCCCCAGTTTTATTTGATCATCATTTATTCATGATTTATTATGAGGACCAATTTTTGATGTTAGTAATTAATATTATGTGAATATAAAATCTGATATTATTTTAACATTGTGCAGAGCAGGAAAATGCAAAAGCTGTTGATCCTGTCTGGCCCCAGTTTGAGGTCACTTCGCTTCAGTTATCTCCTATGATAATGAGTCATAAATGGTCCCTGTTTTTCTTCTCCATCTTTACAGTGGTTGCTACCATTAATATAAAACATTTCCAGTTTTCACCATGAGTTTTGTGTATCAGATTTTTATGAAATGCTAAAGGACGTTACTGATAGCCCCCAGGAGATTCAGTTCCTTCTTTGTGTATCACACTTCCTGCCTAAGAGCTAGTGGACTGTGGAAACAATGACTAACATGGAGCACTGTTTTAAGATACAGTATGCAGAATTCCCAGACATCAATTTAAAAATAAATTATGCTCATGAAAAGTATGTAGGGCATGTTTCTGCTAAAAAAAAAAGCCCTGGGAAAAAATCCGAATTGAATTGAGAAGATGGAGTATCATGTAAAGGATGACTCAGTCAAAGAACAGATATTTGTTATTCTTTTATCTTTAGTTAGGCACTTAATTTTTAAAAAATTGTCTTTAGGTATTTAACATGTTGAAAAGCTGATGCATTTGTTTAACGTAAATAATACATAGATCATAAAGAGAAATGTTTCAGAGATGTTTTATTATTTAAACAAAAAAGTCAATAATAGTAATTTAATTAATAATAAGTACTGCTATCTCCTGACATTTTACCATTTCAGGGTGCCCTCAGACATGAAGTATTGGTAATAGGTTGCTGAGAGGTTCACATATTTCATGTCTGAGAAAACTGAGGTACAGTGTTGCTTAAAGCAAGATCAAAAAGTAGATCTTGCTCTAATTCCAGTGATTTTCCCACTTTATATGTTTTTCACAGTTGATGTATGGCAGAGTAAATGTGCCTTTTTAAAGGACAGAGTCCATATTTTCTTGGAAATAATAAAAGCTTTCAAAGGAGAAAGGTTGTTAGAAGTGTGTCACCTCTTGCTGACATCTTTTAAAGTTTCAGCAGTGAACTCTTTCCTAGCTGTTGTCCTTGTGTTTTAGGAATGCTGCCACCAGTGGGTAGCAGCGTAAGATAAATGTCTATTCTGAATGGTTTGTGCATTTTCTGAGATTCAAGAAGTTGCTTCCTACTCAAGTGTATCCATTTATTCACTCAACAAACATTGCTAGGCACTATAATTAACAATGAAGATTTTTTTTTTTGAGGAAGATTAGCCCTGAGCTAACATCTGCCGCCAATCCTCCTCTTTTTGCTGAGGAAGGCTGGCCCTGAGCTAACATCCGTGCCCATCTTCCTCTACTTTATATGTGGGACGCCTACCACAGCATGGCCTGCCAAGCAGTGCCATGTCCACACCCGGGCCCAAACCAGCAAACCCCAGGCCGCCAAAGCAGAACATGTGAACTTAACCACTGTGCCACTGGGCCAGCCCCCAACAATGAAATTTTTATTATTTATTTTTATAATGCCTTTTTATTCAAAAGTAAAATTTAGATAAACTTTGTGTAAATGCCATCTAATGTTATAAATTTAAGAACAGAAATATAATTTATTCTAACCAATCTATTATTATTCTTTTAGCCAGTCATTCTGACCCTAATTATATGTATAGTTCCTGGTTACTGTATTTAATCTTAATGTATGTTAAGACTAATTGGACCCTTAGGTGGTAGATTTCACAGCTTTTGGGCTTTTAGGCTTACTTCACATATAAAATGAAATGCCTTTTTTTTTTTCTGTATTGAATGTTTTTCATAGTGAGGTTGCCCACTTTTGCAACAGTGATGAAATGTATCAAGTAAAAAGTAAAAATCATCAGTAATTCTGCCAGAGATATCCACTGTATGCTTTCTTCTTTTTCCTTTTTGCTGAGGAAGATTAGTCCTGAGCTAACATCCATGCTAGTCTTCCTCTATTTTTTACTACATGGGCTGACAGCACAGCATGGCCATGAACAGAATGGGCTGGATCCGTGCCCAGGAACCAAACTGGGCTGCTGAACTCGAATGTGCTGAAATTAACCACTAGGCCACTGTGGCTGGCCTTCACTATATACTTTTTAAAAGTGTTTTAAATTTTATTTTATTTAAAAAATTTACTTAAAATTTTTAAAATTCTGGTAAAATATACATAATATAAAATTTACCATCTTAACTAGTTTTTAAGTGTACAGCTCAGTAGTGTTAAGTACATTCACATTGTTGTGCAACCAGCCCTCAGAACTCTTTTCATCTTGCTGAAGCACCATACCCGTTAAACGACTCCCATTTTCCCCTCCCCTCAGCCTCTGGCAGCCACCCTTCTACTTTCTGTCTATGAATATGTCTATTCTAGGTATCTCACATAAGTGGAATCATACTATATTTGTCTTTCTGCGACTGGCTTATTTCACTTAGTGTAATATCCTCCAGGTTCATCCATATTGTAGCATGTGTCAGAATTTCTTTCCTTTTTTCCACTGATTGCTTTTCAAAAAAACTCCAAAATGCTATCATATTATTCCTATTTCTTTGTAAATTATTTTTTTTCAAACCTATCAATGTGTGGCAGATGTCTTCCCAAAGACATCAATATTTATAGACCATTATGTATATATCATTTCGATTGCTGCCAACAACAGCATCCTGGTTCTACAGATGGGAAAGTGAGGCTTAGAGGTGAATAGCTTTCAGTTTATAAGGATCGATGGCAGGGGCTAAATCCAGGGCTGCCTGATTCTAGAGTCAGACTGCAGTGTGGTTCCTGTAGGTCAAGGATGCGATTATTGTGGAGGACTGAAGCAATTTTGAAGACAAATTCTGTGGTAGCTGAAGGAGCTGACTGTAGGCTCTCGTTCTGAGGAAGCTCCACAGCTTGCATTTTACAGCTGCAGCAGGTGCAAAGGTCTGTCTCTAGAAACAGCTTCCAAGCATTCTACTGCATTACATTTTCTCTTGAGTCAGTTATATCTGTGTTAAGACTGGATTCTTTCTAAGAGGTCAGCAGTTGTCCTGATCAGAAATCTATTTTCAATGGCCTTTCAAAAAGCTGGAGATAAAAGAGCAGAGAGGAAATTATCTTCCTCTTAGTTTAAGGATAATGAAAAGTGGTAAGTGCTGAAACTCTCAGTGGGCTAGCTCAGATATCATGATAAGTGTAGCTCGTTACAAGCCTTTTAGAGCAAGAAAAGACCTCAGAAATAATCTAAATCTATTTCTTAATTTCATACATGAAGTACTGATCTGAAATGGCTAGCCAAAGTAGTTAACTGTGCCGTTAGGAGTGAAATCGAAGTTTCTTGTTTTCAAGAATTATCTGTCAGCTGTCGTTGGTGAACAGGGCCAGATCTTCTCATACCAAACTGACTTTTACTTGCGTTTTGTACTACGAGTGTACTTTGTATAAAGTTTCCTGGCTGATAGTATAATTGAGAAGATTTGGAAATCTTAACCAGCGATTTCCATTTTCATAGAATTCTTGAGGGCTAGAGATGTCTGTGGGTTGGAAATGTTTTTATTACCCTGTGAAAGTAGTTGACTTCTCACAAGTCGATTTAGCATTTACCACTGATTCTAATGTGATAGGGAGTGAACAAAGTCATGTGGGCTGTCAAGACTAAGTGTTGCTCATAGTATCATTAGAAATAAAGAGAGCTGTCGGGGAAGTTTTCTTGAATTCCCAGCCTTGATCCATCAAGCAGTTGTTGGGGCGAATCCATTACCATTGTGAGTCATGTCAGAGGCAGAGATCTAAATGAAGATCAGAGCTCTTTCAGAGAAAGGTTAGATCAACTACAGTAAAGATTGTAGAACAGGATAGGCAAACCTGTTTTTGTGTGGCTTGCAAAATAACAATGCGTTTTTTTTTTAATATTTTTAAATGGTTGAAAAAATTCAAAAGAAGAAAAATATTTCATGATAATGAAAATTATAAGAAATCCAATTTCACAGTCTAAAAATAAAGTTTTATTGGAACATAGCTGTACTCATTCATTCATGTATTGTTTGTGGTTACTTTTGCACTAAAGTGGCAGAGTTGAGTAGTTGTGGCAGGTACTGGATGGTCCCACAAAGTCTAAAATATTTACTGTTGGGTCCTTTATAGAAGTGTGCTGACCCCTGTTACAGAACATCAAGAATGATTTGTATTTTCGAGTACCATGGAAATTTGTGACTTTCTTTACTTACCAAGAACTCTAGCTGAATACTTCCAGCTTTCTTGAAGAATTTTTCCACTGTTTTTTTTTTGCCTCTGGGACAACTATAATAGTCCATTCATGACTATTTTTCTTGACTTCCTTTGCTTATTTTCTAGTGGTTCCTTTTGCCAGCCAGGTGAACAGACCAAAACCACACAGGAAGGTCTGTGGTCTGCCTAAAGAAGCTTTCTACAGAGGGATATGTCTGGCTTGGGTACCTCTCTGTGGTAGAAACCTGGATTTTGATTGTGATCTTTCCACTAGAGCTTTGATTCGAATGTATATAATTTTATATACATTTTATAAAATGACACTCACTTTCAAAGTGTAAAATGAATAAACATGTTTCTTGTTAGATCCATATTTGTGGGAAGAAAATCTTTCATGTTTTTACCAGGCATTTTAATAACTTTAATCCTATTTCTCATGGCTTAATTTTCCATCAAGATTAATTGATATATATTCTTTGTTATTGGTTGCCCTTAAACATTTAAACCAATGTCTCTTTTTACAGTCATCTTCTGACAGAGGAAAAACATCAGTGGTTGAGAGACTATACTCCACCTCTTATAAAAGTTATTTCCCCCCTCTTTCCAGCTGTGGTTACTGGATGTCCGTTCTCTTGTGGCTCATGTAAGAAAGAAGTGGCCCTGCTACTTTATAAGAAGTCTGAGTTTGCCGCCGCTGAGAGCTTTCGATCCTGCCACCATTACCACCGTTCTTTTACAGCATAATAAACAGGGGTTGTCTGTCTAGAGAGAGCCCTTATCTGAAGGTTTGGAGTTTGGTAAAGTAGATCTTCTATCAAGTTGCACCATGCTTTGGTCATAATTGTGCTTTTGTGCTTTCTGGGGATGATTCTGAACTTTGCTTTGGAGCATGCATATCGCTGGGCTGGGTCGTGGTATTGAGTTGAGCATTTGAGTTCCCTTCTTATTTCATAGGGCTCTTTTGTTACCTGGTTGGTCCTTGATGCTCCTCTGTCTTAGCTTATAAGTTTGGAGGTGTGGGGGTTAGAGCTCACTCATGGGAGGAGGTGGGCTCACTCTGTTAGAATCTTCTTCATTCAGAGAATCCTTTTTGCTGTGGAGTCTTCTCACATTATGGGATAGCGGTCTTGGAGCTCTGTAAGCAAAGCCAATGAAGGATGACAGAATGTGAAAGGAAAAGCTGAGGAAACTGCAGGCTGGAGTGGGTGGTCAGAAGCCTGGGAGAACAGCAACATCTTTGGTAAAGTTTGTTCTGATTTCAGAGTAAGGGGAAGTTGGGATGAGGCATAACATTAAGGCCTTTTGACTTAACTCTGAGTTGTTGGTAAGGAGGGTGAGAATAGAGACTGGGGGGAAACCCCCTTTTTATCATTTCTGAAATGTGGAAAAACAGGGTGAGCATTTATAATCTAATTCTAAGGTTTTAGAATGTGCAACAAAGTGAGTTATTATATGAGTAATAAATATGATGTAAGATATTATGGTAAAGTTATGGTTTTGGGGTTTAAGAAGGAAGAGTGAAGTGGGAACCGTGCTCATTCTCCTTCTCTGGGGAGGGTGGAGGGCTGTGGACTCACACACGGGAACTGCTCCAGATAGGAAAGGAAGCCTGAAAGGGAGAGAGAGGAGAGCGGTGTCTCAGCTCCTGAGCTGTCATCTACAGAAAACTCAGCACTCCCTGTCTAGACTATCTCAGTCATGTCCTGGAAGGAGGGTCTCCTTCAGAAGCTTTATTGCTGACACCCAGGCCTCATTGTCCTAATAGGAGTGACTACCAGGCCGTGAACACTCCAGTAAGCAGGGCCCTCAACAGTTATTTCTATGTGTGTGTTGTGAATGTTTGTATTTCTCTCCTCACCCCTAGGCTGAGTAGAATAACTAGGGCTGTGTCTAGAGAGGAAAGTGTGCCTGTAAACAGTTGGATGCTCCCTCGGAGCATCAGCCATTCAAGGTAAATGCACTGGATTTATACCCTGGCTCCCTGCTTTCCCACCCTTGAGGTGTGGCTGTTCCTAAAGCCCCAGGAGGATGGAAGAGCGGATGGTGTGGGCTAGAGGAGGAGGAGCAGCTACCTTCAGGGAGTTACTTGAGTTTCCTCATCCGGCTGTAATTGGTATAAAGTAGAATCCTAGATCATTAGAGTTGAACTAGAGTTTAGTGATCATCCAGTTCAACTTCCTTGTTTTACCAGTGAGGAAATGGACACCTATGGAGGGTCCAGGACTTAGATCAGAGGGGAATGAGTAGCAGTCTTAAGGCTAGACCTCAGGTCTCTCTCTCTCTTTTTTTTTTTTTTTGAGGAAGATTAGCCCTGAGCTAACATCTGTTGCCAATCCTCCGCTTTTTGCTGAGGAAGATTGGCTCTGAGCTAACATCTATGCCCACCTTCCTCTATTTTATATATGGGACACCTGCCACAGCATGGCTTGATAAGCAGTGCATAGGTCTGTGCTCAGGATCTGAACTGGTGCCTGCCGAAGCAGAGCACGCGAACTTAACCGCTGCGCCACCTGGCGGGCCCCTAGACCTCAGGTCTCTTGGTTCAGTAACTCTACTTCTTTCAGCCTGGACTGCGGAGGGTTAAATTGTCTCAGGAACCTGGGATGGGGTTCAAGGGTGCTGCTGAGTAGTTAGCTACAGTTAGGGTAGTGGTCCCTGGCCCATAGGCTAGAACAGGTGACCTGAGCAGAATCTCTGACTCTGGTAACTTATTACTACGTATTGGGGAGGACTGTGATGTGCTTGTTGCTGGGGATGGGGGTGCATCTGGGCGTGCTTTGCTGAGGGTGAGATGGAGATAGAAAGATTGTTGGAGAAGGCGGTAGGGGGATCTAGTTGAAGGCTCCCCTTCTGAGTGAGCTTTGAAGTTACAGTCAGAGGAACCTGCTCAAACTCTTGAGGCCGGGCAAGTAGTATCTACTGTGACATTTGGAGAACTGAAAAGTAGAGGGGGACAGACTTAGCGGTTGCTGGGAGTGTGGGGAGTAGTACAGGTCCTTTTATGGTTACAGCTTTCTGTACTTACTTCTGCCTAACTGGCTAATGCAACTCACATTTTAAGCTCTCACAATGACTTTAAACATTATCCCTTTCATTCTATTTCTCTGTCTAATTTTTCCATATGTTAAAATTGAACATAGACTATAAAAAACCGGAATTTTTATAAACTCTAAACTAAAATATTTGGCAAACTGCAGGACTGGTTTTACTGGAAAGAAAGAGCCTAGCTTTTGGAATTGATTTTTCTTGTTTTGCTCCCATTTATGTGATCGCCTGCTCTATAGAGGCGGTGTCGTGCAGGGATTAAGCACAAGGAGCCTGAGCTCTGCTACTTGGGTGAATCCTGGCTCTGCTATGTATAGTGTGTGACCTTAGTTAAGTTAAATAATTTAACATCTGTAAAATGAGGCTAATACCTTGGAAGGTTGTTGTGAGGGTTAAATAAGTTAATACATGAGTTGGAACAATGCCTGGTCCACATTGCTGTTTACATATTAGCTGTTATCGTGGCCCTGGCATTGATCTAGGCCCTTTGTCACTTAATTTATGAGCAAACTGAGGCTCAGAGAGATTTAAAAACTTGCTTAAGATCTTCAAGCTAGTAAGTGGCTAAAGTATGACTTGAACTTTCTCTGTCTGACTCAAAGCCTGGCTCTTAACTGCTCTGCTGTTTTTTTTTTTTTTTTTTGAGGAAGACTGGCCCTGAGCTAACATCCATGCCCATCTTCCTCTGCTTTCTATGTGGGACACCTACCACAGCATGGCTTGCCAAGCGGTGCCGTGTCTGCACCCAGGATCCCAGCCAGTGAACCCCAGGCCGCTGAAGCAGAACGTGCGCACTTACCCTGTGCACCATCTGGCCAGCCCTCTGCTGGCTTTCTTAGGTGTGGCAAATCACTTGATTGGAGATTGTAGGTTTTCTGGCTATCCACTCATCTATCCATCTATCTTATACTTTCTAATTTGGATTTTTTCATTATGTTCTCATTTTGTTAATAGAATATCTGTGACTTAAACAAGAATTATAAAATATAAAGAAGGATAAAAATAAAACAATTGCTTTTAAAATAATGCAACTCAAATAATTAGGCAAGAACTTTAAAAATCCATGCTAAGAGTAGTAAATTGTGAAAGGCATAAAATGTCGTTTCATATGACATCTGATAATGGCTATCAGTGTTTCCACACACTTGTAAGTTGTGTGGAAATTAAGACAGTTATTCTTAGGCATTTTGAGCTTACCATTTTAAAACAGTCATGGCATTGATGTTTTAACCATTTATACATCTTAATTACCAGGAAGAAACGATATCAAATTTTTATAGCTCGTGGAAAGCTTCCCAGTCTGTACTCTAGATTAAGATAAAGAGAATTAGGGCCCAAGAAGTGAGACAGGTCTGCTTAGCAACAGTGACAGGTGAGGTTGATGAAAATTAACAGCGTTTGACTGTTAGCAGAATGGTGGTGTAATGGGATCTGCTTATGGAAATGCAATGCTGACTAGATGGCTGAGGGAGTGATGCTTTCTCTTTTATTTTGTAAAATTATCAGGGAGATCTGTTAAATGATGCTATTGAGCCCAGAATTTTTATTTATTTATTTATTTATTTTGATGTCTAAATCATTGTAATTTTAACTAAAATCTTCACAGGCTGAAGATTATTACTAGTAATATTAAAACTTTTGTTACTCTTGTGGATAGTACCTTTTTTCATAATATTTTCTAGTTAGTTATTAATTAGCTATAAGAAAGCATTTCTTTTCATAGTTGTCATATAATGTCACATTTTTTTCTGTCATCAGTTCTAGTGCTTTTCTTTTTTTCCCATATATATTTCACTTTGTTTTTTTCATATACATCATAATATATTTCGAATTCTGTGTAGATCATCTCATGTTCACCACCCGCAGACTAATTATAATCCATCACCACACATATGTGCCTAATCGCCCCTTTCGCCCTCCTCCGTCCCCCGTTCCCCTGAGCCCAGAATTTTTAGATTTCTGTACTAAACATACTTTTGATATTGTATTGAAAATTAGAATTATATTTTATAGTATTGTCAACTTTGTAATTATCTTAAGACGAAACTTATTCAGTGGAAAGGAAAGTAGTGAAATAAAAGCAAAACAAACATCCCACTACTCCAACAAAACCACTCTCAAACCAATACCTGCACTTTGGGAGAATATTTAATATATCTCTAAACTGGAAATTGTCCAACTATTCAGGTTCCTCAAAAAAAAAAAAAAAAAAAGAAAGCTGATAAGAATTTTTAAAATTTATTTACTGGGCAAGGTAAAGAATTGTTGTATCGAGATGAAGTAGCCATTGGTAAAGCTTATTTAAAGTTTTAGTCAGGACACACTCAAAATTAAAACAATTGTCAATATAGGAAAAGATGGCTCAGAGTACATGGCAGTGTGACATTAAAGATTACGCCAGGGGCTGGCCCTGTGGCACAGGGGTTAATTGCGCATGTTCCTCTTTGGCGGCCTGGGGTTCGCAGGTTCGGATCCCGGGTGCAGACATGGCACTGCTTGACAAGCCATGCTGTGGTAGGCGTCCCACGTATAAAGTAGAGGAAGATGGGCATGGATGTTAGCTCAGGGCCAGTCTTCCTCAGCAAAAAGAGGAGGATTGGTAGCAGATGTTAGCTCAGGGCTAATCTTCCTCACACACACAAAAAAAGATTACACCAGATAGAGTGTGTCTCAGGAATGACCATATGGCCTTTCTGTCTGATGTCAGTTTCAGGACTCAGACAAATGAGTTGGTTTTAGATATGCTTTAAAGGATTGTTCTTTCATCACCTTTATTAGGTTTGTTTACAAGTTGATCAACTGTATTTCAAATGGATCAAATCTGCATCCTATCAAATGAATTAACATAATGACAAAATTGTATTCTTCCTAAAAATTTGTATGCTGATTCCTTTCAGGTTCTGTGGGTTTGTAACATTGAGTACTACACTAGAATGAAGTATAGGTATCTTGTGTTCTTTTTATTTGGAGAAAGAAAAGAATTTATCTTTTTCCTAGTTTTAAGCTGATAATACAGGAATGAAATGGGAAGAAATAACGGTTCTTTTCTAAGAGAGACTTTTCCAAGGATGATTTTAAAAGAACAGGCAAAGGAGAGCAGAGCCACAGCCTTGCAGCTTGAGTCAAGATAAGCAGAAGTGTGCGTGTGCTGAGTGTCACATGGCAGGAGGCTTTCCCCGGAGCAGTTTGCCTGTCCTAGGAGCTGTTTCATTTCGTGTCTGATAGAGTTGTACTTTGGAAGGTGCCCGGTTCCCTGCCTGTTGCTTTGTTATGGATTATACAGGTAAATTAAATTTAAAATATTTTCCAGCCATATAGAATTACTTAAAATATAATATTTTGAATTTATATTTTAAAAATTATGTTGGTTGTGTTTATACCTTAAAAAATATTATGCATGTATTTATTCCCGAGTATATATGAATTTGTTGTATACAAATTGTGATTAATTTAGGATAAGCACTTAAGGAAATTTCTCAGACATACCCTTGTTGTTTTTTCTATTTCAGTTTGAGTCATACTCAAACAGACTTAAAATAAACTGCAACCTATAATTGATGCACATTTTCCCTCTCTGGGCCAGAAGGTTTAGAGTACAAACATCTGAGTTCAGATTATGCCACTCAGAGAATAAAATACACCTATCGTGTACAGACAGCTTCTGGTTTCTGTAAAACGTTGGCGTTGTGGCAGTTTTGTGCATGTGTATGGCCCAGTCTTTTAGAAGAAGTTAACTTAGTGAAGCGAATTGGAGAATTTCAGTTTTTATCCTAAATTTTCTGAGTGTTAAGGTGTCCAGATTTTTCTGATGGATGACTAGCCTCTTCCATTTTTGAGCTGCATAGCCTTGTTCTCGATGTTCAGTTTCACTGAATTGTGAATTGGTACAGGTTCAGGAACAAAGTGAAGGTTAGACTAACCGTGGGTGGTGGCTGCTTGATGAGTAAGTGGGGGATTCCCTTACATTAGACGGGGCTAAGGTGGGTTGGGAGTTGAGGTGGTGATAAGGAGGTAAGGACGGGAGTCTTTGTCCCAAATTTGTGCAACTAATTAAAAATTATATTACCCAAAATTTGAACTTCTGGGTAATGGCGACACTATTTTCTGACAGATTCCTTTTAAACTAGAGAACAAAAGCTTTGGGAGATTTTCCTCCACAGCAGAGACCCACTTTCCATAACCAGTATCATGACAAAATCCCAGTTAGTGTGTGTTTAGATTAAGCTCTACTTGCATATTTTCTATAAATGATCCTTTTTAATATATGAATGGACCTTTGGCAAGACAGCTAATTATGGTGTGCAAATCAAATTTTTGTGGGGAAATCGATAATTTAAAATGCAACTTTTAGGAGCTTGCTACGTAGAGGACTTCTGTAGTGAATATTTTTGAAGATAAAACATTTTGAAATAACTAATTGCCCCAAATATGTTTTTTTCTATAGATCCATTTTTTTCCTATTTTAGTTCATTTAAAGCAAGTATACTAGCATCTCTCTCTCTGTCTCTGTGTATTTTGCATTTCTCTTTTTCATAAGATTAGTGTACCAAAATTTTTGTTCCAGGCCTCTGAAATAAAATATACTTGTCTTTTAGAAGGCTCACTGTATGTCTGGTACTATGTTGAAGCAGAAAGGAACACACTTTATGGCCATTTGCAAAGAAATCAAATTTCTAAACTCCTTCCAGGCAGCTTTGGTATGAGTATGCTTTTAATTATAAATTTGTACCTTTTGCCAAAGAACAGAACCATTGATTCTTTCATTTTGCAATAGTTTATATATTGCCATTAAAACACTTCTCTGTTGTTTTTAAGTAATGCTTTATAAACATATGGATGATAGTCTAAAAGACAAACAACTTTAGAGGCTGGCCCTGTGGCCAACTGGTTAGGTTTCTGTGCTCTGCTTTGGCGGCCTGGCGTTTGCCAGTTTGGATCCTAAGCATCGACCTAGCACCCCTCATGCTGAGGCAGCATCCTACACAGAAGAACTAGAGGAACCTACAACTAGGATATACAACTATGTGCTGGGCAGCTTTGAGGAGAAAAAAAAAGGAAGAGATTGGCAACAGATGTTAGCTCAGGGCCAGTCTTCCTCACTAAAAAAACAAAAAAAGGAGAGAGAGAACTTTAATATGCTAAATAGACGTAAAGAGGAATACTAAGAAAAAAAAACTTTAATGTGAACAAAGGGGATGGCTCCAGAGAAATTCCAGATATGACACTTTTAAAATTAGTTATTATGTATTGTCTAGAGAGAATATGTGGTTTAAATTTTTACTACATTGATACATTAATTAAATTAGTTGTCTGATGTGGTAGAACTATTTTGAATGTTATTTTCTATGGTGATTTTTATAAACATTTACATATTTGCAAATATAGGTATATTTAGTCTATTAAACTTTGAAGAGAAGAATGCATATGTCTTCAGTTCATGGGAGAGTAAATTCTTTTGGATTAGAAAAGAATTTATTTTGCTGTCAGCACAGTTCAGCACAAGCACTTTTGTGCTAATGACATCATCGTAGCACTGAAGGGGATATCTTCAGTAGAAAATTGATTCTTAATTCAAGAATAGTTTTATTTTGGGGGCCAGCCTGGTGGTGCAGCAGTTAAGTGCACACGTTCTGCTTCGCTGGCCCAGGGTTCGCCGGTTTGGATCCCGGGTGCGGACATGGCACCACTTGGCACACCATGCTGTGGTAGGCATCCCACATATAAAGTAGAAGAAGATGGGCATGGATGTTAGCTCAGGGCCAGTCTTCCTCGGCAAAAAGAGGAGGATTGGCAGCAGTTAGCTCAGGGCTAATCTTCCTCAAAAAAAAAAAAAAGAAAAAAAAAGAAAAATATAAAAAATATATTAAAAAAAAGAATAGATTTATTTTAACTTTTTTTCTGGAGTGCTCTTTTTTCTGTGTGATTTCCATGTTTCCCATTTGGTTTCTGCTCAGTTTTTTCAGGTCTCTGTTGAAATGTCACCTTTTTAGGATGGTATTACTTGACAATTTTACTTAAAATGACCCTCCCATTTAGCCACTCCTCATACTCTAATTCCCCTTGTCTTTCTTTATGACACATACCGCCACCTGCCTGTCTCACCCACTGGAATATAAGCTCCATAAAGGAGGGTGTTTGTTCATGGCTATACCTCTAGAGTGCAAAACCTTAGTCTCCCAGGAAATGGTTGTTGAGTGAATTTATGAATGGGATTTCCTCTAAAAGTGGCCGTTGACCGACTTTAACATTTTCACTATTATCTTTTTTTTATCAATAGCATTCTAATTTAACAATACTTATTTTGATGACTAAATAATTTTGAATATTGATCTTTTCTTTCATTGCTAATTTTATGCTGAAATTAACGATACTCTCTCTTCTAATGGAAGGGCAAGGTGGTAGGCAGGCAGGCATAATTAGAATTGATAATCCAAAGATCACTTTGGTTTTGGAATGTATCATGTGATTCTTTTGGAGGGGCAGGGGGTACATCAGATCAGTTTTATTCTTCCTTCATTTTCCTTTGTTACATTTTCCTTTGGCAACACATAAAAATTTGTCTTCATTCTCTGAGCTCGTGCCAGCTGCCTGGAGGAGAGAACTGGAGCGAACTAAATTTTTGGAAACTGTTTTGTCAAAGATGGATCTACAGTGATATGGATCCCAGCCTTCTAAAGTGTTTAGAAATACCTGAGGCCTCCAGAGGTTATAGAGACCTTAATAGGAGTCAGAGGTTGTCGTTTGTGTCCAGTTTTGATCAAAAGTGAGGTACCTAATGTTTTTAACATGAGGATCCTGTTATAGTTATCTAAAAAGTAGATTTCCTGAAAAATATTGTAGCCCTTAGTTTACTCTTAGAAGTCTGAGCCAAGAAATAAATATAGGCACTCAGGAAAATGCATTTATATATGCATATGTACACTTTGGTGTACGAGCATAAGAAGGAGCTACGTCAGCGAGTCGGCAGAGCAGTTATCGCGTGTCGTCTGAGGCCTCTGGTGCAAAATCGCTCTTACCCACGGGTCGGTTTTCATTCTGATTTTTCTCTTGCCTTTCTGATGGCCACCTCCATCCACCATTTGTGTGGATTATTCATGTGCAACATCTCGGATATAATTTAAAATAGATCTTATGTAAGATAATATTCTGGTTTCAATCCTTTTGAAGTGTGCTGCCCTTTCCCACTTCCTACAGTTCTATCTCAACCCCATTATTGATATTCTTCACTGGTTGTTGACCTGGCCAATTATTTTGGGAAGGATGTGTTTTCCTTAATTTCTGCAATTTTCAGTATAGTCTTTTCTGTCATTCTTTGGTTTTCTCTGTTGACTTTTCTCTTTTAAGGACTTTTTTCTCCACATTTTCCTTTGGTTTCTATTTTCACTTCATTTTACTTGAATCCTTAAAATATAACTTTGGTAATTATTCATTTTTCAAGAGGTTTTATGGAAGAGTAGTTAAGAGCATATGCTTTGGAAACAGATTACCTGTGTTTGAATCCCAGCTTATTATTTACTACCTGTGTGACCTGGGCAAATTATTCCATCATCTATAAAATGTGGATAACTATGGTAACCCTCCTAAGGTTGTTATGAAAATTAGATAAGTTAATATATAAAATTCCTGGAATATTACCTGGCAGATAGTAAATATTCAATAAGTATTAGTTATTCTTATTCTTTCCTACAACAAAATATTTCTTCTTTATCTCATGTAGCTTCATTGCACTTTTTTCATAATGGTTCAGCATTTTCAGTAAGATAAAGGTTAAGTTACCTTGAATAAATCATGCTATATCCATACAATGGAATATTACGCACCCATTAAAAGGATGGGATGGATCTATATACTGACCAGAAAAGCTGTTAATGATATTTTTAGATGGTAATTGGCAATGCCACATTTATATCAGAATTTAATGTTTAAAAACTGTATTATATAAAGACACGTCTTTGTAAACATGAGAAAATGTGGGAAAAAGTATGTACCTTGGATGAATGGATGGAGAAGAAACTTGAGCTCTTGAATTTCCTACTTTATATGATTTAAAAAGTGTGGAATTATGGGAATATACATGTATACATGTATTTTGTGCATTTCAGTATTTTTAATACATTAAAACCAAACTTCTTGGGGCTGGCCTGGTCGTGTAGTGGTTAAGTTTGTGTACTCTGCTTGGGCAGCCTGGGGTTCACGAGTTCAGATCCTGGGCATGGACCTACACACCGCTTGTCAAGCCATGCTGTGGCAGCATCCCACATAGAAAATAGAGGAAGATTGGCACAGATGTTATCTCAGTGACAATCTTCCTCAAACAAAAAGAGGAAGATTGGGAACAGATGTTAGCTCAGGGCCGATCTTCCTCACCAAAATAAAAACAAACACAAAACAAAACAAAACAAACCAACCTACCAAACTTCTTTCTTTGCTTGTGTTGGATAGACATTTTAGTGAAAGTCTGTACACTTCCAGCTTTTTTTAAAAAACCAGATTTCTAAGAGTAAAGGTAATGCAGGGAGACTTTTGTCAAGTGAATGAAGAGACAAAATAGTAATATCTTCAATTAGTTCTTTGTGTGGGTAAATTAAAAAGAAATGTGTGTGTTGGTCATAGATGCTCACCTGCACACAGATGTACATGACTGAGTTACCCTGGAAAAGGACAGGAATTCTATAAGGCAAAATGAAGAAAAATAAGGCAAAGGAATAGGATAGAAGAAGTATATGTACGTAAATATATTCCTAGATTAGTGTTTTTCACATTTGAATAGTAGTTGCAAAATAACTAATAATGTAATTGCTAACATTTGAGTGCCCGCTGTGTGCCAAGCAGTGTTCTAAGCACTCATATTCTTTTACTGTTACATTTGTGTGTGTATTTATACATCCAGAATGTGTGTGTAATAGTATACATATTTTCACACTTTTGTGATTGATTGTACATTCTAGATCTGTGAGTCTACCATAAACCTAGAGAAAAAATGAGTTCTGTAGTTATTTTTAAAGGTAGGTTATTTTTTTCATTTCCGATATCCTTAATTCCCTTGGAAAGTTCTACTGACTGCATAAAACTAAGAAGCCTGATCTGCATGATATCTTTGTGGTTAGTTGCTATAAAGCCAATATTTAAATTTCTTGGAGGTCTCTTTTAGTGCCTGGTTTCACAGGATGGAGATCTCATCAGGAGGTTGAATATATATGTGGCTCTTGGTCTTGTGCGTTTTGTGACAAAGGAATTCCCCTTTGAATCGCTTGCTCCCCCGAAGCCCCTGGAGCCTCTGGCTCAAGCAGCGCAGTCGGTCTGTGCAGTGTCTCTGACGTCATCAGTGTATGCATAAGCCCTGCTATTGTCTTACTGCTCCAACAGGGCTGGGGATTGCAGTATCCGCTGTTGCTGCTGCTCCCAGTCCTGCTCCTGCTCCTACCTACTTCTGCCTCACTGCATCCCAGAAGTCTCACCTCGGCCTGCCTTTCCCTGTTGGATTTTCAAAAGCAGCTCTTCGGTTTTTGGTGCTGTAGGAGACCTTGCTTTTCAGTCACACGGGAGAGCACTGAAGCTTGTAAGAGGAGAATCTGGCAGCTGGACGCAGCTTGGACTGCATTGTCTGTCCTCATGACCCCTGTTGTGTAGCGGCTCCTCTCTTCACTCTCACGCGTACTCTCTCCTTGATTTTCCTTTCTTCCTTTTTTTTCTTTTTCTTTCTTCTAATTCTTTAAAAGCAGCCTCTGGAGCCAGCCATGTTTGGCACTGAATCTTCATGTAAGTAAATGGACTCCACTTCTTTGCTATTTAGAAATCTGCTTGCTGTCATGGTTTCATTGGCTTGGAGTTCATATCACTTTGCCTTAGGTCATTAACAGCCTTTGTATTTTGGCTCTAATTACAAAGGAATTGGTCTCAGGGAAGGGACTCCCCCTTAACTGGGTTATTCATCCTTAAGGCCAGGGATGTCAATGTGGTCAAAACCAGGCCTCCAAGAGGGAGGAAGGAAGACAGGAATCCAGGCAGCCTCCCTAGAATGTGTTAATTGATAGGATCGAGTCTGTCACTGATCTATTGTTGTGGGTTCTGTAATGGTCCTTAAACCCTAAAATAGATACTGGGAGGATCTCAGATGATAGTGTTTATTGAAAGGAAAGAAGAGCTTTAAATTTTTTTATTTAAAAGGAGAAAAAGGTATCATTAGACCCTCTTCCTCCATATTTTTACAGAAACATAGGAGTGGACGTTGTATGTAGGATATATGAATTTCTTCTTTAAATAAGAAATAAGCTTTATTTTTAAAGATGAATTTTTCTTCTTTTTACACAATGGCTTCAATTTTGATATGCTGGCTAGCATTACAGTCCAGCAGCATCATATCTATCTTAAAACTTATACAATGAAATTGCTTTGGTGCAGAGCAGGCCCTGCACAATGGGCTGGGCTGGATGGCACTTGTAGACAGCTAAAATTGGTATTTGAAAAATGATTACCAGCCTAAGTAATTTGAGGATTATTTAATGTTGGATGTAGAATAATGTAACTTGTCAATGCAGTTGTACAGGCTCTGCAGAATATATTTTCATTATCCACAAGCAAAGGTGACAGTTAGGAATTTCTAAAGAGACTCAACCTGCTGGCCTAGAACATTAGAAATTGGCAAGACACTATCTTTTTGGGGAGAAGGAGATTAGGGCAGGAATTTAGGAAACACATTTCTTATGAATTTTTAATTTGACCTTTTCTTTCTCATCTCAGGTGATCAGTGTGACTATTTATGCACAGCAGATGATTATTCCAGAATAGCGGTATTCCAGGAGAGCTAATAATCCTCAGTTCTTTGTTTCTTGATTGGCTTTTTTAAAGGGTTGATTATTTTTGTTGTTTCACACAGAAGCTTCCCTTTTCTGAGATTACCACACTGGCTAATCAAGTCAAGATAGAACAACAATGAGATGTAATGTCCCATTCAGCATGTAACAATATTATTTTCTAGTAATTTAAAAATATATTTTGAATTCACTTAATGTTACATTTGGAATTATTGTCCCCCAAGAAATAGAAACAGGTTATTAAGTGGCAAAGACCTTACTGTTTCATTTCAGTCATGGAATTTGTTTTATGGAGGAACCTAGGTATGGACAGAAATATTTATCTACAAAAGAAAAATTAGTCTTAGCACTTTGGCTGAAAATGGAAGTTGCAACTCAGCATGCGAGTCTTTGAATTCTTGGACTAGGGACTCAAACATTGTCTGGCTAGGTTTGCCAAGTAGACACAGCTTTCTTGATCATCAAACCTGATCTTTTGATAATATCATCCATGTGCTATGTGGTATGTTTGAAAACTGCTGGTTGCTTTTGGTTTCCGTAGCTACCAGATTACTGAACAGACAGAATACCATTCAGAAGACAGAAAATCATCATGTGGGTTTTTGGCGCTTTTTTGACTTTACTGACTATTAAGTTTTGTTTCTTGTTTATCACTAGAAGCCCATAGATAGGTTTGTACTGTCAGTGATCATTACATGTTCTTTAGATAAGTAGATGCCTTAAATCTGTGCTTAGAGTTAAGACAAGTGTAGTTTCTTTGTGTTTTGAGGCATAACTTTCTAGGCCTTCAATTTCCACCTTTTGGAGGCTGTTTTATAGGCTGAAACTATCTGTATTTAGAATATTCAGAAAAATAGTCACATTTGAAGTTCTAATTAGTTCAGAAGGGATCTTCCAAACCACCTAGGATATTCTTACTACATTCTTAAATAATTGTTTAACTATCTGCCTTGTGTACAATGCTGTGGGAGATCCTAAAAAGATCAATTTTTTTTCTAACATATTCTGATTTCGTGATGCTTATCCTTGATTTCTGGTTGCAGTTCCTTACTCTTATTGGATGCTTTGATTTTTTAAATCGAGGTATGGTTTACATTACAATAAAATGCATAAGTCAAAGTGTGCAAGTCAGTGAATCTTTGCTTATGTTTACACCCATATAACTACCACCTAGATTAAGATACAGAACATTTCTGTTACTCCAGAAAGTTTCCTTGTGATGACCCATCCCAGTTGATACTACTTTTCCTCATCAAAAGATAATCATTATTCTGACTTCTGTTGCCATAGAGTCACATGTAAATGGCTCTTTTAAATTTTCTTCCTCTCGTCTTTGCTCTCTGCCTATAAGAGAAGGAAATGTCATTGTGTTCATTTTTAAATACTGGATTGATTAAGGTGGCTTTATGTTTCAGACCTTTAAGGTCAGGAATTTGCAGTAACCTGTGTATCGCATTATAACATGTTCTGTCTCACTGAAGTAGTATTGCTTGATTTAAATACCAAAAAGCACCCCCCCCCCGCCACACGCACAAAGAGCCTTAAAAGTGACAAAAAATTTACCTGAAAGAGTAGACCCTTGTTCGTCAAAGTAAAGACTTACATAGTTATGGCAACAGAATTAATAGATGTTCTGTCTGACATCGTTTTAGTGAATATATTTTGATATTGTTTAATGAATGTCTCCTGATATTGTTTAGTGAATATCTCCAATGTGCAAGTCTCATTTCTTTCTGACTTAGTGGATCTGAATCTCCCATAGTTGTGTAGATTGGCCACAATCTATTTTGGGCCCATTTTGAAATGGAAGGTTTCTGTGTTGTGTGTAGATTAATCATTAAAAAGCAGGAAGTCTAGCTTCTGTAACTCTGTTACCATCTTGATATATTTCACTGAGCTTTTCCTTTACTGAAATTTCCCATGTCTAAAAATGGGAGTTGTATATCTACTCTTTATCTGTTTTGAGGAAATGCAATTCAGTTTCTGTGGTCAGAATAATTTAGGTTTAAGAAGAAAGTACTATCAGTAAAGTTTTGTTGAGGGAAGTCATTGTTAAAATTCATATTTTGAGTAGTTAATTTGATTTAATGATATTTTATAATCGATAAGTTGAATTCTACAAAAATTTTAAAAATTTAGTTTTCTCTTAAAATTTTATAAAGGAACAGAAAAATTTCATCTTTTTTTGTGAAGTAAGGAAAACTGGTTTTGTACTGCTGCCATTTGATTACATCCTTCCTAATAAAGCCGGTTATTCTCTAAAGAGTAAATACTTAAAGTATGATGAACATTATTGAATTAGCATTTATCCAGCTCAGTCCTCCTCCTTTCTCCCTTCCCATGTTTAACTTTGTCAGGTCTCAAGGGTACTGTTTAAGATGTGCTGTAGTGGGAATTGTGCCCTGGTCTAACATTAAAGTGTCTTCCAAAGCACCTGCTTTATTAGTCCAGTGAAGAGAGCAACAACTTACCTTTTGAGAAATAACATTCCCCTGGGACACACAGTGTCATTTAATCCCTCCTTTGCAAATTTTGTTATTGTCATAATAAATTAAAAAGAGCATCTAGTTCATCTGTGAAAGGGAAAAATAAATCACCATAATCCCAACAAAGATGTATATTTAGTGAACTTAGTGGTGATGAGGAAACGGTGGACACGTGTGTCAGGGTGTCAGTTTTCTTTAGCTCTGGTTCGGCTGACCCACAAGTCTTCCCTGCTGTTCTCTGGATGCCACATCACCTTGGGTAGGTAGCTAGGTGCTGGAAAGGATTTGCAGTACATGTGATGGCCTCTGTGATTTATCTTTGATGGGTATCAAAAGTTCAGCTGTTGCCTTTTATTTTCATTACTGATGAATGCATTAAATTGGAACTGACAGCTTCTCAATTTTTATAGTGAGTGTGGTACTGTGTTTCTAAGAACAATGTAATTATCTCAAATTTTGAGCCATTCTGTGGAAAATAGTCAAATGAATATACTCCAGCTGTATTAGGTCACCAAGAACTGTATAATTAAACAAGCATCTTTTTGATAGAGAAACAAATGAGTCACACTCCCTTTTTATGTGCATTTCATGGTCATTCTTGACAACCACTCAAACGTGAGATGAAATTTGGGTCTATTGTTTTGGTGTAATTTTTCTGAATCAGTTGAGATGTTAATAGTAACTGTGGTCATTCAAAGACGGCTATTCACAGCTGGACCATTTTTCATTATAACCTCTAATTCTTATTAAATAATTGTATCAGACTGATGTTTTTGCTGTTAGAGTGTTTGATGTTTTAGTACAATCTTTTGTTTCCCCTCTTATTAGTTTTGTCTTGAAACTAGGTAATTTAGGAACAGCCATTTTCCTTTTCTACAACTTTAATCTGGCTGTTAGTAATTAGTTGTACTGGATTTTAAATGCTTTCATCTTACTTAAAGCAAAAATGCAAATAGCTAAGTAGACATACAAAAACTTACCTCTAAGTCTGCACTCAAGCATTGAATGTAAAAGAAAAATATTATTACATGACTTTAGATAAGAAGAACACCACAGACTACTAACGTCATAAATAAGGAAAAATAATTATAGGTTACAGAGATTTACATTGAGACATGGTCATACAGGAGCCTGGGAAGCTAAAGCTCATATAACATTTTTGACTTGTCTTACCGTATCATCTTTTCTTTCCTTCTGACAACATAAGTTCTGATGTGAAATTTCCTTTTGGGTTTCTTACCTGTTAATAGTTGACATCGTACTTTTTAGTATCAAGAGAATATTTTAAAATAAATAAGATAGGAATTTTTTTTCTTCTGGATATTTATATACTTATTCTGCTAGTACAGAAATGGAATAAAAATACTCAGTGGTTATTTTTAAATTCTCAGATTACTTATTTTCAGTTGAGTACTGGTTTCCCTAATTGTTAGTCTGTAGTTTGTTCAGCAGAAATTACACATGAGTTTTCAGTGATCTGTTGTTTTCATTGTCACAATGGACCAGATTCATATCCTGTATAAACTGTGGGGAGTCTATGGAGAAAAATTGCCATATATGGAAACTTTCCCCATAGTATCCCCATGGAGTTACACAGGATGTGAATAGGATTCATTGTTGTTATGGATTCTGAGTTGGAAAACTCACTGCTAATGTGTATTTTTAACATTAATAATAGTCATTGCATTAAGTTATGTTCAAATACCATGAAACTTTCAATATGAGACCATATGAAACTCAAGAATATGAATTGTATGGTGATTTTTAAAAGATTTTATTTTTTTATTTTTTATTTTTCCTTCTCTTCTCTAAAGCCCCCAAGTACGTAGTTGTATATGTTAGTTGTGGGTCCTTCTAGTTGTGGCATGTGGGACGTCACCTCAGCATGGCTTGATGAGCGGTGCTAGGTCCGCACCCAGGATCTGAGTGTGTAAAACCCTGTGCCGCCTGAGTGGAGCACACGAACCCAACCACTCGGCCACAGGGCCAGCCCTTGTATGGTTATTTTTTAAATTGTTTTTTGAATAGTGCTGATATCCTACCATTTTTTCCCTAGTAAGTATAAAGCCTTCATTAACATGCTTATAAATGTGTTTTTAATTAGAAAATATGCAAGTTTTGAATTATTTAAAAGTCTTGTAGTCACATTTGCTGTGCTAGAATAGTAAATTGTAAGATTTTCTCTATAGAGACTTTGCTTGTATTAGTAATGGATGAACTGAAAGAAGAAGAAACAGTTTAACACATGTTGTAGAATTGGTAGCAACCACATACTAGATGTAGTGACTAAGTGCAGAGACTGGTGCTCAATTGCCTGGATTCAAGTTATGGCTCTACTATGTTCTGCCACGCTTTGGCCATCTACCATCTAAGCTCTTCTAGCTCAAAGTGTGGCTTATACAATAAACTGTGGGTGTTAGGAGAATCTGTCTTTTTGGGCCAGGACATCTGCCCCAGGGTGAAGCTTATCAAGGGTCATCTGTGGAGAGTAGACTCCAGCAGTAGGAAAGATTGGTTAAAGAAAGGGACATGTCACTTCCGAAGACTGGGTGGAAGTTCCATCATGGGGATCTTTGAAGGGACCCAATAAGAGATCTGAAGGGAGGAGACTGCGTGAAACTGGTTGAGATGGCAAATGCCCAGTGTGTTTCTCACTTCTAGTCACTCCTTTGGTAGGCATCACTCATTGGTCACAGTACTCTTGTAGAATTGGCTTAAGCCTCTAAAGGTGGGAATGTTTTACACTTAAAGCACTTTATCTGTGCAAGTGTTTTCCACATTAGTGTGAATAATAGTCACATAAATAAATATTTAAGTAAACTTGCAATTAATTACTGAATTAAAAAAATTAGGAATCTTAAGAATTCCAGTAATATCCCTCTAGATATAACAGATACACCATTCTCTGTCACATTATGGTTCTCAGTAGTGTCAATGGGTTAATGATTCAGAGCCACCTCTGGTCTCTTCTGAATGCAATTTACACCAATTGAAGACGTATCCTGAGAATGTAGCAGCGTAGCTAATATATACTAAGCACTCACTCTTTAATGTTTGAATCTTCTGTGGCTTAAGGTAATATCATTGAAAATACAATGTGTGAGCTTTATAGGGGTTAATATTGAGTTTAATTAAATTTTCTAGTCTGAAGGGTTTATCACACATAACTGGCACATATCAGAAACATGTGTCAGTGGACAGCTCTTACCTGTCACCCTTTGGAGCAGGAAGCAGGTGCCACAAACAGAAGATTTCGTTACTAAGTCCAAATATGTTAGAGGTAAACTGCCATACTTTGCTTTGTATTTATAACTTGATGACATCTCATCTAAATTCACTTACAGTTTTTAAGATTATTAAGTAAAAATAATGAGGTATTATAAGCACAAGTTTATTTATAGCATGAAAACTGAGAATTGTTTCTTTACCAATCCTGAGTTAATTTTAGGAATTGGAAAAATTATTTTTCATGTTTTTGTGAGAGTTTCAGACTGTTAAGATTCAAGCTTATTGGCATATTTTGGGGAGTAGTGAGCCTGATTGAAATGCATATAGATTAGGAGATCACAGTGACTCCATTAGAGTATTATTTACCACTTCCTTCATCCCTGGCTACTTCTAGAACACCTAGGGTTAGCTGGAGGCTTTGGTAGAGTTTGGCCAGGAGATATGTATGACTAGTCCAAGCATGGGCTTGACTCAAGTCTGGAGTTTCTTCACTGAAACTTTCCTAGAGTTGTTTTAGTATAATGGTGTTCCAGTTATCTATTGCTATATAACAAACCACCCCCAAACATAGTGGCTTAAGCATTTATTATTATACTTCACAGTTCTCTGGGTTGACTGGACTCATATGTAGTTCTCATATGGGGTCTCTACTGCGGTTGCAGTCAGATGTCTGTTGGGGCTGCAGTCATCTAAAGGATCTCCTGAGCTGGAGGTCCAGGATAGTTCTCCCACATAGATATCAGTTGAGGCTGGTTATTGACTTGAGGCTTGGTTAGGGTTGTAGGCAGGAATACCTGTATTTGGCTTCTCCATGAGATTCAAGCTTCTCACAGCATGGTGCTAAGTTCTCAGAGGAAGCGTCCTATGATGGAGCATTCATTCCAGAAGACTGAGGAGGAACCTGCAAGGTTTCTTATGACCTAATCTTGGGAGTCTCAGAAGTCACTTCTGTTATGTTATATTGGCCAAGCAAGTCACTAAGATTGACCCAGATTCGAAGGGCGGGGAATTAGACTTCTTCTCTGGGTGAGAGAGTGGCAAAGTCACAGTGCAGAAGAGCAAGTAGGATGGGAAATACTGTAGTGGCCATCTTTGGAAAAAACAGTTTGCTACAAGTAATTTCCAAACTCTACTCCACGAAGTTAGTTCCCCAGAGGTGCTGCTGTGATTCTCTAAATCAGGGGTTTGCACACTTTTTCTATAAGGAGCCAAATAGTGACTATTTAGACTGGTGGACCATACAGTCTTTTTTGCAACTGCTCGACTCTATCATTGTAGCACAAAAGCAGCCATAGACAAATGAGTGTGACTTTGTTCCAACAAAACTTTATTTATGGACACAGAAATTTGAATTTCATGTAATTTTCATATATCAAAAAAATCTTCTTCTTTTGTTTTTTTCCAACTATTTAAAAGTGTAAAAAAAACATTCTTAGATCAAGGGCCGTAGAAAACCAAGTGGTGGGCATGCTTTGGCCCATGGGCCTCAGTTTGCTGACCCCTGCTCTTAATATTTGATTTGAATTTCATTTTTAATTACTAAAAAACTGAAACAAAGAACAATAGATACATTCACATATTAAAAGTCACTAATTTTGATATGTTGGGTACTACTGATAGATGAATTTATGTTCTCATTGGTTAACTTTAATTAAATGTTGTAAATTTGAAATTACAAATTTATGTCTGTTTTACATAGTGGGCTCTTGTATAATATTTTGTTTGATAAAAGGTTTTGTTAAAAATGAGTGAAAGAAAAAAATAAAACCCTAGGACATTTAAAGGCTTCAATTCTAGTCTATTCTCAGAATAATACTAGTTGACAAAAGTGAGGATATGGAGACCTTCTGTTTGATTAAATTTCACAAATATTTATTGAATGCAGAGGAGTAGCTTATGATAAGAGATAAGAGAGCAAAAAGCTTTCAAGTAATTTAAAGTTCAACTGGATTTGGGAGGTGAGGCAGTGAGAGAGGGACAACAGAGAGGGTAATAATAGTAATACTGTATGTTTCTCATTCAGTGGAGAAGGCAATGCAGATGAGATTATTTTTGACACCAGTGCCCATGAATAAAAAAGAAATGGTTCTCATTGGAATTGACATTCTATAATATGCAGAATATGACAGGGGAAACCATTTTTTCTTTAAATAATTTTGTTGAAGAACAATTTATGTAAGATAAAATGTATCCATTTAAAATCCATTTGATGAATTTTGGCAAATGTATATGTATATGTAACCATCATTATCATTACAATCAAGATATAGAGCATTTCCATCGCCTCAAAAAATTCCCTTATGCTGCTGTGCAGTCAGTCTCCATCTCTGGAATTTCATATAAATGGGATCATGCAATGTCTACTACTTTTGTGTGTGACTTCTTTCATCTAGCATAATGCTTTCAGCCGTGTTGTTGAAGCTATTGGTAGTTCATTTCTTTTTATTACTGAGTAGTAGAAATAACATAATTGGCTCAGCCATTTGCCCATTGATACTGAATTATTTCCTGTTTTTGGTTCTTATGAATAAAGCTGCTATAATTACTCATGTATGGTTCTCTTTGTAGACATACGTTTTCATTTCTTTTGGGTAAAGACCTAGAAATGTAATTGTTGAAAAACTGCCAAGCTATTTTCCAAAATGGTTATACTTTTTTACATTCCCACCAGCAATGTATGGGAGTTCAACTGCTTCATAGCCTTGTCAACACTTGGCATTGTCAGTCTTTTTAATTTTAGCTAATTTAGTGGGTGTGTAGTGGTATACTGTGATTTTAATTTCTATTTCCCTCATTCTTAAAAATGTTGAACATCTTTTCATGTGCTTATTGGCTATTGGTGTATCTTCATTGATGAAGTGTCTGTTCAAATACTGTACCCGTTTTAAAAATTGGGTGGTTTGTCTTATTATTGAATTTTGAGAGTTCTTTATATATTTTGATACAAGTGCTTTGTTAGATAAATGTATTGACAATATTTTCTTACAGTCTGTAGGTTTTCATTTTCTTAATAAGTTTTTAATTTTGATGAAGTCTAGTTTTTCAATTTCTTGTGTCCTATATCAGAAATTTTTGCCTACCCAAACGTCATAAACAGTTTTTCCCTATATTTCCTTCCAGATGTTTCAGGTGTTTTGCTTCTGTGTGTATTATGATCCATTTTGAGTCAATTTTTGTATATAGTGTGGTACAGCAATGGTGGATGTTTGCTTTTTTTCACCAAAATTCAGTTTTTCGAGCACCATTTCTTGAAAAGATAATCCTTTCCCCATTGATTTGACTTTATAAAAAAATCAATTGACCCTATATTTCTGGTCTCTCTATTTTATTCTGGAAGTCTGCGTGTTTATTCTTAGGCCAATACCGTAGTCTTGATTGCTATAGCTTTATGATCACTTTTGAAATCAGGTAGTGTAAGCCCTCCAGGTCTGTTCTTTTTCAAAATTGTTTTGGCTATATTTGGCCCTTTCCTATCCATAGAAATTTTAAAATTTGCTTGTCAATTTCTACAAAAAGGTCTGCTGGGATTTTGATTGAGAGTGTGTTTAATCTATGAAGCAATTTGGAGATAGTTGACATTTTAACAATATTGAGTCTTTCAATTCATGAACGTGGTCTATTAATAACTTTTCATTTAGGTTTTCTTTAATTTCTCCTAGCAATGGTAAAACGGGTTATGAAATTAAAAGAATAGTTAGGGTTTCTTTCATTGACAAAGGAATACTTATCTGGAGTAGACTAACTTATCTCACCCACTGAATATATGTTCCTAGGGAAAGTATAGTAAAATGAAAAAGTGGTGGTATTAGTAAAATTTCATTAATTTGAATTTGGAGGACTTATTTGAACTTGTGAAAAGTCTTAGCCTGAAAAATGAGACTTCACTAAACAAATGTGGCATGAAGAAGTATTTTGGGAGTTTGTCTTAACAAATAGAAAGAATGGTTTGTACCTAGAACACTTAAAATTATGTTCTGTGAAATGCTACTTGGATGTCCCTTAAAACATTTGCTCTCTCAACAGGAAGAACTACTTCTTCCTCTCGTTTGTTATGTCTTAGGAAATCACTTTATTATATTGTAGAAGTAATTTCACTCCAGTTCTTGCATTGTAGAAGTAATTTCACTCCAGTTATTGCCTAAATATTTACATTTCTTTAATTAGAAAGTTCTGAACTTACGGATTTTTATGTTTGGAAACAAGATCCCCCTTCTTTCTTTTTTTTTTGGTGAAGATGATTGGCCCTAAGCTAACATCTGTTGCCAATCTTCCTCTTTTTTCTTGAGGAAGATTGTGGCTGAGCTTACATCTGTGCCAATCTTCCTCTATTTTTTGTATGTGGGATGCTGCCACAGCATGGCTTGATGAGCAAGGGGTTTGTAGGTCTGCACTTTGGATCTGAACCTGTGAACCCTGGGCCACTGAAGCGGAGCACATGAACTTAACCACTACGTGACCAGGCTGGCCCCAGGATCCCCCTTCTTTTGAAACTAGTTCTATATTCCTGTTGGATTATCAGCCTTTATCTGATAAATCTATGGATCTTTATGAGTTCAAGAGATTTGAAGCCAACCTTTCTCTAAAATAAATTCAGGATGGCATTTGTCACCTTTAAAAATTAAATTGAACTTGAATTGACTTTATATTTTTAAGAACCTTTTCTAATTATTTGACATTAGTCTTGATAATTTCCAAAATTTTCAAACTTCATAAAGCCAGAGATGCATCAAACATCAAATCCCCCACCCTTGTTTTAGGCAGCTTATAAAATAGCACTCCTGTTAGAATCCCCAGGTAACTAATTCAGTCTTTTGAAAGCTGTGAAGATGAATATACTTAATGGATTATGAGTTCATCTATGCTGATTTTCTCACCCTTTTTCTGAGCTGGTCCCCGGGAGCCCTACTTTGTTAGCTATATTTGGTGTAATTGTATAGCACAATTTTGAGACAAAAAGACAGGGGGGCCTAGTTTTACTATGTTGCCTTGGGCGTCTTATCTCTCAGCCTCGATTTGTTTATCTGTAAAGTGGAAATAACAGTAACCTCATGGGATTGTTGTAATGCTTAAATGGAATAGGTAGGTAGGGTGACAAGCCCTTAATGGCACGTGATAAGCAATCAATAGTTTAATTATTTTTAAAGTTTTCTTTACCAGAAATACTACACACTATGTGTATATTTGATATAAAATAGAGTATAATCGAGGATAGAAATGGCAGCATCAAACACAACTGAATTAAAAAGTGTGAGAAAAAATAGTTTTAAGTGAAAAACTTATTAAGTTTGGTCCCTGCCATCTGGCAGTTTACATTCTAAGGGGACAAGATGAATGAAATTATAATTCATGCATATGTACTTTATTGACATTGGTATTGCTTTGTATAAATGTTTTGCACATACACATTTACGTATGATCAGTCCTCTTCTTCCTTCTCTTTACATCCAGGGTCTCTTCACTTCCGATACGGTTCTCCTGGGTTTCTGTAAGGGTCCCCTTAACTTGTCTTCCTAGCTCACCTTCCTCCATGCCTAGGTCCATGCTACAGGTGAATTTTTTGCCTTTTTTAAAAAATTGAAATATAACTAACATACAATAAAATGCACAGACGTTAAGTGTCCAATTCAGTGAGTCCGGACGATTTTACAGACTCCCTAAGTACCACCCAAGTAAGATATAGAACATTCCTACTGCTTCAGAAAGTTCCCTTGTGCCCCTTCCAAACAGTTTCCCTCTCCACTAGGCAATCGTTTTCTGATTTTTATAATTTCAGATTAGCTTTGCCTGGGACTTAATATATATGGAATGACACAGTTTGTATTCTTTTATGTCAGCTACCTTGCTGATCATGTTTTTCAGTGCCCAACACCTGTTTAAAACACTCTCAGTGACTCTTCAGTGCTTTTGAACTAAATATAAACTTTTTGCCCTGGTGTTCAAAGCTAGCCACGGTATGGTTCCAACTTTCCTTTCCCAGTTTAACTTCCACTACTACTCTGTGTATATTATTTGGTTTTTCCTGAGTGCCTTTTCTCATGCAAGGCCTTCTGTTTGGATCTTACCCCTATTTCCAGCTATTCAAACCTCAACCACTCTTTCACTCTTTGAAGTTCATCTCAGGTACCAGTTACTCCGTGAATTTCCCTGGTTCTCCTAACATGATTCTCAGCCGCTTTTTTTTTTTTTTTTTAAACCTTCATCACATGAGCATCATCATAGCCACCTCTTTTATACACAGAACAGTTATTCTCCTTTTCCAACATTATCCTTCCCTTGTCCCTCTGCCCCCTTAATCACTGGCCTCTGCCAAAAAGCATCCCGCATTTTTGAGTACTCATTGCACTTTATAATGGAAGGTGCATGGTTCCTGGCTTGCATGCTCTGGAGTCTGACTTCCTGGGCTGGAATTTTCATTCTACCAGCTGTGTGACCCTGGGTAGATTAACCTACTTCTTTGCACCTCACTTTGTTCCTCTGTAAAATGGGCATACGTATAAACTATGTCTTGGGGCTGTTGTGAGTTTTAAATACCATAAAATGCTTATTACCTAGTAAAGGCTCAATGAATGTTACCTATTATTATTAGATATTATTATATTTGAGTCTTTTCTGTTATTGCTTTATCCTTCTAATTCCATTGCATTTTCCCTCGGACTTGGGTTTACTCATCTTAGTGGCTACCAAACTAAATATTAAAAGTAATTTCTCCATTTAATAATTCTCTGTATGAAAGTCTGTGATGTGTTAGGAGTTATTTAAAGACAAAAACATTAATGGTTTCGAGTTTTATGCTTACTTCACCTAATATATGTGCTTAATCGTCTCTTTCAGTGTTTTGCTTTTAAAGTAAACACAATAATGTCAGTATCTGTCTCTTTATTAATGAAAATGTAAATGGAATCCATACCTTTGTAGTGTTACTATATTTTAACTTATGTCAAGCTTGATATTTAAGGAGAATTTTTTAAATACAAGTAATCATTCCCTAATTTATCTGGTTTATATGTTTGTTAGGTTTTCTTAAAGTCGTGCATATCTGTAATTCTTTTTTCTAAAGCTTTATGATGCTTTAATATAGATGGTACAGCATGCATTGCATTATTTCATTTCCATTTAAATGGATTAAGTGGCATTTGATAAACCCTTCTTGATTCTTAATTGAGATGGGCAGGAGGAATAATAGAGAAATAAAAGACCTGTGACTTTACTTTTGGGTTTATTTCTTTTAGGTTTTATACTAGCGTGTTTCAGAGATGTTTTTGTTTGGCTATGTAAGGGGGCACAGGCAGCAGTATTACTACTGTATCCAGAATTTGTGCATGTTAGGAAAGACTTTTACTGTGGTGTTGCAACATGCCTAGTTTCTCTTCAAGCTTTCACTAAGCAAAGACATTCTGTGCTTACATTTGCTTCCATGCAGAGGATTGGAAAGGTGGGTGTTGTAGATATAAAATACCCATATCCCTAAGTCCTAGGATCTTCATCTGCTAGGTAATCTCCAGTTGTACACCTGATTATAGTCCATTTGCTTTTAATGTTAAATTGCCCTTTTCCAGGTTCTCTTGTTGAGGAAGTTGGAGTCTACATAACACCAGCTGTGTGTCGTGACAGAATGGAACAATAATTCAGAGATGCAGAGTATGCCTCGCCTTTGTTTCCTGAAATTGTGCATTGATTTCTTTTGTCAGTAGGATATTTCAAATGAATGAAAGCAACATTTTCTATTTTTAGTTTTTCTTTTTTTTTAGGGGTAGACTTTAAAAAGCAAATAATTCATCTGAAAATTCAAATGTTATTCAGTACATCTAATTTGCTTAAAGTAAAACACGCATATATAGTAGAAATTTTAACTGTCTTTCAATTTCATAGTTTTCAGACCCTTTCTCTTTACAGCAACTTGATTATTTAAAGTTATTTTTTTAGGCTTTTTCATTTTTAATAAAGGAAATACCTCCATTCTAACTATTGCTGCCAAGACAAGAACAGTTTTTTCACACATATTTTCAGGATTTTATCTACATGACATTTTTAAGTAGATAAAACTGAATCATGTTTATGGAGTTAATTTCTCCTTTCCTTTGGCATTGAATGTGCTCTAATTTGTCGCTTCAAAAAATTGGGGTTAGTTTTGTTTTTCTTCTGAGTAAATTCTTTGTAGAATAGACAGTTATCCAAAAATTTGTTAGTTCAGGATCTACTATGAATCAGATATTTTCTGCTAACTTGTGTGAACAAACAGATGATTGAGAATTCTTGAGAAGCATACAAAGAAATATACAGCATCATGCCTATTTCATAAATCATTCTGGAGATTTCTTAGGGTATTAACTTTAAAAGCCTGAGATATGGTTTTTCTTTTTCTGACCCGGACTGCGTTTGGGAAGGTCCCAGACTAACAAGTAAAATAGTTACTTGCTGTTTAAGAAATTTCTCTGGGAATTGTTTATTACAGTTTGGGAAGCTCATTCCACACATTAGGACTTGACTTTCCTGTGTTTTATTAGAACGCCTTACTCCTGAAGTGCTAAAATTTCTGTTTGGCCTTTCTTGCAACGAGCTACCTCCCTGGTAGTGAACAGTCCTCTGCGGCAGTCAGGTCAGCATTATCAATGGCTGGGTGTCAGCCCAAATGATGCAGCATATTTTATTTTATCATTTGTTTTGTGTGGGGCCCGAAAAAACATCATGTTTAGAGTAAGTGACAGTATGACACGTATCATGAATCAGTAGAATCTGTATAGGATAATACTGGGTATTTTACTTGTTTAGCTGACTGGACTGTTATTTATTTTTTTGCTTTTGAAAATTGATAGTAGAAATAAGGCTAAGTACCAGCTGTGCTAGGTTTTATATTCTTAGTTTCCTTCTCAGCCACTGTGAAAATGAGACGTGATCATTGAAGCTGCCTTTTCAGAGAACCCTGTTGAAAAGAGAAAGGAAGCGGGGCCAGGAGCATTTAGGTGGCAATTATGTCTTTCCCTGGGGCAATCATACATCACATTCATACACTTTTGGGTTTGGCTGCCCATTTTGTATTTTGAAACAATGGTTCCAATAATAATAAGATGCCCTGAATTTGGTGGAAAAATCCCAATTGCTTCAATCTTCCAATCCAATCCTCAGTTTAAAATCCTTTCGTACAAGTAGGAATAGGTGTGACAACAGTGTCAGACTTTTTTTTCATGCCATTGTTCAATACTTCAGCCTAAAAGCCAACAAGTCACCTCATAGTAAATTTCCTCCTCCTTCTATCCAGATTTAAAAGCTCTTGGTTGGATCCCACATTCTGGCTCTAAGAATGCTGGCAATACAAGAGGAGAGAGCGGCTCTGCCCTGAACAGCTGCCATGGAAGCCACATGGGCAGCCAGAGCAATTGCCTGTGCCATGTTTTGTGAGGCAGCCTCCCCCCTAAACATTGGTATTTTATGCTGGTGATTAAAAGAATTTGGCATTTGGGAGCAAGGTCCCGTGACCTTGTATTTTGTGTGAAGATACACAGCATTGCCTTTTTATGTTATGCCCTTAATGTACAGTCCTACCACAAAAGCTTTCTGAGAAGAGCCAATTTCAAACTGAAGAGGAAAAGATTTTATGATGCCATTTAAACTGAGAAAGGCACTTAAATGTAATGGATTAGAATGAGGTAGAAAACAGACAAGCCTATGGTAAAAGACTGATCCAAAAAGGCTGATCCTAGCCTCTGACCATGACCTCTTGCATTGGTTGAAGTTACCAGAGTTAGCAGTAGACAGTTTTTTTCAGAATCAAGATAATTGAGTGCTGTGATCTTTTCAAATGTTCCTATTGGAGATGGGTGGAATATTTTATTTAGTTTTCATGAAACTATTAAAATTGTCCATGACATGTTCAGCACACTCTTGTACTTAAAGATTTTTAAAATTGTTTTATAGGAACTTTACTGCTAGCCTACGCTTCTGAGTGTGTGAGGGAGGCATCAAATGAGACTTAATTATATGGCAAATAGCATAATCTTGAATTTCATGAAGTTATTTCTAGATAGGGTTGAATCCAATATATGACAATAAAGTTTAGCTCACCACTTCCCAACATTTAAGCTGTCTAGTTAATGGTAAGTGGATGCTTTGGGAAATAATTTCTTGCAGTAGCCTTCTGGGAGACATTCGTGTTAGTCTATCTAGGAACAAGAGTGACCCCAGACTGCCATAGTGTCACTTGTCACTGTGGAGTGATGATAGGTGCCAGTTCCTTTTGGGAAACCATCACTGGTAGGAAAACTTGCTGATGTAGTTAGACTTTCATATTTGCATTTAACAGAGCCTATGCAATAATATAATTGTCGAAAAGATCTATAATATAAACTCTGAATTAATCTAGTGTCTTGAAGAATATTTTTCTCTGGTTTTGTTCTATAGAACTTAGTTCACGGAAGTACGTACACACACACACTATCAAACCTTATTATTCACCCTTTTTTTGCCTCTCTTCTTTCTTCCTTCCTCCACTACTTACTCCACTCCTTCCCTTTTCTCTGGATTGAGTCAGAATTACCTTCAGTAGAAGATACTTTCTGTAATATTCAAGAATTTCTCTGGGGAACTTCAAGGACTATATCTGCGTTGTGGTGTAAAGACTCTGAACATAAACAAGAAAGTCTGGGTGATGGGTGTATGCAAGTGTATTAGCTGATTTCCATTTAAAGGGCTTAGAAATGTGTCATTCTGAAATGCAGGATTGAATTTTTATTGCATATTCATTTTTTTCTACACTCAGGATGAATGTAATTTTAGTAGGTGAGCAAGCAGATTGGTTACTCATTGCAAACTCTGCTGTTGCTAGAGTGTTCTGTTTTTCTCCTCCGGTGAAGCTTAGAGATGCTTATGTGCCAAGGATTCATGTTACAGTCACTAAATTGGCCAGAGCTGTGAGATAGTGGTACGGATACTTTAAAGAATTGGTATTAGCAAAGAATGAAGGTCTGCAAAGCAGTTGCTGGGGCCGGCCTGGTGGCTGAGTGGTTAAGTTTGCGCGCTCTGTTTCCGCAGCCAAGGGTTTCACTGGTTCGGATCCTGGGCACGGACATGGCACCCCTCATCAAGCCATGCTGAGGCGGAGTCCCACATAGCACAATCAGAAGGACCACAACTACGATATACAGCTATGTACTGGGGGACTTTGGGGAGAAGAAGAAGAAGAAGAAAAAGATTGGCAACAGATGTTAGCTCAGGTGCAAATCTTAAAAAAAAAAGGCAGTTACTACTGGCAGAATTTGATTAATGCTTCGTGCTAACTGGATTGTCCTTTCTTTTCCAAACATTTTCTTATGTGTTGTTTCTCATTGCATTATTACTCTATATCCATATATATCATCTTTTAAAAAGATCACTTTTCTCACATGTTAATGTCCCTTCTGTCTGCATACATATGTCCCTATTTTCCTAAAATAGTTGTGTAGGCTATTTCGGCAAAGCATGTTTTCCCTTAAAGAAAAATATGAAAGTCCTTTTCCTTTTCCCTTAAACTGCATGCCTATGCCTGTGGTAGGCAGAATAATGGCCTCCAAAGATGTCCATGTCCTAATCTCTGGGACCTGTGGATATGTTACCATGAATGGCAATGGGAAATTAAGATATTAGATGGAATTAAGGTTACTAATGAATTGACTTTAAAATACAGAGAGTATCCTCAAGTATCTAGGTGGGCCCAGTATAATCACACGAATTCTTAAATGTGGATGAGGGAGGCAGAAGAAGAAGTCAGAGTGATGCGATGTGAGAACTCAACCTGCTGTTGCTTGCTTTGAAGGTAGAGGAAGAGGGCCATGAGCCAAGGAATGTGGGTGGCCATATGTAGCCTTTCAGAAATATTCTTGGATAATAAATGCGTGTATATATTTTCTCTTAATTTTATTTTACACAAATGGGATCTTTTTTATCCATACTTTTATATTCCTTGAGTTATTGCTTTTTTAACCAAGTATTGAAAAAAGATGTAGAGACTATTATTTAGATTGATTGCATTCTTTGTAAAAAACAGCTTTGTAGTATTCCTTTATATGACTGTACCACAATTTATTTAGATAGTCCTCTACTGGTGGACTATTAGGTTATTTTCAGGATTGACTATTATAAATTGTCTTAATCTGTTTGGGCTGCTATAACAAAATACCGTAGACTGGGTGGCTTATAAACAATAGAAATTTATTTCTTGAAGTTCTGGAGGCTGGGAAGTCCAAGATCAAGGCACTAGCACGGTCAGGTTCTGGGGAGAACCCACTTTCTGGTTCATAGATGCCATCTTTTTGCTGTATTCTCACATGACAGAAGGGCAAGGGAACTCTTTGGAATCTCTTTCAAAAGGACGCTAATCCCATTCATGAAGTCTCTGCCCTCATGACCTAATCACCTCCCAAAGGCTCCACCTTCAAATACCATCACCTTAGGGTTTGGGACTCAACATATGAATTTTGGGGGAGACACAGGCATTCAGTCTAGGGCACAGTCTTTGTGAATGTGCACAAGTATATTTGCAGCCTAAATTCCTAAAAGTGGTGTAGATAGATAGTTCATGAATTTAAAATTTTGATGCTTATTGCCAAATTACTCTCCAAAGAAGCCATCCAAAGTATACTGTTTTTATAGCCTCTGTCTGGGCTAGATTGTACCTTGATTTTTAGTCACAGTGAAATGGAAAGTGCAAGACACTAAGAGACCAAGTGTCACTCTCTTTATTCCCTATTAAATACAATGCCACACATTGTTTCCTGATTGCCAGGCTTCAGTTAGACAGATGATGTGGGTTGGAGAGCCAGTGTGGTTCCTTTGGCAGTGATGAGAGTGGGACGGCAGTGGGAGTGCCCTCTCCTGCAGCCTAGTTCTTGTGGGATGACTGTGCAACTCTAACAGAGGGGAGGAAGGGTGATGTGACATCCAATCTTGTCTTTTCCCTTATTTGGTATACTGAGGGACATAGAAACACAACATTTCAATTTTTCAATGACAGATAAGATGTTTGTCTCATGAGGGAAAATCATGTAGCACTTTCAGGGGCCATAGTCATGGGGTATAGGACATTTTCCCCCAGGAGTCTTCCTTAAGACATCATCTATAATAATGTGTGAGAAGATACCTGCTCACCTCACTTTCTCCTATACTGTGTCTGAACAGACCGTAAAAAGTGACAATTCTACCATTTCCCAGCTCTGTGATATTAGGAAGATTACATAGTTTTCTTACTTATAAAATGAGGATGATTGTACATAGGAAGCACGATAATTTTTTGCAATTATTGTTACTATTAATCTTTGTCAACCTGATGGATGAAAGTGAATTTCATTTAACTGTGTTTCTTTAATTATGAATGAGGTTGAACATTGTTAAATATGTATAAAAATTAGTTTTTAAATTAATGTATAAGTGCTTATTTTATATTAAGAAGGTTAATCTTTTTTCTGCTGTATATTTTACAAATAATTTTTTCCAGTTTGTCATTTGTCTTGATTTCTGGCATTCTTCTCTCATAGAGATATTTTTAATATTGATATAGTCAGATTTATAAATTTTTTTTTTGTTTATGGCTTTTGTTTTGTGTCTTGCCCACAAAGCCCTTCCCTTCTCCAACATTAAACAGTTATTAAAACATCCCATATTTTCTTCTAGGACTTTTATGTTTTTCTTCTTTACTTTTGAATCTTTGATCCACTGATGGATTTTTTTCTCTTTTCAGGGAAAAATGCATACAATTAAATATTAAAATGTGATTTGGCATAACCTATAGGGCTTTTATGTTAAGTGTATTGTATATTTTAGCATAGTGGTACCACTCAGTATATATTCTCTCATGAATGACAGTAATTAGTAAATAATTCTTTTATACTTTTGAAATTTTCAATATAACTATTTAGGGGTGGGATAAGTAATGTTTTGAACCATCATTGCAACACACAAAAAAATTAACCTGTTTTGGAATTATCGTAGTAATCCATAAGGAATTAGACATTCAAGAATGATTTATTATGGAAGCTTGCTATAAGAATCAGTCTTTGGAACAACTTGCTGTTACACAGCTCTGCTTTCTCATGTCTGATTACAGCAATTTGGGGGACAAAAATGTATTCAGTCTTAGTAATATTTTGTTTTGACTTAAGATTCCCAGCAGGGAAATAAAGATGAATTATTTATGCTTTATAGTCTTAGAGTTGTTGTTGGAAATTGGTGTTGATAAAAATAGTGACTAATGAAGCAAGCATTGGTATGTATTGCTGGGGTGTCTGAGACTATTCCTTTTCAGTTTTTTCATTGTGGCCTAACAAAATTGTGTTCTTCTTGAAGGAGTCATATGTTTGAGACCAATTAAATTTTTAGGTCAAGAAATATTTTGGTTTTTTTCCCCGGTAATTTTATTGAGATCATAATGGTTTATAACATTGTGTAATTTTGGGTGTACATTATTATTTATCAGTTTCTGAATAGACTTCATCAGGCTTTCCACCAGAGTCTAATTTTTGTCCGTCACCTATACATATGTGCCCCTTTACCCCTTTCACCCACCTCCCAACCCCCTCCCCTTTGGTAACCACTAATCTGTTCTCTTTATCCATATATTTGTTGTCTGCCACATATGAGTGAAATCATACTGTTTTTGTCTTTCTCTGTTTGGCTTATTTCACTTAACATCATATCCTCAAGGTCCACCCATGTTGTTGCAAATGGGATGATTTTGTCATTTTTTTATGGCTGAGTAGTATTCCATTATATATATATATATACCACATCTTCTTTATCCATTCATCCACTGAGGGGCAGTTGAGTTGCTTCCACATCTTGGCTATTGTGAATAATGCCGCAGTGAACATAGGGGTGCATAAGTCTCTTTGGATCGTTGATTTCAAGTTCTCTGGATAAATACCCAGTAGTGGGATAGCTGGATCATATGGTAGTTCTATTTTTAATTTTTTGAGAAATCTCCATACTGTTTTCCAGAGTGGCTGCTCCAGTTTGCATTCCCAGCAGCAGTGGATGAGGGTTCCTTTTTCTCCACATCCTCTCCAACATTTGTTGTTTTTTATTGTCTTGGTAATTATAGCCATTCTGACCAGTAACGTGATATCTCATTTTAGTTTTGATTTGCATTTCCCTAATAATTAGTGATGTTGAACATTGTTTCCCGTGTCTGTTGGCCATCTGTATATCGTCTTTGGAAAAATGTCTGTTCATATCCTCTGCCCATTTTTTGATCGGGAATTTTTTTTTTTATTGAGTTGTATGAGTTCTTTATATATTTTGGAAATCAGCCCCTTGTTGGATAAATTATTTGCAATTCTTTTCTCCCAGTTGGTTGGTTGTCTTTCCATTTTGTTCATGGTTTCCTTTGCTTTGCAGCAGCTTTTTAGACTGATGTAGTCCCATTTGTTAACTTTTCTTTTGTTTCCCTTGCCCAAGTAGACATGGTGTTTGAAAAGATGCTGCTAAAACCAGTGTCAAATAGTGTACTGCCTCTATTTTCTTCTAGGAGTTTTATGGTTTCAGGGCTTACCTTCAGGTCTTTAATCCATTTTGAGTTAATTTTTGTGTATGGTGCAAGATAATGGTGTAGTTTCATTCTCTTGCACGTGGCTCTCCAGTAAGAAATATTTTCTTGATTAAAGATATATTAACTTCCGTGATAACTGCCTCTGTATTCCCAGGTCAACAGGATCTCTCAGAGGAGGCCAGGGAGTTTCCTGTGTTTAATTGCCTTTAGCCAATGAAGGCTTCTCGTGAGTGGGGTCTAAAGGGAGCGTGACCTCACCTCCCAAGATGAGGAAGTGATTGTCTACACCATCGTAATACATAAATGTTGCTATTTATTAAAGTCCCTCAGAATATTTCATAAATGTTATTTGAGTTTGTCAGATTTTATTATTAATGCTATTATTTTTTAAGTCCAAACTTGCAAAATAGCACCGCCACACCCCTTGTGAGATAGCAAATATTATTCCCATTCATAGTTGCAGAGATTCCAGTTGAGTGAGTATTAGTGCCTACTCTGCCTGAGGGTGAAGGTGCCAGTCTGCGTTTTTTAATTTTCTAGCCAGCTTTTCTTAATTACATTTACATTTCTCAGGGTCTGCATTTCTCAGGGCCAAAGAGGTTTTGAGGGGCCGGCCTGGTGGCATAGTGGTTAAGTTCGCATGCTCTGCCTTGGTGGCCCGGGGTTCATGGGTTTGATCCTGGGCACAGACTTACACACTGCTCATCAAACCATACTGTGGTGATGTCCCACATACAAAGTAGAGGAGGATTGGCACAGATGTTAACTCAGTGACAATCTTCCTCAAGCAAAAAGAGGATGATTGGCCCTGAGCGAACATCTTTTGCCAACTTCCTCACCAAAAAAATAAAATTAAATTAAAAAGAGGTTTTGAAAGGGTAATAGAAAAACCACACTCTTATCGGTGATGGCAGCAACTCTGAAGAAAGTACTTTATAATACTGTACCTCTGGACCACACCTGCCTCTTGTTTATTTATTTATTTTTCAGCATATTTTGTTCTTTCAGAGTACACAGCCCATGGATGGATGCTTAATGCCCATGGTTCCCCTGTCCTTCTCTCTCAGATGTCTTCTTTCCTTGTCTTCATAAAGAAAGGAAAGGGGATTGTTGTAGGTTCAATTTACGTATCTGATAGAATGTTTTATTTTAGGGGAAGGGATAAGCAGGCATGAGGGAGGTGGAAGAAAGGGAAAGAGGGAGAGAGGAGCCTTATCTTTCTAACAAGACAAATTGGATAACATCACTCATTTGCTTAAAAACCTGATAAACCCAGTACCATTTGAGAGCTTGACATGTACCAGGCACTATTTAGGTACTTTGTGTTCCTAATTCATTTGCTCTCTAAGATAGGTTTATCATTCCATTTCACACAACAGGAAATGAATTCAGAGAAGTTTTAAAGAAGCTTGTCTAAGGTCACACAGTGTCAGAGCCAAGAATCAAATCCAGAGCTCTGTGGCTACAATTAATGTTTATTCATCTGTTTCTTGCATCTCTAAATACTGTTTGTATGCAGACATCTCCCAAATTTTTACCTCTGGGCCTCTAGACCTAGTCTGGACCTCTCTAGTCTAGACCTGTAGTCTAGTCTAGACCTCTCCTCTGAACTCCAGAGCTGTTCATCTAGTGGCCTAGTCAGCATCTCCACTTGGATGGCCCTTGAATACGTCAAACTCAATATATCCGCAAACACCTGATTTCTAGTGCCTCCTACACCTGCTGCTCACCCATTTATTTCCTTCTCAGATCTGACTGCTCCATCCTTCCAGTTGCTTGGGGCAAAAATTCCTTGAAGTTATCCATGACCCCTTTATTTCTTATCCTTCACGTGCACTCTGTCAAGAAATCTTATTGGCTTTACCGTCAGAATTTTTGACACCATTTTCCACCTAGATTACTGCAAAGGTCTCCTGACTGGTAAGCCTGCTTTCACCCTTGCTTCGCAAGTGTGTTCTAGAGAGAGCCCTTTCACACTACAGGCAGTCTTCTCTTCTGATCAAACCCTCCAGTAGTTTTCCTTCACTCTCAGAGTTAAAGCTTTATAGGATCTGGCCCTGTTACCTCTCTTATCTGATCTTCTGTTACAGTCCCCTTTGCTGACCTATTCTAGCCACACAGGCCTTCTCGCGATTCCTTTAACATACCAGGAACACAGCTGCCTTAGGGTTTTTCTACTTCATCTTCCTTCTTCCTGGAATGCTCTCCCTCCAGATATCTGCATGGCTCAATCTTTCATTTCCTCAAGGCTTAGAGCAAATGGTACCTTCTCAGTGAGGCCTACCCTGACTACTTCACTTGCTGGCACTCCCCATTTCCTTTAACCTGTTTAAATTTCCTCTATTGCACTTATCATCTTCTAATAGATTATATTACTTATTTATTAATGCATATTATCTATATCCCCCACTTTCTGCTCTCCCACCCCCAACTGAAAGCTCCATGAAGACAGGAATTTTTTTCTTTTTTTGTCTGCTTGGTTCATTTTATATGCCTAGCAATTATGTCAAGTCCTTGCACATTGCTGGTGATCAATAAAATTTGTGGAATGAATACATTTATTTACAAACATGTATCAAGCTCTGTGCTAAGAGTAAGGAATACAAGGGCCTTCCCTGGCTCTCAAGTTTCCATCGATTCCACTCTTTTAGGATTTCTACCTTTCGGTTAAAGGGAAGTCAAGTCCGAGAGTGGTTGTAACTTCCAGTGGTGAAAGGAACCAGCGTGTGTTCAGCAGTTGCTTCGTATCAGATGTTTCATATAGATAGATGGAAGGCGTTCATTTATACCTTACAACAACCCCATGAGGGATATATTATCTGTGTTTTGCAGGGAGCTGTGCTTCAGGCATATTACACACTCTGCTAAAAACCAGCTGCCGCATAAGTGGCATGAGAAAGAGTCCAACCCATGTCTGTGAATCTGTGCTTTTCCCACTCTGCCTCTCTAACAGCTCCTCATCACCTGTGGGGTGTGCCCCGTTTCCTAAGTATGGCACGTAAGACCCTTTCCATCTGCATTCAGCCTGTCTGGCGAGGCTTAGTTTTTCTCCCTCCTCTGAGGCACTGACAACTCAGCATCTCTTTAAAGTCTTGCTTTTTACCTAATAGGCTATATGCTCATAGTTTCACACCTCTACAAAGTGTTTTTCCACTAACTGAAATGCTTTTTCTTCCTTTTTATGTCTGGGGAATCGATGCTTGTTTTTGAAATCCCAGCTCATGTATTACTTCTTCTATAAAATCCTTTTAGCTTCTCTCGGGGAAGTGGTTGGTCACTGCACGCTGCTTCCCAGAATGCTACCTGTCATATGGTAATTACTGAACCTTTCCACTAGGTTCTAGTTAGTCCCCCAGGAATGAGGCTTTCTGCTATTCTTCTTTGTTTTACGAGTGCCTAGGACAGGGCCTAGAATGTGCCATATACTAAGTAAATGTTTCCTTAGTCACTTAATGGTGATATGAGCTCTAATGGGTAATGGAAACACCTAGGCATTTTGAATTTAAAAATGGAAGAATGGCAGTTAGAATTGGAGAAAAGCCTAGAAGACACCTCAGAAATACTTGGTGGATGAAGCATTCATTCATTTATTCAGTGCTATAGGTTAATTATTAAGTGCATGGACTTAATGAGTTCAACACCCAGCCCTGCCACTTTCTTCAGGCTTACCGTTGCCAAATTACTTATCTCTGAAACTCCAGCTGATGTGTGAAATGGGAGATAATGTTAGTGCCTACCTACTAGTGTTGCTGGGAGGATTGAATGACAGTGCATATAAAGGGACTGTCATATATTAAACACTAAACAAATAAGCATAATTACAACAAAATTTTCTGGGGTAGTTAATATTTGTACTACATGATGTTAGATTTAAATTGCATTGAGTAGATTGAACAAAATACTAAACTGACATAGGTCATTTAACAAAAAGCAAGCCACCTGTTTTTTGTGTTACTTTGTGGGTTCATCCTTCAGAATTATTTCTGACACTCATTTTTTTTTCTACATAGAGCCCTCGTTGAAGTGAGAAGTTGAATATTACAAACATTTAAATAAAGAGGGTTTAGAAATAATCGTTACTGCAAGGGAAAAAATTGGAACCTGAGAGTTGTGTGTTTCATCACAACAATTTAATTAAAGGCATGTGACAATCTTAGTGTTGTTTATGAGGTGAGTTAGGGAGAGGTTTTACCAAGTAGAGCATTTGATTGCCAGAACTGAAGCTCGCCCTCTGTGTGGTGAGCCCTGTGATATGGTGTACATATGGTCGTATGGTAGAATTATATTTAAAGGATCTTCTATGAAAATTTTAAAACCATGCAAATGTGCATGTTCAGCTGCAATATGTTTTTACATTGATTTAGTGTCTGGCACTTTATACTCCGTGCATTATCAGAAAACTTCCTAGACTGGCAATAATTAAAGCATTGAGGGGGCTGGCCCTGTGGTGTAGTGGTTAAGTTCGGCATGCTCTGCTTTGGGCAGTCCAGGTTTGTGGGTTTGGATCCCAGGTGCTGACCTACACCACTCATCAAGCCATGCTGTGGTGGCAACCCACATACAAAAAATAGAGCAAGATTGGCGCAAGTGTTAGCTCAGGGCTAATCTTCCTCAAGCAAAGAAAAAAACCGAGGAAGACTGGCAGCAGATGTTAGCTCAGGGCTAATCTTCCTCAGCAAAAATAAATAAATAAATAAATAAATAAAGGATTTGGATTAAATAGATGTAATGTGAAGTCTGTGACATCTGAGAATAGGTTAGCCAGCTTAATACCAGGTGTTTGGAGGCTGGGGATGTTTTTCATGGTTAGAAGTCTCCCTGCCAAATTTTTATTCCAGAAATTGACTTGAGAGGGCATGCTGATAAAACAAATGCAGAAGTAAACAAGCCGACTTAAGAAATTGGCCTGGAAGTCAGGGATTTACTTTCCCTGTTCTGCTCTAATATAGTTGTAGAAATACCACAAATTACAGATGAAACAAAGTATTCTTCAATTCATTAAAACGTCTTGTGTTTAGCTGCTAGAGATACAACAGTGAACAAGATGGAAATGGCCCCTGCCCTCATGGAGCTTATTGTTTGATAGATAAAGCAGACATCAAATACATCCTATTTCCGTATTTACCAAACTGAGTGCAGAGGTCAAGAATAATCGGGCTCTTACTATAGATAAGGTGGTCAGAGAAAGCCTTTCTGAAGACTTGAGAGTTAAGGTGCAGGATTCTGGGAAGTCAGCCTTGTGAAGGAAGAGTGTTTCAGGCAGGGGCTCAGCATGTGCAAAGGCTCTGGTAGGGGAAAGAGCTTGGGTCTTGCCATTTCAGAAAAGAGAGCAGTGTGGCTGTGATGGTGGAGCAGGAGTGGAAGCAGGAGGCCAATTAGGTGGCTGTTGTGTAAGATGAGAGGTGATGGTAGTGTGGTTCAGGGAGGCTGGGGTGGAGAGAGAGAGAGAGAGAGAGGGAGAAGATGTCTTCAGGATGTATTTAGAGGGTAGAACTAGTGGGGCTTGTTGGGTTGGGTGTGGCGAGTGAGGTAGATGCAGAAATCAAGGATGACTCCCGACCTTCTAGCTTGAGGAACTAAATGGATGGGAGTGCCATTAACTGACATAGGAAATTATCTGAAGGAAATAGAGAAGGACACACAACAAAGGCCAAGGGAAAGAGTCTAGCCACCCACATGTTTTTGTTCCCATTCTCTTGCTTTTTACCAAAATAAAAGCTTTTCATCTGCTGCAGACTCTTTGAACACAGTGCAGTCTCTGTGTCATCAATAATTTATGCAGTATTCTCAAGTAAAAGCGTTAGTGTCTAAGGCCTTGTGATTCTGATCTAGTTTCCCAGAATATTTCACAGGGCAGATATGAAAGCAAAGATTTAAAAACAAAAAAATGCCACCATTTATTAGTATGGTGCAATTTAAAGGGCCATAATTAAATTTTACCCAGGGTCACTCTCCTTTTTGTAGGTGTGTAATTTAACTGTAAAGGTTATCGTTCTTCTAGGACCTGTTATACTAACACCTGCACCCTATTTATAGCAAATGAAACAGGTTAATTGGTATGTTTCGCTTTCTGCTGATTTTCTTTTCTGTATATACCACCAGAAAGGTTTTTGAAGGTATAGCTTTGTAATCTTCCATCTGACATTGGCAGTTAATTTTTCAGGGAAGTAATTATTCTCATCCGTTCCTATTCTTTTAATAATGAATAACTTTTCTTGTTATAAGTAAAATATCTTCATTGTAGATAATTTGGAAAGTACAGAAAGTTATACGGTTACCTGTAATCCCAATACTGAGAAGCAATAATTTTTCTAGTCTTTTTAATCTATTTAGTGTGATGCTTCACAGTCTGTGTGCAATGTTCTATCCTCCATTTTTTTGACTTAACATTCTGTTGTGACTCTTTTCTATATCTTATTTACTATTATTCAAAGACGACATTTTAAATGGCTGTATACTCTTCTGTGGCATGGAGCATTTAATCATTTTCCTGTTGAGCATTTACGTTATTTTCTGTTCTTTGCAGAGAAATTTTAAATGCAGGAAAAAGTCAGACAATTTTTCCAGAACACAGTGTTTTAACAAAAGAAACAATCTTCTTCTCAAACCAAAATAATTTGTAAAAGCCGCTATCTTTTCCAGGCAGCCTTAGAAGAATGATTGGGGCGTCTGAACAATAGCAGAAAAAGCCCTAGTCTGTTGGGCTCTCGGCTCTTGCAGTGCTTGTCTGTGCCCTGGAAGATACGAGAAGTAAAGGTAGATTCTCTCGGCTAAGCTCCTCACACTATTCCTCACTGGGATCTTCGCCCTGGTCCTTTGAAGCCTCTCTGTATTTCCATTTGTAGCTGCCACCTCCGGATCTTGCCTTGCAGCACCAGCTGGAACTGGGGAGTGATATGCACAGCCCTCTTACCACAGTTTTGGGCTGCCAAATTTGCTTCGCCCTCAACTCAGCCCTCCTCTTGGCAGTCCCTCGTGTCTCAGCAGGTCACCTCCTTCTAGCCATCCATCCACTCTGCAACCGTTTATTGAGCACCCAGTTCCAGGAAGGACTAGATATTGAGGACACAATGGTAGGACAGATCAGCTGCCCTCATAGTGTATGCTTGGTGGGAAGTAACTAAACAGGGGAGTACAGATTGTTAGGTGTAATATGGGAGAGTGATGTACCAAAACAGTGTTCCAGATAGTTCTGACCTTAGCTAACTTTCCCCTCACACTGAGCGCTATCTACATATTGTATTTTAAAACCTGTGTACACATCCCTTTAGGATGAGTGACATCTGTTAAAACTAGAAAATGAGACAAAAGAACACAGTAAAGTGGAGGCATTGCTTGTAATGCTGTGTCTCTCTGCTGGCTTTTTGCATTTTTGGAATTGTGCTCGATCCTCAGGTGCTGCAGTGCAAGTCTGTTATAGCGCTTCGAAGTCCAGGAACTATTCTTCATGTGTCTGACAGGATGCATGTCTCTTGTTAAAGGTGGAGGAGGGTAGAGCTGTGTTTGTAGTCTGCCTAGAAGGTGACATTTATTCTTGGTGTGTTTCCCTCATCTTCTTAAAAGGACACCAAGAACACAGAGTATAAGTGAACTTTGCCTTTGTCTGGTCATTCCTTTATGACACTCAGTCTGTGCTATAAATGTGCTGTGCTTGAGGGCAGGGAACCTTGTTGTACTTTTTGGTTTGGTTTGACTTATTTGGTAATTTGGCAAATATGTTTTCGTGGGTGAGGAACAAAATGGTTTCACCTGCTAAGTTCTATGTGAGCATTTTCCTGGCACATTAATTATTTTTTTAAAACAACCAGTATTTCTGATGCCTGCAACTGCTGTGAAATTCTCTGCTGGCCGTATCAGGGAAATGCAGCAGACAATTAAATTTGGATTTTAGCAATATATCCACCTCATGATATTCCTTTGCAAAGATGAAGAACTATCCACTAGATACAAGGAAAAGCAGATGAATTAGGAATGTTAGGTATTTTATTTAGTGATGATGTGGAACAAGGTACCCTAGACACGCACTTATTGGTCCTGAGTTGACATTTTTACCCTTCCTCTTATTAGTCATATGGCCTTGAACAGTTTAATAGTAGTAATCATAATTATATATAATAGTGGTTGACATTTACCCAGTAATTGCTCAATTACTAAAAAGTAATTCACTATATCAACGGGGAAATTTGATTGATTTAATCCTCTGTGAGATGTTGGTACTGTTATTATTTCCCAATTTGTATGTGAAGAAGCTGAAGTGTAGAGACAGTGAGTAAAGAACCCCAGATCGTGCGGCTCGCCGTTGCAGGATCTGGAATTCGCTCTCAGATCATTTTGACTAAGCAGTCCATGCGCCAACCACTATGCTGTGCCTAAGCTACTGAAGTCCCAATTTGATCAGTGGAGTAGTGGGAACTTATTTATCTGATAAAATAGCAGGTTCTGTTGCTGTTCATATTACGGTAAATTCTAAGTCTCCGCCTTTCTGGTACTCTTCCTTCTTTCTGTTCAAATTGGCAGTCGAACTTTTTCTTTCATCTTAACGAGCCAGGTGAGATGGGGATGTTGATTTGTGCCAGGTGAACAAAGTTTCAGTGCATTACTGAAGAGTCTATTTTTTGCTCAGAGTTGTGAGAGTCATATGAGATTAAATGAGATAAAATAGAAGAAAGTGTAAATTGGAAAGAGCTTTGCACATATAAGAAATTCTTTTACAACAGAGTCACTCTGGGGGAGGATTCTGGTGGTATTTGCAGGGTTCTAACTTTGATCCGGCCCTTTTGAACATAGTGTCAGTATCTGGGATGAAGAAAATAGAGGGGATGCTTATCATCCACTTGTGGATGATCTAAAGCAGTAGATTTAGTTTTCATTGATTCTTATATTTTATTTTCTCTAATGATTTGAAAGGTAGACTATTTAAAATATAATTATTTTTAATATATATAAATATAAATAAAATATAAAATAAAATATAATTATATTTAAAATATAATTATTTTAAATTGTGGCCAATTTAAGGCGTTTCATAAACATGTTTACAGCTGTATTTCACTAATTTGTCTCGTTATACTTATGTATTCATTTATTCTTTTTTTATTGACATGTATTTGACATAACATTGTATTAGTTATAGATGTACAGCATAATGATTTGTATATATGTACATTTATTCTTAATATCTCTGAAAGTGCCTTTCTTATGCCCTTAAATATGAATGATTGCTGGCCCAGGATAAAACTAAAAATAAAATTTTAAATTTGTTAGGCCAGGGACTGTTTCTTCTACTTCTTTTTGATATAGTGTCCAATGTTATGTTTTGGATATTATCGATGCTCTTTCCATAGTGTTTAATTGATATGAATTTTTTAAAAATTAAGAAATGAGCCTTAGAGAGTTGTAAGATATTTGTTTACATGGTTTGAGTAAGGGCTTCTCCTAATAGGAGATTTGTTTGTTGAGTTATGTGCTAAAGTGTCTATTCAAATGCCTAAACCTAGCAAATAATAGCCCAATTGAAGACCTCTAACATCAACTAGTTATTATGTTATTTTAAACCCATATTAAATCATCAATTTAAATATAGGACAAGGGACTTCTTTGTTGGGACTTATTTTTCCTCTTAACAGAATCCTTTTGAAAAAAGACAGTGATGTAGTAAAAAGAGTAGGGAAACCTGAGTTTTGTCCCTATTTGGTATCTGAACATGGGCCTGTAACTTAGCTTGTTGGGACCAACCATATGTACTATGAAGTAAGAGGGTTAAGAGTCAAGATGCCTTCTGATTCTTTTTCAAGTCCTGTTACCATCTGTAGAGTCTGGTGGCTACAGTGATCCTTTCAAAGCAGGATGTTTTGCAGAACCATAATTGCTTTGAGGCAGTGCTCCTGGCTCCTCTCACTTAGGATAACAGCTGTTGTGTGTGGGCCGCAGATTTCAGGATTTATGTAAGCTGTCATTAGAAAGCAAGCTCATTTTTCATAAATTTTTATTTTTTAAATTCTTTATCGTTGTATTTGCAAGTGGGTGTCAAGAGTATCAAGAATATTGACTAACTTGTGTGAGTGGGTGGTTGGAAACATGTCTGCTTTTGCTTTTTGAGAATAGATTATTCTTTAGCCAGTCAGGTTATCTATGTAAATAAGACAGGGAAATCAGTAACATATTTTCTTTTCATTTTTTTTCTTATTGAGGTCATAATAGTTTATAACATTGTGAAATTTCAGTTGTACATTATTATTTGTTAGTCATCATATAAATGTGCCCCTTCACCCCTTGTGCTCCCTGCAAACCTCTTCCCCCCGGGTAACAACTAAACTGTTCTCTTTGTCCGTCTGTTTATCTATCTTCCACATATGAGTGAAATCATACACTATTTGTCTTTCTCTATCTGGCTTATTTCGCTTAACATAATACCCTCAAGGTCCATCTATGTTGTTGCGAATTGGACGATTTTGTCCTTTTTTATGGCTGAGTAGTATTCCATTGTATATATATATATATACCACATCTTCTTCATCCAGTTATCAGTTCATGGGCACTTGGGTTGCTTCCACATCTTGGCTATTGTGAATAATGCTGCAGTGAACATAGGGGTGCATGAGGCTCTTTGAATTGTTGATTTCAAGTTCTTTGGATAAATGCCCAGAAGTGGGATACCTAGGTCATACAGTATTTCCAGTTTTAATGTTTTGAGAAATCTCCATACTGTTTTCCAGAATGGGTGCACCAGTTTACATTCCCACGAGCAGTGTATGAGGGTTCCCTTTTCTCCACATCCTCTTCAACATTTGTTACTTTTTGTCTTGGTAATTATAGCCATTCTGACAGGTGTAAAGTGATATCTCATTGTAGTTTTGATTTCCATTTCCCTAATAATTAGTGAGGTTGAACATCTTTTCATGTGCTTCTTGGCCAGTTGTATATCTTCTTTGGAAAAATATCTGTTCATATCCTCTGGCTGCGTTTTGATTGGGTTGTTTGCTTTCTTGTTGTTCAGTTGTATGAATTCTTTATATATTATGGAGGGTAACCCCTTTCCAGATATATGATTTGCAAATATTTTCTCCCAGTTGATGGGTTGTCTGTTCATTTTCATCCTGGTTTCCCTTGCCTTCCAGAAGCTCTTTAGTCTGATAAGTCCTACTTGTTTATTTTGTCTTGTTTCCCTCGTCTGAGTAGACATGATATTCTAAAAATTTAAATCCTTTGAAGACTGATGTCAAAGAGTGTAATGTGTATATTTTTTTCTAGAAGTTTTATGGTTTCAGGTCTTACCTTCAACTCTTTGATCCATTTTGAGTTTATTTTTGTGCATGGTGAAAGATAATGGTTCAGTTTTATTCTTTTGCATGTGGCTGTCCAGTTTTCCCAACACCATTTATTGAAGAGACTTTCTTTTTTCCATTGTATGTTCTCAGCTCTTTTGTTGAAGATTGGCTGTCTGTAGATGAGTGGTTTTATTTCTGGGCTTTCAATTCTGTTCCATTGATCTGTGCACCTGTCTTTGTACCAGTACTATGCTGTTTTGATCACTATAGCTTTGTAGTACGTTTTGAAGTCAGGGATTGTGATGCCTCCAGCTTTGTTCTTTTTTCTCAAGATTGCTTTAGCTATTTGGGGTCTTTTGTTGCCCCATATGAATTTTAGGATTCTTTGTTCTATTTCTGTGAAAAATGTCATTGGGATTCTGATTGGGATTGTACTGAGTCTGTAGATTGCTTTAGGTAGTGTGGATATTTTAACAGTGTTTATTCTTCTAATCCATGTGCATCGAATATCTTTCCATTTCTTTATGTCATCATCGATTTCTTTCTGTAATGTCTTATAGTTTCCATTGTATAGGTCTTTCACCTCCTTGGTTAAATTTATTCCTAGATATTGTATTCTTTTTTGTTGCAGTTGTAAATGGGATTGTATTCTTGAGTTCTCTTTCTGTTATTTCGTTATTGGAATATAGAAATGCAACTGATTTTTGTAAGTTGATTTTGTACCCTGCAAATTTACTGTCTTGTTGATTATTTCTAATAGTTTTCTGATGGGTTCTTTAGGGTTTTCTATATATAAAATCATGTCATCTGCAAACAGTGAGAGTTTCCTTCTTCCTTGCTTATTTGGATTCTGTTTATTTCTTCTTCTTGCCTAATTGCTCTGGCCAAAACCTCCAGTACTATGTTGAATGAGAGTTGTGAGAGTGGGCACACTTGTCTTGTTTCTGTTCTCAGAAGGATGGCTTTCAGTTTTTCCCCATTGAGCATAATGTTAGCTGTGGGTTTGTCTTGTATGGCCTTTGATATGTTAAGGTACTTTTCTTCTATATCCATTTTATTGAGAGTTTTTATCATAAAAGGATGTTGGATCTTATCACATGCTTTCTCTGCATCTATTGAGATTGTCATGTGGTTTTTATTCTCAGTTTTGTTAATGTGGCGTATCACATTGATTAATTTGCAGATGTTGAACTATCTCTGCATCCCTGGTATAAATCCCACTTGATCATGGTGTATGATCTTTTTAATGTATTACTGTATTCGGGTTGCCATTCCGGTTGCCGATATTTTGTTAAGGATTTTTGCCTCTATGTTCTTCAGTGATATTGGCCTGTAATTTTCCTTCTTTGTGTTGTTCTTGTCTAGCTTTGGTATCAGAGTGATGTTGGCCTCATAGAGTGTGTTAGGAAGTATTCCGTCTTCCTTAATTTTTTTGAGTAGCTTGAGAAGGATAGGTAATATATCTTCTTTGAAGGTTGGTAGAATTCTCAAGAGAAGCTATCTGGTCCTGGACTTTTATTTTTGGGGAGGTTTTTGATTACTGTTTCTATCTCTTTAGTTGTGATTGGTCTATTCAGATTCTCTATTTCTTCTTGATTCAGTTTTGGGAGGTGTAAGAGTCTAAGGATTTATCCATTTCTTTTAGATTGTCCAGTTTGTTGGCATATAGTTTTTCATAGTATTCTCTTATAATCTGTTGTATTTCTGTGGTATCTGTTGTAATTTCTCCTCTTTTATTTCTAATTTTATTTATTTGAGACTTCTCTCTTTTTATCTTGGTCTGGCTAAGGGTTTGTCAATTTTGTTTATCTTCTCAAAGAAGCAGCTCTTTGTTTCATTGATCCTTTCTATTGCCTTTTTTGTTTCAATTTCATTTATTTCTGCTCTAATTTTTATTATTTCTCTCCTCCTGAGTTCGGGCTTTCTTTTTTCTTCTTTTTCTAATTCTGTTAGATGTAGTTTAAGATTGCTTATTTGAGATTTTTCTTGTTTGTTGAGGTGGGCCTGTATTGCTATGAATTTCCCTCTTAGGACTGCTTTTGCTGAATCCCATTTGAGTTAGTATGGTGTGTTTTCATTTTCATTTGTCTCCAGATATTTTTTGATTTCTCTTTTAATTTCTTCAGTGATCCATTGGTTGTTCAGTAGCATGTTGTTTAGTCTCCACATCTTTGTCCCTTTTCCAGCTTTTTTTCTTCTAGTTGATTTTTAGTTTCGTAGCATTATGGTAGCAACAGATACTTGATATGATTCCATTCTTCTTAAATTTATTGAGGCTTGCCTTGTCCCCAACATATGGTTTATCCTTGAGAATGTTCCATATGCACTTGAGAAGAATGTATATTCTACTGTTTTTGGATGGAATGTTCTATATCTATATCTATCTATCTATCTATATATATCTATAAAGTCCATCTGGTCTGGTTTTTTGTTTAATTCCACTATCTCCTTGTTGACTTTTTGTCTGGATGATCTATCCATTGATGTAAGTGGGGTGTTGAGGTCCCCTCCTATTATGTGTTGTTGTTAATATATCCTTTTAGGTTTGTAAATAGTTGCTTTATGTACTTTGGTGCTCCTGTGTTGGGTGCATAAATATTTATAAGTGTTATGTCTTCTTGGTGGAGTGTCCTTTTTATCATTGTATACTGCCCCTCTTTGTATCTCTTTACTTGTTTTATCCTGAAATCTACTTTGTCTGGTATAAGTATGGCAACACTTGCTTTATTTTGTTTGCCATTAGCTTGGAGTATTATCTTCTGTCCCTTCACTTTGAGCCTGTGTTTGTCTTTGGAGCTGAGATGTATTTTCTGGAGGCAGCATATTGTTGGGTCTTGTTTTTTGATCCATCCCACCACTCTGTGTCTTTTAATTGGAGAATTCAATCCACTTAGATTTAAAGTGATTAGTGATATATGAGGGCTTAATGCTGCCATCTTATCACTTGTTTTCCAGTTCTTCTGCATTTTCTTTGTTTCTCATCCCATGTATTTTGGACTACCAATCTGGTTAGGTAGTTTTCTATGATGGTTTTCTTTTTTTAATTTTAATTTTATTTATTTTTTTGAGGAAGATTAGCCCTGAGCCAGCCTCTACTGCCAATCCTCCTCTTTTTGCTGAGGAATATTAGCCCTGAGCTAACATCTGTGTCCATCTTCCTCTGCTTTATATGTGGGATGCCTGCTACAGCATGGATTGATAAGCGGTGCCTAGGTCCACACCCAGGATCTGAACCAGTGAATCCCGGGCCACTGAAGTGGAATGTGCGAACTTAACTGCTGCGCCACCAGGCTGGCCCCATGGTAGTTTTCTTAGTTCTCTCCTTATTTATCATTTGTGTCCCTGTTCTAATTATTTGTTTAGTGATTACCATTAGGTTTGTATAAAAAATCTCGTAAATGAGATAGTCCATTTTCTGATAGACTCTTATTTCCTTAGACTAAGCCGACTCCATCACTTTCCTCTTTCCCTTCTGAGTTATTATTGTAATATCTTATTCCATCTTGTTTTGTGAGATTGGGGTTAAAGTGACGAGATTATATTTATTCTGGTGGTTTCCTTGCCTTTATCTTTAATGTTATAATTAAGCGTTTACTAACCTGTTCTGATAGAGAGCTGTGATTTTCTGATTTTGCCTACCTATTTATCTCCTTGCTCAGGGTTTTGTAGCCCTTTCCTATTTTTTTTTTTTCAGGTATGGGGGCCTTCTTGAGGCTTTCTTGTAGGGGGGGGTCTTGTGGCAATGACCTCCCTTAGCTTTTGTTTATTTGGGAAAGTTTTTATTTCTCCATCATATCTGAAGGATATTTTCACTGGATAGAGTATTCTTGGCTGAAAGTTTTTATCTTTAAGCATTTTGAATATATCATTCCACTCTCTCCCAACCTGTAAGGTTTCTTCTGAGAAATCTGCTGAAGGCCTGATAGGGCTTCCTTTGTAAATTATTTTCTTCTGCCTTGCTGACCTTAATTCTTTCTCTTTGTCATTTACTTTTGCCAGCTTTACTAGTACATGCCTTGGAGAAGGTCTGTTTACATTGATATAGTTAGGAGACCTATTGGCTTCTTTCTCTTGTATTTCCAGCTCTTTCCCCATGTTTGGGAATTTCTCAGCTACTATTTCTTTGAACAAGCTTTCTGTTCCATTCTCCTTTTCTTCTCCCTCTTGTATATCTATAATCCTTATGTTGCATTTCCTGCTTGAGTCAGATATTTCTTGGGGAATTTCTTCATTTCTTTTTAGTCTTAATTCTCTCTCCTCCTCCATCTGAAGCATTTCTATATTTCTGTCCTCTAAATTGCTAATTCAGTCCTCCATCATATCAGCTCTATTGTTTAGGGAGTCCAGATTTTTCTTTATGTCATCCGTTGTGTATTTCATCTCCAACATTTCTGATTGGTTTATCTTTAGAGTTTCAGTCTCCTTTGTGAAGAAGTTCCTGATTTCATCAAACTGTCTTTCTGTATTTTCTTTTAACTCATTGAAGTTTTTTTATGATAGCTGTTTTGAATTCTCTGTCATTTAGATTATAAATTTCTGTGGCTTCACGGTTGATTTCTGGGTGCTTGTCTTTTTACTTTTGGTCTGGGGATTTAATATATTTTTTCATACTGCTAGACAGCATGGATTTCTGCCACCGCATAGTGATAGTATCTGGTCACAGCTTCCATCTGCTGCTGTTGGGTGGTGGTCAGGAGCTGTGAATTCTGAACCCGCTGTGATCCATGGCTCCTTCACCCTACTTGCTGGCTGGTTTCTCTCTGTGCATGCCCTGGCTGACCACTGAGCTGGTGGGGGCAGGGGACATTTTCTTTCATCTGGGTGATCCTGGGGATATTCTCTCTGGGCCCTCTGTATCTGCTCTCCTGGGGTGCTAGCTTGATGCAGATACCTCTGCAATAGCTTAGTTACCTCTGTGTGGGGCTTTCCCATGTACTGTGAGTGAACTCTGAGAATGGCTGTGTTCCCGTGGAGGGCTGCCTCTCCCCCCTTTCCTCTCAGAACTGGGATCAGTCCCAGGGTCACTACCTTTTAGGAGGAAGTGAAGATTCTCCTTTTATCCTACCACTTCCTCCAGTGGGTCCAGCACCCTTACCTTCAGATGTATGACTGTGTGGGTCTCTCAGACATCTTTTCTGTTGGGTGAATGTCCTCTGTTGGTGTATGAATGTCCTTTTCATTGTATCTTAGAGGGGAGAGGCTAAGGGGAGAGCTCATTCTGCCATGATGCTTGACCCTTTTTCCATATTTTCTTTTTTAAGAAGAGCAGTTATTTCCCATAAAGTTTGCATGATGGTATTTTTTGTTTTTATTTCCCAGTAAAACATAAACATTCAACTTTCTTTAGCTTTGTTTGTCTTTAAACATTAATGGTAAATTTGCATAAAAAGCACTTACTATGGGAAACTTAAAATATGTTCTATTTAATAGCAGTTATGATACATCTTTTCTATTGGTTGTTAATGGAGACCTCTTTTTCGTGAAGGTACATTGTGCTTCTTCATTGAAGGCTAAATTTGCTTTGATTTCTTGCTTCATTATGGTCAAATTGAATATCATAATTCTTAAGAGGGAGCCAACTATCAAAAAATAGAAATTCTTAAGAATTATAAATTCCATTTTCATATTTATCCTATATTTTATGAGAAATTACAATACAGGAAAATTTTAACTCTGCTTTTAAGCCAATTGATTGGCCATATTTTTACCACTGCTGTGTGATGTTATGAAAAAAACCCAAATATAATTTCTGCTCTTAAATAGATTATTATTTAGAGGAAAAAGAGGAAGAATATTCAAGTCTAGAAATGTTTCTTTGCCTGTCTAACACATGCTAGAATGAACACAAATCATGGCAAAGTTTCATTCGTCTGTGTGTGTATGTGTGTATGTGTAGTACTTCTGACATATGTATGTATGTATATAAAATTCCTGCTAATTTTAGACATATAGATCTAGACTTATTCTGGAATTGGGAATTATGTCATCCCTCAGACACTTCATTTCATAGAATTGGTGCCTCTGGTCAGAAGTACTGTGGATTGTACTCTTGATATTGAATCAAATTCATATATGCCAACTAATTGTTAGTTATATTTTAATTTATTTCTGACCCAGGGATGTAGGCTTCCACTGATTTTCAGGATTTGTTTGATTAAGTATTAAAATTTAGTTTTGAAATTTCACATCTGCTTAATCAGTGTAACCAGTTGATGCATGTGCAGTGGGATCCTTTGGTGTGAAGGTCTAGGGGTAGCCAAGCATCCTGGACAGGGGAGGACAGGTCCAGTAGAGCCAGACCTTAAGTGGGGATAGACACTGGCTGGTCAAAGAGGAAGTGCCTATGGATAATGGAGGTCAAAATGGACCTGAAAGCTATGGAATCAGTTGAAGGAGGAAATGCAAACAAGGCAAGCAGAATATAGATAACTCATGACTGCACCACCATTGTATAAGGGAAAAGTTTCTAATTACAATCCTGGAATATTTCCCTCTACCTCTTTCATGATTCTGGCTGAGTGGAAAATCTTGCTTCTTTCCAGGTGTTCTGTAGCTGGGAGACACGGTGGGCCTTGAGATATGTTCTGAACTAAGTAAAGGCTGGGTGTGGAAGTAGAAATACGGAGAACTTGTTATATTCAGCAGTCCCAAGAAATGGGCATGAAGCTTCTTCATCCTGAGAGAAACTAAAAACAAGTATTAGGAAGCCAAAGCATTCTTTCTAAGTGTGTGCAGCATTTTAGTTTGTAAATACAACCCCTGACCTTTCAAGGTTAATTTATGCATATGGTATCATTTCAGCCAAAATCATTCTGGGATTTTGGGGGAAGATCTTGAAAGGATGATCTAATGGAAAAATAAACTGAGAGCTTCTCAAAGAACTTTCCAAAATAAAAGCAATGAGTAATAATGATTTAAAAAAAAAGTATAAACACAGATCTATGGAAAAATACTTGAGTCTAGAAATAGATTCAACATTATATAAACAATATAATATGTTTTCTTCAAAAAAAGGAAGGGTTACAGTGGTGTTGGGAAGCTGAATAGCAGTTTTTTTTAAAAAGTGGTTACATAAACCTCTTTTGCCATATACCAATATAAATTTGAAATAAATTAGTGAACTTGATGAATTAATGAAATTAATGAAAAAAATCATGTTCTAGAAAGACCAAAAGACAATAGAAGAGAATATATAAGAGAACTGTGAAAGGAGATATTTTTTAGTTTTAAAGGAATCGAAAAAATAAAGAAAGAGATACATTTGAAAAATATTTAAAATGTATGCTCGATGATAGAGGTTTCTAAGAGGACAATAGCAAAGTTGGGAAATAGAGTTTCACCAACATGACTGAAAAAGAATATCTAAAAAGTATAAATTGCTGGTTCATTTTTATCCTCTAAACATTGAAACTTTTATAGATTAGTGGACAAAACAGATAATTTACACAAAGGGGAATATAGTTAGTAAAGTGAACATGAAAAAATGTTTATGATACTTCATGACCAAAAATATTGCTTGAATTTATAGCACATAGATATTTTATAATTATTGAAGTAATCCCCCCTCCCATCACAAAAGAGAACATCTCATGTTGGCAAATTTGCAGTTAAATTTGCACAGCCCCTCTTGAAAAAAAAAAGGCATACCATAGGAACGGTGAGAAAATTGCTTAAATCCTTTGGCCTAGTAATTCCATCTGTAGGAATCTATCCCAAGGAAATATGTATGCTCATAATAATCAGATTCTTTTGTTTCCTGCAATAGCAAATGATTGAAAATAACCTCATGTTTATTGGAAGGGAGCTTATATATTAGTGATGCTCTATCAACATGATAGAATCTCATCAAATCATTACAGTGAAAAGTCTGAAGACTAAATACTTGGGAAATACATTTAAGGTGTAATGTTCAATAGAATAGAAGCCACAGTATGATTTCAACAATAGTAAGTATATGTAGAAGCTAATAGGCAATAATGAAAGTAATTCTATTAAAATGATAGTTTTACAGGATGTTTTAAAATAATTATGATAATGTTTAATGTAATATTGCCTTTCCCGTAAATAAGTAGGAAAAGAAATCTAATTCCTGCCCTTGTGAAGCCAATTATAAGTTTCACGGAATTGAAACTCTAGGACACAGAGTTTCAGGTCCCTGAAGTGAGTGGGTGGTAGGGAATCAGATTGACCATTTGGCTTTTTTCCTAGTCTCACTCATGCAATTCAGCTCTAAAGACTCCTTCACTAACAGGGGAAGCAGGGAGGGCAGGTTTCACAAGATTCAAGCCCCATTAGCCTAGCTTTTTCACTGGCCGGCTTGCTGAAATTTATTTGAACTTTACTTTCTGCAACTTTTGTGGGGCAGGAGAGTGAGGGTAGTAGAAATAACTTATGATGCTTTTTACAAGTAATTTGACGTGAATGATTTATCGTAGAAAATAATTAGATGTCCAAAGAACAATGTCAATGATTTGAATCCCAGATAGAGTGATAAGAAAAATTTAGATGTAAATGCTCTATGTTCTAGAAAACATTAGTCAGAGAGTTTGAATTTTATATCTATAAAGGTACAGAGATAGAATATAAGTTGAAGTAGTACTTGTAAATGGCAGGTCTGGATTCATAGGCATAGCAAAGGTGGAGGATTACATAGAAGTGGGTACTGGAGGGTGACACTGACATTGAAAGGAAATTTGTAGCTATTGATATGCCAGAAAAAGAAAATAAACAGTAGTTACACTAGTTGTCACTTGGTAAATTAATATGTACAACAAAGCTTAAGAATACAAGCATGTTTTCAGATTATATTTCTGGTTTGTCCTCTATTCAAAAGGGTACCTTCTTCGTCGCTGATTTGGTGGAGTATTAGTCATCTTGGGCTGCCATAACAAAATGCCATAGGCTAGGTGCCTTAAACAACAGAAATTTATTTCTCACAGTTCTGGAGGCTGGGAATTCCAAGATCAAAATGCTGGGCAATTTACTTCCCTGGTGAGGGCTCTCTTCCTGTCCTGGAGACAATTACCTTCTTGCTGTATCCTTACATGGCAGAGAGGGAGAGAAAGATGTCTGATGTCTCTTTTTATGAGGGCACTAATCTCATAATGAGGGCTTCACTCTCCTGAGCTCTGTAAACCTAATTACCTCCCAAAGGCCCCATCTCAAAATACCATCACATTGGAGTTAGAGCTTCAACATATGAATTTTAGGAGAACATAATTCAGTGCATAGATGGTAGGTAATCTTGCCAATAGGGACTCTATCTTATACTTTTTAAACCTTCAAGCAGAGAGCTCATTCTAGTTGTACATGTGCTACCATGGCGATCAGAATCAATATTGGTTAATTAAAGGTGATAGCTTGTTAGTCTTTTGCTCATCGTGATAAGAAATTTAATCATACTTTCATAGCAATCTGTGGAATGTATTTCACTGAGTTAGCTTTCTATTAGAATGGTAAGCAACAGTAGCAGTTCATGTGTTTAATTATTCTCTTTTGCTTTTCTAGAATGTTAATATATTTTATATATGCTAAATTTTCAAGGATACAATAAACTTTTGAGATCTCTTCAAACGATATAATTATGCTAATTTATCATAGGTAAAGTAAATTAAATTTAGGTCCTTTGTAGGGAAAAAGTGAATGTTTATGTACTCTGTATATCAGACATTGGATAGACTTTCAGGATGAGAGACAAAGGAAGAAATGGTGTGTCTTGAGCTTGGCCAGCACTGTTTATGAGCAACCTAATCTATCTATTCTGTGTCAAAATAATGGATTAGTTCTGTCACTTCAGTTATAATATTTGGTGCCTTCCTCTCCCACATAGACAGTGAGATAGAGTGGAGCACAAAATGCTGGCAGTTTTCTTTTAGTTTTTTACATCTTTCAAGAAGAAGAAAAGAGAAAGTTAAGAAATCCTTTGGTTTTGACTTTTGCCGAGACTCTCTCATTAATCTATATATAATGATACATATATATATATATATATATTTATATATATATTTTTTTTTTTTTTTGGAGGAAGATTGGCCCTGAGCTAACATCTGTGCCAATCTCCCTCTGTTTTGTATGTGGGATGCCACCACAGCATGGCTTGATGAGCGAAGTGTAAGTTTGCACTTGAGGTCTGAACCTGTGAACTACGGGATGCCAAAGCAGAGCTTGGCAACTTAACCACTATGCCTCTGGGCCAGTACCATCTAATGATATTTTAAAATACTGACTTTTTAGCACACTGTGATAGGGGCATTGTACTATACATGGAAAGGTATCACAATCAAAATAAAAACTGGAAATTGATTCGTAAGTAGTTGCTTTTTTGGTTTGTTTGCTTTGGTTTTTGTTTTTGAATTTCACTCTGTTCTCTTTCGAGGTGCTAGGCAGAATTAAATTAGAAGGAAAATCTGGGTGATAAGGTTCTTTTTATAATATGATTGATGATTTTACGTAAATCATGAAATACAGTTTCATTCTTGTTTTTTTGCTTTAAGCCCAGGGCAAAGATAAAAGGTTTTCAGAATGATGAAGCTTTGTTTTCATTCATTGTGTTTCCTTCAGTTGAGAGGCAATGGAGAAAGATTTTTATATTTACATTTGCATAAAACAATTGTATGTGCTGCTCTTTTTGTTTCTTCTCTTTTTCTATAGAAACAGTTTATTTGCTTCTTTAAGGGAAGCTAGAGTTTTAAAAACACACAGTAATTTGGAAAATACTTGTGATATTGTTATCCTCCAGTGTCTCCTTCACCCAGGGGATATAATTTTATGCCAATTGTGTGCCATTTATAGCAATTTCCCAAAGGTATTATTTATATTAATCTTTATCAGTGTCTGTGTATAAGATTTGAAGTACAATAATTTTCAGAGCATTAAATCCCTATTCAGGGAAATAATTAGATTTCCTCATATTTATTCAATAATTAATAATAGCTATGACAACATAACAAGGCATTCATTTAAAGGTTTTTTTGTTTTGCTACCTTTGGCTTTTTAATATGGCATTTTATTAAACTATAAAATAAAATCTGTCTTTTTCTGTTGAAGAAAAAAGTTTATGGGACAATATACATGGGAAAGGTTATTTTCTTTTTCATCATCTGACTCAGTGTACTGGTAAATAAACACATATCCCTTTGCTTTTCCTTTAGTTAATACTTTCTTAGAAAAATTTTAAGAAGAAATGTGATATAATTATTATAAAAAGTCAGCAAAAACATTAATGAAATATCAAGGTAATTAAAAAACTACTTCCCTATAGGTTTCTGTCAGGGGCTTCCAGAAAAGTCTAAGAATTTGCTCTTTTCACATCCATTTAATTAACTTGAGAAAAGTCCCAAGTGTACCCTTACTACAAATGTGCTTCAGGAAAGGTGGTGACTCTAATGTGTACAGTGGTGTCTTCAGCAGTGGCAAGACCAAAAGTAGTGTGTTTTTCACCTGCAGGTGGGGTATAATTTATTAATTTCAGCAGAAGTTTAAACATAAACAGGATAATTTTGTTATAAACTTTGCCATAGTGTCTCCTAAAATCAATCCTCATATTGGTTGCTTCATAAACCTGTTACATAGCAAAATGTTTACCACTTTTCTCCAGGTCAATACATTCCCTGACCTGGGGTGCTTCTTCTTTAATTACCTTTCGCTCCACAGAGATGTGTCTATGGAAGAGGACTGTTATCTGCAGCAACTGTAAGGGTTTCTCAAAAAGTAAGTGCCGTGGACCAGAGGTAGATGGATCCCTGCTGGGTTCTGTACAGGCCAGAGTATATTGAAGAAGCTTAACACAAGCTCATTACAACAAAACAAAACAAAAAATCACTGGGCCTTAAAGAGGAACAAGTAACTATGCAATCACAATCTGGATTTTGTTTTTGTTTTGAGCATATCTCTTAAGTTGACTAGCACTTATGGAGCACACTGCTTGATACTCTGCAGGCACTTTCACATGTATTAAGTCAATGAAGTCTTAGAGTAATCCTGTGAGGTAGAGCCATTTTTCTTATTATACTTATAAGGAACTGAGACTCAAGGAGGAAGAATTTACCAAGATTCCATAGCTAGTTGGGAGTAGAACTCGGAATTTGAGAGCTTTTTGATTCAAGGCTGGTGTAGTCCACTTTCTTCTACATCATGTTCACTCTCCCTTTTGTGTTCTTTCCAGTGCAGGCTGCGTATGTAGGACAGAAGGGAAGGGATTCTGCTGCAAATCCTTGTTTGCATTTCTGTGTCTCAGCCCAGTCAAGGTTATTGGGATCTCTACCACAGTGTAATCCAAGTCACCATTATCTTTCCCCTAGAACACAGCAGTAGCCCTCTGACTGCATGCTCTTCCCCCTCACAGCAGCCACTGATCTTTTTGAAATGTGATTTGGATCATGTCATCCTTCTGCTTAAAAGCCTTCAGTGATTTTCTGTTGTACTTGGAATAAAATCCAAAATATTTATTTTGGTCTACAAGACCCAGCACATTCTGACTCTTGCTTATCTTTCGCTCACTTACTTAGTGTCCTCTAACCACACAGTTCCTGGAATGCTCCAGGCTCCGCCTTGCCTCAAGACTTTTGTACTCATACTGTCCTTTGTCTGCTGTTCTTTAAGTTTTTTCTGTCTTCAACTGATCCTTAGATTTCAGCCCAAATGTCATTTCCTGAAGAGATACCTTCTCCAGCCTCCCCATCTAAGCCCTCCTAGTGTATTTATATTTTTTCTCTCTCCTGGCATTTATAATTTGCCTTTATATTCACTTAAAAATAATAACTAAGATCTAGGGAGCCCTTCCAATGTGCCAGTGGAATGGAGAATAGATGGAGAGGTAGGATACTTTCCCAGATTACAGGAAGTAGTGAGCCAAGATTTAAACCCAGCTTTCCTCCACAAGACTAAACTCTGGGAGGTCAGGGACCATGTCTGTGGATTGCTTTATTCCCAGTGCCTGGCACATAGTAGGCCCTCAACAAATATGTATTGAACAAACAAACCTGTGGCAATGACTTGTTTTTTATAACAACTTTAGTGAAATATAATTCACATACAGTAAAACCTACCCTTTAAAAATATGTAATTCAGTACTTCATAGTATATTTAGAGTTGTGCAACCATCATCACTATCTAATTTTAGAACATTTACATCACCCCAAAATGAAACTCTGTACCCATTAGCAGTCACTTCTCATTTCCGCCTCCCCCAAACGCCTGGAAACCACTAACCAACTTTCTGTCTCTATTGATTTTCTTATTCTGGAAATTTCATATAATGGAATCATACAACATATGGCCTTTTGTGACTGGCTGCTTTCATTTTGCATAATGTTTTCAAGGTCCATCCATGTTGTGGCATATATCGGAGCTCCACTCCTTTCTATTGATGAGTATTATTCTATTGTATGGATATACCACATTTTATTTATCTGTTCATTATTTGAATGGGGATTTAGGTTGCTTTGGCTTTATGAATAATACTGCTGTGAATTGTACATTTCTGTACAAAAAATTCTGTACAAAACAAAAAAGGACGTATGTTTTCCATTTTCGTGGGTATATACCTAAGGTGGAATTGCTGAGTCTTGTGGTAACTCTTATGTTTAAAATTTTGAAGAATTGCCAAACTGTTCCCCAGAATGGCACAGTGAGTAAGACCTGTCAAAGAAAACTAGAGCTGGATAGTAGTTAAAGTAGTAAAACATTTTATTCAGAACTATTGCAATAGGAAGGAAGAGACCTCAATATAGATCTGGGCCCAATTCTTAATACAACAAAGAAAAGTGGGAATTTATAGCCAAGGAGCAGGGTTGGGGTAGGGGGAGAGCTGGTGGGTGGAAAATTACTAAGAGGGTAGGGTAATTCTTTGCTAAACTGACCTAACTGGGTTCTTGCTGAAGGCAGGCCAGGGTGATCAGATGTCACTTGGGGGATGGTGGAGGATGAGGAATTTGGTCAGATATTGAGGGAGATCAGATATCGAGGGTGGGGGATTCTGGCTAATCCTACTTTAACAGAATGCTTGCTAAATTGAGCGATACAAAGGCAGACATGCAGGTCCAAAACTCGAAGCCTAGTTGGCAAGAGGCTTCGGAGGACCCTGATTAAAGTTTGATCAAAGAGAGACCCTGTCAGACCCGTAACAGATAATTCAGCAATTACCTATTTCTTGTACTTTTCCTCAACTGTAGTAGCAAGGAGGCTTCCAATAAATTCTCTTAAATTCCCTCAAATTCTACACAGTGACATTTCATTCAGCATCCAACACGTGTTTATTGATATGATGTTGGCTGAGCTGGGATACGGTGTATGGAGTATTGAAGCTGGTAAAGCTGCTTTGTCCTCTATTTCATGCTTACAAATTATTTTTGTTTTGTTTTTAAATCTATATAGAAAGATTTAGTACATTATATAGTTTAGACCTCTTTGGAAATCTCATTTATGCTGTAAAGAGTAAAAGGGAACATTATATATTATTGTAGGGTTCACATTTTAGGATGCTGGTCTCATTTAAGTAAATTACTATTCTACTGTAAATGCATATTTTAAGCATAGTAAATATCTTTTTCTTTCTTCCTTTTCCTTTTTTACTGTTCTTTCCTTTTAGAAAAGGATTTTCTTTCTATGCCTCAGGGTAGGTAGTGGTTCCAATCCAGTACTAAGTTGTTTTTATTACTATTACTATTTTATCCCACTTACTGAAATATTGTTAGAGTCGGTTGTTTATAGATTAACCAGCAACTGCTAAGAATGATTTTAATTTTCTCTCAAACTGCTTCATCCTGTGTTTTTTTACTTTACTACCTCCTATCTGCAATATTTGTGTGTCTTCAATTAATGCAAATTCAAATTTATTTTGAGAATTTAGCAATGCTGCTGAAAATAATTGGCTGTCTTGGAGAGTTGGAAATCCAGTTTTTCTAATGAAGGTCTCCTCTGAGTAACTAAAGCCAAGCTTCCTAACTTGACCAACGTTGACTGTAGCCTTTTCTGTGTGGTTAGTAACTAATGCGTGCCAGCTCCCATTGTAATGATTATAATTGCTTGGGTTACATTAATATTCATTGCACATGCCTCTCACCTTACATGGTGCTCATTCTCTGTGTCTTTGACTAATGTACCATTTTGCTTTTCATTTTGGGGTGGGGAACCATGATTTTAGACAATGTGAAGCAAAGAGCAGCTGAGGGAAGAGTGAATACCCAGAACCTAGTGCCAGGATTAACATACTGATGCAGATATTCTGAGAACGGATCTTTTCAGCCAGGCTAAAAGGAAACGCCAAGTGGAACTGAAGCTGATCTTGCCCAGTCATGTGATGCCAGTCAAGGAGGTGCTTGGCTTCATTTTGCTACATTTTGCTCTTGGATTGCCAGCTCCCTTAAGCCAGCTGCTTAGGCACAGCTAAAATAAAGGCAAGGATATTATCACAATATATTTTATATTTGAAAATCTACTAGTAATTTCTAAAGCTTAGAATGTTGGCAATAACATGTGGATGAAAGCTAAAAACTTCGAGATCTAAAAGAAAATAGCTTATTCTTCCTGCCTCTGCAGAATTATTTTTGAAAAGATTGTCCCTTCCCTCTTCGGATAATTTTCAGAAGAAAGGGGAAAAATATTTTTCATTTTCACTCTTATAATGTCATTCGGTATAGTTGAATTTTAATAAGTACATTGCACAAATGAATGGGCATACAGTATAACTATTTTCAGTTTTATAGATTTAGAATTTGCAGAAAGAGGAAGTAGCTACTGGAATTTAAATGCCATCCCACTGTGGCCTTCCAAATAGGAGCTTGATATGTAATTCAACCCTTCTTTTCTGCTTCTAACTCCCCTGTTTCCTCCTAAACTTGATGTCTTAGCGATAGACAGTATCACTCCTTTTTGTGTTCTTTTGGCTGATTATCCTTGCTGGAAGACCCTCCAGCTTGTTCCTTCTCTGGAACCTTTGGATAATCATTGAAAGACACAGTTACTTAAGAGCATCAGAATTGACATGAACCCTCCTGGTGCATGTGGAAGCACAGTTTGGTTCATGGGTTTCCAGGGTGCCCCTTCTGAACTGGGTCCTACTATAGGTTTTAGGCTGTTCCCCTCCATGCACCACTTGTCGTGTTTCTCTGTCAGATGCCCTGGAGGCAGATATGGAAGTGGATGCCCTCAGCAGCTGAGGCTACAGGTTAAAGTAGCTCACTGCTGAACCAGGACTCCCTTGAGTCTTTTTAAATTAGGTTAATTTTGCACCTGGCCTTTGCGATATATCCATGATTATCTTGATATCAAATTTCAAATTATCATTTAATCAAGTAAAATTGATGCTCCAGGAAGGTATGGCATGTTTAAATTGGGGCTTCCTGATGTTAGGTACACCCTAGTTTGGAGAATCACGAACTTAGTGTGACTTTGGGGAAAGTTCTTTTACCAAATAGTCCTTTATTTAAAATGGACCTGGTAGATACCAGGTATTTTCAGAGCATATGGTGGTAGAATTTGGATAATATTTGCATATTTTAGCTGTCTGCTCTTAGTGTTGTGAAAAGAGGTCAGACTGAAAGTCCAGCAGTCTGAGTTCTAGACCTGGCTCAATATTAACTTGTGACGTTGGACAAATTACTTAACATCTTCAGGCCCATTTTCTCACATATAAAATGAGTGGGTGAACTCTAAGAGATAAAGTAGCGTTTTCCAAAGTGTGTTTTGTGAATTATTGCTAAAGATATTCCTGGTGGTCTAGTAGTTCAGATTTGGCAGTGAACTCTGTGGCCTGGGTTCATTTCCCAGTTAGGGAACCACATAGGGTCGCTACGAATTGGAATCCACTCGACAGCACTAAAAACAAAACAGAAAGATATTCTAAGGGTGGTTGCCAGGGCCTGGAAGGAGGGGGAAATGGAGAGTTGTGGTTTAATGGGTATAGAGTTTCAGTTTTGCAAGATGAAAAGTTCTGTAGATTGGTTGCACAACAGTGTGAACATACTTAATATCACCGAACTGTACACTTAAAAATGGGTAAGATGATAAGTTTTTGTTATGTGTATTTTACCACAATTGAAAAGAAAGGTATTCTAAGGGCTCCACGCTGAAGTAAACATAAATTGTATATTATCCTCCCCTTCTGGAGAGTCACAGTGTATTCAGCATGTAGAAGCTTCTGAGACATCCTGCACTAAAAAACCTGCTTAACTTTAACCCAGTATTTCTCAAATTATCCCTCTCCTGATTAAACTAACATCTCTTAATATCCCTTGGAACTTACATTGGGAGGAGTCCCATTTGGTAAGAGGTGATCTGAGATCTTTTCTAGCTGAAACTAGGTCGTTCTTCAAAGACACCATATGATAATATGGGCTATGTCCAGGTAAAACCTAGATAGCCCAATTGACAAAGATTAATTCAGGGCTTCCCAACGTTTTCCGCATCATGGAATGCATAGAAAGTAATAATAATTGAATGGCAAACTGGGGTAAACAGACAAAGTAGCTCAGGGCTGGGATCTTGGTAACCCAATCAGCACACCAGTTGGGTGAAGATCTGGTAATCAGATCTTTAAAAAGTTATCATTGAGCAAACTGCATGAAATGTCTTACTCTTCAGTTGTCTTGTTCAGACTGTGAAAGAGGCAGAATATACTAAACTATGTTCCATTTGCTTTTCCTTGGCAATAGTTTTCACCTTAGGTCAACCAGAAACTCTCCTGACCATCTGAATATCTGTGGTTATTGCTGGTCTTTAGACCTAACTGGAAATCTCCAGTGGTGTGAGAGTGAGGGGTGAGAATTTTCCAGCAGGATAATACTCTTCAACAGTTTATTAGATACACTTAAGTGATTAATTCAACAGCCACTTATTTTTAAAGTGAGAGCATATGTGCTAATGTCATAAGCAGCATAGTTCTTATTTAACAGGAGAAATGTTTTCTTCAATCTCACATTACTTAGAGGAATAATTATTTGGGCCAGTGATGTGGATTGGATGTGGGGGAGAAAATCGTATTCATATTAGTGCATTCCTAAAAAAAATATAGTAGAAATCCATGAATGAAAGCAACACTTTTCACACTTACAGCCTCTTACTGAAGTCATCCTCAGCCCTCACTCTTCACCCTGTTCCCCTCAGTTGGTGTCATTCTCTAATATTATATCTTCTGAATGGCTTAATTAAAAATTCTAGACTGAAGGGAAAAACAAGAGAGCAGATTAGATTTGAAGATGACCTACATCTTTCAGTTAGTGTTTCTATTCAGCTTACCTAGAAACAAAGATAGTCACGATCCACTTAGTAATAGACGTTTTGATTTCAGAAATGCCAAGTCCTCCCTAGATTATCTTTTGCCCTCATTGCCATTTTCCCCTTAAAACAACTCTTATTTTTGCTTTTGTTCACTCTTTATCGTTTTCTCTAAGAATCTATTGGAGAGAGTTCAAATTTTAAAACTAAACATAAAACTGCATCCTTTCTTAGTGGCAGGGATCCACTGAGAAATCCCATTGACAGCCTCTTCTGGGCTTTTGAGGTAGAAGTTTAATTACCACCTATTGATTGAGTTTGATTTGTCACTTCTTGGGATCTGGCCAGGCAGAGCTAATTCCTTCTAGCAGAGCAAGG